>NC_068928.1:41717436-42922373 GCF_023091745.1 Budorcas taxicolor | reverse complement strand
AAAGCCCAACCGAAAAAGCCAGCAGGAATAGGGAAGAGGGTCGAAGACCACCGAGAGGGAGGTTATTAATAGCTCACAGAGAGACAATCTAAAGGCTTCTCTGAAACAGGAGGGGACGCTCAACTTTATTTACCCAGGAGAGAAAACCGCATATCCGAGCTAGGCCGAGGTACCGTTCTCACCTAAGAGATCCACCCCTCGCGCTTTCCCCACCCTCCACCGAAAAAAGCGTTCCCAAGTCTGATGCCACGCGGGGTTGTTGGCGAGGCTGGGGGACGAGGCGCTGCCGGAGAACGCCTGCCCTGCTCTTCCAGTCACCGCCCCTGATCTCCCGAGCTTCAGGGCTCCGTTGCGGCGAGGGTGGCCGGGACCGCCACGGCCCCGCACCGCGCGAGGGCACAAGGGGCACCCGAGCGGCCTCCGCAGAGCGCTGTGCCCCGGGGCCGGGCGCCCTTCGCAGACCCTTCAGTCCGTGCACCCCGATTGGAGCAAATTCCGCGGGAGCGCATCACGCAGTGAGAAACGGAGCTGCCAAGTGATCGCGACGGGCAGTGTTCCATTCCAACGACTGGGCCCCAGGACCATCCCTGGTCAGGACGAATGCCCCCACCCCCACGCCCACCCCGCCGCCCCAGGGGACCCGAACTGTGGGGCAGAAGACGGGCGGGAGAACACGGACGCGAGCAGAGCGGCCGGGAGCAGGGAAGGGCGAGGGGGTGTGGTGCTGGCCGTTAGAGCCGCGGTAACCGTGACGGGTGTCGGGCACTAGCTCAGCGTGTAGGAGGCAATGGTTGCGAGTGCAGCGCGAGCCGGGGAATGAGCGACAAAAGCGAGTTCTTGATTTCTGGGGCTGGATCCGTGAGAGCTGCTTCCGTGTCAGCGCTTCCCTCGCCGTCTCCGGCAGCCGCCCCTGGGTCGCGAGGCGGGCTCCGGGCCTGGTGTGGGTTCCGGGCGCGAGGAGGCGGTCCGGAGGGCGGAGTCCGCCCGCTGTAGCCGCGCCCCCTCGGGCGGCAGAAGGCGGAGCATGCAGATTAGAAATGGCTGTTCGGCGCGGGAGTGGCGGAACAATTAAGGACATAGAACTTGTCCTTTCAAAGGTAGAGGACAAAAAGGTCTGCACAGGAGTCCGATGACAGCACTGTCGACGACGCAAAAGGAATCAGACAAGGAGGGTGGTTCAGGGCGCTCACCGTGCGTTGAATGGAGATGGAGCGAGGGCGGCTGCGGCCAGGCTGAGCCAATGGGTATCGCTTCTCGGCCTTTTGGCTAAGATCAAGTGTAGTATCTGTTCTTATCAGTTTAATATCTGATACGTCCTCTATCCGAGGGACAATATATTAAATGGATTTTTGGAGCAGGGAGTTGGAATAGGAGCTTGCTCCGTCCACTCCACGCATCGACCTGGTATTGCAGTACTTCCAGGAACGGTGCACCCCCTACGGGGAATAACCTGTGTTTTCCTAAAAGTAGAGTCTCCGTGAAGGTGAGCTGGTAGGCTTATACCTGAGTTACCCCCAAGAGCATGCTGCTGCTAAAGGCTTAATTTCCTTTCCAGTGGCGTTGCCGGTGGGGGGTTGGGCCTACGGCATGTCGCGGCTTCTCGGCCCAGGGTAGCCGGCCTCTCGCTGCGGTGGCCCCTACTGGTCGCCACGCCGTTGCAGCGGACCGATTGGGGCGGCCGGCTGTGCTCCCAAACGAAGAATCGGGCCGCTGGCCCTTACGTGGCACGGCGCACACCTGAGTCACGGGACAGCCCGGGGAAGGCCTTCTTGCCTTTCGCTTTTTTTTCTTTTTCTCTGTTTCCTGGTTTCTTTGAACATCTCCCAGGCTGTTTGTTCCCCGTTGAGTCTTTCTGGAGGAAGGTTTTTTTGCGAGGCTCAAGCAAGTGCTGACAAATGTCGCCGGGTTGAAGTGGCGTTGAGGCTTGCTTGATCCTCGGGCCGACTGGGGTCCGGGTCCTCAGTAAGCAGCAAGCCAAGCGGAGTGGTGGCGTGCGGGGGCCGGGGGGGCGTCATTCACATCTTCCACCGCTCGTGGAGTCTTCGTCACGTTGAAGAAAGAGAGGACGGCCGCCACCGCCCAGGAGATGGCGCCAGACGCAAAAGCCGAAGACAAAAAAGCGAAGGTCTGTCTGGTCCTTCGACCTGAGCCACGTCGGCCAGCTCTAGTTGAACCAGTACAGACAGAGCCGCGAAGGGCACATCCCGAAGGGGCACTAGGACCGGACCTGCCCAGCCCCGCCGAGCGAGCACCAGCCGGCCGGAGCCACGCAGCCGCTCGGATGCACGTGCTCCAAGCTCCCAGCGCGGGGTCCCGAGCCTTCGGCTTTGTCCGTGCCCAGCTCCGAGGGGAACTGATGGCAGTCACGGTGCCCAGGCAGGCCCGCGGACCAGCCACCAAGGGTGCGCGGAGGAAGAGGTCAGGGCTCCACCACACAGGAAGGCCTTGAGTAGGTCGTAGGCGGTGAAGTAGGTGGCAGTGGCCGACAGTCATCAACAAAGATGGCTGGGAGGCCATGCCACAGGGTCCCGGTGCCCTCGTGCCGCACAATCCTCACAAGGCCATCTTCGGTGACAGTGGAGCGAGTGGGGTCCAGAAAGCAGGTGGCAACAGAGGGCACCATTTGTACACAGAGGGGCTTTGGGGTTTCCCTGGTGGCTCGGCGGTAACCAAGAGTCCACCTGCATTGCAGGAGACCCAGGAGAGGCGGGCTCAATCCCTGGGCCGGGAAGATAGATCCATCCCCGGGAGGAGGGCATGGCAACCCACTCCAGTATTCTTTTTGCCTGGAGAATCCCATGGGCCGAGGAACCTGGCGGGCTACGGTCGCAAAGAGTCGGACACGGACTCAAGCGCCTTCGCCCGTCCGCAGAGGGGCTCCAGGACCCCAGTACTGTCCAGGGGGCACTTACTTCCGAGATGCTTCGGAGTCTGGAGGGGGAGGCATCAACTCACTGCGCACCAAGGGGCGCTGAGACTGCAAGCATAGTACCTTCACCACGGGAGGCGGCGGGGGGGCGGGGGGTGTTGTCATGAAGAGGAAGGTGACCACAGCCCCGGCTCCGCATGTCACCATTTGTTGGAGGGGACCGATGCCCCCAGGTTGCTTGCCCGGCCATCTTGTATAACTCCGGTTCTGGCTCTAGGCCGGCGCTGGCGCGGCGCGGCGCGGCTACCGGGGAGGGAGGGCTCACTAGGCATCAAGACCGACTCTAGCTCGTATTATTGAGAGCGGTTTTGACCGTACAGGTGGAGGGAAACTTTAGAGCGAGCGGATGCGCTTCTTGTTTTTCTCCTGCCTCAGGATCAGCCCACCCGCCCCCTCTTGTTTTTTGACAGAATATACCTTTAGTTCTGCACATACAAGCCCTTTCTCCCTCTTTTCTGGGGTGAAATACATTTTCAGGGCGTGGACTGTGAAACGGCATACATTGCAAAGATAGAAACAAAGAAGTTCGCACATTCTTTGTATTTTCAGCTGTTGAGATAGTATTTTTGAGCGTTGCGGTTATTTCCAGCGGAGAAATCAGAGCTATCAATCAGCCAGAATGCTACATGATTGAATACATACATGGCCCTTTCTCCTTTAGCACGTTCTCTGTTCTGTCACCTGAAGTTCCTTCCATGTTGTATCTCTATTGGAAATGTCATACATGGAGTCCGTTCTGACCGGCTGTTCCATTTTGGTGAACAGCCAGCGCGCTCTTTTTAGCCTGTCAGCTGCACCCATTTCCTCATTTTGAGGGGTTGGAGTCTTTCTAAACCCAGAAAATCTAGCTGTCTTTCACTTAGCGAAAGCACACGAGGTGGTATTTTTTAGTGCCAGAGGTTTGAAGGGAGTTGACTGTATAAGGTCAAGATCGGTTGGCCTTGAAAATGGAATGTCTTACTTCCTGCTACAATAATTCCCTCAGGAACACGCGCACTTCCCGTAATCACACGAGCATTTAAACCTCCTTGGAATCCTTGTTCCAGGTCAGCATTTTGGAAGTGCTTCCTTTCATTTTCCCCAGGACCCTCATTCACTAATTAATACCTTCCTTTTCATACTGAGGAATTCGACTAGCTTCCGCCATCTCAGCAGTGGGAGAAGAAAACGCTTTCTCCCTCACTAAATGTATACCAACTACTGCTTGCTTTTTTGGGGCATTACCTGTAAATCCTTTGAGTTGCTTCCAGGTGCACGTGCTGCACGTAGAGCCACTTTTGTGCCCCTGAGCCCCGCTGGAGGGGCCTGCGGGCTAAGGGCCTCAGCTGAGAGAGAGAGAGCAGAGAGAGAGAGAGAAAGCAAGCTTCTGCGGCCACACTTCGGGGTCTTACTACATACAGTCTTGGACCAAAAATGGAAACGCACATCTGCGGGAAGCGAGCAGACTCCTTAGGGGACCGCTGGCAATAGAAACACGTCGCTGCGAACGCTTACGTAAGGCCGCGTTTTTCCCGGAAGCCTGCCAGCGAAGAGTCTCCCTTCTTTCATTTCCGCAATAAAAAAACAACACAGCTGTAGCGAGCACTAAAACTTACAGCTCTAAAACCAACACAAAACAGACACGGTAAGATGAAAGGACTCCACAATGGGCCCAAGCGCACGGCGATGAAAACCCACGAAAACTAGGCGAAAAGGAGCGGGCTGAGCTTTCTCGTCTCGCTATTCTGAGACTCTTAAGGTTTTACACGCAGTCTGCTTTTGTCATACCACGATTATTTCCCCCGAGAGGGGGGTGCACCGTTCCTGGAAGTACTGCAATACCAGGTCGATGCGTGGAGTGGACGGAGCAAGCTCCTATTCCAACTCCCTGCTCCAAAAATCCATTTAATATATTGTCCTCGGATAGAGGACGTATCAGATATTAAACTGATAAGAACAGATACTACACTTGATCTTAGCCAAAAGGCCGAGAAGCGATACCACTACCCCGGCCTCGGCCGCTACCGCCCTCCCCTCACTTCCATTTAGCTCACGGTGAGCAAAGTCCGCCTCGAACGAAGGCCCGCCCTCTCCCCTAGACTGCACGATGTCCTAGTGCCACAACTTCTAAGGCGTCCATCGTTCGTCGGGTCGTTTCATTAGTTGGGCGCCTTTAGGCTTTCTGTTCTCCCACGGCACCCCCCCACCCCCCCCCCAGCAGACAGCCAAGCAATTTGCATGCTCCGCCCACACACGCGCCTTCTTCCTGCTGCGCGCGTGCGCCGTCTCGCGGTGGAACCGAAACAAGCGCGCGGCCCAAAGCTCCCGGAAACGCCCAGACCGAGAAAGACGCAAACCGTTCCAACTGGGTTTTTCTTTCCGGCATTTCTTTTTCTTCTTAAATTTTTTTTTCCCCGAACACATAGCTACGTACCCACCCACCACTCATCATCTTACTGTTATTTATTGTGTACACATACACGGATGAGTCGGCTATGTTGAAGTTCTCTGTTTACTTTCTAGATTTTAATTCGTCTTGATTTACTGTGGCTTTCTTTCCATGGGCTCTTTTCTTTTTGGCTACCCTGGCTCCTCTACGGGTCATGTGGGAACTCAGTTCCTCGAGTAGCGATAGAACCCGCGGCCTAGCTTACATTAGGAGCGCAGGGTCTTCACCACTGTACTTGCCAGAGAAGTCCCTACAGTCACTCTTTTCTATTTCCCTCAGACTCTCTCGGTATTTTTATGTGGCGTTGCTGCACAGGGAGCCGAGATATTCGCGGCACAATTTGGCTGCTCTTCCGCCAGCTGCTCGCCAGAAGGCTTCCACGTAGGCCTCCTCGGCTTGATGGGACGCTCCGGGAGAGAGAGTGGGAGGATTTCTCCCAGTCCAGATTGCTGCGGACTCCTTGCCATAAGGCCGTGCCCCATCGCAGCTGACCTGCCTTCTTGGCCGCTCAACTGCAAGCCTGCAGTGGAGAACAGGGGACACACTGACCGAGCAGCTGCTGAGGCCTCTTCTGCCTTGAGGATACCCTCTCTTCTGCCCACCCCAGCCCATCAGACTTCCTGGTTGGGCGGGGCGGGTTGGGGGAGTGTGGAAACCGCTGAGTACCGGAGGATCAGAAAGAGGGTATAGGCAAGTGGAGACCCACCTGCCAGCACCTGTGGTGAGTCTCCCGGAGTGCGCATGGAGCCCGTTTACCCTGAAAGTAAGGGAACTTCCTTCCAGTTTTGGGACTCTCCCTGCCATGTACAATTAGACAAAGCTGACTTCCCAAAATTCTGACCCTGCGAGAACCAAACTAAGCCTAGGAAAAAGCTTGAGGTAGAGCACAGTTTTTAAGTTATCAATGTCTGTGCTCTGGTGCCCTCCAGCAGCAACTACTGAGCCTTTGTGCTACAACCACTGAAGCCAGTGGGTTTAGAGCCTGTGCACAAGGAAGAGCAGTCTCCAACTGGCAGCAACTGGAGAAAGCCTGTGCGCAGAAAAGAGGACCCAGTGCAACCACAAGTAAATACATTGATAATAATAATTATCAGGAAAATATTTTAATCGGATTAAATACTTTGGATTGGATTAATTACTTAATTGGAGTAAAGATTTACTGAGCATGGCCCTACCCATCAGAACAAGACCCAGGTCCCCCCACAGTCACTCTCTCCCCTCAGGAAGCTTCCATAAGCCTCCTATCCTTATCCGTCAGAGGGCAGACAGAACGAAAACTACAATCACAGAAAACTATGCAGACTGATCGCATGGACCACAGCCTTGTCTAACTCAGTGAAACTGAGGGAGGAAAGGAACAGGCCGAGCTGACTCCATTTTGAGAAAGGAGGAAACTCCATCTTGCACTTTCAGTGAGCTTTGGACTATGTGCCTGTTAGCCATGGGGATAACATACCTGCGACTGGCATATTGAGTGTAGCACTTTCACAGCATCATCTTTGGATTTGAAATAGCTCAACTGGAATTCCATCACCTCCACTAGCTTTGTTCGTAGTGATGCTTCCTAAGGCCCACTTGACTTTGCATTTCAGAATGTCTGACTCTAGGTGAGTCATCATACCATCATGATTATCTGAGTCATAAAGATCTTTTTTGTATTGTTCTTCTGTATATTCTTGCCACCTCTTAACAAATAAATACAAATAACTGAACCCCAAAGCCAAATTCATATGAGTGCAAATGGATGAAAATTTATTACTACCTGCACTTATATGTTGGAGAAGGTATGTTATCCCCATGGCTAACAGGCACATAGTCCAAAGCTCACTGAAAGTGCAAGATGGAGTTTCCTCCTTTCTCAAAATGGAGTCAGCTCGGCCTGTTCCTTTCCTCCCTCAGTTTCACTGAGTTAGACAAGGCTGTGGTCCATGCGATCAGTCTGCATAGTTTTCTGTGATTGTAGTTTTCGTTCTGTCTGCCCTCTGACGGATAAGGATAGGAGGCTTATGGAAGCTTCCTGAGGGGAGAGAGTGACTGTGGGGGGACCTGGGTCTTGTTCTGATGGGTAGGGCCATGCTCAGTAAATCTTTACTCCAATTAAGTAATTAATCCAATCCAAAGTATTTAATCCGATTAAAATATTTTCCTGATAATTATTATTATCAATGTATTTACTTGTGGTTGCACTGGGTCCTCTTTTCTGCGCACAGGCTTTCTCCAGTTGCTGCCAGTTGGAGACTGCTCTTCCTTGTGCACAGGCTCTAAACCCACTGGCTTCAGTGGTTGTAGCACAAAGGCTCAGTAGTTGCTGCTGGAGGGCACCAGAGCACAGACATTGATAACTTAAAAACTGTGCTCTACCTCAAGCTTTTTCCTAGGCTTAGTTTGGTTCTCGCAGGGTCAGAATTTTGGGAAGTCAGCTTTGTCTAATTGTACATGGCAGGGAGAGTCCCAAAACTGGAAGGAAGTTCCCTTACTTTCAGGGTAAACGGGCTCCATGCGCACTCCGGGAGACTCACCACAGGTGCTGGCAGGTGGGTCTCCACTTGCCTATACCCTCTTTCTGATCCTCCGGTACTCAGCGGTTTCCACACTCCCCCAACCCGCCCCGCCCAACCAGGAAGTCTGATGGGCTGGGGTGGGCAGAAGAGAGGGTATCCTCAAGGCAGAAGAGGCCTCAGCAGCTGCTCGGTCAGTGTGTCCCCTGTTCTCCACTGCAGGCTTGCAGTTGAGCGGCCAAGAAGGCAGGTCAGCTGCGATGGGGCACGGCCTTATGGCAAGGAGTCCGCAGCAATCTGGACTGGGAGAAATCCTCCCACTCTCTCTCCCGGAGCGTCCCATCAAGCCGAGGAGGCCTACGTGGAAGCCTTCTGGCGAGCAGCTGGCGGAAGAGCAGCCAAATTGTGCCGCGAATATCTCGGCTCCCTGTGCAGCAACGCCACATAAAAATACCGAGAGAGTCTGAGGGAAATAGAAAAGAGTGACTGTAGGGACTTCTCTGGCAAGTACAGTGGTGAAGACCCTGCGCTCCTAATGTAAGCTAGGCCGCGGGTTCTATCGCTACTCGAGGAACTGAGTTCCCACATGACCCGTAGAGGAGCCAGGGTAGCCAAAAAGAAAAGAGCCCATGGAAAGAAAGCCACAGTAAATCAAGACGAATTAAAATCTAGAAAGTAAACAGAGAACTTCAACATAGCCGACTCATCCGTGTATGTGTACACAATAAATAACAGTAAGATGATGAGTGGTGGGTGGGTACGTAGCTATGTGTTCGGGGAAAAAAAAATTTAAGAAGAAAAAGAAATGCCGGAAAGAAAAACCCAGTTGGAACGGTTTGCGTCTTTCTCGGTCTGGGCGTTTCCGGGAGCTTTGGGCCGCGCGCTTGTTTCGGTTCCACCGCGAGACGGCGCACGCGCGCAGCAGGAAGAAGGCGCGTGTGTGGGCGGAGCATGCAAATTGCTTGGCTGTCTGCTGGGGGGGGGGTGGGGGGGTGCCGTGGGAGAACAGAAAGCCTAAAGGCGCCCAACTAATGAAACGACCCGACGAACGATGGACGCCTTAGAAGTTGTGGCACTAGGACATCGTGCAGTCTAGGGGAGAGGGCGGGCCTTCGTTCGAGGCGGACTTTGCTCACCGTGAGCTAAATGGAAGTGAGGGGAGGGCGGTAGCGGCCGAGGCCGGGGTAGTGGTATCGCTTCTCGGCCTTTTGGCTAAGATCAAGTGTAGTATCTGTTCTTATCAGTTTAATATCTGATACGTCCTCTATCCGAGGACAATATATTAAATGGATTTTTGGAGCAGGGAGTTGGAATAGGAGCTTGCTCCGTCCACTCCACGCATCGACCTGGTATTGCAGTACTTCCAGGAACGGTGCACCCCCCTCTCGGGGGAAATAATCGTGGTATGACAAAAGCAGACTGCGTGTAAAACCTTAAGAGTCTCAGAATAGCGAGACGAGAAAGCTCAGCCCGCTCCTTTCCGCCTAGTTTTCGTGGGTTTTCATCGCCGTGCGCTTGGGCCCATTGTGGAGTCCTTTCATCTTACCGTGTCTGTTTTGTGTTGGTTTTAGAGCTGTAAGTTTTAGTGCTCGCTACAGCTGTGTTGTTTTTTTATTGCGGAAATGAAAGAAGGGAGACTCTTCGCTGGCAGGCTTCCGGGAAAAACGCGGCCTTACGTAAGCGTTCGCAGCGACGTGTTTCTATTGCCAGCGGTCCCCTAAGGAGTCTGCTCGCTTCCGCAGATGTGCGTTTCCATTTTTGGTCCAAGACTGTATGTAGTAAGACCCCGAAGTGTGGCCGCAGAAGCTTGCTTTCTCTCTCTCTCTCTCTCTCTCTCTCTCAGCTGAGGCCCTTAGCCCGCAGGCCCTCCAGCGGGGCTCAGGGGCACAAAAGTGGCTCTACGTGCAGCACGTGCACCTGGAAGCAACTCAAAGGATTTACAGGTAATGCCCCAAAAAAGCAAGCAGTAGTTGGTATACATTTAGTGAGGGAGAAAGCGTTTTCTTCTCCCACTGCTGAGATGGCGGAAGCTAGTCGAATTCCTCAGTATGAAAAGGAAGGTATTAATTAGTGAATGAGGGTCCTGGGGAAAATGAAAGGAAGCACTTCCAAAATGCTGACCTGGAACAAGGATTCCAAGGAGGTTTAAATGCTCGTGTGATTACGGGAAGTGCGCGTGTTCCTGAGGGAATTATTGTAGCAGGAAGTAAGACATTCCATTTTCAAGGCCAACCGATCTTGACCTTATACAGTCAACTCCCTTCAAAACCTCTGGCACTAAAAAATACCACCTCGTGTGCTTTCGCTAAGTGAAAGACAGCTAGATTTTCTGGGTTTAGAAAGACTCCAACCCCTCAAAATGAGGAAATGGGTGCAGCTGACAGGCTAAAAAGAGCGCGCTGGCTGTTCACCAAAATGGAACAGCCGGTCAGAACGGACTCCATGTATGACATTTCCAATAGAGATACAACATGGAAGGAACTTCAGGTGACAGAACAGAGAACGTGCTAAAGGAGAAAGGGCCATGTATGTATTCAATCATGTAGCATTCTGGCTGATTGATAGCTCTGATTTCTCCGCTGGAAATAACCGCAACGCTCAAAAATACTATCTCAACAGCTGAAAATACAAAGAATGTGCGAACTTCTTTGTTTCTATCTTTGCAATGTATGCCGTTTCACAGTCCACGCCCTGAAAATGTATTTCACCCCAGAAAAGAGGGAGAAAGGGCTTGTATGTGCAGAACTAAAGGTATATTCTGTCAAAAACAAGAGGGGGCGGGTGGGCTGATCCTGAGGCAGGAGAAAAACAAGAAGCGCATCCGCTCGCTCTAAAGTTTCCCTCCACCTGTACGGTCAAAACCGCTCTCAATAATACGAGCTAGAGTCGGTCTTGATGCCTAGTGAGCCCTCCCTCCCCGGTAGCCGCGCCGCGCCGCGCCAGCGCCGGCCTAGAGCCAGAACCGGAGTTATACAAGATGGCCGGGCAAGCAACCTGGGGGCATCGGTCCCCTCCAACAAATGGTGACATGCGGAGCCGGGGCTGTGGTCACCTTCCTCTTCATGACAACACCCCCCGCCCCCCCGCCGCCTCCCGTGGTGAAGGTACTATGCTTGCAGTCTCAGCGCCCCTTGGTGCGCAGTGAGTTGATGCCTCCCCCTCCAGACTCCGAAGCATCTCGGAAGTAAGTGCCCCCTGGACAGTACTGGGGTCCTGGAGCCCCTCTGCGGACGGGCGAAGGCGCTTGAGTCCGTGTCCGACTCTTTGCGACCGTAGCCCGCCAGGTTCCTCGGCCCATGGGATTCTCCAGGCAAAAAGAATACTGGAGTGGGTTGCCATGCCCTCCTCCCGGGGATGGATCTATCTTCCCGGCCCAGGGATTGAGCCCGCCTCTCCTGGGTCTCCTGCAATGCAGGTGGACTCTTGGTTACCGCCGAGCCACCAGGGAAACCCCAAAGCCCCTCTGTGTACAAATGGTGCCCTCTGTGCCACCTGCTTTCTGGACCCCACTCGCTCCACTGTCACCGAAGATGGCCTTGTGAGGATTGTGCGGCACGAGGGCACCGGGACCCTGTGGCATGGCCTCCCAGCCATCTTTGTTGATGACTGTCGGCCACTGCCACCTACTTCACCGCCTACGACCTACTCAAGGCCTTCCTGTGTGGTGGAGCCCTGACCTCTTCCTCCGCGCACCCTTGGTGGCTGGTCCGCGGGCCTGCCTGGGCACCGTGACTGCCATCAGTTCCCCTCGGAGCTGGGCACGGACAAAGCCGAAGGCTCGGGACCCCGCGCTGGGAGCTTGGAGCACGTGCATCCGAGCGGCTGCGTGGCTCCGGCCGGCTGGTGCTCGCTCGGGCGGGGCTGGGCAGGTCCGGTCCTAGTGCCCCTTCGGGATGTGCCCTTCGCGGCTCTGTCTGTACTGGTTCAACTAGAGCTGGCCGACGTGGCTCAGGTCGAAGGACCAGACAGACCTTCGCTTTTTTGTCTTCGGCTTTTGCGTCTGGCGCCATCTCCTGGGCGGTGGCGGCCGTCCTCTCTTTCTTTCAACGTGACGAAGACTCCACGAGCGGTGGAAGATGTGAATGACGCCCCCCCGGCCCCCGCACGCCACCACTCCGCTTGGCTTGCTGCTTACTGAGGACCCGGACCCCAGTCGGCCCGAGGATCAAGCAAGCCTCAACGCCACTTCAACCCGGCGACATTTGTCAGCACTTGCTTGAGCCTCGCAAAAAACCTTCCTCCAGAAAGACTCAACGGGGAACAAACAGCCTGGGAGATGTTCAAAGAAACCAGGAAACAGAGAAAAAGAAAAAAAAGCGAAAGGCAAGAAGGCCTTCCCCGGGCTGTCCCGTGACTCAGGTGTGCGCCGTGCCACGTAAGGGCCAGCGGCCCGATTCTTCGTTTGGGAGCACAGCCGGCCGCCCCAATCGGTCCGCTGCAACGGCGTGGCGACCAGTAGGGGCCACCGCAGCGAGAGGCCGGCTACCCTGGGCCGAGAAGCCGCGACATGCCGTAGGCCCAACCCCCCACCGGCAACGCCACTGGAAAGGAAATTAAGCCTTTAGCAGCAGCATGCTCTTGGGGGTAACTCAGGTATAAGCCTACCAGCTCACCTTCACGGAGACTCTACTTTTAGGAAAACACAGGTTATTCCCCGTAGGGGGTGCACCGTTCCTGGAAGTACTGCAATACCAGATCGATGCGTGGAGTGGACGGAGCAAGCTCCTATTCCAACTCCCTGCTCCAAAAATCCATTTAATATATTGTCCTCGGATAGAGGACGTATCAGATATTAAACTGATAAGAACAGATACTACACTTGATCTTAGCCAAAAGGCCGAGAAGCGATACCCATTGGCTCAGCCTGGCCGCAGCCGCCCTCGCTCCATCTCCATTCAACGCACGGTGAGCGCCCTGAACCACCCTCCTTGTCTGATTCCTTTTGCGTCGTCGACAGTGCTGTCATCGGACTCCTGTGCAGACCTTTTTGTCCTCTACCTTTGAAAGGACAAGTTCTATGTCCTTAATTGTTCCGCCACTCCCGCGCCGAACAGCCATTTCTAATCTGCATGCTCCGCCTTCTGCCGCCCGAGGGGGCGCGGCTACAGCGGGCGGACTCCGCCCTCCGGACCGCCTCCTCGCGCCCGGAACCCACACCAGGCCCGGAGCCCGCCTCGCGACCCAGGGGCGGCTGCCGGAGACGGCGAGGGAAGCGCTGACACGGAAGCAGCTCTCACGGATCCAGCCCCAGAAATCAAGAACTCGCTTTTGTCGCTCATTCCCCGGCTCGCGCTGCACTCGCAACCATTGCCTCCTACACGCTGAGCTAGTGCCCGACACCCGTCACGGTTACCGCGGCTCTAACGGCCAGCACCACACCCCCTCGCCCTTCCCTGCTCCCGGCCGCTCTGCTCGCGTCCGTGTTCTCCCGCCCGTCTTCTGCCCCACAGTTCGGGTCCCCTGGGGCGGCGGGGTGGGCGTGGGGGTGGGGGCATTCGTCCTGACCAGGGATGTCCTGGGGCCCAGTCGTTGGAATGGAACACTGCCCGTCGCGATCACTTGGCAGCTCCGTTTCTCACTGCGTGATGCGCTCCCGCGGAATTTGCTCCAATCGGGGTGCACGGACTGAAGGGTCTGCGAAGGGCGCCCGGCCCCGGGGCACAGCGCTCTGCGGAGGCCGCTCGGGTGCCCCTTGTGCCCTCGCGGCGGTGCGGGGCCGTGGCGGTCCCGGCCACCCTCGCCGCAACGGAGCCCTGAAGCTCGGGAGATCAGGGGCGGTGACTGGAAGAGCAGGGCAGGCGTTCTCCGGCAGCGCCTCGTCCCCCAGCCTCGCCAACAACCCCGCGTGGCATCAGACTTGGGAACGCTTTTTCGGTGGAGGGTGGGGAAAGCGCGAGGGGTGGATCTCTTAGGTGAGAACGGTACCTCGGCCTAGCTCGGATATGCGGTTTTCTCTCCTGGGTAAATAAAGTTGAGCGTCCCCTCCTGTTTCAGAGAAGCCTTTAGATTGTCTCTCTGTGAGCTATTAATAACCTCCCTCTCGGTGGTCTTCGACCCTCTTCCCTATTCCTGCTGGCTTTTCGGTTGGGCTTTGCTTAAGGTGATGATGATTGCATTGTTTAAAGGTTCCGTTTTTATATCGTCATATTTATCCATTTTAAAAAGATATCTTTCACATTTTGAGTCGAAAGGACTTATGAAGTAATTTCCTAAATCTTCCTCTAGGTCTTCTTCTTCTTCTCCCTCAACATCTACGTCGTCCAGCCGGGGGATACTTTCCCGGGGGTTGGGTGGTGGTGTTCGGTCGCGCCCGACTCTTGGCGACCCCATGGACTGTAGGCGCGCCAAGCTCCTCCGTCCATGGAATTTTCCAGGCGAGTAACTGCAGCGCGTTGCCATTTCCTCCTCCAGGGGATCTTCCCGACCCAGGGGTCGAACCCGCGTCTCCTGCGTCTCCCGCACTGGCAGGCGGAGTCTTTGCCACTGCGCCTCCTGGGAAGCTCTTGAGGGAACTGTTGAGGGGGGGACGACTGGGTGCGGCTCCCCGCTGGTGGGACCTCCTCAGGGCTCCAGGCTTCTCCCGTGCGGCTCGGGGTCCCTACCCGGACACACCCAGTAAGTGACAAGGTGCGAAGGGCAGACAGGAAGCCAGCCGAGTCAGGGAGGGCTTCCAGACCCGGGAGACGGCCTACGGGACAGGTTAGAGTTTCACTGGGGGCGCGGGCGGTGTGCGGGCCGGCCGTGTTGACATGAGGGGCGGCGAACCTGGAGGCAAGAGCCTCTCGGAGGCTCTTGGCAAGAGCGTGGGCGAGAACGCAGAGGTGCAGAGCGAGGGGGCGCGCTGGGGGAAGGAGGGCCGCGGCCTGCGCCCCGCTGACCCGCCGAGACGCCGCGAGGGTGTGATCTGGGCCTCACAGCTGCTCCGGGGAACGCTTGCTTCTAGCGGGCTCTTTCTTACAGTCATCATCCCCCAACCCCACGTCTCTCCCCTCACAGACTCCTTCCGTATCCCAGACTGGGCCGGCTGGGTTCAGCTTCTCCGCGGGGAACCAGCACGGCCCTGCTGTGCCCCACCTTTACCCAGGCCGGAGCCCTCCTAGCTCAGATCAAGGCGCTTCTCTGACCCCTCTGTACGGTGCCCGTCACGGCGGCTCTCCACCCGAGTTTCACGGAGAAGAGAGCAACTGGCGGTGTGTGATGGAGAGTCTGACTCTGCCTTGAGGTTATGGCCGAGAGCTGCTAAGCCTCGCCCTTCCCTCGTCCCCTCTCACCCTGGACCCCGGCAAGCTGATGAGAAAAGCCTCCCGCCGGCCACCCCTCTGCTCAGCACTGTCCTCTTTAAAAAAAAAAAAATCCACGAGCTAGAAGTTGAGACTTGCGTTTTACTCAGCGGGAATATTTAGGACTTGCAGCCCCGGAGTCAGCGTCTGAAGCGACCCTGAGAGAACCGCCAGGAGGAGGTGGGCAGTGCGGGGGAGGAGCCAGGTGACACACAAGTTTTGCCACAAAGGGCAGGCGGTCTGAACGTCAAAAGGTGTTTCCTATTCTGTAGAGGAAAGAAAACCAGGCATCCCGAGGTAAGGAATTTAGCGAGATGCTCGAGCCTGGGCTCACGGAAATCATGCCTTTGATGCGCATCTCAGCGCTCCGGGGCCACCATCCTGTGCTTTTCACATCCTGGGCTTCCTCGGGGCTCACCTGCAGGGAGTGGCTGCAGTGGGATGGCCGCTCAGTTCAGTTCAGTTCAGTGGCTCAGTCGTGTCCGACTCTTTGCGACCCCATGAATCGCAGCACGCCAGGCCTCCCTGTCCATCACCAACTCCCGGAGTTCACTCAGACTCACGTCCATCGAGTCCGTGACGCCATCCAGCCATCTCATCCTCGGTCGTCCCCTTCTCCTCCTGCCCCCAATCCCTCCCAGCATCAGAGTCTTTTCCAGTGAGTCAACTCTTCCCATGAGGTGGCCAAAGTACTGGAGCTTCAGCTTTAGCATCATTCCTTCCAAAGAAATCCCAGGGTTGATCTCCTTTAGGAAGGACTGGTTGGATCTCCTTGCAGTCCAAGGGACTCTCAAGAGTCTCCTCCAACACCACAGTTCAAAAGCATCAAGTCTTCGTCGCTCAGCCTTCTTCACAGTCCAACTCTCACATCCATACATGACCACAGGAAAAACCATAGCCTTGACTAGACGGACCTTAGTCGGCAAAGTAGTATCTCTGCTTTTGAATATATTGTCTAGGTTGGTCATAACTTTCCTTCCAAGGAGTAAGCGTCTTTCAATTTCATGGCTGCAGTCACCATCTGCAGTGATTTGGGAGCCCAAAAAAATAAAGTCTGACACTGTTTCCACTGTTTCCCCATCTATTTCCCAGGAAGTGGTGGGACCGGATAGTCTTTCAGTCCCGAGCAGGGCTCACCGACTTGCCCTCCCTCCCGTGATGGCCGCAATTGCTGGTGACTGTGACGTCCTTGTTTACTGATGCGGGGGGAGATGTTCCATTTCTCACCACCATCAGAACACCGACCTGGCCTCCTTTCCTGGCTCTTAGTCTACCGCGGAGAGCCACCCTGCTCTCCCTGGGAAGCCTCATCATGTGACTTGTCGATCTTTTCGGACCCCCTAGATGCCTGTGTGTTGTGTCGTGGTGGTGGTGGTGGTGGTGGTGGTGGTGGTGGTGGTGGTGGTGGTGGGCGGGGGGGAATCTGGCAGGGGTCCTCAGTCTCCGCACGCAGGACAGATTTGGGGTAGGGGGATGGGGAGACGCGACCCGGAATTCTATGGGGCTTGCGCTCAGCATTTTCCAGGACGGGTCCACAGGCCTCCCCACCAGACTGGGTGGACTCCTGTCCGTGACACAACCCTCGAATTCGGTGTTTCCGCACCCGTCCACTGTCCACCGAGTGCCCGTGGCGGGTTATACCCAAAACCGGTCTGGCGCCGTCCTACGCCGATTCGACCTGCATCGGCGGGAGTGCACCGAACCCTTTCCCTGTCACGGAAAAGTCAGTGTGTCAGAACACGTGGGCCTCTGAGCAGTGCTTCCGGATGCACTCCGGGCAGCCGAAACGAAACCCTCTACCTCAGGCGGGGACTCGAACCCGGCCAAACCCAGGTTGGGACTCCAATCCGAGCCAAAACCCAGGGTACCTGGTTTCAAGAGCTGATGAAGCTCAGGTTCTCCATGTCCCTGTCGCAGAAAGAATTCAGTGAGAGACAAAGTGATAGGTAAGAAGTGGATTGATTCAGAGAGAAACACACTCCATAGGCAGAGTGTGGGCCATCACACAGGGCGAGTGTGGCGGCCTCAAGAGGTAGCATGGTGCGCTTTCATGGGCCGGGTAATTTCATGGGCTAGTGGGTTGATCAGCTGATAGGCTAATCAACCCGGAATAGTCATTGGAAGGGCTGATGCTGAAGCTGAAGCTCCAATGCTTTGGCCACCTGAGGCGAAGAGCTGACCCACTGGAAAAGCCCCTCATCTCATGCTGGGAAAGATTGAAGGCAGGAGAAGGAGACCACGGAGGATGAGACGGGTGGGTGGCGTCACCGACTCAAAGGACGTGAGCTTGAGCCAGCCCTGGGAGACAGGTGAAGGACAGGGAAGCCTGGCGAGCTGCAGTCCACGGGGTCACGACGGAGCGACTGGGCACCGACAGTGAGTGGGAGGATCATTCCAACTATTCGGGGGGAGGGGTGGAGGTTTCCAGGAATCGGGCCACTGCCCGCTTTCTGGTCTTTTGACAGCGCCTTGGAACTGTCACGGCGCCTCTGGGTATGTCCTTTAGCTTGCTGATTGAGACTCAAGGTCTGCTTGAAGCTGACTTCTCTGCCAGCTTAGCCCCCGCGGACTGTAGCCCGCCAGGCTCCTCTGTCCGTGGGATTCTCGGGGCAAGAATACTGGAGTGGGCAGCCATTCCCTTCTCCGGGGGATCATCCCGACCCAGGGATCGAACCCGGTCTCCTGCGTTGCAGGCAGATTCTTTCTACCATCTGAGCCACCAGGGAAGCCCATCTTAGACCCATGTGATTCTAATGAACGCCTGTTGTGTCCTCGGGCTATGCCACACTTTCAGAAGTTGTGCCCTGCCCCCTTCCCTTCTGTTTCAGAAACACCTGTGGAGCTTGGAAGTACAGCGAGCCTCGGGCCCCTCCTGAGACAGTCCGATCCAATTGATCTCGGGAGACCTAGGCCTGCAGTGGCTTGGAGCGGCGCTTGGCTTCCCGGCCGGAGGTTGGGGCTGGGTCGCGGCGGTAAAAGCACCGGGTCCTAGCCACTAGACCCGCGGTCAGTGACAAGGACCCTGGCCCTTCGGCTCTGCACAAAGGAATTCCCAGGGAGACGGAGAGTAGTGACACAAGTGGGGCATTTATTAAGAGGAAAAGAGTACGCTGTGTGTGGATAGGCACACGGGCAGACGCAGAGGGAGAGTCCCTGAGTCGCGCCCTTGGAGTGGCTTGAATTACTTTTTGAGTTTATTTTTTAAATCTTTTGGCCACGGGGCGTGTGGGAATCACAGCTCCCCCACCAGGGATCGAACCTTCACCCTCTGGGTTGGAAGGCAAAGTCTTAACCACCGGACCACCGGGGAAGTCCCTTGAATTGCTTTTACGAGGCATTTCTCCAGGTCTCCTTTGGCCGATCATTTGGATCTGCCTGGCTCACGGGCCATATTTGGTCTCTGTCAGGGTCCTTCCACAGGTGTGCATGCGTCTCTTAGCCAAACTGGACTCTACCCAAGAGGCCTGTGGGTAGCCTAGCGTTAGTTAGCATCACTCCCCTTTGACCTCCAAGGAGCCTTTCTGTGCCTGTGTGGTCAGGGAGGTCTCCTGACTTCCAGAAAGAGAAATGTGTGGTCTGGGCGCGCGCCCAGCCCGCTCGCCCTCATTGCCCTGCCCTTCTCCTCTTGGAACTTTTGGTCAGTAGAGAATGCACCTCCAACTGCTTTACCCTGGGGTGGGGGTGGGGAGCGGCAGGTACCTCCTGCCTCACCATGGCTGTACGGTGGTGCCTGGTGCCCGGGACCCAAGTACGATTTCAACGAGAGCCCCGGACACCCACCCCACACCCCCGCCCACAGTAGGTCCGGAAGGGAAAAGACCTCTGGAAGGTATGTGAGGAAAGACCTTTGCAGGGAGGACGACACTGGCCTGTAATTTGTTTGGTCGGGCCCAGCCAGTCTTAGGGCTACCGGAAGGAAGCTGAGTTCAATCGCCGACGCCTACGGTCGGAAGGGGTGTCCGAGCTATTCTCTTGCGCGGCCACGTCGGGTGGTATTTCTACCAGAGAATGGTCACCGTCCGACTAACCGTCGGTTGGGGTCAGTGTGAGGGGCGGAGGGCGCGTGAGTGAACCAGGCATATCTAGGAAACGGCCCAAGGAAGAACCAGTTCTGACTCCGTGTTGGATCTGTTTCTTGGTCTTTAACCTTGGGGTTTTGTTGCTTTTGTTATTATCATCGTACACAATGACCTGCCCCCAGAGAACTGTGCCCCTCTGCCCGACGGTTAAAAGTGTCTTTGGTCGGCTCACAGGAGGGCTGATCTGACCCTACCCACCTGTGTGCACGACTCCACGAAAGAAGAGATCCGCCCATCCTCTCCCCAACGCTGGCCGTCCCAGGAGATGATTTTGCAAGACTGATGGCCCCTTTTAGTTTATGCTTCACCGCCTCTCCCTCTCTCCTCGGCCTTTTTTGTGCTTTGCTTCCTCATCGCTTCCCTCTCTCTGGTTCCATGAAAGAACCTGGCCTCTAGACCCCAATAAGACGGTTATTGGGAGACATTAGTCTGCCAACCTCTCTGGGACCAATTGGAGTCAGTACCAGAAACAAACGGCAGCAAATATATGGGAGATCTGGCAGGTAACCGAGTTTCAGGAGATATGGAGGACTTTGGGAGACAGAAGAGATGGGCGCGAGGCACGAGAGAGGAGGATGGAGCCTGATGAGACTCACCCACCCTGATCGCTTCAGACCTGAGTGTCAGGGCTTCCAAAATCTCTGCGGCCTGAGAGTTTAGGACAGCGCCTTCTGTACAGAGTACACAGGAGAAGACCAAAAAGTTCAGACAGGAACAGCTCACTCCTATGGCACAATAGAAAGACCGTTCCAGAAACCAGTCTGCAGATGGAAAAAAAAAAAAGGGGGTGGGGGGAGTGGTGGGGGGAAGCTTCAAACGACTGACTCTTTAGAAAAGACCCCACGCTGGGAAAGATCGAAGGCAGAAGGAGAACGGGAGGATAGAAGATGAAATAGATGGTTGGATGGCATCGGCCATATGAGTTTGAGCAAGCTCTGGGAGTCAGTGATGAACAGGGAAGTGTCGTGGTCCGGGCGCAGGTTGGAAAAGAATTTCCAGACATGAGACACAATGAGAGGGAAATGACGTTTGTTAGAACGGGAGACGCTGTTAGAACAGCGGGCCGGCTCAGGAGAGAACCACTTTTATACCCAGGGTACACGGAGTGGGATAGGGGTCTTGCAGGTCATTTGCTGATTGGATGAAGCACATACACTGGGTTGGAGGAAACAGTAAGGCAAATGTCTTCTCCCTATGCAGCAGGAGGGGAGACAGGTTATACTGCTCACGAGGACCTGAAATCCATTAATGGTTAC
Source organism: Budorcas taxicolor (assembly GCF_023091745.1). Classification (NCBI taxonomy): domain Eukaryota; kingdom Metazoa; phylum Chordata; class Mammalia; order Artiodactyla; family Bovidae; genus Budorcas; species Budorcas taxicolor. The sequence goes on along the minus strand of NC_068928.1, from coordinate 42,901,903 downwards.
AACGCGGGGGAAGGAAAGGAGGATAATGGTCTGGTTTTTCTGTTCCTGCATTCCAAGAAGACTCTCCTAGGTTTTATCTGCTCTTTCATCCTTGGGTCACCACAGGAAATAGACAGGGAAAAGCCAAGCACAGCTAAGCAATTGAATCAAACTGAAAGAATCAAAATCAGCCTAAAAGAAAACAAAACAAAGACAGGGGAAAAGCCACACAAACCCCACAGAAGCCCAAGTGAAAAACACAAGAGAGAAGAGAAATCTTCCGAGGAGAAAAGCCAGAAAAGAAACAAATCTACCATTTGGGGGTGCCGGTTTTGTCCTCGGAGAGAGCGCACCATTCCTGGGAAGTGCTGCAACACAGAGCAGGCTCCGATGCCAACTGCTTGCTCCAAAAACTCACTTAACAACGTATTGTTCCCAGATAGAGGAGGTATCAGATGTTAAGCTGGTAAAGAACAGATACTACACTCGACCTCAGCCAAAAGGCAGAGAAGCAATGTTGCTTTTTCGGGCAGCAGCCACCATCCTCCCCTCCTCTCCATTCAGCTCACCATGAGCAACCTGCCCGTCACCCGTCAGTCGTCAGTCAAGATTCCTGGCTCTCTAGCCCATGTCCGCTCCAGACCAGTGAAACAACTTGTTCTCCACATTCTGGTCAGTTCTCACATCTCTTCTGGCTCCCTGGCCCCCATCTTTCCCGGGGCAATGACTCTCTACGTGCATGACCCGCCCTCCTCCAACCCTGAGGGCGCGGCCAGCATCCTCAGGCTCTGCCCATGCATCCTAGGTGCCAGCTCTGGTCCACAGGCGGGGGAACCGTGCTTGGGGCGCGGGAGCAGCAGGACAAGAACGGTCCAGATGCTCTCGAAGCCCGGAGTCAGCCCGGAGTGAGCCCGGGGTCGTGGCTGTGCATCCGGGGGAGCCGCGTAGCCGCCAGACACCCGACTCCTTCCCACGGTCCCGGCCAGGCTCCTTAACTGAGAGCCTGGGACGGTAGCTCAGCTGGTAATGAGTCTGCCTCCAATTCACGCGACCCCAATTCGATCCCTGGGTCGGGAAGATCCCCGGGAGAACGGGTAGGCTACCCACTCCAGTACTGTTGGGCTTCCCTGGTGGCGAAATCTGCCTGCAGGGGACCTGTGGGAGACCTGGAGTCCATCCCTGGGTAGGGAAGATCTGCAGAAGGGAACGGCTACCCGCTCCAGTATCCTTGCCTGAAGAATTCCACAGACAGAGGAGCCTGGCAGACTACAGTCCACTGGGTTGCGAAGAGTCGGACACGGCTAAGCGACTTTCACATGACCAGGAGCGCGCTCTCGTCTTGTCTCCGTTCTCCGCAAAGCCCCTAGAGAGCTGCAGGGTCTGTGAGACTAGCACAGTCGGCCCTCCCCCTGACCGACTCTCTAGTTCTGAGGGGAAAGACCGCCCCCCGGAGAAACCTCCCCCCCCGACCCTGGGGACTGCCCTGCGAGACAGCCACCTGGCAGTCACTGCCCTGCATTCTTTGCTATGATCACACCCACTTGGTTACTGGACACGCTAGAGAGGATTGACGCTGTTACCATCCTCGTTTCACTGTCGTGATCAACGAGACCAGAGAGGCTAAGAAACTTGCCCTGGGGTCACACAGCTAGCAGGCAGCTGACCTGCGGGGTTGACCACGGTGTCCCAAGACCTCGTCCGGTCCTGGAGCACAGGCCCCGCTCACTGATGGCGCCTCCGAGGGGGAAGCCACCAGAAGAGGAAGGCGACTTTGGAGGGGCGCAGGGTTGCTGGTGCCACACGCGCCGGTTTGCTGGCGCCAGGCCCGCAGCACCAGCGTTTCTATAAGGGTGGGTGGCACCTGGGGTCACGGCCTCACCTGACCCTGCCTCGGCTCCTGGCTCCGTGACTCCCTGCCGCCCTGGGTTTTCCCTCTCTCCTGTGGGAGTGAAAGGGTTGGAGGGGTGATCTGTTTCACACCTTCTCGGGGAACCCTAATAACCTGCCGGCCAGATTAGCTCGGAGACCCCCTCTGGACATGCCTGGCAGGAGTCAGCCCTCAACCAGCAAACACTAGGGAGAAACAGTGACTTTGCCAGACACTTCTCCGAGCCGTCATCTCCTGGTGGAAATCTCGGTTCTAAGAAAACCTAACGTGGGCCCGTTTTCAGCCATCCCCTTCCCTCCTGCCACCAGAGGTGCCCCTCTGTGCCCCAGGATGGTTTTGAGTTTGTGAGTATCTAGCACCAGACAGACATGTCATCTACAAATACACACACACACACACACACACACACACAAATATGGACATGCTTTTATAACTCCGCTTACCCACAACCCCACTTGCTCCAGGCCTTATCCCTCTCCGCCCCCCACCCCAACCCTTCTCTCGCACCCCGCTTAGCCGAAACTGTTCCTAATGTTCAGTGCCAGGTCGTGTGCAACGCTTCCTTGACCCCATGGACTGCAGCACACCAGGGTTCTCTGTCCCTCGCCATCTCCCAGAGATTTTCCAAGGTCATGTCCAGTGAATCGGTGATGCCACCCAACCCTCTCATCCTCTGTCGCCCTCTACTCCTTCTGCCTTCAATCTCCCCCAGCATCAGGATCTTTTCCAAGGAGTCAGCTCTTCGCATCGGGTGGCCATAGTATCGGAGCTTCAGCTTCGGCACCGGTCCTTCCAAGGAGAATTCAGGATTGACTTCCTTTAAGATGGACTGGTTTGCTCTCCTTGCGGTCCAAGGGACCCTCAGGAGTCTTCTTCTGCACCACAGTTCCAGAGCGTCAGTTCTTCGGCCTCTGCCTTCTTTATGGTCCAGCTCTCACACCCGTACGTGACTACTGGAAAGACAATAGCCTTGACTATACGGACTTCTGTTGACAAAGCGATGTCTTTGCTTTTTAACACACTGTCTAGGTTTGTCATAGCTTTCCTGCCAAGAAGCAATCGTCTTCTGATGTCCTGGCTGCAGTCACCATCCTCAGTGATTTTAGAGCCCAAGAAGAGGAAATCTGTCACTGCTTCCACGTTTTCCCTTTCTACTTGTCAGGAAGTGATGGGACCAGATGTCATGATCTTAGTGTTCTTTTCTTCCTTTCTTTTTTAATATCGAGGCGTTTTTCTTCCAAATTATTTATGGCTTTGTTTTTGGCTGCACTGGGTCCTTGTTGACACGTGCAGGCTTTCTCTCGTTGCGAGCGAGGGCTACTCTCTACTTGTGGCTTATGGGCTCTAGAGTGCGGGCTCAGTAGTTGTGTCACGGGGGCTTAGTTGCCCCGCGGCCTGTGGCATCTTCCTGGACCAGGGATTGAACACATGTCCGCTGCATCGGCAAGCAGATTCTTAACCGCTGGGCCACCGGGGAAGTCCAATGTTGAGTTTTAAGCCGGCTCTTTCACTCTCCTCCTTCACCCTCAGCAGGAGGCTCTTTAGTTTCTCGTCCCTTTCTGCCATTAGAGTGGTATCATCCGCAGATCTGAGGTTGTTGAGATTTCTCCCGGCGACCTTGGTTCCAGCTTGTGACTCATCTAGCCCGGCATTTCGCATGATGTGCCCTGCGTAGAAGTTAAACAGACAGGGTGACCAGAAACAGCCTGGGCGGACTCCCTTCTCAACTTTGAACCAGTCAGTTGTTTCGTGGAAGGTTCTAACTGTTGCTTCTTGACCCACATACAGGTTTCTCAGGAGACAGGTAAGATGGTCTGGTATTCCCATCTCTTTGAGAGTTTGTTATGGATCCACACAGTCAAAGGCTTTAGCCGACTCAGTGAAACAGAGGTAGAGGCTTTTCTGGATTTCCCTTGCTTTCTCTAGGATCCAGCGAATGTTGGCGATTTGATCTCTGGTTCCTCTGCATTCCCTAAACTCAGCTTAAACATCGGGAAGTTCTCGGTTCAGGGACTTTTGAAGCCTAGCTTGGAGGATTTTTGAGCATAACCTTACTAGCAGGAGTCCCTGGTGGCTCAGGCGGTAAAGCGTCTGTCTACAATGCAGGAGACCTGGGTTCGATCCCTGGGTCGGGAAGATCCCCTGGACAAGGAAATGGCAATCCACTCCAGTACTATTGCCTGGAAAATCCCACGGACAGAGGAGCCTGGTAGGCTACAGCCCATTCCATGGGGTCGCAAAACGCCGGACACGACTGAGCAACTTCACTTTCACTTTACCAGCACGAGAGCTGAGTGCAATTGTCCCGTGGTACCTGGGCAGATTCCCACAGCGGCTGCTTTTCCCACCACACTGTCCGGTGCACTTAGATCAGCGCCCAGCACCTAGATCTTGGTCGAATGCCAGAGTCAATGGGAAAGGACGAAAGAAGATAATATGGGGAAGTCGTTCCGGTTTATACATGACCTGAACTTTGTGCTGACCTGAACAGCCTGCCTTGTGTATCCAAAAGACACAGTGGCTCTTACTTGAGGCCCTCTTTTCTCTTTTAAGTACTAATAACTCCAAGTAATAATGCAACTTCAGTGGCACTGACCTCCGTCAGTCAGTCACCTTTATAAATGAAATCCCAATACGACCCACACACAGACTGAGTTTAAAGCCCATCATTTTCTTTTTTCTTTTAATTTTTATTTTTACTTTATTTTACTTTACAATACTGTATTGGTTTTGCCATACATTGACATGAATCCACCACGGGTGTACATGAGTTCCCAAACGTGAACCCCCTCCCACCTCCCATCCCGTATCATCTCTATGGATCATCCCCATGGATCATCCCCTTGCACCAGCCCCAAGCATCCTGTATCCCGCATCGAACATAGACCGGCGATTCGTTTCTTACATGATAGTATACGTGTTTCAATGCCGTTCTCCCAAATCATCCCACCCTCGCCCTCTCCCTCAGAGTCCAAAAGTCCGCTCTACACATCTGTGTCTCTTTTGCTGTCTCGCATACAGGGTCATCATTACCATCTTTCTAAATTCCATATATATGTGTTAGTATACTGTATTGGTGTTTTTCTTTCTGGCTTACTTCACTCTGTATAATCGGCTCCAGTATCATCCATCTCATTAGAACTGATTCAAATGTATTCTTTTTAATGGCTGAGTAATACTCCATTGTGTATATGTGCCACAGCAAATGAAGCAACTGACAAACAACCAATCTCAAAAATATACAAGCAACTTATGCAGCTCAATTGCAGAAAAATAAACGACCCAATCAAAAGATGGGCCAAAGAACTAAATAGACATTTCTCCAAAGAAGACATACGGATGGCTAACAAACACATGAAAAGATGCTCAACATCACTCTTTATTAGAGAAATGCAAATCAAGACCACAATGAGGTACCACTTCACACCAGTCAGAATGGCTGCGATCCAAAAGTCTGCAAGCAATAAATGCTGGAGAGGGTGTGGAGAAAAGGGAACCCTCTTACACTGTTGGTGGGAGTGCAAACTAGTACAGCCACTATGGAGAACAGTGTGGAGATTCCTTAAAAAAGTTGCAAATAGAACTAACTGCCTTATGACCCAACAATCCCACTGCTGGGCATACACACTGAGGAAACCAGAATAGGAAGAGACACATGGACCCCAGTGTTCATCGCAGCACTGTTTATAATAGCCAGGACATGGAAGACAACCTAGATGTCCATCAGCAGATGAATGGATAAAGCCCACCATTTTAACCTAGACTCCAAATGGATCTCGGTGGCTTTAAGTGGGAACTGCCTGAAGTCAGAAGACATGAATACAGGAGTGACCTTAGAGATATCAGGAGAAGGCAGGTGAGTAGAGACAGAAGATCTCACTCCTGGGTGAGAATGAAGGGTAAAAGCACCTGCACTTAACGAGGTTAATGAACTAAAGACCCTCTTCAGACCCTCTTCCAGAACTGCATAGAGCAAGCAAGTTTTAAGCTCCAGCGTTGGCATTTTACCTTCTTACAATAGTCAGCAGGTAGACAAACTTGAAAACCTCCCTGAGGAAGGATAAAAAAAGAAAAAAAGAAAACCTCCCTGAGGTAGCCAAACGCTTTACAGGAAAAGATCAGTTTCTGCTTTTCGGTACTTCCGTGAGTGTCCCCGAGGGGGTGCACCGTTCCTGGAAACACTGCAATACCAGATCGATGCGTGGAGTGGACGGAGCAAGCTCCTATTCCAACTCCCTGCTCCAAAAATCCATTTAATATATTGTCCTCGGATAGAAGACGTATCAGATATTAAACTGATAAGAACAGATACTACACTTGATCTTAGCCAAAAGGCCGAGAAGCGATACCGGGACACCGCCCGTCGCTGTCACCGTCCTGCTGTCCTGCATGTTGCACTCAGGGTGACCGGGTCCCCGCTCACTCCAGGTCTCCCTTCCTTGGCCTCGTTGACGGTGCTCTGGCGGCGCTACACCAGACGCTCGAGCAGAAGTTGGATTCTCCACGTTGTAAACGAGAAATTCCGCATCTGCCCTGGCTTTGTGGATCGCGGGGAAGCGCGGTCTCGAATCTGCATGCCCCGCCCTCTGTCGCCAAGAAGGCGTGGCTCCGGCGGGACGGCAGCGCCCTGGGGACGGCCTCGGGGCGGCGGCAGGGGAGCTCCTCCTTGGTGGAGAGGAGAGACCCGACCGGAGGGGGTGCGGGGTGGCCGGCGAGAGGGACCCGTGCGACGAGCTGTTGGCCGAGAGTTTTCCTGAAGCCAAGGTCGCAAGACTCACTGGCCAGAAACGCCCGGGCTGCAGTGTGTTACACAGGCCTCCGCCTGCGGAGAGAGGGGCCCCGTAGGGTCGGGTGTGCGGAGGGGGCTTCCCGGCCAGGCGGAAGGCGGATGGCCCACGGTGGGGAAGGGAGGGGGCGTGTGGATGCGGAGGGCGGGGCCGGGCCGCGGGAGGGGTTCACTGCGACTCCAGCGCCCTCGTCCTTCGGTGCCTCTAGGAACCAAAGCGATCCCGGGCTTCCTACCGAAAGCTCCCTCCGCCAAGGACCTCGTTTCCTTGCCTGTCCTCCCCAGCTGTGGGCTTCGCTGGGGCCTCAGATTGTCAAGAATCCGCCTGCAAGGCAGGAAACCTGGGTTCGACTCCTGGGTCGGAAGATCCCCTGGAGGAGGAAACTGCAACCCACTCCGGTATTTTTGCCTAGGAAATCCAGTGGACAGAGGATCCTGGCGGGTCACAGGGTCCCAAAGAGTCGGACACTCAGTTCAGTTCAGTTCAGTCGCTCAGTCGTGTCCGACTCTTTGCGACCCCGTGAATCGCAGCACGCCAGGCCTCCCTGTCCATCACCATCGCCTGCAGTTCACTCAAACTCACATCCATCGAATCGGTGATGCCATCCAGCCATCTCATCCTCGGTCGTCCCCTTCTCCTCCTGCCCCCAATCCCTCCCAGCATCAGAGTCTTTTCCAATGAGTCACCTCTTCGCATGAGGTGGCCAAAGCACTGGAGTTTCAGCTTTAGCATCATTCCTTCCAAAGAACACCCAGGGCTGATCTCCTTCAGAATGGACTGGTTGGATCTCCTTGCAGTCCAAGGGACTCTCAAGAGTCTTCTGCAACACCACAGTTCAAAAGCATCAATTCGTCAGCGCCCAGCTTTCTACACAGTCCCAAGTCTCACATCCATACATGACCACTGGAAAAACCATAGCCTTGACTAGACGGACCTTTGTTGGCAAAGTAATGTCTCTGCTTTTCAATATGCAGTCTACTTAGAGACTAAAAACAAGAAGAAACATTCTGTTGATCTGAGCTGTCACAGCCACTAGCCACATGCAGCCAGGGAACGCTGGGCAGGTGGTTCCTCCGAATTCAGAGGTACCACTGAATCCAGAGGTACCAAGAATTCAAAGGTTTCCACTTTCAAGTGGAAAACACACACGGGATTTCAAAGACTTAGTCTTAAAAATTGTAACGTATCTCTGTAACGTTGATATTAATTACATATTGAAATATTTTGTGGTATCTGGTTTGTAGGTGGGGTGGGGAGGGTGTGTGCCAGAGGGTTTGCAAGAACCCTGAGGAGGGATGGGATGGAAACCTCCCTGCCTTGTCATTGAAAGCATGGAGCTCTAACCACTGACCACCAGAGAATGTCTGAGATATCTTGAGTTAAAGAGCATATTAAACTTAATTTCACTAACTTCTCTTAATTTTTTTATATGCCTAAGAATATTTGCATTTACCTGCAGGGGGGAATACCCTCTTCGTTCAGAGGCTATGCCTGAGCGCTTGCAGTGTGGGAGACTGCATTCCATCCTTCGTTGGAGGACTGGGATCCCAAAAGCCACACAGTGTGGCCAAATCAAAAAAAAAAAAAAACAACAAAACAAAAAACCGTTGTGTGTGTGCCTCACATATTTCTTGAAAGCACTGTTACAGATGGAAGTGCTGAGAGGCTAAGCATCTTGCCTAATGTGAAAAGAAGTAAGGATTTGCATTCAAGCGTCCTGCTATCCACTGGGGCCTCAGGAGTTTCAAACCAGGAGTCCTGATATTTTAATTGTGGATGATTAGAACGCCTCTCTGATGAGGGTACTTGTGAAGCTACACGAGGAAATGCAGCACATCGGAATGTCTGAATGAGTACATCCTGGGGAAAGTCACTTCCTGCCTGTAAAACAGAAATGACTCCATTTGAAGTCTTGCAGACTATCTACACCTTCTCACCCTGAGCCTCCTGTTTCACATCCCGCTCTCCCTGGTCTTGTATTTCTGTTGGCTGCCAAGTGGTTTTGACACCCATGATGCTCACGTGGCATAGATACACGTGTAGATATGGACACAGACACATAGAATGTAGGTATGTTCACAAATATACAGCCATTAGTGCTGTATTGTCTTTCACCTTGATCGTAAACCTTTTGTTTGCTGGTCTATTCCGAGCACCTAGTGCTCTGAATATACTTGATTTTTGATGAATATGTGTTGAGTGACTGGATGAGGGTCCAATGAGACAATGTATACTGTGCTTAGGCTGGGTCTGACAAAGTCTTCAAATTTCTGAATCAGAAATTTTGAAAGGAGGCCCCAGGTCTGTGTTTATCAAGTCCTCCAGATGATTCTGACAAATTCCCAAATTCGAGCATGCACCCATTCGTGTGGGCCAAACAACATGGGTGACTTGACAGAAATCTATGAAATCAAGAAGCTGAATCAGGGGCTTCTCGGTGGTCCAGTGGTTAAGTATTCACCTCCCCATGCAGGGGACACAGTTTGATTCCTGGTCTAAAACTGAAATTCCCTCACGCATCGAGGCAACTAAGGCAACAGATTTGCTCTAGTGCTCTGGAACCCGTATGTCACAACTAAGACCCAAAACAGCCAGAAAGTATATACACGTTTAAAAAGCTGAATCAAACATGTACGGTCTCTGGGGATTGGCCCCTGTTGTGAAAGCTCTAAAGATTCCCTCAGCTCGGATAACCGGCAGACAGCGAGTTCCCGGCACAGCGTGAGTCTGGCTTTCTCCCCTCAACTCACCTCCCTGTCTCTCTCTGGTGGGCTTGTTCCTCCCCCCTCGCAGTTGTTGGCTGTTGTTCCCACGGCACTGTCACCCTCTTGGGGCTATGACTGCTGTTCCTTCCTGATCACCCAATGCCCTCTTGATGCCAAGGTCTCCCCAGGTGCCACTGTCCTGTGAAGATGGAAGCTGGAATCTGTCCCCAGGTGGAATTGTCTCCTAAGAGACCACAACCTGCTGCAACCTTATCCATCCTCCAGCCTCCTCCCACCTCTGCCTTGCCGGCACCAGCTATTAGACCCTCGGGAAAAGCATAAGAAATGTCACTGAAATCAGATTTCCTGCTCAGAAAATGTTCATTTACATCTCATTTTACCTCTACCAAAAACACTTGAAAGGGGTGGTTTTTCCATTCCCAACCTCAAACCGTAGTGTACGTCCAGTCTGAAAAGAAGACTCCAAGGGAATTCCCTGGCAGTTCAGTGGTTAGGACTCCATGCTTTCACTGCCAAAGGGAAGGGCTCAATACCCGGTAGGGGATCTAACATCCCACAAGCCGGGTGGCAGGGCCAGGAAAAGAAACAACCAACCAACCTCAGGAGGGAAAGGAACCTGTCCAACACCACACCACATTGCTTCAGAATTAGGCAGTGAGAGACTCATCCACCAGGGGGCAGCATCTGTTTCTTATCTGCCCTGGCCTGGGCTCTGGGACTTGGTTTTGGATGAGTTGCCTGTGAATGGGCCCCTGGCAGGGCGAAAAGGGTGTCTAAGGGCCCCTCCCCCTCAGTTTTTCTTTCACATTCAAAGTAGTAGGTTGTGTTCTCCCCATTTTATTCCTTCTTTTCTTGGCCTTGAAATCTTATTTCCCAAACCAAGGATGTAACCTGTGTCCTGTACAGTGGAAGAACAGAATTGTAACCCTGGACCACTGGGGAATTCCCTCTCCAATTTATTCTTGAGGAAGCGAAGCAGGAATTTGAAATTCGTGTCTTTGTCATTCCCTGGCGGAAGCCGCTCTTGGACCTCATCTTCCCGCCCATCCCTCCTCCTGCAGTATCCTCTCCTCCCTTCAGTTGTGCACTCAGACAGGTTCTCAGTTGGGATGCAGTGGAGACAAGGATGTCCTCAGAGCTTCCTCGGTGAGCTCCACCCACCCTGTACCCTCCTCTACTCCAGAGCCTTGGTTGTCCTGGGGAAAGGGACCTGGAATCATCTAAGCCCCTCATTACATGTTGAGGAAACCAAAGCTCCAAGGGGGCAGGTGGCTTTTCCAAGCCAGTTCACTTGTCAGGACAGGACTCATGATGACTCTGATCCCAGAGTGTAGTCCACCAGGCCTTAAGGAAGGGCCTCTCCAGGGTTATCCCTCTCATGACCTCTGTTTTTCTCCTCTAAGAAATCCCTCTTCCCCAGTAAGGCCTGAGGGTTCAGTATTACCCAGACCTTGCCTGGAAATACAGGTGTTTTAGGTATCCCTCCCAACCCCCAAGGTGTCAGGAACCCCAGACCAGGAAACTCCCAGCTAAGGCTGGGTGCTTGGTTCCCACACTCAAGGAAACGCTTGAGTACATTTAGTCAATCCATCATGTAGTCATGAATCATGGAAGATTTCCTGATTGCCTACTGGGTGGCAGGCAGAGTGCTGGGCACTGTGGAACTGCATCTGAGAAGAACCACCTTCTGGCTCAATGCTTAGTCTGGTGGGGAGACAGCTCTGAGGAAGACCCTCCACAGAGCCGCTGGAATCTGACCCAGGTCGGGGAGCCAATGGGAGGAAGCAGGTAGGTCCCGGCTAGTCTGTCCTTCTGTCTGGAATGCTTCCTTGCCTCCTGGCCACTTAAACTTGCCTCTGATGTCACCATTGGAGAGACCTTCATGAGCAACCCCTCCTCCACGTAAAATCGCTCTCCCTTGAGTCACTCGCCAGCACATTTCCCTGTTTTATTTTCCTTGATGGCTTATGTCACTATCTGAAATGACCCTCTAGAGTCACTGTCTGTCTCCCTATTTCTTACTCTAATGTTCACCCTATGAGGGCAGGTCCTTATCCATTTCACTGAGGCCTTCAACTTGGCAGGCACTCCATCCATGAATGCTCAAAGTAAGAAGGTCTGAATGTTCTCTCTAGGGAATCCTCCAGTGCACTCTGTCCTGGGCTTAAGGCCTGCAGAAATGAGGCTGCCAGGAAACAAAATAGTCATTAATGGAGGAAGATGATTCCAGGTCCCTTTCCCCATGGGCTCCAGGCTGGATGTGGAGATGGGGACTGGAATTCCCATTTAAAGGATACTGGACTGGGCCAGGCCCCAGTGTTGCCCTGACAAACTGGGTCCCTTCCTTCACCCCCACTTTGTCCCACTTCCTCCTTGCCATTTGTTTGTCCGTGCCTTTCCTGGCAAAGGGAAAGGGTGAAGGAGGGGGGAGAGACTGCCAGTTTCAGGTCTCTTATCTTTAATCAAGTGACAGATTCCCTCTTGGGTGAGAGGCCCAGGAGATGGAAGAGAGGAGCTAGGAAGTTTCAAAGATTGTCGAGGAAACAATATCTGTGAAACAGATAGTCACAGCCCACTTCAGCTAATTTCTAGCTGGGTGACTTTCACAAGTTACTTAACCTTTCTGTTCTTCAGGGTTTTTTTTTTAGGGAAAATACACTTGGGTGGAGTGGAGAGTTTAAAAAATTCCTAGAGCTTAGGGTCTTCCTCTGGGGACTCCAGCAAACCCACACTGTTTCAGAGATCTGTTAGGTGTTGGGAGCAGTGCCTCGTCCACAGGATAGAAAAAATAATCCTGTATGAAAAAGAAACAAAAGTAGTAAGAGATCTGGACACCTCTTATTACAGTAGTTTGAAAGTTAAAGGAAAATTTGCATAATATTGGTCCATGGATATGAGCCTCACAAGAAACAGTACCCTCCTAAGTAAACCACCCCAACAGGGCAACAGAAAATCACACGTTGGTAAAACAAAACAGAAACCTTCACGTGAGACAGGTACGCAGAGCAAAACAAGGAAAACACTGAAAAAGATGTAACAAGCCTGTTGTTCATACTTTCTCTTTCCCCTGAGAGGCTGCACCATTCCTGCAGGTACTACAATACCAAGTCAATGGGTGGAGTGGACGGAGTAAGGTTCTATTCCAACTCCCTGCTCCAAACATCCACTTACTAAAATGTCCTGGCATGGAGGATGTGGTGTTGTTTCGTGTTGTTCGGTTGCTAAGTCCTGTCTGACTCTATGCATCTCCGTGGACTGCATCACGCCCAGACCTCCCGGTCCTGCAGTATCTCCTGGAGTTGGTCAAACGCATGTCCATTGATGTGGTGATGCCATCCAATCATCTCATCCTCTGTCTTCCTTCTCCTGCCTTCAATCTTTCCCAGCATCACAGTCTGTTCCAGGGAGTGGGTTCTTCCCATCAGGTGACCAATGTATTGGAGCTTCAGCTTCAGTGTCAGTGCTTCCAAGGAGAATTCAGGGTTGATTTCCTTTAAGATGGACTGGTTTGATCTCCCTGCGATCCAAGGGACTCTCAGGAGTCTTCTCCAGCACCACAGTTCCAAAATTCTTTGGCCTCTGACATTTTTATAGCCCAGCTCTCACATCCCTCCGTGACTACTGGAAAGACCATACATAGCCTTGACTATAGGGACCATTGTCGATAAAGTGATGTCTTTGCTTTTTAACACGCTGTCTAGGTTGTCGTAGCTTTCCTGCCAAGAAGCAATCATCTTCTGATTTCCTGGCTGCAGTCACCATCCTCAGTGATTTTAGAGCCCAAGAAGAGGAAATCTGTCACTGCTTCCACATTTCCCCCTTTCAATTAGCAATGCAGTGATGGGGCTAGATGTCATGACCTTAGTGTTTTTACTATTGAAGGTTTTTTTTCAAAATTAATTATGTATTTTTGACTGCGCTGGGTCTTTGTTGATGCTAGAGTCTTCTCTAGTTACCAGCGGGGGCTACTCTCTAATTGTGGTTCATGGGCTCTAGAGTACAGGCTTGGTAGTTGTGTCAAAGAGGCTTAGTTGCCTCAGGGCATGTGGAATATTCCTGGACCAGGAATTGAACCTATCCCTTGCCATTTCCAAGCGGATTCTTAATCACTGGGCTAGGAAGGAAGTCCAGTACTGAGTTTTAAGCCAGCTTTTTCACTCTTCTTCACCCTCAGCAAGAGTCGTTCGTTCTGGCTTATTCATGATCTGAACTTTGTGCTAACCTCAAAGCTTGCCTTGTGTATCCAAAAGACACAGTGGTCTTACTTTAGGCCCTCTTCTCTTCAGAACTCTAAGGAATAACACAACTCCGTCAGTGGCACTGACCTCTGCTTGTCAGTCAGTCACCTGGATAAATGAAATCCCAGTACAACCGACACACTGAGTGGAAAGCCCATCATTTTAACCTCGACTCCAGGAAGAATCCGGTGTTTCTGAGCAGGAACTGCTTGAAAACAGGAAACAAAACACAGAAGTAATGTTAGAGATTAAAAGAAGGTGGGGGCATAGATACAGAAAATTCAAGCTAGTATTCTGGTTCTATGCTGAAAATGGCATCAAAACGGACCGAGGATATCAAGTGAGAGCTTGGACACCCGCTCCTTTTGTAGCTTGTATGAAGTGAGAAATGAGAGCGGGAAAGCCAGTTTCCCAAGACTGGTAAGGCAGAAAACGGTAACTTTGAAGAAAGCAGAGATTTAAGCATACGCTTTAAACTACACTTGCAAAACTGTAGGAAAACAGGAAACCAAGCTTCCAACCTTAGTGATTTCGAAGAAAAGCCGATTTCTGCCTTTGGGTACTTCCTCAAGTGTCCCCGAAGGGGTGCACCGTTCCTGGAAGTACTACAATACCAGGTCGATGCGTGGAGTGGACGGAGCAAGCTCCTATTCCAACTCCCTGCTCCAAAAACCCGTTTAATATATTGTTCTCGGATAGAGGACGTATCAGATATTAAACTGACTAAAACAGATACTACACTTGATCTTAGCCAAAAGGCCGAGAAGCGATACCGGGACACCGCCCGTCGCTGTCACCGTCCTGCTGTCCTGCATGTTGCACTCAGGGTGACCGGGTCCCCGCTCACTCCAGGTCTCCCTTCCTTGGTCTCGTTGACAGTGCTCTGGCGGCGCTACACCAGACGCTCGAGCAGAAGTTGGAGTTTCCACGTTGTAAACGAGAAATTCCGCATCCGCTGTGGCTTTGTGGTTCTCGGGCGGAAGCGCGGTCTCGAATCTGCATGCCCCGCCCTCTGTCGCCAAGAAGGCGTGGCTCCGGCGGGACGGCGGCGCCCTGGGGACGGCCTCGGGGCGGCGGCAGGGGAGCTCCTCCTTGGTGCTAGTGGAGAGGGGAGACCCGACCGGAAGGGGTGCGGGGTGGCCGGCGAGAGGGACCCGTGCGACGAGCTGTTGGCCGAGAGTTTTCCTGAAGCCAAGGTCGCAAGACTCACTCGCCAGAAACGCCCGGACTGCAGTGTGTTACAGAGGCCTGCGCCTGCGGAGAGAGGGGCTCCGTAGGGTCGGGTGTGTGGAGGGGGCTTCCCGGCCAGGCGGAAGGCGGATGGCCCACAGTGGGGAAGGGAGGGGGCGTGTGGATGCGGAGGGCGGGGCCGGGCCGCGGGAGGGGTTCACTCCAACTCCAGCGCCCTTGTCCTTTGTTGCTTCTACGAACCAAACCGATCCCGGGCTTCCTACCGAAAGCTCCCTCCGCCTAGGCCCTCGTTTCCCTACCCCTCCTCCTCAGCTGTGGGCCTCGCTGGCGGCTCAGACTGTCAAGAATCCGCCTGCAAGACAAGAATCACGGGCTCGATTCCTGGGTCGGAAAGATCCGCTAGAGGAGGAAATGGAAACCCAGGACTGTGTTCTTGCCTAGGAAATCCCATGGACGCAGGAGCCTGGCGGGTCACAAGGTCCCAAACAATCGGACACAGCGACTAAACAACAGGAAACATTCCGTTGATCTGAGCCGTCACACCCACTAGCCACATGCAGCCAGAGAACTCTGGGCTGGTCAGTTCAGTTCAGTTCAGTCGCTCAGTCGTGTCCGACTCTTTGCAACCCCATGAACTGCAGCACGCCAGGCCTCCCTGTCCATCACCAACTCCCGGAGTTCACCCAAACTCATGTCCATCGAGTCGGTGATGCCATCCTGCCATCTCATCCTCTGTCGTCCCCTTCTCCTCCTGCCCCCAATCCCTTCCAGCATCAGAGTCTGGGCTGGTGGTTCCTCCCAATTCAGAGGTACTGAAAGTGGAAAAAACACATGGGGATTTCAAAGACTTAGTATTAAAAATTGTAAAAAAAAAAAAAAAATCTCTGTAATGATAATAATATTAACATATTGAAATGATATTTTAGACATTGGGTTTTGTTTGTGGGGGTTTTGCAAGAGTTTGCCAGAACCCGGAAGAGGGATGGAACCCCTGCCCTTGTCATTGGAAAGCATGGAGTTCTAACCACTGGACCACCAGAATTTGAGATATCTTGAGTAAAGAACATATTAAACTTAATTTCACTCACTCCTCTTTATTTTTTTATATGCCTAAGAATATTTAAATTTACCTGGGAAGGGATTCCTTGGTGGTCCCGTGGTTAGGCTTCAGTATTTTCAGTGCAGGAGCCCAGAGAACTGGGATTCCAAAAGCCACACAGCATGGCCTAAGGGGAAAAAGTTATGTTTGTGACATATATTTATTGAAAGCATTGTTACAGATGGAAGTGCTGAGAGGCTAAGAAACTTGCCTAATGTGAAAAGAAGTCAGGATTGGCATTCTAGTATCCTGCTAACCAGGGGTCCTGATATTCTAACTGGGGATGTTAAGAATGCCTCTCTGATGAGGGTACTAGTGAATCTGCCCATGGAAATGAAAGCACAGGGGGATGTCTTGTTGAGTATACCCTAGGGAAAGTTACTTCTTGCCTGTAAAATAGGCATTTAATTCCAATTTACAGTCTTGTGAACTATCTCTACCTACTCACCCTGAGGATTCCTGTTTCATATCCCACTTTCCCTGGTCTTATATTTCTGCTGGGCTGCCAAGTTGCTTTGACACCCATTATGTTCACATGGCATAGATATACATGTAGATATGGACACAGACATATAGAATGTAGGTATATTCACAAATATACAGCCATTAGTCCTGTATTGTCTTTCACCTTGATGGGTAAATATTTTGTTTGCAGGTGTATTATCAGCACCTATGGTAGTGCTCTGAACGTACTTGACTCTTGATGAATAAGGGTTGAATGAATGGTTGAGGGTCCGATGAGACAATGTATAATGTGCTTAGCATGGGACTGACAAATTCTTCAAATTTCTTGATCAGAAATTCTGGAAGGAGGCCCCAGCTCTGTTTTTATCAAGTCCTCTACATGATACTTGGAGAAGGAAATGGCAACCCACTCCAGTGTTCTTGCCTGGAGAATCCCAGGGACGGAGGAGCCTGGTGGGCTGCCGTCTATGGGGTTGCACAGAGTCGGACACAACTGAAGCAACTTAGCAGCTACATGATACTGGCAAATTCCCAAATTTGAGCATGCGTCCATTCAAAGCTATGCCCCCTCCCAATGTGGGTCAAACAACATGGGTGACTTGACAGAAATCTATGAAATCAAGAAGCTGAATCAGGGACTTTCTGGTGGTCCAGTGGTTAAGCATTCGCCTCCCTATGCTGGGGACACAGTTTGATTCCTGGTCTGGACCTAAGATTCCCCCATGCTTCGAGGCAACTAAGTCTCAGGAGTGCTCAGGAGCCTGTGTGCCACAACTAAGACTGGATACAGCCAGATAAGTAAATTCTTTTTTTCAGTCAAACCAATAAAGTCTCTGGGGATTGGCTCCTATTGTGAAAGCTCTAAAGAGTCTCTCAGATTGGATAACTGGCAGACAGCGAGTTCCCTGCACAGCGTGAGCCTGATTCTCGCCCCTCAACTCACCTCTCTCTCTGTCTCTCTCTGGTGGGCTTGTTCCTCCTCCTCCTCGAAGTTGTTGGCTGTTGCTCCTATGGTACTGTCACTCTCTTGGGGCTCTGGCTGCTGTTTCTTGCTGATCACCCAAGGCTCCTCCTGAGGCCAAGGTCTCCCCAAGTGCCAGTGTTCTGTGTAGATGGACGCTGGAATCTGTCCCCGTGTGGATCTGTCTCCTAAGAGACCACAACCTGCTGCAATTGCCTCCTCCCAACCTTCTCCAGCCTCCAGCCTCCTCCCACCTCTGCCTTCCCAGCACCAGCTATTAGGCCCTCAGTAAAAGCATAAGAAATGTCACTGAAATCAGATTTCCTGCTCAGAAAATGTTCATTTACATCTGATCTTACCTCCACAAAAACCACTTGAAAAGGGTGGCTTTTCTATTCTTAACCTCAAACTGTAGTGAAGGTCCTGTCTGAAAGGATGACTCCAGGGGAATTCCCTGGCAGTTCAGAGGTTAGAACTCCACGGTTTCACTGCTAAGGGCAAGGGCTCAATACCTGGTATGGGATTTAAGGTCCCACAAACTGGGTGGCATGGCCAGAAAAAGAAACAAACAAAAAGACCCCAGAAGGAAAGAAAGGAACCTGTCCAACTCGACTCCTCCCCTTTTCTTCAGACTTAGGCAGTGACAGACTCATCCACCAGAGGGCAGCATCTGCTCCTTTTCCGCCCTGGCCTGGACTCTGCGACTTGGTTTTGGGTGAGTTAGGTCTGAATGGGCCCCTGGCGGGAGAAAAGGGTCTCTAAGAGGCCCTTCCCACAGTTTTTCTTACTTACTTTCTTTTTTTTTTTTTTTTCACACTCATTCTAATTAGTAGGTTGTGTTTCCCCCATTTTATTTATTTATTTTTTGGCCTTGAGATGTTAAATCCCCAGCCAGGGACGTAACCAGTGCCCTGGGCTGTGGAAGAAGAGAATTGTAACCAGTGGACAGCCAAGGAATTCCCTCTTTGTTTTATTCTTGAGGAAGCATAGCTGGCATTTGAAACATGGCTCTTTGTGATTTCCAGTCTGAAGCCGCTCCTGGACTTCCACTCCCCTCCCATCCCTCCTCCTGCAGACTCCTCTCCTCCCTTCAGTTTTGCACTCAGGTACTCAGTTGGGATGCTTTGGAGACAAGGATGTCCTCAGCTTCTTCCTAGGTGAGCTCCACCCATCCTGTACTTTCGCCTACTTCAGAGCCTGGGCTGTTTTGGGGAAATGGAGCTGGAATCATCTAAGCCCCTCATTGCATGCAGAGGAAACCAAGGCTCCCAGGGCGAGGTGGCTTTTTCAAGGCAGTTTACTTGACAGGACAGGACTCATGATGACTCTCAGTCCAGGGTTCAGCCCGCCAGGCTTTGGTTGGGGGGGGCAGCCTCTCTCTCCAGTTCCATCCTTCCCATGGCCTCTGATTTTCTCCTCCAAGAACTCTCTCCTCCCCAGTAAGGTCCTGAGGGTTCAGTATTACCCAGACCTTTCCTGAAAGTGCAGGGTTTTATAGGTATCCCTCCCAACACCCAAGGTCTCAAGGACCACAGACCAGGAAACTCCCAACTAAGGCTGGGTGCTTGGTTCTGACACTCAAGGAACTCCTTGAGTATATTTAGTCAATCCATCATGTAGTCATGAAACATGGAAGAGTTCCTGATTGCCTACTGTGTGGCCAGCACAGTGCTGGGCACTACAGAGCTGTGGTTGTGAAGAACCAACTTCTGGGCTCAGCACTTAGTCTGGTGGGGATCCAGCTCTGACAAACAACATCAGTCAGCAACTGGAATCTGACCCAGGACAGGGAGCCAATGGGAGGAACTAGATAGGTGCCGGCTAGTCTGTCCTTCTGTCTGGAATTCTTCCTTGAGTCTTGGCCAATTAATCTTGCCTCTGATGTCACCATTGGAGAGGCCTTCATGAGCACCCCTCCCCCATGCTCTGTCACCAGTCACTCTCCAGCACATTTCCCTGTTTTCCTTCATGGCTTGTATCACTATCTGAAATGAGCCTCTTGAGTCATTGTGTGTCTCTCTCTCTCTTCCTGTTTATAATGTCCATTTCATGAGGGCAGGCACTGAGACCTTCAACCTGATGAGCACTCCATCTATGAATACTTAAAGTAAGAATGTTCAAATATTCTCTGTAACATATCCTCCAATGCACTCTGTCCTGGGCTGTAATCTTGTGGACAGAAAGGGCTGCAGAGGTGAGGCTGCCAGGAAATAAAATAGTCACTAATGGAGGAAGGGACCCTGGGCCCCAGGGTGGATTTGGAAGTGGGGACTGGAGTTTCCATTTAAAGGAGACTGGACTTGGGTAGGTCCACAACCTGGTGTCGTCCTGACAAACTGGGCCCCTTCCTTCACCCCCAACTTGCCCCACTACCTCCTTCCCATTTGTTCACCAACACCTTTCCTGGCGAAGGCAAAGGATGAAAGGTGGGGTGAGATTGCCAGTTTCAGCGCCCTTATCAGATAATCAAATGACAATTTCCTTCTTGGGTGGGAGGCCCAGGAAATGTAGATGTTTTCTGTTGTACAACGATTGTTCACAGCTCACTTCTGCTAATTTCTATCTGGGTGACTTTGGACAAGCTTCTTAATCTTTCTGTTCTTCAGTTTCTTCTTTTAGGAAAAGCACACTTGGGTGGAATCTTGAATTTAAAAAATTCCCAGAGCTGAGAGTCTTCCCCTGGGGACTCCAGCAACCCTGAACTGTTTCAAATTTCTGTTAGGTATTGAGAGCAGTGCCTTGTCACTGGATAGAAGAAATAATCTAGTACTAAAGACAAACAAAACTACTAAGGGAGCTGGAAACAGCCTTATTACACTGCTTTAAAAGATAAAAGAGAAATTTAACATAAAATTGGTGCATGGATATAACCCTTATAAGAAATAGTACTCCTAATTAAACTGCCCAAACAAGAAAATAGAAAAACACACATTGGCAAAACAAAACAGAAAGCCCTGTATAGATCTGTACCCAGTAACAAAAAGATGAGGAAGACATTGAAAAAGATGTAACAAGTCTGTTGTTCATACTTTCTCGTTTCGGTCAGAGGGGTGCACCTTTCCCGGAAGTACTGCAAGACAAGGTCTGTCCGTGGAGTGAACAAGTGAAAGTGACAAGTGAAAGTGAAGTCGCTCAGTCGTGTCCGACTCTTTGCGACCCCATGGTCTGCAGCCTACCAGGCTCCTCCCTCCGTGGGATTCTCCAGGCAAGAGTACTGGAGTGGGTTGCCGTTTCCTTCTCCGGGAGATCTTCCCAACCCAGGGATTGAACCCGGGTCTCCTGCATTGGAGGTAGACGCTTTACCATCTGAGCCACCTATTCCCACTCCCTGCTCCAAAAACCCACTTAATATATTGTCCTCGGATAGAGGGCATATCACATATTGAACTGATAAGAAGATACTACACTTGATCTTAGCCAAGAGGTGGAGAAGCGATACCATATGCTCTGTCCTAGCTATCACCGTCCTCCCTTCAGCTCCAGTAAATGCACGGCGAGCATCCCAACCCTCAGTGAACATTCCTGGCTTACTCTTCTATGTCTGTTCCAGAACAGTGAAACTGCGCTCCTTCTCTACAACATTCACATCCCTTTTCGCAACCCTGCCCATCTTTCCGCAGAGGAGGGCCCTAATTTACATGCCCCGCCCCGCCCCTCAGGGGCGTGACCACCACCATCCAGCTCAGCTCTCGGCACCGTGCGTACTCCTGGTCCCCGCCGCTCTGCAGAAGCTGCTGTGGCGCTGGAGGTCGTTGCGCTCGCCGCACACTTTCCAGCTCCGGGGAAAACGCAAGGGTTTTGCAGTTGGCCGTCTCAGGGGGTCGATGGAGGGAGCTGCAGGACGACACCGGCCGGCTTGCTCGCAAAGCAAATCCTGGGTCATCATGACTGTGCATTTGGGAGATTAGGGTTTGTCGGGGGCCGCCAGGCAGACAGAGCCCACAGCTTGAGCAGAGAGAGAATTACGAAGGCGGGGAAGGGGAGAGGCAGGAACCGCCTTGACTGAGAACGGGTCTCCATACCCCCTGTAACGGCTAGGCTCCTTAACTGAGACCCCGGGGTCGCCAGGCGAGCGCACTTGGCTTTCCTCCGTTCTCCGCTAAGCAACTAGAGAGCTGCAGGGTCTGTGAGACTATCACAGTCGGCCCTAACCGATTCTCTCAGGTTCAGTCGAACCTGAGGGGTAAGATCCCTGACCTCACGACAGCCACCTGCCAGGCATTGCCCTGCATTCTTTGCTATGATCGAGCTCACTTGGATTGAGGAGGATTGACACTGTTATCATCTAGAGAGGATTGACACTTTCAACATCTTCATTTCACCGTCGTGATCAACGAGACCAGAGAGGCTGAGAAACTTGCCCTGGGTCACTCAGCTAGAAGGCAGTTGACCTGAGGAGTTGATCATGGTGTTCCAACACGTGCCGGGTTCTGAAGCACAGGTCCCGCTCACTGATGGAGTCCAAACCAGTGACTGCACTAGTTGTCTAGAATGTTCACACCACTTTTTGCACCCCCGCCCAGCCTTCCGCAGAGGCGGATCCTAATTTGCATACCCGCCTTTCTCCGCCCCAGGGGCGTGGTCGGCCCTTCTAGCTCGGTCCTTGGCACTGTCCTGGCCCCCGTTGCTCTGCAGAAACTGCTGTGGCGCTAGAGGTCGCTGCGCCCGCCGTACACTTTCCACGAGAAGAGGGGGAAAGCCACAAGAGGAAGGCGACACTGAAGGACAGCAAGGCTGCTGGTGGCACACACATGGATTTGCTGGTGCCAGGCCCACAGCACCATGGTTTTGATAAGGGTGGGTGGCACCTGGGGTCAAGTCCTCACCTGAGCCTGCCTTGGCTTCTGGCTCTCTGGTTCCCTGCCAGCTTGGGTTTTCCCTGTCTCCTGTGGGAGGAGAAGGGTGGGGGGAGTGATCTGTTTCACTCCTTAGGGAAACCTAATAACCTTCTGGACAGATTAGCTCTGAGGTCCCCTCTGGACATGCCTGGCAGGAGTCAGCCCTCAACTAGCAAACACTAGGGATAAAGAGAGTTTTTGCCAGACACTCCTCTGAGCTGTCATCTCCCAGTGTGAATCTTGGTCCTAAGAAAACCTAACTTGGGCCCCGTTTTGAGCAATCTCCCTCCCTTCTGCCACCAGAGGTGCTCCTCCACGCCCCAACCTGGTTTTGCCTTCTAGCTTGCACCAGACCTGACATGCTATATGTGTGCTTTGTCTGTGATTCTACTATCTGCCTCCCCTTCTGCCCCTCCACCCTAACGACTGGGAAGATTCTCACTTGGACTGCTTTTTCCATCACTCTGTCACAGTCATTAGCCTAGTGCCCAGCACCTACATCCATTTACGGTATGGACGAGTGGGAGGATAAGTATTAAACTAGATATTATATCAGTTACACTTACCCAGCCCCTGACACGTGGTTATTATAATGGCTCTTCAGGCTTCCCCAATTCATGATCTCTTCGCTTGGTTCCATGTTCCTCAGTGGTCATTTTATGGTTTCCCAGGTATTTGGGAATTGATCCTCAGACAGTTACATTCCTGCAAGGGAGTGTCTCACATTAAAGTGATTTACGTCACCTTCTAGTTCATTCATAGCACCCTTGGGAGCTTGGTTAACTTGAGTTAGTACCCCTTCCCCATCATGCCCTGTGAAAGTATTAGTTGTTCAGTTGTGTCCGACTCTGCAATCCCAGACTATAGCCCACCAGACTCCTCTGTTCATGGGATTCTCCAGTCAAGAACACTAGAGTGGGTTCCCATGCCCTCCTCAAGGGGATCTTCCTGACCCAGGGATCAAACCTGGGTCTCCTGCATTGTAGGCAGGTTCTTTACTGTCTGAGCCACCAGGGGAAACCCCACCATGCCCTGTTCTCTGCTCAGACAGAAATTCTGCTGCTGGCCCCAGACCTCATCCAGATGCCATGTGCCTTCACTAAGGTATTGTATCCTCAGAGACCCTGATATCCTTGCCCTGAAGGAGTTAGGAGTAACAGGTCAGGATGGGACTCTAGGATGACCCGCAGCGGTCTCAAGCATTTCCTGTTTCTGCAGCCTGGGGAACCAGGTACATTGTCAGACTCTTGCATTTTTGCCAAACTCACAGGTTATAGATTATATCTCGTTGTTTAAATATGCATTTCTCTCGTTATCGTTGTATGAAAAATCACATTTATTATAACTAATTTTAAAGACTTTATTGAAGGACAGCATACAAAAATGATGTTAAAGTGTAAAACTTGATTAAATTTCACAAGGTAAACACACAATTGTAACCATTACTCTGCTTGAGAAAAAGCATTACTATCTCCTAAGAAGATGTCCTTCTGTCCCTTTCTTGTCATGACTCTCTTCTGCCTCTAAACAATGATATTTCTTATCTTTCCCAAGAACTGTGATTAAAATTTTTTTTTAATTTTTGGCTGTGCTGGGTCTTCATTGCTGCGTGCGGTCTTTCTCTAGTTGTGCCAAGCGGGGGCTACTCTCTCGCTGCGGTGCATGCGACTGTCATCACAGTGGCTTCACTTGTTGCAGCACGGGCTCTAGAGGGCAGGCTCAGCAGTTGTGGTGTACCTGCTCAGCTGCCCTGTGGCATGTGGATCTTCTGGGACCAGGGATTGAACCATTACCACCTTCATTGCAAGGCAGATTCTTAACCACTGCACCACCAGGGAAGTCCCAGAACTGTGGGATTTTTTAGCCAAATTTTATTGAGTGGTTTTCTCTTTTCTGATCACATTCTCAGGTCTCTTTGTAGAATGCTGAGGTTCACCCTACATGTGATAGATTTGCAAATATTTTTTCCCCAGTTTCTTTTTTTTAAATTGCATAGATGTGAATTATATAAATGGATATAATATATAAATGTTTATAAACAGTTGACTTTCAGAGTCTGAGTTATAGTATGAGTTAGGTCATCGGGGAAGGACTTACTGAGACAGAGTGAGGAATGCAGGAGGTTGACAGTAGGGAAGGTTAATGCTTTGAACGATAAAAGGCAGGAAGCAGGAAAGAAGTTCTGAACCAAGTTGGCAGCTAGAGGAGTCCAGATTTCCACCTCACCCAACCCAAACCAAGAAATGACTGGGCCCTGTGACTCCATGGAGTTCAGGATTGAGGTCCCCAAGAAGTATGGGGCCCATTGTGTCCTCCGTTGCCTGCCACAGTGGCCCACTGTTCATGTGCCCATTGGGCCAGGCCGGGGATGGCCAGCTACAAATGCTGGTGGAGTTATTCTGTCTGTTGATTGTCCAGTGCCCTCCTCCTCCTCAGTCCTGACAAACCACTTCTTAGGTTGGCTGCTGTTGTGGGCCTGACCAAGTTTTCAGTCTTGGAGGCCTTCTATACAGTTTGTGACTCATGATCTCTGTCCCATGGTGGCCATCTGTCTCTACAAATTCTTAGTAGTTTGCCAGAAGCTGCTTTTGGGAACATGGACAAGCCTCTGTTGCTGTGAGTGTCGTGTCCTGGCTCTAGAGCCCTGAGGCCCTGCATTGCAATCCCCACTTTAGCTTACCACCAAGTGCCTCATTTCCCTTCACTCACCTGCCTGTCTCTAAGATAATAGGGTCTGCCAGGTCCACTGAGCCAAGTAGTGGGCTTGCCTCACCTCACTTGCTAGCTTTGCACTTGTTTCTGGCCCAGGCCCAGCTCCAAGCTGAATATCTTTTGGGTCACATGGCTAATGAGCCCAGGCAGGACTTTTTTGTGTAGAATGTGTTTGAAGTTTCCAGAACTCTGAGAGGCCCAACTAGGCCCTGTGCTCTCTTCTCTGTGGTCACTGTTGAAAGAGGAAACAATTTACCTCTCCTTTGAGAAAGGCTGAGCTGGATGAAGAACAAGCTGGAATCAAGATCACCGGGAGAAATATCAGTAAGCTCAGATATGCAGATGACACCACCCTTATGGCAGAAAGTGAAGAAGAACTAAACAGCCTCTTGATGAAAGTGAAAGAGGAGAGTGAAACAGTTGGCTTAAAGCTCAACATTCAGAAAACTAAGATCATGGCATCTGGTCCCATCACTTCATGGCAAATAGATGGGGAAACAGTGGAAACAGTGGCTGACTTTATTTTGGGGGGCTCCAAAATCAGTGCAGATGGTGACTGCAGCCATGAAATTAAAAGACGCCTACTCCTTGGAAGGAAAGTTATGACCAACCTAGACAGCATATTAAAAAGCAGAGACATTACTTTGCCAACAAAGGTCCGTCTAGTCAAGGCTATGGTTTTTCAGTAGTCACGTATGAATGCGAGAGTTGGACTATAAAGAAAACTGAGCGCCGAAGAATTGATGCTTTTGAACTGTGGTGCTGGAGAAGACTCTTAAGAGTCCCCTTGGACTGCAAGGAGATCCAACTAGTCCATCCTAAAGGAGATCAGTCCTGGGTGTTCATTAGAAGGACTGATGTTGAAGCTGAAACTCCAATACTTTGGCCACCTGATGCGAAGAGCTGACTCATTTGAAAAAGACCCTGATGCTGGGAAAGATTGAAGGCTGGAGGAGAAGGGGATGACAGAGGATGAGATGGTTGGATGGCATCACCAAGTCAATGGACATGAGTTTGGGTAAACTCCGGGAGTTGGTAATGGACAGGGAGGCCTGGTATGCTGCGGTTCATGGGGTCACAAAGAGTCGGATACTACTGAGCGACTGAACTGAACTGAACTAGGAGAGAGTGTTGCAGCTGGTGCTCCACAATAGGAACCCCTAAACATTGCAGCCTTTCTTGTTTTACTGTAGTATCGCTTTTCTTCTAAGTTCACTGTGCTTTGTCAGATTTCTGGTGTGCCAGCACCTTCCCACTTTTTTTTCAAGAGTTCATACCATGGAAAACACGAGTCAATATGATATGTTACACTGCAGCCTGAACAATAAAAAATTACAAAAGTTCTGCAGAATAACAGTCTAAAGTAGAGAAACTGTTAGTTCATGTTTCAACCTTCCTAAAACAAACAAAAAATAAATAGAAACCAACATTCAAAGTGCTAGTGCACCACTACAAACTAAATTTTTTTGAAGTATGATGAAGCTTAAAGTAGTATACCCCACACTATTTACAAGGAAGTAGTTTTAACAGTATGGACTGACGTTTAACCCCAAACTCATCTAAGTATTGAAAAAAAGCCATATTTAAATCTAATTTTTATTACCAAAGATATTCCCCTGAGGGGGTGCACCGTTCCTGGAAGTACTGGAATACCAGGTCGATGCGTGGAGTGGACGGAGCAAGCTCCTGTTCCAACTCCCTGCTCCAAAAATCCATTTAATATATTGTCCTCGGATAGAGGACGTACCAGATATTAAACTGATAAGAACAGATACTACACTTGATCTTAGCCAAAAGGCCGAGAAGCGATACTGTGGCACCGCCCGTCGCTGTCACCGTCCTGCTGTCCTGCATGTTGTACTCAGGGTGACCGGGTCCCCGCTCACTCCAGGTCTCCTTTCCTTTGCTTCGTGGACACTACTGTGAATGGTACTGTATTGGACTCTCGTGCAAATTTTTTATTCTCTACATTGTAGCAGAGAATTTATATGCCTGCTGTAACTTTGTCATTCCCTGACGGAGGCGCCATTTCTAATTTGCATGCCCCGCCTTTTCTGCGAGGTTGGGTGTAGCCTTGCGGGTTGACAGCCAGCTTCTCCTCTTGGTTTCTGCGCGCGCGAGCGGAAGCTGGGTTAGGGCGGAGCTCTGTCTTGGCACAGGCTCATGGGGAGAGGAAGGATTTGGAGAATTTGGGGTCGGGCGAACCGAGGAAAGGCTCTGTGAAATTGACCAGCCGACTGGTCCGAGTACGAAAAAAGTCCTCTGGTCTTCACTGTGAAAACAACAGGGTCCCACGGATTGGCTCTGTCCAGCCATAACCCACTCGGAGGCTGGGACTCTGGGAGTGTCTGTCTACGGTAGCCTACCAGGGGCTATCGAGAGAACTTGAGACCCGAGATCTGGCCCTCCGAGTACTGCTGCCCTGTTGTCAGAATCCCCACCCTGCCCCGGCTGCAGGCCCCTAGGGCAAACCCCTTAACCTCCAGAGCTCTAATTCCCCAGCTGAGAGGTGGAAACCTTAAAGCCTGTCTTGTGGGGTTGTTGTTGTTCAGTCGCTCAGTCGTGTCCAACTTTTTGCGACCCCATGGACTGCAGCACGTCAGGCTTCCCTGGCCTTCACCATCTCCCGGAGCTTGCGCAGATGCATGTCCATTGAGTTGGCCATCTCATCCTCTGTCATCACCTTCTTCTGCCTTCACTCTTTCCCAGCATCGGGTTCTTTTCTAATGAGTTGGCTCCTTACATCAGGTGGCCAAAGTATCGGAGCTTCAGTATCAGTCCTTCCAATGAATATTCAGGATTGATTTCCTTTAGTACTGACTGGTTTTGATCTCTTTGCAGTCCAAGGGACTCCCAAGAGTCTTCTCCAACATCACAGTACAAAAGCATCAATTCTTTGGTGGTCAGCCATCTTTATGGTTCGACTTGCACATCCATACATGACTACTGGAAAAAGCATAGCTTTGACTAGACAGACCTTCATTAGCAAAGTAATGTCTCTGCTTTTTAATACACTGTCTACGTTTGTCATAGCTTTTCTTCCAAGGAGCAAGTGTCTTTTAATTCCATGGCTGCAGTCACCATCTGCAGTGATTTTGGAGCCCAAGAAAAGTCTGTCACTGTTTCCATTGTTTCTCCACCTATTTGCCATGAAGTGATGGGACCGAATGCTACTGATTTTAGTTTTTTGAATGCTGAGTTTTAAGCTAGTTTTTTCACTCTCCTCTTTCACTTTCATCAAGCAACTCTTTAGTTCCTCTTCATTTTCTGCCATCAGAGTAGTGTCACCTGTTTATCTTAAGTTATTGATGTTTCTCCTGGCAATCTTGAATCCAACTTGAGGGCATAAAAGGGAGCTAAGGAGGCGACCTTGGTTTAGTAATCTAGAATGTGGATCCTGGTGTCTAACCAATGAGGTTCCAATGAAGGTGGCATAGCTGTGACACTGAAACAAATGAGCAATGGTATCACAGAGAGACAACGCAATAAGAAACATTGTTTGGGCCAAGGTTTGCACTAAGTGTTTTCCTTATATCAGACTTTCAAAGTTTACCTACAGATGGATTGGCTGAGACAGAGAGGTTAAACAGCTCTGCCTAAGACCACACAGGGGAAGAGGACAAATCCATCTGAAGCCAAGAGTATGCGACCTAGAAAAGGGCAAAGAAAGAGCCATTCTTGTGTGTCCAGCCCAGTATAACAGTAAGTGTTGCTCAGCCTGACACACTGGTCTTCTGTAGAGAGATAAGAACAAGCTGTCTGGTGCAGCAGTTAAGAGCAGAGACTTGGAACACTTGGCCTCTAATCCCTGTTTACCTGTTAATAATCACATGGCCTAGTCATGACTTGACCTCCTTGCTTAACCCTCTGTCTTCAGGGTTTATTATCTGTTAATTGGAGATAATGAGATGAGAAATTACTAGACATAATCTTAGGAATTATGAGACATGCCTGGCATACAGTTAACATGTAAGAACAAGCATTAGGGAAAATATCTTAGGCAAGTCACTTCTCTGTAGCTTAGACTCTTCATCTAGAAAATGAGAATATTAACATCTAATCCTGTGCTTAATCTTCCCTCACTCACCCAGGGCCCCTACTCTCCCTTACCTGGTTTTATTTTACTCCATAGCATGTATCACCTGATATTTTATACATATATATATTGCTTTTAGCCTAATAGTATGTAAGCTGCAGAACAGAGACCTTTGTCTGTTTTATCCACATTTAAATCCTCAATCTTTAGAATAAGGTCTGGCATATACTAGGCACTTAGTATATTTTTCCTATGTAAATAAATGTATAAATATTAAATAATGCAACTTGTACAAAAACAGA
Source organism: Budorcas taxicolor (assembly GCF_023091745.1). Taxonomy (NCBI): domain Eukaryota; kingdom Metazoa; phylum Chordata; class Mammalia; order Artiodactyla; family Bovidae; genus Budorcas; species Budorcas taxicolor. Next base: position 42,872,681 of record NC_068928.1, on the reverse strand, counting down.
TCAGCAAACCTCCCAGCTTGTAGTAATTATTATGATACTGTTTCACTACATTTCTGCTTGCGTCCACGTTTATCAGGCCATCTTGAGTTCACTAGTTAAGATCCCTATGAATTTTGATCTTTGGAATGGGGTGCCTTGGGTTGAAGACATGTATGGTCTGTGATTGCAAAGTAGCATCTCCCTTTGTAAATGAATGACTGAGCCTTCTGGTTCATGCACCACCTTCTCGTGAGTTTGCTTAATGTGAGTCAGTGCCCCTCAGCCAGATCACGTCCATGTGTACAGACCAAAGTGCCTATAAAAATTCAGGCAACATCAGGGGTGTGGCTGACTGGCGAACCTTTGTCCAAGTGTCCTCCAGTCTCACTATGGACTGAGTTATCATTGATGCCAGGGAGTTGAACATGATAAACGAGAATAGAGACTGAAGAACACAGACAGACTTCTCAACCAGTGCCTGTTTCCTACAGCCTTGCCCAACAGTGTTATCAAATTTTGCATACTATCCAATGTTATCTCTTACTGTGAGCGAGGTTGTACAATTTTTCATTTGCTTGAGATTCATTATTATTTTCTGTGAATTGAGTGTTCATATCCTTTGCCCACTATCCTTTGAATTGTTGATACTTTTGCATTTCCATCTCTAACCTACTTCATATGTGTCCTAGTACTTGAATTCAGATATTGATCTGTCTTTATTTTTTCTGAATGGCTACCCAGTTGTCCCAACATCATATATAAAATAGTCCATCTCCTCATCAGTTTCAGATGCCGTCTTTTTTTTGAGGGAATCTTAGTTCCCTGATCAGGGATTGAATCCATGCCCCCTGAATTGGAAGCTCGGAATCTTAACCAGTGGACTGCCACAGAAATCCCTCAGATGCCACCTTTATCATATTGAAAAGTCTATATGTGATATTTCCCTGGCAGTCCAGTGGTTTAGAATCTCCCTTCCAATGCAGGGGACAGGGGTTCAGTTCCTGGTCAGAGAACTAAGAGCCCATATGCTGCTGCTAAGTCGCTTCAGTCCTGTCCGACTCTGTACGACCCGATAGATGGCAGCCCACCAGGCTCCCCCGTCCCTGGGATTCTCCAGGCAAGAATACTGGAGTGGGTTGCCATTTCCTTCTCCAATACATGAAAGTGAAAAGTGAAAGTGAAGTCGCTCAGTCATGTTATGGGGCAATTAAGCCTCTGCACCACAACGAAGACTTAGAGCAGCAAAAAAAAAAGAAAAAAAAGCCTGTATGTGTCTATTTCTGGACTTCTCTTTAAAAACGAAAAAAAAAATTTTGTGATATCCTGTTTTTAAGATTCTTGATTGAACTGATTCTTCAGTGTCACACATACTCTGTGCATACCACTGTGTGGGTCCTGGGATCACACAGGTGAACATGACCTTTCCCCTGTGGTCAGCAAGGGGCACCTGCCCGTGTTCTGCCGTTCCTCCTCTGGCTGCCGCTCCACCACGTCCACTGCTCTTTGCTGCTATGGAAGCCATTGACAATCAGATAAGGTCTGCCCACGCCAAGGCTGCCAACTCTGAGTGCTTCTGAGTGTTCCATTGGGCATCAGAGGTCTGCCTGACCCCTGCCAGCTGGGGAGGACACCTCTTCAAGTCCAGGCTCACTGTCTCTGTTTTTCCTGGCCCTGCAGCAGCCCTGCCTTCACCTCAATTTCGACCCAGTCCTTTTGGATGGCTCCATCAGGTTCTTTTCATCACTTGTCAGCTTCCACAACTAGTTGAAGAGACCTGGAGGGAAATATCTTGTTTTCTCCTAATCTTCTCTCCCTTCTGTCTGGCTCCATCCTCTTGCTCTCAGTTCTCTCCCCCTCCTTCTCCTTTTTCCCAGTCACAGAAGAAAAAGCTTTCACTTTTATGACTCGCAACAGAACTGGATCCGTGTCTGTCTTTGCAGTGGGAAAAGGAGATTGCTTTTCCCAGAAACAAGATCGGGGTGTGGATGGGCCAGCAGAAAGTCTGCTCCTCACCCCCAACCCTGAATGTGCTGGAGCTCCTGGCGCACAGTGTGTTTGTGTACTAGAGATCCAGTTTCCTATCCAACTAGACTGTATCCATAAAACTTGGGCTCAACCAAGAGCTGGGCTTTTCAAAACTTGCCCGGCATTATTGAGCCTCAGTGAGTATCTCCAAATACCCACATTTTCTTTTTGGTCTTTCAGCAACCCCAAACAGAAGGTGTCACACTCAATAATGATGCCTAATTTCCTCCATTCCAAGACATACATCCACTTTTTTTTTTTTTAAGAATAGTTTTATTTATTATTTTTGGCTGTGCTGGATCTTGGTTGATGCTCGAGCTTTCTCCAGTTGCAGAGAACTGGGCTACTCTCTAGCTGTGGTGTGTGAGCTTCTCATTGCGGTGATTTTCATTGTTGTGGAGCACGGGCTCTAGGCGCGAGGAAGTCAATAGTCACGGCTCCTGGGCTCCATGAGCACAAGCTCAGTAGTTGCGGCACACGGGCTGAGTTGCTTCACGGCATGTGGGATCTATCCAAATCAGGGATTGAACCCGTGTCTCCTGCATTGGCACGTGGATTCTTTACCACAGAGCCACCAGAGAATCCCTATTTTTCACATATTTATATCTCAGAAACCAGGATGCACCTTACATTTGATGCCAGGAGAAAGGACTGCCAGTGTTTACATTGCAGCATGTCTAGGGAAAACAAGGGCACCTCTCACGAATGATGACATCTTAAATTCGTGAAATACTGTAATTAAAAAAGCCTCTGTTTATTGTGTCACATGGATTATTTCCTTTAGTCATCACAACCCCTCTAGGGTAGAAATATTATTATCCCTACCCTGCAGGAGAGGAAACTGATCAGAGCCATGAAAGCGAAAGTCAGTCAGTTGTGTCCAACTCTTGGTGACCCCCATGGACTACACAGTCCATGGAATTCTCCAGGCCAGAAGACTGAAGTGGGTAGCCTTTCCCCATGGGTAGCCTTCCACTTCTCCAGGGGATCTTCCCACCCCAAGAACTGAATGGGTGTCTCCTGCATTGCAGGCAGATTCGTAGCCAACTGAGCTGTCAAGGAAACCTTGATCCCGGGAAGCCTTGATCAGAGCAGTAGGGCAGCTAGATCATGTTCCCAAACCTAATAAATAATGGAGCTGCTATTTCACAAGATTTACCTGGCCCACACATCTAACTATACTTTGTTCCTTCCACAACAAAAGATTATGGGTCTTGCATACTAACAAGCTTTATTGAAAGATGAAAATGTCCAAGTGACTACAATTAGCAGCATGAGAAAGTTCCCCTAGGACCGATATGAGTTAAAATCCAGATTGGAAGGGGTGAAGGGGGGCATGGAGTGGAATCTAGAGCTGGAAGGAGCTCTGAGGTCAGAGATGGGAGAGGCAGGGTGTACAGAAGCAGGAGAGAGGCTCCGAAAGAGAGATGAGGAGGGAAGGGGCACAGTCTTGGCAGATAACAGTTCCCCTAATTCAGCCCAACCCACCTCCCACACCCTGAGCATCTTTGCATTTGAACCCTATTCTTTCTAGGGTCTGTCCAACCCTTTGCAGCCCACCATGGAGCCCACCAGGCTCCTCTGTCCATGGAATTTCCCAGGCAAGAATAGGGTTGCCATGCCCTCCTCCAAGGGATCTTCCTGACCAAGGGATCGAGCCTGCATCTCCCGCATTGGCAGGTAGATTCTTTACCACTGAGCCACCTCGGAAGCCCTCTTTCTAGGGTAGGAAGAGAGGAAGAGGGAGAAATGACGGTATACAAACAGAAACCCACAATCTCTTTTGCCCATTTAATTATTGAGACAGTCAAGTGCCTTTCTCTTCCTCTTATAATAGTTATTTTCCACCTACATGTCTGTAGAATTAGTTTATAGGAAGACATGCGCGTTGTGAAAATAAATGTCCAGTGACAAGCCTCAGCTTCACATTTTGTGTCTGGAAAACTTTGTGTATCTACTGCTGCATATAACATCCCTGGGTGCTAGGAGGAGAAGGGAGTAGCACCTCTTTTAAAAAGGAAGAAAAAGGGACTTTTCTGGTGGTCCAGTGGTTAAGAATCTGCCTTCCAATATAAGGGACATGGGTGGGTTCAAACCCTAATTGGGGAACTAAGATCCCACAGGACTTCCCAAGTGGTACGGGTGGTAAAGAACCCACCTGGCAATTCAAGAGACAAAAGAGACTTGGGTTTGATCCCTGGGTTGGGAAGATCCCCTGGAGGAGGAAATGGCAACCCTCTCCAGTATTCGGGCTTCCCTGGTGGCTCAGACAGTAAAGAATCCACCTGAAATGTGGGAGACCTGGGTTCAATTCTTGGCTTGGGAAGATCCCCTGAAGCAGGGCAAGGCAACCCACTCCAGTATTCTTGCCTGGAGGATCCCCATGGACAGAGCAGCCTGGGGAAACTACATGCTACGACTACTGAGCCCTCCATGCTCTGGAGCCCTTGTGCCCCAACAAAGATCCTGTGAAGGGCTTCTTTGGTGACTCAGAGGTAAAGAATCCGCCCGCAAATGCAGGAGACATGGGTTGGATTTCTGATCCAGGAAGATCCCACATGCCTTGGAGCAACAAAGCTCGTGGGCCACAACTACTGAGCCTGTGCTCGAGAGCCCAGGAGCTGCAACTACTGAGCCCACTCACAGCAACTACTGAAGCCCAAGTGCCCTGGAGTCCTTGCTTAGCAACAAGAGAAGCCACCACAGTGAGAAGCTGGAGCAGCAATGAAGGCCCGACACAGCCAAAATTTAAAAAATAAAATAAAGATCCAACACGGCCAAATAAATAAATATTACAAAAAATTTAAATAGGAAAAGAGATATGTAGCAAGGTTCACAGACCCACCGGCTCCAGTGATTTGAGCTCAAGGCAGTGGAGGATCCAAAGACCCAGGAAGAGCTTTTTATCTCTCACTCAATTGCCTAAAAGAATTTAGACAGGGGGCTTGTCTCAGAGAGAGTTATTATCAGAGAGAACTTTTATCTGAGATTCATCGGCACAGCAGGGCAAACATCTCATTACCAAACACATGGTCTCTTTATGTCCTGTGATATACCCTCCTCTTTTTCTTTTTTTTTTTAATTTGGCTGTGCCAGGTCTTAGCTGTGGCACATGGGCACGTGAACTCAAGTTATGGCATTTGAATGCCTAAGTTGCAGCATGCGGGATCTAGTTCCCTGACCAGGGATTGAACCTGGCCCCCTGCATTGGGAACATGGTGTCTTAGCCACTGGACCACCAGAGAAGTACCCCTTCCTCAGTTTTATCCCATTCCTTAGCTCAGAATGGCATATTAGCCTCAACTGTCCTTGGGTCTCATATTCTTTTTAAGAAATTTTATTTTATTTTTGGCTGAATCAGGTCTTACCTGCAAAGCCTGGGCTTCTCTCTAGTTGAGGTACCTCAGCTTAGTTGCCCTGGGGCATGTGGGATCTTAGTTCCCCTACCAGGGATGAAACCTGAATTGCCTGCATTGGAAGGTAGATTCTTCACCACTAGACCACAAGGGAAAGTCCCAGGCCCTTATATTCTTATGGGATCCCTGAATATATGTAATTACACTTGTTTGGCTCCTGTTCATCTGTCTTAGGGATTTCCCAGGGGGCTTAGTGGTAAAGAATCTGCCTGCCAACGGAGGAGACACAGGAGACATGGGTTCAATCCCTGGATTGGGAGGATCCCCTGGAGAAGGAAATGGCAACCCACTCCAGTATTCTTGCCTTGGAAATTCCATGGACAAAGGAGTCTGGGCAGGCTGCAGTCCATGGAGCTGCAAAGAGCTGGACACAACTGAGTGCCTGAGCATGCATGCAGTCAATCTGTCTTGTGTCCATTTGATAATTAGACCAGCCAAAGAACCTAGAAATCCAGAGAATGAATTTTTCCTCCTCAACAGGATGCAAATTAGGTGGAATAATGAAGAATCCTAACCTGTAGCTCAGCAGTTTTATACTTCATTTCATATATTTCTCATCTATTACTCCATTTGGTCCTGTGTGAACCCTGTGACATCACCAGGTCAACACCAAAATCAGATTGATTACATTCTTTGCAGCCAAAGACGGAGAAGCTCTATACAATCAGCAAAAACAAGACCAGGAGCTGACTGTGGCTCAGATCGTGAACTCCTTATTGCCAAATTCAGACTTATATTGAAGAAAGCAGGGAAAACCACTAGACCATTCAGATATGACCTAAATCAAATACCTTATGACTATACAGTGGAAGTGAGAAATAGATTTAAGGGACTAGATCCGATAGACAGAGTGCCTGATGAACTATGGACGGAGGTTCGTGACATTGTACAGAATACAGGAATCAAGACTATCTCCAAGAAATACAAATGCAAAAAAGCAAAATGGCTGTTTGAGGAGGCCTTCCAAATAGCTGTGAAAAGAAGAGAAGCAGAAAGCAAGGAGAAAAGGAAAGAGATACCCATTTGAATGCAGAGTTCCAAAGAATAGCAAGGAGAGATAAGAAAGCCTTCCTCACCAATCAATGCAAAGAAATAGAGGAAAACAACAGAATGGGAAAGACTAGAGATCTCTTCAAGAAAATTAGAGATACCAAGATGGGCTCAATAAAGGACAGAAATGGTATGGACCCAACAGAAGGAGAAGGTATTAAGAAGAGCTGGCAAGAATACACGGAAGAACTGTACAAAAAAGATCTTCATGACCCAGATAATCACGATGGTGTGATCACTCACACTCACCTAGAGCCAGACATCTGGAATGTGAAGTCAAGTGGGCCTTAGAAAGCATCACTACGAACAAAGCTAGTGGAGGTGATGAAATTCCAGTTGAGCTGTTTCAAATCCTGAAAGATGATGCTGTGAAAGTGCTGCACTCAATATGTCAGCAAATTTGGAAAACTCAGCAGTGGCCACAGGACCAGAAAAGGTCAGTTTTCATTCCAGTCCTAAAGAAAGGCAATGCCAAAGAATGCTCAAACTACCACACAATTGCACTCATCTCACACTCTAGTAAAGTAATGCTCAAAATTCTCCAAGCCAGGCTTCAGCAATACGTGAACCGTGAACTTCCAGGTGTTCAAGCTGGTTTTAGGAAAGGCAGAGGAACCAGAGATCAAATTGCCAACATCCGCTGGATCATCAAAAGAGGAAGAGAGTTCCAGAAAAACATCTATTTCTGCTTTATTGACTATGCCAAAGCCTTTGACTGTGTGGATCACAATAAACTGTGGAAAATTCTGAAAGAGATGGGAATACCAGACCACCTGATCTGCCTCTTGAGAAACCTGTATGCAGGTCAGGAGGCAACAGTTAAAACTGGACATAGAACAACAGACTGGTTCCAAATAGGAAAAGGAGTATGTCAAGGCTATATATTGTCACCCTGCTCATTTAACTTATATGCAGAGTACATCATGAGAAATGCCTGGCTGGAGGAAGCATAGGCTGGAATCAAGACTGCCGGGAGAAATATCAATAACCTCAGCTATGCAGATGACACCACCCTTATGGCAGAAAGTGAAGAGGAACTCAAAAGCCTCTTGATGAAAGTGAAAGAGGAGAGTGAAAAAGTTGGCTTAAAGCTCAACATTCAGAAAACAAAGATCACAGCATCTGGTCCCATCACTTCATGGCAAATAGATGGGGAAACAGTGGAAACTGTGGCTGACTTTATTTTTGGGGGCTCCAAAATCAGTGAAGATGGTGATTGCAGCCATGAACTTAAAAGACGCTTACTCCTTGGAAGGAAAGTTATGACCAACCTAGACAACATATTAAAAAGCAGAGACATTACTTTGTCAACAAAGGTCCATCTAGTCAAGGCTATGGTTTTTCCAGTGGTCATGTATGGATGTGAGAGTTGGACTGTGAAGAAAGCTGAGCACCAAAGAATTGATGCTTTTGAACTGTGGTGTTGGAGAAGACTCTTGAGAGTCCCTTGGACTGCAAGGAGATCCAACCAGTCCATCCTAAAGGAGATCAGCCCTGGGTGTTCATTGGAAGGACTGATGTTGAAGCTGAACCTCCAGTACTTTGGCCACCTGATGTAAAGAACTGACTCACTGGAAAAGACCCTGATGCTAGGAAAGATTGAGGGCAGGAGGAGAAGGGGACGACAGCGGATGAGATGGTTGGATGGCATCACCGGCTCGATGGACATGGGTTTGGGTGGACTCTGGGAGTTGGTGATGGACAGGGAGGCCTGGCATGCTGTGGTTCATGGGGTTGCAAAGAGTCGGACATGACTGAGCGACTGAACTGAACCAAACTGAACCCTGTGACTACTAAGTCACTTCAGTCGTGTCCGACTCTGTGCAACCCCATAGACGGCAGCCCTCCAGGTTCCCCCGTCCCTGGGATTCTCCAGGCAAGAACACTGGAGTGGGTTGCCATTTCCTTCTCCAATGCATGAAAGTGAAAAGTGAAAGTGAAGTCGCTCAGTCGTGCCCTTCTCTTAGCGACCCCATGGACAGCAGCCTACCAGGCTCCTCCATCCATGGTATTTTCCAGGCAAGAGTACTGGAGTGGGGTGCCATTGCCTTCTCCGGAACCCTGTGGAGGACAGTAACAAATATTACCTTTCTGGTTTTCCAGGTGATGAAATGGATTCTCAGAGAGGTAAGACTGGGCCCAAGTTCAGAAGAGATAGAGGGTTGACTTGAGCCCAGCATATTAAATCCCCAGGACTAGGGTAATTTCTAATAAGCCACCTTGTATTCACAGAGCTCAGACCCCAGTGAAAGTTAGTTGGATTTTTTTTTTAATTAAAAAAATTTTTTTGTGGCTGTGCTGGGTCCTTGTTGCTGCACTTGGGCTTTCTCTGGTTGCTGAGAGCTGAGGCTACTCTTTAGCTGTGGTGCGCAGGCTTCTTATTGCAGTGGCTTCTCTTGTTACAGAGCACAGGCTCTAGGCTCATGGGTTTCAGTAGTTGTGGCACACAGGATTAGTTGCCCCATGGCATGTGGAGTCTTCCTAGACAAGGGATCGAACCCATGTCCTCTGCATTGACAGGTGGATTCTTAATCATTGGACCACCAGGGAAGTCCTTGCATTTTCTTGACTCAGAACCAGGGGACAAGATGGAGAACTAAGGGAGGAGGAGAAGGAGAGGTCAGCAGAGGGCCAGATGAAGATGCTGAAATCCTGGGGTGGGTAGGAGAAAGAAACCAGAGAGAAAAGTCAGACTGCTTGGGAATTGTGCCTGGGGTCCATTGAAACTCAAAGCTAAGGTGAAAAGGTGTCTTCTACCTGCTCAGGGCCCCAGAGAGAAAGGTGCTTTAAAGATGTTCTCTGGGAGGCTTTGGAGGAACACCTCCCTCCTTCCCATGGCAGGGGAGGGGGGCCTGCCCAGTTGCCCTGGTAGTGGTCACATTGTGAGGTGGTTCTGGTTACAGGCCACAGGGTTGAGGTGAGAGGAGACAGAAGTGGTGGGGGCAGTGGCAGCCTCCTGGGCTCTGCCTGCCCCCACCCTCTGCCTTCTGTCACCCCTCCCTTCTGTCACCCTCGCTGTCATGGGCAGTGCTTACCACTGGGAGGCCCGTCGGCGGCAGATGGCTTTGGATCGGAAGAGGTGGCTGATGGCCCAGCAGCAGCAAGAGCAGGTGCATGAGAGGGGCCGGGTTCACCGGGGTCCTTCCAGGGATAGGGAGGAGATGGGGAGGGAAGACAGATCCCCACGAAGCTATTATCTGGTGAATGTTGTTTTGCTGGGAGCTGGAGGAAACCTTTGATGTCATGGATGTGTGTGTGTGCATTGGGGTGACTCAGCTTTGCAGTTATACTAGGCTGAGGCCTCATGTGGGACTGAGGGGTCAGGCACAGGAGGTTTTAAAGCTGCACTGTCTGATAGGGTGGCTACCAGCCTGTGTGCTATACCCCTTGGGATGTGGCTAGGAGACTAAGGGACTGAATTTTAAATTTTACGTACATTTATTTAAATATAAATTTAAAAACAAATATCCACTTTACACACTGGCAAAATTTTAAGTATGTTTGGAACAACTTGGGTACGTAAATCTACTTTTTTGATTATAAATTATATGAACTCGAAATATCAAGTTAATTTTGTAAAACTTGCCTTTCTAAAGAATTTATTTTACTTTGCTTTTGGCTGTGGTGGGTCTTCGTTGCTGCATGCAGGCTTTTTCTAGTGCGAGGGCTTCCCGTTGCGGTGGCTTCTCTTGTGCGGAGCAGAGGCTCTAGGTGCATGGGCTTCACCGTGGCTGGTGGGCTCTAGTGCGGGTTCAGAAATTGTGCACGGGCCTAGTTGCCCCATGGCATGTGGACTCTTTCTGGACCAGGGATCGAACCCATGCCCCTACAGTGGCAGGTGGATTCTTAACCACTGGACTACTAGAGAAATCCCTTGATCAAACACTTCTGTTATTATTAATGTATTTATTTACGGGTGTGCTGGGTCTTCCTTGCTGCTCCAGCTCTTCTCTGGTTTCCGAGAGCAGGGACTACTCTCCAGTTTCGGTGCACAGGCTTCCCCTTGCAGCGGCTTCTCTTGCCACAGAGCGCAGGCTTCAGTAGCTGTGGCACGTGGGCTCTAGAGCACAGGCTAAGTAGCTGTGCTATATGGGCTGAAGTGCTCCTCAGCATGTGGGATCTTCCAGGGTCAGGGATCGAACTGGTGTCACCTGAATTGGCAGGCGGATTCTTTACCACTGAGCCACCAGGGAAATCCTGCAACCAAACATTTTTTTGGAAAACTGTAATGTCTAAATTCAGATGTGCTGTTGAGTATAATATGCCCTCTGTGTTTTGAAGACTTAGTACAAAAACAAACACTATAAACTATCAATATTATCATATTGAGTTTATGTTTTGGATGTATTGGGTTGAATAAAATACATTGTTATACTTAGTTTCACCTATTTCTTCTTCCTCTGTTATGTGGCTAATAGAAAATTTTGAATTATATATGAAAGTGAAAGCGTTTGTCTCCGAATATGGTACCCATTATATTTCTATTGGACAGTGCTGTTTTCAGGTATTTGTGAGAGATTATTCTTTACTCTCTGGCACTGCAAACGGCTTTCAGTGCACACAGCTCTCAAGCTAGGAGGTAGGTGGTCAGAGGCTGTGTTTACTGGGCAGGGGCTGTGCCAGGGGGCACTGTTGCTATAGAAAGAGTTTAGGGTGTGGGTGGGTGAGGCAAGATGGCTCAGCCTTCAACTCCAGGGAACAGAGACCCTGCAGTCACCTCCGCCTCAGGATTCCCATGTCTTGCTTCCTGCAGTGTCTCTGGCAAGGTGGTGACTGGATGGGGTGGGAGGAGGATTCCACTTGTTGGGGGCTTCTTGCCAGGAACTGAAGAAACGCCAAGAACAGGAACGGCAATGTGAGGAGAAAACCCAGCCACCTCAGGAGTCCCGGCAGAAGTCGCAGCCACCCCTGGCGCAATCACAGTTACCACCTATGCCACAGCCGCCACAGGTGTCCCAGCAGCCACCACAGCCGCCTCAGGCAAAGCAGCCAAACGCCCAAGAATGTCTTACTCAGTGCACCCCCCAGTACATCCTTCAGGATTCCCAGAGGCCAGGTCCCCACAAGGACACATACCAAGGAGAGGTGACCAACCCTCATGGTCCTGGTAAGTAAGATGCCCGGCAGCGGGAGGTAGTGAGGAGGGAGTCCTTGGTTAGGGCCAAGATTCCATATTTGGGGGAATCTCCTTTACTTGGGAGTCACTCTCTCTGAGTGGCTTTGTGCCAGTCTAGGGTGGCAGAGAAACCTGCCAACTTCCACAGAGGGTGGCTCAGAAGTCGTCAGTCCCTCCTCTAGGGTGAGGGGGACAGATGGGGGAGAGAGCCAACAGAGGGTGGGAGATGAGTTGTAGGCTTAGCAACAATATCCTGAGCCCTGTGGGGTCTGGAACAGGGAAGCACAGGGTGGCTTCCTGGTAGAGAATTTTCAGTGTGGGCTGGGTCTGTGCCTTGCCTTAGACAGGGGCCATGGCCTGCCTGGTAAAGAATCCAGCTGTGTCATGTTCCATTCTCAGAAACTGCCAGATGAGTAATTGTGCTTTGTTTCCTCATCAGGTGGCAAGAAATCTAGCCCAGATATGCAAACCAAGTACTCACGACTCACGGTGAGACAGATTCAGAGTGTGAAAGCCAGATAGCTTCTGGCTGCGTGTCTGAGTGTGCCTGCGTGTAAGTGTGGGGGAGTCTAGAAAGGCTTCCTTGGCAGGAGTTGGGAGAGGGGACTGAAGCTGTTCAGTCATTTCTGGATGGCCCATTCCTCGCCCCATAAGAATGTCTTTGTAGGCCCCGTTGCTCAGCACTAAGTGTAAGTGAAGGGGCTGACAGTCTAGTTGGGAAGGCTGGACAGGTACAAAGAAGCAAAATCTGGAGGCTGATTAGGGTAGAGCCAGCTAGGCAGGAGGGAGGTAAGACCTGAAGTAAGAGGTATGGTCTCAGTTAGGATCACCACTCTCTGGTAGCCTGACTCACTCTCTGAGCCTCAGCTGCCCATCCATTAACGGAGAATGATACCAGTTCCATAGTAGAGGTGTCATGAGGACTGGATTAAAAGGGAAGGCATTTGAAGCACTTAGCTTAGTGTCCAGCTAATTGTAGACCATCAAACCCAGGAAGACTATTGAGTGTCTTGGGAATTACATAAAACAGGATGAGCTTTGGAAAGGTTTTGTTTTTTTTTTTCCCTGACACAGGTGCCAAGGATGGGAGAACCCGATCCTAGTCCTTTAAGATGAGGACTGGGCCACTCACTACATTTCACTTTGATTCCTTTGGCTTCAAAGTAATTTATTAATTAATTATCGCTCAGTCATATCTGACTCTTTGCAACCCCATGGACTGTAGCCTATCAGGGTCCTCCGTCCATGGGATTTTCCAGGCAAGAGTGCTGGAGTGGATTGCCATTTCCTTCTCCAGAGGATCTTCCCGACCCAGGAATCGAACCCAGGTCTCCCGCATTGCAGGCAGACGCTTTACCGTCTGAGCCACCAGGGAAGCCCTTTGGCTTACTTAATACAGTAAGCAAAAGCAGTGGGCCTGGGAACGGCTGACCTGTTTTGCCTCCTGTCTCTCCTTCTCAGTCAACAAATTACATCCAGCAATGGTGATTCAGAAATAGACCCAAGATTCCACTGGCCATCGGCAAAAATCAGATAAGTGACCCGACCTTCTTACCACCCAGCAACACCTCCACTTCAAAAGCCAGTCCCTCCTGATCCACTCTGGCAGAGGAGCTGAGCCAGGAATAAAATGATTTCTTCCTGGAAAGAATCGAAGAGACTGGTCAGGCTCTGTGAGACTGGGATGAGGAGGAGGGGCAGGAAGAGGATGGAGGGAGTGTGGGAAGAAAGTGGAAGGTAAGTCCCTGCTTCTCCAGGCAAAACCTATGGGAGAACTTGGCTTTGCACCCCTCAAGTCTACAGCTCCATTACTGGCCCTTATTTAGCAATGATAGGTCTGTCGGGAGCTCATGAGGCTCATGACTCTCAATGGAGCCATCAGCCCGGCCCCCTGGAGGATGCTTACTGAGATTCAGCTGGGGGAGGAGGGGTTGTATCACACCAGAGCAGACCTAGGGCAGCGATAGGAAGAAGTGGCAGACAGGGACCCCCTTCCCCCAAGTCCAGCGTCAGTCTGGTCCACTGTGGGCACTCCGCTGTTGATGATGAGAGGCAGGGATGGAGATAAAGAACTCAGAGGAAAGGGGGACTACAGTCTTAGGCACAGGACACCTGACCTTAGGAAGAGGGGGACTTAGTTCAGTTCAGTCGCTCAGTCGTGTCCAACTCTTTGTGATCCCATGAATTGCAGCACGCCAGGCCTCCCTGTCCATCACCAACTCCCAGAGTTCACTCAAACTCATGTCCATTGAGTTGGTGATGCCATCCAGCCATCTCATCCTCTGTTTTCCCCTTCTCCTCCTGCCCCCAATCCCTCCCAGCATCGGAGCCTTTTCCAATGAGTCAACTCTTCACATGAGGTGGCCAAAGTATTGGAGTTTCAGCTTCAACATCAGTCCTTCCAATGAACATTCAGGACTGGTCTCCTTTAGGATGGACTGGTTGGATCTCCTTGCAGTCCAAGGGACTCTCAAGAGTCTTCTCCAACACCACGGTTCAAAAGCACCAATTCTTCGGCGCTCAGCTTTCTTCACAGTCCAACTCTCACATCCATACATGACCACTGGAAAAACCATAGCCTTGACTAGACGGACCTTTGTTGGCAAAGTAATGTCTCTGCTTTTTAATATGCTATCTATGTTGGTCATAACTTTCCTTCCAAGGAGTAAGTGTCTTAATTTCATGGCTGCAATCACCATCTGCAAAAGATAAAGTCAGCCACTGTTCCCACTGTTTCCCCATCTATTCCTCATGAGGTGATGGGACCAGATGCCATGATCTTCGTTTTCTGAATGTTGAGCTTTAAGCCAACTTTTTCACTCTCCTCTTTCACTTTCATCAAGAGGCTTTTGAGTTCCTCTTCACTTTCTGCCATAAGGGTGGTGTCATCTGCATATCTGAGGTTATTGATATTTCTCCCGGCAATCTTCATTCCAGCTTGTGCTTCTTCCAGCCCAGCGTTTCTCATGATGTACTCTGCGTATAAGTTAAATAAGCAGGGTGACAATATACAGCCTTGACATACTCCTTTTCCTATTTGGAACCAGTCTGTTGTTCCATGTCCAGTTCTAACTGTTGCCTCCTGACCTGCATACAGGTTTCTCAAGAGGCAGGTCAGGTGGTCTGGTATGCCCATCTCTTTCAGAGTTTTCCACAGTTTATTGTGATCCACACAGTCAAAGGCTTTGGCATAGTCACTAAAGCAGAAATAGATGTTTTTCTGGAACTCTCTTGCTTTTTCCACGATCCAGTGGATGTTGGCAATTTGATCTCTGGTTCCTCTGCCTTTCCTAAAACCAGCTTGAACACCTGGAAGTTCACAGTTCACGTATTGCTGAAGCCTGGCTTGGAGAATTTTGAGCATTACTTTACTAGAGTGTGAGATGAGTGCAATTGTGCAGTAGTTTGAGCATTCTTTGGCATTGCCTTTCTTTGGGATTGGAATGAAAACTGACCTTTTCTGGTCCTGTGGCCACTGCTGAGTTTTCCAAATTTGCTGGCATATTGAGTGCAGCACTTTCACAGCATCATCTTTCAGGATTTGAAATAGCTCAACTGGAATTCCATCACCTCCACTAGCTTTGTTCATAGTGATGCTCCCATTTAACTTCACATTCCAGGATGTCTGGCTCTAGGTGAGTGATCACACCATCGTGATTATCTGGATCGTGAAGATCTTTTTTGTACAGTTCTGTGTATTCTTGCCACCTCTTAATATCTTCTGCTTCTGTTAGGTCCATACCATTTCTGTCCTTTATCGAGCCCATCTTTGCATGACATGTTCCCTTGGTATCTCTAATTTTCTTGAAGAGATCTCTAGTCTTTCTCATTCTGTTGTTTTCCTCTATTTCTTTGCATTGATCGCTGATCAGACTGGCCCTCCCCCAACAAATCCATAGGCTTCTTTCTCCCTGGGTCTCAGCCTTTCCATGTAGCAGAGACAGCTAAGAGGCTCTAAAGCCCTCAGGTATCCCCCTCCCCACTTCCTGAAACTGACAGGTGGGGGTCCCCCAGGCTCATCCCCTCTTCCACTCTTGACTGGTAAGGGGGGACGGTGCCTGGGTCCTTTCATTGTAGCATGGCCTTTGGGTGGGAAATTAACACATTCCAGTATTTTTGCCTGGAGAATCCCATGGACAGAGGAGCCTGGAAGGCTACAGTCCATAGCATCGCAGAGTCAGACATGACTGCAGTGACTCAGCATGCACAAAGGAACCTCTCAGTGCAGTGTTTCTTGAGAGGAGCACTTGGGGGAGGTATGGGGAGGGTGGGGACACAGAACAAGCATATTAAGGTGGGATGGGACTTCAGGGATATGTAACGAAAGGGAGAGAAGTCAGAGAAGCAGGGCATGTTCCCAAGGGGCTCAGGGACTGAGGAAGAGACCTTGATGCCCACCTGGACATTAAGAAATAGGCTGTGAGACGGGGAGTGTCCACCAGCAGCTCCCTTCCCAATGATAGGAGACCTTTATTTTTCTTTTTTAAACACTGTTAAGTATAGTTTAGTGAAGACAGTATAAATCCTTTACATTTTCCAAACTCCACAGAGCACAAGCTCCAGCCTGGACTTCATGGACTTTCATGCTGTTGCCAGCACCACTTTGACCCGTTACTCAGGCATGAAAGCGTGCAGACGGCATGAACTCCTTCCTTCCTCTTGTCCCCTGGTCAGCTAGTCATCAGGTTCTGTCCCCAATTCCCTTTCTCCATCCTTCCTACTTCAAGTTCAACTTTCCCCACCATCCAAGCTCATCCCTCTGCTTGTCTGAGTGATAGAAACCATAGTAAAGGCGACTGTGGCACCATCTGACCTGTCTGTGTCCACTCACATGGGCTCAGGGTTGTGACCTCGTTCAATAAATACCTGTTAAAATGACTCTGGCTTTGTCTCTGTTCTTCCTGTGCAGGCCCAGAGGGTGCCAGGTGCCTCCCTTCCCTCCTCTCCTTTTGTTCCTGCTGTGCAGAGAATAATATTGCTAAAAGTGTTTTATGGAGAAGAGAAGCTTTAGCTGCAGAACAGCTCTATGTTCCTGGGGACCCAGACCATCTATAACCAGGAAGGAGGCAGAGCCAAAGGGCCTTGGCCAAAGGGTGGGCAACAAGTTACCAGGAGAGAAGCAGGCCATCACCAACGATCTGTCACATGACCAAAGCAAAAGGCCCTGGTGACAGCATGGGCTGATCCCTAAGTCATTCCCATCACTGGGTGGAGAACTGGAAAAGGATCCATGGAGTCAAACCAGATAAAATGAAAGTTTTCTCTGCATTCAGGCAGGAAGAAGGCCTTCCCTGGAGGAACCAGGCAACCAAGGTGCTCAGCATAGGAAGGTGGGTGCTGCTCCACGCCTCTGAGGCAGCTCTGAGGAAACGTTGGGTCAGACTTTGCTCAAGACAAAACCAGAGGCCTCTGGTGCTGGCCTCTAGAAGAATCAGGCTTCTGATCCTGTGGAAATCAGAGAGGGTGTGTGTGTGTGTGTGTATTTGTGTGTGTGTGAGAGAGAGAGAGACTGTGTGTATGGGTGTATGTATGAGAGAGAGACAGTGTGTAGGGATGTATGAGTGTATATGAAGTTAACTTCCACAGGAAGCTTCCTCTGCTGGGGGTGCATGGGGTGGGGAGGGTATTGTAAAGCAGGGTTTTTCCTTTGGCAAAGTCACTATTGTCCTACTGGGCACCACGGAGTTGTGGGAGGTACAGACCAGGCCGGCAGGCGACTGGAGTTGAGGGCAGCAGACAGGTCACGGCGGGTGAGAAAACAGCAAGTGGGGCACAGACGTGTTTCCCCGGCAGTCCACATATTCATAGCTCTGGAAGACCAGCTGCTCGGAACGGCTCAGGTAGGAATAGGTCAGGGTGCCCCTGGAGAGGAAAAGCAGGCTTTGGTGCTGTGTCTGGGAGGAAGAGGAAAGCCTTGGCCCTGCTCTGCTCTCTGGGGAGGGCTGGCTTCCTGCTCTGTCATGGCTCCTGGGACAGCTGCCCCACCTGCCCCACCCGGGTCCCGGGCAGCGCCACGGGTGTCACATCAACAGCTCAGAAGCAAGGTGGACCCTAGAGGAAGGGCTGGACCTGCCACTATCAAGGGCCAACAGATACATGGAGTCAGCTTGGATGACTTCCTTCCCACTAGGGGGAGCTGGAGTCAGGAGGTGGGAGAGGGGTACTTCCCTGGTGGTCCAGTGGCTATGATTCTGAGCTTCCCATTCAGGGGACCCAGGTTCAATCCCTGGTCAGGGAACTAGAGTCCACATGCCACAACTAAAGATCCTGCATGCTTAACCTAAGACCCAGCAAAGCCAAAATAAATAACTATTAAAAAAAAAAAGAAGTGGGAGAGGGGATACCAGGGCTTCAAATCCTACTTACTGGATGTGCAAAAGCACGTGGTGGACTTTGATTTCCAGCCAGGTACAGATTTTGCTGAGAAAGACAGAGAGGAAGAACACAGGACCACATTTCACACTGAGCATCCTGTCAGTTCAGAGGAGACCTGCAGTCCCAGGCCCCTGGCCTCCTTCCCATGGGGAAGGCAAGGACCCAGGCCTTCCCGCTCCCTCTGCCTAAGGTGAGCACTTCACTCCTCCAACCCCCACTGGCCTGGCCCAGGCATGTGCTGGCCATTCCCTTAGTAGAAGACAGCGAGTCAGGCTGAAGAGCTCAAAGTCATATATTGTAAAAGTGAAAGTGAAAGTCGCTCAGTTGTGTCCAACTCTGGGACTCCATGGACTTTTACAGTCCATGGAATTCTCCAGGGCAGAATACTGGAGTGGGTAGCCTTTCTGTTCTCCAGGGGATCTTCCCAAGCCAGGGATCAAACCCAGGTCTCCTACATTACAGGCAGACTCTTTACCAACTGAGCCACAAGGGAAGTCCCAATATATTGTAAGGATTAACCCAATTCTAGCCTGGTTTTCATTCCAATCCTGCTCCAAACAGGAGGCCCTGAACACTTGCACACTGCAGACTTGGCCATAAGCGTGCAGGCTGAATGCTGGCTGCAGGGTTGCTAAGCAATCAAGAAATCTGGTGGGGGTTCAAACTGAGTTTCCAACCAGGAAGGAGGTGAGGAAGAAGAGATCAAGGGCTACTCACTATGTGTTTTCATCCCATATCCTGTTGGCCACTGCATAAAATATCTGTCAACCAAATGGTCATAGGGTTAGCCCCAACTGCAGCTGCCCCCTTCCTCCCACCTGTGTCCACACACTTGTGGGGTGTGGGGCTGGCCAGCGAGAGGGAATCACCTGTTCACTGGCCAAAGAGCCGATGTGGAGGAGGAGGCTGTGGGAGACCTGTCCCACCACGAGGGACAGGTGCA
Organism: Budorcas taxicolor; assembly: GCF_023091745.1. Lineage (NCBI taxonomy): Eukaryota > Metazoa > Chordata > Mammalia > Artiodactyla > Bovidae > Budorcas > Budorcas taxicolor. The sequence goes on along the minus strand of NC_068928.1, from coordinate 42,853,777 downwards.
GAACCTCGATGGTCAGCTGGGTCACAGTGATAGGGCAGTAATTGTTATTGGAGATATTCAAGATACTCTGGGGAGGAAGACAGGGAAGGGAGGGGTGAGAGTAACCATCCTTGGCAAGAAGAAGTCAACCAGTTTCAAAAACCCCCAGCCTGATTGAGCCCCACTTCCAGTGAGAGCTTCAGCTGCTGGGGCACCAGTGCCAGAGCCCCTTGGAGGGGTCACCTTAACTAAGACCGTAAAAGTGAAAGTGTTAGTCGCTCAGTCTTGTCCAACTCTGTGACCCATGGACTGCAGCCTGCCAGGCTTCTCTGTCCATGGAGTTCTGCAGGCAAGAATACTGGGACATTAAGCTGTCTCAAAATCCTGTCTCACCCTGCAAGGCTCTTTCTGTTCCCCTGCCCACCCGGAATGTCTCAGGCATACCACTCCCTAATACTGCTCTGGCCTCAATTCTAACCTCTCACAGTTCCAATCCTACACAATCTGTTAGGGGCTTCTCCTTAGGCTTCTGACATCCTCTGAGTGCCGTAAGATCCCTGGCTACCCATGCCCAAGGTCAGAACACGGGACAAGGGCTTCACAGAAGTGGTGCCTGGAAGGTGGGGTCGGAGCCCAGGGGCACAGGGGCACAGGCACCCACCCACCGTTATGTTGAGGTAGACATTGGCCTCATCAGTGGCCACCGTGGAGGAGCTGAGGCCCACAGGCTGCACGGCGATTGTCCGGGGAAACAGGAAAAAGACGATGAGGGAGGAGGTCACCAGGCAGATGGACACTGCCAGGAACACGGAGAGTTTCCTGTGGGAAAGCAGGACCCAGGTAGGGAAGTGAAGTCTGAACACAGAAGCAACCTGGCCAGGGGTGTTCAGATACTCTTCTCTGTACACAAGGGTCTCCTCTGAGTTCCCCTCACAACTGGACACTTAGCTCCTCAGGTGTGGAGGACCAGCCTAGAGTCAGGGGTGGCCCAGAGTGGGGAGAAGCACAGGACTGAGAAGCCAGCAGCTTGATGTCCATCCCCAGCTCTCTGTACCCACTGGCCCAGTAACTCTGAACAACCCATTTAACTGCCCTAAGCCTCAGTTTCCTTGTCTATAAAATGGAAATCATTCATTGTACCTACCTACCTTGTACAATCTGTTATGGGCTAATTCAGGAAAAGCCACCAATCCCCAGTGCCAGCTATAATCACTGGAAGAAGTCCACATGAATTTTGAGAGTTCTGAATTTTAATACTCATATTCAGAACCAGACATCGTCTGTCCATCTAATTCAAAATTGTAATACGCATTAAAGAGACTGCACCTTGGTAGCACCTTCTAAGGGGCACTGCCAGATTTGGACTCTGATGCAGGGGTCAGGGAGGGCTGGGTGGTGGCTCCCAGATGGAAGCTGTGGACCCTGGGAGGAGGAGCTTCAGGGATTCATGTCAAACGACCCAGATGACAAACAGAGTCACAGGCCCCCACAGTTGAAATTCATGGCTGCCTCTGAGGTTCTGAAGGGTCCCAGGTCAGGGAGTAGCTGGCTTTCCATTTCTACGGGGAAGAGAACAAGCAGGTCTGAACTGCCACAGCAAAAGAAGTTCTTAGGAAAAATCACTTCCCCAAATCAATGGCAACTCCCTCCATCCTGGAAGGACTTGCAGAGTCAAAAGAGGTCCTCTCTGTCTTCAAAAGGGAGCCATGCTTCTTGGAAGCAGTGATGCTTTGGATACCAACTGACCTCAGGTGGTCTGCTGTGCTCTGAGATTCTTTAACTAGGAAAATCTGTGGAAACAGGGTGCTAATATGTCTGAGCCCAGTGAAGCTCAAGCTTTTGGAGGAGAACCAATGGAGAAAATTTAGTAGAGGAGGGCACATTGGGATGACAAAGAGGAATTGCCCCCATGGGCAATGCCTGAAGAACTGGGGTAGGAAGAGGGGCTTACGTGTGCCTGGGCTTCAGCCTCTGGTCCCCATAGGGAATAAGGGCCACCAGCTGCTTCTCTAGCTCTGTAGAGAGAAAGAGGGTGAGGAGGGCCACGAAGTGTTCATGACAAGTTTCCTGTACCAGCCTGCGAGAAGCACCCCTCCATCCCACAGAGCAGTCTCAGAAGCATGCTATCTCTGACCCAGGGCAGGACTGGGGACACTGGCTGTTGGCAGCTCAGATTTGCCACCTCTCGAATGGAGGTGAGATTTCATTAACATGAGTGAAGAATTTCTGCAAGTCACCACAAGTCAGAAAAGTCCAGTTTCTTTGGAGAGGCCATGGTAACTTCCTGAATCCTATGGCAGGGTTGCTAAGGAAGCAGAGAGGCTGGAAATCCCCTGGGGTTGGGTGGTACAACCAGGGCAGGAGGGAGGTCTCTGCAGAGAGCCCAGGGAGGGTTAGAATCTCCCTGGGCCAGCCTGAAACTGGGGGACTAGGAGCCGGACTACCTAACACCATCCAGGGAGACTCAGAGGGGCCTGGCGCTGGCCAGCTGGCTGTTAAGAGCCTTTCCTGGATCCCAGGCTACTTCCAGAGCCTGCGGCTACTCACCTCGAGGAATCTCCCCACTGCCCTGGCAGGTGGGACAAGTTATAAAGCCAGTACCAGCAGCCCTGTCACATGGCACACAGGAACAGAAAGGCTTGCTGTTGCCAGTGCTGGAGTAGCTGGCAGCCTTGCTGCCAAAGGCTGGTTCGGGGGGCAGGATCAATTTGTTCTCATCCTCCTGAGAGGCCAGCTGGGAGAATGTCGCACCCATTGTTCAGGGGTATTTTTCACTGATGAAGAAAGAACAAAATTCAGTTAGAATGGATGCTGGGTGTCACTCTGGTTTTAAGTTTTTGAGATTGGCAAGGGGCCCCACCACAATTTCAGCAAGCTCAAGCCTAAGAAAGTGAAGGTATGGAAATTCAAGCAGTTGCACGTGGTTCTCAGATCAGGAATCTCTCCATTTCAACTCCTCTCTTTATTGTAGGACAGCTCAATTCCCGAGAGGGAAAAGCAAAGCAGAGGTTATTTCACTTTATGGGACTTTCATAAGTGAAAGCGGAGCACTTATTTTGTTCTGGAAAAGTTGCTGAGCTGTCACTGATTACCAAGGAAGGAAGTTAGATAGGGCTGGCTTGAGGGCAGCAGCCAAGAGTCCCTTCATCCTCTGAGACAAGATGATTCTGAAGATGTCTATCCAGCACCCCGGGGTAGAAATGCCTGAGGTCTCCCAGCCTGGGTGTGGAAGAAAAGCTTCCATTCCTGAACCTGGGCAGGTACTGGTGTAATAGGAAGGTAGGGATTCTTTGGAACAAGAAAGAAAAAGGAAGCTAGACTGGCCACAGATGTGGCTTTAAAAGACCCTAAAAAGGTCGTGGAAGGGAGCATAAACCTCTTCTATGTTGCTTTCTGAGTTGGGATGGGAAAGAATGTCTGGGGGAGGAGCAACGTCTGGGTCAGTCCTTTATGAGGAAGAACTGAGGCTAAAAATCTAGATCCTCCCCTAGAGAGTGGAGTCAAATGAATGGGCATCCTGAGCTGAACTCTGACCTTCGGGGCTAAAATAAAGTGAGCCTCACCTGGCTTAGGTCTGAGATCCCGGGCTCCTCTCAGCTGCAAGAGGACGAGAGATTTTTGGAGTACGTAATTTTGGGACGAGAGCCGGTAGGGAAGGGTGGTTCCAGAGTCCTAGGGGAAGCGAGTGCCCCTTTGGGGCAGGTGGGGAGCCGTGACTGTGGCCTACCCATAGCCCCAGCTGCTTTACGCCCTACTCTGAAGCTGGGCGTGGACTGAGAGGCTAGGATTTCATCGAAAGGATTTTAAGTCCCATCAGACACCCCGAGAGGCCGTTAGCAGAGCTCGGTACCTGCGTGTTGGTCTAGGAGGAGGAGGCACAGGAGCCGCCTGGGCCCTTGTCTCCCAGAGGAAAAGTAAAGGAATTTCTCAAAGCGCCTTACCCTAGGGCGACCGCGGCGACAGAAACGCCTGCAAAGTAGAACCGAAACTGCGGGAACTGGGTCTCGCCCCAACTTTTGATTCAAAGCCTCGGGAAGCTCCGCCCCGGCTCCTCCGAACCCGCCCTCCCAGGACCCGCCCCCCCACGTCCCAGGGCCCGCCCCCCCTACGACCCAGGGCCCGCCCCCAGCCCCCCACGTCCCAGGGCCCGCCCACCCCCCGCCACGTCCCAGGGCCCGCCCACCCCCCGCCACGTCCCAGGGCCCGCTTCTCAACACAGCGGCCAGAACGTTTCTCAGATCTTCAAGGGCCACGCGAAGTCCTGGACGAAGGTACCAGCCAGGGCAGGTAAGAGTTTCAAAGTTTATTTCACCATTCTTTAAGCGGTTACGTACAAGTACAATGGGACAGACGACTGGACCCTAACAATACGACTCAGATGGTCAAGGCAGATCCCGTCCCAAATCAACCCAATTAATTACACACAACCGGCCGCTCAGCCTCTACCCAGAAGGCCCCATAAAAACGTTTTAAATAACGAACAGACTGGTTGGCTTGCAGTCTGAATCCTGGCCTATTTAACAGCATTCAAGGGTTATACTGTAAATAAACATCATTATGGCTAATGATTACATCATTCATTGTAATACCAACCAGGTTATATAATACTATTTTATTATCCTTCCCCCTTCGGGCTGGGGGGGGGGTCAGATTTCTTTTTCTGCAAGCAATTTTTATGACTAAAATCTTTAGTGTTTTTTGTTACCTCTACCAGCTGTACCCAAGACTCCTTTCTATTAACAGAGTGAGGACTTTGGACCTTTGTAAGCAAGCTCTTTCCCACTCACCTACCCTGGGGTTAAATTAAACCAGAACTTTTTTCTGAGTTTGCCACCCCCCACCCCCACATCCCAGTTTTGTAAAACAGCCTCTTTTTCTTGTTCTAAGTTCTCTTGAACAGATTTCAAACATTCAAGAGACATTTAGGACTTCCTAAATCCCATGTCAAAGCCTCACACCCACTCATCTGCCCGCTCCTGAATTTTACTGAGATTCACATAATAAAAGTTCAGTTTTCTCATGTTTCTATACAGCCCTTGCCCACTCTACTGTAAATAAGACCTGCCCCCGACATAAAGAAAAAAGGTAACTGTTAAATTTACTTTTTCCTTTAATAGATTTTTCCCTTCTTTATAGGATTAGCAAAATATTTCACACTACCTAAATTTTTTCCCTTAAATAAAATACAAATGTATGCAAAATTGCTACAATAGACACTGTTCAACAGGTGCTGGTGGGTTAATTAGCACACTCCCCGCTCCTCACGCAGAAGCGCAGAGACATGGAAGGTGGATATACTTCAACGCATCAGTGGGGTCTTTAGAAAACAACAGTGCTGATTTCCAAGACTTGCAGAAAAATTACTTTCTACTTGAAACGGGAAGCGTAACAAAATTCCTATCACGTTCTAGGTGTCATTTTAATATCACATAGCTATTTAAGCTTGGGATAGGTTAGAGAAATTATGAGAATTCTGAAAAACAACTTCCAAGGTTAATTCCGTTTAAAAACTGACAACAGATATCCCCATAAAAACATCCATGTTAAGCAAAGAAAAATACTCAACTTCAGTACAAGCAGAAAGAAAAATGGTTCTATAGGAAGTTTAAGTTATACTCTTCAGTGCACTAAAACAGAGAAAGGAGCTTTATCCAAATCAACTGAAAAATGCTCTTCCTACAATTCACCTAATGACTACCGTGAAAATTTACGTTCTAGTTTTTGATTTGCTCCAAAAAATACTGCAGTGGCACGTATTGTCTGGATAATTCAATGATGGGCTCTATTATAGATTCATCAGATTAAAAAATAACCAAGGGTCTCTACCCCATGCCCCAACAGAATAAAGATCATCTCTGAGCAGCAGGCAACGTTATTTAATACGAGGTCACTCCTCAGTAGCGGTGGCTGTACCAGTCGTTGTTGTTGACCTGAAGGAGTTCTGTCACCACCTGCAGGATGTTGTAATTGTGTTTCTTCAGCAGCCTTAGGTTCAACTGCCTGTCACAGAATCCCATTTCAAAGAGATGGGCCATCAGGGCTGCTGTCTGATCTTCAGAAACTATTGGCTGTGTAGAGTCAAGAAAAGCAGAAAAACAGTTTCTGTAAAAATCTGTATTATTTTGTTGAGTAATTCTAATCTTTCCAGATTTATTCAAAACGCTAGGTAATTAGGTGCAAGACTATGGCACTCCTGTCCACCCAATACCAATGGGTCTTCTGAGGGGATAAGGACTGGGAAAACTCTATTTTGGATGAGGTATGTTTGTATCCCAAACCAGGTAACAAATGAACGGTCTTTAGAACTAGATGAAGGAAGAGATAGAAACACACTCTGGAAACAGTGTGAAGATAAAGGTGATCATGATGATGGGCCAAGAGCTGTTACCGGAAAAAAGTCTGGGAAATTTAATCAGATATGCAAAGAAGCCGGACCAGAAACTGCTCAGGAAATGATATCCTGGGCAACCTTCTTGGCTTTTTTTTTTTTTTTAAATAAAGAATAGCAATTATTTATTGCTAATTTACTTAATCTTTTATTTTTACTTTCTTCTTTGGGCCAAGTTCATAACTTTCCTAAATCCTCCAAACACTTGGAACACCCTCTTATCATTTACTTAATAGCTGTGTTGAGTACCAATTTTCTTATTAAGAAAAAAAAATGGAGACACAGGTTAGCTAGTATTTTGCAGCGTGGTTGAGTGGATTAAAGCTCAACATTCAGAAAAATACGATCACGGCATCCAGTCCCATCACTTTATGGCAAATAGATGGGGAAACAGTGGAAACTGTGGCTGACTTTATTTCTCTGGGCCCCAAAGTCACTGCAGATGGTGACTGCAGCCATGAAATTAAAAGACGCTTACTCCTTGGAAGGAAAGTTATGACCAACCTAGAGAGCATATTAAAAAGCAGAGACATTACTTTGGCACCAAAGGTCCATCTAGTCAAGGCTATGGTTTTTCTAGTAGTCATGTATGGATGTGAGAGTTGGACCATAAAGAAAGCTGAGTGCTGAAGAATGGATGCTTTTGAACTGTGGTGTTGGAGAAGACTCTTGAGAGTCCCTTGGACTGCAAGGAGATCCAACCAGTCCATCCTAAAGGAGATTAGTCCTGAGTGTTCATTGGAAAGACTGATGTTGAAGCTGAAACTCCAATACTCTGGCCACCTCATGCGAAGAACTGACTCATTTGAAAAGACCCTGATGCTGGGAAAGACTGAAGGCGAGAGGAGAAGGGGATGACAGAGGATGAGATGGTTGGATGGCATCACTGACTCAATGGACATGAGTTTGAGTAAACTCTGGGAGTTGGTGATGGACAGGGAGGCCTGGTGTGCTGCAGTCCATGGAGTCACAAAGTGTCAGACACGACTGAGCAACTGAACTGAATGGATTAAGAAAAGCATGTCAATATGTTGAGCACTGTCTCTGGTATTTCTCTCTTCTGTTCCCTTCTATTTCAGAGTAAGTTACCCGTCCTCCTTTCCAGGTTAATCCTTCTGAATGAACCTTACTTTGTATCTCATTACCTCTCGTCACCTCGGAAATATTTTTCCACTAATTAACCTCTCTCATTTTGATTGTTAACCTCCTTTGCTATTGGCTCACCTTTAAAAATGTCTCCCTCTGCCTTACATGTCCCAGCTTTCACGCTCCTTCTCCCTTTGTATAGTCCAGCTATTTGAAAGTGAGGCACAGTTGTACTCTTAAAAGTCCTCTCTGCTCCTTCTCACTCCTCTGCAGCATCTGACACTGCTGGCCATGCCCTCCTCATTAAAACTCCCTTCCCTAAGCTCCAATGTAGAACTCCCTTCCCTTCCTCATTCTCCTCCTAGTTCTCAGTCTTTTTTGCAGAGCTCTCCCTCTTTCCATGATCCTTAGAGGCTGCTCCTTCTTTTATCCATTCTTCCTGGAAAATTTTATCTAATCTGTGGCTCCTGTCATATCTTGTACATAAAAGACTTCATTTCCAGGCCAAACTTCTTTTCTCTTTAATTCAAATGTATAAATCCAACTATACTCTGGATAAATTGACCTGGGTGTGTCTCAAATTCAACACCAGCCCAAAACCGACTGGATTTTCTTTTCCTCCTGCCCAAATATACCGTTCTTATATATCCTCTATTAATGAATGTTACACTGACTACCTAAACTAGAAACTTTTATCCTTGACTTCTTTTTAGCCTTATGGCCTCCAAGTTCTGCCATTTCTATTTCTCTTCTATCCTTCTTTTCTTCTTACACGTGGATTCTCAGCTGGATTTCTTAAGGCTCCCTCAGCCTCCACACTATGGAGGAGTGGAGTGATCTTACAAAGAACAAATCTGATCATGTTAATTACTTCCCTAAAATCCTTCAGAGGCTGCCCACGGGTCCTAAAATAAAATCCAAATTACTTAACACAGCATCCCACCTACATCACTGGTCTTTTCTCTTCTTTCTCTTCTCAGAACAAATTTACCTTCCAGGCTCACATTTCCAGATCTCTTTACTGGCTACTCTCTGTCTACCCTTTCTGCTGATTCCTGGCAAACACTTTTAGGATGACTTCAGGCATCATCTACCAGGAAGCCTTCTTGTGCTGCACTGTGGGCCCAATATCAGACTGAGGTGTTCCACCAGTCTGTATCTTACACTGCACAATAAATGTTTTGGTTTTTTTTTTTAATTAGATGAAAGATTCCTTAAATTTTATAGTGCTTTGCTTATTTTCAAAAGTTTCGTAGACAAACGTCTGTTTACTTCACTTGTTTCCCACCACTCTGGGAAGGAACTGGTGTCTGATTCCTCCTGTAGCACTAGCACCTGGCAGAGCGCCACACACACACTAGGTCTGCAACAAACATTAGGTCTTTTTTCTTTCCTCCCTTAACTTAGCCGAAGTCATATAAGCGGAAAGTGGCCAAGTCTTTGTGTGTTAATCAAAGACTAAGTTTTGTGATACATATATCCAATGGAATTACTCAGCCATTAAAAGGAACAAATTTGAGGCAGTTCTAGAGAGATGGGTGAACCTAGAGCCTGTTATCCAGAGTGAAGTCAGAAAGAGGAAAACAAGTATCGTATATTAACACATATACGTGGAATCTAGAAAGATGGTACTGATGAACCTATTTGCAGGGCAGGAATAGAGACGCAGACATAGAGAACAGACTTGTGGAAGGAGAGGGTGAGACAAATTCAGAGAGCAGCACTGAAACATATGTGTCATCATATGTAAGAAACATACATAGCTAGTGGGAAGCTGCTGTATAGCACACGGAGTTCAACCCGGTGTGACAACCTAGAGGGGTAGGATGGGGTGGGGGAATGGGAGGGAGGTTCAAGAGAGAAGGGACATTCATGTACTTATGGCTGATTCTCGGCTGCTATACAGAACCCAACATACACTGTAAAGCAATTATCCTCCAATTAAAAGAAAACTAAACTTAAAGCTCATGCTTTCTACGATGATATGCGACTCTCTCCAGCCCAGGCAGATGCCATTGTTTTTACTAGTGACTTGGATTTGGTTCAGGAAAATAAAACATACACTGACCTGTGCGGTGACTGGTGGTCCAGCAAACAAGGCCTTGTACGCAGAGGCAGCAACAGACAAAGCCCCCTTAACCAGTCCTCCAGCAATGCTGTTCCCGTGGTGGTGGTGGTGGTGGTGGTGCCTGAGGAGGAAAACCAAATTATCTCCCTAAGAAACGCTAATTATTACCTTCCTACAAGATAATCTGGGTTCTCATCCTGTAAAGGAAATGAGATTTCCTGGAGGAAAAAAAAATCAAATGTAAAATGAGCATGTGACTGTTTTCCTATCAGTTTTATAGTTACAAATCTAGGTCCGATGAAGGGCTCAGTTCTTACTGCTACAAGATATGGGCACTGCAGAAAACATGTCACTCACTCTGGTTAGCATGCCAGCTTTCAGCCCCACTGGAAAATTAATGTGGTCAAGGGTGCCGTGAGGTACTGGCAGTGGATCTGCTCAGTTACCATCTCAGAGGAAACAACTCCCAAAGGAAATGTGATTTTCTGAACACTGTATACGGGGAGGGGCCCAACTTGATACTGCCTTGAGACGACTAGGAGCAGAGAGGCAGGTTTGTCTAAGAACAAGTTACAAGATGCACAATGGCCTGGACCTTCCTGCCCTCCTCTGTTACTAAGCAGGAATTGAACCTAAGGGCGCTTCTTCCTGGTCTGGACTGGCAACACTCTTAAACATCAACGTTAGCCTTCTGCTCAGGGTTGCTCACGAGCTTCAGAAGAAATAACAAGAAGGAATGATGGCTCTCCTCCATCACTCTCAGGAGGGGGCACGTGCTCTGAGAGGCTTGTGTAAGCAGGGTAACACTAGGACATCCACCTGCTTCTGAATAAGAGGCTGCACAGGCAAGGTCCAGTTACCTTGAGTGGTCATAGCTCTTCGGTCTGCTGTTTACAAGTCCTGATGAGCCTCTGAGCTCTAAAAGCAAAAGAGCTGTTGGTTAGATGCAGCATCTAGAAATGCCTTGGATTTCCTAACTCCCAGCAGGGCTATTTCTGAGGCAGGTAACAATCTGATCACAACATTTCAAGCCTTTAATTGTTATGCCGCACCACATGCCATGTGGGCACTTAGTTCCTTGATCAGAGATTCAACCTGTGCCTCCTGCATTGGATGCAGTCTTAAATCACTGGACCGCCAGGGAAGTCCAGGTTTTGTTTTTTGAGGAAGAGAGGGACGCCACTTTGAGGGTCTATTCACAACTCCAAGGTGCTATTCTCTTTATTTCGTGGATGAGGAAACAGACCTTCAGGTATTATCAACCTGCTGAACCACTGCAAGGTTACACAGTGAGGAAAGGCAGAGCTGGGGATGAACCTAGACTGGGCTGGTTCCAAAACCTGTGTTCTTTCCACTACAGCACAATGCCAGCTTCTATGGGGTCTCATCTAATAAATATTAAGCTAGAAGATAAAACAAAAAGAGTAGGGGGGACGAGCACAGAAAAAGTCAAAGGGCAAGTTTCGCAAAACTGCCAAGAACCAGAGTGCCTACTTATACCTGGTTTCCATGAGAAAAGAGCACAGAGAGAAAGCTCAGGCAGGTCATTACCTTCTCTGATCTGACCAGGGACTGAAGAAACTTCTGGTACGGTAACTGGTAAATCCACTCCTGGGGAACCATGATGCTGTGCACTGGGAGGACTCCTTTCAGAAAAACATAATATTGAAAGTAAGTTGAGAAGGCACCTCTGGTAATGGTGGAGAAACAGCAAACAGGGCACAGCAGAGCTAGAGTCTCTACAGAGGTTTCACACTGCTGATCCAGAGCACAAGTCTGCATCTAGGGATCAGGTGGGAAGGGCTCACTCTTCAGTTTTCCTCTTCAGCCACAGTCAAGCTAGAAAGACTGGCTGCAGTCTGGTCACTCCCCTGCTAATTACTCAGCTAATAAAAGTTAACTAAAGCAAGTATTTCTTTAAATCCAGGATCCACAAACACTGGGAAGCACAACTTTTATTCATCAGACTTTACTATGGGAAATCGCCATTTCCCCTGCTGACAGAGAAACAGGTTTTGAGATCAGGTTGAGTCCTCTCTCTTTATTCCACCTCTGAAGGACAGCCCAGCAGAGTGGGGTACAGATGGTACCTGGGCAGCTGTGGCGGAGGCCCCACCACCTCTGGGGTTAGGGGCACTGTGTCTAGAGTCTGTGAGGTCATAAGGATGTCATTGATGTTGTGCCCCTGTGGCTGGTTGTCCCCTCCAGGGGGTCTCTCCCCAGCCTCGACTGGTTCCTGCCCAGCCTCAATCCCAGGCTCTCCTTCAGCCCCTCGCTCCAGGCTTGGCTGTGAGAGTGCAGAGCTGTACATGGAGTCCCCCAGGGGGCGGCTGGTGTCAAAGCACTCAGGCAGGATGATGATATAGTCCTCTGAAGAAGCAGAGGACTGACTCCGAACTTCATCTCTGAGCTCATCCTCTTCCTCCACAACAGCCTCTTCTTCAGCAATTTGGACAATCTCCTCCCTCTCGTCTGCAAGTGGTCCCTCTTCAGGTGAGGCAAATTTCACTAAAGGGTGAAAGCATCCAATTTTAAGGTACAAGCTAAGAACAGTCCCTCGTGCTTACCCTACCCTATACCAAGCCTTGTGGGTCATGAGCTATAATTATGAAAGCCAGAGGAGAGGGACAAACCAAAGGGCCATATTCAAAGTCTGAAGCTGAAAAGAACCAAAGTTCATAAAAACAAGGTCAGCAGAAACAATAAAGCTTCTGAGAACACTATGACCCTTAAAACAAGGAGGCCCCTTTCCTTTTCCCCTTCAGGTGACAGCTAACATAACTGTCAGAGCGACCCCAAGGACTATACAATTCATGGAATTCTCCAGGCCAGAATAATACTAGAGTGGGTAGCCTTTCCCTTATTCCAGGGGATCTTCCCAACCCAAGGATTGAACCCAGGTCTCCCACATTGCAAGTGGATTCTTTACCAGCTGAGCCACAAGGGAAGACCAAGCATATTGGAGTGGGTAGTCTATCCCTTCTCTAGTGGATTTTCCCGACCCAGGAATCAAACCGGGGATTCCTGCATTGCAGACAGATTCTTTACCAACTGAGCTATCAGAGAAGCCCCTATCATATTGGGATGGTTTCAAATCGAAACTGCTAAACTAGCTAACAGTGCTATGAGAAGAGAAAACATCTGGTGCTAAGTACCGCAGGACTATATGACTACTTTTGACTCCTTTCCTCCTCCTCTTTGCAAAGTAATGAGTAGTCATGACAGAAAAACTGGCAAAACATGGATGAGTTAAGAAAAAAATAACAAACTACCGATAATCTTACTGAGACAACTACTGTGAACATTTTGGTGTAAGTCCTTCTAGACTTTGTTTAGACTTTTTTTGTTATCCATTTGTATTCAAGTGTGTGTGTGGAAATACATATATATTTTTTAAATACATAGTTTTAAAATTTGAGTGTTTGGATAGTATCTGAAATACATGAAATTGGTTCTACCTATCTGACCTCTAGAAATTCTGCCACAAAGAAATTTATTATAGCAGAACTGACCCCTAAGAAACTTTAGCTTGGTGCTCCTGTTTCTGCCCACTATTTCCTGACTGCTGCCCTTGGAGAAATGAGACAACTCAGCTGCTGGGGTGGCGGTGGGAGGGCAGGGGAGGGTTCTCTGCTGAGGGGCTCCGTCCACTTACAAGAAGACTTCTTACTGCAGAACCCAGGCAGCACAGTTGGCTGCTGTTCCTCTGTGGCATACAGCTGTAATTCAGCCCCTGGGAAAGTGCAGAAATGAATTACGGGAGCTGTTTTGCTCCTGATGCACATGTAGAGTCTAAACGAACAACCATAATCCAACCTCTAACAAAGATTCCCCTGTCTCCACTCTCAGTAAAGAAGACCACTTCTACCTGCTCAGGTCTGGCAATCACAAGTCAGGCGTCTCCCCAGTGGGGGCATGGGGTGAGGTCCGGGAATTTCAGGGACACTCACTCTGCGGGGACTTCTGTCTCCAAGGTGGTTTGTGATCCGGGGCAGCATCCAATGTAAGGGATCGGATGACAGTCTCACACACGAACTGGGTCCCACTCAAATCATCTTCTGGTTCCTCCATGGAAGAAACATTCTCGGCCTTTTTCTTTACTGACACTGTGGAATCTGGAAAGGACAGAACTTTTGTCTGCACTTGGTGTTTAAAGTACTGCAGAGCTTTCTCCAGTCATGTCCCCATGCTGATATGATGCCAAGGAATAGCTGCTGTCTGTGCTATGTGAAGGTAAGGAGACTTCAAAAAATCAGATCCTTGGAAAACCCGTTCACACACCAAGGTAAGGTTAGTAGAAGGTATGGATAACAACAGGGCGTGGTATGGAAGGGGAGGATGCAAATGCTTTACAAATATTTTACCCCTTACCAGGAAGTGCTTTAAATCCCGCCCCTTCACTCTCTTCCTGTATCTGCCCCAAGCCTGGCTTCTCTATTAAAGGACTGTCATGTGGCAGAGGAGACATGCAGGGAGTCATATCTGGAGAATGAAGATAGGAGAACCATCAACCAAGAAAAAGCATTGCATCATCAATACTCAGTGTCCAGAAGCAGCAGCTTCTAGGCTTCCTGCCTCCTGCAGAACTAAAATAAACCCAGGTACGCTTCAAGGCCTGTTGTAAAGAATTTCTCCAGACCATCAAGTACACAAGTATCTCAGAGTTGTTTGGCTTTGGAAGACCATGGCCAAGACACAGAACCATGAATGTAAAGTAACAAAGGGACACAAACGCCTAGAGAGAAATGGAGAAGAGGGTCCCTTTATGGTGGAGAAACTCTGTACAAACTTGTTGCCTCTGACAGACAACAGGGAAATGGAAAATGGGCCCATGGGTGCAGTTTTAATATCACATTGTGGGAGAAATCCTTGCCTACTAATATCTCAGAATGACATAGTCACTACCAGAGTCAAGGGGGCAGTACTATTGGGCCTGTTAATAAACAAGGTGGACCAAATGACATTCTTACCCACAGGAGTGTTGTGGGGCACTCTCTCCAACTCTTGGACAATATTTATATCCAATAGCTCAAAGGACAGCAGATCCTGAAAAAAAAAGGGGGGAGGGCATGTTAGGCTACTTGCAACACATGCTAGAGCTGTGTTTTGTGTTAAAGGCCACTGAGCTCCACATCATCCTAGATGCAACTCGTGTTCAAATTCATGCCTCATCTCAGTCAAGTGAGAACAAGAAGAGTTAATGGGAACCAAACATTCAAATAGCCACTGGGAAGAGAGAGAGCAGATGTAGTGGGGGTGAAGGTGAACCAGTTAGGCAGAAAGAAGAGGCAGTGAAGGGGAAGTTGTGGGAAGCACAAGATAAGTTTCCAATTCAAAGAGGAAACATTTAGTTTAGAAACTTGCTTCCATTGGGGATGTTCTTGCCATTCGACGCATCTCACTAGATTAGAGTGGGCCTATCTCTAACTTCCTGGGCACCACCGACGGCTCTATCCCCTTCCCTTCAACAAGTTAAGAACTTGTTCCCCAGGGCTTTCTGTCCCTTCCCCTCAAAATGCTCAATCTTCCACCTGGGCAGTCAGAAGATCCACGGATGGGATGTAGAGCTCCCTCTTGCTGGCAGCACTCTTTGCCTTCTGTGGGATGTGGGTTCCTGTCCCTTCTGTCTGCTCAGTTGTTTCACCAGGCAGAATTTCTTCTTTACCCAGAAAAGCTTCCTGTGGAGAGAAACCATTGGGACACATTTTCGGCCCTCAACAGAACTCAAAAAGCAAGTTGACGGCTGCCTCGCTAAAGTCAAATGCACTGTATGTAGTAAAACTTTTTGTTTTAATTTCACACTTTTCTATGAAAAAGCTGCAAAAAGAGTACAGAGAGTTTACTAATTACCCCCTTCATCTAGCTTCCCCTAATGACAGTAACTTAGATTAACCATATAACAATAGTCAAAACCAGGACATCATCACTGGGTAACTTAAATTTAAGCAGTAAATAGGGAAGTTGCCTTAAAACAACATGCACAAGACTTCCCTGGTGGTCCACTGGTTAAGAATCCACCTGCCAATACAGGGGACACAGGTATGATCCCTGGTCTTGGAAGAACCCACGTGCTGTGGAGCACTAAACTGGTGCACCAAAACTCCTGAAGCCCATGCTCCACAACAACAGAAGTCACTGCAGTGAGTGCACCACAGTAAAGAGTAGCCCCCACTCAGAGCACTAGTGAAAGCCTGTGCAGCATCGATGAGCCAGTGCAGCAAAAAATAAATAGAACAAAAAAAAATCAGAAAACTGTGCACCAAGTAACAAGCAAGGTTAAGCACTGAGGGACACCTGCACTCAGATCCTCAGGACACACAAACAAAGCCCCAGAAGACTAGGCCCAATATAAGCATACTGACGTGTTTGGGGGGAGGGGAGAAGCTGGCCTTTCCAGGTTTCTGGAGGATCCACCAGCTGTGAACAGGCCCTTCCAATGCTCACCTCTTGCTGGCAGGTGAGATCATCACCTCTGCTTGAGCTGATCATGCTCTTTTCACTATTATCCGGGCTCTCTGTGCAGGGGAAAGGATCCACTATGATGCTGCACCAGACCCGAGGCCCGAACTGCTGGCCTTTGTGAGAAAGACGCCAATGCGAAGTGTATGTCCCCTCCAAGGTTGGGGCAATGAACTCCACAGACACAACTCCCACATGGCCAGCCTTTAAGCAGGGAACCAAAACATCTTTCTTTTCGGTAGAAGCCAAAGTCAGGTTTCCCCACATGAACTTGAGCTGAAAAGAATAGTAACAGGAGAAAGAAAGTTTGTCAGTTAAACACTCTGCCATCTCAACCACTTCACATTCACATTTTTTGGGAAAAACTACCTTTGTGTCTGTGCTCCACTTGACATTTCCTGTATTTTTCATCCTCCAGTGTTTGATAAATTTGGTTCCTGGCTGGAGGTGAGTCCCATCAGGCAAATTCTCATCCACAAATGCTGCACTGAGCGTTGGCATAACTGGGGCACAGGGTTGCAGAGGGAGCCTGAATAGAAATTCAGGTATTTAATTACTTGTGTTGGGTGTGATGTATTCTGAATATATAATATGTGGTTCAAAATGCAGACCGTGACCCTGGAGGGCATACTAGTGCATCTGCTTTATAATGGGAATTCCCTTACAGTCCAGTGGTTAGAATTTGTTGCTTTCATTGCTGAGGGCCTGGGTTGGATCCCTGGTCTGGGAACTAAGACCCCACAAGCTTCATGTGGTGCAGCCAAAAAACCCTCCAACAACAACGAGAACAAACTATAAACATTTTTTAAGAAAACAAGCTGACCTAAGGAATTCCCTGGCAGTCTAGTGGTTAGGACTCCATGCTTCCACTGCAGGGAATACGGGTCCGATCACTGATCAGTGGACTATGATCCTACCTGCCATATGGCACAGCTGAAAGAACAAAACAAGGGGACCTGACTCCTAAGTTAAAAAGCTATGGTGAGGATAACTGAAAGGGTCCATAAATACCACAACTAGAGAGTTGGGCTCTTAAAACATTTGTTCCTTCTGCTTCAAATCCAGACTGCCTCCAGTGAAGAGAGATTACACCAGTTTCTGAACCTTACTGGTTTCTGTTTTTCTGAAGGCAACAAAGGAAGTGTCAAAGATAACTAGCAAACCACCCTTTAAGAACACAAAGATCAGAAAATGGGAAGTTTTAAAGGTTTGAGTTTTAGGAGTTAGCAATAATAAATAAGACAGAAGTTGGCTTAAGTTCCAGTTTTAGATGGCTGGACCTAAAGCTCTGGCTCCTGCCCTGGCCCTGGGCTTACATCGGGGTGTTTGACTGTAGCAGGCTCTCAGGTCGGCCCAAAGGAGATCTGGGGTTCTGCAGCCCATGAAGCGAATTCCATAGATGAATCTTCCTGTGGAGTTTAAGCTGCTTTTTAAGTTCCTTGACCTCTGCTTTACGCTGTTTCTTCTCAGCCCGCAACCTTTGCTTTTCTGCTTTAAGAAAGTTCTTATCAACTTGCTTCTGGAGCCTGTGAGATTAAAAAAAAAAAGTCTTAAAATACAAATCTCACAAATAAACCTTGAAGCTATTCTGAGCCACCTGTGGTCTTCATCAGCATCTGCTTCTAGTTTAGTTTCTTAATTTCTTTCTGCAGTTCTGGTTTATCTCATTAGCTCCAGATAATTATCCCTGTCACCGCACATCAACTGGAAAGGAGCTGGAACTAAGGAGACTCTTAGGTATTCTTTTGGCTGTGCCACACGGCTTGTGGGAGCTCAGTTCCTCAACCAGGGATCAAACTTGTGTTCCCGGCAATGGATGCGAAGAGTCCTAACCACTGGATGGACCACAAGGGAAGTCCAGGAGACTATTTAGTTTTGTGATCCCACTCTGTCACCAAAACCAAGAAGCCAACCAGAGAACAAACACCCCATATATATATGGTTTTACCTGGCCTGTTCCAGAGCAGCAGGAAGACGAGGAGTAGAGAACCTCGAGTGAGAAAATGGTTCAGAGGAACCCACAACAGGTCTCCGCAATTTCAGCAGGACATGATTGGAGTCATGGGCATACGGCCCCGATTCACAATCTTCGCAGATATTGTAGGATGAGCAGAGGCTGTGAGGAAAGGAATGGCACAGTAGGAAGGACCTGAGGTCAGGAGATATGGACCCAGACTTCCATATATTTGCTCTATCACCACTGAGGTGGGAACCTGAGCATGCCACCCACACATGCCATGTCTCAATCCTCATGAATCAATGAAGATAGTGACACTTCACCTGTATCTACTTCAAAGGACAATCTATGGGAGGAAAGATATGAAAGCATTTGGAATAGGGAGACAACCCTTGGGGATCCAATTTTGTTTTGGGGAACTTAATCTTGTCTGGCTCTCTCAATTCAAATATATATCTGAACACAGCAATCTAATTACTCACTCTTCAAACAGTTATTTTCTCTTGTGGATGAAGAGTAGCTTGTTTTCAATACAGAGCTGCTGTGTCTGATGCTCAGAGTAAGTACACCCTTTACCCCCCCAGAACATTAGAACCTCCCGCTCTAAGGGGTGTTCATTCCCAAGCTATTGCTTTACCTGCACTGGTAGCGCACACCCACGATACTCCTTTGGCAGCTGCTACAAGCAATATGCCAGCTGAACTGGTTTTCTGGCAAAAACAGTGTTTCCTCTGAAACAGGCATTGAAACTTCTGAGGGACACGAACCTAAGGATGGATGCTGGAGGACAAGCTTCTCGTGTAATTTCTGTTCAAGCTTTTCAACCGTTTCTTTAACCACTTGCTCTCTGAACTAGAATACAGAAGAGGCGAGGGGAAGAAGGGGGGGGGGGGTGGTGGAATTCTCTCAGTTCCAAGACTGGAAAAAGGCATGAAAATATAAAATAAACCTGAAACCTCACCATCTCTGGTATAAGAACACAATAATCAGGTAATAGATACAGAATGAATGGACAGAAACATAGGGAAAAAAAAAAGTCTAATCCTTCCACAGCTGAAGCGGCTTCAAAGCAAATATCAAGAAGCCCTTTGATGAGTAAATTTCTAACACTTCCTTCTCAAGGACAGAAATTTGTCTCTTTCCCTTACATACTTAAACTCACCCCTTTTCTAGTACATCACTGCAAAAGCCAGGAACTTTCTTGACTGGAACTGCTGTAGTTTGGAAATTATTAGCTACCATTCTTTGTTCACCTGTACCAGAGGCAGTAGCCCTCTGGAGCTAGCTTTCTATTTCGTCAACAATCCATCTGTGCCAACAGTGCTGCTGAACCCAAGCTGGAAAGAACACTCACTGTCTCTAGGTAGCTTGTGAACCAGTCAGGGGGCTTGTCTTGAGGCTGGTCTGGATTATATCGAGCAGGTGGAAGCTGCTGCAAGTAAACACAAATCCAAGATACTTTTTTTCTTCTGTTTAAAGTAACTGTCCTATAATGTATTATTTTGAGGTTTCATCAAATAATATTAATGTATAGTTTTTAAAAATGAGCATGAAAAAGTATAAGAAAAATGTCACCCTATTCATGGTCCTCTCCAGAAGTAATCACTGTTACCAGTTCAAAAAGTCAGACAGAGACAGTCACAATTAACTCCCAAACCTCTGAAGAACAGCTCAAATCTTAGACCAGAGACAATGAAACACAGGTCAGAAAAATCATAGAGATAGGTCATTCCCTTCGTACCTGTGTTGCAGGATCCTCTGGGGTCTTCATGTCTGACCCCAAGACTCTCACCAGTGAAGAATAATGTGCAAGGGGCTTCTTTCCTGTCCTAGCAACTGGTCGTTTTTCTGTTCCAATGGGGGGTGGGGCTTCTTCGACAACACAATACCCTTCATGGACTTGCATCTGCAGTTGGTTTCCCTGCTTAACTGCCATCTGAGAGCATAAGTTATGAAATAAAAACAATATTATGTGATTCTTTTCCTAAATAAAAATTCAAAGCCACAAAAACAGAAAAGGTATGGGAACATTTGCTGGAAAATATCATGATTTATGCTTCTTTGTATATCTGTAATATATTTTTAATATTCTTTTATCTGAGAGAGAGGTAAACTGCTGATTTCCAAGACTATACCTATTCCTCAAAATGATTTCTTTCTTTTTTGGGGGTGGGGGGAGCATTGTTTCAAACTTTTTTATTATGAAACATTTCAAACATACACAAAAGTAGAAAGAGTAGTGTGATAAATCCCCAAGGATTCATGCTTTTTAAAATTAGGTCAAATGACAAATATGCTAATGCTCAGCCTGCTGTTTCTTTGCCAAGAATGTTAACTAGGAATGGTTTTGTTAAAAACGAAGTTTTTAGTGTAGCTCTTCATTAGGTGAGATGTTTTCATTAATTGGGTTTCATTAATTGGGTTGATTTTTAAAAATTTAAGTGTAATTGACAGAACATTAGTTTCAGGTGGACAACATAATGATTTGACATTGGTATACATTGTGAAATGATTACCACCTTTGTCCAGTTACCATCTGTTAACTGGTTTATGATGGAGAACTCCATTTACGGATTCTAGTCTCAACAAAAGTCAATTCTAAGACTCAGAAAAGTTAAACTTACGTCCCATAGGTAAGTCTTTACCTTCCCACTAAGAACAGTATTTTGGGAAGCATGCTTAAGTGGTCACCTCTTTTTGAAGAGAATCTTCTCAAACACTCTATTTTTAAAAACTCTACTTCAAAGAGCATTTGAGGTTTCAAGAAGGTACTCCAGCATCCAAGGAGAGATTAATGGTCAAGTCTGTGGGGTTCTAGCTCCTCCCACTAGTTACCCAGTGACAAGAACTGTTTATCTGTTTTCTGTTTATCTGTTTTCACACATTAGACTTCTGAAGATTCCACTTAGAAACAGCACTCTGTGGCCAAAACATCTGAAAGCTCTTATCTTAGGTGAGGGATCAGCAAAATTCCTTTTTTCTTTAACTAAAATATAGTGGATTTACAATGACTCAGGGCAGGTGTAGAGCAAAGTGATTGCAATTCATATACACACACACTTTTTCAAGTTTCTTGTCCATAATAGGTTATTACAAGACACTGAATATAGTTCCCCATGCTATATAGGAGGTTCTTGTTGTTCAACAAACTTTCTTAAAGGGCCATGTAAGAAGTATTTTAGGCTTATAGGCCATTCAATTTCTGCTACAACTACTCAACTCCGCCATTGTGGCACAAAGGTAGCCAGAGACAAAACATGATGAACAGGCATGACTGTGTTCTAATAAAGCTTTAAACATGTGGCCAGGGTAAGGTCAGCAGCAAGGTGGTGAACAAGTTTTGGGACATATGGCAAATGAATTTTACCGGTCGGATTCAGAAATAAGAACCTGAAATAGAAAACGTGGTGACCTAACCACCAATCATCTATAGACCTCTGTGGGTAAAATTCACAAGGAAAGTTCCCTTCCTAGCAAGGGAAAGCTTTACATTTTGAAGAAAACTAAAAAGTCAGCAACATACTAAGAAATTGCTATGGCAGGAGATGAAGGCCTAAACCTCACAGGAATCTCAATTCACAGATTTATATCCTGATCATTTGAAATATCTCTAACTAGCTAAAGAGGAAAGATTCAGGAAGCAACCTAGAAAAGTTACCAGTCCTTGTCAGAACTAGAAGTTGACCATCCTTTGTCAGAAGGATGAGTAGATCAACATTTGCTAGAACAATGTAGTACTGATCAGGCTTTGTCTAAAGAACTCTGAGCTTTGAGCAGTCTCAGCCAGAAGAACAATGTAGCATAAGAGTAAACTCTCCTGCTATTCCAAAGAAAAATATTAATTAAAAGAAAACATACCAAAAAACACAGGAAGAGGGACTTCCCTGTGCAATGAATAAGAATCCATCTGCCAATGCACAGGGCACATGGTTAAATCCCTGGTCCGGGAAGATCCCACATGCCATGGGGCAACTAAGCCTGTGTGCCACAACTACCGCGCCCACATGCCTAGAGCTTCTACACGGCAACAAGAGAAGCCACTGTAATGAGAAGCCTGTGCGACCAAGAGTAGCCCCTGGAAACAGACAGCCCCCCATGAAGCAACAAAACCCCAGTGCAACCAAAAAATAATAATTTAAAAAATAATTTTAAAGCACAGGAAGAATGTGAACAAGTACAAGATAACTGTGCTATTGAAGAACAAGAATTAGGAGGAAAGAGAGAAGAAGCTCTAAAGCTTTACTAAAAAGGCCAGTATCATCTTTTTTTTTTTGGCTACACCATAGGATCTTAGTTCCCTAACCAGATAACCTGTGCCCTCCACGGTGAAAGCTCAGAGTCCTAACCACCGGACCACTCGGGAATTTCCACCAGCACTTTCTGGTGGAAAGGATTAAGATATCTGTTGGCTATTGAGTTCGGGTATGTACTACCCCTCCTAACACTGAACTAAATTTGTCAACAGAAACTGGATTGCTAAGCTATACTGAAAACATTCAAATAGTTTTTGTAAAAAGAAATTACATCTAAATACATGATTCCTTTTCTTCCTTTCGCTTTTTATTTTTGTCCAAGCTGCAGGGCACGTGGGATCTTAGTTCCTCATTCAGGGATTGAACGTGAGCCCCTCCTCTCAGAAGCGTGACGGCTTAACCACTGGACCTTCAGAAAGTCCCTCCTTTCTTTTATTTAACTGAGGTATGGTTGATTTATAATACTATATGCTTTCAGGCATATAACCTAGTAGCTCATACTTTTTAAAGATCATATTCCATTTATAGTTATGATAAAATGATATGGCTAAATTCTCCATTCCTTGTAGCTTATTTTATATATAATAGTTTGCATCTCTAAATCCTCTACCCCTTTCTTGTCCTTCCCTACTGGTAACCATTAGTTTGTTTTCTGTATTGGTGAGTTTGTTTCTTGTTATATTCACATTTTACTTTTTAGATTCCACATATATGACAATATACAGTATTTGCCTTTCTCTTCCTGATCTATTTCACTATGCTACATTCATATTGTTGTAAATGGCAAAACTTCATTCTTTTTTATGGCTGACTAGTATTCCTGGACTTCGCTGGTGGCTCAGTGATATCCACCTGCCAATGCAGGAAATGTTCATTTGATCCCTGGGTCAGGAAGATCCCTTGGAGGAAACGGCAACCCACTCCAGTATTCTTGCCTGGTAAATCTAATGGACAGAGGAGCCTGAAAGGTTACAATCCATGGGGTTGCAAGAGAGTCAGACATGACTTAGTAACTAAACAATAACTAACTGGTGGTATGTGTACATACCTTTATCCATTCATCTGTTGATGGACATTTAGGTTGCTTCCCTATCTAGACTACTATAAATAATGCTGCTGTGAACATTGTGTGCATACATCTTTTCAAATTAGTATCTTCATTTCCTTTGTGTATATACTCAGGAGTAAAATTGCTGGGTCATACAGTAGTTGTATTTTTAGTTTCTTGAGGAACATCCAGACTATTTTTCATAGTGGCCACATCAAATTTACATACCCACCAATAGTGTACAAGTGTTTTCTTTTCTCCACAGCCCTGCCATCATTTGTTATTTGTGACCCTCCTGATGATAGCCATTCTGACAGGCGTGAGGTGATCTGTTTCTTATTTATTTACCTCTGAAGGAAGGCTGGCCTGGAGAACTGAAAGAACCTTTTAGTTGAGTGACAGGTATAATACTTTTATCATTTAAATTCAGATGAAATACAATGTTCAGAAAAAATTTTAAATAATATATATATACTTAGAAAACCAGAGAAGGCAATGGCACCCCTACTCTTCCCTGGAAAATCCCATGGATGGAGGAGCCTGGTGGGCAGCAGTCCATGGGGTTGCACCGAGTCAGACACGACTGAAACGACTTAGCAGCAGCAGCAGCAGCATACTTATAAAAGGCAGAGGAACCAGAGATCTAATTGCCAACATCCGTTGGATCATCGAAAAAGCAAGCGAGTTCCAGAAAAACCTCTACTTCTGCTTTACTGACTACACCCAACCTTTGACTGTGTGGATCGCAACAAACTGTGGAAAATCCTTAAAGAGATGGGAATAGCAGATCACCTTACCTGCCTCCTGAGAAATCTTTATGGAGGTCAAGAAACAACAGAACGGGATATGGAACAACAGAGAAATTGGGAAAGGAGTACGTCTACGTGACGTACATTGTCACCCTGCTTCTTTAACTTATATGCAGGGTATATCATGTGAAATGCTGGCCTGAATGAAGCATAAGCTGGAATCATGATTGCCAGGAGAAGTATCAATAACCTCAGATATGCAGATGACACCACCCTTATGGCAGAAAGTGAAGTGAAAGAGGAAAGTGAAAAAGCTGGCTTAAAAGTCAACATTCAGAAAGCTAAGATTCATGGCAAACAGATGGGGAAACAATGGAAACTGTAAGAGACTTTATTTTTTGGGGCTCCAAAATCACTGCAGATGGTGACCACAGCCATGAAATTAAAAGATGCTTGATCCTTGGAAAAAAAGCTATGACAAACCTAGACAGCATATTAAAAAGCAGAGACATTACTTTGCTGACAAAGGTCCATCTAGTCAATGGTTTTTCCAGTAGTCATGTATAGATTTGAGAGTTGGATCATAATGAAAGCTGACCACCGAAGAATTGATGCTTTTGAACTGTGGTATTGGAGAAGACTCTTGAGAGTCCCTTGGACTGCAAGGAAATCCAACCAGTCCATCGTAAAGAAAATCAGTCCAGAATATTCATTGGAAGGACTGATGCTGAAGCTGAAACTCCAATACTTTGGCCACCTGATGCGGAGAACTGACTCACTGGAGAAGACCCCAATGCTGGAAAAGATTAAGGCAGAAGGAGAAGAGACGATAGAGGAAGAAATGGTTGGATGGCATCACCAACTCTATGGACATGAGTTTGAGTAAGCTCCTGGAGTTGGTGATGGACAGGGAAGCCTGGAGTGCTGCAGTCCACAAGGTCACAAAGCGTTGGACATGACTGAGCTACTGAACTGATGCACACATACACACACACAGACACAACCAACTTATCAAGTATAGTATGTCAACTCCTATTCCAGGCCAGAAACCTAGAAGCTTTTTCTAAAATAGTTGGTAGAGTCTGTGAAAAAAATTGCTCAAGAAACAACTATAATGAAACTGTGTCAAAATATAAATGTGGGATTTTAACTATTATATAGTAATTATGTAAAAACTATGCATATAAAAGAAGTCTTGCTTCCTAGGGCAAGACAGGCTTATATAAACTCTAGACTCCTGACATCCAAGATTTCTGAATGAATGGGTAAAATAGTGAATGTGGGAAAGGTAGAGGAATTCTGAAGTTTTAAAAAGACTTTTTTAGTGAAACTACTGTAGCTTCTGAGAATTGGGAAACTGAAAACCTGGAAGAGTTGAAGAACAGTAAAGGAGTGTTAGGGAACATCATGTGAAAACAGCTTCAAAGCAAAGAGCAAACAGGAAGATTGCATGAAAACTGGGGCAGAGAGAAATTACAAAGCATGAAAAATTCTTAACACAGATGGGTATTTCAACTATGAGAAACCAGGAGAGGACACAGATATCTAAAACCAAGAGACACACCCAGGGGAAGAAGGTCCCAGCATCGGTGGACTGAAATTTAAAAAACAAAACAAAACAAAACAAAAAAACACCAAGAGACTGGCTGGGAAATACAGATTTGTCAGTAAAAAAAAAAAACAAGAAGGGAGGTGGGGCAGAAGGCGTCTCACTGAGCCTCTGTCCCTGGTGATATTGGAGCGTTTATGACGGGACGTGGCCAAACTTCAGTCATGTCCCCAAAGCTGTGGTTTCCTCCCCTCCAGAAACGATGGTTCAGTTGTGAGGCAGTCCTCTAGTAAGACATTGAAAAGTTCTTGGATTTGGTTTAATGAAAATTAAAGGATCTGAGTTGACATTTAAAAAAAAAAAAAAAAAGAAAAAATTGGCTAAATTTTGAAACAAGTGGCACCCAGAACAGCAGATTTGACCATCAACTGGAAAGGGTAAATCCAGCTCCTGATTTAAAAAAAAAATCTTGCCTTTCCCTTCTTCTCTCCCTAGACCAAAAGTGATTATGGAAAATGACTTAATCTGGATTAGAAGTTCACAAAGGACAGTCAATGAAAGGTCAGCTTAGTACACCTTAAATAAGTGACCTTGAGGAATGCTCTAATTGATCACTGATAAACAAGAGGATATTTGTAACTGCATGGTTACACCTTTCACATTGTAGTGTAATATTCTACAGGGAACAAAGTGAAGGAAGGAGATGAAAAGTGTGAACCAGAAAGCATCAATCCAGAGTTTTTTGAATTCTGAAATGCCAGGATGGTGGCTTCAAGATCAGCAATGAGATGCCATGATCATCAGAAAGAATCTTTACATTAGGATGTACTTTTTGTTGTGTGGTATGCCAAACTCAACCCAGTCTCCCTAAAAATGGGTTTTGCTGTGTTTACAGTCATTAGTTTCTCCCCATGGCCAATGGAATTCAGGGTCAAGTTTTAGTCCATAAATATTTTTTGAATTATTTGAAAATAAGATGAAATAATCATTACCTTAAGTGCTTCTTCATATTCTCCTAAAAGGACAAAAATACATACTGTGATTTTTTTTTTTAACCAGCCCAAAAGATTCAATTAAGCACAGTAAATTCTTACTTTTAAAAATTCTTAGCTTACAAAAAAAAAATTTTTTTAGCTTCCAATTGTTATACACAAACAGCTACTACCTTTTAGCTGACAAACTCCATTCTCATGCTGTCATAAATAGAAGCTCCTTGCAGATTAGTTCTCCCACTTAAATCCTTCTCTCTTTGCTACCGGAGCCTTCCAATTAAAAAAACTCAATCCAGTTCCCTTACACTAGGCTTAACGAAGCTCAAGACTCAACAAAGTTCAAAGATAATGTTAATACTATCATTTCAGCCAGTTAAAAATATAACATTGTTCCTATGGAAAATGCACCCATGTTCTGAAAACAACCATCTTATTTATACATGGACTTTAACATGTACACCAAGTCAAGGGAAAAAACAATACCAGGATAACAAGTTAAATGTGTTGAACTGCGAAGTGTATTTTCAAAAGATTAGCATCTTAAATATAAGAGAACGTCTCATTAAAGAGGTCCTTTGGGTCCAATCAAGGTACCAACCTACACACAGAAACTGCTAAAAAATAAAGATTTGCCATGAATCTAATGCCCATGGGTAAATGAGTGCATTTATCCCAAATTCTACTCTATTACTGCAACAAGATTTGAGTGTAAATAGAAAGACCAATGCCCATGACCAGATTAAAATTTTAAATAAAGCTTAATAGATTTTCTTAGGGACTCACCTTGACTGTTGATGGATACCTGTAAGGAAAAAATCAACAGTGAATTATAAGCCCCTCATCAACTGAGCAATTCAGCATATCCAGCCTCACAGGACAGATGCAAAATCTCAGGTTAGCGGTTCCACTTTTCCAGGACCTGAACTAACTGTGAATAATTAATTTTATTGCTTAACTACTACATCTACCTTTATTTCAGGTCCACTGAGAAGCAGCATGGTATAGTGGCTAGGAGCCTGGGCTCTGGAGCCAGCAAGTATGGAGTATGTGTCAGAGGGTATGAGTGGTACCCTACTCTACTAACTTCCCAGCTTTTGCTCTTTTAGGCAAGGTTACTGAAACTCTCTGTGCCTCAGTTTCCTCATGAATAAAACAGAAATGGTGATAACAGTATATACACACATAGTACTATTGTTAGTGTGACACGTTATAACCACTCAATGAGGGTTTGCCATTATTTTTTATTATTATAGACTGAATAGCAGCTTGTGATATAGTTGAACATCAGATCACTATGTAGTTTTAAAAGTTATTTCTCAGATTTTCTTCTTCAATGCTGCTTTCCTATTTCTCAACTCCATTTCAGATGCCACAAGTTGGCTTAAAACATGCAATTATCAAATATATTTAAACTCCTACACAAATGAGATAAATAGTATTCTGATATTTTTGAACACATACCCCTCTTGAGAAATAAGATCCTTATTATGGATACCTGGGCATGGGTACTAGAATATACTTTACCTCTTCATTTTCCTCATCCAAATATTTTATCTGAATAGTGTTCAGATCAAACGAAACTTTTACCTGCAAATAAAATGTGCACACTATATGATCAAGTTATCAAAAAGGCAGGTTGCAACAGAACCCTAGAAATCATAATATAAAGGATGGTCAGGGACTGCCCAGGTGGGCCAGTGGCTAAGATTCCACGCTCCCAATGTAGGGGACCTGGGTTCGATCCCTGGTCAAGGAACTAGATCCCACATGCTGCAACTAAGAGTACATACAGGGCTGTTAACACTGATTATTCCTAAAGAGGTTGAAATAGTGGGTGAAGGGTGAGGGGAGTGGAGGGATATTAATCTTTTCATTATATATATCTGGATTGTTTCATTTCTTATAACAGGCACATATTATACAAAGTAATTTAAAATTTACCATAAAGAAAAAAGGCAAGCTGTCAGCTCATTTAACTAATAGGAAAAGAAAGATAGCTATTTTTGATTTTCAGATCATTTGACAAACAAGATCCAACTTTCTGGATAACTATCTGTCCAGGCAGTATAAATAAATATAAAGAAATCTTTCCTGGAAGACAGAGGACTAGATCAGATCATCTTTTGAGGTCTCTCCACCATGTCTTACCATAACGCATAACCTGATAAAAGTAGGTTTCTAACCAGAGTTTCATTAGACAAACAGTTACACAGGAAGTAAAACATTCACTATCACAAATCAAACAAAAACAGAACAAAGGGCAAACCTAGAGGAGGAAAGGCACCAATAACAACAAACGGAACAGAATGAGCTGCTGTGTGAACATCTGTGGCAGTTTTCCTGCTCAACTCTGAGACACTCATCCTCTTGACCTACCAATAAAAGCAACTGATCAGATCTTGAGAAACACAAATTGTATCTTTGGTGGTTCAAAACCCACAGTAACCTATCTGCTCTCAATCAAGAGAACATTAACCTGAGGCCTGGTTAGGGTGGGGCCCACACCAATTCATTCCTTAGGCTGTATCTATAAGGAAAGAATTTCTAAGTCCTATTTCACTTAAAAAAAGTTTTACCTTTCCTTTCTAAACTCTTCAAGACGAATTTGTTTCCTCTACCAGATACATATATATGAACACAGAACCCTTGACAAAAATTATTTTCCAAAAAGTTCAGAAATGGTAAATATGACAGACTTTACAGCTAAGAAGCATGGCTAAAAATAACTACTTTAGGGGAAAATATCCCTGCTTAAAGGATGAAGAAACAAAACAAACACTCACCATAGCTTCCACATCAGCCCAAGTTGTATTTTCTGGGTCAGAAACTAGAAAGCTTTGAGTTTCATTTTTAAAAGTCACATTTAGTGTAACCTGTGGTTCCATGTTGTGCGGCTAGAGAAGACAGGATGGGTGAGGGAGAGAACACACGTTAGACAGGGTTCTGTAAATGCATAAACATTCAATCAGCTAATGTCTGTGAGGACCTAATATGGGCTAGGCTAGGAGGATACAGCAGTGGATGAGAAGATAATGTCCCTGCTCTTCTGCCATTTACAGTCTAGTAGGTGCTCCCTGGTGGCTCAGACGGTAAAGCGTCTGCCTACAATGGGAGAGACCCGGGTCTGATTCCTGGGTTGGGAAGATCCCCTAGAGAAGGAAATGGCAATCCACTCCAGCACTCTTGCCTGGAAAATCCCATGGACAGAGGAGCCCGATAGGCTACAGTCCATGGGGTCGCAAAGAGTCGGACACGACTGAGCGACTTCACTTTCACTTTTTACTTTCAGGTGGTTTAAAACAAATCTCACTGTCATATGTTTGCAAACAGAATGTAAATTTTGGTCACATTCATAGAAATCATCTAACATTTGTAAAATCCTTTGGATTTTATGAACTTTATGATGACTGCTTAATTAAACAGATACCTGCTGTTACATATCTACTAGTAGGATACCAAGATGAGTTAAGAGTAGGACTCTACCCTTGGGGAATTTATATTACTAAAGCTTGAAGATGTTCTAATACTTTTTTTTTGGAAAAGATGCCTTTTCCTAAACTGAGCAACCTAGGGTTTCTATGAGATCTGTTTTAACAATTTAGAGGCTGAAACACTAGCCAAGAAACTACACAGGTGTACCAGTCAACGGCCTTTACTCAGGGTTTTTTTTTTTTTGGCAGTCTACTTTTTTCTTTTATGGAGAATTTCAAATATACATAAAAGTGGAGAATAGTGATGATCTAACTATAATGATCAACTCAAAGTTACCCTCATTTCAGCTATACTCTTCCACACCCCCAATATGGATTGACTATAGTCAACTAATGTTTAAAATCTAACTATTATGGGAAAATTTAAACCTTTACAAAAGAAGAGAGATTAATATACAATGAACCCTGAAAGACCCATCAACTGTCTTCATAATTACCATCAACTCAGGACTAATCTTGTTATAGCAATGCCCTTTCCCTACCGGATTATTATTATTGTTTTTAAACACATCATGCCACATGCAGGATCTTAGTTCCCCAACCAGGGATCAAACCTCTGTCCCCTGCATTTGGAGCGTGGAGTCTTAACCACTGGACTGCCAGGGAAGTCCTTCTACTGGATTATTTGACAGCCATCATTTTATCCATAAAATAATTGAGGGTTTTACCTCTCAAAGAAATTTTACTTACAAATTGTTAGATTTTTTATGACTTTATAAAAAAGTTTAAATCTAAACGTAAGTTGTAATGTAAAAGAACAGCCTTTTCATGTTTCATTTTTTTTTAAAACATTTTCATTAATGAATCCTGACTAAGCATCTACAGATTCAGATTTTGCTCCAGGCACAGACACTGCAGAGGACCAAGATTAAGTCTCAGGAGTTTACAGTGAAGGAGGGAGGGAGCAAAGTGATTTAGAAGAGCTGGATTCCAGACAGCTCTGGCACATTACTAGCCATATAAGTGTGAGCAGGTCATTTAAACTCTGAGCTTCAGTTTCTGAAACTGTAAAATAAGCCTGAGATCTCCATTTTGCTAACCTCATAACGCTACCGTAAGGATTAAGTAAAAATGTGTATGCTGGTTCTTTGAAAACAGTACTTAAACATGAAAGTTATTATTATATAAATCAGCCTTTAGAATGTGACATAGTGCTGTTTTCCAAAGTATAATGAACTGCCTTGTGAAACAATACAACTGTGAGACTATCATTAAAAAGGACCTTGAACTCTCTAAGAATCAGGGATTTGGGGGGTTTTGGTAAATATAAACACAAACATCCCCCAACTTTTTCCAATCTCTGTCTCCACCTAGAGCCAAGAGCATTATCAAAATAGTTTCTGACACCAATCCTGCTGACACCCAGTATTTCATTCATACAGAATGCAATTCTTGGGGTCCTTAAAATTTGGACAAAACTCCTGTCAACGCCCCAGAATCCCGGGCAAAAAAATCGGGGCGATTGACTAATTCTTTCTGCCAATTGGATCTTCTAAAACACATTCTCAGTTTTCAACTTCTGAGAAACACACTTCGGCACTTTTGAGAATCCAAAAGGAAGCTAACCTTCTTCCCTCTTTCTCAAATTACACAACTGGAAATAAGTTTAGATACTTTGGAGCTCATCCAGCTGGCTGACTAGGGAGGTGAAAACAGGAAGTGGGAGATTCTAGTTTAGCTGGACTATAGCCAGGTCTTCATAAAGAGTTGCCTATTTATTTGCCTTGGATGTAAAATTCTTTCAGCGAGAGCATTAGTCTTGAACTTGTGAAAATACCAAAGCTGCGGTTACTGTCCTCTGTCACTGTAGTTAGTCAAGTCAGGTAGCTGTGGCCTAGGCCTTCAGCTTTCGTTAACTGGATTATATTAAATTCATGCTCTGGCTCATCTTTCCCTGGCACAAGTCAGCTTTTCCTTTAAGTCGATTTTTCCAGGATCTCAAACATCCCTTTAATGAAGTTGACCTGGAACCTGAGCTTTGATTACTGTCTCCACCTGAGGCCTATCTTGGAGTTAAAATGTGTGACCTGAAAGCTGTGTGTTCCATAAAAAGGAAAAACGGTGCCTTTCCAGTACCAGAGGTCCCTGAACAAGGAGACTTCTTATGAGGTTCCCCAAAAGTGGGATGAGGGGGAGTGAGGAGGCTGTATGGGGAATGTCATCTTTTTTTTTTTTTTCTTGCAGACTTCATCCTAGTCTTCCAGTTATCGTTTCCTAGCATTCCTTGTCCCCAAGACACTGTCACCACCCCGAGGACTCTCTCGTTTCCTTTGCCCAGGCCTTTTTTGTCCTGGGGAGTATCGGCGTCCTTCACCAGAAGCTAGGCGTTCTGAACCACGGACCCTCCGTCCCTCCTGTGGTATCCGCACCCTCGGCCCCTCAGAACACGAACGGCTCTCCCATCCGGTCACTGAAAGATCGGTTGTCCAAGTCATGGAAGAAGTCGCCCCTCTCCTTTGGAGGCTTCCTCCCGTGAGCTTCCCCAAGTCCTCTCAGTAAGACGTACACCACCCCTAGGTAACCGCAGTTGTTTCCTTACCAGCTTTTCGCCCCCGGGGGGCGCCTGCCGGAGGCCAATGCAAGAACCGTTCGCTGCCAGCTCTCCAGCTATCCCTGCGGGGTGAATCTAACATGGCGGATAGAGACAGGGCCTAGTCCCCAGGTTCTCTGAGTTTTCGACAAGATGATTGGTTATTACCAAGTGTCCCTCAAAACTACAGCCCCACTGATTGGTCGAAGATAAGTTGGCGGGGGCGGGGCAGGAGGAGCTTGACCCTCACAACAATAACAAACACGCGGCAAAGGGGCGGAACTGTGAGTGCGCAGCCGTGGGCCGGGGCCCCGGATGATTTCCCCTTCCCAGGTAAAAAACGCGCCCGTTGCATTTCTTTAGGTCACCGACCTTAGAGGAAGACTTGCTGGAGATTCGCGGGGCTGGATGGGGACTGTAGTCTTACTAGGACTTGTAGGTTCTTTAGCCTATTATTCACTCGATGTACGAAAACATAACACTCCAATCCATATCTGTTGACATGCATAAGAGCGCGGAGCTCTTCAATTTATCAACTGAGTTGTTAGACTCGTGTCTGCCTCCCGTATCGGAAGTTCCTCTCCATAAGACTACAGTTTCCAAGGAACACTGTGGCCAAGGCCTTTCGATCCGCAATGCATGCTGGAAATCGTATTTTCCCCTCACAACGCTATTACTTACCTAAACTTGAAACTCCCATTGCGGCGGAAAGGGTGAGGGAGCTGGGCCTCTTCCTGCGACTGCTTTAGGCACTATCATGCGCTCATATTCGGGGTCCAGGGAGCGATCTCGACCTTAGTACAGCAATCACTGTGACGTAATAACCCTCAACTGGAAGCGTAGAAGTGAGAGGGAGGGCGCCTATTTAAAAACTCCGGGATGGAGAAGGCGATGGCACCCCACTCCAGTACTCTTGCCTGGAAAATCCCATGGACGGAGGAGCCCGGTAGGCTGCAGTCCATGGGGTCACGAAGAGTCGGACATGACTGAGCGACTTCACTTTCACTTCTCACTTTTCTGCATTGGAGAAGGAAATGGCAACCCACTCCAGTGTTCTTGCCTGGAGAATCCCAGGGACGGGGAAGCCTGATGGGCTGCCGTCTATGGGGTCGCACAGAGTCGGACACGACTGAAGCGACTTAGCAGCAGCAGCAGCAGTGTACCATAGTGTTGCTTCTCTATACTATGTATTTCATTCTGCAACTCCTCAGCCCAAAATTATAAATACATTCTAGAAGACGTACCTACTAAAGTACAAGTGGCTGTTCAGAAATAAAAAGTAATACCTATTTTTTACGAAAAAATAAAAACTCCGGGAGAACTTGGTCTCTTCCGTCTCTTTCTAATTACGTAAATAGGGAAAGAATGTATGACCAATCGGGAGCCCCCGAGAGACTCAATACTTTCTGCTCCGCCCTTCAGTTACGTGTCCGGTTCTCGCGTTGTGAGAGGCTCTCGCTCGCGGCAGCCGCCGGTTTCCGTGGCAACAGTAAAGCGCGGGAATTACGGATTAGTTGAAACTGCGACTGCGCGGTGTGAGCTCTCGGGACCCAGGACTGTCCGGGGGCTTTTTCAGAGAACTGGGCCTCTGGGCCCAGGAAGCCCGGACCTCTTGTTCTAGGTAAAAGGTGAGAGAACCGTGGGGGAAGGGAGAGCGGCCCATGGGGTGCTCTGGGGCAGTAAACAGGTGTGGGGAGAGCCGGGGAGAGGTGACTTCTGAAGGCGAGCAAGACAGATGTTATCGGGCGGGGGGCGGGCGGAAGGTGGAACCTGAGAAGCCTAAGACGTTGAATCTGGGGAAGTCGTGGGGAAAGGGTCTATTTGTGGGTCACGGGATCTGGGGGGAGGTGCAGATGATAAGGGCGGGGTAAGGGTGTGTCCTAGGGAGAATCCTGATGGGTCCTGAGCGGGACGACATGGTATAAAAAGACGAGCTGGTATATTTGAGAAAGGGACCCTGAGGGGAAACGGGGGCAGGACTCTATCTGGGAAGAGGAAGAGAAAGGCCTTTGTGCGAGGCTGAGCCCTTAAGAACTGGATTCTTGTGAGTTTCTGTGAAGGGGCTAGAAGGAAGAAGAGGGAGGAGCCTCCATAGGCCCAGATGCTGCTGGTACCGATGTGCCTGAGGAGAATCCTGAGTGTAGGCTAGTGGGAAAATCTGGGGAAGGACAGGGCTAGGAGCGTTGGTTGGTGTTGATTTTTATTTTAAGGACGAGAAAAAAAAACAACTGTGATGATTGGAGAAATAGGAAGATACACCACTCACCCAGTCAGTCACCCCACTGTGGCTTTCCCTTTCTTGGAGAACGAAAAAAATCAAAAGGAAATGATTGGAGGCTAGATGTGCTCAAACAGACTTGAAATGGTCTTAATTACACAAAACGTTTAGAATTTTTTAAAAAATAAGGCTTTGGTCATTAGTTCTATGGTCTGATTCTAAAGCATTCCAATCTTAAATAACACTTAATAAACTGTTGTTTATATAACCGTTTTAAAGTGATTTATTCAGTTCATTGGAACAGGAAGAAATGGATTTATCTGCGGATCATGTTGAAGAAGTACAAAATGTCCTTAATGCTATGCAGAAAATCTTAGAGTGTCCAATATGGTAAGTTGAAAGTTTATTAATTTGAGATTCTTCTTGTATATCCAGTATATCCTATGCAAATGAATGGAATTGACCTTAAGATGGTAAGGAGAAAAATGGTTATGTCTGTTAAGATTAAACTATTAAAGTTGCTGCTTTCTTAGCTGAAGACCTTTAAGAATATAGGAAATTTCTCCATTTTCTCCACTTGGGCTCTCCCTTTCCCTTTCTGTCACCTCAGCACACACAGCTCCCTGTCTTGAATGTCCACAAAGTGTCTTGATTGGTTCTACCAATGTAGAACCAGGGATCTGGTTTAGCTTAAGTGATATTTGGAGTTTTCATCCAGCTCCGTAACCAGCTTGATCACTTGGAATGGACATAATTGATAATGGGAATATAAAATCACGAATGCTTGATATCAGTGAGTGGGTATGTCCTGGGAGAACCTTTGGCTGAAATTAGCCCTGTATATTTAAATGAGAATACTGCAAGTCCTCAAAACCTTTGGCAAGTTTCTGCAACTTCATTTTCACTTTTCACTTTCATGCATTGGAGAAGGAAATGGCAACCCACTCCAGTGTTCTTGCCTGAAGAATCCCAGGGACGGGGGAGCCTGGTGGGCTGCCGTCTATGGGGTTGCACAGAGTCAGACACGACTGAAGTGACTTAGCAGTTAGCAGTTTGACTTTTATACCCCTTTATTTATTTAACAATTTTTATTTTTTATAATTTTTAAAGATCACTCTCCATTTACAGTTATTACAAAAGATTGGCTATATTCCCCATGTTGTATTGGTTTGGCCAAAAACTTCATTCAGTTTTCCTGTAGGATGACATGGAAAAGCACAAACAAACTTTTTGGCCATCCCAATGTAATATATCCTTGTAGTCTCTTACACCTCTCACCACCCCCAATCCTATCGTGCCCATCCCCACTCTTAGACATTATGAGTGAACCTTTGTTTTTCTTCATCTACAATATAAAGAGGGGACTAAAATTCTAAAGGCTTATAATTTACATACAGTGAAATGCAGAAAACATAAGTGTACAAGTCTTTGACTTTGGGTAAGTGTATGTATCTTTGTAACCCAGTCAAGATATGGAACATTTTTTTCAACCCGGAAAGTTATCTTATGTGGATTCTGGAGCTCTTAACTTACTGGCTTTCCAGGACCCTTGGAGGCCTATAGATAGAGCTATATTCCTATATAGTTTCTTAATGTAATTTTATATCTTGTATTTTATGTATTTAAAGACATCACTGTGAGAAGGGGATTCATGAGCTTTATCAGCTCCTGAAACGAGTCAATGGTACAACAAAGGTTATGAACCCCAGGCTAAATGATCTCAATGGTATCTCTTAAATCTATTAAATAAAATCTACAAAATAAATTAAAGCCATATCTCAGAATTTCTTGGTGAAAAGCCAGAAAGGAAATTTAGAAAGTTTATTGATTACCCTCTCTCCTCTTATTCTCTGGTCATTCTGTCCTCTTCACTGATCTTCAGACATTCTCCTGTGTCTGAGCTTTTTTGCTTGCTGCTCCCTCTGCCTACAGTGTTCTTCCCCTAGTAATTGCATGGCTCACAAATCTTGATGGAAATACCATCTTTCAAAGAGGCAGACTGTTAATTTGAAATTGAAACACTCCCACCCCTAACATACTCTCTATCCCCCATTCCTCCATAATGCTTAATTTTTTCATAACTCATTACTACCTAACATTCTGTATAATTTATCCTTTTTCTCAACCCCCACAGAATATAAACTCTGGGCAGAGGTTTTTTGTTTTATTTACTTCATATTATCAGTAGTTAGAACAGCATCTGGGACATAATAGCCACTCAGTCAACATTTGTTGAAGGTGTTAATAAACTAAATTGGTTCTTTGATATAGTTGAGTTTTTTAATATGGTGATAGTGGTGAGTATTATTCAAAAAATGATCTGGTAAGTCGCACCTTTCCTTTGTGCTTCATGAAAGTTGTTTATCATATTTGGAGTCAAGAAAATAATATGAAAGAAAATGCAAGTTGTGTTTTCAGAGAGAAACAAGATTTATAAGTAACCAACCTTCTACTTTCCTGCCCCTCAACATTTCAGCTAAACAAGAACCCAAGCTGAATGAGCTTTACAGCCAAATTTATGAACCATCAGAGCCAGGGAAGCAGGAAATGACAATTGGGGAAAACTTGCTTTTGAAACAGGATAAAACTTACTCATGATAATTACAAAGAGTGATCAAAAAGTCCTTAATAATATGGTATTTGGGTCCATTTACTTTACAATTTCCATGAGACTCAGTCATAATATTGTATAATATTCTTTCTCATTCTGGCAAATTAATCCATCAATTTAAAATCTCAGATAAGGTAAAAATTAAAGATGTGAGAATGAAAGTTAATGTTAAATTTTATTTTCAGTCAATTATTGTGTATTTTCTAGCTCCTTTTTTATTTTCAATCTGTTTTCTATTAGACATAGACATGGGTTTTTAAACTAAAACTATTTTTGGTTGTTGTTAAACCTTAAACTCATTTAAGTGGGGAATTCTAGGATGGGAATCATATTTAGTTCATTTTTTTAAAAAACATTGCCCAGAACTACAGTTTTCAGTTATGTTTTAATAAGTGATTCCTGGTTGTGACTGGAAATAGTATTACTTATGTTAGCTGTAGGGTAGGTTTCCATCTTCTTTGAGGTCTCAAGCTGAAATTCCTTCTGCTGGCCTCTGAGTCACTATTGGCGTTTATTTCTGATAATTGGTATTTTTTTCTAACTTTTTACATGAATATATAAATTCTTTGACTTTCAGAAGAGTTTGCTAAAGTGTGTATCCTAGTGGGTGGTTTGGTTGTATTTCGAGCCTGACCTAGCTGCTTTTTGCAATCATTTACCATGTTGGAAGCTCAAAAGATAATTAGTAATTTACATTCAAAATGTAGAAGTAGGCCTGAAATATTTCCAGATTTGAAGAATGTTTAAAAAATTTGAATCACTTTTTTAGTAAACATTTACTCTCATCATGATCTAGAAGAAAACATTTACATTTTTTTTTCTTTCATTCCCATTCTCCAGGCTTTTCCTTCAACAGTCATTACCTTTTTACATATTGGAATTTTCATCTGTTCAAAGTTTGTGTTTACAGTATGTTTGTATAGCTTAGTTTTTAATTACCATACTGAAATATAATTATTTCAAAATTGAGTCAGTGGTGAGAATGAGAGCCATCTGGTGTCATAACTAAATCCAATTTCTCTTTTACTGAGAATTTCTTTTGCTATCTAGCCTATCTGAGGAATAATGATTTGGTAACAGGTTGTAAACATTTTCCCAAGTAGCATTTACTTTTGTTCTCACAATAGCCTTAAGACATTGGTAGAGTGGGTGACCGAGAAGGAAACTGAGGTTCAGGTAGAGTGGTTGGCCTGAGATCACTCTGCTAACAAAGAGAATTGCAGTAGAAACCCAGTCTCTGACTTACTCTGGTATTTTCCTTTTTATTGCCCTGTGCTGCATCAGAAACCCCATGATTGCAAGAGTTATGTTACTGAGCCCTTCACAAGAGACTATTGTCCCCCAGCTTTTCTTGTCATCCCTTTCTAAAATGTTAAATATTTAACAGGCCACATTCCTATCATACACACAGGTTACCTGTTCTTTGATGCCTTGCTTGGACTTTACCAAAAATCAGTTTCTGAAGCTCTCATTCAGAATAAACACCAGAGACTTAAAACAGCTTGTAGGTCCCTCCCTACTCAGGCTCCCAGCTACCTCTCTGACCTCTTCCACTAGTATCTCCACCTTAATCATTCCATCCTGGCCCCTGGCCTACTCACTGTCCTTCAAAAACCCTGGGCATGGTCCTGCTCAGAGACCGTCTTCTCTGCTCCCCTGCTGAAATGTTCTTTTTCCAACCTTTGCACAACTGGTTTCCTCACATTGCTCAGCTGTCCACCAGTGTCACCCTTTCATGAGACCTTTTTTGACTACCTTGTGTATACACCCCTCACCACAACACACTGCACCCCCTTTCCCCTTATCCTGGTCTATTTTTCTTTTTAGCACCATTCCCATATATCTTTGTTTCTCAACCAACTATCTACCACAGCTAGAATGTAAGTTCTATGAGGGCAGTCTTTATTTTGTTTGCTGCTGTATTTCTATCTCTGGGAGCAGTACTTGCACATAGGAGAAGCACAATAAATACTTAATAAATTGTTAAATGAATTAATCTCAGGAGCACCTTGAAATTTTGTGGTTAGATGGGCAGGGATGGCAATTTGGATGATACATTTTCTTTTCTGGAGAGATTATTTTTCCAAGTTTATTGTTTTCTGAATTTTCTTCAGTGAGGGTTTTTTACACTGTTCTTACAAAGTAATCACAAACCAAACATCGTGTACCTCCTGCAGTGATGTAGTAAAAGTACACAGAACCATCTGTAGAGTGTTTTTGACAAAAATTGAACCTGGTTTTGATCAAGCCTCGTTTACAGGAAGTAGAGAGTAGAGGGACAAGTTAAACCATATTATAGCGTTATAATGAACAAAATCCAGAATCTGGGAAATTCTACAGGTCAAATGACCTAGTTTTTTAAATAAATGACAAGGAGGGAAAAGAGAAGTCTGTAGATTAAAAGAAACTTGAGACATATCCACCAAATGCAGGATGTGTATCTTGTTTGGATCCTGACTTAAATGGATGTAATGATTAAATTTTTATGAGACAGTGAAGGAAATTAGAACATTAGTTGTATATTAGATGATGTTAAGGAAATTATTTTTTAGGAGTAATAATAGTTTCATGTTTATACTAAAAAAATCCTTATCTGTTTTTTGGCTCTGCTGCGCAGCTTGTGGGATCTTACCTAGTTCCTGACAGAAATCGAACCCAAGTCCCCTGCGTTGCAAGCCCGGAGTCTTAACCACTGGATCGCCAGGGTTAATGTACCCCAGAACACACTTGTTTTTAAATGAATTACTGACCTTCGTTTATTTTCTCCCCCCTCCCACCTTTATAGTCTGGAGTTGATCAAGGAGCCTGTCTCTACAAAGTGTGACCACATATTTTGCAAGTAAGTTTGAATGTTCTATGTGGCTCCATCATTAGCTTTTGTACTTATTCTTCATACTACAGAAAACAACTGCTGAAGTTTTAGCTTCTTCAATTATGTGGAAAAGAATTGTAAGTTGCTTGTAGCCATAGTTTGAGGTAAAATATTGGCACATTTATCTAGTGGGATATGAAATCACTTTGAAGAGCTGTTTGTTTTTTGTGTCCAAGGGTGGAAGCAGATTGCAGGCAATTGTGAAATTACCAAATTGTGTTTCAACTGTCCCAGTTTTCTCCTTTCTGTTCATTTCTGGATGTCCTTCTGCTCTCTGACCTCTAAGGTTCAGTGTTTGCCTGCTTCATAATCCTTGTGAAAATAAGGAATCTGATGTCAGTGTATATTTAGGCTGAAATTCATTCATACCAGTGGTTCAAGTTATATTTTTAAGGATCTTCTCCTTTGGAATGGATGTTTCCTTTTTTTCAAGCCAGTTGGGGTTTGTTTTTTTTTTCCTTGTAGTTATTTATTTGTTTTGGCTGCACTGGGTCTTTGTTGCTGCACTTTGGGCTTTCTCTATTGCAGTGAATGGAGGTTACTTTTAGTTACCATGTACAGGCTTCTCATTGCAGTAGCTTTTCTTGTTTTGGAGCATGGACTGTAGGATGCGCAGGCTCATTAATTGTGGCACACAGGCTTAGTTGCCCTGTGACATGTGGAATCTTCCCGGACCAGGTATTGAACTGGTGTCTCCTGCGTTAATA
The DNA here is from genome assembly GCF_023091745.1 of Budorcas taxicolor. Classification (NCBI taxonomy): domain Eukaryota; kingdom Metazoa; phylum Chordata; class Mammalia; order Artiodactyla; family Bovidae; genus Budorcas; species Budorcas taxicolor. Next base: position 42,812,820 of record NC_068928.1, on the reverse strand, counting down.
GGCGAATTCTTATCCACTGGACCACCAGGGAAGTCCATGGATATCTTTCTTGGATAGAAGAATTTTGGCAAAGTTTGGTAGGTAATTTTGTAGAACAAGGGTTTTCTCCTTTCCCTGATTTTAAACTATGATTGAAACTTGCCCTGCATGCCAATTGTTTTTAAATATTCTTTTCTATTTTAATTGAGAAGGAACGCTATGTCCATGGTAATGAGTCTACTAGCATAAAAGGTTATATGATGCAAAGTATTCTTTCCTCCTACCTCAAAACCCCTGCCTCCCCTTCCATCCCCAGGGGGAAAAAAAATCAATTTCTTAAGTATCCTGTAAGAAATTTCAAATTCAAGAGTTTGTAACTTAGGACTCCTGAATGGTTTTCTTTAATTTCCTAGAATTATATTGAATTTTAAATTCAATTATATTAAAAACTATGGGCCTGTGCAATTTTCTGGGAAGATAGTTCATAATTTTCATCAGCTTGGAATGTTACTATAACCTAAAAATTCCTGAAAAGCTTCTGATTTAAGAATAATGAGATGAGAGGGAGATTCAAGAGGGAGGTGACAGATGACCTATTGGTCAGACTTGTGACCGATTCATGTTGATGTATGGCAGAAACCAACACAATATTGTAAAGCAATTATCCTTCAATTAAAAATAAGAAAAAAATTATTGGAAAAAAAGGACTAACTGGAACTGGAGGAAACCTGTTCCCTTTGGAGGAATATCCTCTGAACACAAGGCTGCCAGCTGGCCAGCTCCTTCCTTCCTCTGAATCTTACTTCTTGCTATTTAGCTGTCCCAGTAAGGATCCAGAGACCATTTTCATGGCCTCTCGCACCTTTCCCAGGACAGCCCACTGGCCTAGCTCTCTTCCCAGCACTTTCCTTCTCATTCCTCAGGTCCGTCTCCCTGGTCAGGTGCCAAGGCAGCAAGGCTTTATCGCTGCTTCAAGAATTTTTAGTTTTGTGGCCTCTAGAGAGAAACGTCTCAAACTATCTGTGGTATAGGGGCAGTTTTTTTTGTAGATTTTTTTTTTTAAGAAACTTTTTTTTTCTAATTTTTTTTTGACTGTGCTGGGTCTTCATTGCTGTGCTTAGGCTTTCTGTAGTTGTGGCGAGCAGGTACTACTCTCTGGCTATAGTACATGGGCTTCTCATTGTGGTGGCTTCTCTTGTTTTGGTGGGTGGGTTTCAATAGTTGTGGGATACCAGTTTAGTTGCCCTGTGGCATGTGGCATCTTCCTGGACCAGAGGTCAAACCCATATCCCTTTCATTGCAGGCAGTCTTAACTATTGGATCACCAGGGAAGTGTGATCAATACTTTTGTAAAACAACATTTTAAAGTCCCAGTATTTAAAAGGTTACACACACAAAAATAAGTAAAGAAAAGAAAAGGTTACAGAGCACTGAAGACTAACCTTTTAAATGCTGGAACTTTCACTGTTGTTTGACAAGAATCTTTCTGAAATGTCCTGTATGCTTTCCTATCACCTGGAATAATGAATACACAGTATTGTAGTGTGTAAAGGAGAGATTAAATTATGAACATTCATTTCTTTGACAGCATGTGGAAAAAGGCAGTTTTACAGGCAGAGGAAGTAATATGACCAGAGGTATGAAGAGAAGAAAAAATACGTGCAGGAAAAAGAAACTAACTTTTCCTATGTATTCAGTTCAGTTCAGTCAATCAGTCGTGTCCGACTCTTTGCGACCCCATGAACTGCAGCACGCCAGGTCTCCCTGTCCATCACCAACTCCTGGAGTCCACCCAAACCCATGTCCATCGAGTCGGTGATGCCATCCAACCATCTCATCCGCTGTCATCCCCTTCTCCTCCTGTCCTCAATCTTTCCCAGTATCAGGGTCTTTTCAAATGAGTCAGCTCTTCACATCAGATGGCCAAAGTATTGGAGTTTCAGCTTCAGCATCAGTCCTTCCAATGAACACCCAGGACTGATCTGCTTTAGGATGGACTGGTTGGATCTCCTTGCAGTCCAAGGGACTCAAGAGTCTTCTCCAACACCACAGTTCAAAAGCATCAATTCTTTGACGCTCAGCTTTCTTCAGAGTCCAACTCTCACATCCATACATGACCACTGGAAAAACCATAGCCTTGACTAGACAGACCTTTGTTGGCAAAGTAATGTCTCTGCTTTTTAATATGGTGTCTAGGTTGGTCGTAACTTTCCTTCCAAGGACTAAGCGTCTTTTAAGTTCATGGCTGCAATCACCATCTGCACTGATTTTGGAGCCCCCAAAAATAAAGTCAGCCACTGTTTCCACTGTTTCCCCATCTATTTGCCATGAAGTGATGGGACTGGATGCCGTGATCTTAGTTTTCTGAATGTTGAGCTTTAAGCCAACTTTTTCACTCTCCTCTTTCACTTTCATCAAGAGGCTCTTTAGTTCTTCTTCACTTTCTGCCATAAGGGTGGTATCATCTGCATATCTGAGGTTATTGATATTTCTCCCGGCAGTCTTCATTCCAGCTTTGCTTCCTCCAGCCCAGTCTTTCTCATGATGTACTCTGCATATAAATTAATATAGAGGAGCTGTACTAGAAGAGAAAGGAGCCCTCAGAGGGGAGATACTTGCAAAACAGAGAAGGTGCAAGAAGAGACAGAAGGGATTGAAATAGAAAAGGGATGCAAGAAAGAGAAATGTTATTTATAAACAGTAATGAAGGAAAAGGAAATTAATTCTATAGAAAGATTTTGAGATAGAGTAGGGGTGGATGAGGTAGTTGAGCTCAGTGAAGTTGGAGGTGAAGACATCTGTTGAGATTGAGAAGGTTAAATAAAGTTGGTAACTAGAGGAGATTGAAAAAGGCTTGCAATTCTTAATATGGAGGATACGACAAGCAGAAAAGGCAGCCATATTTTAAGTGGTATATTAGAATTAAAATTGTAATATAATGCCAGTGTGATATATCAACTTTTCATGAAGTAGCCCACTCCAGTGTTCTTGCCTGGAGAATCCCAGGGACGGGGGAGCCTGGCAGGCTGCCGTCTGTGGGGTCACACAGAGTCGGACACGGCTGAAGTGACTTAGCAGCAGCAGCTTCTGTAATACCTTTATAGTCTGAATAACACCTTGATCTATATGAAAAGAAAGCTCAGAAAAATACAAGCATTAAATCTGAAGTCTTTCCTGAGGTAAACAAAAGCTACAGTAGTACCAGTTTAGAAAATGTTAGGTCATTCCTGCATTAGCTTGTAGTTTCTAAACAACAGATGAAATGTATAGTACTTTTTGAAAGATCTAGACCACATTGTCCAAAGAGATATAATCTGAGCCATAAATCTAACTTAAATTTTCTTATAGCCACATTATTAAAAGATTTTTTTTTTTTTTTTTGCTGTGCCAAGGCATGTGGTATCTTAGTTCCCAGACCAGGGATGGAACTTAATTCCCCCTGCACTAGAAGTGTGGAGTCCTAACCACTGGACCACTAGAAAAGTCCCTACTAAAAGGTTTTTTTTTTAAGGTGAAATTAACTATAGTTATATATTTTTAATCCAGTTATGACTAAAATTTTATCATTTCAAAATATAAAAATGTTAGTGAAATAATTGACATTCCTTTTTATGGTAGGTCTCTGAAAGCCTGTGTTTTTCCATACTTAACATACATCTTAGTTCAGACTGGCCACATTTCAAGTGCTCAGTAGCCACATGTGGCAGCTGTGTTGGATAACACAGCTCTAGAAAATTGACTACTCAAAGTGGGACTCCTGGCTCTGCAGCAACCACATCACATGGAAACTTGCTAGAATCTCAGCCTTACCCCAAACCTACTGAATCAGAATGTGCATTTGAACAAGATCCCTAGGAGATTCTTATGTACATTAAAGTTTAAGAAGCAGTGTTCTGAAATGGTGACTTTTCTAGACACTTATTTGGAGGATAGTATTAATAAGAGGGACTAGAACAAGCATGGCTGAGGTTGAAAGACCAGAAAGACCAAGTAAAGCAAGTCTTGGGGTCAGTTAACTGAGGAGATCCAGAGAAGTAGTAAGTCAGTGTCAGGGAGGTTTCATGGCCAGATACAGTAGATCATGATATCAGGGAATTCTGGAATGTAGCAATAGCTTGGTATGTCAGAGGGCCAGAAGTAGGCAAGAGATGGATACTCTATCAAGTAGATGAACGTAGTCTTGCAGGAATCTAGCAGCAGAAATGAGAAGTTCAGGGTGGCAGTTACAAAGGAAGAAAAGTAACAGCGACCCAGCCACGGGAGGTTGAGGGTTAGCAGTAAGATTCTCATCCCGAGGAAACAAGAGCCTTGATCCACAGGACTGCGATACTCGGAAAGGAAGTCAGGCAGAATCTCCCAGATGAAGAACTCAAGATAGCGTCTTAATTGTTGGAACTGAAGTACAAACCAGAGGTTTGATCAAGAAAACAAACTGACAAGGTTTGGTGGGACCAGCAACGTAAGTGGATGCTGAGATACTAAGCCATGAAGCTGTCAGGGTCTTTATTTCCTCTAACAAGGGACAGTATTAGTCCATTATCTTGGCTCTCCTGACAGTAATCCAGGGCACCCAGTATAACAATGTAGCCAAAAAGTCAGCTTGCCTTTATTTTGCCTAGACTTAAAACTATTCTTTACTTCCTGCCAGGATAGACTTGGACAAGCAACTCAAAATTAAATGAGTTTCCATAACTTGTTAAGCTGTTCAGGGTGCAGATATGCTCAAAAATGAGTACTCTCAAAATCCCCTAAATTAGTTTTGTGCCACTGTGATTTTACTATTCTCCATCAGTTTTTTCTTGTAAAGGTGAAGCTGCCCTTTGGAAAACATAACTACATTTGCTTTAAAAATGTATTGCCTTTCCTTAAGCATTGGGCTTTAGAAACCCAAGAAGCCCGAAACTTGTCTCAGACCTTTTCATTGAGAACCTTGTGTAGAACTTGTATACGTGTTCTCATTTAATCAGTATATTATGTAGATTCCCCAGAGCTCTAAAATAGAGTTTAATAAAGTCTTCAGAGCCCTGAAAGACATGCCAATGTTCTGTTGATCTGTCAATGTTTTCCTTACCTCAGTCTTTTCAAATCATGTATAAGTTCATTTTCTCTTTCGAGTTTAGTTAATAACCTTTATGCGTCTGTCCTCTTCCTACGTTAAAGAAAGATTGCAACCCATATCTTGGTTGTTTTCTACATATCTGCTTCTCTGGTGTTATTTGTGTAATTATGTACAGGCTGCAGCATCTATAGCTTAGCTTATCATTCCTATAGCTTCCCTACTGTATTCTACAGTCTTGTGTTTAGGGAATGACCTCCCTGTCTCTACTCTGAATTGCTGAATTGTGCCATTTGCCAGTGCAATGCTTTGATGCCTCCTAGAGCCATTATTGGAGAAGGCAATAGCACCCCACTCTAATACTTTTGCCTGGCAAATCCCACGGACAGAGGAGCCTGGTAGGCTGCAGTCCATGGGGTCGCTAAGAGTCGGACACGACTGAGCGACTTCACTTTCACTTTTCACTTTCCTGCACTGGAGAAGGCAATGGCAACCCACTCCAGTGTTCTTGCCTGGAGAATCCCAGGGACAGGGGAGCCTGGTGGGCTGCCATCTATGGGGTCGCACAGAGTCGGACATGACTGAAGCGACTTAGCAGCAGCAGCAGAGCCATTGTGGTAGAGTGCAGGTAGTATTTGCATCTTCTCAAGGAGTGGTAGCCTCTATTTTGTGGCTCTTTTTTTTTTTCTTAATTAAAAAGTTTATTTTTTGGCTACACCACACCAACATATATGATCTTAGTTCCCCCCCTGGACCTTCAGGGAAGTCCCTGTTTTGGCTCTTTAAATGGACTTTTTATACAAAGCAGCTAGCTTTTTGACACCCCCCATTTCCTAACGTATATGTTGTCAAGTGCAATGTGGTTGTTCAAGCATCTATATAGGTGTAGAGGTTGTAGAAGGACCCCTGGGTCTCCTTGACCAACCCTACCTACATTTACTTTCTCTGGTGGAAAAGCCATGGGCTTTGCTATTGCAATACATTTAAGTTCTAGATCCAATATCACCTTTACCACTTACTTGATGACTGTGTGATCTGGGACAAATCTCTACTGTAAAATGAAGATGATACTTCAGGGTTGTGTTGACAGAGCAATGCATGTTAAAGGACATGGCCAGTAAAAAGGGCTTCTCTTAAGTGTGCTGACTCACCATTCCCACTGCCTTTTCAGTTCCCATAATCTTTTCTTTCCTGGTATCTTCTCTAATATCTTCCCCACTCACCTCCCTCGCCATAATATCATGTCCTTTATAATGGCAGGGGTTTTATTTTCCTTTTTCACTGAATTTCTTGCATTAGAATGATTCCTAACATTAAATATTGGTTGTATGAGTGAATCACTGCTTTTAATAATCATCACCACAGCTACTTCTACTGCTCTCTTCCTTTTCTGTCTACCTCTGTTTGGGGTCTTTTGTCTTTTTCCTAAGGGAATGTTGGTCTTTATGGACACAACCAGCCAATGGGAGCAGTAATTTCCTTTATTAAGGAAGCTGACTCTGAACACATTACATATGATCATCAAAGTCTTCTTAGCCATATTCACTGTCTGAGACAACCAAAACAATTGTTCTAGATCCCAAGCCATCCTAAAAGCCTGAGTGAGCCTCCTTCATTCCTTAGATTTCTGGTGAACAGCTTGGTTCAACAATACCTGGTTCAACAGACACTCTGTTGGGCCTTGTAAATATAAAAATGAGCATGTTTTCTTCCTGCTTTGAGGTTTGTTTTTTTTTAAAAAAAAAAAAACATGTCTTATTGAGATATAATTTATGTGCCATAAAATCCATTCATTTAAAGTGTACAATTCAGTTTTTTGTTTTGTCTGTTTTTAAAAATATTTATTTATTTGGTTATATCGGGCCTTAGTTGCAGTGAGAGGGCTTATCTCTAGTTGTGGTGCTCAGGCTCAGTTGCCCCATGGCATGTGCGATCTTCTTGGACCAGGGATCGAACCCATGTCCCCTGCATTGGCAAGCAGATTCGCAACCATTAAACCACCAGAGAAGTCGCTTTTCGTGTGCTTATTGATCACGTGTTTATCTTTTGAGAAAATGGCTCTGAAATCCTTTGCCCATTTTTTAATTGGGTTATGTCTCTTTTTTATTGAGTTTTAAGAGTTCTTCATATATTCTGGATACAAGTCCCTTATCAAATATATGATTAACAGATATTTTCTCGTTCTGTGGATTGTCCTGTCAGTTTTTTCATGGTATTATTTGTACCACAAAAGTTTGATATTCCCGTTTTTTCCTTTGGTTGCTTGTGCTTTTGCCATTTCTTTATTTAAGAAATCACTGCTTAACCCATGGTCACGAACATTTATATTTTAGTTCTTGCATTTAGTTCTGTGACCCATTTTGAGTTAATTTTTCTGTATTGTGTGAGGTAGGAATCTATATTTGTTTTTTTTGCATGTGAATATTTAGTTGTCCGAGTACTATTAAGATTATTCTTTTTCCCTTTAATTGTCTTGGTGCTATTGTTGAAAATCACTTGACCATAGATGTATGACTTATACTCTCATTCTGTTCTGTTTATCTATCTGTATGCTAGTACCGTACTGTCTTGATTACTATAACTTTTGTATTGAGATGCTAAGTTTTTAAACTAATTATAATAATTTTACCTGAAGTACTTAACCATTTACATCTGATTGCTAAGTCACTTAAGTCGTGTCTGACTCTGTGTGACCCCATAGAGAGCAGCCCACCAGGCTCCCCCGTCCACGGGATTTTCCAGGCAAGAGTACTGGAGTGGGTTGCCATTGCCTTCTCCGATTATGCAGCCTGAAATGCTTATGAGTATATCATTAAATATGCTATATTAACTTTTAATAAGTTTTATTTGATCATAACAGAAAGACATATGGATGTAAGTTCAGTTTTCATAGATTATTGCTTATGTAGTTTGGTTTTCTTCTTATGCAGCATCTAAAAACAATTAAAGAAAGCCACTTGTTGTAACTCATCTGCCATTACCTTTAAAATGGCTCTTAAGGGCAGTCAAGAGATTATCTTTTCATGGTTATTTGCTTTTTGAATATTTTCTCTGCAGAAAAAGAATATAACTTGAGTTCTTTTCATTTGTTATAATTTATAGATTTTGTATGCTGAAACTTCTCAACCAGAAGAAAGGGCCTTCACAATGTCCTTTGTGTAAGAATGATATAACCAAAAGGTATATAATTTTGGTAGTTGATGGGAGGTTAGAAGTGACAACATCAGGAAAAAGTGAAAATTCCTTAATAATATAGTTGGTATTCCTATCAAACCACTCATCAGTAGAAAAATATATAAAAGGGTGCTTAGCTGACAGAGTAAAGTATTTTCAAAATCATTTTTCTGAGAGTTTTATAGTATATCTGCCTTGTACAGTTATTTGCAATTCATTGCCTTTTTCTAATCCTTCTGAATGATATAAGAACTTACAGTCTTATCTAATATAGGACTGTACCACCCTTTCCCCATTATCTTAATTCTGATTTTATTTTTCTTTCTTGCACTTGTTTCTACTTAATTGTTTACACACAAACACAGTGGATTTATATATTGTGTGTCCCTCTGGCCAGGATGTAAGTTCTTTTAGGGCACTGGCTTTGTCTATCTTGGTCAATACTATTTATCCAATGTTTGGCACATGGTAGTCACTCAGATTTAAATGAATAAATAAATTATATTGTCCTACAACTTTCCTAAACCCAAATCTCTCTTTGGACATTGTTATCTATCTGTGATTTCAAAATAGTGTAATCATCATTTGGCAGAAACCCCTGAGAGCTAGAAGTAGGGGTTTGGGTGGATGGGGTTCAGATGTTAAGAATACTAAATTCTGTATGCAGTGGATTTATATCTACTGTGCATTCAAAGTACTATTATTTTAGATAGTTACAGGCTTTTGATAAGCTTGAATGGCAAAAATACATGTATATAAAAACAATACTGCTCTATGGTTTATTCTGCTGTCAATGATGTTTTTATTATAGTGTAATACACTTAATATCTGTTCTTATCAAATAGTTGTTTTTTTTAACTGTTGCTGTATCTTTTTTTATTTGTTTAATATCTTTTCTTATTTTAGTGTCCTTAAGTTGATGATCTCTTGCTAAGTGTGTCTTTCAATCAATTTACTTTCAGAAGCCTACAAGAAAGTACAAGATTTAGTCAACTTGTTGAAGAGCTGTTGAAGATCATTCATGCTTTTGAGCTTGACACAGGATTGCAGTGTAAGTATTGCATAATCCAGGTACCAATGCTCAGTTCAGTTCAGTCGCTCAGTCATGTCCGACTCTCTGTGACACTGTGAACCGCAGCACAGCAGGTCTCCCTGTCCATCACCAACTCCTGGAGTCCACGCAAACCCATGCCCATTGAGTTGGTGATACCATCCAACCATCTCATCCTCTGTCATCCCCTTCTCCTCCTGCCCTCAATCTTTCCCAGCATCAGAGTCTTTTCAAATGAGTCAGCTCTTCACATCAGGTGGCCAAAGTATTGGAGTTTCAGCTTCAACATCAGTCCTTCCAATGAACACCCAAGACTGATCTGCTTTAGAATGGACTGGTTGGATCTCCTTGCAGTCCAGGAGACTCTCAAGAGTCTTCTCCAACAACACAGTTTGAAAGCATCAGTTCTTCGGCCCTCGGCTTTCTTTATAGTCCAGTTCACATCCATACATGACCACTGGAAAAACCATAGCCTTGACTAGACGGACCTTTGTTGGCAAAGTAATGTCTCTGCTTTTTAATATGCTGTCTAGGTTGGTCATAACTTTCCTTCCAAGGACTAAGCATCTCTTAATTTCATGGCTGCAGTCACCATCTGCAGTGATTTTGGAGCCCAAAAAATAAAGTCAGCCACTGTTTCCCCATCTATTTGCCATGAAGTGATGGGACTGGATGCCGTGATCATAGTTTTCTGAATGTTGCGCTTTAAGCCAACTTTTTCACTCTCCTCTTTCACTTTCATCAAGAGGCTCTTTAGTTCTTCTTCACTTTCTGGTGTGGTGTCATCTGCATATCTGAGGTTATTGATATTTCTCCTGGCAATCTTGCTTCCAGCTTGTGCTTCCACCAGCCCAGCATTTCTCATGATGTACTCTGCATATAAGTTAAATAAGCAGGGTGACAATATACAGCCTTGACATATTCCTTTTCCTATTTGAAACTAGTCTGTTGTTCCATGTCCAGTTCTAACTGTTGCTTCCTGACCTGCATACAGGTTTCCCAAGAGGCAGGTCAGGTGGTCTGGTATCCCCATCTCTTTCAGAATTTTCCACAGTTTACTGTGATCCACACAGTCAAAGGCTTTGGCATAGTCAATAAAGCAGAAATAGATGTTTTTCTGGAACTCTCTTGCTTTTTTGATGATCCAGCGGATGTTGGCAATTTGATCTCTGGTTCCTCTGCCTTTTCTAAAACCAGCTTGAACATCTGGAAGTTCACGGTTCACATATTGCTGAAGCCTGGCTTGGAGAATTTTGAGCATCACTAGCGTGTGAGATGAGTACAATTGTGTGGTAGTTTGAGCATTCTTTGGCATTGCCTTTCTTTGGGATTGTAATGAAAACTGACCTTTTCCAGTCCTGTGGCCACTGCTGAGTTTTCCAAATTTGCTGGCATATTGAGTGCAGCACTTTCACAGCATCATCTTTTAGGGTTTGAAATAGCTCAACTGGAATTCCATCACGTCCACTAGCTTTGTTTGTAGTAATGCTTCCTAAGGCCCACTTGACTTCACATTCCAGGATGTCTGGCTCTAGGTGAGTGTGAGTGATCACACTATCGCGATTATCTGGGTCATGAAGACCTTTTTTGTATAATTCTTCTGTGTATTCTTGCCACCAACGCTCAAGAGGCCATCTATTAAAATGGAAGTTTGTGCAATTATTTTATATGAATAGGTGATAAGACCGGACCTTTTGGCCTAGGTTAATTTTAACTACCTGTAATCTTTTTTTTTTTTTAATATATATATGTTTAAATTTTATTTATTTATTTTTGGCTGTGCTGGGTTTCTGTTGCTGTGCAGGCTTTTCTCTAGTTGCGGTAAGCAAGGGGTACTCTCCAGTTGCTCATTGCGGTGGCTTTTCTTGTGGAACACAGGCTCTAGGGTGCACAGGCTCAACAGCTGTGGTGCACGGACTTAGTTGCTCCATAACATATGGGATCTTCCTGGATCAGGGAACTCCTGCATCGGCAGGTGGATTCTTTACCACTGAGCCACCAGGGAACCTAATATTTTTTTTTTTCTAACTGCAAAAATAGTGTTTCTCTTTGTAACTTACAGTTGCAAACAGCTATAACTTTTCAAGAAAGGAAAATAACTCTCCTGAGCATCTGAAGGAGGAAGTTTCTATAATCCAAAGTATGGGCTACCGGAACCGGGCCAAAAGACTTTGGCAGAGTGAACCTGAAAATCCTACCTTGGTAAGGCCACTTTTGTGTGTTCTGATAATAACTCTTTATGGAGCATGTGAATTAGTGAATGTGCTGGATGCTTTTGGATTTATATAAAGTCAAGTGAACAAGGGAAGATGGTCAATTAAGTGTTTGAAAAAGAGAGGAGTTGAGAGAAGATCCCTGGTTTTAGTGCTTTATCCATTCTGATGCTTGTCTAAGAAAGCCACAAGGACACTGATAGTTTTTAGCTTGCTAGCTTTTGTTTTATTATTATTTATTTGCTAATTTTTTAAATAACCATCTTAATGGCACTTCTCCAGACATGAAGAAGTATCTTCTATTTTACTTCCTCTGAAAAGTTGCCTGGGGGGAAAATAATCAGTTTTTAATACTTGAAAGTTGCTTCAACTTTAAGTGTAATTGTCAAAGAAAATACAGAGATTTGCTCTATTGTTACTCATATGTGAATGAGTAATGAGGATCTTAAAAATAATAGTTCTCATAGTACCAGCATTCATTTCTCAGTAGATGTTGAAGGGCTCAAAAAGAAGGAAAGCTTCATCAGAGTAATGTTGGGTATCCAAATATTCTTTCCTGTACTGAATATTAAGCTTGCTGGATTTTATTATTTTCATTTATCCTTTTTAAAAATTTATCTTAGTTATCGCCTGTTACCAGATGTGATTAGAAGTGTGTTATAGATCAATTTCATTCCCTTTCTACACTATAATATAAAATATTAGTTTAAAATATGCTTTCCCCATTAAAAAAAGAAGGAAAATGAAAAAAAATATGCTTTCCTTATCCTTAAAGAAATTACACAGATGATACACACTTAAGTATAGAAAAATTTAGAACAACTGAGAGAGGGAGAAAGTATTCAAACCACACAAGACTCGTACATCTTAGTGTGTAGTTTGCCAAGTGGTTTTTCGAGGTTAGCTCATTGACAGCTATCTGTTTTGTCCAGAGCTTTGAGTTTCTCTTAACGGAAAAAGATGCATAGAACTGGCTAACGATTTGTTGATCATTTACTGCTTAGCAGGAAACCAGCCTTACTGTCAAACTCTCTAACCTTGGAATTGTGAGATCTCTGAGGACAAAGCAGCAGACACAATCTCAGAATAAGTCCGTCTACATTGAATTGGGTAAGAGTCTCAGATTTTGTAAGTTTAGAATAATAGTTGCTGAATTCCTTGTCTAAGAGTTTTACTAAAAACTTTGGTCACAATTTATGCAATAGCAGGGAGCCCTGGAAAGTAAGAATAAAATAATTTTACTAGCCTTATGATGTGTGATAAATAATGTAGGAAGATGCAGGTCTCACTTTAAAGCACCTTACTTTATAAAGAGAACAAAATGAAGGATATGTGGTTTTCAGTTCAGTCGCTCAGTTGTGTCCGACTGAACACGGCTAGACTAGCGGAGAAGGCAATGGCACCCCACTCCAGTACTCTTGCCTGGAAAATCCCATGGATGGAGGACTCTGGTAGGCTGCAGTCCATGGGGTCGCTAAGAGTCAGACATGACTGAGCGACTTCACTTTCACTTTTCATTTTCATGCATTGGAGAAGGAAATGGCAACCCACTCCAGTGTTCTTGCCTGGAGAATCCCAGGGACGGGGGAGCCTGGTGGGCTGCCATCTATGGGGTCGCACAGAGTCGGACATGACTGAAGCAACTTAGCAGCAGCAGCAGAAAGACTTAAGAACAGCTGAACTCAGTTCAAACAGGTCTCTCTATGCTTTATCCTGTAGAATATATTTATAATTGGAAAGAATGGCCCTCCTTTGGGATCCCAGGCACCACCATATGTTTGCCATAGCACTAAGCAGATTCTTTAGAAATTTCTTGTATGTCTTTTCCCCTTTTAAGATCATGAATTCCTAGACTACAGATGTTGCCTCATAAAAATAGGTATAATAGAGAATATTTAGGAACACTTACTGTAGTCCAGGCACTGGGGTTTTACTTGTGTGACTCACATAAGATGCATGACAAACCTGAGGTGGTTCCTACTATTACACTATTTTATAGATGAGGGAATTTAAGGCACAGAGAGGTTAAGAAATTCTGCCAGGGTCGTAAAGCTAGTAAGTGACAAAGCCACAATTCACACCTGGGAATTCTGGCTTCAGAACCTGTACTTGTAACCATAATTTTGTATTGCCTGACATATGTATCATTGTTCCTGCCATGTAGTGTATGTGTGCTAAGTCACTTTAGTCGTGTCTGACTGTTGCGACCCCATGGTTTGTAACCCGCCAGGCTCCTCTGTCCATTGGATTCTCCAGACAAGAATACTGGAGTAGGTTGCCATGTCCTCTTCGAGGAGATCTTCTTGACTCAGAGATCAAACCCTCATCATCTCCTGCGTTGGTGGGCGTGTTCTTTACCACTAGCACCACCGGGGAAGCCCTGCCATGTACTGGGTGCTTAGTAAATATTCCTTGAAAATATGTTTTGCAACAAGTATAGTTTTTTGAGTTTAACCCTTTCAATAAAAATCCTTTTATTGATTTCTTATTTGGGGGTCTTTGGGGAATTTTTTTAGGATCTGATTCTTCTGAAGACACAGTTAATAAGGCCAGTTATCTCAGGTGAGTCAGAGAGCCTTTTTCTATGAAACTGGCATTTTTGTATTTAGTTAATATTAAGGATTGATATTTCTTTAGGTCAGAATCATGGCATTGGAGTAGACCTTAAAGATCATCTACTTTAACCTCCTTATTTTATAGCTGAGAAGATATCCTTTTTGTTTGTTTGGTTTCTTAGTAAAGCATTTGTAAGAGTTAAAGTAACAGTAGAACTCTGCACAGACTTGCTTCCAGCAGATGGCTGTGCTCTGGCTTAGTTCCTTGTGTACAACAGTGTTGACTCAGTGGTGATTGTAGCTGCTGAAAACATTACTCAGTTTTCAATTTCTCCTTCTACTGTTCCTTAATTCTGTCTGTAACTCAGACTTTGTCTACATCAATTAAACCATAATTTGCAAGCAGCCCCAAAATGGATTACTTGTTAAATTGCTTTCCTTAGGAATTATTGCATGACCCTAAGATCTGTGATGGCTTGTCTGAACTATGATGATGTCACTGTCAATGAGATTTCGTTTGCAAGTGACATTTTCCTGATCTCCCGATTGGGAGAAAATGGTTTTTAGCTTGAGAAAAAGCCCAGAAGGCAGTGTTGCAAAATGATACATTCTTTGCATTCTACTGGAATGTCTGTTCCATCCCAGTGCTCCCTTTGTTTAGGTAACTGTGCTTGTGTTTTCATTAATACATACTTTAGGTTTTGTTGGTTTTTTCTTTACTATCTTTTAGCTATTATTCAACTGTCATTTAAATTCTGGTTCATATTTGTATGGCCATAAAGTAATGTTCTATACTCCTGCTCTGATTTTTGTGTTCTGTCTATGACCATTTCATTTTGACTAGAAGTTACCAAAGGAGAGTGCTGATTTCAGAAAGTGAATCAAATCGATCAGCTTATCACAGCCCTACCTAGTGGAGCTAAAATACTTGATTGTTTGACAGCCCTGTGCACATATAAACTACTGTTTTTCACTAAGGCTTGTGTCTTTTCCTTATAGTGTGGGAGACCATGAATTGTTAGAAATCACCCCTCAAGGAGCCAAGACCAAGACCAATTTGAATCCTGCAAAAAAGGGTAATAGCAGGTCTTCTAACTCAACAGACACTAAAGAGAGAATAGGTAGATACAGTACTGTAATTAGAGTATTTTGAAGAACCATTCGGAACATTTTTATAATTTGCAATATCTTTTCGCAGAGTTAGGATATGGTGCTTTCTCAGATGTCATAGTACAGCCTGATCTATTTCAATGGCACTAGACCAGTGTGGTTATAATAGTACCCTATGTGATTGGTTGTTGCCTTTTTACTTTTAATTGCTGTGTTTGTATTTCATATTTTGCTTTCTAGTACTCAGATACAGGGAGTATCTGAAGATAGAATGTTATATGTCTGATGTGCAAACTGCTTTTTTTAAATTGAAGTATTGTTGATTTACAGCGTTGTGTTGTTTTCTGCTGCACAGCAAAGTGATTCAGTTACATATGTATAAAATACACATTCTTTTTTTTTCCACGTTCTTTTCTATTATGGTTTTATCACAGGATATTGAATATAGTTCCCTGTGCTATACAGTAAGACCTTATTATTTATCTATTCTATATATACTAGTTTGTATCTACTAACTCCAAACTCCCCCTCCATCCCTCTTCCAACTCCCTTCCCCCTTAGCAACCACTTGTCTGTTCTCTGTGTCTTTGAGTCTCAAACTGTCCTTTTAATTCACTGTTAGAGGTTAGGGAAATAGAAGGTGTGATTTATGAGTAGGGAGAATTCTGAAATTAAAATTTTAATTATCTTGAGCAGAAATAATGAGAATCTAGACAAATAGGATTTAAGCAAAAGAGTATGAGCTACATCTTCAGTATACTTGGTAGTCTGAGGTTAATTTCTCTAAGACTAGCCAGTTTCTTCATTACCCTCCAACCAAGTTACTAAGTTGTATTAAGTACATATTGTTTTCATAATAATTCTGTTTCCAAGCACCTTGTTGTTGTTGTTTTTTCCAGCTGCTTGTGAGTTTTCTGAGAAGGACATAACAAATACTGAACATCATCAACTCAGTATTAAAGATCTGATCACCACCCAGGAGCATGCAGCTGAGACGCATCCAGAAAAGTATCAGGGTATTTCTGTTTCAGACTTTCACGTGAAGCCATGTGGCACAGATACTCATGCCAGCTCATTACAGCATGAGAACAGCAGTTTATTGCTCACTGAAAACAGACTGAATGTAGAAAAGGCTGAATTCTGTAATAAAAGCAAACAGCCTGTCTTAGTAAAGAGCCAACAGAGCAGATGGGCTGAAAGTAAGGGCACATGTAAGGATAGGCAGATTCCCAGCACTGGGAAAAAGATAGTTCTGAATACTGATGCCCTGTACGGAAGAAAAGAACTGTGTAAGCAGAAACCTGCATGCTCTGACAGTCCTGGAGATTCCCAAGATGTTCCTTGGGTAACCCTGAATAATAGCATACAGAAAGTTAATGACTGGTTTTCCAGAAGTGATGAAATATTAACTTCTGACGACTCGTGCGATGGGGGTTCTGAATCAAATAATGAAGTAGCTGGTGCAGTGGAAATTCCAAATAACGTTGATGGATATTCAGGTTCTTCAGAGAAAATCGACTTAATGGCCAGTGATCCTCATGGTACTTTAATACATGAAAGAGTCCACTCCAAACCAGTAGAGAGTAATATTGAAGATAAAATATTTGGGAAAACCTATCGGAGGAAGTCGAGTCTCCCTAACTTCAGCCACATAGCTGAAGATCTAATTATAGGCGCATTTACTGTAGAACCTCAGAAAACACAAGAGCAGCCCCTCACAAATAAGCTAAAATGTAAAAGGAGAGGTACATCAGGCCTTCAGCCTGAGGATTTTATCAAGAAAGGCGATTTGATGATTGTTCCAAAGACTCCTGAAAAGATGATTGAGAGAACTGACCAAACAGAGCAGAAACATCACAGGATAAATATTACTAGTGATGGTCATGAGAATAAAACAAAACGTGATGATGTTCAGAAAGACCAAAACGCTAACCCAACAGAATCATTGGAAAACGAATCTGTTTTCAGAACTAAGGCTGAACCTATAAACACCAGTATAAGCAATATGGAACTAGAATTGAATATCCACAGTTCAAAAGCACCTAAGAATAGGCTGAAGAGGAAATCCTCCAGCAGGAAAATTCCTGAACTTGAACTAGTAGTCAGTAGAAACCCAAGTCCACCTAATCATACTGAGCTACTAATTGATAGCAGTTCTAGCAATGAAGAGATGAAGAAAAAGCATTCTAGCCAAATGCCAGTCAGGCAGAGCCAAAAGCTTCAACTCATGGGAGATAAAGAACCTACAGCTGGAGCCAAGAAGAGTAACAAAACATATGAACAAATAAATAAAAGACTTGCTAGTGATGCTTTTCCAGAACTAAATTTTACAAACACACCTGGTTATTTTACTAACTGTTCTAGTAAACCTGAAGAGTTTGTTCATCCTAGCCTTCAAAGAGAGGAGAATCTAGGAACAATTCAAGTGTCGAATAATACCAAAGACCCCAAAGATCTGATATTAAGAGGAGGAAAAGCTTTGCAAATGGAAAGATCTGTAGAGAATACCAATATTTCCTTGGTTCCTGATACTGACTATAGCACTCAGGGTAGTATCTCATTACTAGAAGCTAAAACCCCAGAGAAGGCAAAGACTGCACCAAATCCATGTGTGAGTCTGTGTGCAGCAATCGAAAACCCCAAGGAACTTATCCGTAGGGATTTTAAAGATAACAAAAACAACACAGAGGGCTTTCAGGGTCTCCTGGGACATGACGTTAACTATGTCATTCAGGAGACAAGAGGAGAAATGGAAGACAGTGAACTTGATACACAGTATTTGCAGAATACGTTCAAGGTTTCAAAGCGTCAGACATTTGCTCTGTTTTCCAATCCAGGAAATCCACAAAAGGAATGTGCCACAGTCTTTGCCCACTCGGGGTCCTTAAAGGATCAAAGTCCAAGAGACCCCCTCAAATGCAGACAAAAAGAAGACAGTCGGGGAAAGAGTGAGTCTAAAAGCCAGCATGTGCAGGCCGTTTGTACAACAGTGCACTTTCCTGTGGCTGGTCAGAAAGATAAGACGCCAGGTGACGATGCCAAATGTAGTGCAAAAGAAGTCACTAGGGTTTGTCAGTCATTACAATTGAGAGGCCACAAAACTGAACTTGTTTTTGCAAATAAGCAAGGGGTTTCAGAAAAACCAAATCTAATACCATCACTTTTTCCCATCAAGTCATCTGTTAAAACCGTATGTAAGAAAAGCCCATCAGAGAAATTTGAGGAACCTGTAATGTCACCTGAAAGAACATTGGGAAGTGAGAGCATCATTCAAAGTGCAGTGAGCACAATCAGCCAAAATGACATTCAAGAAAGCACTTTTAAAGAAGTCAACTCAAGCAGTGTTAATGAAGTAGGTTCCAGTACTAATGAAGTAGGCTCTAGTATTAATGAAGTAGGTTCCAGTGGTGAAAACATCCAAGCAGAACCAGGTAGAAACAGAGAACCTAAATTAAGAGCTTTACTCAGATTAGGTCTTATGCAACCTGAAGTCTATAAGCAAAGTCTTCCTGTAAGTAACTGTCACCATCCTGAAATAAAAAGGCAAGGAGAAAATGAGGACATGCTTCAGGCTGTTAAGGCAGATTTCTCCCCATGTCTAATTTCAGATAACCTCGAACAACCTATGGGAAGCTGTCATGCTTCTCAGGTTTGTTCTGAGACACCTGACAACTTGTTAAATGATGACGAAATAAAAGAAAATAGCCACTTTGCTGAAAGTGACATTAAGGAAAGATCTGCTGTTTTTAGTGAAAGTGTCCAAAAAGAATTCAGAGGGAGCCCTGGCCCTTTCACCCATACACATTTGGCTCAGGGTCACCAAAGAGGGGCTGGGAAACTAGAGTCAGAAGAGACTGTGTCTAGTGAGGATGAAGAGCTTCCCTGCTTCCAACAATTACTGTTTGGTAAAGTAACCAATACACTGTCTCCATCTACCGGATGGAACACTATTGCCACTGAGGGTCTGTCTAAGGAAACAGAGGAGAACCTAGAATCATTGAAGAGTGGCTTAAATGACTGCAGTGGCCAGGGAACATCAGCCAAGGTGTCCCAGGAACATCACCTTAATGAGGAAGCGAGATGTTCTGGTAGCTTATTTTCCTCACAGTACAGTGCAATGGAAGACTTGACCACTAATACAAACACCCAGGATCCTTTCTTAATGTTTGAGCGTCCTTCCAAACAAGTGTATCAGTCTGAAAGCGAGGAAGTTCTGAGTGACAAGGAATTTGTTTCAGATGATGAAGAAAGGGAAACTGGCTTGGAAGAAGATAGTTGCCAAGAAGAGCAGAGTGTGGATTCAGACTTAGGTATTGGAACCAAGTTTTTATGTTTGCCCCCATCTGTTTTATAGAAATGAGCTAAATGTCTATGCCTTTGGGGGAGCACATTTTAGGAGTTTCCAAGCACAGTGAAAGTAACTATTTCTTAAACTTTAAACATGTTCCTCCCAGGGTGCTTTTCTTTTAAAAAGTCCATTACCCAGCTAGAACATCTTTTCTATTTGAATGAGATTTAATGCCCTAATTACTGGCAGACTTACATTTGGTTTTCATTATGATTTCTTAGAGGAAATCCATCTGGGTGTCCCCAAAGAGTATAATCATTTTGTATGATGTGAAAGTGAAGTTTGTCTTGCCATCTTTTTTTACATCTGAATCTATTTTTATTATCATTTAAGGTGAAGCAGCATCCGACCATGTGAGTGAAACAAGCCTCTCTGAAGACTGTGTGGGGCTGTCCTCTCAGAGTGATATCTTAACCACTCAGGTAAAAAGCACAAGGGGGTGTGTGTGCAGTGTTCTTTGCATTCACTGCTATGCCTCCTGCCTTCTATGTTTGCTTACATCCTCCCTTAGAATTAATGGTATAACAGATGTGTGTGGGATCTAGTCTCCTCAAATTGAATTGTAAATACCCAGATGGGACACATGCTACCTTCTGTCTCTCTCTCTCTCTCTCACACACACACACACTTACACACACACACACTTAACCAGTTTATTCATTGCAGAACATTAAAGACTGAACTTAATGAGAAAGTGAAACCTTCAAAACCCATTTGCTCTATAGCAAAAATGTATGTGAAAGCACTAACTGTATCAGACAGAGGGGTGTGTTTCTTCTCAGTACCAAATTGTTACCTACAAAGTTCTCTTCCTATTAGAGACTATCTAACCTTTCACTGTTTGATGAATATTTCTTTCTGTTTTTTCTTTGTTAATCAGCTAGTTATTTGTTCTTCAGTGCTGATAAGTCATCTTTTTTTTAAAAAAACGTACACAATTTTACTTCCTGTACCTAGTGGTCAACATCCAATGTTTTGGTTACATGTGAGGGACATAACAGCTTTGTCATATCTACAACATTTAGTAACATAACTATTTCAGTACTGCTGGCAGAATAGTCTCCTAGAAAAAGGCCTTCTCTACTGAAAATTAACATCATAGTCCTCCCAGAACCTGGCTTTGTCTCCTAATTTTTATGTTGTAGAAGTGGCACCAAACTTTTCAAGTTCTTATATTCAAAAATTCAGGCTCATCTCAGCTTATTTTTTTAGAGGACAAGCACAGTGGTTGCTGGTGTGATACTGAAAAGAGTTCTATACCTGACTGTGTTCCTTATTCCTGAACTATGATATACATATTTTTTTTTCTCTATTTTATTTTATTTTATTTTGGCTGCACTGGGTTTTTGTTGCGGCATGTATGCTTAGTTGCCCTGCAACATGTGGGATCTTAGTTCCCAACCAGGGATCAAATGTACATCCCCTGCACTGGAAGGCAGATTCTTAACCACTGGACTGCCAGGGAAGTCCCAATGCACATTCTTAAGGTGGAGATATCTGGACTACCTGGAATCATCCTGCCCTGACTTCTTTTTCTCACCAAATCTTTTTTTTTTTTTTTTAATTATTTTATTTATTTATTTATTTTTTTCTCACCAAATCTTAAATACACCTTCAGCTACTAGCAAGTGAATGACTTTTTTTTCTGAACTTCCTGAAATGCCAGATTAGATAGAACTGAGAAAAGCCATATAAAGTTATATATGTGCATCATAGAAAACCTAGAAAATGCAAATAAATAAAAATCATTCATGGATGAACCTTGAAAACATCGTTAAGTGAAATAAGCCAGGTACCAAAGGACAAACAGTGTATGACTCTACTTTTATGAGGGACCTAGAATAGTTAAATCCATAGAGACAGAAAGTAGACTAGTAATTACCAGGGACTTGGGGATGCAGGAGTGGAAGTTATCCTTTAATGGGCCCAGGGTTTCAATTTAGGATGGTGAAAAAGATAGGGAGATAGATACAGATGATGGTTGGACAACAATGAAAATACTTTATGCCACTAAACTATATACTTAAGGATGGTATATTTTACCACAGTTTTAAAACTCACCCAAAGAGAATGGTTTGGTAAATTTTAACATTTATCTCTGGAAGCATACACAAAAGATAGGTAATAGAAGTTTCCTTCAGGTGGGGAAATAGATGATTAACAGAAGGAGAAAGCCTTATTTTTCTCTGAATATCCTTTTCTGTGAGTTGGCATATATTCTTCTACTCTTCCTATTGTACACGAGGGTATGTGTTGTGTGTATACCTTATCGTTAAAAATCATTCAGTTATATATTTCAATTTAAAAATTTAAAAAAATCATTCAGTTAATACTCTACATACTTATATTTTTTATTAATTTATGTTAATTGGAGGCTAATTACTTTACAATATTGTGATTTTTTTTTGCCATACATTGACATGAATCAGCCACGGGTGTACATGCGTCCCCCATCCCGAACCCCCTTCCCACCACCCTCCCCAACCCATCCCTCTGGGTTGTCCCATTGCACCGACTTTGAGTGCCCTGTTTCATGCATCAAACTTGGACTGGTCATCTATTTCACAAATGGTAATAGATATGTTTCAATGCTATCCTCTAGAAACATCCCACCCTCGCCTTCTCCCAGAGTCTAAAAGTCTGTTCTTAATATCTGTGTCTCTTTTGCTGTCTCGCATATAGGGTCGTCGTTACCATCTTTCTAAATTCCATATATATGCGTTAATAAAATGTTTTGGTGCTTTTCTTTCTGACTTACTTCACTCTGTATAATAGGCTCCAGTTTCATCCACCTCATTAGAACTGATTCAAATGCATTCTTTTCAATAGCTAAGTAATATTCCATTGTGTATATGTACCACGACTTTCTTATCCATTTGTCTGCCGATGGACATCTAGGTTGCTTCCATGTCCTAGCTATTGTAAACAAGTATTGTAAGTGCTACGGTGAACATTGGGGTACACATGTCTCTTTAAATTCTGGTTTCCTCAGTGTGTATGCCCAGTAGTGGGATTGCTGAGTCATATGGCAGTTCTATTTTCAGTTTTATAAGGAATCTCCACACTGTTCTACAGAGTGGCTGTACTAGTTTGCATTCCCACCAACAGTGTAAGACGGTTCCCGTTTCTCCACACCCTCTCCAGCATTTATTGTTGGTAGACTTTTAGATAGCAGCCATTCTGACTGGTGTACGATGGTACCACATTGTGGTTGTGATTATTTGCATTTCTCTGATAATGAGTGATGTTGAGCATCTTTTCATGTGTTTGTTAGCCAATTATATGTCTTCTTGGGAGAAATGTCTGTTTAGTTCTTTGGCCCATTTTTTGATTGGGTTGACAATCAGTTTGATTGGGTTGACAGTTATTTTTCTGGTATTGAGCTGCATGTATATTTTTGAGATTAATTCGTTATCAGTTGCTTCATTTCCTATTATTTTCTCTCATTCTGAAGCCTGCCTTTTCACCTTGCTTATAATTTCCTTTGTTGTTCAAAAGCTTTTACGTTTAATTAGGTCCCATTTGTTTGTTTTTATTTTCACAACTCTGGGAGTTGGGTCGTAGAGGATCTTGCTGTGGTTTATGTCAGAGTGTTTTGCCTATGTTTTCCTCTAGGAGTTTTATAGTTTCTGGTCTTACATTTAAATCTTTAATCCATTTTGAATTTATTTTTGTGTATGGTGTTAAAAAGTGTTCTAGTTTCATTTTTTACAGGTGGTTGACCAGTTTTCCCAGTACCACTTGTTAAAGAGATTGCTTTTTCTCCATTGTATATTTTCCCTGGTGGCTCAGATGGTAAAGCATCTGAACGCAATGCGGGAGACCCGGAGTTCGATCCCTGGGTTGGGAAGATACCCTGGAGAAGGCAGTGGCAACCCACTCCAGTATTGCCTGGAAAATCCCATGGACAGAGGACCCTGGTAGGCTGCAGTTCATGGGGTCGCAAAGAGTCGTACACGACTGAGCACCTTCACTTTCTTTCTTTCTTTGTCAAAGATAAGGTGTCCATAGGTGCATGGATTTATCTCTGGGCTTTCAATTTTGTTCCACTGATCTATATTTCTGTTTTTGTGCCAGTACCGTACTATCTTGATGACTGTAGCTTTGTAGTATAGTCTGAAGTCAGGAAGGTTGATTCTTCCAGTTCCATTCTTCTTTCTCAAGATTGCTTTGGCTCTTCCATACAGATTTTGAAATTATTTGTTCTAGTTCTGTGAAAAATATTGTTGGTAGCTTGATAGGGATTGCATTGAATCTATAGGTTGCTTTGAGTAGTATACTCGTTTTCACTATATTGATTCTTCCAATCCATGAACATGGTTTATTTCTCCATCTGTTTGTGTCATCTTTGATTTCTTTCATCAGTGTTTTATAGTTTTCTATATCTAGGTCTTTTGTTTCTTTAGGTAGATTTATTCCTAAGTATTTTATTCTTTTTGTTGCAGTGGTGAATGGGATTGTTTCTTTAATTTCTCTTTCTGTTTTTTCATTGTTAGTGTATAGGAATGCAAGGGATTTCTGTGTATTAATTTTATATTCTGCAACTTTACTATATTCATTGATTAGCTTTAGTAATTTTCTGGTGGTGTCCTTAGGGTTTTCTATGTAGAGGATCATGTCATCTCCAAACAGTGAGAGTTTTACTTCTTCTTTTCTAATATGGATTCCTTTTATTTCTTTTTCTTCTCTGATTGCTGTGGCTAAGACTTCCAAAACTATGTTGAATAGTAGTGGTAAGAGTGGGCACCCTTGTCTTGTTCCTTACTTTAGGGGAAATTCTTTCCATTTTTCACCATTGAGGCTAATGTTTGCTGTGGGTTTATCGTATATGGCTTTTATTATGTTGAGGTATGTTCCTTCTGTGCCTGCCTCCTGGAGAGTTTTTATCATAAATGGATGTTGAATTTTGTCAAAGGCTTTCTCTGCATCTACTGAGGTAATTGTGTGGTTTTTATTTTTCAGTTTGTTAATGTGATGTATCACATTGATTGATTTGTGAATATTGAAGAATCCTTGCATTCCTGGGATAAAGCCCACTTGGTCATGATGTATGATCTTTTTAATATGTTGTTGGAATCTGTTTGCTAGAATTTTGCTGAGGATTTTTGCATCTATTTTCATCAGTGGTATTGGCCTGTAGTTTTCTTTTTTTTGTGGCATCTTTGTCTGGTTTTGGTATTAGTTTGATGGTGGCCTCAGAATGAGTTTAGGAGTTTACCTTCCTCTGCAATTTTCTGAAAGAGTTTGAGTAGGATAGGTGTTAACTCTTCTCTAAATTTTCGGTAGAATTCACCTGTGAAATCATCTAGTCCTGGACTTTTGTTTGTTGGAAGATGTTTGATTATAGTTTCAATTTCTGTGCTTGTGATGGGTCTGTTAAGATTTTCTATTTCTTCCTGGTTCAGTTTTGGAAGGTTATATTTTTCTAAGAACTCATCCATTTCTTCCATGCTTTTTATTGGCATATAGTTGCTGATAGTAGTCTCTTATGATCCTTTTTATTTCTGTGTTTGTTGTCATTTCTCCCTTTTCATTTCTAATTTTATTGATTTGATTCTTCTCCCTTTTTTTCTTGATGAGTCTGGCTAATGGTTTGCCTATTTTATTTATCTTCTCAAAGAACCAGTTTTTGGTTTTGTTGATTTTTGTTATAGTCTCCTTTGTTTCTTTTTCATTTATTTCTGCTCTGATTTTTTGATTTCTTTCCTTCTACTAACCCTGGGGCTCTTAATTTCTTCTTTGTCTAGTTGCTATAGGTGTAAAGTTAGGTTATTTATTTGATTTTTTCTCTTGTTTCTTGAGGTAAGCTTGTATTGCTATGAACCTTCCCCTTGGCACTGCTTTTACTGAATCCCATAGGTTTTGGGTTGTCGTGTTTTCATTTTCATTTGTTTTTATGCATATTTTGATTTCCTTTTTTATTTCTTCCATTGTTTGTTGGTTATTCAGAAGCATGTTGTTTAGCCTCCATGTTTGTATTTTTAGCGATTTTTTTTTCCTGTAGTTGACATCTAGTCTTACCACATTATGATCAGAGAAAAGATGCTTGAAATGATTTCAATTTTTTTTAATTTACCAAGGCCTTAGTATTGTTTTTACTATGTCACTAAATTTTCTTCAGTGAAAATTGAATTGAGGGTTGAATATGAGGATTTCAGGGCAAAATACACAGTTTGCTATCATGTACAGCTCTGTAGTCTTATCTTGATAACTAAATAATTTGCTCATATCCCCAGTGACTTCCTTAGTATGGAATTTTGGTGTTTGACAGATTATTAATTGTTCTTTAGAAAGACTGAACCAAGCTATGCTCTTCGAGCCCTGGTAATACTTGGTAGCCCTCATTTTCCTATACTTTGGCCAGCACTGGGTAGTATCCAGTTTTAAACTTCTAAGTCTTGGCATCGCTCTGAGGACTGTAGGTAGAGGGCTTGTCTTATTTTGGCCTGTTTTCTACATGGAGCAAATCCCTCTAGGACTGAAGCCTTCTGGAGTCAGACCACTGCCTGTTCTGTGCCTGAACTGTCGCCAATATTCTCCACTTCTGCAGGATTGCCATGGTGACTAAATTCATGAAAGGATTTAGGAGGTCTTTTCTTTTTTATCTTTTTTGGCCATGCTGTGGGGCTTGCAGGATCTCAGTTCCTCAACCGGGGGTCAAACCTGTGCCCACTGCAATGCAAGGATAGTCTTAACCACTGGACCACCAAGGAATTCCCTAGGAAGACTTTTCTCTGTTTGCAATTCCTATGATCTTTTCTGGGTGTGGGTTTGGGGCTCTGTCAACATGGCTTTCACCTTTTTATACCTTATGTTTTAGAGTTATGTCTGGTTTCTGATTCCACCTGCTTTAGCCATATTGTAGAATATATGACATTCAATAAACTAAACTATCTCCTTGTTTTCTATATTTCTGATCTTACTCCTAGAGATGTATCTGTTTGTTCAAGATTCATTTTGTGAAGTGTTTTTATCAAGCATCTACCCAAAATAGAGCCAAAGTCAGATTTCAGGGCTAACTTAAATCTAGAGTACTGCCAACAAGCAAAATGGTTGAAGTGGGATCTTTTCCCAAAGTCTGTTTATACAGAACTGGGGAGACATATTTAGGGGATAAATGCTAATTCAGTATCATTAGTGTCTGTTCTTTATCAAAGGCTGATTAACTAAATTCATTAATTCATGTCTGCATTAAATACTTATTAAATGCTTTGTCTGCTGGGTGTTTTGAATACAAGAATGCTTAAGGAAAGATTCTTCCCATCTCGGAGAGTCAGGTATTGCACTTTGGAATACTAATATATTAGCAATATAAATGAAGTAGAGTGAGGAATTATGTTCCTGATAGGAGATATATTATTAGTAGGGACTTCCAAAGGAGATATTCAAGCTGGACCTTAAAAAATGAGAAGAATTTTTTTTCAGGTAGGAAGAGAAGGGAGGCAGTAAATCAAGGCAAAGACACAGAAGCATGAAATGCCCAGGAAGCACAAAATTGTGACTGGAAAATAGGGCATATGTGGTGGTTTAGGGAGAAGTAAGAGATAAGATCAGAGTATGAAGGCCTATTTTCAATGCTGTACTTAGGAATTTATCACGAGAGCAGTAACAAATAATAATTATATAGTATTCAGAAAGTGTTAACTTATTATCTGAGCAGTGGTGAACTACTAAGTTCCTAACTGGAAAAGAAGAGACATGATAAACATGGCTTTTAGGGAACCTTAGCTGTAGTGAAAGTAGAGATCAAAGTAGCAGAGTAGAAATAGATAAGAAAAGTAGGACTAATTCAAGAAACATAAGAATTCTGATCAGGAAAACTTGGTAACCAATTTGGGTTTAGTCTGCCAAATGTATCTGTCCAGTTGCCTGTAGGGGAATTTGTCTAAGTTATGAAGTAATTGTTTTGGAAAAACCTAAAGGAAAGTTATCTACCTATTATTCTCCCATTACTGTTAATATTTTCTGATTTTCTAACCTATTTAATGGCCACAGAAGTTAGAGCTGATGATCATGACAGTAGTGACCAATAGAGGTCCTGAACTTCATCTGATACCTGCGATTTCATCCCAGATTTCTGTGGTGAGCCCTTGACTAGGAGGATCCAATCAATGATGGAACTACTCAGAAGCACCACGTGGTGGCAATGGTGCTGCTGTGGACACTCTGGCAGCACTGCAGTCTCAGGGTAGCAGTAGAAGCCTTTGTGGAGCAGGGAATACATTTACCAGTCATAAAAACCTCCTAAAAACTGTGAATTCAGTGTAGCAGGGGAAAGTAGATGACTTGTTTTTAGTAGAGAGCAAAGTCATTTGCAAGGATCTGAAGAAGAAACAGGGTGAAGTAATTTGTATTTCCCCAGGGTTTGCTGGCAGCCATACATGCTACTTCTAAAAGTAATGAAGAAACGTGTATTTTGTGACTTCCCTGGTGGTACAGTAGATGAGAATCCACCTGCCAGTGTAGGGTTTGATCCCTGGCCCTGGAAGATTCCACATGCCACACAGCTGCTGAGCCCATGCTCTAGAGCTCACGAGCCACAACTAACCAAGCCCACACACTGCAACTACCGGAGCCCATGTGCTCTAGAGCCCATGCTCCACAACAAGAGAAGCCACTGCAATGAGAAGCCTGTACACTGAAACTAGAAAAAGCCCTCACGTAGCAAAGAGGACCCCACTCAACTAAAAATAAATTTTAAAAAGTCTTTAACAGAAAATAAATATGTATTTTGGAGAGCGCCTTACTTACCTGATACTTTGCTAATCAAAAACCTTACACTAAGCAGGTTTCTTCTTCATCTGGAGAAATAAACATCAGGAGCCCCGTAAGCAAGAGGAGCCTGTTATCTTGAGTTGAAAACAGTAACGGCTTACAGGCTTTCTGGGGGCTTTTTCTGTGGGCCCCTTTCTTCTAGCAGGTTCTTCTTGGCAGTGGATCTTTAGGTACCCTGTCACTGTCGAGAATGGCAGCACCACGAGGGCTGTATCCCCAGCCTATGACAGTGCCTAGCATATAATAGGTGGTCAGCAAATAGTTAAATGAACAAATAGATAAGTTAATGAGTTAACTCTGTGCCCTTCCTGTTAGAGATAAATGTTCAAAGAATCCCCGAAAAGGAAGAGACCTCACAAGCCAGAAGTCAGACATTTTTATATGGACTAACTCTTATGCTAATTTTTTTAATGTTAAACAGTAGTCTTTATTTTTACACAAAGCAGTATAAAATGAGGTAGTTCTTCAATGTGTGACTTGGAGCTCGAAAATCCACCCTGAGTGTGAAAGAGCAACCCTTTGCGACCCCATGGACTGTAGCCCTCTAATCTCCTCTGTCCATGGGATTTCCCAGGCAAGAATACTGAAATGGGTTGCCATTTCCTTCACCAGTCATGCTAACTGTAAATACCAGAAGTATTTAAGTACCTTAATTTTTTCTTTACTCCCTAGCATTAAAAGAAAATAACTAACTTCAAAAGACCATCACCATTGGGAATTTCCTGAAGATTCAATGGTTAAGACTCTAAGCTTCCATTGCAGGGGGCCATGGGTTCGATTCCTGGTTAAGGAACTAAGATCTTGCATGCCCTGCAGCGTGGCCAAATAATTAAAAAAAATTTTTTTAAGACATCACAGTTGGGACTTCCCTGGCAGTCCAGTGGTTAAGACTCTGCACTTCCACTGCTAGGGGAAACTTCAGAGGGTTTGAGGAATTTTTCTTCCTCCTCTAACATTGTTTTGAAATAATTTCATGGGCATTAATTGTGTGAATATGGTCAAATTAAAAGGTGTTCAGCCAGAACTCATAATTCCATACGAGGTAATTTCAGTTCCCATGCTAAAATTAATTGGTTTGACATATTCTTGCTTTCTGGCAAGTTTCTATTGTAAAAGCATGTGACTTTCTTGGTTTCATTTTCTCTTGTCTGCAGCAGAGGGATACCATGCAAGATAACCTACTAAAGCTCCAGCAAGAAATGGCCGAGCTGGAAGCTGTGTTAGAGCAGCATGGGAGCCAGCCTTCCCACAGCTCTGCTTCCCTCACAGCTGATTCTCATGGCCCAGAGCACCTGCTAAATCTAGAGCAAGACACATCAGAAAGAGGTTTGTAATACTAGCCAATCTCTGTTACCTTAAGCAAAATTCTTCCCTCTCTAAGTCTTTATCTCATTCTGAAAGGTATGAACCCAGCACCAGTATTTTATGATCTTTGCTCAGCATGTATTTGCTGAGTCATGTGGTGAGAAATCTTAGAGCCTTACTTACAGTTCCTGCTTACAACTAATTTGCTATTCAGAGGGACCAAGAGTGTTAGTAAGTGTTGCTTTCTGACTACCCACAGTAAGAAAATGCCATGGGGCTGCCCACAGGGACCTGAATGTCATGGGGCAGGCTGGAAATAGGTGACCCCATAATTTTAGAAAACTTTCTAAAAACCACTCAGACTTACTTCTATAACACTGGTGTCAGATCACAAAACTATTTAATGTACCTTTTGGTTTGTAGAGAGAGATGTCTATACATACTTCATGAGCTTTCCAGTTGGCTCAAGGGTAAAGAATCCACCTGCCAATGCAGGAGACAAAGAGATGCAGGTTTGATCCCTGGGTCAGGAAGATCCTCTGGAGAAGGAGATGGCAATCCACTCCAGTATGCTTGCCTGGGAAGTCCCCTGGGCAGAGGAGCCTTGCAGGCTGCAGTCCATGGGGTCACAAGAGTAGGACACGATTTACGTACTTTAGGAACTGCACCTTGATCCACAGAAAGCCCAATTATGCATGACTGTTATCACCAAGACAAGAGGAGGCATTTGGAGTAACCAGGCAGGTAGAGTTGTTCTGAGCTGGAAGAAGTGAGCACTGACCTGAAGAATAACCTCACATATATGAAAGTGAGATGAAAATTTGAATTTTAATTGGAAAAGGCCTGTGAAAGACAACATATCAGTCATTGTTCTAAATAGAAGCAAATATGTAGACACACAGATAAAATGCCAGACACAAGCCTGGGTCCTAGGGGAGAGCTGGTGCTTAGGAACTGGCAGGTATGGTGGGCCCTCCCACAGTGCTCTTTACAGCTATCTCAGTGATAGCTGTCTAGCTAACTTAGTGTTAAAGTCCCTTCTTCATTGCTCCTTTCATCAGTGCTACAGGGGCCAAAGGGCCTTCATTTGAGTCTTTCTAGGAACTCTACTCTTAATTACTCAGTAGAGTCGCCTTGATTGTAGAGTGTGCCTTGCAGTGTTTTTATGTTCAGAAACAGTAAGTAGCTCATGCATGAGAAGCTAGGAACTCTGTTGCTATGGCAGTGGTTCCAAATGTATTTCCTTAAATACGTTCTTTGTAACTTTATCTTCATTCAGTTCACCTCCCAGATAAGGAAGCCCAAAATCTCAGACCCCTCACAATTCTCTTTGATGCTTTCACCATCTTCAGTCTAAAAACAGATGACTTTCAATTTTAGTGCACCAGAGACAAAATGTTATTGTCTGGTTTTGAATATGTCTGTAAATTTGTTATCTCATCTTTGTGGGAAGGGTGTTTATTTTTTCCTGAAGATCTGTACACAAAATTTTTTTTTTTTCCAAATTTGGTATAGTTTTATATATTCTGTTTTACTATGAATTTGACAAACTGAAAATTTCTTCCGAATCTCTATATAAAACATTTTTCTTTAGAGAAAGCTTTTATTGTATCCTTTGTAATAAACGTATTCATTGGTCTGCTTTCTTATGAAATTATAACATCTTCAGAAGGTAGTGGGTAAATGTTGAGAGGAGGGGAAGAGAGGATTATGAGAAGATCCCCATTAAAAAAAAAAGTTCCAACTCCACAGGGAGTGTCTGCCATGAACACTTTTGTTTGCATAACTTGAATACGTTGTTCAAAATGCTGAAATGCTACTTCTCAGGATCACCCATAAACACAGTATTTTTTAATCGTGGTTTTTAAGTCTCTTGATTTTTCCAGCCCCATTTTACCCTGTTAGACTGTTACTTTTTTTCATAGCCCTTAGTAACTTTTAACGATATCTAATTTGTCTTGCATATTGTTTAGAGTTCCTTATTACCTCGCACTAGAATATAAGATCCATGTGGGCAGAGAACCCTTACACCTGTGCCTGGAACACAGTAGGTACTCAATAAATATATATTTTTTAATATATTTATTTATTTGGCTGTGTTGGGTCTTAGTTTCAGCAACAAAGTTGTGGCACACAGGCTTTCTAGTTATGGCTCATGGGAGCATGTAGGACCTTAGTTACTTCACCCTGACTAGGGATCAAACCTACGTCCCCCCTTGTTGTAAGGTAGATTCTCAGCCACTGGACCACGAGGGAAGTCCCCTCAATGAATATTTTAATTCATTTGATTAAAACTCTGAAGCCCAGAGACTTCTCTGGTAATTCAATGGCTAAGACTCTACACTCCTAACACAGGGGACCTGGATTCAATCCTTGGTCAGGGAACTAGATCCCACATACCACAACTAAAGATCCTGCTTGCCACAACTAAGACCCAGCACAGCCAAGTAATAAATATTAAAACAAATAGAAAACAAAACTCTGAAGCCCACTCTAGAGTTACTGAAAGAAAATGTCTGGATATGGATTTTGGAGTTTTGTGGCTTTAGTTCTGAAACATTTTGAGCATCAACTTAATAGCTTAAGTTTTGTGTCTTTTTCCCTCTTAAATTGGTGTGATTCTAACTGAAATTCAAGGAAACTTTTTTTTTGCCACAGTGCATGGCATGTGGGATCTTACTTCCCCTACCAGGGATCAAACCCACGTCCCCTGCATTGGAACACGCAGCTTCTTAATCCTGGGAAAAGTTCTGTTTACCTTCAGCTGTATTAAAATAACTTGTTTTTTAAATAAATGTTT
This sequence comes from Budorcas taxicolor, assembly GCF_023091745.1. Taxonomy (NCBI): domain Eukaryota; kingdom Metazoa; phylum Chordata; class Mammalia; order Artiodactyla; family Bovidae; genus Budorcas; species Budorcas taxicolor. The sequence goes on along the minus strand of NC_068928.1, from coordinate 42,780,454 downwards.
TATTTTTGAATAACTTTTGATTTCCTGGAAAGGAGCAATGATAGTACGGAGAGTTCCTGCAGGAACTCTTACCCCTTACCTAGTTTCAGGTTCTCCTAATGTTGTCTTACATGACCATGGTACAATTGTCAAGACTAAGAAATCAACATTAGTACATTACTAGCAGTGAATGAAACTCGACTTAATTAGATTTCACAAGTTTTTATTTAAGATTCAGTATTTTTAAGGATGATGAAAGCCACCTTCTAAGGTCTTTATATCAAATGTCCTGTCCTCAGCCTATATCTGCCCTACTGTTTATCTAAGGGTCATCCCCAAGTCTACATAATATTTTTGTGCAAATGTGTATTCTTAACCATTACAAATTATGTGTACTTCCCAGGTAAAGCTATTTCATACCATGCACTTTGCTTTTTTTTTTTTTTTGCTTTTTGTTTTCCTCCTGGATTACCTGTCATTCGTAAAGCAAACATTAGCATTTGAAACATCATAGTCTGTTATAGCTGAGATAATTTTCAGACCATCTGATTGTTGTCCTACAGTACATTGATTCATGGACACTTAGGGCTTATCACAAGTCAGTATCTCTTTCCTCCCTCTTCAATGTCTTTTCCTTTCATTCTTCCCAATACTTTGCAACAGTGCTTATTAGTACCTAATAGGCAGTCAGTAAAATTTATTAAATGTTTGGTCTGACCCATACTCCCTACCCATGAAGAATATAACTAATGTTAAGATACGCAGATGAAGGAATGATTTTGGGGAGATTACAATACTATTCCAATACTTGGGCACTGGATCCCTGCTTTTATGAAAAAAGGATTAAGGAAAAAGAAGAGCAGAAACATTTTTCCCTGTGTTTTTTTTAAGTAATACTGAGTTATTGCATCCTAACTCAGGGTAGCTTATTTTCTTTGTAGTTTGGGCTTTATTGTAGTGAAAAGAGGAACTCATATGTTAACTGTCCAGGTGATAGAATGATTTTTAATATCTGTGTTTGTGTCTGAGGCCTTTCCCTTCCCACTCTCTCACTTTAAAAACAAACAAGAAAAAAACCTTTCCAGTGGTTAATTCTGTTTGTTTCCTTAGAGACTGCACATTACCTTCTATCAGTGATCACCCTATATTTAGGCGGAAAATGATGCCTATATTAAAAACACTTTATTTTCCAGTTGAAAGAAAAACCCGCTGGTTCATGGTTAGACCCTCCTTCGTTTCAGCACCTTACCCCCAGGGTAGGGTTCTTGTGTTCCTAGAAAGGCACAGGTCCAGAAAACATGACTATAAAGGAAGCTATAAATAATGTATTTGAGGATTAACTCAGGAAATCAATGATTATTTCCCCCCAGGCTACCCAGTGTCTTAAAAAATAGTTTAATTAATACAGCTCTTTGTTTACATTTTTCTGTCTAGATGTATGGAGTTTGGCTTTCCTAATAAAAGCTCAAAATAAATTACAGTTGTCAGTGACTTTGTAATGGATAGAAGGCATTTGTAATTTTTAAGTATTTGTTTTTGCTTTTTAAATATTTCTGCCTTTAAGCCACTTTCTAGAAAGAAGTGGTACAATAATACATTTGGAGGAATTAATAAATAAAAAGGATGTACTAACATGCCGGAACTTTGCCTTGGGTCTCTTCTGTGTTTTTTCCTTTCTTGCACCAGTTCATCATTAGTTCCATATATTACTTCTAGGTTCCTTATCAGTGGGCACCTTGAGTTTTTCATTTGTATTGGTTTTTCAGTTTATTATTTTCTTAATAATTGAAAATGTGAAGCAAAATGTCACCTCTTTTTTCTTTCTCATCTAACCCCTCCCTGTTGTTTCCACACACATGTAGAAGCTTAAACCCCATCCTATACAATCTTTGATGTGGAGGCAAATAGGGATGGAAGAGGGATGTGCTTTGTGCTTTCTAGTACTTTCTCTTCCCTGTTATATGAGAAGATTTGAGTGTAGTTTGCAGCAGAGATAAAAATTCATTTCCTATTCTTGTTTCTTTATCATTCAGGGTCAAAAAATATAAATATATGATTTTTTCAACCTTGTCTCAGCTGGGTATCTTTATTTACCCAGTTTTAAAGTGTTCCTTTTTATTGTCATTATTATTTTTTAGTCATTTAGTTCCATTTGGTGCAGTATTGCTTATGTTTATAGAATTCTGTCTGGTATACCTGTTTAAAAACCAATTTGATTGTCACAGATTGCTGCTTTTGAAAAAAATCAATAATCTCGCCTAAATGATCACCATCAAGACAAAGCAGTAAAGTTGATTTCTTTGTTTTCTCATTCCATTTAAAGCAATATTAACTTCAGAGAAAAGTAGAGACTATTCTAGAAGCCAGAATCCTGAAAGCCTCTCTGCTGACAAGTTTCCAGTATCTCTGGATAGTTCTACCAATAAAAATAAAGAACCAGGAATGGAAAGGTAAGAAGTAATAAATGTCAAGTCTGGGACACTGAATAGCACCTGTACTGACATTAAACTCTTAATGTTAATTTTTTTTTGCCATACTTTCTCTAGGTTTTTGTACATAGACATTTCTAACCTCTCATTGCCCTAGGACACATCTTTTGTTTAATTTCATGTTGGCTTTTTGGACCTATACCAGGCATGAGCTACAACATGAGGCATGTACAGTAGATCTACCCTTTCTCAATGTTGGAATAAAATAGAGAACTAGTGAGGGGTGGGAGGGAAGGAGGTTCAAGCGCGGGGATATATGATTCACTTCGTTGTGCACCAGAAACTAGCAACAGTGTAAAGCAATTATACTCCAATTTAAAAATTGTTTAAAAATATATATGTGTGTGTGTGTGTGTGTATATATATATATATGTATGTATGTATATATATATATATGTATGTATATATAAATATATAGAACTAAAGCCTCAGTAAGCCTGGAGGCTGAAGGTAGATTTCTCTAAGGCCATACTTGCCCTCATTGAAGTTTTTGCCTTCCTAGAAAAAGTTTAGCTACTGATTTACCTCAGTAAATATTCAGAATATTTTTCAGAGATTTTATTCACATCACTATTGATATAAGACTATGAAACACTACCTAGTTTTAAAAGTACCTTCATTTGATCTTAATAACAGTGAAAATAAAAGGACAAGTTCTGGACTATTATTCCAAATTGATAGTCCAGGAAAGAGTCTCAGAACTGATAGAATCACACATCTCACCACTCCAGGAAAGAAAGGGAATTCATACGTATGGAGCTTCTACCAAATATACGTCTATTTCCACTTATCTAACTGGGAATAGTGACATATTGTCAATAATGTAATCACATCATCTTTTCCAAACCTCTTGAACTGAACTGAGGATACATTTTTGGGGCTGGGATGCTGGCCTGGTGGCTGTGATAGAGCACTGAACCCGTGTTTAGAGGTAATGACCTCATTGCCATGCTTTATCCAATTGAGCTAATCACCCATTTAATATTTAGATGAAATATTCCACTTCCTCCTTCCCCACCCCAGTATACCCTCCTGAGACTTCTATTAAAGAACCTACACATTGATTGAACTTCCTCCCTCTACTAGACTCTTGAGCAACAGTTCAGGTCTTGCTCATCTTTAATCTGTGGAGCCTAGCTTTAATGCCTGACTCACAGTAAATACCCAATAATTATTTGAATTAATTATCTGATCTCTGAGGTCCTTTAAATCTGTAGGTAAATATCTTATTCAGCAAAGTTCTAAACACCTGGAAGAGCAGAGTAATTACAACGTGCATATGCTCTTCTAACGATGTTTTCTAGCTGATTTTTGTTTTTAGAGTGATTTTGGACCTTGAAAAGGCAGGAAGTAGGGATGGCTCTGAATTTTGCTAAAATAGGGTAGAAAGAATGAGTGTAACAATGTCAAAATTAATCAATTTTCTATTTTCATGAGAGCTGATTCTCATACATTCATTTGAAATAGTGTATAGAATGTGAGTGTCAGTGGATAATTTGCTGAAATTTGCTGACATGCTTTTAAACAGCTAGGAGATAAGCTGCCTCAGACCAGCACCTAAGGGGAGATGTTACATGTCAGCCCTGACGTGTTGGTAGACATCATGAATCCAGTCTCCTAGCCATCTCTTGTGTTCTCTTTCGCTAGTCATTCCCAGTCTCTGTGACAGTGAGCTGTTTCACTTATGCCTTGGCTGTTCAGAAAGTGTGATGAGTCCTTTCACAAGCTGCAGCAGTGGTTTTCTGCTTTCTTCCTTTTTTCCAGATCTTCCCCTTCTAAATCCCAGTTGCCGGGTAATAGGTGGTATATGCACAGCTCAAGGAGTCTTCAGGACAGAAACTGCCCATCTCAAAAGAAGCCCATTAATGTTGCTGACATGCAGGAGCAACAACTGGCTAAGTGTGAGGCCCAAGATTTAATGGGGTCTTATTTGCCGAGACAAGATCAAGGTAATATTTCATCTGCTCTGGTGGAGAAAACACTTTTATTTAACTCTGAGTCTTACCTAAAGACATTCTGAGTAAATCAGCTTTCTAATGTAGTAGCCTATCATGAATGCATCTGTTATATGTAAACCCATTAGAAAAATAGCTTGAATGTTAATCCAAGTAGAAAATTATTGCCACTGTTAATCTGTCTACATTGGTTTAACTCTAGCAGTTTTGAGGATGAGAGAGTTCTTGGTACTGCTAAACATTTTACTTCAACTGTTAAATAAGAGTTCTAGGGCCCTAGGGTAACGTTTTAATCCTGTCCTTTATTGAAAAATGAGTTAGATCTCTAAAGTAAGCTCTTGTTTTATGAATTAATGACTATAAATTGCTATATATCTTATGCCTTATAAATCACTATAACTGAAAGGTGTGTTTTATGGCTTGTAAATCAAGGTTTTAATCAGTAAAGAAAGTTTTAAATTAATCCTCAAAAACACATCATCATAAAAGGTGCTCTTAGGCACCTAAATGTATTTAGCCATATTCACTGGGGTCTTTTTAGTAATCTCATACATTCTACTTAGCTGTGCTTACTTGCTGATATAGTGACATTTTCTGAAATGTTTTGGGGATGGTGTATTTTTTTAATTTGGTAATGATAGCTGATAATTTATTGAGTGAAAAATTTAATGATACCATCGTAAGTAGCTGTCTCATTTTCAACCCTTTTTCCTTCCTTACAAAAGTATTAATATGTTCAGTACCAGATGGTTGAAGAATATAAGTAATAAAAAAGCCATTTCAAACTACCTATATTCTTGTCATCAATAATAAAATATGCTATATATCTTTAGTCAGTTTACGTAAACTTTAATTTTCTAATAAAAAATCATGATCAGTATTTCTTTGCCATCTTTAATATATCAGGAGCATGTCTTTTTTTTCTAATTTAAAAACATTTTGATTGTTTTTAGTCAACTATTTGTATTTGGTCCTTTTTTTTTTAAGTTTCACTGATTTAGGCAGTGCCAAAATCTTCACAAACAGTCCAAAGATTAAAGTATACATTTGATTATAACTGAAACACTTTTCTGTATACCTGAAACTAATACAATGTTGTCAGTCAACTATACCCCAATATAAGATAAAAACTTTTTTGAAGTATACATTTGAATCAAAACCATCCCCTAAGAACTAAAATAGATAAATGACAGAAATTATAGAAAGCAGGCTATATAATATTGCATCTAAGGGATTCTAAGATATAAACATATTTCATGTTAAGACTGAGATAAGGTAGCATCTTAAAAATCAGTGGTATCTTAGACTTCCCTGGTGGGTTTGTTAAATAATTTGTCTGCCAGTGCAGGAGACATGGGTTCAGTCCCTGGTCTGGGAAGATCCTACATGCCTTGGAGGAACTAACCCTTTTTACCAGTTATTGGACCTGTCCTCTAGAGCCCAGGAACCACAACAGTAGCCCCCATTCACAGCAAACAGAGAAAAGCCCAAGCGGCAACGAAGACCCAGCACAACCATAAATAAATAAATAAAACATAATTCCTATAAGAAAAAAAATGGTATCTTTAAAAATTTTTAATTTATCTTTAATTGTGGTAAAAAGACATGAAATTTACCTCTTAACCATTTTTAAGAGCTCAGCAATATTAAGTATACTCCCATTATTACGCAGTAGATCTCTAAAATTTTTCATCTTATAAAACAAATTCTGTACCCATTAAATAGCAACTCCCTTTTCTTCCCGCATTCTCTCGGAGTCAGCATTTTACTTTCTAAGAGTTTAGCTATTCTAGATAGCTCATACAAATGGAATCATGCAGTATTTATCCTTTTGTGACTGACTTCTTTAATTTAGTATACTGTCTTCAACATTCATCCATGTTTGTAGCATGTGACAGGATTTTCTTTAAAAACCATTGTGTGAGGGACTTCTCTGGCAGTCCAGTGGTTAAGACTCCGTGCTTCCAATGCAAGGTGTTCGAGTTCTATCCCTGGTCAGGGAACTGGGATCCCACAGGATCCCAGGAGCTGGGATCGTCGAGCAGCATGGCCAAGACGAACTAAAAAAAAATTAACACAACTAACAAACAAAAAAACTGTGTGTGTGTGTGTGTGTGTGTGTGTGTATCACATTTTCTTTAGTCATTTATCCATTGAGAGACATTTGGGTTGCTTCCATCTCTTGGCTATTGTGAATAATTCTACAATGAATGTGCATGTGTACATTTCTCTATTTTATTGTAATTCAATGGAATACGTGATGAGTAAGTACTCCATTGTGATGGATGTGGCATGATTTTTTTAATCTCATTATTGGACATTTAGTTTGTTTCTAAAGCTTTACTGTTATAAACATTGTTGCAGTGAACCTTCCCATGACTACACTTGTGCAGACCTCTTTAATGTCCTTAGGATACATTTCTATAACTAGAATTGTTGACTGTGAGTATAAACACACAAGGCTTTTGCACGTCGTGCCAGATTTCCTTTAGAAAAGTTGTCACTTTGCACATCTACCCGGTGTTATTAATGTACCCATTTTTCTCTTACCTAACTTAATCTTTTAAATTCTTAGCAGACTAGATGTTATAATTCAAGATACATGGCCATGTAGATTAAACTTCTTTCTTCATTCCTTCCAGAGGGAACCCCTTACCTGAAATCTGGAATCAGCCTCTTCTCTCATGAACCCGAGTCTGATCCCTCTGAAGACAGAGCCCCAGAGCCAGCTCATGTTCACAGCATGCCACCCACAGCCTCTGCACTGAAATTATCCCAATTTCGAGTAGAAGAATCTACCAAGAATCCAGCTGCTGCTCACATTACTAATACTACAGGGTGTAACCTGAGGGAAGAAAGTGTGAGCAAAGAGAAGCCAGAAGTGTTATCTTCAACAGAAAGAAGCAACAAAAGACTTTCTATGGTGGCATCAGGCTTGACCCCAAAAGAACTCGTGAGTGTCTCCATATGTATTTCCCTAACGACCAAGCCTTCATTAACATACTGCAGATGGTTTTAAATGGGTGTTAACTGTAAATAACCTATAGGAAGAAATCTAGCCGACAAGCTCATTTCTATGTAATTTAATTTCCATTACTAATTTCTAAAAATTTATACCTAGATAAAGCTATAGCATGAATTATTTTTGTATATATTTACTAAAGGAAATAGTATTAGCAGAAAGATTAGAGTGTTGAGTATGATACAGAGCTTTTTTAATTTTAATTTTCTTTCTATTGAAAAAAACAAGTATAAGGCATCTTTTTCCTACCTGAGTGAACTTACCTGCATGATTAAATTTCAGTTGGTTCTAAGCACATCATCAGATAGTAGCATTTTTCCATTGCTTATTTTTTTTTATCCTGGCTTATTACATTGTTTTGATGTTGTTATACTGTTATGGTAGAATACACACAACATGAAATTTACCTTCTTAACCATTTTTAAGTGTATGGTTCTGTTAGTGATAAGTTTATCACATTGTTGTGCAACCAGTCTCCAGAAGTTTGTTCATCTTGCAAAACTAAAATTCTATACCTATTAAACAATAACACCTCATTCCCCCTGGCATCACCATTCTACCTTCTGTCTCTATGAATTTGACTATTCTTTGTTGTTGTTGTCGAGTCGCTAAGTTGTGTCTGACTGTTTGCAACTCCGTGGATTGCAGCACGCCAGGCTATGCCAGGACACTTCACTATCACCCGGAGTTTGCTCAAACTCGTGTCCATTGAATCAGTGATACCATCCAACCATTTCATCCTCTGCTGTCCTCTTCTCTTCCTGCCCTCAATCTTTTCCAGCATCAGGGTCTTTTTTAATGAGTCAGTTCTTCACATCAGGTGGCCAAAGTATTGGAGCTTCAGCTATTTTCACTGTTGAAAAGATTCATTGCTGCTGCTGCTAAGTCGCATCAGTCATGTCCGACTCTGTGCAACCCCATAGACGGAAGCTCACCAGGCTCCTCTGTCCCTGAGATTCTCCAGGCAAAAACACTGGAGTGGGCCGCCATTTCCTTCTCCAATGCATGAAAGTGAAAAGTGAAAGTGAATTCGCTCAGTCATGTCCAACTCTTAGCGACCCCGTGGACTGTAGCCTACCAGGCTCCTCCGTCCATGGGATTTTCCAGGCAAGAGTACTGGAGTGGGGTGCCATTGCCTTCTCTGTATACTGAGTGAGTGAAGTGAAGTTGCTCAGCCGTGTCCAACTCTTTGCAACCCCATGGACAGTAGCCTACCAGGCTCTGCGGTCCATGGGATTTTCCAGGCAAGAATACTGGAGTGGGCTGCCATTTCCTTCTCCAAAAAGATTCAATAGTGGATGTCATTTATTGCATGCAGAGAAATGATTCAGTCATTCTTAAATGAGGCCTCCCAGGTGGCATTCATGGTAAAGAACCCACCTGTCAATACAGGAGGCATCAGAGATTCAGGTTCAATCCCTGGATTGGGAAGATCCCTGGAGGAGGGCATGTCAACCCACTCTAGTATTCTTGCCTGGAGAATCACATGGACAGAGGAACCTGGCGAGCTATATAGCCCATAGGATCACAAAGAGTTGAACAGCTGAGGCAACGTAGCTTGCACACACTCATTCTTAAATATATCCTTCCTGGGATAGGAGCCATTTCTCATCCTAGCTTGTTGATAGGTTAGCAGCTGCACCTGATCTCTATGGCCAGACGTGTCTCACTACTAAAATGGCAAAAAGTAAGCTATGACTGCCCTAGTAGAGACAGTGAATCTCATCAATAATGCGAGAAGTCTCACCTCATAACCATGTGCCCAGAATAGCTGTTTGCTCTAAAAATTCATACCTATGTCTGATAGTGTTGCTTTTGGTCTTTTGCCAACACATCTAAAATTCTTTATTCGTTGAAAATTAGCATTTCTCATTCCTTTGTTTTGTGAGATCAGCTTTTCAGAGGAGGCTAAAATGATGTAATCTTTCTTGCCCTGGGCAATCCTGAACTGCATATTAGATTCTAAGTGGCTTGGGTACTGTTGTCTTTAAATAAGCAAAGAGGAAAACTTTTCAGCTCTATTCAGACTTGCTGAAGTGTGGTAAATTTATTATGAAAGCTTCTGACTGTATTACACATGATTAATTCTGAAGCCCATATTAAGATGATCTTTTCAGCAGTTGCTCTTCTAACTGAACACTGTTTCAAGGCTGGGATTTCAGCAATTAATCAGTTCAGAATTGCTAATGATCCTGGCAGAGGGCAGTAGGAAAAGGGGGAGGATATCATTAACTTCTCCAGTTTGTCTTTTTCAGTGCCCTGTGGCAGTACGGAGTGAGGCAGCATGAAAGAAAGTTGCTAGGCCTCCACTGCAGTCGTGGCACCCATAAATACTGGCGTGGGTGGCAATGGCTAGTCAGTGATGACCCTTAGTAAACAAAATTATTTACCAGGCAGTAGCTGCTAATTATGTCAGCTGTGTCCATAATGGATCTGGTTAATTTCTTTTACTGCCTATTGATTTTTTTATTTGGTTGCTAGATAATAGCTCAAAGGCTCTAGATTTCTTTTGAGGCAAGTGTGTGTCTCTTCTAATCCTTCTCCTTAAGAGGAATTGATAGATTTGTACTAACCTTTACAAGCATCTTGACTTGAATGTTTTGAAACTGTCACCAGGGTGAATCTAGTTCTTTATAAGCCACTTATCTAAGCATAACTTTCTGTATAGGCTAGTTACCCCTCAGTTTATAAAGTATAGACTCATAAATCTAAATTACAATATAAAAGGGTGTCACTCCACAAAGAAACTATCTTAGGGAATCAAATGATATCTGCATATCTGTTATTAAAGGGAAAATTAATATTATTTTGAATCTTTGGTTATAATTCTATGTCTGCTAGCACAGACTACTTCAGAATTTCTTCCTCTGATTTGTACATAATTTTTATTAAATTACTACTTATTTTGAGACTTCATATTAGAATAAAAAGGGTGTACTTTTATGAGAAAAAATGGAAATTCAAAACTGGGATAACTAATTCTCAAGCTGTGTACTAGAGGTAATTTGTTATAATGTAATATTTGGTTTGGTTTCAGATGCTTGTGCAGAAATTTGCCAGAAAACATCACGTCACTTTAACTAATCTAATTACTGAAGAGACTACTCATGTCATTATGAAAACAGGTATACCAAGAGCCTTTACAGAATATGCTATATCTGTTGTGTAAAACGACTTCCCTGGTGGCTCAGACGGTAAAGCATCTGTCTACGATGCGGGAAACCCGGGTTCGATCCCTGGGTTGGGAAGATCCCTTGGAGAAGGAAATGGCAATCCACTCCAGTACTCTTGCCTAGAAAATCCCATGGACAGAGGAGCCTGATGGGCTACTGTCCATGAGGTCGCAAAGAGTCGGACACGACTGAGCGACTTCATCATGTAATGTTGTGTAAAACTATATGAAGAAATGGGAGTATTTGTTAAGCATAGCATGAATGATCTTCTTCCAGTAGTCAGTTGTTACCTGATAAAAGAAAAATAATAAGTTTTGCTACTTCCTGAACCTCTTTTATTTTGGGTTAATACTGGAGAATGATAAGCCAGAACGATGAATCACTTCTAGTCCACCCTGCCTGGACTACACTGTGTGAGGGCTTTCTGGGTAGGACAGAGCCCAAGTCCTAGCGAAACACATGGGGCAAAGAGGGGAATGAGTAGAAGTGAAATCTGCTTATTCAAAATCTAGGTAGTTGGAAACCCTGGCTCCATGTCCACTCCATGTCCTCACCCCACTCCAACCCTAGTTTCAGTGTGGTTGAGAGTTTTTCAGGAAACAAGTCCAGTTATTGCTCTGAGATAGCCTAGCATATGAAAAAGGAAAAAGAAAGGAAAATTCATTTGTCCGACACCTTCCCCTTTTAAAATCTTAAGTTCCACTTATGTGATGACAAGGGAGACCTCAGAGGCTTTTAGTTGACTGTAAGGTAAATCTGAGTAGACATTTCAGGGCCACTAACAAAGCTCATTTGAAATTGGGCCTTACTGATACAAAAGCCTAACACCAGAGCAAGTGAGGTGATGATTCTGACACCCCCTACACACACGCAACCCCACCCCCTCTAGAGCGAGCTCCTGAAAGATATGTGCTCTGTTTTGAGCACCGTGCTTTCTTTTCACACTGGTCCCTGACAACAGTTTATCCAGAGGCAGATGAAGGGAATGGGGAAAGGGAATTTAGAGCAATGTCATTTGAAGAAGAAATGAAGAAATAAGAAGACCTAAGGAAACAAGGCAAGCGTCTTCAAATATCTGAAGAGTCGTTGTCTGTAGAAGGAGTTAGGCTCACTCATGAGCTCTAGAAAGCAAAGACGGGTTCCTGTGGCTAACAGAAGATGCAGGTTGAAGCATACCTCTTAAAACCTCCCTAACAAAATGGATTCTGTAGTCCTCTCTGGGGTTTTTCTGTTCTTGAGCGTGGGATCAAGACTCCTTGGCAGGGACACATTGCCTTAAAACTTCTAAGAGCTTAGGTTTCTACTGTATTACGATTGAACCACAGGGACAGAGGATAATGCTCACAGGAACCAGACAACAAAACAAGGTACTGTGAACTAAGTAATGTTTTAGAGATGAATATCTTTAAACTTGAATATATCTTAAGCTATAGGTTTGGATCAAGGCTGCTGATAGGTGAAAAGAAAACTTTAAAATGCAAATTAAATTGAAAGTGGTTCAAGTCTTTAAACTCAAAGGCAATAATACGTTTGTTGCTTTTAAACTAGAAATGACCTAAAATTTCTGTGTTTAAAACATATTATTAAATCAGCCTTCACGGCAGTTAAACAAAAAGCTTTAAAAAATTGTGTGTGGGGGGTGGTGAGTGGCGGAGTTTTTTTTTTAATTTGTGAAGAATTCTGGTTAGGAAGAACAGCAGTTGCTACTCCCAGCAGATGGCCTGCTGTGTTCAGGATTTAGTTAAATACATTTCTCCTGTTTAAAACTAAGTGTTCTTTCCTGAGTTACCTTAGTCCTTCACAGGGGCCTTTAAAACACGAAAAAAAACCAGAAGCAATTCTTCAGCTGCTTTCTAAAATACTTAGGTTGAAAAGAGGAAAACTATGAAAATACTTTTTTTTTGGTCACTTGGAAGGGAATTAGGAATTAGGGTTAGGATTCCCCAAGTAGAAGTTCTAGGGGTGAAAATTCATCGCTTACATTGACATTTCAAATTTAGGATTTCAATAATACTTTTTTCTTCTCCTTTCACATGTACCATCTAATGAAATAGATCTTCCCCATCCACACATATCAATACTACCAACATGGGTAATTCCTTGAGCACAATGACAGACACCTTTAACTGCATTGACATCTAGAAAATAGGGCTGACATTTCCCGTGATCTTGCCTTCCTGTCAGCCTTTTCCAAACTTCCAAAGATCCGCACTGGCTGGTTAGAATTATGACTGCTTTCAGCCTCTGAGTCTATCACCAGAAGTGTTAGAATCATCCATCCAGACTGATCTCAGGTAGCGTAAGGAGCCTGGGGTGCTTCAGCTTCTTAATGGCAGCCTTTCCTAATTTAGTTTTAAACTTCTAATCCTTTGGATGTTTTCCATTTTGCAGATCCTGAGTTTGTGTGTGAACGGACACTGAAATATTTTCTGGGAATTGCAGGAGGAAAATGGGTAGTTAGCTATTTTTGTAAGTACCGTATAATTTTTCCCCTCCTCCCTTTAACACCTCCAAATTGCATTTTGACACCTAACATTTTAACACCTAAGGTTTTTGCTGATGCTGAATCTGAATTTAGGAAAGGTCTTTAACAGTAACACTGAACTAAGTTTTATCTTTAGTGCATATGTCTTTGTTCAGATATGCTGGTGGTGTGGGGGGAAATGTTTTTCTTTTGATAACTAATAGGACCTAATCTGCTCCTGGCAATGTTAAGCATAAAATCTAGGGATTTATTTAATTGTAGGCAGAAATCCACGTGCAGCAAGCACTTTTATAATGTTAAATTAAGCATCAACGGTCTCTCTAGAAGGAAGTCTATTAAGGAGCTGTGGTTTTACAAAGAGAGGATCACTGTTCAGTGTTATTTCTCCCACACTCTTATGTGAATCACTTCACCATCCACCTCCATGAAGGGAGCTCTTCTGCTCTTGTGTAACCTGTCTTTTCTATGATCTTTTCAGGGGTCATCCAGTCTATTAAAGAAAGAAAGATGCTGGATGAGGTAGGTACTCTGTTTTACAAACTAATCAAAGAGACTTTATACCATTGAGTCATACAGTCACCAAAAATTTATCTGCTTCCTGCCTTGCACTACTTTCTAAAGATTTTCTTTGATAATATCCATCATCAAGAGTTATGCAGCGATTTCTGTGGTGATCCAGTGGTTAAGAATTTGCTTTCCAATTCAGGCAATGCGGGTTCAATCCCTGGTTGGGGAACTAAGATCCCATATTCCGCTGGGCAACTAAGCCTGCACACTGCAACTAGAGAAAGCCCACGCACTGCAGTGAAGACCCAGTATAGCCCCCCAAAAAGAAAAAAAGAGTTATGCAGAGCAAAGTAGGAAGTTCTGTGTTCTCACTTGTTTGTTTTAATAGAAACAATCCTTTCCTCAGAGAAAAGAAAAGGAATTTATAAAGTAGCAAACAAAGACTCATAAGCAGGAGAAACAGGCCCACCTAAATCTTACACGCATACATACACCTTTGTAGAAAACTCATTCACAGTTGAAGAAGAATCCTTCATATTAACATGCAAATGTGTCTGTTTAGAAATCTGATTCCTTCAAAGAGATTTCACTCTTTGATACTGAGAACAGGGAAAGGTAAATAAGATAGAGCGTAGGAGGAGGAATAATTTTAGCACAACCATCTTAGAGCTGCTGGTGACAACAGATCAGGCAAAATAAAATTACCAAAAAACAGTTTTAAACTATTATGCACTGTTCAATATATTCATAATTAATTAACTGACATTTCTGTTGGTTTTAACTTTCAATGCCATATTTTTGGGAGCCTGCTATCTGCTGGGCACCAGGAATACAGCAGAAAGCAAGACTGATAGGCCTCTGCTTTGGTGGGATGAATGTTCATTGAAGGGTGGGAGATACATAATAAATAAGATAAATAAAGATAAATAGATAAAGATGTGTTTAAATATCAATAAACACTATGAAGAAATATACAGAACAACAGACTGGCAGTTGACTGGGGACAGAGGTTGACTATTAATATTTAGGTAAAGAGACCCAGGAAGCTGTCTGAAAAGCTTGCGCTGAAACCTAAGAAACAAGAAAGAATTGACCTTGAAAAATGTAGGAAACAAATGTTATAGGCAGAGGACAGCAAACATAAAGGTCTTAAGAAAGGAATGAGCTTGATTTGTTAAAGAAAAATAGGCCAGGGAGGAACGTCTCTGGTGGTCAGTGGCTAAGACTGCACTACCAATGCAAGGGGCCCAGGTTCAGTCCTTGGTCAGGGAACTGGATCTCACATGCTGCAACTAAGAGTTCACATACTGAATATTGTAGGTCCTGTGTGCTGCAACTAGGACCCAGTGAAAAAGAAAGAAAAATGGGCCAGTATAGCTGGGAGTTGGTGAATCTTATGTAGGAAGCTGCGGAGAAGGCGATGGGACCCCACTCCAGTACTCCTGCCTGGAAAATCCCATGGACGGAGGAGCCTGGTGGGCTACAGTCCATGGGGTCGCTGAGGGTCAGACACGACTGAGCGACTTCCCTTTCACTTTTCACTTTCATGCATTGGAGAAGGAAATGGCAACCCACTCCAGTGTTCTTGCCTGGAGGATCTCAGGGACCGGGGAGCCTGGTGGGCTACCGTCTATGGGGTCACACAGAGTCAGACACGACTGAAGTGACTTAGCAGCAGCAGTAGCAGCATGTAGGCAGCTGAGGTTAGACAAGAGGTTGGAGAAGGTCATAGACAAGGGCCAGGTTTGGTGTGAGTCATGGTAAAGAGTTTGAATGTTATCTGTACAGTAATGAGTCCTGGAAATGGTAAGAAGAGTTTAGTTTGCGATGGTTGGAAATAAGACTTACTAATAGGTTAAATCGGAGAAGGCAATGGCAACCCAGTCAGGTACTCTTGCCTGGAAAATCCCATGGATGGAGGAGCCTGGTAGGCTGCAGTCCATGGGGTCGCGAAGAGTCGGACACGACTGAGCGAATTCACTTTCACTTTTCACATTCATGCATTGGAGAAGGAAATGGCAACCCACTCCAGTGTTCTTGCCTGGAGAATACCAGGGACGGGGGAGCCTCGTGGGCTGCTGTCTCTGGGTTCACAGAGTCGGACACAACTGAAGCAGGAGCAGTAGGTTAAATTGGAGGATGGGGTAAAGAAGGGAATTGAGAGTGTAATGGTTAAATTTTTGTCGTGAACAACGGAGTGGATGTTCAGTTCAGTCGCTCAGTCATGTCCAACTTTTTGCCACCCCATGGACTGCGGCAGGCCAGGCTTCCCTGTCCATCACCAACTCCCAGAGCTTACTCAGACTCATGTGCATTGAGTTGGTGATGCCATCCAACCATCTCATCCTCTGTCATCCCCTTCTCCTCCTGCCTTCAAACTTTCCCAGCATCAGGGTCTTTTCCAGTGAGTCAGTTCTTCGCATCAGGTGGCCAAAGTATGGAAGTTTCAGTTTCAGCTTCAGCATCAGTCCATCCAATGAATATTCAGGACTGATTGTGTTTAGGATGGACTGTATGGATCTCCTTGTAGTCCAAGGGACTCTCAAGAGTTTTCTCCAACACTACAGTTCAAAAGCATCAGTTCTTCAGTGCTCAGCTTTCTTTATGGTCCAGCTCTCACATCCATACATGACTACTGGAAAAACCATAGCTTGGACTAGATGAACCTTTGTCGGCAAAGTAATGTCTCTGCCTTTTAATATGCTGTCTAGGTTGGTCATAGCTTCTCTTCCAGGGGCAAGCGTCTTTCAATTTCATGGTTGCAGTCACCATCTGCAGTGGTTTGGGGGCCCAAGAAAATAAAATTTGTCACTGTTTCCACTGTTTCCTTATCTATTTGCCATGAAGTGATGGGACCAGATACCATGATCTTTGTTTTTTGAATGTTGAGTTTTAAGCCAGCTTTTTCACTCTCGTCTTTTATTTTCATCAAGAAGCTTTTTAGTTCCTCTTCACTTTCTGCCATAAGGGTGGTGTCATCTGCATATCTGAGGTTATTGATATTTCTCCCTGCAATCTTGATTCCAGCTTGTGCTTCATCCAGCCTAGCATTTCTCATGACATACTCTGCATATAAGTTAAATAAGCAGGGTGACAGTATACACCCTTGATGTACTTCTTTCCCAATTTGGAACCAGGTCTTTGTTCCGTACTTAGTTCTAACTGTTGCTTCCTGACCTGCATACAGATTTCTCAGGAGGCAGGTTAGGCGGTCTGGTATTCCCATCTCTTTAAGAATTTTCCACAGTTTGTTGTGATCCACACAGTCAAAGGCTTTGGCATAGTCAGTAAAGCAGAAGTAGATGTTTTTCTGGAACTCTCTTGCTTTTTTCTATGATCCAACGAATGTTGGCTTTTATTTATTTTTTTTGAATATTGGTAATTTGAACTCTGTTTCCTCTGCCTTTTCTAAATCCAGTTTGAATGTCTGGAAAGTTCTCAGTTCATATACTGTTGAAGCCTCGCTTGGAGAATTTTGAGCATTTCTTTGCTAGCACGTGAGATGAGTGCAATTGTGTGGTAATTTGAACATTCTTTGGCATTGCCTTTTCTTTGGGATTGACATGAAAACTGACCTTTTCCAGTCCTGTGACCACTGCTGAGTTTTCAAAATTTGCTGGCATATTGAGTGCAGCACTTTCATGGCATCATCTTTTAGGATTTGAAATAGCTCAACTGGAATTCCATCACCTCCACTAGCTTTGTTCGTAGTGATGCTTCCTAAGGCCCACTTGACTTTGCATTACAGGATGTCTGGCTCTAGGTGAGTGATCATACCATCATAGTTATCTGGGTCATGAAGACCTTTTTTGTATAGTTCTTCTGTGTATTCTTGACACCTCTTCTTAATATCTTCTGCTTCTGTTGGGTTCATATTGTTTCTCTCCTTTATTGAGCCCATCTTTGGATGAAATGTTCCCTTGGTATCTCTAATTTTCTTGAAGAGATCTCTAGTCTTTCCTATTCTATTGTTTTCCTCTATTTTGCACTGATCACTGAAGGCTTTCTTATCTCTCCTCGATATTCTTTGGAATTCTGCATTTAGATGGGTATATCTTTCCTTTTCTCTTCTGCCTTTAGCTTCTCTTCTTTTCTCAGCTATTTGTAAGGCCTCCTCAAGCAACGGTTTTGCCTTTTTGCATTCCATTTTCTTGGGAATGGTCTTGATCACTTGTCTTGTACAATTAATTGTCAGGAACCTCTGATTGTCAGGAACAATGAAGTGAATGTTAGTGATGTTAATTAGATAAGGAAGACATGAGGGAGGAGCGTGTTGGGAGGGGGAGGAGTGAGAGGCAGGAGTAGAATCAAGAGCTCTATTTTATTTATTTATTTTTTAAATTATTTATTTATTCATTTTCGGCTGCTCTGGGTCTTCATTGCTGGAGGCAGCCCTTCTCTAGTTGCAGGAGAGCAGGGGCTACTCTGTAGTTTTGGTGCACAGGCTTCTCACTGCATTAAGCGTCTCGTTGCGGCTTGCAGGCTCTAAGGTGCAGGCTCAGTACTTGCGGCTCACAGGCTTAGTTGCCCAGAAGCATGTAGGATCTTCCTGAACTGGTATCCCCAGCATCACAAGGCAGATTCTTAACCACTGGACCACCAGGGAAGCCCCATGAGCTCTGTTTCAGATGCATGGATTTGGGAAATTATGTTGTGTGACACCCAGATAGAGAGGTTAGTAGGCACAGGGGTACGACGAGGACTGTTAATTTTAGGGTCATCTTCAAACAGATGACATTATTTATCACTAGACTCTTCTCACTCACATGACCAGGAAATATTCGGAGTTCTTTGGTTTTTTTTTTTTTACCATACCACGCAGCATTTGAGATTTTAGTTCCCCAACTGGGATGGAACCCATTCCCCCTGCACTGGAAACACAGAGTCTTAACCACTGGACCACAGGAAAGTCCCAGAGTTATTTTACCTAATAACAGCCTGTGATTATACTCATGACTTTATTTTTCTTTATAATACTCTTAGCAACAAATGTGGTCCCTGAGAGTCTAAGTTTCAGTAAGAATTGTTTCTAAGCATTCGTTTCCCCAAATTCTCCCAAAAGCTCTAACCTCTTCAATTTGATTAGTCTTTATTTCCTCATCCTTGACCAGTCAAAATATGATTATGAAAAGCCTCTTTCTTCAGTATATTAAATATATATTTTATCATTTTGGTTTCATTAACTATAAATCTCTCAATGGGAAACCTGAGAAGCCCTTACTTCTTTAGATGATAATACAGATTGATTTAAAAGATCAGGAATTCTCCAGTTATCTTTAAACAGCCCAGTATTAGCAGTTTAAATGCTAAGTGAATGTTTTGAGAGGAGATAGATGTTGAAAATTAAAATACATCAAGTCCCAGTGAGGTGAAAAGCCAGTTGTTAGTTTCTGTCCAGAAAGATTTGCTTCAATGAATTGATTTCAGCAGCTGAGATGCTGGTCATTTCATTCATTCTACCAATAAGGATGATTTTGGGGGAAGGGGGTCAAAACTGCCTGGCAATACATTCCTTAAATATGACGTATCTCCTCTGTTTGCATTGAAGGAAGCTTTTTCTCTGACCCCTGTGGTTTGGGTTTGGTTTCTTTCAGCATGATTTTGAAGTCAGAGGAGATGTTGTCAATGGAAGAAACCATCAAGGCCCAAAACGAGCAAGAGAATCCCGGGACAAGAAGGTAAAGCCCTTCTCCCCAGTGTTGACAAAAAGCCCACCTACTCCTCTGCATTCTGACCACTTCAAGGAGATGGTCTCATTCATCTTATAAGGGGCCTTATAAAATGGTCCCTTACACTGCTAGAACAAGTAGGTGCGTTCATAATAGGGTTGTTTTTTTTTTTTTAGCTTTGCTAACCCAACAAAGTAAATAAGTACAGTCATTCCTCAATACCCTTGGGGAATTGGTACCAGGACACCCTGAAGATAACCAAAATCCAAGGATGTTCAAGTCCCTTTTAAAAATGATGTCGCATTTGCATATAATATCTTCCCTTATATTGTTTTAAAATTTTTGCTTTGTTTGCTGTGCTCAGACTTTTTCTAGTTGCTGCAAGCAGGGTCTGCTTTCTCGTTCAGTGACTTCTCTTGTTGCAGAGCATGGGCTCTAGGGCATGTATGCTTTATAGTTAGGTCTCAGGGGCTCTAGAGTGCAGGCTCAGTAGCTGTGGCACGCTGGCATAGTTTGTCTCAAGGCATGTGGGATCTTCCCAGAGCAGGGACCAAACCCATGTCCAAATTTTTTTTTTCCAAATATTTTCCTTTGACAGTTGATTAAATCTGGACATAGAACTTGTTGGATCCAATAAGGCAGTGGGCCAACTGTATTATCTGTTTTATAAATGAGGGAGCTTAGAGGTTTAGAGAAGTTATATAATTTGGATTTCCTTCTAGGGTGCAAATCTTAGCTGATAAATGGCAGAGCTGGCATTTGAGATAGATGTGAATCTAAAACCTTTGCACTTTCTCCTTTGCAGTGGTGTTTCTCTATAGCAGTGTGATAAGTGCTGTGAGGGGGTGTACCCAGTTCTGTCTGGGGAGCATAGAAGAGGAAGTGATATCATTAACATCTATGCCATGTTCACTATATCCAGGGACTGCTAATTAATTAAGAATTTTACAGCAATTCTAGGAAGCATGTACTATAATTATGCCTATTTTATAGATGAGAAAATTAAGGCTCAAAGAGGTTGAGTAAATTGCCCAAGCTCACACAGCTAGTTGTGAGCCCAACTAGAAGCTGAACCCCTGCAGTCTCCCTCTCAAATCTGACTCTTAATGACAACACCATAGTTTCCTGGCATGTTATAGGAGGTTTCATACAGGAAGAAAATTTAATTATTCTGACAGCTTTACAAATAAAAGACTATAGGCCCAGGAAGATTCAGTGACTTTCCTCCCCAGATCATACCATTGTGGATGATGTAGCCAAAATTATGTCATTCTCTCAAGGAGAAATCCAGGCAAGATTTCACACCTTCAGAAAGACACATGTACCCCAGTATTCATTGCAGCACTATTTACAGTAGCCAGGACAAATCGATAAGTGAATGGATAAAGAGGATTTGGGGTGTATACACAATGGAATATTACTCGGCCATAAAAAGGAATGGAAGTGGGTCATTTGTAGCGAAGTGGATGGACCTAGAGTCTGTCACATAGAGGGAAGTCAGAAAGAGAAAAAGAAATATTGTATATTAATGCAAATGTGTGGAATCTAGAAGAATGATACTGTTGAGCCTGTTTGCAGGGCAGGAGGAGAGATGCAAATGTAGGGAACAAACGTGGACACAGTGTAGGAAGGGAAGGGGAAATGAATTGGAAGAATAGCATTGACATATATACACTACCATGTGTGAAATAGATGGCTAGTGGGAAGCTGCTGTATAGCGCAGGGAGCTCAGCTCAGTCCTCTGTGATGACCTAGAGGGGTGGAATGGGCTGGGGAAATGGGAGGAAGGTTCACGAGGGAGGGGATATATATACATACATACAGTTGATTCACATCATTGTGCAGCGGAAACTAATACCACCTTGTAAAGCAATTATACTCCAACTTAAAAAAAAGAAAAAGATTTCGCACCTGCCTCTCAGGCCTGAGCTGGCTCTCGGGTCACTGAGCGCTGATGTTCCTGGTCTGCATTCCCTCCTTTTCCAAATGTGCACCACTGGGCATCTCAGAACATCCCCATACAGAGCACCTCCTGTTCCTTTATAGGACTTGAGAGAGAGCCAACAGAGATGCTTTTCTGAGGAAAACTGCTTTGGGAGATGAGCACAGATGGAGCCCTGGAGCTCAGAAACCCTTGGGGTTGGCGTACCCTCACCCTTTGAGTCTATCAAGTAACTTCCAGATGCCAAGAAAAAATTGCTGCCCTGTTTCTCCTCCTGCTTGGGCCCCAGGGCAGCTCTGTGTGAGCCAGTCAGTTGTTTTTATTCCACTGGATGCGAGGCAGAGTCAGCACCAGATTCTTCCCTCCTTGAAAGGAAAGTCCAGCATTTGGAGTTAATGGCAGTGACGGAACATGCTGGTCAAAGTAATGTTGTTCATAAGACACCAAGTGTTACCATAGTGGTTTTTTGTGGAAGAGAAATGTATTTGAAGAGGTGAAATTTCAGATTTCCTATCTCACAACTAGACATCCTCATCAGTGAATGTCAGCCTGGATGTTGACATCCAGAATGGAATTAGGAATTAGAATTCCTAATCTTTTGTACTATTTGCAGCAACATTTGGCTCCAGTCGGGCTTCCCTGGTAGCTCAGTTAGTAAAGAATCCATCTGCAATGCAGGAAACCCTGTTGATTCCTGGGTCAGGAAGATCCGCTGGAGAAGGGATAGGCTACCCACTCCAGTTTTCTTGAGCTTCTCTCGTGGTTCAGCTGGTAAAGAATCCACCTGCAATGTGGGAGACCTGGGTTCGATCCCTGGGTTGGGAAGATCCTTTGGAGATGGGAACAGCTACCCACTCCAGTATTCTGGCCTGGAGAATTCCATGGACTGTATAGTCCATGGGGTCCAACGAGTCAGACACGACTGAGTGACTTTCACTTCACTTCACTTGGCTCCAGCTGGCTGTCTGGAGACAACTTTTAGCATCATAAACATGTAGGTCCTGCCAACAGGTTTAGGATGCAGTTTATTTGTAGAGATAGTAAGAATGGCACAGATGGAGGTTGTCATTTACAGCAGAAGCAGACTTGTCCTACTATCTGTCCTTATTCCTCTGGCTGAGGTTAAAGTGGGAGGGGAGGAAGGAGAAAGGTGAACATTTCCTAAAAGGCCATCATGTGTTTTTAGCTTCCTGATTTTTCTCTGCTCCAGTCTCTCTTGAAGCCTTGTGAGTTCTAGGCCTAGACAGTTTTCGATTTCGTGGAATGGGGAGAAAGAAGGAGGGTCAGGAGAGAACATAGGCTACCTAAATCGTATGTATCCAGCCAACTGGTACAATTTCGACTTTTTCTTTAAAATGATACTTAATTCCTTCCCTAAGAACCTGTGCCAAAGCATGGGTAAGAATTTGCTTGTCTGGAAAGAGTCGTCACCAGCCACATGAAGCTGTTTACATTGTGATTAACTAAAATTAAATAAAATAGGAAGTTCAGTTCCTCAATCATCATGATCACATTTCAAGTGCTCGTTAGCTACAGGTAACTCATTAAAGCAATTATAGAACATTTCCACCATCACAGAAAGTTCTTTTGGACAGTCTGTTGAGTACTGTGAGTAGAAGAGGTACCTACAAGTTACAGTGTGATCTGTGTCTCCTGAAATTTATGCAGTCAGCTTAGTGGAGAGAGGCAGAATCAGGCTTCACCGTTAGGTTGAAGACAACTTGGGTTGCCTGAAGGAACAGTGGCCATTCGAAGAGCAGTGTGAAGGCAGGAACAGATGTTGTGGAACTAGAAGAAAAGGAGCATGTACACATAAAATAAATATAAGCCTCTCTGGCAGTTAGGGTCAGGGTTCGTACTGACTTATCAAGTCTGGATAGACATCAAACTTCAGATGATAACTTGAATCTTTTGCCATCCAAGCCTTTTCTTTAAGATAAAGGAGGACCAGTTTTTTTCTTCTGATCTTACAAGAAGTATAATTTACCTGCACAGGTCAGGGGAGAGCCTGGACCTGATTGGTAGCAAGGTGGGATCCTCAGCTGTTGAACGACAATGAATGACTGTAAAGTAGATCAAATACATAGAGCACTTAAATTCTTCTAAAATCCATCAGTGTTGTGGACACTGGGCTGATTATCTCTGGAAAAGAGCAGCAGAAATTATCAGGTGTTAAAGAAAAGGAAATGTTCTTACTTTTGAGAGTCTCTATATTGCTTTGGGGGGAAATTGCCCCCCATGGCATGTGGGATTTTAGTTCCCCAACCAGGGACCGAACCCTTGCCCCCTGTTTTGGAAGTGCCATCATAACCAGTGGACCACCAGGTTAAGTCCTCTATATTGCTTTTTATAAAATCCATATCTTTTACAATGAACGTTTCTTTCTTTCCACCCCTCTCCCTCTTTTCACCCAGATCTTCAAGGGCCTAGAAATCTGTTGCTATGGACCTTTTACCAATATGCCCACAGGTAAGAGAACTGCTCAATCCAGCACCAACCTCTCCCCTACATCATCACCTTATGGGGGTTCCCTCAGTTGGGTGAGATATTCTAGAGGTTATTCTCTTTCTCCACCACCCATCAGACAAAACTGCACCTAAATAGCCTATGGCAGGGAACTAGCCCAGTGCCCCTTCTCAAGAGCTAGAAGGCGGTAAAGAGTTAGCACACAGTGTGCTCTGTGCTCAGTGGGATAGAGCTGCTTTTGAAAGGGGGAAATAATAAGTTAGGGAGAAGATACCTTTTAGGCTTGTAAATGTCAAGAAAGAATTCTGCTCCTCCTAAACCATCTTTATTTGAAACAGAGACCAAAGCACAGCAGCTGCCTAAGCCCTGTGGGCCTGGGGCCCCACACAGGCCCAGAGCAGAGGAAGACTCTTGATGAACATTTTCTAATTAAATTCAATACTGAATGTAATGTTATGTTGAGAAGTGCTGTGGAGCTCAGCTCTGGAGTTGTACAGCGCTGAGGTCCTGAGGTGTGTATAGATTTGGTTCATTCTTTTCCAAACAGAGGCTACCCTCTGGCCTTTTCCAAATAGAGGCTGCCTTCTGGCTACCCAGCTTTGCCTCTGTACCCACTTCTGTCCCAGAGATCAGGTCCTCCTACTCCCCTGAGGACCAGATGAGCAGAACCTGGCAAAGTAATTTTGCTTTTGTCTTTATTGTTTACTGATTGGATTTTTATGAAATTTCCAAGTGCCACTCAGAGCTTTCTCAGTGTTTCTGTACTTTGATATAATGAGAACCAGGGTCTCTAGCAAGCTGTCACTTTGGAGGTGAGTTAATGGACCTTAGTGTACTCAGCCAAACAAGAAGGAGCATCTCAGCAATCCCTAGAAATGGACTGACTGATGGAAAAGAGAACTTGAAGCTGCCTGGAAGCCACCCAGCGGTCAGTTCTGCTGATTTTCCAGGTCCAAGTGGCATATCGCTATGATCTCTTCCAATTTTTCTTCCCCCAAGGGATTTGATCCCAGCTCTGTAGACAGCCTTTCCCCACCAATGTGCTGAGTCTCTGTCCAGAGTGACTTGTATTTTTTTCTTGACTGAATGAATTATCTTCCCGTCTTTTGACATTTACAGTAATTACCACCAAGTGTGGTGCTGTCAGTGGCTGTGATTATCAATTACCAACACAGAATTAGGCAGGGAAGGAGGGATGGCAGGTGGGTATTTTTTCACAGTATCTTAGCCAGCAATTTAGCAAATTAATGGAAATTAGATCTTTTTTTTTTTCTTCCAAAGAGTTTCATTTGAGAGACTTTGACCTTATCTACCAAGTGGCCTTATGGGTACTGATAAGCAAAGTAGGTAGCATATCCGTGGCAAATTGACTTTGTAGAATTAGAATTTGTAGTTTAAGGCCTTTCTGTCCCTTTGGAGTGGCAAAACATGGACTCTCCCACTGAGAAGTTTTGCTGTAAGCCTTCATCCAGAGGAGGATGGGGTAGAGAGCTCAGGTAAATGTGTAGATCACTGTGGTGATTTTGAGTCTAAATGTCCTGTTTAGATCAACTAGAATGGATGGTGCAGCTGTGTGGGGCTTCTGTGGTGAAGGAGCCCTCATCATTCACCCCAGGCCAGGTAAGTGTTTGGTGCCCTATCAGGGAGGACATAGTATCCTGTCCTGAGATTGAGCAAGACAGAACCCATCAGTCCCTAGGAACCCCCAATGTACCCTCAGGTGCCTCACCTCACCCTGACCCTTCTCTGCCCTTGTACCTGTGCCAGAAGACTCTATCTCTAAGGGGTAAGTGAGAACCCAAGAGCTCCAGGTATTTAACACACCTAAGGGGATACTCTTTCCCTCTGTGTGCGTGTGTGCTCAGTCGCTCAGTTGGATGCAACTCTGCGACCTCATGGACTGTAGCCCGCCAGGCTCCTCTGTCCAAGAGATTCTCCAGGCAAGAATGCTGGACTGGGTTGCCATTTCTTCCTCCAGGGGATCTTCCCAACCCAGGGAGCAAACATAGGTCTCCTGCATGTCCTGCGTTGGCAAGCGAATTCATTACCACCGAGCCACTTGGGAAGCCCTCTTTCCCTCTGACCCTTCCTTTTTACCATGTGCCCTTCTCCCTCATTTGTGTGGTCGCCCACAGAGTAGTCTGCTTCAGCAAACCATTGAGAAGTGGTGAAGTGACTGTCGCAAAAGTCCTGTTCTGACACCCTCGATGCTTTTTCCTTCCTGGGGGTGCAGGGTACTCACCCAGTTGTGGTTGTGCAGCCGGATGCCTGGACAGAGGATGCTGGCTTCCATGGTGAGTCTCTCTGTAAGGTTTCATCCAGAGGAGTCTGAGGTAGAAGGTCCAGGTTAAGTGTGCAGATTACTGTGGTGCCTTTAAGTTTAAATGTCCTATTTGTATCATCTGGGTGGAGGGTGCACCTGTGAGAGCCTCCAGAAGGCCATAGGCTTGTACCTGCGTCCTATGGGGCGGGATGCATTTTATTCACTACAGATTACCCAGTGCTTGATTAACACAGTTGTCAGTACACTCTACATGCTCAATAAATATTTGTTGCATGAATGAATGAATGGCCGAAATGTCCTTTCAAAACATGTTTATTGTTTATTTTATATTTTAAAAGTAGTGCCTGAATTGTTTCCCCGGCGGGGGGAGGGTTAAATATGAAAATTCATCACATAAAATATAAATGAGCACAAACGCAATAAAATAATACCAGTAAGCCCAAGATTGTCCACTTGGAGAGGATCACCAGAAAGTTCGTGTGTCTGTGTATACACAGGTATATTTTATACAGATGTGATCATGCTCATCAACTGTTTTGTTTTTTCATTTAAGATATTGCAAACATGTTTCCACATCATTAAATTGCAATGCTGTTTTGCTGTTTCTGTTGATTTTTCCTTTAACAGATTGGAGCTCATGTTAATAAAGTTGCCAGAGGCTGTAGGCTTTTACCAGTAGTCACTCCTGAGCTTCAGAGTAAGGTTCTATTACTACATCCTGAAGCATTGCTGAGGATCCATGATTTAGCTCCTGCCTGAGGAGCTCTACAAACTCATCCAACCAGTTGCCCCGAGTAGATTTAGAGTCTCGTCTGGAAAATGTGAACTGATACTAATCTCTGCTTGTGTTCTCTGTCCCCAGTGATCGGGCAGATGTGTGAAGCACCTGTGGTAACCCGAGAGTGGGTACTGGACAGTGTGGCCCTTTACCAGTGCCAGGAGCTGGACACCTACCTGGTCCCCCAGGTCGCCCAGAGCTGCTGCTGATTCCAGCCAGCCGCATATATTAGAGATAGGGCCTGTCTCTGCAGGATCCCAAGAATAAGCTTAAGAAATGGTCTTTTTCCATGTTTAAGAAGCACCTCTTCAGTACTTCCACAGCCCCGATTACTAAATATTTTATGTACATCAGCCTGAAAAGAACTTCTGGCTCTGCAAGGGTTGCTTAAAGATTTTCTGCTTCAGGTCTCCCTTTGAAATCTGCCATGAGCACAAAATTGTAGTAATTTTTCACCTGAAAAGAATTTAAAATAATTTAAACCCCACCAATTGAACAGGATGCTGATTCATTATTTATCAGCCCTATTCCCCATCCATGCATGAGCTGGAGGCACAGAGTGGCTGGCCTCAGGAGAATAGCTGGTTTCCCCAAATTTGTTTCTCAAAAGGCCAAATTTCGTTTCTCAAAAGGCCAAAAGTCAGATCCTTCAATGGAAGGTGAGTGCTTGGGAATCTTGACGTGACTTAAAATCAGAACAGTCTGAGAGCAGCTCTCAAGTGTTGGAATGGAGCATTGGGTAGTGAATCCAGAGGCAGGTAATGGATGTAATATAAAATTTGAGGGTTATTTGAAGAGAGGGGAGTCATTCTGGCCCTGATCTCCTAAAGTCTGGGCCGTAGTTGTTGGATTTCTAAAGAATTTCTCAGCACTAATGTGCTCTAAAGCAAAATCTTTTCAAGAACTGGTATCCAAAGAAAGTCTTCTAACTCCCCATTAGTAACAAATAAAATGTTTATTGTTGCTCTGATATATGACCCATTCCTCTTGAAATGTAAGATCTCTGATATAAATATTTCAAGTCCGTAAAATGATGGATCCCACCAGGAAAGGAGCTGTTTGCTTTCCTTGAGGTAATTTTTTTCCCTTTGCTCCCTATTGCTGAACTGTACAGATTAATAAATAATTTTGTTTGCTGAAGGAAGAGAAAGTGTTTCATAAACTCATGATCCAGGACTATTTATAATTGTTGGAAGGACTAGGTCTTCCTTAGTCCCCCAGTGTGTGGGGCAGCAAAGACTTGATTATACAAAATATGTTTTGTAAATGTTGTATTTTCACCTGCAAATAAACTTGGTAGCAACACCAAGTCTGACGGCTCACTTGCAGTCTTGCTCAGAGCCTTTTCTCACTATCTCCTCTGTTGTTGTTGCTAAGTCATGGGTCCAACTCTTTGCCACCCCATGGACTGTAGCCCATCAGGCTCCTCTGTCCATGGGATTTCCCAGGCAAGAATACTGGAGTGGGTTGCCATTTCCTTCTCCAGGGGATCTTCCCAACCCAACGATCCAACCCAAGTGTCCTGCATTGGCAGGCGGATTCTTTACCACTGAGCCACCAGCAAAGCCCCTCTCGTCTGTTAAATGGGGGTAATAATAGTACCTACCTCCTAGGATTATCAAGGGGACTTCAAAATCTTATTGTATTTGTTTTGTGTTACTGCCATAACAAATTTGTCACTAATCTAGTGGCTTAAAACTATACCCATTTATTATCTTACAGTTCCGTAGGTCAGAAATCCAAGACAACTCAGCTGGTTTCTTTGTTTCAGGCTTCACAGGACTGTGTTTCTTCCCAGAGGCTCCGGGAATGAATGTTTCCAAGTTCATTTCATGTTGTCGAGATTGTTCCTTGCAGTCTTATGACTGAGATATCTCTTCTTTGCTGGCTGTCAGCCAGAGGTCATCCTTAACTTCTAGAGGTCACCCACATTCCAAACTCATGGCCTCTTACCTACATCTTCAGAAGCCAGCATTGCCTGCTCAAATTGTCTCACGGGATCTCTCTGACTCCTGCTTCTACCTCATAACTCCTGCCAGAGAAATTTCTGTTTCTGGTAGGAGTGTATCCACCAGGTAATCCAGGGTGATCTCCCTATTTTAAGGTCTGTAACCATAATTAGAGTTTCCAAGTCCCTTCACAGCACCTAGCTTAGTGCTTGATTGAATAACCCCTGGGGCCAGAAATCCAGGGAGGACATCTTTAGAATTCAGACAACCCTTCCTAATTAACATGCTTAATCCACTGATAACTGTATCATCTTTTCTTGGTCTTTGCTCTGTTCAGAAATTAGCATCCTTTTTGACACAGAGAGGGAAATCCTTGCATAATTCAGTACTGCCTTATTTGTAAGGAAGGCGGATAGGTGAAGGAGAACTAGAGAAAATGGAACTACCTGCCATTATTATATTTTTATCTCATTTAGTCCTTTCATTTATTTTTGGTTTCGCTGAGTCTTCAGTGCTGTGCGTGCGCTTTCTCTAGTTGCAGTGAGCAGGGCTCCTCTTGGTTGTGGTGCATGGGCCCTAGAGCAAATCCTCAGTCGTTGTGGCATATGGGCTTTGTTGGCCCTGTAGCATATGGAATCTTCCCACACCAGGGATCCAACCATGTACCCTGCTTCACCAGGTGGATTCTTAACCACTGGACCACCAGGGAAATCCCTCATTTAGTCTTCATCACAGCTCTGTGAGGTGGGTATTTATCACCTCATTTGAAGACCAGGAGCTAGAAATTCAACATTTTACTCAGTGTGCACAGCTAATAAATGACAACACAAAGATCTGAACCCATGCCCTTTCCATCCCACCATTCAGCTTTTCACTTGCATCTGTCACTGACCCTGGGTCAGAAAGCGAGCGGTTCAGGTCAAGGGAATTTGGGGAGAGGTGTGAATTGTGAGAGGAATTAGTGCACTTTGGCTTTTTTTTTAGGCCACACCATATGGCATGTGGGATCTTGTCACCCACCAGGGAATCAAACCTGTGCCCCTGTATTGGACTGCCAGGGTGCCAGGGGAGTCCCTCTCTGGTCTCTGTTATGGGCTACAGTGGGAGGCAGTAGAAAATTCCTACCTCCTGATGGCAGCTCTACTTGGAAAGCAGCCCTAGGCAAGGGGATTTACAGGACTGGATCCTAGCTACTTGTTTTTCCACTCCCATCTAGCTTCCTCACTTAGGGTTGTTTACTTTCTAGTTGTCCAGATCAGTCCAGTTCAGCCTCACCCACTGGTGCAGCCTCTCTTGGGTCCAGGGCAGCTTCCTGTCTACCTGAGAGAAGAGTCCATAGAGGCAGGCAGGAAGCAAGTGCTTCACAGTCTTCAGTCCAAAATGTCTCATTCCTGTGACAAGCCATGGCTTACTGGACCCTGAGAGTAAGCTAGGCCTCATCCTGCTTCCCCTATCACTAATGGGTTAATAGAAAAAGTGACATCTATGTAGTATATCATGCCTTCCGAGGTATCCTGGGTGAAAGCAGAGACTAAGAAGTTTTCCGTAATTGTCTCTTAAGATCTCCCAACAAACATTCACCCAATCTGTTTTCCCTGCTCTGCCTAACCTCTCCCAGAAGTCAGCTTCTGGGTCTGGCCTCATGATGCTTGGCAGAGCTTAAGAATTTTATCCGATGATGGAGTAAAGCTACTTGCTTTTTTGACCTCTGGCTTTAAGGTATCCTCCCACTTTTCCATCCCGAAATCTTCAGCCCTTTAGCAGCCTTTGGGGAATGATTTCCTGTGCTGCCTTTATCTCATTTCATGAAATGAAAAGAAGCTGGAAGGGAAGGAGAAGAGGAAGGATTATCATGCAGGCGCAGGGAGGGGGGCCTAGAGAAGAGCTCATAGATTATCTCCCTCCTGAAAAATGCAACCAGAATCATCCACAAAGTATCGGCTCAAAAACATGCAGGGGAACAAGAAAGGAATCGGTGTTGGGGTGGTTGGAGCGGAAGGAGCCAAGGTGCCCAGAATGTATCCTGTGAAGGCTGCAAGGAGCAGATAAAGGCAGCCCCAGAGGCAGGGGGCACACGGAGGAGGGCAGGGTGAGGCGGGAACTGCAGATCCACCTATAGAACCCAGGAGAGAGTGGGGCCTTCTGGTCAGGAATGGGGGAGCTAGCTGGGAAATGGCTAAGCCCGGGAACCCTGTACCAAACTCCAAGAATGCCTGGCTCCCTTCAACAGCCTGTAAATCTGCCCCTAACAAGGAGAAAATTAAAGAAAAGAATCTGGGCAAATAGAAAATTAAAGAGAACTAGAGACAGCCAGCTGCCATGGAGAGCAGGGATCAGGGAGGTGCAGGAGGAAGATTCCGAAATGAGTCTCAGAGATCAGGAAAATCTTAAGTAATGGTTTGAGGGGCTGGAAGAAATGGAGAACAGGAGACTCCCTGCATGTTGTGGGAGCCAGCCAACCAGAGCTCAAGGACCCAGAATGAAAGGGCAAGTTAGCACAGTGATTCTCAAACCACAGTCCCCTGATGAGGAGTGAGGGGGGAGGCTGAGACAAAACCTGTTAACTATGCAGATTCCTCATGCAGATTCTATGCAGGGCCTCACTCTAGACCTGGTGAATCAGAAACTGGGGGAAGAGCCCAGCAGTCTGAGATTCTGAAGCAAGTTCAGGTTTGAGAACCACTGGCTTAGTGGAAGGGGCTGCTAATTGGTATAAAATGTCACCCTTGGTCTGTTCTGTCTCCAGGAGAAGTAGGTCTTAGGCCCCTTAAGGAAAACTAAGATTCCCGGGGTCCGTGAGTGGATCTTATCTACAGAGCTGGCTCCAGTTGACTCCAGAATGGCTCTTTAAACAAATACGAAGCAAAGGACAAAGATTAAATTATATTAGCAACCTAGGAGCCAAAGAGCCAGGCTGCTTAAAACAACAGCTTGAGGTTTAGGAGGTTTTATTAGTATTTAAATTGCAGTGAAACCACGGCTGCAGCCTTTAACTCCAGCATAGAGATATGCAAATGTGGCATTGCAACAAAAGGCAATTTCAGACAACCCTCCAGGTAATGAGAACAAATACAACAAATGATTTTATAATTTACCTTTATTGACTGATGGAAATCAAGCCCTTACACAGTGAGAGGTGGCCACCACCAGCGGGCTCTGAGGGGAGGAGAAAGCTGGCCTGGAGGGAGAAAGGCAGGGAAGCCCCTAGTGACAAGAAAGGTCCAAGGAGGGCAAAACCAGAGGCCGATGGGAAGAAGACAAAATTAAAAAGAGAAATGGAACCCCAATCCTGGGTTCTGGGGACCATCTGATCTTGCCAGCTCTCAGGAGCAACAATAATAATCACAAGGGACTTCCCTGGTGGTTCAGTGGTTACGAACCTGCCTTGCAATGCAGGGGACACATGTTCAATCCCTGGTCTGGGAACTGAGATTCCCAACATACCATGGAACAACTAAACCTGTGTGCCACAACTGAACCGGAGCCACAGCTAGAGAATGTGCAATCAAGGTCCTGCATGCTGCAACTAAGGCCCTACGTGGCCAAATAAATAACCATAAGTGACTGATCATTTGCAGCACTCCTACAAAGTGCCAGGCTCTATTCCCAACTTAAAAATGACATTTTGAGAGGTCAAGCAGCCTGCCCAAGGTCACAGTACAGAAGGAGGTGGCAGAGGTTTGATTCAAAGATTTGTGTAAAGCTAAACTGCTGGGAACCAGTCCTAGGAGATGATAACAAGGTTAATGATTGAGGGATGACTACGTCCCGGTTCTATGGTGGACTCATGTTCTAGGCTTGTGGAAGAGTGGAGGAAAGATCCATTCCTGGCATTCTAATTGCTTACTATTCAATGGGTGGAGCAAGGAAGCCACTGATTACCTTTGCAGAATTGTATCTTCTGGGGGACTTGCCTGGTGTTCGAGTGGTTAAGAATCTGCCTTCTAATGCAGAGAACGCATGTTCGATCTCTAGGTGAGGAACTAAAGTCCCACGTGCTGTGGGGCAACTAAGCCCGCGCGCCACAACCAAAGAAGCCAATATGCTCTAGAGCCAGTGCTCCACAAGGAAGACCCAGCACAGCCAGGGGGAAAAAAAGAATAGCATTTTCTGGTTCAGAAGTCCTCTGGGGACTGTGTGGTGAGCTCTGCCTGCTGCGGGGCACCTCACATGTCCACATTATGAAGGCTGGCAAACAGGAGCTTTGAGACCTAGTTTCAGAGACCCAGAATGATAAGGCTGTTTGGCATGCAATCTTGGTGCAATGATTCTCAAACCAAGCCATGAGCCCCTGATGGGGGATGGGGGAGGGCGGAAACTGCATCCTCTAGGAACTTGTTAGATAGCAAATTCCAGGGACTCACTTCAGACCCACTGAATCAGAAACACCATGAGGAAAGCAATAATTCCAAAACAAGCTCAAGGATTCTATCCCTGGTCAGGGAGCTAGATCCTACATGCTGCAATTAAAGATGGAAGATCCTGTGTGCCAAAACTAAGACCCAGTGAAGCCAAACAAATAACTATTAAAACAAAGCTGCTCAAGTTTGAGAACCACTGGCTTAGTATTAGGGGCAAAACATCTCAAACTGACCCCTGGAGCTTGGATAGGATTTGGCCAAGTGGAAAGTCAGAAGATTCCAGAAGTCCCAGTTCACCTTCAACTAGCAGAATTGGGGGAAGGGTCCAGAAGAAGAGTTGGAAAGTCTTCTAAGGATGTATTTCTCTGACCTACCACGCCTCAGACTGTCCCTTCCAAGCTGAAGCCCATCCTCATCAGTGCCTCACCTGCTGTGTCTTTCAGGTACCCTAGCCACCATATATGAGGATTCACAGATTTCTGGTCACATTCTGTCTTGTCTTCAGTGTGTCCTGTTCTGTCATCTCTGCAGGCCCCAATATTGCCCACCCCACCTCCACAGAGCCTTTCCCACCTCTTCCAGGCGAGAATCTCTCCCCCACCACCACCATCCCCAAACATCCCAGAAGTTTTGCTTTATTGATACTTTCTAAGTTATTCTGTACATATTCTATGTTCTCTATTTGACAAGAAGGTCCTTATGGGCAGGATTAGTATCATTTTATCTTTGTTATAACCTAGCTCTGTTCTTAGGGATACCTTGTTGGGTACTCAATGAGTATTTGCTGAATGAATGGGTAAAGGATAAATGAATAGACTCATTGAGTAAAGGCCTTATCCAACTGCTGACCCCCCCTGCAAGAAAACCAGCCACATTCTGCCACTGAGAGTGCTAATTTCTTTCAGTCCCTCCCACCCATTTTTCTAGCACCCAAATTCATTCCAGAAACAGTATGAGAGATCCAAATGTCCAAGAATCCCTCTTCCTCTTCTAAGCCCACACCTACAGATTTCCTCCTTGATCTCATGAAGCCCACTGCTTTGTGATGAGTCAAACCACTACCTTCCCAGACAAAGAAGGTATTTCCCCACCCATGTGTCCTCCAGCAGGGCCTCCACAGACTGAATACTTGCAACAGATAAGCTGCTGTGCCACCATCACTGGAGAAATAACTAGGATGCTCACTATAATCTTGCAAGTTCAAAGCACTGCCACAACCATTATTTCTCTCTCCTTGCTGGCTCCCTAGGAGATCACTAGGATAGAGATTGTTATCCTCACTTTATAAGTGATAAAACAGGTCCATGGGAATTCCCTGGTGATGTAGTGACTGGGACTTGGTGCTTGCACTGCTGAGGGCCCGGGATTTAGTCCCTGGTTGGGGAAACTAAGATCCTGCAAGCTGCACCACGCAGCAGAACAAAAACTGAAGTATCCAGGGTCTGGTCAAAGGTCACCCAGTGAATTGATGGCACACCTAGAACTGACTAACCCAGGACTCCCTATTCATTAGAGCACAGATGAAAATGCTCTCATTGTGGTGTCTGAGCTGTTTCGTCTGAGAGAGAGTGAGTGGATTCTGGGGGAGTAAGGATATGGAAAGATAAAGTTTGTGACCCTGTAAAGCTTTTCCTCTGCAATCCTGTAGCAGTTGCCACTGGTTAGTTCCAGAAGAGATTTTGTGTTTTTTTGTTTGTTTGTTTAAAACATCACCACATGTCCCAGATTGGAGCAGGGGCGGGAGGCAGGAATGAGGTGAATCCAAAGATAACAGACACAGGTAAGCAGATGTTTACCATCTTCTCTTGAAAACAATCTCAAGCCAAATGGCAGGAGAAACTCAAATGACTACTTATGTGGGTCTTCCCAGCTGTTAGGCTGTGGGACTCTGCAATATAACTAGGCCCAAGTGGAGAGAAAAATCTTCCCTTGGTGAAGCCTGGGGTCTGGTGAGGGGAGGTCTCTTGGAGGCAAAGGGCTTTGGAGGCTGTCTCAGGGCGCTCTGCAGCTGCCAGGGTGAGAAGCCTTCTGGTGGGATCATCGTCTAGCGAGCACACAGAGGCTGTGAAAGCCATGGAAACCAAGATTTGTGCTGGAGCCTCTGGTTTCTAACCCAAGGTCAGAAAAATAGTCTCTACAGGAATTCAAGAGGCCATTTCCTGGGACTTCCTTGATGGTCCAGGGGTTAAGAGTCGGCCTTCCGATGCCAGGGAAGTAGGTTCAACTCCCAATTCGGGAACTCAGATCCCGCATGCCCTAGGGCAAGTAAGCCCGTGGGCCTGACACAGCCTAATTAATTAATTTAAAAAAGAAGAGCCCTTTCCCTAAAGATGTGGTCCCACGGCTGTGCTGGAGAAGACAGTGATAATCTCTTGCTTCCCACCAAAGCCTGATCTCTCTCCCCAGGATCCATCCTAAAGCACAGGCTTTGTCTTCTCCGCACCCCCAGGCCAGCTCTGGGCTTTTCTCAGCCTTTAGCCCAACACCAACCTCCGTTACTCCTCAACTCTTTGCTGAGGCCTCGGCAGCTTCCCTGTGCCTCTGGAGCCCGGGGGGTGTGGAGAGGGACAGAGGAGCATGACACCCTTGCCCAGAGAGGCGGTGGTTGCACTACACCGTGAATGCACTGCATGCCACAGAGCTGTACACCTTAAAATGGTTAATGTCACCTCATGTGGGTTTCACTTTAGTTAAAAACAAGAATGGAGCTGCCCTGGGAGCTCTTGGGCGAGGAGAGAGAAGCTGGGCCTCTGGGAGGCTGTGAGGGTGGAGCCCCCTTGCTGGGAGTGGCAAAGAACGACAATGGGAAGGCCAGTCTGGGCCCGCCCCCTCCTCCAGCAGGACCAGATGGGAACTGAGGCTGGGGAGAAAGGCCCAACCGGGGCACTGCTGCCGCTGCAGAATACAGCACTCAGTGAAAGCGAGGAGGCCGCAGCCGCCGCTCATTTGCATCATAAGTGATTGGTTTTCCCTGCTCGTCCCTCATTAGGACACAATGGACAGTTGTTTGCTGGCGCAGCAGATCCATTTACCAAGGGAAAGAGGACACAGAGCAAGAGTGACTGATGGGCCATAGTAAGTTGGGGGGGAGGGGGGAGCCCACCTCCCCTCCCCTGTCCCCTCTCCCCGCCACTGCAACTCCTGTTCTCACACAATGAGAAGGGACCCCAAGAGCAAAGCAACCCCCTCATTTTACAGATGAGGAGACTAGGATGCTAAGAGGGGATGAGACTTGCTAAAGTCAAACAGCGAGTTCATGGCAGAGCTGGGGCTTCTAGAATCTGTAGTCTCAATTCTAGACTCTCATTTCAGGCTTCACTCCACTGGCCTGCCACACCTTTCCCATTCCCAGCTTGCCGCTCTACCTCTCTGTGGTCTCCTTCCTTCTGTTCTAGGCCTTGGATTTCATCAGTTCTCTCTCTCCTGTGTCTATCTAATCTCTCTATGTTCCTGCTCCTCTCTGTACTTTTTCCTCCTGGTTTCTAGGCAGCTAGGATAATTACTAAACTTCTAATTAACCCCTGCCCTAATGAGGGTGGGTCTGGCAGGAGAGGGAGCAATTTTGAAACTGTCTTGGTGTGTTTAGGGGATTGGTGGGTGGGGGGGGGGCAGTTTATAAACCAGGCACTAGAACAGACACATGATACATGTTGCCTCATTCCATCCTTTCAATTGTTGGAGGCAGTGATCTTAGAGACAGGCTCAGAGAGGCTGGGGAAATTGCACAAGAGCGCCCAGCTGCCAAATGGCAGCTGTCTGACTCAAAAATCTCCACCTCGCTCGCTCATCGCTCTCTGGCACAGAGGCTAAAGCAGGGTATGGAGGCCCCTGATTCCAGGTTCATTTAGGTACAACCTTGCTGAAGGAGGCCACTGCTTTGTTGCTTCCCTGTGGCAGAACCTGCCTCCCCCCTCCCTACCTTCAGGTCCCACCTTCCTCTGGGCCCCTTTGGCATGATGGTGAAATATCACAGATGCAAGCTTTTGCCCCTGGTGGGGATGGGGGGGTGGTGAGATAGCAGTCAAGAGGGAGAAAACTGACAGACCCAAACTGTGGCAGTCCCCTTCCTGCAGACACCCCCTCCCACTTCCTTGTCTGCCCCTCCCCTTTGTGGGTCAAGCTTGCCAGCATCTGCGACTGTCTCATTGTGCTCTGGGGGAAGGGGATATTCGGGGTGAGTGGGTGTCTGTGTGCATGAACATAAGGCCTCCGGGTTCATTCTGACACTGAATGAAAAACTCACCAATTATTCGTCCAATCCCATTAATATGCAGACAGACATCTGTTATTTAGGAGTCAACAGCAGAGGCATTTTCTTGGTGGGGAGGAACACTCATGTATGTGTCCCTCTTGTCTCTTTGGCTGCTGGGGAGCGGGGGGGGGGGGGGTTGGGGGGGTGGGTAACTGTTCGGCAATCACCCCACATGCGGCAATCACCCCACATGCCTAGACTGGGAGCCTCCCCTCTCTCTGACCCTCATTTCCAGCCTTGAGGAGGAGTAGAGGGTTGGCTAGAAATGGAGAGAGACCTGGGAACCCAGCTGGAAGGGGGAAGTTGGGGAGGGGGCTGCACTGTGTAGAAGAAACTCCTTTGTTGGCAGAGAGGGAAGTGGGGGGTGCTCTGAAGAGCTGAACCCCTTTCCTGGGGAAGAGAGTGGAGCAAAGGAGACAGCTGTACTAGGATCGCCTGCCAGGGTTTTGGCATCCACCAGGAACCTCAGGGACGTGACCTTAGCCCCCACCTCCGACCACTCTGCGTGTATCTGGAGTGGGGTTACTATGGCAACATGGGGCCCTCACCCAGACTTCAGAAAAGGTAGTAATGAGGGGAGTTCAGAAAAATGGGGACCAAAGGACATCAGCCTTTGGAGGAGGCCCTAGAGCACTCTCTCTGGCCCTCAGGGTAGGTGTGGAGACATCTGAGCTCCCCTTCCTGTCTTCTGGTCTTCCTCCAGCCTGAAGCCCAGCACAAGAGGGCTGCTCCAAGAAACTTTTCCTGCTTCCATCAGGCCTGCTTTAGAGACACTCAATCCTGGAGTTGTAAATAATAAAGCTTGACAGCAGCTCAGACCCAAAGGGGTCTGATCCAAAGGGTCAAACAACTTTTGTACATTCTTTCTTCTCTCTGAATCCTCAACAGCGCAGTGAGGCAGATGTGACCATCAGCTCCCTTTTCCATGTGTGAAAACCGAGGTTCAGATGTGTGCAGGGCTCCCCAAAGGCTCCCCAGGGAAGCAGCAGCAGAGTGGGGACCCAGACCCTTGGACCTCTGCCTCTAGATCTCAAGCACTTTCCATGACCGTCCCTTCTGGAAAGGCTGGGGTCCTGAGGGGAATGACCCTCTGTCAGCCGTAGGCTCTTCCCCTCTGCCATCCCTTCCTTCCCCTCCTCCCTCCAGGGCAGGCTGATTGAGGGCGGGGGAGTGTGTTAAGAAACACTGGCGGCATCACAGTGTGATTAGTTGTTTATTTCATTAAATGATTAACGAGGCTACATTGTTTCCCAAACGGGTGTCTAATTTGTGGGGGAAACAGCTGCAGGGGAGGAAGCTGGGTCTGACTTCTGCATCTGGGGTGGGGGTAGGTCCCCCCTATTCTGGCCTGCACGGGCCTTTGAGGATCTAGGAACAGAAACAGTCCCATTCTCTCCTCCTATCCTTTGGGCTCCTCAGCCCAGAGGCACAGCCTCCTCCTTGGAAATAAAACATCTGACAGCCCAGACCTGCAGAGGGGACAAAAATCTGTTCCCAGTGGTACTGGAAATGTATTAAACTTTGGGGGTTCCTCCAGCTGATTTATCTTCCTAATTATGTTTGCTTTAGGCAGATATTGAAATGCATTTGCGTTCCCTGAGCCCGGCAGGAGAGGGAGGTTGGGATGTACTTTGGTGGCTACAGGCTTGAGCCTGCTTTGTACCAAAGTGATGAGAAGTCACAGCCCCCAAATCCCAAGACAATGGTAGTCAGGCCCCCGTGGGGGAAGGGTCAGGCCTCTAGGGCCAGACTGAGATCCACAGAGCTGGGCCCCAGCTCTCTCCAGCACCCTCAATCCAGGACTTGCAGAGGATCTTGGAGTTAGCCCCTAAGCAGGTCTCAGTTTCAGAGGGTGGGGTACCCAGTGCCCTTGAAGCTGTCCCAGAATCCTTGAGGAGACTGGCTGAGATGGACAGGGTCTCAGAGGAAGAGGGAGAATATGGAGTGTCTGACAAGCCAGGAGAGGGTGGGGATTTCCTTTCCTCTCAAGACTGGACCCTGGCAAAGGGAAGGGAGAAGCTATTTATTTGGCCACACAATGCAACATGCAGGATCTTAGTTCCCTGACCAGGAACAGAACTCATGCACCCTGCAGTGGAAGCAGTCTTCACCACTGGGCCACCAGGGAAGTCCCAAGGGAGAAGCTATTTTAACAGCTTTAATAGCATCACAGAGCCAAACCCCCCAGCCGGCCCCCCACCCCCACCCTGGGTCACCTCATCCAAACAACCATCTATCTAAAAAACCAAATCTGGTCACTTCATTTTCTGCTTGAAACCTCTTTGGCCACCTCACATCCCCAGAATGAACTCCTGGTGCCTTTGTGGGGCCTGCATTGATGTACCTTCCCAGCCTTATCTTCCTCTCTCCCCGCCATGGCAGCTGCAAACGTGCCATGCTCTTCCTCATCTCCACGTGCTCACACATGCTGCATCCTCCACTCAGAGTGCCTTTCCTACCCCTTCCCTGCCTGGCAAACTCCTCTTCAACCCTCAAGGACCTGGCTCAGAGGATGGGCTTCTGAGGCAGTAAGGAGTTCCCACACCTGAGGCACCATCACACCGGGGGTACCTCTCTTCCCCACTGGGCTGGCCTCAAGAGTATAGAGACTAGTCCTTTCAGAATCCCAAGCCAGTGTCAGGCACACAGTTGGTGCTCAGTACACACTTGCTGAATGAATGAGGGAGGGAGGGGCTGTGAATTAGAAGGGGGGGATCCCAGCAGATGGGAGGGTAAGGTCTGTGTTCTCTCCCAGAAGTGTGTCTCAAGAATGGGCTGGGGCTGGGGGAGGGGAGAGCCATGGATGGTTCCTGGGGGAGAATGTCACCGAAAAGAGGCCAGTGGGATCAGAGCCAGGGAGGGAATACAGGACAATGTGAAACCAGACTCCGGAGAAAACAGACCAGCACTGTCTTTCTTGACTACAAGTACTCTGGCCAGTCCCTCCACTGGCTTTCCTTCTCTAGCCGAGGTTGAGGAGGTGTGACCCTCAACTCTCATCTTGTGCTCCCTCCAAAATCAAGTTGCTCAGGATGGAAAGATGGATTCAGCCCCTGCCCCAGCCACCAAGGAGATCCCAGAATCAAATGACTCTCCCCTTGGGAAACTTCACTCTGCATGGGGTCAGCTGGATGCAGAGGCTTTTAATGTCCTCCTACCCCAGAGCTCCCAGGGTACCAGCTGATTCCAAGTTGGGGCTGGAGATAGTGATCAAGGGTCCTGGACCACTTCAGCAGGTCCCCTCCCACATTAGCAGGGGGCCCCAGTTGGGCTGAGTAATGAATTGCACATTCCACTTTAAAACCCCCTAATGGCGTTAGGATTGTCTGGCTCATTAACTGAAATGAATAGTCCCAAGACACCTCTCTCTCCCACCTCTGGCTCCTAGAAGAACATTGCTGATCCAGCCCACAGCTTTTTCCTCTGCTCCATCTGCGGACATCAACAGGGAAGTTCTTCCTGAAGCCTAACTTTCCCTCCAGCTACTAGACACTGGTAGATGGTTGTTGTTTTTTAAGAAAGCAACAAAACTAAACCCACAGTCATTTTCCATGGACATGGGCTTTATTTGGACTCTACTGGGGGAAGGGAAGGAGGGAGCTAGGACTGGTGGGTAGAAGGGGGCAGGGGGAGAGAGAGAGGCTTCTCAATTTGCTTTTTAATTTAGTGCATGTTGCCTGGAGGTTAGGATGAGTGAGAACAGCTGTGGAAGTGAGAGGTGAGGAAGAAGGAAGGTCAGCGAGTGGACACTTTCCTTGGGGAAGAGTGCCAGGACCAGGATATGGGGACTGGAGGTGGGGAGGAAGGCACCCCTCATACACTGAGACTCAACCAAGGTCACTGCTTGCTGCTGGCTTCCCCAGACCCCTGGCCCCATCCCAGCCCGCAGCCCAGATGCCTGCTCTGCTAGTTCCCTCAACTTGCCTTGGACAAGAGCGGAATGAGGATGTGGGGAACAGTGGCACCCTTCTGCCTCCAGCTCCCTTGTCAGGAAGAACTGTTCATTTGCCCGCCCTAAAGTCCCAAACAGAGTCAGGAGATCAGGAAGCCAGGACCAGCAATGGGACAACTGTGCCCCAGGCCCCCCGCCTCCTCCCACAGGACCCCTCACATGAGGTTGCAGCTCTTGGCTCTATCCTTGTGTATCTCGCCCTCATTTCCGTTCCCATTCCCATTCCCCCGGTCTGGCCGTCCTGCCAGCTGAGCAGATCGCTGTAGTCCCCGGCGTGAGTCAGTACGGCGCAGCTGCCTGTGGCCACGGCCGAGGGAGGCCACGGTGGCCACGTGGAAGACATCTCTGACGCTGCGCTCAGAGGACCGGGAAGAGCACTCTACATAGGACACAGCCCCCACCTGCTTGGCCAGCACGGTGCCCTGGAAGGATGGAGTGAGTGGAGAGAGTCATGAGATTTAGCCTGCGGTTCAGCAAGGGGCAAGGAAGCTAGGGCAGGGGGTTAAGGGATCAGGTCAGAGGCCAGGGCAAGGGATTAGCCAAATAGGGTGTTTTCAGAAAAGAGGCTGGGAGGGGCAGAGGTGAGAGGTCTTAGGTCACAGATCAAGAGGCCCACCTGCTCATGTGTAACAGGGATAAGCCTCTGCTTGGACAGCTCCCTCAGTGTGGCCAGGTCAGTCCGCATGTCCAGTTTACAGCCAACCAGCACAACCTTGGCATTGGGGCAAAACTCTTGAGTCTCCCCTTGCCACTATTTGGAGCAAAAAAACAAAGTCATGCAGGGGTAGAAGGAGGCACAACATGTAGGAACCACCCCCCTGGCTCACAGCATGCCAGAATCATGCACCCCTCTAGTCTCTCCCATGTAATTAAGCAAGCAGGTGACACTGGTGGGCTTGGGCTGAAAAGCACGCAGAGCTGTGGGAGAAGGGAAAGAAGGAGAAGGCAAGGGTGGGGGCCATGCAGGGTCAGCTAGCTTGGAATCTTCCCATTCCCACTCGCTTTCCCAAATTTGTTCCTGGGAACAGACCAATCCCACCCTCTCTTCCCACAACTGCAACTGAGAACTGGGGCTGCCTTAGCTGACTTCTGTCCATTCACCAAGGGCTTTTCTCATGGAAATAGGGGCCTGCAGAGGACACCACAGGGGCTTTCCTGAGCTCCAGCAGCAGCATTCCCATCTCCTCCATCCAGGGGCTCCCACATCCAAGGACAAGTAATCCCTTGAGTGCTTCTCCCTGTTGTCCCCCATGTACCCCAGATGCCATATCCAGCTCTAGGACTGACTTCCAGGAAGTCAGGGAGGATGAGAAAAGTTGAGGGTGTCACACACTTTCTCCCTAATGGCCATGCTCAGCTTTAACTCCCTCCTCCTGGCCCATGTGTTTCCCTGTCCCCCTCAGTCTAGCTGTCCTGCTTCCCCAGACTCCCACCTTCTTGAGGACACTGTCCAGTGTTTCCGGTCGGCTAATGTCGAAGCAGATGAGCACAGCGTCTGAGTCAGGATAGGCCAGAGGCCGGACGTTATCATAATAAGAGGAACCTGAGAGAAGACAGTGAGGGAGGGGACAGATGAGGGTCCTGAGAGTGAGGAAAGCCTGGAAGTGAATGGGAGACCTTAGCAATCCTGGCAGTTAAGGCATGCTGAGCAGAGAATGGGAAAGAGCAGGTATTAGTCCCCATCAAGGAGTCTGTTTCTCCAAGGAGAGCAGACAAGGGAGGTTAGGGGGCAGAAATAAGCTTTTCACTTCCCTAGGGGGTTCTCTAAAAGTAATCATTCTTAATCTCTTCTGGGTCTTTGAGAAGCTCATGAAATCATTTAACATTCTCACAAAATTTTGCATGTGCTTTCTGGGCTTTGACAGACATCTTCTATAGCTCTCCAGGGGAGCCAAGCAAAAATTTAAAACAAAACAAAACACCCTCCCTTTTTGGAGATGAATGGGCAGGGGCAGAGCTCTTTCACTCTCCTCCTGGGAACTGATCTTGGATTTCTACAGTTCAGTCTAGAGAAGCAGTTTCCTGCTGTACCCCCTCACCCCAAGAAATTCTAAATGTCTTTTCTAAACCCAGCCTTATCTCCTAAGAAATATGTTCCAAAATAAAAGTCATTCCTTCCCAACTTTCCCAGGTATGCAGAATCCAGCTGAGGGGACAGGCTTTCTCCTTCAGGTCAAGGTGTCTGAAAGCTCTGCCTCAGTTTCCCTGGCTTTAAGCAGAATATTGATTTTCCTTCCTCCTAGAATTGGATGGACGGGCTGGGTTGAACGAGAGCCTAAGGATCTAGTCCAGGGAGGGATTACTGGGAGGCCTGGAAGTCAGGGTGACCCCGAGGGACTTGGCTACCTGAAGTGTCCCACATGTTGAGCTCAATGCGGCGCTTGTCGATCTCAAAGCTCGCGGTGTAGTTCTCAAACACGGTGGGGACATAACTCTGCAGACACGAATGGGTCATGATGAGATCCTCCAGTCCTCAACCCAGACAAATGCACTCCTAATTCCCACATCCCATGTAGCCCAGCCCCAGGACCCAAGTTGGTCCGGTGTTGGGCAAAGGGGAGATCCCGGGAGCGGCTGCCTCAGCGGAATTTCTGCCAGGCTCCCGGACCCCACTCTCGGTCCTTTCAGGCCCTAATTCTTCCTCTTTCCAATGCCTAAGACCACCCCCCTCGACATTTCCCTGGCGCCCCCTCCGGGATCCTCTGGTTCTTCCAAGCCCCATTCATCTCACCCTGCTCCCCAATTCCTCCCACCCCAAACCTCTGCAGTCTTTCCAGAAACC
Organism: Budorcas taxicolor; assembly: GCF_023091745.1. Taxonomy (NCBI): domain Eukaryota; kingdom Metazoa; phylum Chordata; class Mammalia; order Artiodactyla; family Bovidae; genus Budorcas; species Budorcas taxicolor. Next base: position 42,736,409 of record NC_068928.1, on the reverse strand, counting down.
CTAACGCCTTCCCCAGTCCTCCAAACCCCTCTCTTGGATCCCTGGTTACCCCAGCACCCATTTCCGTCCGTCCCCCAGGCCCCAGTCACCCAACGCCCCGGCCCCAGCGCCCCCCTCCCAAGACGCCGGTTCCTCACCCCGGGGTAGGCGTCCTTGGCGAACACCTGCAGCAGAGCCGTCTTGCCGCACTCCGCGTCCCCCACCACCACGATCTTGCAGCGGCCGCTCTGCCCCTCCATAGTCCCGGCTACGCGCCGGCCCCCCGCGCAGCCCCCCTCCCGCGCTCCGCTGCCGCCTCCCCCGCCGCTGCAGCTGCAGCCGCTCGGGCCGCCGACACCGGCATCTCTCGGGCCCGCGCCGAGCCCCCGCCCGGGGCCGCGGCCCCCCCTCCGCCCCGCCCCCAACCCGGCGGCCGCGCCCCCGGCCCCGCCTCCCAACCTCGTTGCCGGGGGGCGGGGCCCAGAGGAGAGGGGCGGGGCCCGGGGCCCAGGAACAGGGTTCTGGCGCGCGGAGTGATAGGTCCCCTGCAGATTTGGGGCCGCTGAGCGGGGTTGTTTGACTGACTTCACTTCCTCCCGCCTGGGATTGGGGCGGAGTTCGTGGAAAGTTCTGAGAGGTAGGGTGGGAGCTGCACACGCATGAGGCTTGGGCCTTCTGCGTGCCCACGCGTGAACGTCGGTGTGTTACTGAGGACACGCGCAGGGGCACCCATCCACTTTCTGAACTGAAGGGGGCGCGAGAAGGTAGGGGGGGAAAGGAGTCTTTTTGGTTTAGTGTCTCTCCTGCACTCTCAAGTCCCGTCAGGGAGTCTTGAGGATATGTAGGAAAGAACTCCAACACACCTACCAGGACAATGGTGACGTCATGGCTTTCCGTTTCCATGGCAACGGCCTGTCGGGTCTGGGGCTGCAGTGACCTAACCGCGGGCCCGGACTAGCAGGAAAGCATGGACTGAGTTTCTCCAGCCAAGCGCAGGGGGGAAGGTTTTGGGGAAGCTGCGTCCTCTGGTGGATGCTTCGCGGAGAAGAGAGAAAGAAGAGGAAGACAGAACTGCCCAGGGTGACAGCCCTCCTGGAACCAGAGACAAACTCTAAAATCATTTCAGGCTTGATTCGGAGCCTAACATTAATCAAACCTGTTTTGCATGTGTCTGGCATCTTTTACCTTTCAAAAGCGTTTCTTTAAATAGAGGATACTCAATTTAATTGTATCTTTACCTTGTAAGGAAAACTGGAACAAGCAACATCATTTCCATTTTACGGAAGGAACAATTGAGGCACAGAGCTTTAACAAAGATAGATGGCTCGGTCACCCTGCTCCAGCTTTGCCACTGCAGGAACACAAAGAGTGGATCACATATGGGTAGTGTCAGAGCCTGAGGACGAGCTGGGTCCAGTTCCGCTCCACAGGTGGCTGGCTCCCGACATCTGACGTAAGCTCAGTGTTAGGTAAAAAGACCAGGTTTTGGGATCGTCCTTCAGACTGTCCCTCAGTATATTTTAAAACTTATTTGTCATGAATACATAAATTAATTCGCAGTCTTCCTGATCCCAAGAGTGATCTCGCATGAGTCCGTACTCATAAGCTCCTCTCCCCTTCTCGCGCTCCCGCCGCACCTGCCGGGTGGCCCTGGCCCTTTAAGTCGGCGCACGAGGCCCCGCCCCCGTCTCGGCGCCCCACCCCGCCCGCTCAGAGTCCGCAGCCTGCGCTAGTCCTGACGCGCCCCGCCTTCCCCAGCGGTGCACTCTCCGTCCAGCTGTGCGCCCACGTCGGGAATCTCAGCCATGTCCGCCGAGAGAGAGGTAGCCGAGGCGGCCACCGCGGTGGCGGCGGCCGAGGCAGGGGCTGGAGAAAATGCCTCTTCGCAGCCCCCGAAGGCGGAGGCAGCCGGCGACGCTCAGCCGTCTGCGGCCTCCGAGGGGCCCGCCGCCCCTTCGCCGCCGCCGCCGCTGCTGCGCTGTTTGGTGCTCACGGGCTTCGGCGGCTACGACAAGGTGAAGCTGCAGACCCGGCCGGCCGCGCCCCCAGCCCCGGGGACCGGCCAGCTGACTCTGCGCGTCAAGGCCTGCGGGCTCAACTTCGCTGACCTTATGGCCCGGCAGGGGCTGTACGATCGGCTCCCGCCGCTGCCTGTCACTCCCGGCATGGAGGGCGCGGGCGTGGTGATCGCTGTGGGCGAGGGCGTAAACGACCGCAAGGTGAGCGGGGCAGGGCGGGGAGAGGCTGCGCAGGCTACCGGGCAGTGGGGCACGAGTGGGCGGGCGCCGGGGGTGTGGCAGAGCTGGGGGAAACTGGCAGGAACCCGGGTAGACGGGCTCGGAAAAGCACAGGACAGGAGACTGTGCTCTGAGGTTCCTGGAGAACTGGACTTATACTGGGGAGTGGGGGTTGAGATGGAACCCTTGCCGGCTCCCTAAATGTTTTAATCGTGGCCGCCGCCCAGAAGCCGCGGTGGTGCTGGGTGGGTGGGAAAACAATAAGGAGCCTATGCGCATGCGCTCAGTGAGCTTCCCGGCCGCCCCCCCCCCCCCCCGCCCCGCGCCCCCAACTCCCACCACCCACGAAACCTATTCGGTACCCTTGCCCCCTGAACTCTCCGCGGGTAATTGTCGTCTGTGACTCTGAGTGACGGTGGAGGGAGGGGGCTTTCCCCCCACCCCTGCCGAGGAAGCTTGAAGAGCTCTGTAGTCGGAGTTGGGCGGGGGCTCGGGGCCGTGCCAGAGCGCTAGTCACATGCTGCCCCGTGGTCTGTGGGGGTGTGAGGCTGCCCCTCCCAGAGCCCGGCCGGGGAGACAGGCACGCCCATCATGGAGGAGAGGGAGTCCGCCACCCGCTTCCCCGCATACCGGCCTTCCACTGATCGTGGGGGTAGGGGTAGGAGTGGGGACTGCTTTGGGGGGGCAGGAGGCGAGATTGGGTGTCTGGATCTTTGTCTTGGGCTCTCTGTCTCCCGTGACTGCAATATCTCCTCCGCCCGTGACTCAGCCAAGCGGACCACGACCCCAGGGGCGCCGCCCTTGGGAACTTGGGGCAGAACCCACCTCTACCTTCCTCGGAGGGGACCTTCGCCTCAGAAACCGGGCCGGTGCCCATTTGGACCGGGGAAAGGGGTGGGGGTGTGGCACCGTGAGCAGGTTGGCCCAGCTCTGCCGGTCTGTGTCTCCTTGTTGTTTATCATTAATCTTGGCCAAAACCCCAGACACCGAATAGATCCAAATGATCAAGTCTTTGAGAGACCTGGGGTAATAAGGCCTTTGCATGTCGTTTGTTGAGGGGTTTTCTTTTCAAATCAGGCCCCTGCTTGAGAGACTCACGAAAGGCAGACTTCATCTTGCCAGACCTATGGGCCCCAGATCCCAGAGCTGAAAATTTTGGATTTATTGTACAAGCATACATCGCCTTCCTCCTTAAAGGGCTTCTCCCTGGATTCAGCTTCCACTCCACCCTTTCCCCTGACTTCTAACTAATCCTACTCTGAGAAGGTGCTAAGAGGAATTTTTTTTTTTTTTGATGGGGGTAGTTTTAGTTCATGTTACTGCTCAAGGCCAACTACCTAACCCCTTCTCCCCACACTTTCCACTTTGAAAATGCAGGATATCCTGTCCAGAGTAAGAATCTGATGTAAGAGGCTGAATTCTGAGGGGAGAGCCCTTCCTCGCTTCTGATATCTGAGCTGGGGAGGGGTCCTGGGCTGAGGGATGAACATTAGCCTTGGTGAGTGGATCTTGTTCTGGACCAAATCTGGGACTGGCCACCACCTAGACTGACCAGTACACTTTTCCCAGCTCTCGATGGTTATTTCTGAGTCCGCTAGTCCTGAGTCCTGGGGAGGCCATTTCCCAGACCTCATCAGGCCAGTGCTTGTGAAGAAAGATGCTAGTCTGCCCTCTGTACTCCTCCTCAGTGGAGTCTGGGGGTTTGAGGACATGAAAAAAGGGTATGTGTGGGTGTCCCATCCCCCTACCCCATGGATCTCAAGTCTGGTTACTATGCCGAATTCCCATCATTCCTGGCAGGATTCAAGACAGACTCAGATTGTCCTGGAACAGATCCCACACCTCCCTCTCCACGCTCTTCAGAGAACCATGAGAGGCTTTCCTCCACAGACTGCCCCCTTTCCCCTGTCCTCCCCTTGACCCTGGTTGTTAAACTGGAGGGGAAGCTCCTGTTTTCTTTGCTCCCTTTCCCTCCTGCTAGGAGGCTCTTGTGCATTGGCTGAGGGCCTGGGGAAGGAGAAGAGCGATGTCTTTTCCTGATAGATGGGATGGTGTGGGTGGCTCTCCTTGTCCACTGCTCCTTTCCCCAGTCACTGGGTGAAGGTTCCTTCTGAGCCCTGGGTGCTACTCAGAGACCTTAACTTGCACTTCCATATGGCCCTTAGCACATACTGACCTATTCCTTCAGTTTTAAGATTGGTGACTGCCTCTCCTTGCTTCTGGTATTGTCATCATCGTCGTCATGATTATTGGCTAGCACTACCAAGTTCTTACTGTGTGCCAGATATTAGGCTAAAAAATCACTGAATGATATATATATATATTTTTTGCCACTTAATCCTCATTAACTGCCCTGTTTTACAGATAGGAAACCTGGGGCACAAAAAGGTTAGACAGTGTTTATTTGCCCCAGATCATACTGTCAGCAAACAATGGAGCCATTTTTTTTTTATAGCCAGAGCAGTTTGATATCTTCACCAGTATTTTATGCTGCCCCAACTATATGCTTCTTACACAATAGTAAAGTGTAAGATTTATAGGTGGAGATAAGGCTAGTATCTTCCTCAGGGAGCTGACATGAGTTTTAAGTGTTTATATATAGTGATTACAATAGGCCCTGACCCTTGGTAAACAGTCAATAAAGATACATTGTTATTGTTTTTGATGGTATTATTACTGTTATTGTTACAACCATTACTCTGAGCCCTGCTGCTACTTGTACTATTAGTTCATTGCCAAGAAGAGGGCCTGTGCACAGTGGAATGTCGTAAATTACTAACAGGTGAATGAATGAGTGAATGAATGATGCTCTTTATTTATTTAAATTATAGTTGACGTACAATGTTGTGTTAGTTTCTGGTATACAGGAAAGTGATTCAGTCTCTTTTTCCATTCTTCAAGATAGGGGACCGAGTGATGGTGTTGATCCGGTCAGGCATGTGGCAGGAGGAGGTGACTGTGCCTTCGGCCCAGACATTCCTGATGCCTGAGGCCATGACTTTTGAAGAAGCTGCTGCCTTGCTGGTCAATTATATCACAGCCTACATGGTCCTCTTCGACTTTGGCAACCTACGGCCTGGCCACAGCGTCTTGGTACACATGGCTGCAGGTGACAGGCACCCTCCATTTATCCGCTTCCCTTATCCCACTCAGATTTCCTTCCAGGCCCCTTCCCTGCTGCATGTCTGGACTGTTGTCATGGCAACACTGGCTGCCTCGGCCTATGGTGCCCAGAGGCCTCTGCAGTGTTGTTGCCATGGTAACTTTCAGGCACCAGGTCCAACCTGGTGTGCTATCCATAGCAACGTGCCCCCGCCCAGCACCCCCTCCTTGCCAGTCACCCTCCCCTCAGTTGTCAGTCTTGGAAATTAGACATGGGATGATGGAAGAAAGCCTCAGGATGAACCTAGGCAAAATGATGAGCTGGATCCTTGAGAGGTGGGAATGGGGAGTGGTGGCTAGGCGACCCATATCCCCTCCTTATGAAAGTGTCTTGCTTTAGGGGGTGTGGGTATGGCTGCCTTGCAACTGTGCCGAACAGTGGAGAATGTGACTGTGTTCGGAACAGCCTCAGCCAGCAAGCACGAGGTGCTGAAGGAGAACGGAGTCACACACCCCATCGATTACCACACGACTGACTACGTGGATGAGATCAAGAAGATCTCCCCCAAAGGTCTCAGGGAATGGGAAGGGCTTGGGTGGCATAGGACTAGGGAGAGGGGGCGTCTCTGGGTCTGTGGCTCCTAATGCTGTTCTTGGGCCTCCTACTCTCTGACAGGTGTGGACATTGTCATGGACCCTCTGGGTGGGTCAGATACTGCCAAGGGCTACAACCTCCTCAAACCCATGGGCAAAGTAGTCACTTATGGTAAGTGAATGGGCCAGAGATGAAGGGGGAGTTTGTGGAAGCATTGTGGGTCTGAGGGGTGGGATATTTGGGGCCCGGGGCTTTTGAAGGCAGAAGGTGTGGAGACTCCGGTGCTCTGAGTAAGCATCGCTGTTAGGATGGTCCTGGTTATTGCATTCAGGTTGCTGCCTCCTGGGTGTACCTACTGTCCTTCTCTTTCATGAGTCATAGCAAAATCGGTGTTCTGTGGTTTTGTTTGGGGATTATTCCTGATACAATATCAGCCTGTCTGCTTTCCCCTGTTCTACTTCCTGGGCTTCTTGGGCCAGCTGCATTTTCATTTAAAAAACTACTTCACACCCAAAATAAGTAAGTAAAGCTCAGAGCAGTCTTTGAGTCGGTTGGGCCAGGTAGCCAGCAGGTGGTAGAAGGTTCTCCTGGCACTCCTGGTGCAGGCATGGATAATTGTAAGGGGCCCGCAGTGGGCAGATGAGCATGAATCCAGACACGCTGGGATGTGCCTGGCCCCTGGATGCACAGCTGTGTGTCTTTATGCCTCAGGAATGGCCAACTTGCTGACGGGCCCCAAGCGGAACCTGATGGCCCTGGCGCGCACGTGGTGGAATCAGTTCAGTGTGACGGCTCTGCAGCTGCTGCCGGCCAACCGAGCCGTGTGTGGCTTCCACCTGGGCTACCTGGAGGGCGAGGTGGAGCTGGTCAGCGGTGTGGTGACCCGCCTCCTTGCTCTATATAACCAGGGCCACATCAAGCCCCGTATTGACTCCGTGTGGCCCTTTGAGAAGGTGAGTGTGGTGGCTCTGCACGGAGGGCCTGGGTAGGACACCCAGGAAGGCTTGGGGGTCCCCAGAGGAGGAGTCCAGGGAGGAGGGGGAGGGCTGACCCCTTTAGGCTGGCTTTTAGAAGAGCCGGATGGTGCTGAAAGCAGAGTCTTGTCTTCCTCTCCAGGTGGCGGATGCCATGAAGCAGATGCAGGAGAAGAAGAATGTGGGCAAAGTCCTCCTAGTGCCTGGGCCGGAGAAGGAGAACTAGGCTGGGGGCTAGGCAGCCCTCGGGGCCCGGGAAAGAGGGAAGTTAGGAAGCCGTGTGCTGTTTGCCACCAGACCCTCACTGTTCGGTCCATCCTCCGTTGCCGCACGTTGCCCTCTGTCCCCGCAAGGCCCCCGTGGCGATGGCCTCTTTCGTGCCCTGTTCTTTCTCTTTAGTCAGGGCTTCCCCCTCCCGCCTTCCTGCCCTCTGAAGAGGTTAGGAAGTGACCACTTGGATGTCTGGGCCCCGCCAAGGGGACAGGGAGGGTCAGAGGGAGGCCAGCTGCTTCCTGCCCCCACCCTTTCCCCAGGCCCACTGTGCTGCTTTTGTGCCAAGATTAAGGTTAGCCAGTCCCTTCCTGTCTTGTTCTGTGTGCTTCCGCCTACCCGTCATCACCCGCCATGCCCCTGCCCCACACCTCCCCAAAGAATTGAAATGTCAGCTCAGGATATGGGGCCAATCTATGTAAATCCAGCATGTCCCTGTGTTGCCCTAGTGTCCCTTCAACCCGGGCCAGCCAGCGCCCCCCTTGTCGCAAGGCCTCGTCCTGTCGCCAGCTTCTCGAGCACAATCGGGCTTTTCCCACCTCCAGGTGTTCTGACGCTCTCAACCAGAGGTGCCTCTTCCAACTGGGGCGGGAGTCAGATCTGCCCCTCTCCGTGGGAGGGACGTGGAGCCCCCTCAGCCCTTCACTGAGTTCTCTGGATTTGCTCTCAGTGCCTTAGCAAAGGAAACCTTGCTTGTGTATGTGGGGGTCCCTGCCTCATACCTCCTCCCCCCACCGTCCTCCCCAGTGCCTTCCTTGTTCTGCTGGAGCTGGGGTTTCGCTGCTCCCCAGTCCCACAACACTGCCAAAAATCTGTGTGTGTGCCAGTGGGTGGGGGGCCAGCCCCTAGTCTCCTGGGGCCTGGGGCCTGTCCTGTCCCTGGGGCCGTCGTTTCTCTGTGGTGGTGGAGGAGAAAGAGGCGGGGGAGCTTTCCCAACCTTGCAGCTAAGTGTGGCATTTAGCAGCCAGAGCTCTGAGAGACGATGCCATCTGTGTCTTGTTCTGGGACCAATGTAAAAATCAAAGCACATTCCCCCTGTCGTCAAGGGAGGCCCACTGCCTCCTCAGAGCAGGGAGGCAGCTTTTTAGTCAGCCCCAGACTTTGTTTACGTGGGTAAGGAGATAGAATAAGGGTTCAAAGTGGGGTGCTTTAGGACCTGGGCCACTGGAACCAAAGTGGGGACTTCCTGGGGCAGGGGGTACAGTAGCTCCCTCTGCCCTGGGATCTGGGATAAGGGAGGGTTATTGCCCGAGCCATTGCCAATGGGAGGTGAGGGGGAGGGGCTCAGCCTCTTCATCATCTGAATGAGGCCGAATAACATGTGAAGTGCGATTGTTTTCGCTTGTGTGTACCCACCCCATTACCGAAGCTGCCTTTGTGTTTGTGTCAATAAAACGCCAAACCCTGCGTCCTGGATCCTGCCTCTGATAGTGAAGGGGAAGGTGAGCTTGTGGAAGGCCAGCACAGCTAGCGGAAGGCTGGGGTTTCCCCCTCCCCCAGCCTCCTTCTATGTCCTGATCAAGTTTCCTTTCATCAAGTGAAATGAGGAAGAGGATCACGCCATGCGGGCACTTTTACTGTTCTCAGGCAGCATTTCACCGCTCCTAATCCCTCCCTCCGTTGACCAGCGTCATCACTTTCTCCTGTAGATACCTCCAGCCCCAACCTGGTTTAAGAGCCTTGGCAGAGGGGTGGGCTTAATGAGTAAGGCGGGCTCCTAGCCTGACTTCGAAGTGAAGACTGCGAGGCCTCTCTGTCCCGGGGGCACGACTGTCACAGCTTCCACCTCCCCCCCTCCACGAGTGGGTTTCTGGAAGTGGATCTCCAGGATGTCTTGTAGCTCCGGGCCATCCAGGACATCAGGAATGTTGAGCACCAGCACCGACTGGGGCACAGGCTGGGGCCTGACCTGGAAAGGGAGCCAGGAGACGGGCAAAGGCTCATGCGGGTTGGGCTTGGGAGGGGGCAGAGGTTGGCGCAGGTGGTGACCCTGGGAGTATGGGAGGGGGCAGGAGGCCTGGAGAAGTAGGAAGCGAATAGGTCAGTGGGGTGTTAGGGCAGTGATTCCTTCCTTGGGCAAGTTTCTGGCATGCAGACAGGTGGCCTGGCCCAGTCGCCATCCTCATCTTCCCACTTACCTCAGCCTTCTGGATCTTCCCACTCATATAGGGAGAGACTCTCAGACAGGACTGCTGTTTACCCAGTGACACCATGAACTGGCCCATCTGGCACAGGTGCTGGGCCACTGCAGGGACGGAGCAGGAGACCTTCAGCATCCAGGGCTCTCCCTTCCCGTGGCCTGATGCCCCGGATCTCATCCCACCAGCAAGGCCCTTACCTCCAACCTCAGTAAAGCCCAGCATGACACCTCCTTGCAGCAGTTCCCTCATCTCCACATCACCACCTCCATTCTTGGTCTTGCCAAAGAAGATCTCCAGCTTGTCCAGCAGCTCTTCCTCACTTAGCTTGAGCCCGGCAGGAAACCCACTGACCAGCACTCTCTGGTCATTCATCTGGCTGGACACCTGGGGAAAGACAGGAGGAAGTGGTCCCAGGCACAGCCCAACGCCCTTGTGCCCAGTGCATGGGGCCCCCTGCAGGGCCCAGGGCCCTGCCACTCTGTCACCTGGATGGTGGTCAGCATGGGTAGCTCCAGGGGCTGGACTTGAACCCTCAGCCGAAACCCTTCCACATTGATCTGATGCTCCTTTTGCTGCAGCACCTGCTTGGCCACTGGGGAAGGGGAGCAGGATTGGTCCTAGGAAGCCTCCCAGCCTCCCTCCCCGGGCTTCCTGGAGCTCACCATTGGGGTCATCAAAGGTCACCAGAGCAGAGCCTCCAGGCAGAGGGTAACAAATCCGCACATGGGAAACCACAGACTTGGCCATTGCCTTGCCCTTCTGAAAGTGTCCTCGGAACACCAGGGGGGACTCGGGCACAGGGAATGGGACCTACAGGTAGGGGAGGAGAGAGTGATGCAGACTTCAAGGTTGGGGAGAGCCCCCAACTCCCTCCCAGGAGGTAAGCACCCCCGATTATATGTGACTGATGCTGAGTGCCAGGGATTAATCCTGAAATGAGAGCTGGATGAAGAAGTGGAGTAAGTGAATAAGTGGATAAGGTCACACAGAAAGGAAATGGCAGAGCAGGAGTGAAATTACAGAGTCGGACACTACTGAAGTGACTTAGCAGCAGCAGCAGCAGCAGCAACTTTCTCTACAAGGCCACACCCCCTCGAAGCTCACCTTGCCTTGGGGGCAGTCCCTGAGATTCCTCTGCAGCTCCTGCAGCCTCATCTTTAGTCTGGCCTGCTCCTCCTGAAGGGCCTGGAGAGCCTGTTGGAGCAGAGGCGAACCACCAGAGAATGAATGAGCCAGGGGAAGGGTGCTGTGCTCTTCAGGACTCTCCAAGAGCAGGGCTGATGCTCAGCCTGAGAACAACCCAACCCATTTACCCTGGCCTGGGCTTGTCCTGGCCCAGCCTGAACGCCCTCATCTCAGCTGCTCTGAAGGGCAGGAGCCTTTGCAGCAGCCATGGCTGGGTCATTCCTGGAGCCCTAGAGTTTAACAAATGCTGATCAAGGGACTTTCCTGGTGAGTCCGGTGGTTGAGAATCCACTTTCCAATGCAGGGGACGCGGGCTTGACCTCTGGTCTGGGAACTGAGATCCACAGGTAGCAAGGAAACTAAGCCCACGTGCCACAGCTATTGAACCTGCGTGCACCACAACTGAAGACCCAGCACAGTCCAAAACAAAACAGAAAACATCGATTGAGCTCCTGCTATGAGGGACTGGGCATGACACAGGGCAGTGAAGACAAAGGTCCAGCCCTCAGGCCTGTATAAAATGGTACTCAAAACGGTTCACAATCACACAATTGATGGTGGAGAACAGCAGGAATTTGGAGGAGGGACCATCCTATAGGGGTTAACACAAGGGAGACCTAGAGGAGGAATAGGGGCTTAGAGTTGTAAGATAAGACTATCAGCTAACATTTATTAGGCACTTACTGTATATCAGGTACTGTGCTAAGACCTTTATATGAATTATATCACTCACATCTTGCAACAACCTTATGAAATAAATACACTCTTACCCTTATTTTGCAGAGGAGGAAACTGTAGTTCAGAGAGATCAGATGACTTGCCCACAGTCATCTGGCCCTAGGCAGTCTGACTCCAGACTCTTAATCTGTGCTTTACAGTGAAGAAATCAAAGTCAAAATAGGGGAGTAATTTACCCAAGATCTCCCAGCCTGTCCCATGACTGCCACCCTTTCCACTGTGCCAAGCAGCCTTTCAGACTGGGCGTGATTTGGGGCAGGTCCAGAGAGAGAGTGAGAGCTGACAAATGGCCAGGGGAATGACACCAGGGATAGGAATAAATGCACCTTTGTTTGTGGGGTGGATCGCTCACCCTGCAGTTGGAAGCCTGATAAATAAGGTCAGCTCAGGGAAGTGTGAGCTCACTAGGAAGGACAGGACTCTGTCCTGGCTATCTCTGTGTCCCCAGCACAAAACAGGCATTCAGTAAATTGTGTGTTGAGTAAATGAATGAAGTGAACGAACGACATAACAGAAGCATATTACAGAGGGTGCTGAATCATTCAGGGTGAGCTCACTCTGTTTTAAGCAGACGAAACCTAGGGCTTGATCAAGTAATGCTGGGTAATGAGTAGTGAGAAATAATCAGTGATTCTCAGGGGCAGCGAGATGACATCCATGAGTCAGGGGAGTCCATGTAGTGTCATGTGGGGAGGTGGGGACTCTGACATCCTGGAGACAGCATGTCCCCACTAGAGTGGCAACCCCGTCTTGGCTCTAGCTAAGTTTTCTTCCCATGGAATGTGGTTTCAGTATCCTATATCGTCCCATTTCTAAGGGAAATCAGAAACCTGGATTTTTTTATTGGAAAAAAGATGGCTTGACTTTAAAAATAAAATGCATTCTTGAATTGGATTCAGTCCTTAACCTATCCTCTTTTTACTTCTGCTTTAAATCTTGATCTAATTATACATATAGTTTGAAAACCTAGTAATTGGCAAGGCTATTCAATATGTAGCTTTAAATAAGTAAATGTATTTATTTTTAAAAACTTCATAAATACAATTTTAAAAAATATTCAAGAAGGGAAGTTTTTCAGCAGCGAAATGGAAAACTAGTGAAGATTTCTGAAAAGGGGAGTGAGGTAAAGGATTTAGTGTTTAAAAGAGCTCAATTTGCCCATCAAAAAATGGGCAGAAAACCTATATAGACATTTCTCTGAAGAAGACATACAGATGGCCAGGAGGCACATGAAAAAAATGCTCAGCATCACTAATTATTAGAAAAATGCAAATCAAAATTACAATGACTTCAGACAAGGTCAGAATGGCCATCATAGAAAAGTCTATGAATAATAAATGCTGGAGAGGGTATGGAGAAAAGAGAACCCTCCTGCACTGTTGCAGGAAATGTAAATTGGTGCAACCAATATGGAAAACAGTATGGAGGTTCTTTGAAAAACTAAAAATAGGGGTTTCCCTGGTGGTCCAGTGGCAGGGGATGTGGGTTGATCTCTGGTTGAGGAACTAAGCCCGTGTGCTGCAACTACTGAGCCCTTTCGCCACAACTGGAGTCCATGTGCCTCAATGAATGAGCCTCATGATGCAAGGAAGACCCCACAGGCTGCAACTAAGAACTGACCCTGAGGCCGCCAAAAAATAAACAACTAAAAATAGAATTACCCATATCATCCGGCAATGTTGTTTCTGGACATATATCCGGAAAAGATGAAAACTCTAATTTGTAGAGTTTTCACTGACACATGCAGCCTAACGTTCATAGGAGCACTATTTACAATAACCACGACATGGAAGCAAGTTAAGTGTCCACCAAGAGATGAATTTGGATAAAGATATTTTATACACACAATGGAGTATTAGTCATAAAAAGAATGAAGTAACGCCATCTTGCAGCAACATGGATGGACCTAGAGATTATCACACTAAATGACGTAAATCAGATGAGAAAGACAAATATCATATAATATCATTTATATATGGAATCTGAAAAAAAAAGATACAAATGAATTTTTGACAAAGTGAAGACAGACATAAAGAACAAACTTACAGTTACCAAAGGAGAAAAGGGGTGAGGGAGAGATAAATTAGGAGTTTGGGATTAGCAGATGCACATTACTATGAAGAAAATAGATAAACAACAAGGACCTCTTATATCATGCAGGGAACTCTATTCAATATCTTATAATAACCTGTAATAGAGAAGACTCTGAAAAAGAATATGTATATATGTATAAGTGAATTACTTTGTTATATACCTGAAGCTAATACAACACTGTAAATCAACTATACTAAAAAAGAAAGAGATTTCTATCTGACAGTGATGGCAGGATGAACTGGAACAGCAGGAACTGTGGAACGAGGAAACAAGCCCAGATTCTGCAGCTCTAATTCTCACAGATGTGACAGGAGCTGACCTGAGCCTCTGGCAGTGGGCACAAGGAACACGTGTGGGTGAGTATGTCCCTTGAGGAAAAGCCCCCAGACTCTGGATGTTGTATTAAGGAGACAAAGGGGACAGATTGGAGAGACAGTGCTGAGGTTGCAGACCTGGGTGTTCAAGGGTTTGGTATAATATCATTGACCCGACAGGCAAGGGAAGAGAGCCAGTAGTTATTGGGGACCTGCTAAATGCCAGGCACAGTTGGCCTCCATCCCATTTAAGTATCACGAAACTGCTTCCTATCTCCAATTCCCAGCCAAAACTTCAGACTTTTCAAGGACAACAAAGGCTGATTATAGTGATTTACTTGAATTCAGGACTTCCCTGATCGCTCACTTGATAAAGAATCCGCCTGCAATGCAGGAGACCCCAGTTCAATTCCTGGGTTGGGAAGATCTCCTGGAGAAGGGAAAGACTACCCACTCCAGTATTCTGGCCTGGAGAATTCCATGGACTGTATAGTCCATGGGGTTGCAAAGAGTTGGACACGACTGAGCAACCTGCACTTGAATTCAGTTATACATGCTATTTATTTCTTTAACATTATAACATATAATTTAACATTATAACATTGGCACCAAGTTATAATATTGGCACCTGCCAATATCTGTCCGGTGCTCAACTGAAAAAAAAAAAAAATTCTATCCATTTAACATTGAGCTCATTGAGACTGTAAATTCTGGATACATAGGAGTGAATTAATGATTTGAGGTTCATTTGACTACATGCAAGCATTCTTCAGAATGCTGAAGCTGAAGCTCCAGTATTTTGGCTCCCTGATGTGAACAGCCAATTCACTGGAAAAGACCCTGATGCTGGGAAGGATTGAAGGAGAAAAGGAGAAGAGGGAGGCAGAGGATGAGATGGTTGGACAGTATCACCGATTCAGTGGATGTAAACTTGGGCAAAACTGGGAGACAGTGGTGGACTTGGAGGCCTGGCATGCTGTAGTCCATAGGGTCGCAGAATCAGACATGACTTAGGTACTGAACAATAACAACAACAAATGCATTCTCCTCCTTATTTGTGAAGTTTAGAACCTGACCACCCCTATAATAAAATCTCATGCTGTCTGTATTCATCATAGCAGTATTGGCAGGTAGTGTAACGTGACAATTAAGAACATAAATTCTGGGGCCAAACCTGCAGGACTTACATCCAGCTGTTCTTACTACTGCAAGACAATGGGCAAGTTGTTTAACTCTCTGTACCTTGGTTTCATCTATAAAATGGGGATACCAATTTCTACCTATGTATAATTTTATTTGTCAAAGTAGTTTATGGCATCTGATGAGTGTTATGTTAACTGTTTTGTATTTAATAATCCCCATTTGATAGTTGAGGAACCTGAGATCCGTTAAGGTTAAATAATAGGGAAGTTTCCTGGTGGTCTAGTGGTTAAGATTCTGGGCTTTCAATGCCATGGCCCGGGTTCAATCCCTGGTCAGGGGACTAAGATCCTCTAAGCCAGTGGTCCCCAACCTTTTCGGCACCAGGAACCAGTTTCACAGAAGACAATTTTTCCGTGGACTGGGGAGGAGGATGGTTTGGGGACAATTCAAGCACATTATATTTATTATGCACTTTATTTCTATTGGGGCTTCGCTAGTGGCTCAGACAGTAAAGAATCTGCCTGCAATGCAGGAGACCCGGATTTGATCCCTGGGTTGGGAAGATCCTCCTGAAGGTGGGCATGGCAACCCACTCCAGTATTCTTGCCTGGAGAATCCTGACTGGCTATAGTCCATTGGTTGCAAAGAGTCAGACATGACTGAGTGACTAACACTATTTCTATTATTATTACATCGGCTCCACCTCATATCATCAAGCATTAGATCCTGGAGGTTGAGGACCCCTGATATAGATTTTATGCTCTGTGCCATGCAGTCCTATATTACAGACTCTGGAGACATAGCAATGAAAAAAAAAAAAAGGAAAATATGTTCCCCCTTCATCTGGTTATGTCCTAGTGCAAGTCATGCAGTGGGACCAAAAATAACAAAAAATACCCTTAGTGGGCAAAAGTGAGTCAAACCCAAGGGTACTGAAGACACATGGTGTCAGGAACAGGACTTGGTGGATAGGACTCTGGGTTAGAACAGTATGTGCTAATGATAGAAGCCAAAAACGTGGAAGAACTCATCCAGAGAGAGAATGAGTGATCTTTGGGACTTCCCTGACAGTCCAGTGGTTAAGAATCCATGCTTCCACTGGAGAGAGCGGGGGTTTGATCCCCAGTCAGGGAACTAAGATTCTGTATACTGTGCAGCACAGCAGAAAAAAAAAAAAATCTTCCAAGATACCTAGTCAGTTTTCAGGAAAGATAAATGAATGTAGAGGATTCTCAGGTGGCCCTAGGGGTAAAGAAACCACCTGCCAATGCATGAGACACAGGTTCGATCCCTGGGTTGGGAAGATCCCCTGGAGGAGGAAATGGCAACCCACTCCAGTATTCTTGTCTGGAGAATCCCATGGACAGAGGATCTTGGTGGGCTACAGTTGCAAGCTCTTTGCATAGGGTTGCAAAGAGTCAGACACGACTGAAGCAGCTTAGCATGCACGCAGGTAGAGGAATGCTGAGAGGAAAAAGAGGCCATAGTCAGGACAGGGCCAGGGCCAGAATTAGGTAGTGTCAGAGACACAAAGGAAGAAGAAAAATAAAACAGCGAAAGAAAAAGAGGGCTACAGGGAAGTCCCCTCCCTCATTTGCTTCCATATTCACTCATACAACTATCAACTACGAGGCATCTACTGTGTGCCGGACCCTACTCTAGGCTCTGGGGATACAGTAGTGAACCAAACAGAGAAAACTTCACTGTGGAGTTTTTACATTCTAGGGGATGAGCCATATGTGTATGTGTGTATTTGCGCTCACTCCTGTCTGACTCTTTGTGACCCCATGCACTGTAGCCCACCAGGCTCCTCTGTCCATGGGATTCTCCAGGCAAGAATACTGGAGTAGGTTGCTAGTTCCTTCTCCAAGGGATCTTCCTAACCCAGGTCTCCAGCATTGCAGACAGATTCTTTACCATCTGAGCCACCAGTCATTTCCTTCTCCAGGGGATCTTCCCAACCCAGGGATCAAACCTGCATCTCCTGCATTGGCAGGCAGATTCTTTACCATTGATATAGGCCATGAGTATAAACATGAGAGTTATCCATGCAGAGATATTTAAAGTCACAAACTAAATGAGATTAACAAGAAGGGGTTCAAGTGCTGATTTCTGGGGCATCCAACACTAAGAGATCAGGGAACAAGGTAGAACCAGCTGAGGAGAATGCAGAAGCGAGGCTAGTGAAACCGGAGGGAGAGCAGGCATGAAGAACAACACGCTGAAGGAGGAAGAGCCTGGGCTGGGCACAGTGCTGCTAACAGGCCTTCTGCCAGGAGGCATGATAGTGACCTCTGAGATTGAGCAAAAAATCCTCAAAAAAATAGTCTTGCTTATCATAAGGAAAGGTCGGCACACATACAAGAATGATTACTGTAGCCTTGTTTACAACAGAAAAAAAAAAAAAGAAATCTACATGGCCAACAGGAGAGAAACAATTCAATATAAAATATTAGGTGCTATGTGCTTAGTCTGTCTGACTGTTTGTGATCCCATGGCCTGTAGCCCACCAGGCTCTTCTGTCCATGGGATTTTTCAGGCAAGAACACTGGAGTGGGTTGCCATTTCCTCCTCCAGGGGATCTTTCTGACCCAGGGATTGAATTGGCATCTCCTACATCTTCTGCATTGGCAAGTGGATTCTTTACCACTGAGCCACCTGGTAAAGCCCATATAAAATATTACATAGCAATTAAAACACATAGTAAAGAGGAACATTTAACATGAAATGCTCACAATAAACCAAAAAATCAAAATATAAAATTGCCTATATTCTTCCTAGTCTGTTGATTTTAAACATTTTAACTCATGAAGATATTTATTAAAGTATAGAAATGCAAAAAAAATCTTGGAAGATAGACATCACAATGCCATTAATAGAGGTTGTCTCTCAGCAACGAATTTAGGGTGTTTTGTTTTTTTTGAACTCTAATTCTAGATTTATTCAACATAATTATTTTACTCCACTCGACAAACACAACATTATCTAAAATGCAACAAAGTTATAAAACTCAAAACAGAAAATTTATAGTACTGACTGTACAATAAAAGCCAGAAAAGCCATGTACACGTTGCCAAGGTAACCTGCAGGACCACCACAAATACCAACAGTGTGGGGGTTCTGTGGTGACCTGGCACACCTGGCTCTCAACTTACCAATTTCAGAAAGAGAGGGAGACGTGGGGCAGGGGGTGGTGGTGTATGCACGCACACGTCTAAAAAGAACCATTTGGGTAGATAACTGGAGATATCTTACCCTAGAGGTCAGAAGAGGACTCAGGCAGGGGAGTAGAGCCAGGCTAACAGGAATGGCCATTGTGTAAAAGCATGTCCTTTCCTGTGGGACTCCACAGGCTTCCAAGTCATCTGTAGAATGGGAAGACGTGCTCCCAGGCTGACGTTGACCCATCACTAGGAGCCCCCTGCTCATCTCTGTTGGCTTTGCCACCAAACCGACTCTCAGGAACTAGAAATGTGAAAGCTTTCTAGCTAGAAAACAGGAGGGGATCATTACAAGCAAGTCGCCAACCAAACCAAACCCACAACACTCTGCAGCTGGAGCTCTGCTGCCCCGGGAACATCTCAACTGCTCCCTTCACCTTCCAAGTCTGCCCCTGAGGAGGGATTTCTTTCCTACCAATCCTTCTTCGGCTAGAAAAGTGACAGAAATGAGTTGGATGGGGTAGAGCTTCAGTCGCCCTGATTATCGGGAGGAGCTGGAACTAGAGTGTCTCTTGTCGTGGTGGCAGCCCCGGGAGAACGGGATCGTGGGAGCACCAGGGACTTGAGTCTGTCGAGGGGAATATGACCTTCTCCTCATCCTTGGACCTGCGCCATGTGGGAAGCAGTGGCAGCATTCTTCAGGGGCAGATGGGGGGGATTGCCTGGGGGGTGGCCAAGGCCAAGGGGCCGTAGAAGCAATAGCCGTGATGTCCTGGTCGTTGATTTATTCTCTGTCCATGAGCTTCAGCGCCTTCTCAGTCTCATGTGGATTTTCAAACTCATGCATAGGCACAGCCTTTAAACAGATGGGGGTGGATGCTTTCTACAGGCATATGTCATTTTAATTTTCCCAGAGGTGGAGAATATCTTCATGATGTGATCCTTGATCACATTCCTGGTGAGCCTCCCCAGGTGTTCTTTGGTGGGTTTAGGGGAAGGGTTCTTTTCCTTTCCTTTTCATCTCTTTCAGCTGGTTTACATTTGGAGCGTGAACGCCACCTGTTGTCATGTCTGTGCCAAGAAGGACTTGGAGAGCCAGAGGAGCTGCTGGAGCTGGAGCTGGGGAACATGCTGGAACTTCCTGAGCAGTTTGATGCTGAAGGTGAGCTGGAGCCACTGATGGAAACTGTGCTGGTGCTCGAGCCCAGACTGGAGGCAGAACTGGACCGAGACCTGAAGCTGCTGCTACCACTGGAAGTGCTGTGCCTCTTTTGACTTTTATCTCTGCAGGGACATTACTTTGCCAACAAAGGTCCATCTAGTCAAAACTATGGTTTTTCCAGTAGTCATGTACGGATGTGAGAGTTAGACCATAAAGCAATCTGAGCACCAAAGAATTGATGGTTTCAAATTGTGTTGAAGAAGACTCTTGTGAGTCCCTTGGACAGCAAGGAGATCAAACCAATGAATTCTAAAAGAAATCAACCCTGAATATTCACTGGAAGGAATGAGGCTAAAGCTGAAGCTCCAACTGGCCACCTGATGTGAAGAGCTGACACATCAGAAAAGCCCCGGATGCTGGGAAAGATTAAAGGCAGGAGGAGAAGCGGGTGACACAGGATGAGACGGTTGGATGGCATCACCAACTCAATAGACATGAGTTTGAGCAAACTCCAGGAGTTGGTGATGGAAAGGGAAGCCTGGCATGCTGAAGTCCATGGGGTTGCAAAGAGTTGGATGCGACTGAGCGACTGAACTGACTGACTGAAGCTCCTTTTTTCCAGTTCCAATGAAACCACTCCCCCTTTCTGGGGTGTTCAAAGCAGCAATGGTGGTCTCACTTATCTGAACTCTCACTTCTAACTTGAATCTGAAAAAGGATCCCTAATTGACTGCAATTTGTGCCAGAGTGCATCATCTTCCCACCACTGTGGCTTCCTCCTGCTCTCGGGGTGATTTTTCAGAATTACAGTTTTCTGAAACCACCTTCCTTATTTCCTGTTTAAGAGGAAAGTCCCTCTAAGAGAGCAGTTTTAGGACTTCCTTGGTGGTCCAGTAGTTAAGAATTTGTCTGCCTGGGATGAATTGAGAGAGTAGCATTGAAATGTATACATTACCATATGTAAAATTTGATAGCCAGTGGAAATTTGCTGTATGACGTGGGGAGCTCAAATCCAGTGCTCTATGACAACCTAGAGGGGTGGCATGGGGTGGCAGATGGGAGAGCGAAGTTCAAGAGGAAGGGGACATACATATACTTACGGCTGATTCATATTGATATATGATAAAAACCAATACAATGTTGTAAAGCAATTATACTCCAGTTAAAAATAAATACATTTAAAAATAATCCACTTGCCAATGTAGAGGACTCAGGTTCGATCCTTGATCTGGAAAGATCCCACATACCTCGGAGCAACTAAGCCACAACTACTTGGCCTGTGCTCTAGAGCCCAGAGCCACAACTTCTGAGCCCATACACCTAGAGCCGACGTTCTGCCACAGGGGAAGCCACTGCAATGAGAAGCCGGCATCCCGCAACTAGAGAGTAGCCCCCCACTCACCGCAACTAGAGTCTGCTTGGAACAATGAAGACCCAGCACAGTCAAAAATAAATAAAATAATTTTAAAAAGAGAGAAAGCAGTTTTAGCAGAGTGGTAGGAGTGAGGTGGGGGTGAATCAAGATCGTCCTGGGGAACTGGGGTTCTGAAAATGTTGGTACTTTTAACAATAATGAACAGGTACTGAGCACTTAGTACATGCCAAGCAGAGTGCTCAGTGTTCACTGTGTATTTTAGGGATTATTTAGTTTAATTCTTGCAGATAGGTATTCGTCTGTGGAAGTGTTACTGCTATTCCCACCATGCGGATAAGGGTATAGGACTTATATAATTGTACCCCGCTCTAGTCCTCTTGCCTGGAAAATTCCATGGACAGAGGAGCCTGGTAGGCTGCAGTCCATGGGGTCGCTAAGAGTTGGACATGACTGAACAGCCTCACTTTCACTTTTCACTTTCCTGCATTGGAGAAGGAAATGGCAACCCACTCCAGTGTTCTTGCCTGGAGAATCCCAGGGACGGGGGAGCCTGGTGGGCTGCCGTCTATGGGGTCGGACAGGGTCGGACACAACTGAAGTGACTTAGCAGCAGCAGCAGCAGAGAGGCTAGTAACTTGCCCAGGGCCCCACAATTGGAGGAACCAGGTTCTGAAACCAGTCAGGCTGGCTCTAAAGTCTGGGGTCTTTCTTCCTACATTTGAGAGGCAGATGAAACATTTCCAAGAAAGAGATCTATGTATTTGTAACAGATGGGATAGTATGAGGGTGAGAAAGGCTGAAGAATTTAGATGAGATTCATTCATTCAACAGATGTTTACTGAGTGCCTACTGCATGCCAGGCACTGGTGATCAAAGTTGGACAGGCTGAAACAGAGGACCAGCCAGCAGACGGCTTAGTCTATCGTGAGCCGGGGCATTCATGGGTTGGGAAAGGGGGGACCAGAGCAGACGGGGGTAGGGGGGTGGGGGTTAGGTCTCAGAAGAGGAACACTTCTTCCCTTCATCCTGAAGAGAGTCCTAGGTTAAGCTGAAATGGAAATGTAAGGAGGGGAGGAATTTGTTAAGGAAGATCTCAGGAGATAAAGGTGTGAGCAATTCCTGAATTTTTAGGGGTCACATTACCCTTTTGAGTATATAATGAAAATGATGGATTCTTTCTCCAGAAAAATGCACATCCACACAAGGAATTCATGATCTCCTGTGGTGCAGTTTTTAGAACTGTCTCTGAGGCCGTTAGAGGACCAACACCCTAGAGATGTCATCCCAGCTGGTCTCTCCCTGGACCTTCTGCAGGTCTAAGAGATGGGCAGGAAGAGGCTTGCTTGCTAGACTGCAAAAAACCAGGAAGAGGCTTGCTTGCTTGCTAGACTCTGAGAAACCGGTAGATTTCTGGCCAAAAGCGGCGCTCCTCTGATTCTTCCCACCCCCAAAACCCTCCTCCTCACCGACACAGTCTGGGATCCGGTTGGCAAGAGCTGGGCACACATTGGCAGAGTCCCCAGTAACGAAAACTTGCTTGAACTTTGAGGAGCTTTGTTCTCGCCCACCGGAGCCTGGAAGACACTTCTTCCTTATGCAGGCTGTTTGCTTTCACTTTCCTTTCATTGAAGTCCCTACCCCTCCCACGCTCCACCCCTGGGTGGCTTCCTGGCCTTCAAAGTTGACTTCCCCCAGCTATGAAGGCTCGGGTAAGTTACCCTACAAGCAAATACAAACTGAATGCTGGCCCAAATCAGCCGTTTCTTCCAGCATAGCAATCCCAGTACAGGCCTATTCGTAGAATTTTGTCTGCTTTGTTAATGGCTTAGAATGTTACCCAGAACATGCAGATGTTGATAATTGCAACCATGATAGATAAAAGCCCCAAGTTCGCCAAACTGTGGTAATAGCCAGCATTTAAGAGCTGTTACATGTCCAATTCTGCTTTTCATGAATTAACCTTCAAAACGACCCCTAAAGTTGGTTTTATTTTTTCCATTCTACAGATGAGATTCTAAATTTGTAAGACACAGTATAGAAACTTGCCCTAAGTCCCACTGCTAGAAGTGATACAAATATTCAAGTACTTGAATTTTTGCCACGGAGGGTTTATATTTTGGTTCCATTTGTGACTCTTGAGTAGGCAAGCTGTTAACACTTACTGGAGACATCCAGGGCTTCCCTGGTAAAGAATCTGCCTGTAATGCTGGAGACCTGGGTTTGATCCTTTGGTTGAGAAGATCCCCTGGAGAAGGGAATGGGTCCCCACCTGTATTCTTTTTTTCCTCCCTGTATTCTTGCCTGGAGAATTTCATAGAGCCATTCAGCACTCAAAGGTGAGTCAAATCCAAGTATAATTAAATACTGCAGGATGTTTTGTATTTTCACCCAATCCAGGGTTTCCCACTATTTTGGGCCCCTTTCTCAATCCCTGTACTCCTCATGTAAGTATGCCAAGTTTGAGGCTTGGCAAGTAGGCCCATTTGAATCCTAGTCCATTTAGTAGCTTAGAACCAGCTTGGCTAGAGAGCCTATTTCATCAGGAAAACCTGGTCACAGTTAAGTACCCAATGAGAGGTGAAACGTCAGCTAAAAGGGCCAAATGCCTTTTCTGCAGTCCAGTGGTGCCAAGTCAGAGCCTAAACCCCTTTCTTGCCAGACCATTTGGGATCGCTCCCTTATGCAACCAGGAATGGTGGCACTGTGGCTCAAGCCTTCATTGCTGGTGTCCATCCCATCTACAGCAGTTCTCCAGTGTGGTTCTCTTCCAAATAGCACTTGAATAATCTGGCACAGGGGTTCAACAAACCACAATTCAGCAATTCTCAATCCAAAGGAGATGGTGTGCTCTTAGAGGGGTCTTCAGATGTTACAATGTACGTGTGTGTGTGTGGAGGGTTCTCTAAACATGTAATGGGGTGGAAGCCAGGGAAGCTTAAACAAGTTCACACGTAAAACTGTCCAGATAGCTCTTCTGGGGAAACAGGACAGTATCACATTCTACCCGTTCAGTCAGACCATTAAAGGATTATGAGGCTGAGGACAGAAGTAGCCCATGTCTCATAAAAGCAGACATAGCTTTTATTTTACATTTTCCCACAGTCCCTCATGCACCAATGTCATTTTCCAGTTTAATAACACAGGAAATAGGCAGACAGATGCACACTTTTAAAATATTTTTATTAACTGAGACAGACCTAAAACCGCAGCTTCTGGAAGAACCATTTGTTCTTGCCAGTCTTGTATCTGGAGGGGGGAAGAAAAAAGGCACAAATGAGAGCAGGAATCACAGAAGGCAAAACTGTCTTCATGGAGGACAGTGAAACCACACTCCAACATTCACTACCAAAGCCTTCTTACCTCTCCTCAAACTTGACCTTTGCCTCTCGTCGGGCCTTGCGTTTGAGAGCAGGGTCTCTGAAGACATCCTTGTTGACAACAGTTTTGTCCAAGGGGATATCCACAGAGTATCTGGGGACAATGGCAGGAAGGTAGGAGCAGCCCACAGGCCGCCAGGGCCCTCTCCCCTCCATCCCACTCCTGGGACACTGGCATGTTACGGCCTGACTCTACAGGAGTTATCAACACAGGCTGAAGTCCCGATGACATTTTCTAGAAACATCCAATTTTAACAAAATCATCTACACAGATTCAAACCACTGAAAAACTTCATGCTTCCTTCTCTCAATTTCCCACAACAACCCTATCCTATGATACTATTATCCTTGAGAGAGAAAGAGGGCAGGCCAGATCCTGTGTTTTACTGTGGCTGCAAACAAATGGAACAATCTCTCCTTAACACCTAAGCTTGGCCAAGTCAGGGAAGACACTTTAGAAGTGTTTTCACGGGAAAGTGAACAGTGAAGTCGCTCAGTCCTGTCCGACTCTTTGCGACTCCGTGGACTGTAGCCCACCAGGCTCCTCCGTCCATGGGATTCTCCAGGCAAGAGTACTGGAATGGGTTGCCATTTCCTTCTCCAGGGGATCTTCCCGACCCAGGGATCGAACCCAGGTCTCCCACATTGCAGGCAAATGCTTTAACCTCTGAGCCTCCAGGGAAGCCCAAAGTGAACAGTAAAAGAGACAATACTGGAAACCACTGCCAATGACAAATTCAAAATGATGTCTCTCCCCACACTACAGTGGCCACCAGGTTGTCGTCTTATTCAGTAGGGCAGAGAAGGGGAAAAGAGAAGTCATTTTCATTTCCATTCTTGAGATGCTCACCTTGTGGGCATGAGGTGATTATAATTATAAACTTTCACAAAAGACTTGATCTTTGACCTCTTGGCGATTTTCTTCTTGCCCATGGCAGCTGTCACTTTGCGGGGATAGCGATCAATTCCAGCCACCAGAGCATGGCTGTAGGGTCGGTCTGAGGTGCCGTCATCAATGTTCTGAAGGAGCAAGAATTACATGTTACCAGCCATTTAGGCCCTGTGCTAGAATAACCCTGTCCCTAGGCCTCTCAGACCCATTACTGTAAAAACCACACCGCAAACATTCTAAGTGCTATGCTAGATGCCCAAAGAGTAACAGTGAAAAGGGAGGTATCTTTCCCACTGGGAAGGCAGGGTGCCTGGGAAGTAAAAGACTTAAATTGTAACGACAATGAACAATTATAATTAGTGACTGCTATATGTCAAGCACCAGTTCTCAGGACTTTACTCTTATCTCCTCCAGGGGTAGAGACAGGATGTGGGAGATGGGAGGAAGAGGAACCAAGGGGAATCAAGGGCGCCCCAGTTAAAAACAGTGATATAGGTGACCAGAGCTTAGGGAAATGTCATAAAAGGCTGGAGACGTAGGCAGAAAGCAAATACCGAAGAGCTAGGTTATGCTAAGTGACTATGTGGACTAGAAAAAATTTCTCCTCTTTTCACGGAGTCCCTTGCAGCGGCACAGGTTAAACTCTACACCTCTAAACCTCTGCAATAGAAAGCAACCCTGCAGTAACTGTTAGGACTGGACATGACGATACCCGTAAGACAGTGCCACGGACCAAGCAAGAGTTCATAAACCTTGGCCATTACTATTATTAAAAGCCTCTCTGACAGAGGACAGCGTTAGGTGTTAACTACCCCACTGAACTCCCGTTTATTTTGCGTCTTTCTCAAAAGGTCTCATGCATTCACAACCCCCCCGCCCCGCAATGCTCAGGGAGTAATGCCCCCAAACTGGGTCTTGAATTTCAAGCTGCCCGCCAGCCCAGCCCAGCCCATTCACGGGATAAAGGCGCACAGGCCCGGGGGGCTGGTACCTTCACGATGACCGCTTTGCGTCCGGAGTAGCGACCGGCCAGGACCAGTACCACCTTCCCGGGTTTCATGAACTTGCCCATTTCTACAGAGGAAGGAGAAGGGGTCGCTCAGAAATCCGCCAGCTCAGGCTGTGGGCCCCGGAACTTCAGCTGCGCTCACTGCCGTCTCGGTTCAGGTTGCCTGCGGGCCCTGCTCGCAGAACAGGACCTGGTAGGAAGCCGCCAGAGACCGGAGAAGGGAAAGCACCACGCACCACCCCGCAACTCGACCCCTAGGCCGCGGATGGCGGCGGATTGGAAAACCCAACCACAGCCACCACTCACCGGTAGCTACCACTCGGGACTACAGCAAAAAGGAAGAAAGGGCACTTCCGCTAACCTTTCACCCCGAGGAGCGTGATCTCACTTCCTGTCCCGCCTCCTTGGGCTTCTCCCCGCCTCTTCCGAGGCGCTTAGAATCTGTGTTGAAGGAGGAAGAAGCTCTTGAGGGGAAAGTAAAGTCTGGCGGCTCGTTTATTCAAATCAAACTTTATTAGCAGCTCCAGCAGTAGACGGGGCAAAGGAATTTTGTCTCTCGCGGAAGGCTTTTAAGATGGACACAGCTGCTCCGCTGCTCCACTTGTTGTAGGTCCTTTCTCTGGCGCTAGAGGGTGGGGAGACACAGTTTGAAATTTCCTTTTTTGCCTTGGAAGAATCAGAAACAAAATAGGACATTTATTAGTGCCAACTGTGTGCACTCTTAGGCATAATGACGAGACGAAGATCAATCAAACGAGGGTGCTTGCCCTCAACCTTTAGAGTTTAGCTATGTCAGAAACCGACTAAAATAAAAGGTGAGGTGAGGTGAGGTGAAGTCGCTCAGTCGTGTCCGACTCTGCGACCCCATAGATTGTAGCCTACCAGGCTCCTCCATCCATGGGATTTTCCAGACAAGAGTACTGGAGTGGCTTGCCATTTCCTTCTCCAAAATAAGAGAGAGAGGTGAAAGATGATTATAGTGATGCTAGGAGCTGCATGCCTTGTGTCAGGACAAGGTAATGTATTTACGTACATTATCTTTTGATCCTCATAACAATACTAGGAGATACTGTTATCTCTATTCTACAGTTGAAGATACTGTAGTTTGGAGAGGTTGAGTAATTTGCCCCAAGTCCACAACTAGTAAGTAATCGAGCAAAAAGCAAAGCAAAAGCAAAGTGTTAGTTGCTCCGTCATGTCTGACGCTTTGCGACCCCTGGACTGTAGCCTGCCAGGCTCCTCTGTCCATGGGATTTTCCAGACAAGAATACTAGAGTGGGTTGTCATTACCTTCTCCAGGGGATCTTCCTTCCTCCAGTTTGATCTTCCAGGGATCGAACTCAGGTTTCCCGCTTTCATCACAGATGGATTCTTTACCCTCTAAGCCACCAGCGAAGCTCTTAGACCGAGAGACTGTTTGCCAAAGAAAACTCTTCAGGGACTCCCTGGTGGTCCAGTGGCTAAGACTCCACACTCCCAATGCAGTTGTCTTCCAAGTTCAAGAGAAACCATCTTACAGTTTTTGCTTATCTGAACACTTACAAATCTGTAGGTCTTGGGCAAGCCATGGGAACAATCAGGGTTTCATCATTTCTTCTTTCGAGACTCTTTGGGGACCAATTTTCCCTGCAGCCCTCAGGACTTCATTTCAGTGGTTTATCACCCTAATTATGTATCAATACTTACATTTTTTTCCACAGTTTATTGTGATCCACACAGTCAAAGGCTTTGGCATAGTCAATAAAGCAGAAATAGATGTTTTTCTGGAACTCTCTTGCTTTTTCCATGATCCAGCGGATGTTGGCAATTTAATCTCTGGTTCCTCTGCCTTTTCTAAAACCAGCTTGAACATCAGGGAGTTCACAGTTCACGTTTTGCTGAAGCCTAGCTTGGAGAATTTTGAGCATTACTTTACTAGTGTGTGAGATGAGTGCAGTTGTGCAGTAGTTTGAGCATTCTTTTGCATTGCCTTTCTTTGGGATTGGAATGAAAATGGACCTTTTCCAGTCCTGTGGCCACTGCTGAGTTTTCCAAATTTGCTGACATATTGAGTGCAGCACTTTCACAGCATCATCTTTCAGGATTTGAAACAGCTCAACTGGAATTCCATCACCTCCACTAGCTTTGTTCGAAGTGATGCTTTCTAAGGCCCACTTGACTTCACTTTCCAAGATGTCTGGCTCTAGATTAGTGATCACATCATCATGATTATCTGGGTCATGAAGATCTTTTTTGTACAGTTCTTCTGTGTATTCTTGCCACCTCTTCTTAATATCTTCTGCTTCTGTTAGGTCCATACCATTTCTGTCCTTTATCGAGCCCATCTTTGCATGAAATGTTCCCTTGGTATCTCTAATTTTCAGGAAGCAACAGTTAGAACTGGACATGGAACAACAGACTGGTTCCAAATAGGAAAAGGAGTACGTCAAGGCTGTATATTGTCACCCTGCTTATTTAACTTATATGCAGAGTACATCATGAGAAACGCTGGGCTGGAAGAAACACAAGCTGGAATCAAGATTGCCGGGAGAAATATCAATAACCTCAGATATGCAGATGACACCACCCTTATGGCAGAAAGTGAAGAGGAGCTAAAAAGCCTCTTGATGAAAGTGAAAGAGGAGAGCGAAAAAGTTGGCTTAAAGCTCAACATTCAGAAAACGAAGATCATGGCATCTGGTCCCATCACTTCATGGGAAATAGATGGGGAAACAGTGGAAACAGTGTCAGACTTCATTTTTGGGGGCTCCCAAATCACTGCAGATGGTGACTGCAGCCATGAAATTAAAAGACGCTTACTCCTTGGAAGAAAAGTTATGACCAACCTAGATAGTATATTCAAAAGCAGAGACATTACTTTGCTGACTAAGGTCCATCTAGTCAAGGCTATGGTTTTTCCTGTGGTCATGTATGGATGTGAGAGTTGGACTATAAAGAAGGCTGAGCGCCGA
The DNA here is from genome assembly GCF_023091745.1 of Budorcas taxicolor. Classification (NCBI taxonomy): domain Eukaryota; kingdom Metazoa; phylum Chordata; class Mammalia; order Artiodactyla; family Bovidae; genus Budorcas; species Budorcas taxicolor. Next base: position 42,707,710 of record NC_068928.1, on the reverse strand, counting down.
AGAATTGATGCTTTTTAACTGTGGTGTTGGAGGAGACTCTTGAGAGTCCCTTGGACTGCAAGGAGATCAACCCTGGGATTTCTTTGGAAGGAATGATGCTAAAGCTGAAACTCCAGTACTTTGGCCACCTCATGGGAAGAGTTGACTCATTGGAAAAGACCCTGATGCTGGGAGGGATTTGGGCAGGAGGAGAAGGGGACGACCGAGGATGAGATGGCTGGATGGCATCACTGACTCGATGGACGTGAGTCTGAGTGAACTCCGGGAGATGGTGATGGACAGGGAGGCCTGGCGTGCTGCGATTCATGGGGTTGCGAAGAGTCGGACACGACTGAGCGACTGAACTAAACTGAACTTACATTTTTATCTTAAATTAAAATGTTTTAACTCAGAATATGATGTTTTAGAGTTGGAAAGGACCTCAGAGGTTATCTAGTTGGGCCTCTCAAAGATTAGAGGACAGTTTTAGAGCAGCAAAGTCACAAAATTGGTGCCACAGAGCATGGCACCCCCATTTCCAAGCCTGTGCTTTTGGCGCTGCACCACACAACCTGTCCATTTCCACCTCCATGGTCTTCTTTCAGCTCCCTTATTTGCTTCTGTGTCTTTTGCTGTTTCTCTCTTGGAAAATAGAAACAAAACCCTGAAATCTTATCATTGCCTTGAACTCTTCTCACATGCTAAACTCTCCAAATCAAATTAGTAACTAAATCCTGTGAATTTCACCTTTTAAATCAGTTTTTTTCCACCAGCGCCCTAACTGATCCAGCTTCAGTTGTCTTCTCCAGTCCCTCCTCAAATCTTAGGGTGGATCAAAATTGCTTGGGATATTTATTAAATATGCATCGCCAACTGAAGAGACTCCAATTCGGGTCTGGAGTGGAGTCATGAGCTACAGGTCTTATTTTGAGAAACTTCTCTAAACACAACTCTTTAAAAAAATAATTGTTTATTTTTGGCTGCACTGGGTCTTCATTGCTGTGTGGGCTTTCTCTAGTTGTGGAGAGTGGGGACTACTCTTTAGTTGTGATGCATGGGCTTCACATGATGGCGGCTTCTCTTGTGGAGCACACGTTCTGGGTGTGTGGGCTTCAGTAGTTGTGGCTTGTGGGCCCTAGAGCTCAGGCTCAGTAGTTGTGGCACACAGGCTTCGTTAGTTGTTCTGTGGCATGTGGAATCTTCCTGGACCAGGGATTGGATCTGTGTCCCCTGAATTGGCAGGCAGTGTGTTATTCATCGTACCACCAGGAAAGTCCTAAACACACTACTTCAGTACTGCCTCTTCATCTGCCTGAAATCCTTTGTTGGCTCAAACCAAAGTTTGAACTCTCCCTTCCTGTCTTCCTTGCAGTATAAGTTCCTGTCTCCTCCACACCACCCTTCACATCCCCCCAGGTTCCAGTGAGCTCAACTACTCAAAGATCCAACCTCTTCTGAGCCCAGGGTCTTCACTCAGGCTGTTTCATGTTTCTTTATTCTTCGCCTCCTCTGTAGCCAGGCAAAATCCTACCCAATCCATCCTTCAAAGCCACTGTAGAATTCTCCCAGGCAGAATTCATCTCTTCCTTCTCTATGCTCCCTCAGCAATCCAGTCCACACTTAATTTATTGTAGAACATATTTCAGTTGGTTTGGGACAGTGGTTGTCAGAGTGTGGTCCCTAGCAGGATCAGTGTAACTGTAGCAAGTGTGGGAACTTGTTAGAAATGCAACTTCTGAGGCCCCACCCCAGAGCTACTAAATAAAAAACGGGATAGATCCCAGCAATTTAACAAGGTACTAAAATCTCCAATCGGTTTGGTGTCTCCTTTGCTAAATCTTGTTCCTTGAAGGCAGAGAGAGGTAAGTCTGGAGCACCTAGCCTGGCCCAAGCAGTTGATGTGTGGTCAGTAGTCAATGAACGAAGGCAGAGCACTTTGGGAATCTTTAACACCTTGCAGATCATACCATGGACGCTGCACTTTCACTGGATACATATCCATGGCTCCCTTTCATTTTGATCTTGCCTAGCCTTAGACCTGAGCTGACAGTTCTCTCTCTCCTCCTTCATCCTGTCTGCCCCACTCCAAGCCAAGCAGAGACCTCTGTCCTCAGTTATACTGCAGATGTTACCAGTGACTAGTAGATGTGTGATGGCTGGCATGTTTGTCTCTGTCTCTACACGTCTTTAAGTTTCATGAAGCACTTGGCACAACAATGGCTGTCCATCTCCCTACAGTCCAGTCATTTGGCAGCTGAAATTTCTGGCAGGTATGTGGAAAATACCTTGACGTCCCCAGAGTGACGGTGAAGTGATGGGGTGGATAAAGGAGAGAGAGGAACAAAAGATTTCGAAGCAGCCTGATGTAATGAGGTAACATAACAGTATAAAGATAATAGGATTTGGATTGGGGCAACTTGAGTTCAAATCCCAGCTCTTCCAACAAGTAAATGGGAACAAAACATTTAACCCTATCTGCAGTAAGGTTTCCTCAACTACAAAAATGGGGATAATATTGTCCTGCCTTACAAGTAGCGAGAATTAAATTTGGAAGACACACACACAAAATGCTTCTCATGATGCTAGCATAAAAGCCTTCATACCAGTTAAGTTTTTGTGAGGATTATACTGGCTATAGCACTTATCACCCACCCTAAACAACGTTATGTTTTTTCCAGTAGTCATGTATGGATGTGAGTGGACCATAAAGAAAACTAAGCACCAAAGAATTGATGCTTTTGAACTGTGGTGCTGGAGAAGACTCTTGAGAGTGCCTTGGACTGCAAGGAGATCAAGCCAGTCAATCCTAAAGAAAATCAGTCCTGAATATTCATTGGAAGGACTGATGCTGAAGCTCCAATACTTTGGCCACCTGATGCAAAGAACTGACTCCTTGGAAAAGACCCTGATGCTGGGAAAGATTGAAGGCAGGAGGAGAAGGGGACAACAGAGGATGAGATGATTGGATGGCATCACTGAGTTGATGGACATGAGTCTGAACAAGCTCTGAGAGTTGGTGATGGACAGGGAGGCCTGGTGTGCCACAGTCCAGACATGACTGAGCAACTGAACTGACTGACTGAAATGGTACCAGATGAGTGAGTTTTAAAATATGATTTTATTTTTTTTTAGTTTTGGTTGTGATGCGTCTTCCTTGCTGCATGGGTGTTTTCTCTAGTTGTGGAGCGCATTTCTCAGTGTGGTGGTTTCTCTTGTTGTAGAACATGGGCTCTAGGGCACACAGGCTTCAATAGTTGCAGTACGTGGGCTGAGTAGTTCCAGCTCCTCTGCTTTAGACCACAGCCTCAATAGTTGTGTGCACAGGCTTAGCTGCTCTGAGTATGCGAGGTCTTCCTGGATAGGGATTGAACTAGTGTCTCCTGCGTTAGTAGGTGGATTGTTTACCACTGAGTCACCAGAGAAGCCCCAGACAAATCAATTTAGAAGTGCCAAATCTGGGACTTCCTGGTGGTCCAGTGAAGACTCTGAGCTCCTAATGTAGGGGGCCTGGTCTCAGTCCCAGGAACTAGATCCCACATGCTCCGATTAAGACCCAGCAAAACCAAAAAAAAAAAAGTGCCAAATCCAAAAGTGGTATGTGTCATTAGATTTGCTGTGGGGACAGGACTGCAGGCCTGAACAGAATGACATGAAAATGCCAAGGGCACTGTTTCGTGAATTTTTCAAGGGGTGGGGGCAATACCACCAAAGCTGAGTTGATCTGGGGCAGAGGGCAGAGAAGAGGCAGAAAGGCTAGGAGCCAGACATTACTCAAGGAAATACTGATCTGGATCAGATGGGCTAACAGCACTCAGACAGACTTATAAACCAAAGCCAATGGTCTCTAAGGTCTTTGCAGAGAAGCTACACAAAATACTATGATTTTATTAGCAATCACAGGTTATCATTTTCCACAATATTTTACACTTATCCTGTTTCACATGAAGGAAGACTCATTCTAATGAATTACCAAGAATATACCTTAAATAATATTTTACCCCCCAAAATTAAGTTAAAATGCACTACATAACAGTGCAGACACAAAGTGCAGCTGGCAGTTTAATACATGAAATGATGCTGAATCAGTAGTGCTGGGGAACCTATTTGGCTTTCCAGAAGGTGATACACTTTGCTCATCTTTGGTCAGTCCCAGAGCAGTATGCAAGCTGAATAGCAGATATGAACAAAAAACGCTAAAACAGACCAAATATGACCAATCTAGAGTCAGTTTTACAAGGAAATGCTCAGCCCCTTCTCCATCACCAGTGATCGGCCACAGTTCCTACCCCTGCTGTAGTACTATCATGAGGTCAGACCTCCTCCACCAAGCAGCCTCCAGGACTCCACATTTCCTTCTTGGGAGCTGGCAGGTGCACAGAGAAAAGGTTACTTGCCAGGGCAGATGGTACCAGGTGGTGGCTGTCCTTGTAAAAGAGCTCTGAAACTAAAGGACCATCACCTAGGCCATGACTACCTTGTCAGGGACAGAATTTAGTTCTTACCTCTATGTGAAAAAGGGCTCATATTAGAATCAACCATGGGAAATTGCCTGGCAGTCCAGTGGTTAAGATGTGGCACTTTCGCCACTATAGGCCTGGGTTCAATCCCTGGTCAGGGAACTAAGATCTCACAAGCTTTATGGCACCACAAAAAAAAACAATTGTGGTTAATACCCTTAGAAATACTGTTCTCGGATACTTTCACTCCCGGCTTTAGAGGAAGCTATGGAACAGACATGGCCTCCCCCAATCCTGGGCTCAGGAAGACAGAGCCATTGGTATTCACAAAAGGAATTTAAATTCTGACCCAGGACTCTCACAAACCTGCTTCAAGTGAAGGAAGATGACTCCCAACGTGACTGACAGGAGCCTCAAGTTAAATCTCTTCCAGGACCAACAACTCACTCACCACTGTGAAGAGAATGCTTACAGCAACCTGGATTTTCTAAAAATCAGGTGTGGCATGACGAAGGTGTACCCATGACTGACTTCTTTTCCACAGGCTCAAGTACATGTGCTCATATGTGCACACACACCAGGGCTGAAGCTTTTAACAAGAGGGTCTCCAGCATATCTTTCTGAGATGCTTAGTTGATGGGGAAAACAGACTTTCTATTATCTGGCTGGTGAAAATGTCTTTAGCCCCTCCTCCTAATCCTTGCTTTTACCCTAGAAGACGAGCCATCTATCCCCACTGAGCAAGGTGCTGGTCTGGTGCCAGGGCACTCTCATCAAAAGGCGTCTTTGATGTTCTTGAGCTGGCGCACAGCCAGGTCTACAGGGAGGCTGAACTTGAGGCTGCTGAGGCGGCTGAGCAGGTTGAGGGCGCTCTCAAAGCCTGTGTGTGCCATGTAGCTCCAGGGCTGGTAGTGGGGCTCGATGAGCGACCCTGACTTGCAGATGAGGTTCATCCAGGACACGAGACGCTGCTCATTCAGCGCCAGGCACACCAAGGCCTTCAGCTCCGAGTCTGCACTGCGCTTGAAAGGGTCGTGCTCCGTCAGCACCATGTGGATGGCTGTCAGGAGGCTCTGCTTGGGTGTCACCACAGTGCCTCCTGAGACAGGCAGGGCGAAAGACTGTGAGAGCTTTCGGGCTGGGGATTCCACGTACGCGCGGCCGTTCTTAGCGTGGTAGTACTTTACAAAGAGCTCCCAGGGGTGCATGGCCTCGGGCGCCGAGGAGAAGGCAGGCAGAAGACAGGCGATGGGGGCCATGACGAGGCTCATCCCTGGTGAGGGGGCGTACAGCCCGTGGGCCAGCAGGTCCCTCACAGCCACTGTCAGCTCCTTCCGCACAGCCATGGTCAGCTCGTCCTTGCCTCCCAGAGACAGGTCCTGGAGGCTGACGGAGCTGATGATATGGTCGTGCGCCTGGTGTCTCAGGGCAAGCAGCTTCACCCTGTCTACTGATGCCTCCAGCCTCTTCAGCAAGGGAGAGTAGTCCCTGTCGCCCTGGCCCCTCGGCCACATGGGCTGCGGGATCTGGCCCGTGGCACACCCGAACTGGCTGACGGCAAAGATCTGCAGCACTGCCAGCGCTCGCCGCATCAGGTGCAGCCCTGTCTCCCGAACTCTCTTCACATCTTCTGCCTTCGCTGCGTAGGAAACACAGTAACTCATCAGTGAGGGGCTGTAGTGGTCAGACGTGCCACCTATAGCTTAGAAGCTGAGATTCAGTCTGGCTTCTGACCTACAGTACAGGTCCTGCATGAAGCCAAGAGCCACCCAGGATGGCACTGGACTTACCTATTTTGGTTAATAACAACTATTTTGGGATAAAACTCACATAACATTCAACTGACCCATTAAAAGTGTATGATTCAGTTTTGTTTTTTAATAATCAGAGTTGTGCAACCATCCTCTCCCAAAGAAACCATGTAGCATTGGCATTTTCCATTCCCCATTTCTCCCCAATCCCCAGGCCTAGGCAACTGCTAGTCCACTTTCTCTCTCTCTAGATTTGTCCATTCTGGAAGCTGTACTTACTTTTGCTGTTTCCTGGAGGCAGTCTGCTGCTGCCAGTTCTGCTGGAGTCACTTCCTGTCTTCCCACTAGCCTTGCACTCACAGTGTCCACTCCCTGTCTGTAATGGGCTTCCTACTTCATCTGCAATCAGAGGTTATGAAGAGAAGACCCTTGTTTAGCCTCATTTTGGCAGGTTTTTAAAGGAGAAATACTATTTACTAGTGCCTACCGTGTGACAAGACTTTTACAAATAGTATTTCATTCTGTGGAACAGTGACTAGCAATATACTAGCTGACTCAGTAACTATTTGCTCAGGGCAGGAAACATGAATCATCATTTTATGGAGGAGGAGAGCCAGACTAAAGAGGTTAGGAAACTGCCTACCCTCTTTAGTCCATGAAGGACATGAAGTTGGTGAACAACAGGGCTGAGATTTTAACTCTATGGTTCTAAAATCCATGTCCTTTCCACGCCACTGTGTTGGCTCCCTTACCAAGTGATCAAACCTCTTTAACAGTTCATCAAGGACCGACCCTATTAGGTGTTAGTACTCAAAAATACATATAATTATGATGACGTCCAGCCATCTGCTCTGACCTTGGATGAAGTTGATGAACATCTCAAGGTCTCGGATCTGAGTTTTCAGCTGCTCAACCAGCTGTTCTTTCACTCGGGCTGGGTTGACGATTTGAGCCACAGCAGCATCCACACGCTGTCGAAGCTCCTCAGTGGACAGTGAGCTGAGGTCCTCATTCAGATTCATGTCCAGTTTCTTTATTAACTCATCAATGATCACCTACCAAGACCAAAGCCATGAGCACACCCTTTGGAATTTTCAGTGAGAGGGTTAGGGAGAAGGAGAATCTTGACTAGTCGCCTCCCTTCTACCCTTAAATGGAAATCAAATTTGTGGACAAAATGGTGCAACTGCTGATCAAGGTGAGGGTACAGGCCCTTTACTTCTCTTATAGACATAAGGACACTTAATTCCAACAAAATGGCTCTTCTTGCTGCAAATTTTCTACCTGGCCAGGTAACCTTCACTTAGGAGAACAACAGTGTGAATGATCCAAAGTGGCTGATGATCCCAAAAGCCCCATAAGTAGATTCCCTCATGGCCTTCAAGAGAATAAATACTGATTTCCCCTAGTCTCTAGACCTTCTCAGCCCCCTTTATGCTATTCTAGGCAACTAAAGGAAAAGCTCTGCAAAATACTCAGGCATGTTACAGCCAAAATATTCCAGTGACAATATGAGGAACAATATGAAAACCATATAATGTATAACTCCAGCTGTGCCAGAAAAACAGCCACATCACGGCTCCAGGAAGACAAACACACAGGAGAGGCTGTATTCCGACCAGCAGATTTACCTGTCTGCCCAGGTGTTGCTTTAATACATACAGCTTTAAAGTCAGGAGTCCTGGAATATTTCTCAAGGGTGCTGGGGGAAAAAACTAGTTTATAAAACTACTATGAAGTGCCCAAGTAGAATGGTTTTAATGATCAAATGAAAGAAATTATTGTTGTTATTATTATATAACTATTAATAATAACCACCACCACTTAAAAAAAAAGGCTCCATCATCATATTAGAAAGCTTTGGCACTTGTGTTTCCATGAGTGAATAAAGACTGGTCCCAGGTAGTAGTAACATTTCCCTTTGATTTGGGCCAGTGGTGAGGCCGAGGGTGAGCAAGATGGGAAGGGCTATCCTCTGAATGCTGGAAGGGACAAAGGAACCCGAGGCAGTAAAGGAGGAGCCTCAAGGTCTGCTCACCCGCTGTCTTTCCAAGACCACGGACTGTGGAAGGGAGTCATAATTGCCCTCTTGATAGGCAAATGTTTCCAGGTCATCGAGCTGGGTTTTGAGCTGCAGGATCAGTTCCTTTTGCTTCTCCCTTTGGGTTTCCAGACGTTCCCGTTTCTCCTGCTCACTCTAAGAATGGAAAAGATTTAGGTTGATTTCACAGGAAAAGGAAAAGTCAGAACATATTAAGAATCCTCTTAAGCCAACAACAACTAGTAAAATGTAAAATGCTCCCAAGTAACCCAAATGAAATACAGAATTCATGCTGATGCTGCTAAGTCGCTTCAGTCGTGTCCAACTCTGTGCAACCCCATAGACAGCAGCCCACCAGGCTCCCCCGTCCCTGGGATTCTCCAGGCAAGAACACTGGAGTGGGTTGCCATTTCCTTCTCCAATGCATGAGAGTGAAAAGTGAAAGTGAAGTCACTCAGTCATGTCCGACTCTTAGCGACCCCATGGACTGTAGCCCACCAGGCTCCTCCATCCATGGGATTTTCCAGGCAAGGGTACTGGAGTGGGATGCCATTGCCTTCTCCAACAGAATTCATGAGACTGACTACTCAAAAAGAATTATTTCATCCGGGAGACTATATTAAATGTGTGTTTTAAGAATTTCTCCTTCACTGGAAATAGGATATGAATACAATGGAGCCTTTTGTTAACATTGTTTCCCCCTCCCACCCCACAAAGTTCTAGTTAAGATTTACACAATTTATTTCATCCAGGAAGCCTTCCAGGAATTAAACATGCCATCCTCTATAGCCAGTTCTCCTGAACAGTTGTGGCAGCCAAACTGTGCAAGAGAATCTGGAGGTAAGGGTGTGGAGAACGGCTTGGTAACTCATAACTAGTTTTTTAAGGTCGAAGCTCCTTCAATATATTGCAAAATCAAATGAATAAATGCAAGTGCCTAAGGCAGTGAAAAAAAAATCTAAAGCCAAGTAATAGGGATGGGAAGGTAATAAGTTTTCTTAAAAAAAAAAAAAAAAAAAAAAAGGCTGGTAAGGTTCCCTAAACAGTGATTCCTTTTTTCGCTGTTGGCCACTGGGTCAGTTCTTCATTTAAATGCTTAAAAATCCTTTGGAGAGGTTCTTCCCTGGTGGTCCAGTGGTTAGGAATCTGTGCTTCCACTGCAGGGGGTGTGGGTTCAATCACTGGGGAACTATGATCCCAAATGCAGTACTGTATGGCAAGAAAACAAAACAAAAACTCTTTGGAGAGGTAAAGTCTTGCCAGTATGTTCTCAAAAACTGGTTCTTCCTTGCCTTTTTTTTTTTTTTGCTGCACTGTGCAGCATGAGGGATCCCTACACACCCTGCAATGGGACTGCAGTGTCTCAGTCACTGGACTGCCCAGGAAGCCCCTCCCTTGTCTTTCCTGAGTATAAAAAGCAAAAGCAGCAAATTATTTGCAGGTGTAACTCTGCATTTTAAACTAGATATCTATGCTACTGCTAAGTTGCTTCAGTCGTGTCCCACTCTGTGTGACCCCATAGACGGCAGCCCACCCGGCTCTCCCGTCCCTGGGACTCTCCAGGCAAGAATACTAGAATGGGTTGCTATTTCCTTCTCCAATGCATGAAAGTGAAAAGTGAAAGTGAAGTCATGTCCGACTCCTAGCAATCCTGTGGACTGCAAACCTACCAGGCTCCTCCATCCATGGGACCTTCCCGGCAAGAGTACTGGAGTGGGTTGCCATTGCCTTCTCCTAGATATCTATAGGATATTAAATTTAATCTTAAAATGGTACTTACCAAGGCCTCCAGAAGTAAGGTATGAGAGAGAACACATGAAAAATAACAAATTAACTTTTGTTTAGCTACTTAAAAAAGCAAGCCTCTTGCTTTAGTTTTGTCCAATAGAAAAGCAAGCCTTTTCTCGGGGGATACTGCTCTCCAATCCTTTCCCAAAGTTGCAGTTTTTTTCTCAGAATCCTGTTCTCCCCCACTGAATGAAGGCCTAGATATCCTTTAAGAGGTTTCCTCGATTTCCTCAGGCATAACCGACCACATCCTCTGTATTTTATACACACTTTTACGGTAGCTCATGTTACATTTTAAAGATCTGTGTAGGAGTCTGTCTCCCCAGTTCTATGAACTCCTTAAGGGCAAAGGCCTTGATTGTACCCCCAGGGCCAAGCTCAGTGTCTGGCACAGGGTAAGCTCTCAGTATACATTTGCTGTATGTTACCGAACTCAATCATGTTCAGAAGGACACATAACTAAATACTGAACTCTTATGGTGACAGTTGTTTAACTGGCCCAAAGGGAAAGAAGTAGCAAACTTTTGTTTTCATTGTAAGCCTTCCCAAGCTATGAAATCCAGGAAGAAAGAAACCAGTCATAGATACTGATTCCATTTTCATGAGTGTACCAGCTGAACGCTTCACCTGCGACAGTAATTACTGAGTACCTATCTACGGGAGTATGGGCAAACAAGTTTACTAGGTGAGAACAATGAGCTCTGGTGAAAGACAGGAAATAACAAATAATTTCCAGTATGAATTGAGATAAAATACTGGTTAAAAAACCTGAAAAACTGAAACCGATACATACTAAATCATTTGGTTCAAACACATCCACTTTGGTGCTACTTGTTCACGTGTCAATATACGCACACAAGACTGCAGCTGCACATCAGGTGTTTGATCTCAAAACTTTTTTGTTTTTTCAGCTGTATTGTGTCTCCAAAAGTAAAAATGAACAGCCAAACCTCCACAGAGAACCTTTGGTGCTCCTCACTCCTGAACAGAGCCCAACCACAGTAATTCTATCCTATTTGTTCCTTAAAAGCCTGGCAATTTGGGGACTTGTGCAAGGAGCTGTGGGTATGTGGAGAGAAGGGTGGTACAGCAAACACAGGATTGTACTGGAAACATTCAGATTAAAATAAGCAAGTCAATATCTGCTACTGATAAGTCTTCTTGGCTAAAACCAATTTTAGTGGGAAGAAAGCCACATGTGGATTGTAACCTAAACAATAAAAAGGTGGGAAAAAGAAAGCCCAACAAGCTACAAGCTATCTACAATTATGCACTTACAGAGGTTCAAAAACTGTAAGAAAATGTTGCCTGTGGATGTCATACAAATTCTCAGTACTTAGTGTCAGCTAACTGAATGAATCTTGTCACAGCTGCCAAAGGTGCTTCCTTCAGAATATCTAGTTATTAAGTAGGATGGGAAGGAGTTTAAAAATACCAGCATTAGTAAATTTATATAATCAGGAGTTGTATTTCTTTCAATTACTGAGACCTTACTGTTTACCAAAGCTCTCACACAGGAGAATCTGAAGATAAAAGACATTCTCTAGATTCTAGGAAAGCACAGATAAGGAGTAGATCTAAATTTCCATGGATTTCAGTTCGCTTGCTCTTCGCTAACCAATTTTCTCAATCCCTGGGGTCGGGGTATTCTATCAGCAAACGTGCTCAAGACTTAGGTACTGGAAGCAATGACAAGGTGAGTGGGAGCAGTATTGTTTCAGCTGGTTGCTCTGCTGTCTGAATACTCTTCTCGCTCATCCCTCTTTTGCCTTTTATGTCATCACACCTGCATCTCTTTCCGCACCTTTGGTGGACACCTCTTATCATCAGCTTCCCAGGCCTCTCTGTCTGGTCTCTGTCGGGTCTCTTCTGGGACACGCATACCCACCTAGACCAGCCGGTTCCTCACCAGTGCTACCTGCTTTCGAGTTAACATCGCCACTCCCCCAGCCTTCTATTCCCATATCCCTCGGGGCCGGGCCCCAGCTGTTCACCTGGTCTTCGCCCCGTAACCGTGGTCGGTCCCCCGGCAGCCCGTCGCCATCATCGCTGGCGGGGTCCTCCGAGCCCCCGTAACCCAGGACGTGAGGGCAGCCGCGGAAGGCGAAGTCCTCGAGCTCGCGCAGGAGGCGCTGCTGCTCCGCCGGCGCCCCGCGCACCACCTGCCGCAAGCGGAACTGCACCTGCGCGAAATGCGAGGACAGCGCGAGCAGCGCAGAGTCCAACCGCCGCCTCTCGGCCCGCAGCCGCCTCAGCGTCCGGCCGGGGGAGTCCGGCGGGGAGCCGGGGACCACTCCGGGCTCCTCGGCCGCCGCCTCTTCGGAGAACGCCGCCGCCCCGGGCCCGGCCTCCGCCACCGCCCCCACTGGCGCCCAGCGCACTGCCTCGCACGGCGGCAGCGACTCCTCTTCCTCCTCCTCTTCGTCCTTCGCCTTTGGTCCAGCGCCCACCAGCCCCGTTACCGGGTCCGCAACCGCTTCGACAGCCGCCATGTTTCAGGAAACGCCGCCGCACGTCAGCCGCGCCCCCCCTGCTGCCATGGCAACGGCGCGCCAGCTGGGAAACCCTGGTAGCGGGTGGGCGGGGCTCATACGTCACCGAGTTGAGACGTCACCTGGGGCCCGACTTCCTTCGGTGTTTAATTCTGGCCAATGGTTTTTTAAATTGAGAGCCTGGTTTGCGACGGGCACTGAGTATACTGAGCATTGGAGAAACAGGTGAATGAAGCCAGGACAAGTCCATCCGTGTGTATCGACCTCTAGCCCTTCCTCTGGTTCCGGCTGGCAGGTCGTCTGTTCTAACGTGTATATTTCTGGAGACCCCGAGATGTGAAGGTCTGCAGGGACTGTGCTCTCCCAGAGACCCTTTAGAATGCGAATCCCTTGGCTTAGGCAACGTTTCCCGTTCCTCTAAACCCTTTCCCCGACCATATAAGGAGAGGCAGCTGCTGGGGGCGTCTCTAGGATCTAAAGATAGCAGCCCCTGCCTCGGACTCCAAACGCCGCAGGGCAGCGGGAGCAGCCATGGCACGGTAAGTGCTTCTGGCCGCCTCTTTCACTAGAGAGTCGCTTCTCTATGTTTTCTGGGCGCTCCAGGTTCTGTGAGGTCCCAAGGGAGCCCTGGACTCCGGGTCTGTACCCTTGGGGTGGTGAAGAGAAATGTGACCTGAATATTCTCCATGTCTCCCTTACCTCTCTACTCTCTCACTTTTCCGCTTCTTCTCAGGTTCCCTCTCACCGCACACCCCAATCCTGTCAGCCCCGCTTCCACTCCCTTCAGTCTTATTTGACCCGCTTTGACCGTGCTGTAGCATAAAACGTCACTGTGTTTTCCCTCCACCTTCCCCAAATGCCCTGCCTTCCCTCTCACACGGCTATGAAGCCCCACCTCAACTCCTCTTCAGGCAGCATGCCCGGACCCTGTGGTACGACAGGCCCAAGTATGTGTTCATGGAGTTTTGTGTTGAGGACAGCACGGATGTCCACGTGCTCATCGAAGACCACCGCATTGTGTTCAGGTAACCCCCGACCCCCTCCCCCTCCCACTTCCTGGGACTCTTTCCTTTCTCTGCTGCCCCCCACTCTCAGCCTTCCTCATCTCTTTAGCAGTATTGTCTCCTCAGCTGCAAGAATCTTGATGGAGTGGAGTTTTACAATGAGATTGAGTTCTATGCCAAGGTGAACTGCAAGGTAAGGGTGGGGTGGAACAGTAAGGACTGGATGGGAAAGCTGTTTGGGAAACTGGAGATTCATTCTAAACCACGGACCCTAAAAGTGAAGCTCTATCTGGCAGGACTCCCGGGATAAGCGCTCTGGCCGCTCCATTACTTGCTTTGTGAGGAAATGGAAGGAGAAGGTGGCCTGGCCCAGGCTCACCAAGGAGGATATCAAGGTGGGTGTGTGGGAAGTGGCTGCTTTTTCTCCTATGTGCTCTGTGTACCCAGGTACCCAAGTTAGGTCTGGGAATCAGCCTTGGCTCCTTTCCCACAAACATTCTGTTACTCACCAGGTCTTGCCTATTTGACCTCCTAAATAATGCATTAAAAAAATTATTTGTCTGCCTCAGGTCTTACTTGCTGCAGGCAGGATCTTTCATTGGGGTGCATGAACTCTAGTTGTGCAAGGGCATAGTTGCTCTGAAGCATGTGTGATCTTAGTTCCACAACCAAGGATGGAACCCATTAACCACTAGATCCCCAGGGAAGTCCTCTCCTAAATAGTCTTGAATCCATGATTTCATGTCTTCCTAATTCAGGCCCTATCCATTTCTGGGTGAGGTTTATTGCATATTTTCAGCCCTTCTGCATTCAACATGGTCTGTCCAAAACACACATTTGACCCTGTCACTCTTCCTCTTAAAACCCTCCAGTGGCTTCTTTTCCCCTAAAAGTTGAAAATTGGCTGCCTGCTAGCTGGATCTGGCTCTCAGATTTCACTTTTAGCAGTCTTCTCAGTGTTGAAAATTATTTTGAAGGGTTACTTACATTTAAAACTGTGAAGATTTCACCTCTTGGCCAGAACCACCATCTTCCAGTAATTCACCAAAATGACCAACAGGGAAAGAGGAGGGGCACCCGCTACATGTTCTCTAGGCCTTTTAGAAACATGGAGTTGTTCCTTTGGCCACATACATGTGAATCTACAAGGAAGGTGATGTTGTAGATCTAAAGGGAAGGGGCACTGTTCAAAAATGAATACCCCACAAATGTTACAATTGGAACATAGCAACACTGGAAGAGTCTACAGTGTTACCCAGCATACTGTTGGCATCTTTGTCAACAAACAAGTTAAGGGCAGGATTCTTGCCAAAAGCATATTAAGCATTCTAAGAGCTGAGGTAGCTTCCTGAAACGTGTGAAGAAATATGGAAGGAAGCCAAAGAGAAACGTCCTTGAATTCAGCTGAAGCACCCGCCTGCCCTGCCTAGAGAAGGACACTTCATTAGAACCAGTGAAAGGGAGCCTGAACTGTTGCAATCCATCAAGTAAGGTGTAAAGAAAATAAAAGACCTGGATTTTTTTTTTAAGGAGAGATTAAGAAAAAAAGAGAGATTTCACCTAAAAATCCAGATTCTCAACTTCTCTTAGAAACTGAAGACTCTGACCACATTGGTCTAAATTCTCAAATGCCTGGAGTTTGAGCTTTAAATAGGGCATGTGCTCCACTTCACTTCACTTCTTTTCATTGTCTCTCTGACATGCTCAGGCATTTGAATGTGTAGCTTCTGCCGTTTGGGTTGAAGTCTCAGCACCACGGTGCAGTGTGGTATATAAGCTTGTGATTTTGCTATTCCTGCCTTCTGCAGCCTCACACCACTTTACTCTCTGCCTTGGACTTCACATTTCAGCCACAGCAAACTGTTTGCAACTCTTTTTCATGCACCAGGCTATTGTTTACCTCTTACTGTGCCTTGTTCCTAGAAACTCTCCATTATCACTACCTTTGCCCACCTAACCTCTGCTCATCCTTCAAGGCAGAGCCCTGAAACCCCAAGAAGCCTGGTTTCCCATACTACCCCCTAAGCCACTGTCACACTTTCCACACTGTATTATAATTTATTTACATTTCCCTTCCCTACTTCTTTTTATAAATTTATTTTTATTATTTATTTGGCTGTGCTGGATCTAGTTGTGGCATGTGGGATCTTCATTGTGGCATCATTCAGGATCTTCTGTTGTGGTGCCTGGACACTCTAGTTGAGGTGTGTGGGCTGCAGAGCATGCAGGCTTCGGTAGTTGTAGCTGGTGGGCTTAGTTTCTCCATGGCATGTGGGATCTCACTTCCTCAATCAGAGATCAAATCTGCATCCCTTGCATCGCAAGGTAGATTCTTAACCACTGGACTACCAGAGAAGTCCCCTTACTTGGCTTCTTGATGGCTGGGACTCAGTATTAAATGTTTTAATAATCCTAGTGCCAACCTCAGAATCACATAGTATGTGTTCAGTAAACACCTGTTCAGTGAATGAGTGAACAACTTCTTTCCCTGTCTAAGCATGGGAACCTAGAGTATCAGCCTCCAAGAGTTGTCTCTGATTCCAGGGAATGCAGCTTTGTTGACCCCTAGGATGCTTTATGATACAGTTATCTTTCTAGATGTGTTATCTCTCTAGTCAGTCTGCTCCTGGAGGGCAGAGTTTATGCTTTTCCATCCTCTACAGTGCCTGGCATCGTGCTTGGCACTTAGTAACTTCTTGGTCAACCTTTGCTGTTGCTGCTGCTGCTGACATGGCAGCCCAGAGGAGGGGTTAGTCAAAGGGGAAAGATGATACCCCCAATGACTCTCTTTCCCCCAAACATGCTCCCACACATGTCCACACTCACCTATGCACCTCTGCTGCTGCCTTCCTGACCTGGGACTCTGTGTGCTTTTCTCCTGCAGCCCGTGTGGTTGTCTGTGGACTTTGATAACTGGAGAGACTGGGAAGGGGATGAAGAAGTGGAGCTGGCTCAGGTGGAGCATTATGCAGAGGTAATTCCATTTTCTGCCCATCTCAATCATTTTTGGTGCCCCTCCGCACACACTCAAGGATTGTCATTAACTGTGCTGTGCTCTGCTTAGTTACTCAGTCGTGTCTGACTCTGCAACCCCATAGACTGTAACCTGCCAGGCTCCTCTCTCCATGGGGATTTTCCAAGAATACTGGAGTGGGTTGCCATGCCCTCCTCCAGGGTCATCAGGCTAGGCAGAAGTATGTGAGCTTCCCGGCAGGCTGCTTATTGGTGTGGTAGTCTTTATATGTTTTGCGCATTGTTTAGTAGGGATGCAAGAAATGAATATTCTGTCCGTGAAACTATAAACAGATTTATTCACTGTTTAGAGTAGAGCCTGTATTCTGAAGAAGTTTGGCAAAACCTTTTCCTACTTTTCTGTAATTCTTGTTCTCTCTTCTGTTTTCTTTACATATGTGTGTGTATTTTTCATGACCCACACAGCTTCAGGGGAAACTCAAACTATGCAGTCTACAAATTCACATCACAATATAAATCACTGTTTCCCAATAAATTGCACATTACATAAGATATTTGGTTTCAGAATTTCAGCTACTATTTATTCAAGTTGCAAAAGCACTAATAGACACTAACCCAGATTTGTTAGGGTGTGTATGTGTGTGTGTTTAAATTTCCTTTTAAAAAGGGGATCAATGTACTTTTCTCCAGTTATTCCAGTGTTATAGGGGCTTTAAAACTGGGGCAACTGTTTGCCTGGGGCCATTTTCTGGTGGTTCATTGATATGCAGGTTGCTCTTCCTTCACTCCTTTTATCTCCTGTGACTCCTCTTCTCTTCCTACCAGCTTTTGAAAAAGGTCAGCACCAAGGGACCACCCCCTGCAATGGATGATCTGGATGTAAGTAAAGCCTGTTCCTTAACCCTTCACTTTCCTTTCTGTCCTTAAAAATAAAGATACTAGAAAGGTCCCAGTCTCTAGCATATCATAATTCTCAGTGCACGTTAGCCAAATCTGAATTTGACACAGGAGGTCAAATGTCCTTCTTTAATGCTTTAGAAAACCCCAGAAAGCCCTTCCTCCTTTCCATCTCTTCCCTTCTGCTTCTCCATTTTAGAGCAGGCCTGGCCCTGTTTATTATCTTTACAGCTGTAAGGACCAGCTGTTGAAATTCTCATATTAAATGATTCATGGCACAATGCTGCTTAGAGTACCAGTGGCTTATTTTATCATCCAAAATTTAAATCCTTCTGTGTTAGGCTCCCTAGAAGTTGTGTGATTTAGAAAATCACCAAAGAAAACTTTGGAGGGAGTTACAGGGAGTGACGGAGAAGGCAATGGCACCCCACTCCAGTACTCTTGCCTGAAAAATATCATGGACGGAGGAGCCTGGTAGGCTGCATGCAGTCCATGGGGTCTCTAAGAGTCGGGCACAACTGAGCGACTTCACTTTCACTTTTCACTTTCATGCATTGGAGAAGGAAATGGCAACCCACTCCTGTGTTCTTGCCTGGAGAATCCCAGGGACAGAGGAGCCTAGTGGGCTTAGTACCAGCAGCAGCAGGAGGAGCAGCAGCAGCAGAGGGAGTGAGCAGCTTTCGTGAACACAGATGTCCACTGCAGACTCTACAGGTGTTTCTGTCTTCTTTTTTCTCTAGGATGATTCTGACAGTGCCGATGCAACAAGTAATTAACTTTCTGTGACAGCAGAGCTGAAGAGGAAGCTGTGGCTATCGTCTAGTCACTCTAACAAGCCAGGACTTGCATCTCTGTCAGCTGCTTGATGGTGTACCAGCGTCCTCTGAGATCTCTGAACTTTCCTAGAAGCTTTTTATTAAGGGTCTTCCGTCATTTTTTTTTTTAAATTTCTTCCATTGCTTTCATTTTATTTATTATTATTATTTGCCGTGCTATGCAGCATGTAGGGTCCTAGTTCCTTGACCAGAAATTGAACCTGCACCCCCTGCATTGGAAGTGCAGAGTCTTAATCACTGGACTGCCAGGGAATTCCCTCCTTCATGTTTTAATTTTTTTTCTTAGGCACTTGCTATGGCTGCTGTATCAGATGGCAGGATAGGAGAGGAGCAGACAGATGGGGCCTTTGACTTCCTACGGATTGGCCATAATCTTTGTATTTGTACTCATCAAGGCTTTCTTGAGTATTTGAGCCTGTGTGTGTGTATGTCTTAAAGTAAAACCCACAGAAACAACATATAGATTATAATAAATCTCTAGGAACTGTTCTCTGTCTCTTTCCTTCTGGTACTTCTTCCTCCTGGAGGCAAGCCTCTTCCCCCTCTATAGCTCCTTTCCAGTGGAGAGGTGGGTGTCAGATGTCCTGGCCCTTACTGTCGAGATTGGAAGAACAAAGATGTTGGGAGCAGACTTGTAACCAAGCTGAGGAACTTTTCCATGCCCAGACCTATGCTCTGATCTTCAGAGCAGGATCCAGTCTTTCATGGTATGGCTAACACTGCCATCTCTAGCATCAGCCAGAAACCCACTTCAGCTTCCTGCATACTCCAGAAATATCTTTATACTTTTAAAGCTAATTGTTACATTAGTTAATGCCTATGTCTCTTTACTCCTCCATTCATCAGCTACCCCATTCATCCATAAACATTTTTTGATTACCTAATGTGTACTTAAACTATGACTTAAACAAAATTCAATACCCAGACCTTGCCCTTGAACTCAGGGTAAAGTACTGAGATTTGTTTAAAGAAACCAAAATTTATATCAGTAATTCATGGACTCAGTTTAAAAAATTAAATGTATAGAAAGGTGTACAATGTAAAGTAGGATTTGTATTCTCTTAATAGCTGTAACCATTGTTAATAGTTTCTTCAATAAACATATATCTATATATAATATAAATTATATAATACCTATAATTTATATAATTATATATAAAACAATATATAACATGTCTGGAACATAAACAGTATCCTGTATTGTGTATATACAGTACAATATATATTAAAATCTAACACATGCATGGGCAGATGCAGTGTGTCCATGTGTAGTGGGGCTCACACTATTATATATATCTTGCACCCTGCTTTTTTTCACTTAATATATATTGGAGTTCTTCCCAAGTCAGTGTACATAGATCTGACTCTTCTTTATGGCTCTATGTTATTCAGTTGAACATATTTTCCATAATTTAACTGGTTCCTTATCAATTTGGTCTTCTTCAGTTTGCACGAAGGTGAAAATTGAAATTTCCTTGCATTAAAAAGTACATCTTTACATGTTTAGCAAGAACATGTAGGGTAAATCCACACCACCCCTCACCTCTACCCCCTGCCAGAACCAGGTGGGACCCTGGTTCTCCCACCAGGGATTGAACCTGGGCCCTGGCAGTGGAACCACTGAGTTCTAACCACAGGACTGCCAAGGAGTACATATAGTGTAAAGTCTAGAAGTGAAATTGTTAGGTCAAAGAGCAGATACATGTAAACATTTTGAAAGCTGTTGCTAAGTTGTTCTTAGATGAAATACTGATTTTCACTTCCACCACCAAGAGTGCTCCATTCTCCAAACCCTTTTAGGTATTTGCCAAGATAAAATTATACTTGGCTTGATTTGCTTGATTTATTTATTTCCAGTGGTCCTGCAAGGCTTGCAGGATCTTAGTACCCGAACCAGGGATTGAACCCAGGCCTTCAGCAATGAAAGTGCAGGATCCTAACCACCGGACCACCAGGGAACTCATTGGTTTCATTTGCTTTAAATTATGAGATCGCTTATTGTTCATTAGTGACTAATGTTTCTTTTTAGAACCTCCCTCAGTAAAGAATTTGCCTGCAATTCACGAGACCTGGCTTCGATTCCTGGGTTGGGAAGATCCACTAGAGAAGGAGATGGCAACCCACTCCAGTATTCTTGCCTCGGAAATCCCATGGACAGAGGAGCCTAGCAGGCTACAGTCCATGGGGTTGCAAGAGTTAGACACAACTGAGTGACTAAGCACAGTATTTATATATTATCTAAGTAAACTTTATATCTTATTTGAACTTCATATCAACCGTATAAAATAATTGTCTTTTCTTAATAGTGCTCAAACAGGTTACAGTAAGTGGCAAAGCTGGGACCTGAACTTGTATAGCATATCTCTCTTCGCCTACAATTCTGAAAACTGAAAAGTTCTAAAATATGAGTTTAAAAAATTAACAACAAAACTCATCTGGCATCAAAACATGACCTAAAATGATGTTAGGCTATTTATAGTCTTTGTTTATTCGGTTTAGTGCATTTATTTCTCAGTATAAATATTCATACATTTGATCACAAGGGGTTGCTCCAGAATTCCAAATGGAATACATTAGGTAACATATAGGTATGGTCTGCATTACTGCCTAAAATCAGGAAAATCCTAAATTCTGAAGCATCTGGAGACTTCAAGCTTTTTATTAGTTAATTTAAAAGAACAGAACCTGGAGGAGGAAATGGCAATCCATTCCAGTATTCCTGCCTGGAAAAATCCCATGGACAGAGGAGCCTGGTGGGCCACAATCCATGGGGTCCTAGAGTCCGACACGACTGAGCACTTAGCAGCAAAACAGCAGAAAGAAAGTTAATCTAAACTTTTAACTCGTTTAACGTTTTAAGACACTGATTGCAGTTTAACTTCTTTTAATCTCTTTATCTGCACTGTCCAATTAGGTAGCAATGGTCACACATGGTTACTGAGTACTTGAAATATTGATAGCCCCAACTGAGAAGTGCTGTAAGTGTAAAATACACATCAGGTTTCGAAAATTTTGTACGGGGTGGGGGAGAAACTCTTATTTTAAAATACTCATTACATGATGAAAAAATTTAGATATGATCATTTAAATAAAAATATTATGAATATATGTGGCTTGTATTATAATTCCATTGGGCGGCGCTGCTGTGTGTATTCTCAAACCAGTACCATCCACGTTTCTAACGACCGGCCTTCTGCGGGTCCGAATTATGTCCCTCCAAAGGGGCCAAACGAAGTGCTTCGACAAGTTCAGACCGCAGTTTTGTCTTGTTTTTTTTTTTTCTGGTCCTTTTCACAAACAGTCGTTAAACAATTCCGAGCGCCTGCAAGTCGCGTTTTATATAAATTTGTCCAAACCGCATCCCGTTCTTTGCCCTGCTGCGCCTGCGCAGAGACGCGTCCGGCGTGAAGATTGTCCCACTTTGCTCTCCGTCCGCCGCCGGGCGTTTCGGTGAGCGCGCATCCCCACGTCCCGGGAGACAGCAGCGATGGCGTTTCGGTGTCAGCGGGACAGCTACGCCAGAGAGGTGCGGCCAGCGGGGCGGGAAACCTGTTGCTCCGAGAGGGTGCGGCGGTGCGGGGCGAGGGGGCGCCGAGCTGGATTCAGTCCGGTGCGCTGAGGGTTGGGGTCGCGGCTTACTTTCGCATCCCTCTCCACCCAGTTCACCACCACCGTGGTCTCCTGCCGTCCCGCGGAGCTGCACACCGAAGGAAGCAACGGCAAGAAGGAAGTGCTGAGCGGTTTCCAAGTGGTACTGGAAGACACGCTGCTTTTCCCCGAGGGCGGGGGACAGGTACCAGGCCCATCTCGCTCCCCTCCCCTCCCTTCCCTTCCCAGGAAGCCCTCAATTCCTTTCTCACCAAGTGAGAAGTGTCTTTTGTCTCTCAGTCTCAGCTGTAATGAATACAGTTGGAAATTAGCTCAATTCAGCTCATTTGTTCACTCAACAGATACTTATCAACGGATACTTATCCAGCCTTAAAATATCCTCTTTGGTATTGTTCCAGACTCTGAGGATAAAGGTTGAACGAGAAAGTGTTTCTGCCTACATAGTGTATTTGTTGGAGGAAACAGACAAAATGGTTACTAGATAAATAGTATACCAGCTCGGATAAGTTCTATGAAGAAAACTAAAGTTTGAGGGAAAGAGAGTGATGGGATGATCTCCTGGGTAGAGGACAAGTTAGTTTAGTCAAGAACTAAGGGAAGTGGGGGGTAAGCCGTTCCTGTCATCTGGTGGTGCAGGTGGGGGAGGGGAAGTATTTCCAGGGAGGGAGAATAAGTGCAAAGGACCTGAGGTCAGAATTCCATTAGCATGTTTAGCACAGAGGAAAAAGTTTCCTCTGAAGCAGCACAAGAGAGGGCAGACTTACCAGTACTGTGATGGGGTAGGGACAAGATCCAGTGAGAACTTGAGAAAGGAGGATACTCACTCAAAGGTGGGCATTGTGAGAGAGGCTTTCCCAGCAGAGAGAGTAGCACAGTCGAAGGCAGGGAAGCCTGAAAGAATCTGACAAGTCTGGTTAATTTCAAATAGTCCCATATAGTTGGAGCTTATGGTACGTGTTGATGACAGGCTAG
This sequence comes from Budorcas taxicolor, assembly GCF_023091745.1. Lineage (NCBI taxonomy): Eukaryota > Metazoa > Chordata > Mammalia > Artiodactyla > Bovidae > Budorcas > Budorcas taxicolor. The sequence goes on along the minus strand of NC_068928.1, from coordinate 42,684,911 downwards.
AGATAGCTTTGGAAAGCTAAGTGGGGGCCATTTCAGAGGGCCTTGAAGAATGTGTTAAGGTGTGTGGACTTCATTCAGGAAGCTGTGGTGAGCTATAAAAGTTATTAGGCAAAGAAATTATGTGAGAGAACGTACTCAGTAAACTGCCCAGCACAGAGGTTTTCTGATCTGCTGAAGGAAAACCTGTGATATCCGGTATCCATAGTGAGTCTCATTTTATATACCACCTCTTCCAGGAAGTCTTCCCTGATTTCCCAAGATTGTTAGGTCCCTTTCCTTTGAACTTCTCTAGAGCAGTGTACTTTTTTGAACTATAGCAGGCTGTAGGTCATTTTGCAATTGTCTGTTAGCATGTCTGTATCTTTTCCAGACTCTTCATTTGCATGAGGGACCATGCCTTATTTACATTGTATTCTTGGGCAGGCACAGTGTCTTGTAAGCAGTTGTATTTTGTAATACTTCATATTTTTATAATTTAATCCTAGTAGCAGTGAAGAAGATAGAATGGAAGGAGATAGAAAAATTCTGATCATTTTAGAAACTGTTGAAAGAGAAGAATCTAAACCAAGTAATGAGAGTGAGGATTAAGTTCTTTGGGTTTTACTAAAAGTTTCCTTGGTATAGTTACAATGTTTAACTCTGTTATTCTGTTCTGAAGACCAAAATATACAGGTGTTCAGAGTGAAGAGGACAGAGACAGTCCCCTCCTGGAACAAAATGGACCACCTCACTTGGCGTTGCCTTTCTCCCTTAGGGAATCTCAAATTTTGGGTGTGTTTCTCACATACTTGCCCTGGAGAGTCTTTGATTCCAGGAGTTAGGTAAGCCCTACCTGCCACCACTGATTATCTTTACTTCTTTACGCAGCCTGATGACCGTGGTACAATCAATGACATCTCTGTGCTGAGAGTGACTCGCCGGGGCACCCAGGCTGATCATTTCACCCAGACGCCCCTGACCCCTGGGACTGAGGTTCAAGTCCGGGTGGACTGGGAACGGAGGTTTGACCACATGCAGCAGCATTCAGGTAGATGGGTGGGATGGGACACCTCTAGCAGGGGCAGTTGCTGTTTGGGAATGTCAAGATGATTGAGATATGGTGTGGGTTCTCCAGGAGTTAACCTTTTAGAAGAGAGAGACATATTCAGAATCAGGATTCTGGCAAGATGTGATAAACGTTATAAACACAAAATGAGCAGGACTTCTCTCGTGGTTTAGTAGTTAAGAGTGCCTGCCAATGCGGGGGAAATAGGTTCAATCCCTGGTCCAGGAAGATTCCACATGCGCCACAGCTACTGAGCCCATGTGCTGCAACTGCTGAAGCTCACATACTTTAGATCCTATGCTTTGCGACAGGAGAAGCTGACGCAGTGAATAAACCTGGGCACCACAACAGGGAAGTAGCCCCTGCTCATGACAACTAGAGAAAGCACACGCAGAGCGACAAAAACCAAGCACAGCCAAAAAAAAGAAACCTCCAAAATGACCAGTTAAAGTATTAGAATAACTGCTGGATTTAAGTTACTTACTCCCACTGGATATCTTCATCTGGATATGTCTCATAGCCTTCTTATACTCAAAATGTCCAAAATGGAATTAAAAAGCCACCCCTTCCCCCAGATCTAGTTTTTCGTTTGCCTTCTCTATGTTTAGTGCATGGCATCAGCATCTACCCAGTTGCTTGAATCCTCAGAGTCTGTTCAGACCCCTCTTTAGGGATAGCCAGTCAGTCTGCGTCCTGTCAGTTTACTTTCTCAATACTCCTCTGCCCACTTCCACCGTTAACGCCGTTGTCCTTGTCCCACCTCTCGCCATCTCTCCCCTGCCCTCTGTAATAGCCTTTTGGCTACTCTCCCTACATTCAGTCTTGCTACTTTGCAGCCCATTCTCCATAGAGCAGCCAGAATAATTTAAAACTGAAAATCCGATCAAGCCGCTTTCAGCTTTCAAGCTTTTCAAAGGCTGCCTGTATCTCATGCTAAAGCCAAACATCTCGTCATGGGCTGTAAGAGCAGCCTGGGCTGGTGCTTACCTACTCCAGCCTCATCCAGTATCCCTGCTTCCTGCTCTCTGCATTCTGGCCTTCTCTTGGTTTCTTCAGTATACCCTGCTTGTTTCCTCCTTCAAGGCCTTTGGCTGTCTTGTTCCTTTTGCTTTCACAGTTGGCCCTTCTTTTCCTCTTGTGTTTTTTCCTCCTCCTCACTGTCATCGATCAGGGATAACACCGTATCTCTAGTATCAAGCCCTGTTCCTTTATGTGTAGGCACTTGATAAATTTCTGTCAAATGGGGAGTTGCCTGGTGGCCTACTGGCAAGGGTTCCAGGTTTACGGCTGTGACCCAGGTTCAGTTCCTGGTTGGAGAACTGAGAGGTCTTGTAAGTTGTGCGGTGAAGCCAGGAAAAAACAAAAATTCAAAACAAAACCAAAAAAATGCCTAAAAAATTTTCTTTTTGTCAAATGAATGGATGTGGCTCAATGAGAACCTGAGTTCAAATCCTGCCTCTGATGAAGTACCTTGCTTTGGCAAGTCATTTATTTGATCTATCTAGGCCTCGATTTCCTCATTCACGAAATGGCGTCATAAAGCTTGCAGAATTCTGAGGATTTTCAATAAAGTATCTCTCAAGAGTATTACCCAATGTCCAGCAGGTCTTCAGCAGAATTTCTGGGATGACATTGACATGGGGATTGTGTGACTGCCTGGGCTCTTTACTCTTCTCCTGTCTCCTCTCTCTCTTCAGGGCAGCATCTCATCACCGCAGTTGCTGATGATCTTTTTGGGCTGAAGACAACATCATGGTGAGCAGGGGACTGCCCAGCCTGGGTCCCTGACTGCCAGCTCCTCATGGGTTAGGGGCAGGAAGATAAAATCTGCCCTGCTCACCTGGTCCCCGTGAAGATGGGGTGGTGGATGACTTTGTGTTCCCCCCTGAGAAACATCTGCCTTTGCTTAGGAGTGAACATAGAATTTGGAGCCCAGTGACCTAGAGGGTGAATCCCAGCTGTATGACCTTGATCATGTTCCTTAGTATTAACCCCCTCACCTGTAAAATGGAAGAGAGAGTCCCTGCCTTGTGACATTTTTGTGAGGATTCAATAACAGCATTTATATGAACATGCTCTGTAAATGATAATCTTCCTTATACTGTTCATCGTCCCCATCAGCATCCTGTGACCACTCTACTTCTGGCAGGGAGTTGGGGCGACTCCGGAGTGTCATTGAGCTGGACAGCCCCTCTGTGACTGCAGAGCAAGTAGCTGCCATCGAGCGGAGTGTCAATGAAAAAATCCGAGATCGGCTGCCAGTGAATGTGCGAGAACTGAGCCTGGATGATCCAGAGGTGGAGCAGGTGAGGGGGGAGCCAGCGGGGTGGCTTCTGGAGAGTGCCCACCCGAGGGCTCCTCATCAAAATTCAGACAGCCCTCCTCCTCTCCTCACGTTCCAGGTGAGGGGCCGGGGTTTGCCGGATGATCACGCTGGGCCTATTCGAGTTGTTACCATCCAGAACATTGATTCCAATATGTGTTGCGGGACCCATGTGAGCAATCTCAGTGACCTTCAGGTAGGTGAGAAAGGGCTCTTGAATGGATGGGAGAGAGGGTGTCAGGGGTAGGGGATCACAGCAGGGCTGGGAGTGATGGAGGGGACACCCGAGGGGTCCTGAGTGAAGTCACTCCATTATTGCTCCTGAGCTGTTTGGAGAGATCTTGGTCTCTTTTACCCTCCAGCACCGCTATGGCTTATCCATGTATATCTGTGTATGTTACGTTCTTGTCTCATGTAGGTCATTAAAATTCTGGGCACTGAGAAGGGGAAAAAGAACAAAACCAATCTGATCTTCCTGGCTGGGAACCGGGTGCTGAAGTGGATGGAGAGGAGTCATGGCATTGAGAAGGCGCTCACAGCTCTGCTGAAGTACGTACGCCCCTTTCCCAGGCTCGACTCTTAGCTCCTGGGCAGCCAGAGTGTAGCCTGCCCACCTGCACGGGAGACAGAATACTCTTATATCTGGGAGGTGAGATGCAGTCATAAATGCTGCAGTGCTTTGGGTAGTTAGCCAGATGCACACAGAGTGGTTTCTTCCTTTATATCCTCTCCCCGCAACCTCCTGAGGCCCCCTCGAAATGTCCCCGGGTCCCATCTGGAGGGAGACACACCATCAAGAGGGGCATTGTTGATTTATGCCCAACACCAGAAGCAGTTGGGAAACTGAGGAGGCCTCCACGAACCTTTCTCTTGCAGGTGTGGAGCAGAGGACCACGTGGAAGCAGTGAAGAAGCTGCAGAACTCCAGCAAACTCCTACAGAAGGTGATTTATCCATGGAGGGTGGAAAGGGCGTGGGCTCTGCCTGAACAGGCTCCCAGACTCAGCCCCTCACCTGACCAGATGAGCAGTGTGTCAGCAGTGAGGGGCCAGGGGAGAAGACAGTGCTCCCTCTGGTTACCCTTTCCCTGCCGGATGACTGACTGACAGCATCCATTTCAGAACAACCTGAATCTGCTCAGAGACCTGGCTGTGCACATTGCCCACAGCCTTAGGAGCAGCCCAGACTGGGGAGGTGTGATCACATTACACAGGTGAGACAGGCAGGGGGTGCTGGGCTTTGGGCTCAGCCTCTTCCCTGCACAGAGTGCAGGAGTGGGAGGCCGGTCACCCCTCTGGTATTCTCAAGACTGAGAAGACCCTGAGTAATGTTTTACCTTCCAGGTTTCCTGGGTTTGATACAAACATCTTCACTGTAACTTTCTTAGTACTTTGCCTCAGATCCTTTACCATCTAACAATTCTCTGCTTACCCGGGAGAATCCTGTTTAAGGGAAGTAGAAACAACATAAAGCAAAGCTTATTGTAACGTGCTCAGGCTGAGAAGGACGTCGGGCTGGCCCTCCATTTGCCCTCTTTCTTTGGCACTTTGCAGGAAAGGCAGCGGGGAGGCCAGTAGGAGGAGCTGGGCTTCCTGCCGTTTCCCAGCCCCATTTGCAGCCTGGGTCTCACATCTTTGTCCTTTGTTTTAGGAAGGACGGCGATTCTGAGTTCATGAATATCATCGCCAATGAGATTGGGTCAGAGGTAAGAGGAGCGTGAGGTTCTCTGTCCACCCTAGTTGGAGACCTTACAAGGTGTCTTCCTCATGAACATGTGAAAAATAGGAAACAGAAATTCATTCAGTGACATTTTCTCAACACTAACCATGAGCCGGGCTCTGTTTTACGTGTCAGACTTGGTCAGTGGTATTGACCTTTCTGGGACTGTGACATTTACCAGCTTTGGAGCTCCTTTTATCAGAACTGTAATTCCTCCCTACCACCCATATTTATGTGTGCCAAGGGCCTTATTTCAGAAATATGGGGCTTGGCTTGGTCCCTAGAAGGCCATCCCTTCTGTTTACCTTTGCCTCAGGCAGGCGTTCCTCCTGGTCCTGACTGTCCAGGTCTGTCTTTTGCCTTTACTCCAAAAATACTCTTTGAAATATTCACTCTTGGCCAAGCAGTGTGTACATCTCTCTTCGTAATTCTGTGTAGAGAGTACATATTCTCAAGGAGCTCACTTTTATTTGGGAAGATAGCTATGTATGCTGATGTTTGTAATTTAGGGTGGTTGATGCTAGAGTGAGAGGAGTGCATTCTCTGTCAGGCTCAGGAGGCTTCAGGGCAGGGGCCTAGAAGACTGCTTAGGAGTTGGCAGACCCAGGAGCCAGGGCGGCCAGGCTGAGGGAAACACGGAGGTTTAGGCAGTGGCAGGCACAGTGCAGGAGGGCAGTGGGGTGGCCAGGCTCCAGAGGTTGGCAGGAGTCAGATTATGAAAGGCATTTTATTCTTAATCATGGTCAGCAGCCTTCTGCCCCCTACTTAATGTTCAACCTGAGTTCCTAAAGCCACTGTCAAAGTTTCTTGTCCCTTATGGCCCCCAGAATGAAGGGGCTGTCTTATCATTCATCAGGAACATCACTTGTGGTTTAGGGGGAAAAGCTGTTTTTCTTTAAAGTACAATCGACATATCACATTGTCTAAGATGTACAGTGTGTTGATATATAGCAATATAGCAATATATATAGCAATATATAGCAGTATGATAAAAATGTGTTCTTAAGGCTGAAAAGAGTTTAGAGGGGTTTGGCTGCATATCGTTAAGTATCAGGGCTGATCTTCTTGTCTTCCGTCCTAGGAGACCCTCCTCTTCTTAACTGTAGGCGATGAGAAAGGTGCTGGACTCTTCTTACTGGCAGGACCAGCTGAGGCCGTGGAGACCCTGGGGCCCAGGTAATTTTCTGTGGACAGCTGTGTGCGGGTGGGAGAGCCTGTAAGCCTAACCTGCTAACATAGCCCTTGGTGAATGCAAGGGGCCACTGCATCTGCATCACGTTGATCCCATCACAGCTGTGTGAGGTTGGCTGAGCAGAAACAATGATCACCACCATCATTCCCATCACCACTTTTCCATCATTTCATCACCACTTTTCTATATGAGGGACAGCACGTCCTGTGCCTCAGATCTCACTGTTAAAGTGAGAGAACTGAGACTCAAGCCCAGGACTTTTTGTCTCCAAATCTAATGTACGTGGTGTTTTTTCTTTTAGAAGTTGAGATTCGTAAGTGATGCGTGAATATAGGTTTTGGATTCTCCCTAGGCAGATGAAATAGGTGCTTAAGGCATCCACAAAATAGAGGCACAGACAAACTTGGGGGAAAAAATTAGGATTTTGACCCTGAATCAAAAAAGGCATTGATGTAGTTATTATAGAAAAATTAGAATTGTGTTGGACTTTTATTTTTTGTATTTTCTTATTTTAAATTAGCTATGGAGGTGGAGTATGTCATATTCTTTGTGGCATTTAGGGTTTTTGAAGTCCTTGATTGGCTCTGATAAATACATGTTCATTGTAAAACATTAAAGGAAAACAGAAGTGTTTAGAGCAGAGGTTCCTGACAGATGGCCAGATGAGGCCTGTCTGTCTCCTGACGGTTAGCCAAATGAGGCCTACCAGATAGACTGGTTTGGCCTGTGTACTGTTTTAAATTTTCAAAATTAATTGCTACCTTTTAAAATCAGATTTTTACTTAAAAATGTATAGAGTTCTGGCTTTTTTCAAAAATGGTGGGGGTGGGAAAGGGCATGCTCTTGCATTTCTGTGTCCACATGCCTGCAGGGTAGCGTCTGTGAGGATGTAAGCGCCGGCCACCTCTTCAGACGCCATAGGCTCAGCCAGTGCTGCAAGCCCTCCTTTCTTACTCAGCCCCAGTTGCTTCACTCACTGCTGTTCCCACAGGCCTTCGTGTCTACAGCTCTTTACCCCTGATTATGCTTGCCCTGCTCCCTGGAGGTTGCCATAATTTAGCCCATTTCTAGGCACTTCTGTTGTTTGTAGTTATTCACTCTTGAAATCAACACAGTACATGTATCTTTGTGCCCCTGTACAACTATTTCTAGAAGCCTTCTACTTTTTCTCTCCCTCCCCCCTCAGCCCATGAGGAAAGCTTCAGGGCTGGCCTTGTTTTTCCCGTGACTTTTCCCTCAGAGACGCCCTTGACTGTCTGTCTGCTCCCCAGGGTGGCTGAGGTGCTGGAAGGCAAGGGAGCTGGGAAGAAAGGCCGCTTTCAGGGCAAGGCCACCAAGATGAGCCGGCGGGCAGAGGTGCAGGCGCTTCTCCAGGACTACGTCAGCACGCAGAGCGCAGAGGAGTGAGGACTCGGGCGCCTCGCTGGTCCCCCGTTGATAGCGGGCCTCCTGAGACCGCAGAAGGAGTCTCTTGGACAATAAAATAGTTTGACTTGAAATGATTGTGGTACCATGTATATTTATATGACAAGTGACGAATTTATGCAGTGTATTCCAGTGTGCTTATGCAGTCAGTGTCTTTGTGAATAAACAGCTTTCTTCCTTTTTTTTAAAAAAAATTTTATTCAAGTATAGTTGATTTTCAGTGTTGTGTTAATTTCTGCTATATAGCAGAGTGATTCAGTTATACAAACTATACATTCTTTTTCATAGTCTTTTCCATTATGGTTTGTCACAGGACAGTGAATATAGCTCTCTATGCTACACAGTAGGACCTTGCTCTTTATCCGTTCTATATATAATAATTTGCATCTGCTAATCCCAAACTCCCAATCCTCCACCTCCCTCCACCCCCGTGGCAACAAGTCTGTTAAGTCTGTGAGTCTTAAACAGCTTTCTTATTCGGCTCCTGTTAGTCATACCCTACCCGTGAATGTTATGTTGATGAACTGTATGAATTTATCTAAATCCAGCTGCAGTCTTTCCTTGTATAGAAATGCAGCTGCCCACAGAGAGATGAGTCAGGCTGGAGGCTTGGCTTAGGACTTAGACTCCCATCTCCTTGTTTTCTCTTACTTTTTTCCTAGTCGTTTGTTTCAGAATTAAAAACTATCAATGACTGTAAATAGGTTAAGAGTCCACAAAAATATTTGTAGAAAGATGTTCTAAGTCTGCTACTGAGGCAGGAAAAGGATAGAAAGAGATACCAGGCAAAATTAACCAAGAGAAAGCTGGGGTCATTATTAATATGAGATAAATGAGACTTTAAGGCTCTAAGACTTGAAGAATCATTATTGAAGTATTATCTTGAGGTTAAGAGCATAGACTTTGGATTTTCACAGACCTGAGTAGAAATGCTGGCTTTGTGCACCTACAGGTGGTTAAACTATAGCGAAAAGCAAGAAATTGATTAAAGTCAGGACAGCATTTTTTACCTCTGGGGAGGGAGTGAAGCAGGACAGAGCAGAGACCCAAGGCGGGGGTGGGTGGAAGAGTGGTTTCTCGAATGCTGACAACATTCTGTTCTTTGACTTGGGTGGCATTTACATAGGCTTTTGCTTATTAATGGTGGCTCAGCTGGTAAAGACTCCGCCTGCAATGCAGGAGACCTGGCTTCAGTCCCTGGGTTGGGAATATCCCCTGGAGACGGGAAAGGCTACCCGTCCAGTATTGTGGCCTGGAGAATTCCATGGACAATATAGTCGCAGAGTCAGACTTGACTGATTTACACTTCACTTTGCTAAATAATTTTGCATTGTGGCCTGCATTTATGTTTTATTCCATGGGGTTAGTTCACAATTTAAGAATACAACTAAAAAAAAATCTGATTCTGTCATTTACTCACTTAGGAAAGTTACCTTGCCTTTTCAACCTTCCCTTTTCTCACTGGTAACATGGCAGTACATGCTCAAGAAAGCACTTTGTGAGACTACCCTGGTGGTCCTGTGGTTAAGAACACCTGCCAACGCAGGGCACATGGGTTTGATCCCTGGTTCGGGAAGATTCTACATGCCAAGGAGCAACTAAGCCTGTGAGCACAACTTCTCAGCCATGCACTGGAGCCCATGCTCTGCAATAAGAGAAGCCAATACAATGAGAAGCCCACTGACTGCGGCCAGGGAAAGCCTGAGTGTAGCAGTGAAGATCCAGCATAGCCAGAAATGTTTTAAAAAGCACTGTATGGATTCCTAGAGATGATCTAGCAACAGGTCATTTTTGATCACCTAATGTTCTGTTCCGGAGAAGGCAATGGCAACCCACTGCAGTACTCTTGCCTGAAAATCCCATGGACGAAGGAGCCTGGTAGGCTGCAGTCCATGGGGTCGCTAAGAGTCGGGCACAACTGAGTGACTTCACTTTCACTTTTCACTTTCATGCATTGGAGAAGGAAATGGCAACCCACTCCAGTGTTCTTGCCTGGAGAATCCCAGGGACAGTGGAGCCTGGTGGGCTGCCGTCTATGGGGTCGCACAGATTCGGACGACTGAAGCGACTTAGCAGCAGCAGCAGCAGCAGCAATGTTCTGTTCCTCTTTACCTGCAAATCGAGAATTGATTGTCACAGTAGGAGCAGTTGGCCTTCTGCCACCCCCCCCCCCCCTCCGTGAGCCGCATTCCTGGATGAGGCTGCTGTGGATGGATTTGGATGCAGGCACCTCATGTGCTTTCCTAGTTATATGAGAGCTATGATTGAGCCCAAGGGAAGCTTCCTCTGAACCCAGCGTGCGTATATGCATGCTAAGTCGCTTTAGTCATTCCAACTCTGCCACCCATGGACTGTAGCCCGCCAGGCTCCTCTGTCCTTGGGATTCTCTAGGCAAGAATACTGGAGTGGATTGCCATGCCCTCCTCCAGGGGATCTTCCCTTGAACCCAGGAACTATCAGCAAATAGCTTGAGATTAGATGTCCATCTTCTGGTTCACACCACAAGTTTATTCAGGTGAAATTCCCACATGAAGAAGTTCTGCTACTGTTTTGCTAGAGATACGGAGGCAGGGAGCACAGCGTCATCGAATTTGGCTGGAAGGAACTGAGTGGTTGCCTAGTGCAGTGGCTTCTAGACTTTTGTCTTTAGTTTAAACGAAGCTTTTCTTCATGAGCCTTACATATAGCCCAATTCAGAAATGGACGAAAGAAAGCTGTATTGATCTGGTTGGGAAAGGAAGTGGAGGCATGGAGTTTTGAAGGCACTCAGGACGTCCCTGAGGGGTTCCTATGGAGCCATGGCACCATTTGGAAACTATTAATTGAGTGTGCATGCTAAGTCGCTTCAGTCCTGTCCAACTCTTTGGGACCCTATGGACTGTAGCCTGCCAAGTTCCTCTGTCCATGGGAATTCTCCAGGCAAGAATACTTCCTCCAGGGGATCTTCCTGACTCAGGGATCAAACTTGCATCTCCTGTGGCTCTTGATTGCAGGTGAATTCTTTACCACCGAGCTTAGTTCCCTAACCAGGGATGAAACCTGTGCTTCCTGCCTTGGAAGCACAAGAGTTTTATCCACTGGACTGCTAAGGAAGTCCAACAAGAAATTTTTTGATGTGCCATTCCATTTCAAAGCATAAACAAATCCCTCCCCCAACCACTTGTGTTTTTCCATCACAGGGCACTCAGTTATGGTGTCTGTGCTGGTCCTTCAAATCAAACTTATGGTTCAATCCTGAGTCTCCTGATGAGGTTCTGTGCTTACATGTGTGTGTGATACACCTCCAAAAAGTTCAGGGTAGATTCAGCTCTGGTGGGGAATAACATTTTTCCATGTTTTAAGAGCCCCTAAGTAGAGAACGATGGTATCCAGTTAGTTTTCTCCCCAAATGAAAGAAGATAAAACTGTTTATCTGGTAAGACCGAAAGCCACAGGCAGCCTACTTGTCGGGGATCAGAGTCTGGAGCCTGAGACTTCAGCTGGAGCCAGGAGGCAGAGGAGTGGGAGAGGTAGGCCGCAGGGAAGTGGCCAGAAGGAAGAGGAGTTTGATTCCTGAGGCAAAATTTGGGGATTGATGTTGCGTCAGTAGGCTGCTGAGGGGCATGAAAGGCATTAAAAAAAATTTTTTTTTGGCCTCACTGTGTATCCTGTGGGGTCTTAGTTCCCTAACCTGGGGTTGAACCCATGTACCCTGCATGGGAAGTGCAGTGTCTTAACCACTGGATCACGAGGAAAGCCCTCAAAACGTGTTTTTAAAAAGTCTTTTTCCAACCCTGCCCCTGCCCAATTTTCCCTGCCAGAGACAACCACGAATTTCTTATCTATCATCGGGTAGTATTTTGTTTACAGATGGATATAAATCTTCCTTCTTTTGAAACGCACCGTACACCCCTCTGCATCTTGCTTTACTCAACTAAATGAGTGTCACGTTAAAAAAAAAACATAGTGTAAAAGTTATGCAGTACAAAATGCAATCTTTGATGAGAGTTGGGGGAATATTATTTGCTTCACAGAAGGCTCCTTACTTTTAGAAGGACTCAGGCAGGATTCCCTTGAGCAGAGACCCAAGTGGAATCATTTTGTCTTGTTTTGCTTGGCTGTGTGGCTTGTTGGAATCCTAGTTCCCTGACCAGGGATCAAACCCAGGGCCCCTGCAATGGAAGTGCAGAGTCCTAACCATTGGTCCACAGGGAATTCCCAAGTGAGTTCATTTTCTTGTGTGTGTCATCTCCCCCTATCCCTTTATATTTCTATTTCCTCAGGGCATACTAAAAAGAGCAGTGGACTAGGGCTGCCTCTGCTTGCCACCACTCAGGTGAGTTCTGATCATGTAGACTAGACCATATCATTTACTATCCATATCGTTAAAAAACAACAGTTGGGCACTGTTTTTTTAAGGAATTTTACAAAATTATTTATTTATTTGACTGTGCTGGGCCTTGGTTGCATCATGGGGCATCTTTAGTTTTGGCATTCGAAAACTTAGTTGCCACATGTGGGATCCAGTTCCCTGACCAGGGATTGAACCTGGGCCCCCTTCACTGGGAGCCCAGAGCCTTAGCCACTGGACCACCAGGGAAGTCCCCAAACTTGTGTATTTCTAAGAGTGAAAGGGTTGCTCTACACATCTCTCCGGAGCCACAGTCACAAAGTAGGATGTGTGCCTGCGTGCTAAGTCACTAAGTTATTTGCAACCCTATGAACCGTAATCTGCCAATCTCCTCTGCTCATGGGATTCTGCAGGCATGAATACTGGAGTGGGTTGCCATTTCCTACTCCAGGGGATCTTCCCAACCCAGGGATCAAACCCGCATCTCTGGCGTCTCCGGCATTGGCAGGCGGGTTCTTCACCACTAGTGCCACCTGGGAAGCCCCCCATAAACCAGGATGGTCTCCGGGAAAACCCAGGGTGTCTGGTTTCCCTGCTGAGACTCTCTTTGACTTTCAATTTCTTGACCTGCAAGTGGGGATATAAACACTATGTCCTCAGAAAGAAATAATTCAATTAGGAAAGTGCATCAACATTTGAGCAAATTCCATGAAAACACTAACTAGTTGTATGAAGGAAGGAAAATAAAGCAGGAGTTTTGGAACCAGTGATGTCATTCATGCCTGTCAGAGGGGCCCTAGTCCAACGCCCCAGAGAGAGGAACAGTTTATATTCAAGGGAAGGGATGGGTTATCTTTTGTGGGGTTCACCAGGAAATCAAGCAGAGTGAGTTTAAACATTTATTAAGTAACATTAAAAGAGGACCAAGAGAATAATAGGTATTAATTAGCATAAAATGTGGTAGAGTTTTAGGTACCCATACATACACATAGATTGTATATTCTGGAACATTGTTAGAATCCACTTTTTTTTTTCCCATCTGTACCATTTTTAAAGTCTTATTAAACTTGTTACAATATTGTTTCTGTTTAATGTTTTGGGTTTTTTGGCCATGAGGCCTGTGAAATTAGCTCCCTGATCAGGGATCGAACCCACCCTGCACCCCCTGCATTGGAAGGTGAAGTCTTAACCACTGGACCATCAGGGAAGTCCCTAGAATCCACTTTTACAGCATAGAAATAGTGAGAAGGGGCTCTGGGCTCAGAAGGTTTTATGACTCAAGTACCCATAAATTGCTGAAGACACAGATGTTGCAGCTCACACCCAGGTGAGGGTCGCTTTTGTAATTATGCATGCACGTTTAGGTGCCGGATCAGATTTTAGTACGAGAGACAAAAGACATCAGATGAAAGCCAGACACAGGGCAGGAGACAGCCTAAATGTTCTATAGCTGCACCCCACCCTTTAGTCTTGAGTGGAAACCAGAGAGTCGGCCAAGCTATGCTAGAATGCCAGGTCTTTCCCTTCATAAGAACTTAAATAAACTTCAAGGCCCTGCTGGGAAACAGGCAGCTCAACATACCCTAATGAAACACTCATGCAGAAAGCTTCTATGTCGCCCATTCCTTTCCTGAATTGGATCCAAGCTATGACTAAAGAGCCCTTGACAGAGGGCAACTAGGGTTATTTGGGAACGAGTGATAGAGACATTTTCTCCCCTTTTTTTTTTTTTTTCCAGAAAGGTCTGTACCTTCTGTGCAGACTACTGCTGGCAGAGTGCCTGGCTCTCAAGGTCAAGGAACAAGAGCGGGTCTTGGTAAACTGACCTGAGCCTGGGTCCAGGGCAGAAGAGGCACTAACAGTGAGAGCATTCTCTGTCTTCTGCTGAGCCCTTCCGTGAACTCCCTGCAGAAGCTACCTGCAGCCAAGACCTCCTGTAAACATCCCTGCTCATCCTCAAACACCAACCTGAAAGCCAAGTGTTTCAGAATCAAACCTTCCCTCTGTGAAAATAAAATTCCCTCTTTCTTCCATGTCACTTGACTTGTTTTTGTTGTTGTTTGAAAGTGAAAGTCGCTCAGTCATGTCCGACTCTTTGCAACCCCATGGATTACACAGTCCATGAAATTCTCCAGGCCAAAATACTGGAGTGGGTAACAGTTCCCTTCTTCAGGGGATCTTCCCAACCCAGTAATCAAAACTGGGGTTCCCCATTGCAGGATTCTTTACCAGCTGAGTCACCAGGGAAGCCCAAGTATACTGGAGTGGGTAGCCTATCCCTTCTCCAGGGAATCTTCCCAACCCAGGAATCAAACCGGGTTCTCCTGCATTGCAGGCGGATTCTTTACCAGCTGAGCTACCAGGGAAGCCCAACTCATTTTTTGTTGTTGTTGTTTAATATTTATTTATTTGGTCATGCTGGGTCCTAGTTGTGGCACTCAGGATCTTTGACCTTCATTGCAGCATCTAGGATCTTTCACTTGTGACATGAGAGCTCTTGGTTGCAGCATGCGGACCTAGTTCCCTGACCAAGGGTCGAACCCGAGCCCCCTGTATTGGGAGCATGGAATCCTAGCTACTTGACCCCCACAAAAGTTCCTTGTTGTTATGGTTGGTTTGGACATATAATAAACAATCCCAGAATTCATTTGTTCAGGTATTCAAGAGATACTTACTGAGAGTGTAGCGAGTGCCAGACACTGCTGAGAACTGGGTCACACTAGTGGATAATACAGCTGTGATCACTGTTCTCAATGGCATTTTAAAGGAGAGAAGCAAATAAATGTAAAATTATACATTCTGTTAAGACAAAGAGGAAAAGAGTAGGGTGAAGAAGAGAGAAAAATGGTGGGGAGAGAAGCAAGGAGGGTTGTAGCAGTGGCAACAGAGGCTTGGGAAGAATGGAGTCTCTCCTGGGCACCAGCATCCAGGTCATTTCAACACAGCAGAGCGCTTCATAGCCAAAGAAAACTAGTTTCTTTTGGTTTTTCTGGGGAGCTGTGCTGTGTGTCTTGTGGGACCTTAGTTCCCTGACCAAGGATTGAACCCAGGCCCTTGGCTGTGAAAGCACCTGAGCCCTAACCACTAGACCACCAGGGAATTTCCCAAGCTGGTTTGTTCTAAGACAACTCAGCTGGTTTCCCTTGCAAGCAGATGGTCACTGCTAAGCTCCTTCTTTATATGAAATTCTGGACTTCAAACTGTCCTCAGCCCCAGAAGAAGACCGGGGTCTTAAAGAGGCTGATGGATTTGTCAGAGTCACGCATACTTTGGTACCTTTTATGTGGCTGTTATAAGAAGGAGGCAAAAAATAAGACATGAAGCTTGTGTTGCTCTTCATCCAAATGAGTCTCTCCCACCACTTCTAGGCCTCTTCTGGCCCCCATAGGCTCCCCTCCCTCCTCACTAACAGAAGGTAAATGCTTTGTTACACCCCAGCAAAAAGAGGGTGATAAAAACATAGTCTGAAAAAGATCTCATGAATACAAGGAAGTTACACTTGATTAAAAAAACCCCTGCTAATTGCAATTCCAAATAGTGAAAGGCTGGGGAATTCCTGGTGGTCCAGTAACTAAGACTCTGTGCTCTCAAGGGAGTGGTCTGGGGTTCAATTCCTGGTCAGGGAACTAGATCCCATATGCTGCAACTAAAGATCCTGCCTACCTCAATGAAGATCGAAGATCCCATGCAACAAAATTAAAAAAATACATAAATATTTAAAAAATAGTGAAAGGCAAACCTCAGTGCCACCACCTAATTTTTATTTTATTATTGTTTAGTATTGCTTAATTACCAGTTGGTATTAAATGTATATGGTTCTGCCAGACATGGTTCTAAACACTTTATAAATATTACTTGTTCAATTCTCAAAACAACTCCATGAGATGATCACATTGTCATCCTCTTTAGAGATAAGGATAAAAAGACTATACTTTCAGGGATCATTTCTACAGTTTGTTACTAGAGATGAGGATACAGAGGCACAGAGAGATAAGGAGCTTGCCTGAGGTCACACAGCTAGTAACTGGCATGGCACAACGTTGAACCAGCAATCTGGCTCTTGAATTCATCTACCTACCCACCATGTGGTACGGCCTCTCAGCAGCATATCTATAGA
Organism: Budorcas taxicolor; assembly: GCF_023091745.1. Classification (NCBI taxonomy): domain Eukaryota; kingdom Metazoa; phylum Chordata; class Mammalia; order Artiodactyla; family Bovidae; genus Budorcas; species Budorcas taxicolor. The sequence continues at coordinate 42,668,761 of NC_068928.1, read as the reverse complement.
TGGGGAAACAGTGGAAACAGTGTCAGACTTCATTTTTGGGGGCTCCCAAATCACTGCAGATGGTGACTGCAGCCATGAAATTAAAAGACGCTTACTCCTTGGAAGAAAAGTTATGACCAACCTAGATAGCATATTCAAAAGCAGAGACATTACTTTGCCAACTAAGGTCCATCTAGTCAAGGCTATGGTTTTTCCTGCGGTCATGTATGGATGTGAGAGTTGGGCTGTGAAGAAGGCTGAGCGCCGAAGAATTGATGCTTTTGAACTGTGGTGTTGGAGAAGACTCTTGAGAGTCCCTTGGACTGCAAGGAGATCCAACCCGTCCCTTCTGAAGGAGATCAACCCTGGGATTTCTTTGGAAGGAATGATGCTAAAGCTGAAGCTCCAGTACTTTGGCCACCTGATGCGAAGAGTTGACTCATTGGAAAAGACTCTGATGCTGGGAGGGATTGGGGGCAGGAGGAGAAAGGGACGACCGAGGATGAGATAGCTGGATGGCATCACGGACTCGATGGACGTGAGTCTGAGTGAACTTTGGGAGATGATGATGGACAGGGAGGCCTGGCGTGCTGCGATTCATGGGGTCTCAAAGACTCGGACACGACTGAGGGACTGAACTGAACTGAATATATTAGTAGGTAGTTGTATAAGTACTAGTGGTAAAGAACCCACCTGCCAATGCAGGAGATATAAGAGACTCAGGTTCAATCCCTGGGTTGGGAAGATCCCCTGGAGGAAACATGGCAACCCACTCCAGTATTCTTTTTTTTAAAATTTTTTTATTTTTACTTTATTTTACTTTACAATACTGTATTGGTTTTGCCATACATTGACATGAATCCACCACGGGTGTACATGCGTTCCCAAATATGAACCCCCCTCCCACCTCCCTCCCCATAACATCTCTCTGGGTCATCACCGTGCACCAGCCCCAAACATGCTGTATCCTGCGTCGGACATAGACTGGTGATTCGATTCTTACATGATAGTATACATGTCACAATGCCATTCTCCCAAATCATCCCACCCTCTCCCTCTCCCTCTGAGTCCAAAAGTCCGTTATACACATCTGTGTCTTTTTTGCTGTCTTGCATACAGGGTCGTCATTGCCATCTTTCTAAATTCCATATATATGTGTTAGTATACTGTATTGGTGTTTTTCTTTCTGGATTACTTCACTCTGTATAATCGGCTCCAGTTTCATCCATCTCATCAGAAATTATTCAAATGTATTCTTTTTAACGGCTGAGTAATACTCCATTGTGTATATGTACCACAGCTTTCTTATCCATTCATCTGCTGATGGACATCTAGGTTGTTTCCATGTCCTGGCTATTATAAACAGTGCTGCGATGAACATTGGGGTACATGTGTCTCTTTCAATTCTGGTTTCCTCGGTGTGTATGCCCAGCAGTGGGATTGCTGGGTCATAAGGTAGTTCTATTTGCAGTTTTTTAAGGAATCTCCACACTGTTCTCCATAGTGGCTGTACTAGTTTGCATTCCCACCAACAGTGTAGGAGGGTTCCCTTTTCTCCACACCCTCTCCAGCATTTATTGCTTGCAGATTTTTGGATCGCAGCCATTCTGACTGGTATGAAGTGGTACCTCATTGTGGTTTTGATTTGCATTTCTCTAATAATGCCACTCCAGTATTCTTGCTTGAAGAATCCTATGGACAGAGGAGCCTGTAGCTGACTAGGCTCCTCTGTCCATGGAGCCGCACAGAGTCAGACATGAATAAAGGGACTTAGCATGCATGCCTATAAGTACTAGTAATATACTTTAAAAGAGCATGCAAATTATGTATATATTTATATATATATAGGGCTTACCAGGTGGCTCGTGGTAAAGAAACTGCCTGCCAGTGTAGGGGATGTAAGAGACACAGGTTCAATCCCTGGGTTGGGAAGATCCCCTGGAGGAGGGGACAGAAACCCAGTCCAGCATTTCTTACTTGGGAAATCCCAGGGACAGAGGAGCCTGGAGGGCTACAGTCCATAGGGTTGCAAAGAGTCTGACACAACTGAAGGGACTTAGCACGTATACATATATATCCAATATCTTTTATAAACTAGCATCTCTCTTATGGTTAAATAAGTGATTTCAGGACAGGGGCATTTAAGGATCTTAAGGCTGTCTGGTACTTTTGGCAAGCAAAAAGGATCAAATAAACAAGCTATAAATAGAAGTGAAAACCTTCCATTACAATGTTGCCACGTAGCCTTTAATTTCACCTCTGTTAGGGCAGGTACATACATTATCATGCTGAAAGCCAGGAGTTTATTCTTACAGGGTCAAGAGAGAAGCCCCGAATTCCCTACATTTAATGCTAAGCTTGTCTGTCTTCTCCTTTCTGTTACTCTGGGTTCGATTTCTACGAAGACAACATTCTATGTGTTTTACAAATGGTGCTCGAAAAAGTGTACTTGGCCTCTTTTGGCTCCTGGTGTGGGTGAGTCCGGGATTTCCATTCAGCTTTGGAAAAGACTGAAAAGCCGTCTTGCTGGAAAAGTTCCGCTGTCCCATTTTCTTTGGCTGTGTCTTTGCTGCTTGTTACCACCAAGATTAACTCATCCTGAAGTTTTGCATGAAAACTAATTTTGAATTTCTGCTCTTGTCATTTGCTTCTTCGCCCCAGACCAGAGCCCTCTAGCAGTCTCGGTCTCAACACCAAGGCACCGTTTCTGGAATTTGACAGCAGAGGGTGCTGTGAGCCTAGGGTTGCCCAGGCCTCTGCCAGGAAAAAGATAAAAGAGGCCCTGGCTGATTCAGCCAGACTGCTCCACATCGTGGTCCCTTGTGGCTTCTGAAGATCTTGTGTGTGGGACATGGAGCAGTCAGTTCTCAAGAAGCCAACAGGGAATCAAGAGACAAGTTCAGGCTTCTGGAAAGGATTTGTCATTTGTGTTTTGGGGCGTTTTAACCCTTCTGTGGGCTTCCCTGGTGGCTCAGATGGGAAAGAATCTGCTTGCAATGCGAGAGAACTGGGTTCGATCCCTGGGTTGGGAAGATCCCTTGGAGGAGGGCATGGAAACCCACTCCAGTATTCTTGCCTGGAGAACCCCCATAGACAGAGGAGCCTGGTGGGCTGCAGTCCATGGGGTTGCAAAAAGTCAGACACGACTGAATGACTAAGCACAGCACTGCCCTGGTCAAGTTGATGCTTGATATTTTATGCCCTTGATTCCACCAAGACTAGAGATTCTGAATAGTGCTGAATCCTAACTTAATCCAGAAAATGGCATCCGGCTCTCTGGGCTCAGGCTTAGTTGGCAATGATGAGGCTAAACACCCTAAGAAGTTCAGAGTCATCGGTAAATATGGGACTTGTTTTGATGCCTCCCTGGGAAGAATGGTGAAGAAAATCACCATCAGCCAGCACACCAAGCACACTTGCTCCTTCTGGAGAGGAAACTGAAATGAAGAGCTGAGTTGTGGCGATGTGGCACTGTGGTTCCTGTATGAAAATGGTAGCTGTTGGTGCGTCTAAGCCCACATCTGCAGTCACAGTCACGTCTGCCACGAGACGACGGGAGGCATACACCAAGGCCAGTAGAAGTTTCACCATCTGAAACATGGCTAGCCAATAATAAATGACTTAATTTATGTAACAAAAACACACAAAAAAGAAAATAGCATTTGTTATTCCCATTTCCCAGGTTCCCCTCGCCACACCTCTGAATTCCTCTATATTGATGTTATCAAGGGCTACTGCAAGACAACAAGGGATATTTTTTCGTTTTTTCATCTTTTTAAAAGCTGAGGCTTGAATGTTACCTCCAGGTTATCTCTCAAATTTTCTCAGTCTTCCTGAAATTCTGCATCTTTAACTCATTTTTTTTTTCAGCTTCTTGACTCCCTACAGCCCTTTTCATGTCTTTTTTTTTTTAAATTTATTTGTATTTATTTAGTTGCACTGGGTCTTAGTTGTGGCATGTGGGATCTAGTTCCCCAACCAGGGATCAGACAAGGGTCCAACCCGGGCCCCCTGCGTTGGGAGTGCAGAGTCTTAGCCACTGGACTACCAAGGAAGTCCCCTTCACATCTTGATTATTGACAAAAAACAACAGCAACATTTTGTATTTCTGGCTATTTCAGTTACCTTTGCTCTAAGCTAATTTGCTTTGTAAGACCAATTTTTATAAAATCCTTTACAGCAGGCTTTTATGGGAAGATAGGCTAATGAACTCATAACGTAATGGACACACATTCAACTTGCTCACTACTTCTGACAAGTGTAGAATATATCCATCTTGGAGAGCTGGCTTCAACAGTTTCGATGTGATTTCACAGCCACTGTGAGAAAGCAGTCTCCGAGAATACAGAGGGAGCTTGGGTAACGTGTGCAGAAAGTTGTGGCTGCAGACTGGCCTCTGATGGTGTCAGTAATCACCTGGAATATAAACTTGTCAAAATTCTAGACCTGAACAAAACGGGGATACTGTTCGACAGACAAGAACTCAGCAAGGTTACTGCTTGTGTTCCCTTTCTGGAACAAACAAACTATTTGCTTTGGTGTGTTGGGTCAACTCCAGCCAAACAAGAGAAGAATTCAAGAAAGAGAAAAAAATAGGATGTAAGAAATTGAAACTGAGAACTGCAAGGAAAGAAAAGCTGCTTTACGTGACAACGAACTATGAAATCTTCCAAGAGCTGATTCGAAACATCTAAAATAAAAAATGTCACAGAGACACACTGTTCAAGAAAGTCGTGGACTGAAAATAAAGCAGGATATAGTTTATAAATGATTCTGAGAACCGAAGTAGCAGAAGGAGCAGTATTTTCTGTACCACGAAGGCCATGCCTCCTTCAGCCAGGTAATTTGGGATGGGAGTGGGGATAGGGGGACTGATGGAGGCTCTAATTTTGTGAACCGTCATTTTGGCTTTATAATAGTTGCTAACCACAAGTGTTTCCCCTGATGCACTTTGTTATTTCTTTTTCCTTTGACTGCTTTTTATAGACTAGTTTCACAGGATCTTTTTAGGTGATATATTCAGATTATTTACCAATTGCTATGGCGTGAGCCCTAAGCATTTTCAACAAGTATTTATTGAGTGCCTTTGTGTGCCAGGCATTATTTTAGGTGCTTGGGATACACCAGTGAAAAAAACAGTTCCTGCCCTAGTAGAGATTATCTTTTAGTAATGCGGACACATCAGAAACAATGAATCTAATCAGTAAGAGAAAATGAAAGAAAGGGAGCAGGAAAGAAGAGGATTGGGAATGCAGAGGGTGAGAAGGGGGAGAGAAAAATATGGAATGGAAATTTTCAATCGGATGTTCATGGAAGGCTTTGTTGAGAAGATGAGATTCAAGCAAAGATTCGACAGAGATGAGAGCATCAGGCGGGTGGGTATCTGAGGGTAGGGCATGGGGGCAGGGGAGGAGCTGTTGCCAAGCCCTCAGGCTGAAGTGCACCTGATCTGCTCCAGGGACCTCAAGGAGCCACGGTGGCAGGAGTGGGGGCTGTAGGGGAAGCAGAGGAACAAGATGAGGTCCTTTGTCCCTCCCCACACCCCCCTACCCCCCCCTCGACTGCCACCAAACCAGGAGGAGTGCAGTTCTTACTCTGAATGACATCCCACCCACTGAAGCATCTTAAGCACAAAGGCCTAGAGTCTGGCTTTCAATTTAAAATAATCACTATCGGGACTTCCCTGGTGGTCCAGTGGTTAAGAATCCACCTTCCAATGCAGGGGACTCGGGTTCCATCCCTGGTCAGGGAACTGTTAGTAAGATCCTACATGCTCCAGGGCAACTAAGCCTGTGCACCTCAACTAGACAAGAAGTCAGAGCACCGAAACTACAGAGAAGCCCCTGGAGGCCACAGTGAAGACCCCGTGCATCTCCCGCTCCCCCCAAAATCGCTATGGCTGTTCTGATGGAAAAAGACTGCAGGAGGAATGGCAAGAAGCAAGGGGGTCTGTCAGGGGGCTGATGCTATCTTCTCTGACCTGGATGACAACATCAGCCCCCTGACAGACCCCTTTGCTTTTTCCCGTTCCTCCTGCAGATGGGAAGAGGTGGTTTCTGGAAACACTTCTAAAGTTAGAGAGCCCTTGGGATTTCCCGACTCACTGGATGTGGGAGTGAGGGAGAGAGAGGGATAAAGGGCCACTCCTGGCCTTGAAGGATGGTGTCGATCCAAGGCGGGCAGGAGCAGAATCCTGGGGGGCCTTGCTGTGCTCTTCAGTGCTGTGGCTGAGTTAGGCGGGTCCCCAAGGAGGTGTCAGGACAGCAGGGGCACTTGGGGAGCTCTGGCGCTAGTGTAAAGAACCCACCTGCTATTTAGAGCCTACCGTTGCAGGAAACCTAAGAAACACAGGTTCGATCCCTGGGTCGGGGAGATCCCCTGGAGGAGGGCATGGCAACCCACTCCACTGCTCTTGCTTAGAGAATCCCATGGACAGAGAAAGCTGGTGGGCGTCCATAGGGTCACAGAGAGTCGGACAGGACTGAAGTACATAGCGCACACGGATGCAAGCACAGTGTGTCTGTTCCCACGCTTCCCTGCTGACAGCAGTCCTGGATATCGTGCCTAGAGTTCAGCTTTCCCCATTCTTTTCTCTTGGAAAATGAACCTAAGTAAGCTTAGATCTTAAAGTTTTATTCATGTATTTGTTTGGCCGCACCTCAAGGCATGTGGACTCTAGTTTCCCTGACCAGGGGTTGAACCTGTGTCCCCTGCAGTGAAAGCTCACAATCTTAATCATTGGAATGCCAGCGAAGTCCCTTAAACTTTTAATTTTTTTAATTAAAAAGTAGGTTTGTAATTATCCAGCTAGACATCAGAGAGGTCTTCTGATTTTTATGGGACAGTTGACTAAGTTTAACTACCTGAAAACAAAGTATATTAAACAAAAAAGAAAAAAAATTAGGGAAATTCTGAGACCTTTGGACCCCACAGTTTTCATTCTGCTGTTTCTATTGGAAGGGCATTTTAACTCAGGAGATGTTTTCTCATGAAAGGACAAACTTTTTCAATTTTGAATTTTCCTTTAAGGTCTGTTAATCCATTTTGTTGTTGTTTAGTTGCTAAGTCGTGTCCCAACTCTTTTGTGATCCTATGGACTGTAGCCCACCAGGCTCCTCTGTCCGTGGGATTTCCTAGGCAAGAATACTGGAGTACAAACTTTTAAATCAGAATGATGACTTTTCATTACAACTCTGTAAGTTGAAGATAATAGTAATAGAAAAAGCATAACAACCCAACCTGCTCTTAATATTTCTCATATTAAAAAAAGTTTTAGAGAAATCTCTAATGAATCTGATGAACTGTTTGTCCAAAGTTCAGCAGCTCTTTCAATTTCATTCCATACTTCTTATTTCAAAATGTTAGCAGGAGTTGCTTCTGGGTAATGAGGTTGGAGTGACTCTTATTGTCGTCTTTATAATTTCCATAGTTGCCAACACTTCTTACGGACACAGTCTTCTTTGTAATTCCTATGTGTGATACTTTTATAATCAGGAAGAGCCGAAACTATGATCTTTTAAGGTTGAGTTAAAATACCCTTTGAGAACAAATGGCAGCTTCTCAAATGTCAACTCAGTGAAAAAGAATATTAACTAAACATTCTCTGAAACTCTCTTATGATTTTACTCCAGAAGGAGTCATTGTCTTAAATGGATTGCTGGCTTCAGGAGGCTGCTTCCAAGAAGAATGCTGCCCTGGCCAGTGAGTCTGGGTACATGTGTGTGGGTGTGTATTTCCTGCTGTTCGTGGTAAAAGGACAGGTTGGTCAACAAGAACAAAGAGACCAAGCCAATGGACATGACTGTCAACAAAGAGATGGCATGATTGGTAGTTGCCAAGGAATATGAGAAACAAAAAACAGAAGGAAGTACGATTATGTTGTGGGTGAAGGAATCAAACTTTAAGCAGAAATACTGTAGGTAAAATAAAAAATTTTGCATTAGAAAAAAATGTAATTTTAATTGGAAAAATCATTGTGAAGTCATGACCTTTAACAGAAATATGTTTTTCTGACTGCATTCCATTAAGAGGTGCACTTCTGCCAACCCCTGACTCTCACTGAAATGACCTGAGACTTCTTGAAGGATGACTCTGCATCTTGGAGTAAGGAAAACTTATGATAGGGCTAGAAAACAAAGGTTTCAGACAGGTAATGGTAGAAGGATAAGGAATCCATTGACTAAAATGCAACAGTTTTGACATTAAAAAAGAAAAAAACAATTATGATTGACTGAAATGAGTTGACAGAGGATGAGATGGCTGGATGGCATCACCGACTCGATGGACGTATGAGTGAACTCTGGGAGATGGTGATGGACAGGGAGGCCTGGCATGCTGCGATTCATGGGGTTGCAAAGAGTTGGACACGACTGAGCGACTGAACTGAACTGAACTGAACTGAACTAAACTGAAATGAATTGAATGTGTGAAAGTCTCAAGACAAAGAAGTTGACATATAATTTCTTAAAAGGATAAATATACCAGAATATGTTAGCTTTAATTAATAGAGGAGTGTCAACAAATATGGATTTTTAAAATTAAATTAGTAGGCTTATACATTTTTTACTGTGTAGTTAGCAAAGTGTGACCACAAGAAATTAATGGGAGATGGATAGTTCTGGAAAAAGGTAGAAATTGTACCAAGAACAGGAAAAATGGATCAAGATCAGTGGTCACACACAATAAATAGAAATTATATGTGTGGAGATCTCAGAGTGGATCAACCCCAAAGTTTTCTAAGATGAAGAATTACCCAAATATTCTGCAGGGGAAACCTCCAAAGCTCATTGTTAGTCATAATGAGATGTGATAAAGCACACATACATTTTTAATATTTGAAACAGACCTGGTCAATACTACTCATACATTCATATGATGAGACAGTAGGATTTGGCTCAGTAAAATTGTAGAATGCACTATTATGGTGAGAGACACTGGACTCCAAGGGATGAATTTGTACAATCTATTGATGTAGCAAGTCAAATTTAAATAGAAAAGAGGAGCTTGGGTTGGATAGAACAACCATGGATATATATATGGATAATATCCTGGTCCAGAATCAAATGATTTACAATGCAGTAACCTAATCTTGGCTGGTCAGAGAGAGAAGTATTTTTTCTCGTGGTTCTGAAAATTACTGTAACCTTGCAAAGATATAGGGGCAAAAAAACTGCTGTGAACCTAGGAGAGTGTCAGATAATCCTAGAAAGGGAACACAAGGAAGTAATAAAAATACATACAGCGATGAGGAAGGTGAGCATGGACATCCATAGTATTAAGACATGTAAACACTGAAGTGCAACTATCTAATGAGTTCTGTTATCACTGGGTGTTTGTGGATGTTTTTTCTGCTTTTATGATGTCCAAAGCATCCTAAAGGGGACAGGGAACTGGAATGTCACAGAGGCTGAGGCAAGAGGTCACCACCAAGAAGTCTGTGACCTTCAACAAAAAGATCACGTCCTACCTGAAAGCCTCAGGGTTAAACAGGATTCAGTTCACACTCTGTCTTGCCCTGGGATCTTTGGGAATCAGTCTATCTTGAAAAATAGCAGCAAGTCTCTTAATCATGACTTCCTTGTCATCAGCTGCTTCGAGAGTTTCTTCTCCGCTTACTGGGAAGTAAACCTCTCCTGGGAACCCAGAGGCCAAAGTTTCTCCATCGTCTAACTGGTCCTTTGGGTTTTCAGCCTCTTTCTAATTTTCAGTTGGGAGCCTAAGAATGTCTTCTTGGTTGAGTCATTTGTGGCACTTGAAGTTACTTAAATCTATAATTTGTTAGCTGTTTTTTTTTTTCAACTATTTTCCCAGCAAATAGCTGTCTATTTTTCATCTATCAGTCAACAGACTTTCAGAGGCCTTCTCCTGGAGTCACTTTCTGTGGTGTTCCGAGCAGGTGCAAACTGCCCTCACAGGGTTAGTCTAGTGGAGAAGACAGATGTGGCTCTATAAGCCACACACTGACACTAGCTAGAGAGGAAGGGGAAAGGGGGACTAGGCAAGGGATTAACAGGGGCTCTTGATCTAGGCTTGGGGTAAGGGGTGCTTTCCTTGAGAAAGTGATATTGAAGGGGAGGAATTTTCTGTGTGAAGTGGAGGAAGAGTGTTTTGAGAAGAATGCTATGCAAAAGCCAGGAAGAACCGGGCTGTAGTGCACAGACTCGGAGGACAGTCTGGACCCAGTTTCAATGTGTGTATGTGGGTGTTTCCCCAAACATCCAACAAGCAATTATTGGGACACAGCCTGGGTGTCCTACAACTCAATTCGATTCTGATGTCGTCTACCTGGAGTTTGAGGTTTAAGGGCTCAGTTCTACAAGATTGTCCTCCTCTTAACCCTCCATTCAGAGGCCAGTTTTCTCTTGGGGCGTGGGGAGGGAGGCTGAGCTTCGTGGCTTCCCCAGAGGCCAGTATATATATATATTTAATATTTATTTATTTATTTTGGCTGCTCCAGGTCTTATTTGCAGCACCAGGGATCAAACCCATGTGCCTTGCATTGGAAGGTGGATTTTTAACCATTGAATGACCAGGGAAGTCCGCAGAGGGCAGTCTTAAGCCCAAGTTTGCACCTGTGCTTCTGACCCACTGGGTAGAGATCAGAGGTTCCATCAAGCCCTTCCTTAGGTTCTATTAATTTGCTGAAGTGGCTCAGAGAACTCAGAGAAACACTTTACTTACTAAATTACCGATTTATTATAATAGGATATTTACTCAGAAACAGTCAGACAGAATAGATGCCAAGGGCAAGGCATGGGGAAAAGTCATGGAACTTCCGTGCTCTTGCCACACACCCCCCTCTCCCCAGATCTCTTTGCGTTCACCAACCCAAAAGTTCTCCAAAGACCATCCTTTTGGGTTTTTAGGGAGGCTTCATTACATAGGCTGGAGAAGGCAATGACACCCCACTCCAGTACTCTTGCCTGGAAAATCCCATGGACAGAGGAGCCTGGTGGGCTGCAGTCCTTGGGGTCGTTAAGAGTCGGACACGACTGAGCAACTTCACTTTCACTTTTCACTTTCATGCATTGGAAAAGGAAATGGCAACCCACTCCAGTGTTCTTGCCTGGAGAATGCCAGGGATGGGGGAGCCTGGTGGGCTGCCATCTATGGGGTCGCATAGAGTCGGACACGACTGAAGCGACTTAGCAGCAGCAGTAGCATTACGTAGGCATGAATGATTACATCGTTGCCTGTTGGCAGTTGATCTAACCTCCAGTCCCTTTTACTTCCTGGGAGGTCAGGAGGGCGGGACTGAAAGTTCCAACCTTCTAATCAAATGGTTGGTTCCCCTAGCAAGCAGACCCCATCCTTACCAACAGTCACCTCATTAACATAAACTAGGGTGTGGTTGAAAGGGATTTGTTATGAATATCAAGACAATTTTATTGCTCTTATCACTTGGAAATTCCAAGGGTTTTAGGAACTCTGCCAAAAACCAGGGACAAAGACCACGTATATTTTTTATCACACCATACCAGGCTTGGGTGTTTTGAGTGTGAGGCACTGTGAGAAATTTAAGTGAGTAGAATAGAAAGCAGTGGAGATTATTCTGGAAGGAGATAATTAATTTGACAGTCACTGGGAGATAAGCAGAGGTCCGGCAGGAAGCAGATGTATGCTCCAATTGTTTACTTTGAGGAGAGTTTAATAAAGGCGCTGTTTATAAAATTGTGAGTCGGGTTGAAGGAAATCTGTTACAAAAGAGAGTAGTGTTCTGGGGCTTGCAAATGGGGAGCCACGAACCCTTTCAGGCCTGAAACGTTACTGAAAGTCAGAGAGAACTGTGTGCAGAGGGGAGGAGCCTAACAGTAGCTGCGGACTTTGGTATAGGGACACTGCCTTCAGAAATAGATCCCCTGGCCCACCTCCTCCCCTCTGGTCTCTTGTTTACACCTCCCACCTGAAACATCCAAATGGGGACTTCCCTGATGGTCCAGTGGAGAGGAATCGGCCAATGCAGGGGATATGGGTTCGATCCCTGGTCCAGGAGGATTCCACACGCTGCGGAGCACCTGAGCCCAGGCACCACAACTACTGAAGCCAGAGAAGCCACCACAGTGAGAAGCCCCTTCACCATGACAAAGAGTAGCCCCCTGCTCTCTGCAACTAGAGACAGCCCGCAAGCAGCAAGGAAGACCCAGTGCAGCCAAAAAGAAAGAAAATTAAAAATCAAAACAAAACAACCCAAACAGAAGCACAGGGAAAGGGAGCCTGAGGTAGTCCATCCAGGGTCGCCTCCAGAGCCCAGAGCGGGAGGAGAAAGGGCAGAGATGGCGTCTGGAGGGGTAAACAGAAGACGGCACAGGTGGTAATTTAAACCTCGGACCAGACAGGAGGCCAAAAGAGGCCTGAGACAGTTTTGAGTCCTTGGAGCGTTGGACACGGGGCTGAAGGAGGATGAGCAATCCACCCCAGGAGACAGAGGAGGAGCGGCCAGAAGGAGCAGAATCACCAAGACTATCCTAGAAGATAATTTATGGCCAAGACAATTGGCAGTTTTTACAGAAATAATTACCCACTCCCAGAGGCATACTTTTCTTGCTTTTATCTATTTTCTCTGCTAGAGCCCAGAAGCTGGGAAAATGGAATTGCCTTTGGGTCCCTCTCTTGACCCCAACCAACCCTATCTAAGGCAAGGATCCCTTTAAGGCACCCCCAGCAGTATTGCCTGGTGCCTCTTCTAGACAGAAGGTGGATGTTTAGGTCTGAATTCTAGTGAGCTACAGGACCTTGAGCAAATTACTTAACTTCCCAGTTTACCTGTCTGGAAAATGGGAATGTAATAGTTGTGAGAATTAATTCAGGTATTAATTAAAGTTTCAGGGCCATAATAAATGCCCCAAAGTGCTAGGTATTAATAGTTTAGTTCCAATAATGCCTGGGATGTGGTGGATGTTCAATAAATACTTGTTAAATGAATAAATTGTTCTAGTTGAAAAAATATTATCACTCTGCCAATGCAAGGGATCCCTGGCGTGGGAATTAAGATCCCACATGCCATCCAATGTGGCCAATAGATAAATAAATACTAAAAATAATACCAATTAAAAAAAATATGGATGCTTCTTACCTGACTGGCAACCATAAGACATTTTATGGAAAAAATAATTGAAAATATTTAGAGTTTTAACGTTTCTATTATAGTAACAAAATAAAAATATTAACTTTCATAGTAATCTAAGTGTTATATTAATTGAATAATCAAACTTTTGACTTTCAGAGAAGGAAGTGCGTAGATTGATACCAAGATTGATACCACTGATACTCAGAACATTGACAGGAAACTTGGGCTCCCAGATGTTTGGAAGTCGAAAGTGTTCTGGAAGTTTCCCAAGCAGGGATGGGGCATGGTTGGGTATGAGGATAAGGATAAGGCAGGGCAGGTGAGCTTCCGAGAGTAAGGAAAGTTCTTATAACAGGGAGTGCAAGGTATTGAAACAGAAAATGTTTAGTTTGCCTTCGTTTATTTATAATTATTTGTTTTTGTTAAACTGAAGTTCTTCGGATGCAAAAGGAATGCATATGACTGTGGTTGTGTAAGAGACTGTCCTTGTTCTTAGGAGCTAAGTGAAGTACTTAAAAACAAAGGAGTTCTGAGGTCTGCAAATTACCCTTAAATAAATGATTAAAAAAATAAGAAATGTGTCTATCTATACCTATAAGTGTCTAGTGAGAGAGAGTGATAGGCAAATAAGACAAAATGTGAAAAGTTGATGATTTAGATGAAGCATATATTGAAATTCATTGCACTTTATTTATTTAAAATTTTTTTCAAAATAAAGAGTGGGGGAAAATGGTAACACCTGCTTAGTATAGAACAATTGAGAAAAAATAGAAACATGGAAACAAGAAAAAAATACCCAACATTTTGGTGTATTTTCTAACATTTTTCTTAGGCAGTTAAAATGATATTGCTATATATACACACAGACCCACTGATAGTTTAAATTTAAACAAGACATGTTTGAATAGCACATTGTTTCAATTTAGATGAGTAGACAGGAACCAGAAATAATTTTGACATTCAGATGTTTTCTAAAGACCCCAAAGTTGGATATTCTATTGCATATATCCTACTGCATAGCCATACACGAGCTATTTTTCTATTGTAACACCTAGGGCAGTATGGTACAGTGGTCAGAGCCCAGGTATGGTGGTCAATTGCTTGGGTTTGAATCTGGCTTACTCATTTGGTGACTTTGAGGAAGTTTCCTAGCGTTCTGATTCTGCCTCCTCATCTGTAAAGTGGGGATCACAAAGGGTACTGGGAGGATGAAACAAGTTAAATGTGTAAAGTCTTCAGAAGAGTGATAGGCACCTCACTGTCACCACCATTATCATCACCACCACCATCACCACCATCACCACCATCACCACCATCATAATCACCATCACCACCACCACATTTACCATGTCATTATTACCATCACTACCACCATCATCATCACTATTATTAGCTCCAGGAACCCAGATGGTAAGGATGACTCAGTAGGTTATTTTTGTTTTGTTTTATTTTGGTTTTGATTCTTAAACCAAGGAGACCAAGGTCCTCAAGCATTCACAATCCTTAGAAGTCACCTACAGATGGTGATTAATCTAAATCTCAAAGGCACAAAATCAGCTTATTTCTCCCTCTGCTGGTGCCATCACCGCAAAAGTAGCAATGACAAGAAAGCACCATTCTTCCTTTTTACTTCCTACCTTTCTCCCCACCCTCCTTATCAAGTCTTCTTGATCTTGCCACTTGCCAGCTTTAATTTTTCCCTGAAACTATCTCAGCCTCAGATAGCCTCAGCTGACATGACTTCCTAGAACCTTAATGTCATTTTCCATTCTGCCTGGAATACAGCTGTTTCACTCCAGCACTTGTGGGGTAGCATTGTATCAAGTTAGCTTAAAAGAGCTCATCTCTGTCTATACAGATTTCTTCCATCCTTATTTTTGGTTTGTTTTGAAATTTTGTAACTCCCTCCCCTACTGAAGATTATGGAAAAATAAGAGAAGATAAAAGGTAACTTTATTGTATTTCATGGGAAACATTAAACATCTGAAAAACCTAAATATACCACAGTCTGCCTAGAGAACATTCTGGCAGTGAGTAACAACTGCCATGAAACTTTTCAAACCCTTATCAGTTTGGGGAATATACCCCCAAGGAAATAACCCAAAAGGGAAAAAAAAATGTGATTTGTACTAAGATGTTCGTGTGCTGCTATTTATGAGTGAAGAATTGGAAATCAGCCAAACGCCAAATATGGGAATGGCTCGGCAAATTATGGTATAGTGACATGAGGAAATACCAGGCAACGATTTTCAAGGATGGGAATGTAGCCTCTGCTGGCTCTAGGGAATGGGTAGATTATTTTAAGTGACAAAGAACACCAAATGGAAAGTTTGCAACTGTGTAAAATGTGTGTTGGGCAAAAAAGTTTGGAGGCGGATCTTGAGGAAAGGAAAATGTTGTTCAGAGTTCACGGTGGTACGACTGCTGTCAAGTTGCTTGTGGATTACTGGCAAGTTGTGTACTGCTGTAAAGCTGTAATGGTAATATCTTCTGGGGCCTGACCCTTTCGACAGCTATTTGAGCACAGAAAGTGGATAATTATAAATCAACCAGTGGGCTTGGTTTTGTAGCAAAACATCTTCACAGTTATGTCCCAAAGCCTGGGAGAATATGAACTCTGGCATCAGAAGTCTTTGCTCTAGAATCTAGAGAGACTAAGAGTTGCAGAAAAGACATTTGTTGTGTAGTCACTAAGCCATTGTCTGACTCTTTGTGACCCATGGACTGCAGCATGCCAGGCTTCCCTGTCCTTCACTATCTCCAGGAGTTTGCTCAAAAGACATGCTGAGTTTTAAAACCTGTTTGGAGGAACTTCCCTGATGGTCCTGTAGTTAGCACTCTGTGATTCCACTGTAAGGGGCTTGGGTTCAGGCCTAAGATCCTGCATGCTGCATGGCATGGCAAAAAAAAAAAAAAAAAAAACTTGTTTGGAATTAGACCCCTGGCACATCAATCCTCAGATCTTGCTGAGAGCTCACCAATAACCAGCCAAGTGGTGGTGATATATTTTTTTTTAATGGGGAGGGAGAAGGAAATTAGATTTCAGAGGCCAGAATGTATCAGAGATGCCAAATAAATATTTGCCAAAATAACATTACTTCTTCAATTACTTTCACAAAGTCAGGCCTACAGTAGACTCACACTTAAAAAAAAACAACAAAAAAACCTAGGAATGCAAGAGTTCAGAATGGAAAACTGGACAGTCATAGCAAGAAACTAACAGCATGGAGCTGTGAGAAAACAGGAAGGGGAAAAAATAGGAAGGAGATGGATAGATATTTGTGGCAAGTTCAGGGGTATATCAAGTACTTTTTAAAATAATATTATCTTGAGTATGAATTAATTTTTAACAACTAGTAAACAAGGAAACACATCCGCTGGAATGAACTATTATTAAAGTTTACACATCATTTTAAAAGTCATTTTTTTTTTTCTAGTGAATTCTTACCTTATCATCTGAAGGCTATTTGGCCTGGAATGAATTTTTTCCTTTCTCAGTCTTAACTTGGGCAGTAAGACACAATCAAATTTGGATTCTTTTTTTTCATCAGCAGCTCACAAGAATTACAACAGGAGCCTGCACCAACAGTATCGGACACTGAATTTTGTAGTCATGAGTCATCAAAGACGAATCTCATTTCTTCTGTCTTCTTCAAAGAAGTCAAGTCCTAGCTCAGCGGAGTTAAGCACCAGTGTTACGCGGTGTGTCTCAACTATGTTCTCTGTTTGTTCATCGAAGAATGTGTTTTGTTTTGCTCCTTCCTCTCCCTGGTGATTTAACAACATGTTAAGTACATCCAGAACCTTTGGGTGGAGGGGGGCAGTTTGTCTCCCAAACTCTTACAATTGGCGGCTCCCTGTCAGACCCCGCCTCTGCCAGACCCCGGCCCTGTTACCCCTCAACACATCTACACATTTTATCCTGTGTTTAATCATGTCCACGTCTGTGGATCCCTAGAAAAACATTCAGCTTCAGGGTCTCTAGAAAAGTCCTGGAGTCAAGAGCGGTTTTACTTGCAGGAACCCGGATGCTACAACTCCTGTTACTTTCACAAGTTGACCTTATTGGAAGGAAAGGTCTTAGAATTTAGAATGATAAATCTCTCACCTCAGAGAGAACTGAAAGAGGGGCTGCCTGGTACACCACAATGACGCCTTGGCACAGCGGTGCCCTGACATTGAGTTGAAAAACATCTGCTGGAGGAAAGTTCTTTTGAATAAACTGTGATTGAGCCACCCCTTTTCTGGTTTGTCAAAAGGTTTCTCAATCCTGGTGTGCTATTAACATTTGGGGCAAGATAATTATCTGTTGCGGGGAGAGGGGGTTGTGTTTACAGTTTATGTGACTTCTACCCACTAGAAACTAGTAGCACCCCTCCAGTTTCTGCCCCCCTCCTCCAGTTTGGATGACCAAAAATGTCCCCTGCTGCTGCTGCTGCTAAGTCGCATCAGTCGTGTCCGACTCTGTGCAACCTCATAGACAGCAGCCCACCAGGCTTCCCCATCCCTGGGATTCCCAGGCACCATCAAATGTCACCTAGGAGGCAAAATGGCACCCAGCGGAGAAGTGTTGGTTGATTAGATATTTTGTGTGGACATGATGGTATTTGGGCAACAGTATGAAACTCTCCCCTATCTCTGTAAAGAATGGAACATTCCAACTTCATCTACTCTGCCCTTGGCTTCCCAGCTGGCTCAGCCCAAAATAAAACTTGTTTTCATTCCTGACTCTTCCTTTCATTAAGCTCTTCTCCAGCACTTTCTTATTCTTCCTCAAATCTCTTCCCCTAGTTAATCTTCCTCAAGGATTAATTATTATTGGAATTCCCCAAAGAAAACCTGTAATGACTTGGAGCTTGGAAACCTTGAGCCCTTTCAGGTGAGAGAGAGCCCTAAGTGGCAGAATCCTCCGCAGGTCTTTTTTTTTTTTTCTTTTTTGTGGCTGTACCATGCAGCATCTTAGTTTCCCAACCAGGGAGTCCGTGCCTCCTGTAGAGGAAGCTCATAACTTCAACCACTGGACCACCAGGGAAATCCCCTTTTATTTTTCTTAGAAATGAGTTGAGTTCAGCCAACCCTCAACTTAAGAAATTAACTCACTGGTCTGACAGTTATTATGTTTGGGGTCACCTGCCCTTTGGAATTTCTTAGAAGCATATCATGCAGCTGTGTGGAGCTTTGTAGGTAGGAAATGAGAAAGGGCAGAGTTCTGGAGATAACAGTTTGGCGGCCACTGTGAGTAGCGAGCCTACTGATGAAACTTGGGGAGCAAATCAAAGCCTGGAGCTGCTGCGTCAGCTTTTCCTGAATCAGCTCTGATGCCTGTCAACAGTGAGGGCCTCCCGTGAGGCTCTT
Source organism: Budorcas taxicolor (assembly GCF_023091745.1). NCBI lineage: Eukaryota > Metazoa > Chordata > Mammalia > Artiodactyla > Bovidae > Budorcas > Budorcas taxicolor. Next base: position 42,650,361 of record NC_068928.1, on the reverse strand, counting down.
CCAGAGCAAAGGAGCCCTTTGGAATCTCTGACACGGTGTCCATGGTGGTTTCTCTGTGGTCTGGAGGGAGACACAATGCCTCTGTCATTTCATTGCAGTCATCGTATGCAGGACAAGACGGACTGGTATGGAGGGCATTGGTAGTCTAACGACATTGAGACAGGGCTTCCCTGATGGCTCAGTGGTGAAGAATCTGCCTGCCAAAGCCAGAGAAACAGGGTCGATTCCTGGTCTGGGAAGATCCCACATGTGGAGGAGCAAGTGGGCCCATGTGCCACAACTACTGGGACTGTGATCTGGAGCCTGTGAACCACAACTACGGAGCCCACGCGTTACAACTACTGAAGCCTGTGAACCCTAGAGCCCGTGCTCTGCAACAAGAGAAGCCACCACAATGAGAAGCCCATGCACAGCAAGTAGAGAGTAGCCCCTGCTCACAGCCAAAGAAGCAATGAAGACCCAGCACAGCCATAAGTAAATAAAATTATATAAACAAATAAAGACATAGAAACAGGCTGAAACCTGGGGCCCTTTGTTGTAGTGCTTACAGTGCTTGCACCTGGACAAACGTCTCTCTGAGTAATAAAATACAAGGAAACTTTAAGGGAATAAAAAAAGCTGCATGCCTGTGTAGTGGGGGCAAATTCTGGACAACAAGATAAAAAGACACAGAAAGGGACTTCCCTGGTTATTCAGTGGTTAAGAATCCACCTTCCAATGCTGGGGATGCGGTTTCAATCCCTAGTCAGAAAACTGAGATTCCACATGCCACAAGGCAACTAAGTCCATGCGCTGCAAATACAGACCACATCTAGAGAGAAGCCCATTCATGACACGAAGACCCAAAGCAGCCAAAGATAAACAAATAAAAGCTACAGAAAGGCGAAAAATCCCAACTGCCAGTTCTGAGAAGCTGGAAGCAAATACAGGTTGTCAGGATCAAAAGCAGGGTACTGCACATGTCCCATGCATTTAATATCACCAAAGGGATGGGCAAACCACCTAAGCCACCCTGCCAGCCCAGCCCCTGGATGTACCCCTACCCTCACTTTATATAAAGGACAAGCTCGCCCCTCCTTGGGAAACAAGGAAGGGAAAGTGTTGCTTGTTTTTGCTGTCCCAGTGCAGCAAGGGCCCCAATGTAGCCTTGCCTACATTTCTTGTCCAGCCTCTAGTCAATCTATATTGATTGGGGAAGGCCAAGAACCCTGGTTGGTAACATAATTTATGTGGTCTATTAGTTAAGCCTATTCATACCTGTCCAAAGGCTTCCTTGAGTTCATTACTAGGGAGATCAAGTAGGAATCAGTGGCAGGGTTGCCAATGGGCTGGGGTTGAAAGAGGAGACTGGAGGGAAAGACAGAGGTGAAAAGATGGCATTCTTTTCAAGGTGGCGTGCCACAGCGAGAGTCCAAAAAGTTTCATCATGGAAAAGAAGGAATCAGATTTTCATTCTTTTCAGTCTGGAGAGAAGAATTGCAGCTCTTCAAGACTGGAATTCCCTGGATGTCTCTGGTGGTCCAGTGGCTAAGACTCCATGCTCCTCATACAAGGGGCTTGGGTTCAATCCCTCATCAGGAAACTAGATTCCACAGGCTGCAACTAAGATGAAGAGCCCTCATGCCACAACTAAGACCCAGCTCAGCCAAATAAACAAAATAAAAATTTAAAAAACCCAAAACAATTGGAATCCCCAACTCTGTAATGGCGCAGAATGAGAGAAATCCTGTTAGCCATCAAACACTGAAGTGCAGTTGAGCTGAGTGGAAGGCAATAACCATGGAATGTGAGTATCAAAAGAAGAAAGCCAGAAGACGGCAGAAAAGAAAGCACTGAACAGCTGCTGACTGGAAAACTACCCTCACGCTAAAAAATCCCCATAAAAACATCAAGTCGTTTCTTGTTGTAGTTACAGTCCTGCCCTGGAAAGATTTATGAAAGCAAAGGAACACAGGACCACATAACTTAATTAGGAACAGGCTACCTTGAACACAGTTATTCAATAGCTGTGGCTTAATTTGCTCAACAGACCCTGGTCCTGGTTCAAATATACTGGCTCTACTAGTCACTTATGTCTTTCACTTCTGTGGTAACTGCTGCCTGTTGACCTCACTGCTCAGGTAAACGCTGGAGTCAGGCAAAGAGGAGCTTGTTCTCTACTAAGAAGCAGGAGACCTGAGGAGAGGTTACTCATGTGACTTAAAAGAGCTGTTTTACCTCTCTAGACCTTCATTTCTATATCTACGAAGTGAAAAAAAATTTTTTTGAATAGAATTAATAGTGAACACCTTAAAAAAATAAGGGCCCATTCAGGAAAAAGAAAAATATTCTAAATTTTTTTTCTTTTTATTAAGAAGCCAGCAATCCAGAGGCAGCTTTTTTACCTTTCGCTCTACAATTAGGTCTTGGGCTTTGGGTTGCCCATCGTTGGACTATATGACTGCTGATTTCTCTTCCAGATGAATTCGGTTCTTGGTTCCCTAATGGAAGTGACTTATTGACTGCTTTGTCATATCATTTCTAGTCAGTTCTTTCCTAAATAACATCATCAGAAGGCTCTTTGGATAGAGTGTTTTTCATTCTCAAGAGGCTTTTGAAAAACTTCCGGATACAAATGATATTATGGTATTTTATTTACACATATGTGCCTTAAAGGCATCTGTCTTAGTTTGGCAATTACTGCAGAGTCAAATCAATAAACCTTAATAATTCAACAGCTAAAGTAACGATTTTCAGAAAACAAGTCAGCAAAGTTTGACAGTTTACAAACAACCAGTCGGTTGATTAGGACTGGAGCTTCAAATATCCATGTGTCTTTGAATGAAATACTCTTGGAACAATAAATCATTACCAACAAAAGTGGGAGGTGCCCACTGATATTTCATCATGTAAATCTGATCACTTGATCAATATTGCTTTGAAACCCTCCCAAAGCAAATAGACAATTCTGATGTAGGGTATGATCCTAAGAAATCAAAAGAGATGGCAAAACCAAGAGCACTGTGAAACTTTTCCTTTCTAGACCTTTGGGAAAACAGTTGGACACGACTGAGCGACTTCACTTTCACTTTTCACTTTCATGCATTGGAGAAGGAAATGGCAACCCACTCCAGTGTTCTTGCCTGGAGAATCTCAGGGACGGGGGAGCCTGGTGGGCTGCTGTCTCTGGGGTTGCACAGAGTCGGACACGACTGAAGCGACTTAGCAGCAGCAGCAGCAGTTCCTTAAAAGGTTAGATATAGAGTTACCATTTGACCTGGAAGTTCCACTCCTAGGGATACACCCAAGAGAAATGAAATCATACACCTATACAAAAACCTGTACGCAGATGTTCATAGGTTCATAGCAGTATTGTTCATAATAGCCCCAAAGTAGAATCAATCCAAATATCCATCAACTAAGGAATGGATAAACAAAATTTACCCACACAATGAAATATTCTTTGCCTATAAGAAGAAATGAAGTACTGATACATGTTACAACATAGATGAACCTTGAAAACATCATGTTAAATGAAAGAAGCCAGACCCCAAAGGTCACCTGTTGTGTGATTCCATTCATATGAAATGTCTAGAATAGGCAGATTTGTGAGACAGAAAGTAGATTAGTGATGGCCGAGGGTGGAGCAGGTTGGGGTGAGATGGAGGTGACTTCTAATGGGTGTGGGGTTTCTTTTTTTTTTAATTACTTATTTTTGGCTGTGCTGAGTCTTCATTGCTACAGTGGGCTTTCTCTAGTTGCAGTGAGCATAGGCTACTAGGTGTGTGGACTTCTCATTGCGGTGGTTTCTCTTGTGGAGCATGGGTTCTAGAAGTTTGGACTCAGTAGTTGTGGCACAGAGGCTGACTTGCTCGGTGGAATGTGGAATCTTCCCAGCCCAGGGATCAAACCTGTGTCCTCTGCACTGGCAGGTAGATTCTTATCCAGCGGACCACCAGGGAAGTCCTGGTGTGGGGTTTCTTTATGGAGTGACAGAAAATGTTCTAAAATCAATTTGTGGTGGTGGTTGTACAATTCTCTGACTATGCTAAAAACCCTGGAATAGTTCACTTTGTAATTATACAGTATGTGAACTACATCTCAATAAAGTTGCTATAAATTTTTCAAATCTATTATAAATTCTGTTAAAAAACAGAAACAAAAACTTCAAGCCCTTGGTCTCTCCATGGTGAAGCAGCATTGGCTCAGGCAGCAGAATTTGCATTTTCTTAATGGGTCTGCTTTCTTAGGCCAAGAAGACAATTGTATCGTGTGTGTGTGTGTTTGTATCATCCTTAAACCCATTTCCTCAAAATGAAAAGACTGCTAGACCAATCTATCAAATTGTGTTATAACATAATGTGGACCTTGGTCAAACTTGTGGATTATTTTCAAATATTTTTTGATATTGATTTAACATAATTCTATCATAATTAATAATAATTCTAACATAAATCTAGCATACTATAGATCTAACCTAATTCTACAGTAATAAGAGAATAGACTCTATGATTTCAATACCTTTAGACCATAAAATCTTTGCATCTTATTTTATGTCCCTGGATATGGCCCAATGTCTCCTAATTTACAGTCTATGGAAACTTGAATAGAATTTGTAGCCTACTGTTGTGTGAAAATTGTATAAATCTTAATTACAGTGAATTGGCTTATGGTGCTTTTCAAGCCTACTATATCCTTCTACTTTTCTGCATATTTATTCTATTAATTTTTGAGAGTTTTCTATTGAAACTCCAACTAAAAATCTTGATTTATCTACCTAAAAAATAATTGTAATATTAGCAGAATTATATGTAACTTTGTTCTGTTTTCCAAGTCTCCTGTAAATGTGTTATCATAATTTCATGATTTAAAAAAAGAAAGAAAGAAAAAGAATAAAATGGTTATTGGCCATTTAAACTTACTGCCATCCTGAGGATTCACAAGTCATGTCTAAAGTAAACATATATCTGTAACATGAGGAGCAGATCTGTGATCAAAATGTGCTAATACATTGGTTATTTTACAAATTGATCATGGGCTGACACTCTTCTCAGCTTTACCCATCACGAGTTCTTAGCCTTTGTGTTAGCTGCTCAGTCATGTCCAACTCTTTGAGACCACGTGGATTGTAGCCCGCCAGGCTCCTCTGTCCATGGGACTCTCCAGGCAAGAATACTGGAGGGGGTTGCCATGCCCTCCTCCAGGGGATCTTCCCCACCCAGGAATTGAACCCAAGTCTCCTGCACTGCATGCAGACTCTTTACCATCTGAGCCACCAGGAAGGCCCTCTTAGCCTTTAGGGCTGTCCATTTCTAGCCTTTGCCTGTCCCAGTGAAAGATAGCAGTCCTGCATTGGTGGAATCTCTGATCTAAAAATCTTCCACAGCATTTCTTTACTTTCTACCCTTTTATATAGATCTATACCAAAACTTATTTGTGGTAATTCTCTCTTCTTGTGTTATCTTGATTGTAGATAGTAAGTTAGTTTCTGACCCAGAGGCTCAGCATGATTTTTAGGCCCTTGCTTTTGTTTTTATGCGACGCCACATGACTTGTGGGATTTCAGTTGCCTGACCAGGGATTGAACCCGAGCCCTCAGCAGTGAGAGGGAGGAGTCCTAACTACTGGATTGCCAGGGACTTGCCTTAAGCTCTTTCTTAGAAGAAAGAAAAGAAAGAGCTAAGGTTGTTTTAGACACTGTTGTTAACATATTTTTATGCCTGTTTCAATAGTGAGTTTATGAAATGAACTTTGAAAAATGGTATCTTCATACTTAGAAACCAGTACTAGCTCACTGGGAGGATCACTCTAAGTTTTATAATGTCCTTTGGCCACAAGAAATCAAAATCTCTGTGGTCTGTGTTATGAGTTGTGTCTGGTATCTGAAGGATGATTTAACGCAGCCACTAGTCTTACTGGCATCCATGGAGTAGAGGAGAGGGGATGAACTCTGGAGTCAGACTGCCTGGTTCTTAAACTGGCTCCTCCATTCTGGACCAGCTTCCTAATGCCTCTGTGCCTTTTCATGTGTAATGTGAGGATAAATTCTTTTTTTTTTTTTTTTTTTTAGGATAAATTCTAACACCCACATTACAGAGATATTGGGAGAATTAAGAGTGTTCACTGTATAAATAAAATGTATAATGTATAAGTAAAAACAGAGCCTGGCATATATTAAGCACAAATTTCATCTTTTATTATGTGTCTTTATCAACCTGACCAACTACTGGGGGCATGGGCATTGTTTACTTTCTGCCAGAGCTCTATTGCAAAGAATCTGGCTTTGGTCCTCGAGGGCAAATAAAATACAGGATGAGGGGCATGCCCAAGCAGTGGGGTTCAATTCAAACGGAACAAGACCATTTCTCTTCTCCCCTGGTGAGACCATTAGCATCTCAGAGGGGCCTGGTGCTAGCCCCCCGCAACAACCCCAAAGAAATACAATGCCGTAGGGCTCAACTTTCGGAGAAGGCAATGGCACCCCACTCCAGTACTCTTGCCTGGAAAATCCCATGGACGGAGGGGCCTGGTAGGCTGCAGTCCATGGGGTCGCTGAGGGTCGGACACGACTGAGCGACTTCACTTTCACTTTTCACTTTCATGCACTGGAGAAGGAAATGGCAACCCACTCCAGTATTCTTGCCTGGAGAATCCCAGGGATGGGGGAGCCTGGTGGGCTGCCGTCTCTGGGGTCGCAGAGTCGGACACGACTGAAGCGACGCAGCAGCAGCAGCAGCAGCAGCAGCAGGACTCAACTTTCCCTAAAGATTCACATCCCAAAGTTCTTCTTTTTCTTTTTGTAATTTTCTGCTGCTGTGCTCAGGCTTTCTCTAGCTGAGTGAGTGGGGACTACTTTCTAATTGCAGTGCTCAGGCTCAACAGTTGCAGCTCACAGGCTCTAGAGTGTGGGCTCAGTAATTGTGATACATTGGCTTGGTTGCCTCAAGGCATGTGGGATCTTCCCAAACCAGGGATGGAACCCATGTCTCCTGCATTGGTGGGCGAACTCTTAACCATTGGACCACCAGGGAAGTCCCTAGCATTCTGAAGTGAATGATCAGGTCTCACTCTCAGTAGATCCAGAGTTATGCTGGTGAGTCAAGGCTTTTGGAGGTTGGGACCCTGCACCCAGGAGGAAATAAATCCTGGAGTGACACTTTCAGTATCTCTGAGTATCCTTTGCTGCTATCACTTGCTCTGTTCAGACTTCCTTTAACTGTAACCAAAAGCCTTGCTGACACCAGGCTATTGGATTCCATAGTCTGTTCAGACTTTTTTTTTTAATCCTTTGGGCAACACTGCACAGTGTGTGGGAGCTCAGCTCCCAGACCAAGGATGGAACCTGTGCCAGAGTTCTAACCACTGAGCCACCGGAGAACTCCCAAGTCAGCTGAGCCTTATTCTGCTACTACGACTTACATTCCCTGATTGCTTAGTTTGGGAGTGATCCTGCCTGTCTGCTCTCAAGTTGCAGTTTGACCCCATAAAGCAACTCGTGCTGCGCTGTGGTCTGGTAACTAATGTTCCATCTTGGCCAATGATATTGTGCCCATGTTGATATGCTCAACTCTGCCTATGTCCTTGTTGAACTTTACAAGTCTCTGCAGCCCTGTTGGGACTTCTTGCCCAACCCAAGACAAAACAGCTTCCTTTTCCAAAAAGAAAATGTAAGTACACAGAAACCAAATTATTTGTTTAGGGAAATAGAGAAAGAGCTAGAAATTTAGCTGAGCCAGAATTAGAAGCTTCAGATCACATTACCTCTAAAATATAGTAATCAACAAGACTTCATTCTTAAGTAAAATGTTGTTTTAATAAAATACTGCATGTATATATTTTTCTTTGCAAAGATGTTATGACCAGGATGGTTGATGTGAATGATAATATATGGTGATCTATATAATTAGTAGAAAAAACAAGTACTCTCAAATAAATAGGCTTCAATATTTTTTTTTAAAGAACATAGTCTGCAAATCAGTTGAGACTAGAGAACAGGCAAGGAGGAGGAGTTGGCTTTTCCTCTAAGAATGTGCTCTTGATTGGTTTCGGATACAGAAAGGAGTCATATTTACCCTCCAGGAATCAAAAGTAACATTGGAGTGACCTTCTGGAGAGAGGAATCCTGGCCCTCTCCTTGGCATTTTGCCTAAGATTTAAGAACTTAACTGAAACATACAAAAGCACCACTACAGAGTTGCCTTCAGGCATCTGAGGATCCAGCAGGGTGGGTGTAAAATCAGTGGGAAATTCTGGGGAAAGCAGAGCTGGGCTAGTAAGGAGAAAGATGAAATGTTATGGAGGATAAGCTGACTTTGTACAAAGTTTCTGACCTAGTACAATATCCAGGTCACCACAGCCATTCAGAAATCTCAGTAAATACAATGACCATGGATATATAATAGAAAAATACAAGCAGAATTACTCCACTAACCACTGATTAATTACACTTGAAGTTGTCCCCCATTGTTGAGAGTCCTTTACCTAAAGATTTGAATATAATCAAAGTTATTAAGATATTGTTTGACATACAATTTTCAGGGAATGCAAGATATTTAAAAATCGTCCTTAATCAACCCTTTCCCTACCAAATCCACAGCTCCTTTCTTCTTTTCTGGGTAATGATGAGCATGAGTAGTAAATGCAGTTGTTAGCTAGAAGATTTAAGAAAGAACTGACTTTTTAGTGGTGTCTTACTCTTAGCATAAACATATTCCATATCTGCAAGGTAACTTTTATAAATTAAATATGTTGTCATTTAAAAAAAAAAAAGGGACATTCACTTGTGATTCCCAGCCTGGCATTATGAGCTGATCCTACCCTCATAGTTCAGTTGGTCAAGAATCTGCCTACAAGGCAGGAGACCAGGGTTCGATTCCTGGGTGGGGAAGATCCCCTGGAGAAGGAAATGGCAACCCACTCCAGTATTCTTGCCTGGAGAATCCCATGGACAGAGGAGCCTGGTGGGATACAGTCTATGAGGTCGCAAGAGCTGGACATGACTTAGAGACCAAACTACTACTACTACCAAGAAGTCTTGCCTTTGTACTGGACAGAAAAAAAAGCACACCTTTGCAGGAACAATCCAGAATGACCCACCTTCCAATAAGGCTTTCTCAAATAAAAGCTTCCTCTAGTTTTTCAATAAAACATCACCCAATACAATTAGAATTGCAAAGGGGGAAGGGGGGCCACCAGAGCTGACTCTAGTAACTTTGGTCTCACGATGGGCTGGCAGAATGCCCTAACCATCCTCAATCCTTGGCAGAGTCATTGGCTTTCAATTCTGAAGACTCCACATCCCTTTACAAAGTCTTCTTGTTGGGCTGGCCCAGCACCCGGGCGAGGCAGTAGGGGATGAGGCTGACAGATGCCAGGGGCACCGCTGCACTCTTGCAGAAGGACAGGACATAGAAGATCAGCTCAATTTGGGAGGGGGGTTTCAAAGAGTCAAAGAGGTGCAGGAGGATGAGGGAGGCCACGATGCAGCTGAGGCGAAATGGGAACGACTTGCTAAGCTTGCCCTTGCAGCTCTCCCGGTACATGCTGGAGTTGAGAGCCAGACCCAAGCCAAAGAGGGTCCCCAGATTCTTGAGGAGGCTAGCAAAGGGCGTCGTGTCAATGTGGACCCACTCTGGCCGCTCACACCTTCGCTTGGCTTTCTCTAGAGTCCATAGCAGGTCGACCCCCAGCCACTTTAACAGCAGGTAAAATCCAACGGCGAAACTGAACAGGAAGCAGGTGATGAGAAAGTACTTCTTGAGACTGGCATTGTAGATGCTCTGGATGTGGCGGAAAGTCTCAGCAACCACAATGCCTGAGTGGAAGAAGGAATGACCATGAGAACTGGGGAAGATGCTGGCCCGTCAGCTGGAGGTGAGTTTGGAGCAATGGGTGACCTGCCATCTGTTCCACCATTGTGGAGTTAAATCACAGAGGTCAGATCAGAGGGTCTTTTGTTTTTTTCCCATGTGTGATTCCAGCCTGTCCTCAGCCATAGATTCTTTGAGATGGAAGAGATATGCCAGTTACTTCCTCCCACCACATGCAAACTTCCTGTGTTGAGAGGAGGGTCGGGGGTGGTCCTCCTGTCTCTGTTTGAATACCCTCAAGGGTGGAGAGCTCACTCCCACTCAGACAGCCCATTTCATCTTTGCATGAATTTGATCATTAGAAGGTACCTTGTGCTGTGCTAAAACCTATCTCTCACAACTGAGCAATTGGACTGAACTGAACTGATAGATCTCAGTTCTTTTCGCAGGAGTTTGTAAGTAACTCTAGAGCCTCTGTTAACACATTTAAACACATTTGAAGATCCCCTGGAGAAGAGAATGTCTACCCATTCCAGTATTCTTGCCTGGAGAATTCCATGGACAGAGGAGCCTGGTGGGCTACAGTCCACAGGGTTGCAAAGAGTCAACACAGCTGAGTGACTATCACTTTCACTTTTTTTTTTTCATTCTCAGGGGTGAGGGATAAATTAGGAGGTTGGGATTAACATATACACCCTACTATATATAAAATAGATATAGGACCTACTATACAGCACTGAAACTAAGATCATGGCATCTGGTCCCATCACTTCATGGGAAGTAGATGGGGAAACAGTGGAAACAGTGTCAGACTTTATTTTGGGGGGCTCCAAAATCACTGCAGATGGTGACTGCAGCCATGAAATTAAAAGACACTTATTCCTTGGAAGGAAAGTTATGACCAACTTAGATAGCATATTAAAAAGCAGAGACATTACTTTGCCAACAAAGGTCCGTCTAGTCAAGACTATGGTTTTTCCAGTGGTCATGTATGGATGTGAGAGTTGGACTGTGAAGAAAGCTGAGCACCAAAGAATTGATGCTTTTGAACTGTGGTGTTGGAGAAGACTCTTGAGAGTCCCCTGGACTGCAAGGAGATCCAGCCAGTCCATCCTAAAGGAGACCAGTCCTGGATGTTCATTGGAAGGACTGATGCTGAAGCTGAAACTCCAATACTTTGGCCACCTGATGCGAAGAGTTGATTCATTGGAAAAGACCCTGATGCTGGGAGGGATTTGGGCAGGAGGAGAAGGGGACGACAGAGGATGAGATGGCTGGATGGCATCACCGACTCAATGGACATGAGTTTGAGTGAACTCCAGGAGTTGGTGATGGACAGGGAGGCCTGGCGTGCTGCGACTCATGGAGTCGCAAAGAGTCAGACATGACTGAGCGACTGAACTGAACTGAACTGAACTGATATAGCACAGGGAACTCTGCTCAGTACTTTATAATAACCTACAAGGGAAAAGAATCTGAAAAGGAATATATATATACTGAATCACTCTGCTGTACACCTGAAACTAACATGATATTGTACATCAACTGTACTTCAATTTAGAAATAATAAACTGGGTGGAAAAGACTAGACAAAACAGATTGGGAACTCAAAAAATAAAGGTAGTTATTCTTCTTTCTGACTTAAACTTTCCCAGATCTTTCATGTAACATGAGCTTCCAGGCTCTTCCTCAAACATGGAACCCAGTGCTATAATGCTGTGTTAATTTCATAGTTGCCAGGAAGTCATCATTTTTCTTGTTCTCAACATGCTTCTGTGAATGCTGCTCTCCTCTGCTTTTTCAGGTCTCCAGGGGAAAAAAGTCCGCGTTTCCCCTAAGGTCTTATATTCCAGTGTTTCCCACAAAGTCAAGAAATTCTTTCTTACACTTAGCTTACCTAAGTCTTTTCTGCCCCTAATTAGCTGGATCTAAGAAAACAACATATTTGAAACACAGAACCTATGATAAAGACCAGCTGTGGGTATCTATTAGGTTTGCAAATGAATTTATTTAACTAAAGAGCTTTCCAAGAACATTGTGTTAATTTGTTAAATTTGATAGGTTTTCTTAACCCTAACCTAGGGCCCACTTCCAACTGAAGAGCTGTAAGAAATAAAGAATGTAAAAATATCTCAGAGATTTTAGGCAAAATCAACTGGGTGAGTTAATTTGCTGTCTTGTCATTTTTCTGAAGCACACTTAATTGTGTAGATCTGGGCATTCCCATAGAAATAAGTCATTTAAATTGCCCACCCTTGACTTCCACCCCACTGAAATACTAACGGTATCGATTATACACAGAACATGGCTAGAATGCTGGCTTTTTGTCCTGATTAGGAAGGAATGGTATAGGTGGGGGTTGGAGGGAGGGAACCAGAGCAGTTGGTACCTGACAAGACTCCAGCAACAACTTGATGGGGAAAATGAGCAGCAAGGTAGATTCGTGACAGGCAGACATTCAGTTGCACGATCCAGAATCCCAACCACAACATGACATTCAAGCACCTGCAATGGAAGAGGCAGTCATAAGAAAATCCAGATATAGATCCTTCACCAAAGAGAATGGCCTCAGCAGGAACACTGGAGCCTGGCAAACTCAGGTTACATAAGTGGAATTTTTTGTAAATTGAAGACTGTACTCAAAATTTCAAAGATAGCCGTGGCAAGTGGTAAACCCCTGTGTGTGTGAATTTCAACCTCTCTATTTTATGTTTCATAATGAAAGATTTGCTCAGTAGCTGCATACTCAGAATTCCCCGTAAAAGTGGTGTTTTCTGCTTCTTTGTTTATTTTAACCTGGATGGGGCATCACGATGTTTGGTATAGAAATGGGCTTTTATTTACCGCCTTCTTCTTCCTCACTAGCTGATCTTGAGAAAGCCCTCTTCTGTTAGGCCTTGTTCCTGATCTCTAAAATTAGATGTTGCCCATGTGGGTCCCTTCTAGCCCTAACATTCTGTGACCCTAATGTTCATTCCCAGCAGAAATGCCACAACTCTTATTAGTACCACCCCAAGGCATGAGGTGGGCAGGGGGCATGGAGGAAAAGCAAGTGGTATGTCTGCTACAGAGAGAGACACCTCCTGCTATCCACCACCCACAACCCAGAGCTGAGTTCTTACCGAAATCTATAGGTTGGCTTTCTCTTTCCGCGAAAGATAGAGAGGGTAGATGTGACCATCACATAGTATACACCTGCTGTACCCATGGCGTGGCCAGAGGGACTCCCTGAAGAATAGGAAAGAGATGAATGAATGAACCAAAGCCAAAAAATCTTCATCTGGGAGATTGCTAGGGGCCATCATCTATCTATCATCCATCCACTCATCCTTTCTTCCATCTTTTCATCCATCTATCCAGCCAGACATCTATCCATCTTTACATCCAGCCAGCCAGCCATCTATCTTTTCATCCACTGATTCAATTATCCATCCACCCATCCAGCCATGCACCCATCTACCCATCCTGCCATCCATTCATTTACCTATTTAGTTATCTTTGTAACACATATCTATTAAGCTCCTACTACATGACCAGCAATGTGCTAGGCTCTGGGAGAACAGTGTGTGGCACAGTCAAAGAAAGCCTCAGCTCTTGAGATTAGACAGTCTATACACAGTCTAGAGATTACACACAGAATCACCCTGCTGGGTATATAATTGAAAATCGATCTGCCCTCCATTACCTCTCTTCTACTCTCTTTGCTCACTCAGCTCTGACCATGCTGGCCTCCTTGCTCTCCTTTAAACACACTTCCTCCTCAGTGTCTGTGACATTGGTCTTTCTATCCAGACACCTCTTCTCCAGGATTTATTGGCTAATTCTCTTGCCTCCTTCAAGTTTTTGCACAGATTTCTCCTTTTCAGTGAGTCCTGCCCTGACCGCTCTATTTAACACTGCATCCAATTGCTATTCCTGGTCTCCTTTTCCTGAAAGGTGGAGGGCCCTGTGCCACCAGTTCCTTTTCTGGACTAAAGAGTTTATTTTTCCTTTCTGTTGTTGAGAGTGTGGTTGCAGGTGGCTCTCAGTGCTCAGACTTCACTGGACATTGCCCTGGGCTGATGAGAGCAATCTTGATCAAAACTACCCTTTCCCTGGGGGCCCCTGCACCCAATCAGTCATCTCTATTAGGGTATAAGGTCTCGTCCCCTTGAGTCAATTCAGAGCTCCTACGGGGTTAGCTGAGACTGAGTGGCAATTAGACTTCTGCCCAGGTGGCTTCCATCCCTTCCTTCCACAAGTACTGCTCTTGAATGTAGCACCTCCTGCGTGCTGATATCCATCTGAGTCTGCTCTCCAGGGAGCCCCACATAAAACCCTTGCCTTTCTTCCTCTTCCTCCTCCTTCTTCTAATATCCTAAATATTTTACTTGTGTATTATGAATTTTTATCACACACACATCTCATTTAAATATAAGCTCCGCAAGGGTAGGAGCCTTTTTTTTCAGCTGCACCACACAGCTTGTGGGATCTTAGTTCCAGGGACTGAACCTGAGCCACCACAGGGAGGGCTTCCCAGACGGCTCAGTGGTAAAGAATCTGCCTGCCAGTGCAGGAGCCGACGGAGACTTGGGTTTGATTCCTGGGTTGGGAAGATCCCCTGGAGGAGGAAATGGCAACTCGTCCCAGTGTTCTGGCCTGGAAAATTTCATGGACAGAGGAGCCTGGCGGGCTACAGTCCAAAGAGCTGGTCACAAAGAGTTGGACATGACTGAGCAGCTCAGCAGCCATGCACAGTGAAAGCGCCGAGTGAGGTGCTGAGCTGTCAAACCCCCAGGGAATTCCCAAGGGTCGGGATCTTTGTTTTATTCACTGAGGCATTTCAAGTGCCTAGAACAATGTTTGGTACAGACACTAGATAAATAACATTTGAAAGAGTGAATATACTCTAAAGTGAATCAAGATTTTGTGAAAACAATAACTAAGGGCAACTCGCTAGTCTGGGAGTCAGGGATAGGGCCCCTGAGTTTAGGGACACTAACACTGAGACTTGCAGGGGAGTGGAGGGGTTGAATATTCTTTTTTACTGAAAAATGAAATCTATCACTTGGCTGAACAAGGCCTGTCTGGGTGTAACTAGCAAAGTACAGACAGGCTGTGGGACTGAACTGTCAGCTGGGGAGGACACATCTCCCTGGCCAGGCTTCTGGGAAGGATGACCAGGGGCTCAGGCCTCTACGGTGCTCCCTTCCTGGACAAAGGGCCACAGCACAGTTACTCTCATGAGCCCTTTGTCTGGGAGGGAGCCCTTGCCTCTCTGAACTAGCAATTTCTGTTCTGAAAACATTAGGCAGATTCCAAAGTGGCGGTCACAGGCTATTCTGGAAGGCCTTGCTGAAGTGAATTCAGATGGAGTTGTACCAAATCCAAGACCATGACCAGAGCTTGAAGGAGTGGCTTTGTGCACATCCCCTTCAAAGACAGCTTCATCCAGCACGAATGTTACCAGGTGTCCAAAATGAGCACGGCCCACCCAGCTCCTGTCTGGATGAGGGCGGGGCCTCTCACCTGGGCCAGTCTCACAGGTGACCGGGAACTGCTTTATCAGCGGCACCGAGGTGTTGCTGTAGTAGTCGGTGTCCAAAACCCACCAGTATGGGCGCTGTCCAAAGAGAATCCTGTGAAAAAGCAGAACGAGGGTCTGGAGTTACTGAAGGAATGCTTTGGCCCGATGCCACACCTTCAAGAAGAGAGAGTAGCTTGAGGAGAAGATCCATAAGATCCAACCCAGAACACGAGCCCCTCCAAGAAGGGGAACTGGGCTGTTAGGGAAAAGCAGAGGAGGGAGATGTTTATGGAGCATCCTTTACAGAACTTGTGAATTTTGCCTTTGGAGGTTTTATTTATTCAAACATAAACAAATAAATCTCATATCCTCAAAACCATATTAACAGCAGCTACTGGTGGTTTAGTTGCTAAGTCGTGTCCCACTCTTGTGACCCCATGGACACAAGGGCCCACCAGGTTCCTCTGTCCATGGGATTTCGCAGGCAAAAATAGTGGAGTGGGTTTCCGTTTCCTCCTTGAGGAGATCTTCCTGACCTAAGGATAGAACCTAGATCTCCTGAGGCTCCTGTATTGGCAGGCAGATTAACAGCAGCTATGTAACTTTTTTTTTTTAAACCCTGAGAAGAATTTGCCCTAGAAGGATGCCTAGGGACTACAGTTTGTGACTTAGATTTGCATATCCTACAGCTCATTTCTTCAGGCCTCCATAGTCTTGGGTTTCTTCCGGACTTCAGAGACTGAGCCCCAGCCCCAGGGACAAGCCTCCAGGAGATGTGGTCTCTATTTCCATCAGAATCACTTTCTGTAAGGACATATATAGCTACTATTTGCTTGTTTTGTATCCTCTGGCTTTGAAACAGAATATCTCAAATCAACCACTTCCGCTTTAAAAGCATGTTTTTCGTTGTGGAAACAGGTGTGAAGGGTCAGTCAGGATGATTCTTTTGCTCTGCAATGGAGGAATAGTGACTTCTCACTAAAACTGGCGACAGCCACTAACTCTGACCTCTACCAAGTTAGAGAAAATGGAAGTTATAGACAAAACTTGGTAGGTTTTTCAACAGAAATTTCAGAATCCCATCAGTATGCCTTGGGCTTCTGAGCCCAATAACAATGTTCAAGACTTTTCTTGTTTATGGCCAAAGAAAATTAAAGCTAGAAGAGATCTTAAGAATCACCTGACTATGAACAAAGATAATTTTACAGATGGTAAAAGTCTCTGAGGGCAGCTGGTCCAAACTGTTCATTTTCTACATGAAGAAATAAAGACCAAAACAGTGATGTGTTGGAGTCAACTGGTACTGGCTAACAGTTGTAAAATATTCAGGGTTTTTGCAAGCCAGACCCATTGATAGCTTGAAAGTGGTCATAACTAGACAACAGACACAGCAGAAACTGGCAAATACTAAAATTGGGGCTTCTTTACCTTTTGAAAGTCAGTTTATCAGCACTGGATATAACATAATTCTCAAGAGCCTTGCCTATGAAGTCAGCCTGCCTGGGCTTGAATCCTGCCTCTGACATTTACTACCTACGTTTTTGTAGTCACTTAACTCAGTGCCTTAGTCTCTTACTAGTAACACCCTATAAAAAAGTGCTTAGCATGTGGCCTGGCCCATACTACAGGATCAACAATCATTGATAACTATAGTAATTATTAAGATCCCAGAGATAATCTAGGTTTACAGATTATAAAACAGAAACTCAGAGAGTTGCTCTGAGTTGCCCAAGACATAAAGCTGGCTGAACACGAGAGGTGTCTGAATTGCTTTTCATGACCTCACACAACGGGTTTTGAAATTGCCTGTTTCCTTTTTTCATACCTCATCTTTCTTCCTTCACACATCTATCTTTGTGTCATCTATGCTGCTTCAAAGTAATAAAATGGAGTTTCAGACTTCTCTGGTAGTCCATTGGTTAAGAATTCACCTGCCAAATCAGGGGACATGAGTTTGATCCCTGCTCCGGGAAGATTCCACATGCTGCGAGCAACCAAACGCATGTGCCAGAATTCCTGAAGCCTGAGCTCTAGAGCCCGTGCACCACATTAAGGGAAGCCACCACAACAAGAAGCCCGTGCATCCCAACTAGAGAGTAGCCTGCTCTCTCCAACTCGAGAAACCCTGCACACAGCCACCAAGACCCAGAGCAGCCATAAAAACAAACAAAACACACAAAAAGAAGCAAACAGAAAAATGGCATTTCTTTGCTTATAGCCTATAATTCACTAGGTCTAGCTGGCCTTGCATCCATATGAAACAGCCTTTCCTGTATCTTCACTCACTAACAGGGTTTTCTCTGTCTTCTGTCTTTCTATAGAGGATCCAGAGAAAGGAGGGGAGTAAACTATAATTGCATGAATAGCATGAAAAAGCAACTTCTGATGGAGAGACATTTCCAAAGACAATGCCAGCCTCTTTCTTTGCTGATTTCCTCTTTGTCCAGCTCTTACTCACCACTTAAAGACGAGGTTGAGCCAATCTCCAATCACAGCTACCCAGAGGAGTTTGATGCCCACAGCTTCTCGAAGATGGAACCAAATGGGGAAGAGGACATAAAAGGCATTCCTGAGATCTGCAATCACAGACACCAAGATGAACCAATCCTGGGAGTTCTGGTAATTCACCTGGAGGTAATGTGTTGACTGGATCCCAAAGTCATGTAGAACGTTCATTCCCTTCTCCATCCTCACTCAGGAAGCCTTCGGCTGTGCCCTTGCAGTTATTTCAGACTGGGTGGTGATTGCTCTGCTATCAGCCTGTGCCTTGCCTCTCTGTTTTATACACCCTGTATCCAGTCTGCAGGCCAACCCAGCCCTGATCTTTGGACTCAAAAACCACTTTTGTCTAAAATCTATTGATCAAAGGTGCATCACCAGTAGGTTGATGCAAACATGTAAAGCGTGATTTACGTAAAATAGAAAAACAGGCACACAAAAACAGCCTGATCAGCCATGGGCTGGCACAGCCAATTATTAACTTTGGCATTGCTGCCTGACGGTACAAGGGGTTGCCCTCCTGGTTCTGAAACCTGGTCAGAGACACAGGACAGAGTCTAAATCAGCCATGGTACTTGCAAAGATGTCTGACTTCCTGTCTGCAATTGCACTTATTTGGGAACAAAGAAAAGCCTTGGTGCTCTAGCAATTCAACTTTTAAATAGTTAAATTTTAAAATATAATAAGTTCTATTGTCATGGGGACTGTCACATTGCTGGACATTTCTGAATTTCACTAGGATCTGGAAAGTGCCTCTGATTTGGGAGATCAAACCCTCTTTCCAGTATTGGCTCTGTATCTCTTAGGTCCAGAAAATAATCATCTTTGAATGCACTGATTAATTCATTTAACGTCCTTAAAGGAAGGACCTTTGGGGTTTTAACACATAAGTATAAGCAGTAGAGTGCATATGTCTGTGCTTGGTGGCTCAGTCAAAAACAGTATGATGAACTGCTGCTGCTGCCGTTTAGTCACTAAGTCGTGTCTGACTCTTTGTGACTCCATGGACTGTAGCCCATCAGGCTCCTCCTTCCATGGGATTTCCTAAGCAAGAATACTGGAGTGGGTTGCCATTTCCTTCTCCAGGGAATCTTCCCAACCCAGGGATTGAACCCGAGTCTCCTGCATTGGCAGGCGGATTCTTTACTGCTCAGCTCCCTGGGAGGACCATACGATGAATAAATGGTTCTAAATAAAATCACAAGCAAACTGGGCACTGGGGACTCTGGAAAGGGCTTTGTACTTTGAGTTTTCTTTCATTTGTGCTTGGAGATATACAGATAGATAGATAAGAATAATCACCAAGAAGTCAAAACAGTACTATTAGAGCCATGGATGTAGACAAGAAATAAAGTAAGAAACATCAGGTTATGCAAAGCAATGCTGCCTGCTCACCCCTACAGGCAGAAACCACCCTGCATCAGCACAGAGACCAAAACCTCACACTCACATGACCTAGGACTGAAGAGAGCAGGGTCTGAGTCAGGTGACAGACTGATGCACTTCCAAGGATAAGAGCCGGTGGGAATAAAACTTGTTAAAATCCACCTGAATTCTCCCTTAGCAAGTCCACAATTGCTTTGTAAGGGGTAGTTCGGGGACAGGGAAAAGAAACTCAGAGCAAACGAGTTTGTAGCAAAGGTTGACCACATTCCATGCTGGAAATGATTAAAACCTCATCCAGGAGATATGATCTGGAGTCTCATTCCCACCCGTCTGGGCTCCTCCTCAGCTCGAGCAGAATATAACTGCCTTTGACTCTACTGTCTCTGCTGGTCCAGGCATCCCTATCCTGCCACCCCTTGCAGGGAGAGCTGGGGTAATGGTGGTGTTGGTGGCCGTGAGTGGGCTGCAAATGATGGATGTCCTTGTGGTGTTGAGGCGGAGGGTGTTCTACACTATCGTGACTGCCAGTTCACAGGGAGTGGGCCCCATAGAAGAGGTGACCCCCTCCCTCTAACCAGATAAGCCTTCCTAGAAAGTACTGAGTATCTATTGCAATGATCCCTCAGGACTGAAGTTTCTATGGTCAGAGGTGAGACAAGGGCAAGTTGGGCAGATGCTCTGACAACATATTTAGAGGCACTATCTGGGTCTCTACCCTCTGCCGGCTGCTAGGAGCCTCAGCTGGGTGGGGTACCATCACGTGCTCAGCATATGGGGAGCCAGGGGAGAGCCCTATCTTCTGGGGGAAACTCAGGGAGCATGAGCCAGTTGATAAGGAGGGCAGATGGAGCTGCTATCCCATTCTGGGCACACAGGGCAGTTGGGGAGTCTTTCTGACAGATTGCCTGCCTGGCAGGGGGACTCTCTCATCTGGACCAATTGCCTACATCATGAGACTATTTGCTGGTCTCTACTTTTCTAACTTCCAGCCCTTACCTGCTGCCTCCAGCAAATTTTTATCAGGTGCAGAAAAAGGTGAGGCCCCCAGCCCGAGAACTTGAGCCTGCTAGAAAGCCGACTGAAGAGAAAAGCTGGGAGCTTTCAAATCCTCCAGGGACTTGTGACTACTTGTGGTGAATACAGTGGAAGAAGCATTTGAGTGGCTGGAGGTTTTGGTGAGAATTCTCATTTAAAGAACTATCTCCTGAGAGAGGATTCCATCATCTCCCTCCAGCTTCTGGCATCTTTCAAGAAGTTCTCCAGCTTAATTCAACAAACATTTCTTGAGCAAAGCACCATGCCTGGCTCTCAGAGGAATTCAAAGTTAAATCCTGGCTGTCCTCAGGGATCTCCACACTGTCTCTAGCGGGGCAGGGAAGCCATTTACTTAACTATGTCCAGTGCGGGATCCTTTGATGAAAACAGAATCCATTTATACAAATGTCAGTGAGTTCCCTATTATTTTGTCCTTGGCAGAGATGGCTCAAGACTGTTTGGTTTTTTGGAACACAAATGTTAATTTATTAAGGAGCTTCAAAGTCATACAAATAATATGACAAGACTTAGTTTAGCTAAATAATACGACAAGATTTAGTTTAGTAACTCAAGGCTTCTTAATGCTCTCTGGGGGAACAACTGCTGAGTCTAGGAAACAATGACGATGGAAAATTATACAGGTCCCTCCCTCTTCACCAGGCACATTAGCTGGGCACTCCCCAGGCACTCTCTGCACAAACAGAAATTCAGAGGCTTGGAGATCTTGGTTTGGGAAGAACATAAAGGCAAGGTTCCAGAAAGTACAGTCTGGTCTGCCGTTAACTAAAAGCAGCTGGTTCCAGTGTATCTGGCACCTTCTTCCCAGAGCAAGGTTGACTCATTCACTCAGACAAGCTTCTTTGCTGACAGGAAAGCAAAAGGGAAGGAGCCATAATTGACCATGCACCTCATCCAAAAACTATATTTATTAACAAAAAGAGATTGTGACTTTATCTACAGCCAAATCCTCTCTAGTGGCTGGGGCTCTAGGTCCTATTGAGAGAGGAGCTGCCTTTCTGCTCAGCTATGATCACTAGAATGGATCTTGTCTGCACATAGTAGCAGGGAGGCCAAACCCAGCTTCAGTCCAAGGCTTTGAGTACAATGTAGATATCTCTGAAGGGTGACAGCTGTAACCGCAAGATGTACAATGATTGTTTGTTTTTTTAATTTCTTGGGACTTCCCTGGTGGTTCAGTGGTTAGGACTTCACCTTCCAATGCAGGGGATGCAGGTTTGATCCCTGGTTTGGGGAACTAAAATCCTACGTGCCTCAGGGCAATTAAGCCTGTGCTAAGGAAAGCCTGTGTGCAGCAATGAAGACCCAGTGTAGCCAAAGTAAAATAAAATAAGAACTCTCCTCCCACTCCACCAAATTTCTTTTTGGGTGCTTTTTTTCTTACCAAAGTGATCAGTGATGGGGGCATGGGGTGGGGTGGGGTTGAGGGGCAGACAGAAATTGGCTGAATCAGCTGCTGTTACCTTTGATGTGAGTGACCCAGATTGTTTTTTGTTTTTTGTTTTTTTTACAAAAACATGTTGGTAAAAACAGGTGGAGGGAGAGGTGGGTTAATCATTGTTAGCAAGTGAAAATGGCTGACTTATCTCCAGCATGGTGGGAAAGTTCAGCTGCCGGACCTTGAACTGTTCATCTATTGACTAGGTCAGGGAAGCGTGGTTCATGTCTCAGGATGAGCTGGACATTTTGTCCACAGAAAATTGCTGCAGGACACTGGCTTCACAGTAAACAGTTAAGAATCTTTGGCTTATTACCTACCTCTTGTCACCCCAGGGTCTGCCTTCTACTAAAATCAAATGAATCATCCTGTTGCAGGAAGGGAGACCCTTTCCAGGGAACAGGAGCAGGCTCTTGTCTAACACTCAAAAATGAGTTGTCCAAAGAGACGAATGTGCTGACAAAGCAAGAGACTTTACTGGGAAGAGGCACCCAGGTGGAGAGCAGCAGGGCAAGGGGACCCAAGAGAACAGCTTTTTCACGTGGCTCACAGTCTTGAGGGGTTTGTGGTAATGGGGTTAGTTTCTGGGTGGTCTCTGGCCAATCATTCTGACTCAGGGTCCTTCCTGATGGTGCATGTGTTGCACATCCAAGATGGATTCCAGCAAGGAGGATTCTGGGAGGTTTGTAGACACACGGTGTCCCCCTTTGACCTTTCCCGAATTCTTCTGGTTGGTTTTGGCTTGTTAGTTCTGTGTTCCTTACCAAGACTTCCTGTTATAAAATTATGCATGCAAATGGTTACTATCGTGCCTGGCCAGGGTGGGCGGTTTCAATCAGTGTTTTCCCTAACAATCCAAGCCATTATGGGAAGTACAGACTGACCATTTTTTTCCTCTCCTCCCTCTTCCTTAAACCCCCTTCCCCTCCCAAAGAGGCTATTGTTCCCTCCAGAGATTATCCTGTTTTCACAAACGGTCAACTAGTTCCCTTACCACCAGAGGGTAGACACTTCCCATTCTCCATCAGCCCCTTGGTGGTGCCAAACCACCCTAGCAGCTGGGACACATTCTATCTGTCAAATTCCATCCTTCTTGCCAGGAGTTAAACTTTGTTGATGTTGCATGGCAGAGGCAGGAGCAAAGGAAGGAAAGCTCTAAAAAACTGGTTGGGACTATTTGGAAAAAGTTCATTTTCTTCTTTGTTTGGTCTGTACTCCAGAGACAAAGAGGGGCTGGCTGAGGGGAGACGGGAACGGTGACTCCAGCTAAGGATCCAACCCTGACCTGCATTCCTCCTTGCTTCAACTCATAAAATCTTTGGAAGAACTAAAGGAAGGGAGGAAATTGAAGAGACATCAGTTGTGCAGCCTTAGCTCAGCCTGATGGGGAGTGAAGTGAGGTAGGGGATGGGGGGTAGAAGGTGGGTATGGGGCAGAAAGAGCATCTTGGTTTTCCTAAGAAGACTCAGAAATATTCTCAAGCTTATAGCAGGCAGTCCAGGAGACTGTCCTTCCCCCATTGCCATCACTAATATTAAAAGGAAAAAAAAAAAAGAATGATTAAACAGCTGTGTGACCTCAGGCAAGTCACTAGAGTTCTCTGAGTTTCACTCTTATCAGTTGTAAAGTGAGACTTGATACTCACCCACCTTTGTTTTAACATTCTTTGAGTTTGGGGTGCTCATTTGAAAGTAGCTCCGATGATATGGTGCCTGACTTTTATTTGATAGAAGCAAATAATTCGTTATTACAGTAGGAAAAAGATAAATATGTTCATATCTTTTTTGGGGAATTTTTTTACACTGAGGTATGGTTGATTTACAGCATTTCAGGTATACAGCAAAGTGATTCTGTTATAAATATATTTATGTGTGTCATTTTTTTCAGATTATCTCCCAGTATTCTTGCCTGGAGAATCTCATAGACAGAGGAGCCCGACAGGCTACAGTCCACGGGGTTGCAAGAGTTGGAAACGACTTAGCGACTAAACCTCCACCTCCATAGGTTATCAAAAGGTATTGAATATGGTTCCCAGTAGGTCCATGTTGTTTATTTTATGTACAATAGTATTTGCATATCTTTTTAATTAAAATATTTTCAAAAGTAATGTATCCACATAGTTAACAAAAACTTCAGAGTTTGAAAGATTGTTCAGTGAAGTCAGTTCTTCCTTCCATCTCTGGGCTTCTTCTGAACTTGGGTGCTGCCAGGACTCAGCCAAGACCTGAGGTGCACGGGGAGTCAGAGAAGCACTCCCCAATTCTCAAGTGGAGGTCAGCTCCCTACAGACAGCCTGGCATCCAGCTGTGATCCAGACTGGGGGAGGGGGTCGTTCCTCCCACCCTCTTCTCTTCCCCCTACTGTTTTCCTCTTCCAGCTCTGCCCTGTAGTCCTTTAATCAACTCTTTCTTTAATTTTCAGAATTTTCATCCCAACCAAAACACCCACGTTGTACAGTCAGTTATTAGTCCTTCCCTCTTCCGGAGCCCAGCTAGAGGACATAATTAGGAAATTAGTAGTCTTGGACCCTGTTAACCCACACCTTACCCCCTCTGAGAGTTCCCAAATGAGAACCATGATGCAGAGAAAAAGGAAGAGGTGAGGCTCAGAATTGTCATGAAAACAAACAATGAGGTTTCTCCCCCTCCCCTCAGGCCTGGAGAGGGCCAAGGAACTATTCTGAGCTATGAAAACACAGCAGGGTTCTGCTAGGAAATAAACAGCTGTCTGTCCCGCCAACGCCTGTCTCCCTAAACACGAGTCCTGACAGCGCCTGATCTCCAGCCAGAGAGTGGGAGAGAGAGGGAGAAGGGCAAGAAGAGCCTATTGTGCCTCCCTCCTTTAGGATGGAAGGAAAGATGTGTTTTATTTTGAATATTCTAGTTTTTCTGCACCATAGTACGTTTGAAGTGGAAGGAGGGAGGTGCTAGTGTCGTGTAAGTTCAGGGGATCTCTCCAACCTTGAATTCCAGAGATCAGGCTGTGAGTTGCTCCCTCCTCAGCTTTGTGCAACGTCAGCCTCCTCTGCTCTACTGGGAAGTCACCATGACCTTCCCACTGTCAGATCTGCTGGTTGACCTTTTCTCATTCTTGCTCTTTGTTAGTCTTTTGGCCACAACTGACGCTTTTGACAGATAACTGCCTTGAAACACACACACTCACTGTTTTCAGTGTTGCTCCAGCAAGCTCTGTTTTCCTTTCTCCTCTTTCTCCTCCCATCATCAATCTAATGTTAGGCCACCCTCTTGGACCCCAACTGGCTGCCTCATGCTATGCGTGCTAAGTCACTTGTGTCCGACTCTTTGTGACCCCATGGACTGTAGCCCACCAGGCTCCCTGTCTGTGGGATTCTCCAGGCAAGAATACTGGAGTGAGTTGCCATTTCCTCCTCCAGGGGATCTTCCCAACCCAGGGATCGAACCTGAGTCTCCTGTGCTTCTGCATTGCAGGTGGATTCTTTACCACTGAGCCACTGAGGAAGCCTCACACACCCCCCAGATCTGAGTTCCTTCCAGACCTGTTCTTCCTCCAGACTTCTCTGCTTTGTAGATGCATCTCTTCCTCCTCTGTCATCCTACAGGCACTGAGCCTGACCACCTTTGAATCATCCTTGACACCTCATTAGGTCTTGTCTGATTTTCTTTTCAGGCGGCCACTCATCAACCCCCCCTGCCTAGACCTGCTGGTTCCTTCATTACCTAATGCCTATGCCCTAATGCCTATGGCCTATGTCCTTTCTCACTCCCCAACCTGAGCCATCCTATAGACCACTGGCAAAGGCAAAGGATCCTTCTTACAGTGCAGTTCTTTCCACTTATCACCTGGAAAATATCCCGTCGCTCCCCATTACATTCAGAATGAAGTTCAAACTCAAGCTCACCCAGAGTCTGAACTCAAGTTATCTTCCCAGCCTTATGTCTTGCAGCTCTCTTTCTGGGACCCCCTCATTCCCACTATACTAATTTCCCAAATATGCCTTGATTCACCTAACTTTCCTTCATCTGGAATAGAAATCCTCCCATCTCCACATATCCAGATTCTGAACATACTTCAAGGCCAAGCAATAAAGCCTTCCCAACCCACTGATACCCACCCCTCATCAGCCATAAAGGATCAGTCAGACCTGAACTCCCCTAGTCCTTAATGATTCCTGCCTTAGGTCATTTAGCATATTCAAACCTTGCATTGCACCTGTTTTGCATATTTACCCTTTCTCTGTTATCCTGAGCTCTGAGGCCAAGAAAGCATCCCTTCTAGTCACCAGAACTGATTCTGCTTGCATACCTAGTGTCAGTATGGTTACTTCATAAGACAGTTGCAGTGGTTCCTCCCATTACTGACGTACATCCTTTGCATTGTGACTTTGCCTCTTTTCCTGTCAAGATGTGAAGTTTATGTCTCCATCCTTTGAATTTAGGGTTGATCTTGTGCAAGGGCATAGGTTCGATCCCTGGTCATGGAACTAAGATCCCACAGGTCAGACAGTGCAGTAAAAAAAAATTAAATTAAAAAAAAATATATCAAACATTGAAAGATGATGCTGTGAAAGTGCTGCACTCAATATGCCAGCAAATTTGGAAAACTCAGCAGTGGCCACAGGACTGGAAAAGGTCCGTTTTCATTCCAATTCCAAAGAAAGGCAATGCCAAAGAATGCTCAAACTACCGCACAATTGCACTCACCTCACATGCTAGTAAAGTAAAGTAATGCTCAAAATTCTCCAAGCCAGCCTTCAGCAATACGTGAACCGTGAGCTCCCTGATGTTCAAGCTGGTTTTAGAAAAGGCAGAGGAACCAGAGATCAAATTGCCAACATCTGCTGGATCATGGAAAAAGCAAGAGAGTTCCAGAAAAAACATCTATTTCTGCTTTATTGACCATGCCAAAGCCTTTGACTGTGTGGATCACAATAAAATGTGGAAAATTCTGAAAGAGATGGGCATACCAGACCACCTAACCTGCCTCTTGAGAAATCTGTATGCAGGTCAGGAAGCAACAGTTGGAACTGGACATAGAACAACAGACTGGTTCCAAATAGGAAAAGAAGTATGTCAAGGCTGTATATTGTCACCCTGCTTATTTAACTTCTCTGCAGAGTACATCATGAGAAACGCTGGGCTGGAGGAAACACAAGCTGGAATCAAGATTGCCGGGAGAAATATCAATAACCTTAGATATGCAGATGACACCACCCTTATGGCAGAAAGTGAAGAGGAACTGAAAAGCCTCTTGATGAAAGTGAAAGAGGAGAGTGAAAAAGTTGGCTTAAAGCTCAACATTCAGAAAATGAAGATCATGGCATCCAGTCCCATTACTTCATGGGAAATAGATGGGAAACAGTGGAAACAGTGTCAGACTATTTTTGGGGGGCTCCAAAATCACTGCAGATGGTGACTGCAGCCATGAAATTAAAAGACGCTTGCTCCTTGGAAGAAAAGTTATGACCAACCTAGATAGTATATTCAAAAGCAGAGACATTACTTTGCCAACTAAGGTCCATCTAGTCAAGGCTACGGTTTTTCCTGTGGTCATGTATGGATGTGAGAGTTGGACTGTGAAGAAGGCTGAGCGCCAAAGAATTGATGCATTTGAACTGTGGTGTTGGAGGAGACTCTTGAGAGTCCCTTGGACTGCAAGGAGATCCAACCAGTCCCTTCTGAAGGAGATCAACCCTGGGATTTCTTTGGAAGGAATGATGCTAAGGCTGAAGCTCCAGTACTTTGGCCACCTGATGCGAAGAGTTGACTCATTGGAAAAGACTCTGATGCTGGGAGGGATTGGGGGCAGGAGGAGAAGGGGACGACTGAGGATGAGATAGCTGGATGGCATCACGGACTCAATGGACGTGAGTCTGAGTGAATTCCGGGAGATGGTGATGGACAGGGAGGCCTGGCATGCTGCGATTCATGGGGTCACAAAGAGTCGGACACGACTGAGCGAATGAACTGAACTGAACTGAACTGATATCAAATACTAACTAGCATTCATTGAGCATTTATTATATGCCAAGAACTAGTATGGGCTTCCCAAGTGGCTCAGTGGGTAAAGAATCCACCTGCAATGTAGGAGACCTGGGTTTGATACCTGAGTCGGGAAGATCCCCTGGAAAAGGAAATGCCGGCCAACCCATTCCATTATTCTTGCCTGGAGAATCCATGGACAGGGAAGCCTGGTGGGCTACAGTCAATAAGATTACAAAGAGTTGGACATGACTGAAGTGACCAACATCCATGCATGCATGCACAAGAACTAGTGTTGGAAAATTACATGAGCTAATTCATTTAGTCCTCATAAAAATCCTGAGTGGGATTTTTATTACTGTTCCCATTTTACAGGTGAGGAAAATGAGGCACAGAGAAGTTAATTTGCTCAGGGACATACTTGCCAGTTCCAAATCCTAGCAATCTGTTTCCAGATACTACACTATAAAACACTATACCGTGTTACAGAATGAGGAAAACTTTTAACTCATTGCCCTGCTGCCTCACAGACATCTTTCCTACGTCCATGTCAAATTCTATAGCATGTTAAAGAATCTGCCTGCAATGCAGAAGACCCGGGTTTGATCCCTGGATCGGGAATATCCTCTGGAGAAGGGAATGGGGCTCCACTCCAATATTCTTGCCTGGACAACCCAATGGACAGAGGAGCCTGGCAGGCTACAGTCCATGGGGTTGCAAAGAGTTGGACATGACTGAGTGACGCTACTACTACTGCTTGGAGTCCAACGTCCAGTTGATGCTTCAAACCTTCCCACTCCATGCCATCCCAGGCTCTGGACCCCTCCTGCCTGTTTCAGGGAAAACCCAGCATGGGAAACAGGTTTATAGGCCCACCAACATCCACCTGCTCCGAAACGTTTCTGCCCCATCCCTCCCTCCTGCAACCTTGGCTAGACTGTTGATTCCAGCAGTGCAGTTCTCATCTGGAAAGGAAATACTCAGGCTAATGTGTCAGCATTGCCCTTTGGCCCTGTGTCCCAGCTTAGCCTGTGCAGCCAGGGTGATCATTCACTCAGGATCTTTGGGCGTCTTCTTTTATTATTTTTTTTTTACCACACCATGAGGCATGCAGGATCTTATCCCGACCAGTGGTAGAACGCATGCCCCTGCACTGGGAGCTCAGTCTTAACCACTGGATGGCCAGGGAAGTCTCATTAGCCTTCTTTTGTTGTTGTTCAGTTGCTAAGTCATGTCCAGTTCCTTGGGACCCCATGGACTGCAGCATACCAGGCTTCCCTGTCCTTCACTATCTCCCTGAGTTTGCTCACATTCATGTCCATTGAGTCAGTGATGCTCTCTAACCATCTCATCCTCTGCTGCCCCCTTCTCCTTTTGCCTTCAATCTTTCCCAGCATCAGGAGTTTTTCCAAGGAGTCGGCTCTTCACATCAAGTTGCCAAAGTACTGGAGCTTCTGCTTCAGCATCAGTCCTTCCAATGAATCTTCAGGGTTTATTTCCTTTAGGATTGACTGGTTTGATCTCCCTGCTGTCCAAGAGACTCAAGAGTCTTCTCTAGCACCACAATTCAAAAGCATCAATTCCTGGTGCTCAGTCTTTTTTTTGGTCCAACTCTTACATCCATATGTGACTACTGGAAAAACCATAGCTTCGACTACACAGACATCAGGCTTCTTTAGATTTTCTTTTTTGAGGTAGTCAAAGGAGAAATGGGAAATGAAATGGTTTTTTACTTGAATCACTGAATGTAACAATTGTCACTGTTCAGATTTCAACAAAGATACATTTTAAGCACCCATAATCAGACAGAGTCAGACATGACTGAAGCGACTAAGCATGCACGCACGCAAGCACTGGGCATGCCACCATGCTGGGCACCAGGCCACCAAGGCCAACAGGACATGGTTCTAACCCTAGGGAAGCAAGGGGAGGAAATGTGTCGATAATTAACTAGAGGTCAGTGTGTGAACCTCCATTGTACAGTTCTTTCTGAAGAACTAAGGGTTCAGGGAGAACAAAGCCACCAGCAGGGAAAGAGGGACAGAATAATACTCTGAGTTGGGTTTTAGAGGATGAATAAAGCGTCACCCAATAAAGAAGAGAGGAAGGTGAAAGAGGAAGGAACCAGAGGAAAGGAGAAGGGGAGCTCAGGGGCAGAGGCATGAGTGGATGGGAACAGCCTAACTGGGGAAGGTCCCACGGTTGGGAGCACCTAGCATGCAGGGCATCAGGATGGTGGAGGCTGCTGTACCCGATCTGTAATGCCCTAAAGACAGTGGGATGCTCTGGAGATTTATAAAGTGCAGTTTGGGCAAGGAAAACTGTGGAGGCAGTTGGAAGAAGGTGGGAATTCGTTCACAGTGAGTCTGTGCACAGGACGTTAGATGCAAAGTCTGTGGCGAGGCAGGTGTGCGCTGTGTCGGGGGAGTCTGGCTGTTGTCCTGTGGGGTACCCTACGATGGTTTCCTAGTGAATTCACCAGAGTCCAAGGGAGGGGCCTAAATCAGAAACCACACTCGTCAGCTCCCCTAGAGGGATGGTCTTTTAGGGAAAATCCAAATTTACCAGAGTAACACTTGAAGGCTAATCTCCATTTCCAATAACAGTCAAAGCAATAGCAATGATCAATTTACATCGATTCACATTTACAGAATACCAATTTACACGAGATACATGCATACCATCTACAAAAGAGCTACAACTGACTTGCCCGTTTTCTCTCCATGACTGAGATGTGGTGGGAAGCTGGCCCACTGAGCTGCGAATCAGAAGCAGCAGTTGGTCATGAGAGAGATTTGAGAGGGCTGGAGTCTCCATCCACGTGGCTGTCGCACCTCGGGTTGGACATGACCCGGCTGCGGGCCAGACCATCTGCTCCAGACACTGGTGGACCGGCTCTGCCAGGGCGGCTCCGCAATGCTCCTTTTCAGTGCCTTCAGACAGCCACATTCTTATTTAGATTCTCTGGTCAGCCTCCTCTGGCAGGTTTGCAACTAAACTGGTGTCCTTGGATTTTCTCAACCTTGGTTTCATGTTAGAATCAGTGGGGGGAAAGGAAAAAGCTGCTAATATCTGAGCTTCACCTCCAGAAATTCTAATTTTATTGGGCTGAGATGCAGCCTGGGTGTGTGGAGTTTTACAAGCTCCCCAGTGATTTCAATGTCCTGTCAAGGTTGAGAGGCTTTGCTTTAAGGCAACTGCAGATTTCTGCTCTGGTCCACTGAGTGCTGATTTTTCTCCTAGAGGGTCATTTCCCATGGATCAGGTGCCAAGTGCTTCTCAAGCATTACATTGTTTAATTATTTAACCAGGCTGCCAGGCAGTGGAGAAGAGCAATGGTGTGTAGGAAGGAGTCAGGTATTATTCCATGAAGACCTGGGTTTGATCCCAGCCCCACTGCCTACCAGTCAGGTGACTTGGGGCAAGTTATCTAATCCCTCCGAATCTTTGAGCCCTCATCTGTAAAATGGGAATAGCAATATCTGCTTCTTCAGGCAGTTGTGAGGAATAAACGAGGCAGCAGATGGAAATCCACTAGCCCAGGTCATTGCCACCACCCTGGCTCCATTCAATGGGGGAAGTGGGAGAGGCTGAGATATCATATTCTTTGAGGGTCCTTGAGAAAGTGGGGTGCTCCCCCATCATATCCTGGCCCACGGACTATGGCCAAGGTGTATGTTTGTTGTTGTTGTTTTAATACAAGCATCAAGAATGACTTTGGGTAGGTTCTTTGTTTGTTTTGTTTTTGTTTGTTTTTAATATTTATTTGGCTGCGAGAGATCTTAGTTGTGGCACATGGAATTGGCTATCTTCCTTAGAGCATTTGGGATCTTTAGTTGTGGCATGTGGGATCTAGTTTCCTGACCAGGGATCAAACCCAGGCCCCCTGCATTGGGAATGTGGAGCCTTAGCCACTGGACCCCCAGGGAGGTCCCTGCAGTGTTCATTTTCTTCTATTAATCAACAACTTTATTTACAAAGGAGTTCATACTTTAAACAATGCTGCTGCTGCTGCTTCTTAGTTGCTCAGTCATGTCCGACTCTTTGTAACCTCATGGACTGTAGCCCACCAAGCTCCTCTGTTCATGGAATTCTCCAGGCAAGAATACTGGAGTGGGTTGCCACTTCCTTCTCCAGGAGATCTTCCTGACCCAGAGATCGAATCCAGGTCTCCTGCACTGCAAGCAGATTCTTTACCTTCTGAGCCACCAGGAAAGCCCCATGTTAAACAATATGTGCACCCAAATTAAGAATATAAACCCCCCCCCAAAAAAAGAATATAAACCCTTCTTAATGAGGTGCACGGGCAGTTGGCTAAAGAAAAATAATTTTCAGTGGGAGGGTAACTGAGAGTCAAGCTCCGCTGAGAACACTACAGGCTCTTTCCCTTCACAGAGGTAAGGAGGAGGGACGGAACAGAAGCTGCAGACACCCACCTGCAGGGCGTGAGTGGAGAAAACCTGGTCACCCCTCGGCACAGGCCAAGTGGAGGGGCGAGGACATGAGGCGGACACTCCTGAGATGCCAGGCCAGGGAGCTCACACTGACTGTGTGTGTGTGGGTATGTGTGTGAGTGTGTGTAGTGCCTGAGGTGTAAGTCCAACAGTCCCGGAGGGGCCACATTCCCAAGCATTCCTCCCACTCGCCAGGCTCCCTGCCGTCTTTGCTGCTCTGACCCTTTGGATCTCTCTAGGCCGCTTGCCTCTCTCTTTTGGATGAAAGGTATGTTCCCGGGAAAGCCTTCCAGCAGGGCCACCTCCTCCATGACTGTTCTTGAGTGTCCCTGTGTGCAGCCTCCCTTGTGCCCTCTGACCCCAGTGGGGAACCCTATTGTACACTCCTTGGTCAGCAAGCGAGCATCAGCAGCGGAGCTCCCCCACACAGATGCCAGCCTAGAGCCACAGGTCCCCTCTCCCCATCCCTGTATATGGAGAAGCAGAGGTGGACCAGCCAGGAGAAGCAAGCCTAACCCTCCTCCACCCTGCCCCGCCCGTCTTTAGGGGGCAAGATGAGAGCATTTATACTTGTCATGGTTCAAATTTCTTTAAACAAGAAAACACAAGAAAGTCAAAATATGACATTCACCTGGGGTGAGAGAGTAAAGAAATGCTGAATCACTGAGGTGAGAAGCAAAATAAAAATCATCGTCAATAGCAAACCAGCTGCGCCTTTAACCCCTTCCTGTCAGCACTTTTCACCATGCGTGCATGCATGCCAAGTCAACTCTGTGCAATCCTATGGACTGCAGCCCGCCAGGTTCCTCTGTCTATGGGATTCTCCAGGCAAGAATACTGGAGTGGGTTGTCCTTTCCTCCTCCGGGGGATCTCCCTGACCCAGGGATCGAACCTGTGTCTCTTTCATCTACCTACATTGGCAGGTGGGTTCTTTACCACTAGCACCACCTGGGAAGCTCCACTTTTCACCATCTGCTGCTGATATTCTTGAATCAAGAATGTGGCTCCTGTGACTCTTAAGTCTTTCTATGAAAGTCCTTTTGCCAAAACTTAGTTCCTGGTTGAGTCTGGGTCCAGGCAGCTCCTGTGAGAAATGACGGGATTTCCACGTAGTCTGAACTTCCGGTTTCCTTCTGGTCACAGGCTGAGCTGTACCCAGATCTGTGTGCCCTGAACTCTCCTCTTGCCAGGACCTGCCCTTGCCAGTGTCCTCCCCGAGGGCTGGGTCTGCAGTCACGGTCTCCAGCTGGGGTAAGAACCCCGTCTCCTCCTGACCTCACAGCCCCCTCGAGAAGGAAACACTAGACAGGATAAAGCAAACTATAGATGCAGACACCACAAGGGTTCCTTTAGCCTGGAGGCACCTGAGAAACTCGGGCTTTGAGGCCTACCTGCCCCTGGCCTTACTCCTGCCCCTACACTCCTTTCTGGAAAATGTCCCAGTTCTTATTTATGTCCATCCGAAGTCCATGGCCAGGGAGGGGCAGCCAGGATGTGAGGCCCTGGCGGCTGTTGCTTGACTAGGTGGGACTGTCCCCACCGGGACACCTCCGTATGCCGGAGGCATCCTCAGCGCAGGGACAGAGGAGGACTCTAAAGCTGAGGAAATGGGGAGGTGAGGATTTTGGAACCTGTGGCAGCAGGGACTTCCCCTAGAACCGCAGAGGGAAATACCACAGACTGGAAACAAGTAACAAGGGGAGGGGGAGGAGAAAGAGAAGAAAGGGGAGAGAAGGAGGGAGCTAGGCAGGGTGACAGGGAGTTGAAGGAAGCACCTTATAAGACCTGGGACACAGGCCTGTGGGGGCCCTGTCCTGGGGCTCCAGAGAACAAGTGGTCTGTAGACGCCTCACCTTCATATTAAAGACCCAGTCAGTACAGAAGAGATTTACCCAGTCAGCAAAGACCCAAGAAAGCTTCTGTAGGTACTTAACATAACTGAACTGTACATTTAAAAATGGCCCAGTGAGGGCTTCCCTGGTGGCTCACTGGTAAAGAATCTGCCTGCTGATGTAGGAGACATGGGTTCGATCCCTGGTGCCTGGAAGATCCCACATGCTGCGGGCGACAAAGGCTATAGGCCACAATGACTAAGCCTGTGCTCTAGAGCCTGGGAGCCACAACGACCCAGCCCATGTGCTGCAGCTACTGAAGCCTGTGCGCCCTATGGCCCATGCTCTGCAACTAGAGAGGAGCCCCCGCTCGCGACAGCTAGAGAAAAACCAGTGTGGCAACAAAGATCCAGCACAGCCAAAAATAAACGAATGAATGATAAAAAAATTTTAGTGGCCAAATGGTACATTTTATGATGTGTGTAAGTATGTTGCATAAAAGCTGAAATAAAAGTTTTATGCTATGTCATACCAAAAAAATGAAAGGAAAGGGTACAGTTTCTTTGGAAAACTGCCTGGTAATTCCTCAAAAGGGTAAACACAGAATTACCATTTGTTGTTCAGCCGCCTAGTCGTGTCTGACTCTGCGACCCCATGGATTGCAGCACACCAGGCTTCCCTGTCCTTTACTAGCTCCTGGCATCTGCGCAGACTCATGTCCATTGAGCCATCCAGCCATCTCATCCTCTGTCACTGCCTTATCCTCTTGCCCACAGTCTTTCCCAGCATCAGGGCCTTTTCCAATGAGTTGACTGTTTGCATCAGGTGGCCCAAGTATTGGAGCTTCAGCTTCAGTCCTTCCAATGAATATTCAGGGTTGATGTCCTTTACCATATGACCTAGCAATTCCATTCCCTGGTATATGCCCAAGAGAAATGAAGGCATTCACTCACATGAAAACTTGTACACAATAGCAGCATTATCCATGTTCATAGCAGCATTATCCATCATAACCAAAAAGTGGAAACATAGTATGGTCTATTCATACAATGGAATATTATTTGGCCATAAAGTAATGTACTGACTCACGCTACAGCATGGATGTCCCTCAGAAATGCTACACTGAGGGAAAGAAGCCAACCACAAAAGACCACTCATTGCCTGAATCTATCATATGAAATTTCCAGGATCTAGGCACGTTGGTCATGACAGAAAGGTTTAGTGGTTATGTAGAATTGGGAAGGGGTTGGAGGGAAATAGAAAGCACAGTTAACACAATTTGGAGTTTATTTGTGGGGTGATGAAAATGTTCTAGAATTAGATAGTAGTCATGGTTATGCAACTTTATGAATATATTAAAACCCATTAAATTGTACATGTTAAAAGCATGAACTTCATGGTATATGAATCATATCTTATTTAAAGAATAAGATTTTTTAAAACTTAAAAAAAATAGTCTTCTGGGGAAAGTATAGCCATGACTCCAGAATCCTTGCTGGCAATTCCTTTCCTTTCTGTGACAGGAACCCAGCAGGTTGGGATCCACAGAACTGAGAAGCTCCTGTCTCAGGCATCACAGATTCAGGATGCTCCCAGCAGGGAGGGGAGGCAAGGAAGGATGATGGGAAAGGGAGGACCTCAGGGTGTGAGGAGGGAGAAGAGGGCACAGGCTCCCCAGCTCAGTGCCCGTCCCCTCCTGTCTCCACACTCCCTGGCTCTGGGGCCCCAGCCACATTCCCCATTCCAGGAACCACCTGGTTGTGGGAGAAGCCCCCGTGGGAGAAGGTAGGGAGGTCAGGGACACAGGCAGGAGCCTGGGACAGGCAAGCCAAGGAGTTGACCTCACAGGACCCAGCATCCTGGTCCTCCCGAAAGTAGATGGAGTCAGCAGAATCCATGGAGGGCTCCTGGTCAAAGAAGTTGTAGGGTCGCAAGAAGAAGCCCACACCATTCCCCACTGTCACCGTGTTGGGAATGTCCTCTGCATGTGGGATGTGCAGGAAACCGGCTGTCACCCAGGCCACCAAGTCCTAGTGGGGGAAGAAAGAGGATCATGAGGTCAGGCACTGCTAAGAACACCTCTGCCTCCCACAGTGGCCTCATATGGAAGGACTGAGCTCATCAGCCAGGAAAAATGTGAAATCATAACACTTTCTTCCTTCAGTTCAGTTCAGTTCAGTTCACTTAGTGAGTCCTAAAGACCCCTGGAGGATTCTGACTTGGAAGAAAGTGAGGAGGCTTGTGCTTGCTCCCTCCTCCTCCTCCCTCACCCCACAGGCCCCCTCTCGACTCACTTGCCCAGCAATGGTCTCATTGTTGATGAAGTCACTGAAGTCCAGGGTGGGGCTCCAGGGGTCATTCAAATTATAGATGCTGGTGCTGCTGGGCTCCCCCTCCTTCCGCTGGGTCACGGCCAGCTGGTACCTGCAGGGAGTTTGGATTAGACCCACAAGATCATTGACCCATCCTGCTGCCTGAAGCTGCACTGAGGAGAGGACACTAACGGGAAAGGAGCATAAAGGTCTTAGGGTGTCCAGCCTCGCTCTCGTCCTCTGTCCACTTCCCACTCTCTCTCTCACAAGGTTCCTGCATGTGTTCAATATCACATATCTCAAACATCTACTGGAGAAGGCAATGGCACCCCACTCCAGTACTTTTGCCTGACGAATCCCATGGACGGAGGAACCTGGTAGCCTGCAGTCCATGGGGTCGCCAAGAGTTGGACACGACTGAGCGAATTCACTTTCACTTTTCCCTTTCATGCACTGGAGAAGGCAATGGCAACCCAGTCCAGTGTTCTTGCCTGGAGAATCCCAGGGACAGGGGAGCCTGGTGGGCTGCCGTCTATGGGGTCGCACAGAGTCAGACACGACTGAAGCGACTTAGCAGCAGCAGCAGCAGCAGACACCTGCTAGCCCTTCGTTCAGACTTCAGGTGGGACTGTGGCTCATGCCTCCATGCACATGGGACTCTGGACCTGCATGCATAGGCGCAGACATGGCCTGATTCCCATCTTAGGTCAATTTCAGTATCTCACGTACCTGGGTTTTAGGGAGGACTCCCTCAGAACTGTGCTCCTTTCTTCCTCTTTTCTTCCCTCCTTCAACCTTTTTTTTTGGTATTGGGGTATAGTCAATTAACAATGTTGTGATAGTCTCAGGTGAACAGCAAAGGGACTCGGCCATACAGATTCATGTGTCCATTCTCCCCCAAACTCCCCTCCCATTCAGGTTGCCACATAACATTGAGCAGACTTCTTTGTGCTACATAGTAGGATATCATTGGTTATCCATTTTATTTTTTTTAAGTTTTGGCTGCACAGGGTCTTCGCTGCTATGAGCTCAGGCTTTTTCTAGTTGCAGGGAGCGGGGACTAGTCTTCATTGTGGAGTGTGGGCTCTAGGCATGAGGGCTTCAGTAGTGGCGGCTCAGAGGTCTGGAGTGCTGGCTCAGTAGTTGTGGTGAACGGGCTCAGTAGCCCTGCAGCATGTGGGAATCTTAGCTTCCTGACCAGGGATCGAGCCCATGTCCCCTGCATTGGCAGGTGGATTCTTAGCCACTGGACCACCAGGGAAGCCCAGTTTTAAGTATAGCTGCGTGTATATGTCGATCCCAAACTCCCCAACTATCCCTTCCCCTCACCCTTCCTTCCTGGCCACCATAAGTTTGTTCTCTAAATCTGTCAGTCTGTTTCTGTTTCATAAAGAAGTTCATTTGTATAATTTTTTTTTTTAGATTTCGAATATAAGGCATGTCATACGATATTTCTCCTTCTCTATCTGACTTGCTTCACTCAGTATGACAATCTCTAGGTTCATTCATGTTGCTGCAAATGTCCTCCACCCTACCAATGTCCCTACCCCCATTTTATTGAGAGAGAAGTGACCACTGGTGGTTAAGTTTCATACATTTTACGTTAGGGTGTTCCTCCAAGGAACTTAAAGAAATTTGATTCAACTAGGTTGAGCATACTCCTTAAACTCTTATTTTATGCGGCTGGGTTTCAACTGACCTTCTCCTTCTGAGGAGCTGAAGCCATCACGTCTTTTAATGGCTGCGTAATGTTTCATTGTGTATATGTTCCATATGTTCTTTATCCATTCCTCTGTCGATGGACATTTAGGCTGTTTTCGGGTCTTGGCTGTAAACAGTGCTGTAAAGAGTGCTTCAGTAAACACTGGATACTTTTAGGACACGTGTATACATGAACACATGTATACTTTTAGATCATGTTTTTCTCTGAGTATATGTCCAGAGTGGGATTGCAAGATTGTATGGTAGTTCTATTTTTTAGTGTTTAAGGAATGTCCATACTATGTTCTCCATAGTGGCTGTACTAATTTACATTTCCACAAGTAGTATAGGGGGTGTTCTCTTCTCATCACACCCTCTCCAGCATTTGTTTACGGACTTTTTAATAACTATTTTGACTCAATCTTTTTTTATAAGGTTTTTTTTTTTTTTTTATGTGGACCATTTTCTAAAAGTCTATTGAATTTGTTATAATCTTGCTTCTGTTTCATGTGTTGGCTTTTTGGCCGTAGGAAATATGGGATCTTATCTCCCTGACCATGGATCAAACCCACAACCCCTACACTGGAAGGTGAAGTCTTAACCACTAGACTGCCAGGGAAGTCTCTCCTCTCCAACCTTGATTATGAACATTTTAAACATACAGAAAACTTGAAACAGTAGCATAGTGAACACCCACATACCCACCTCATAGATTCTACTGATGCCTTAAACATTTTTTCACATTTGATTCAGTATCTTTCCATTCATCCACTCACCCAGTAGGCTTCAATTTGAGCAGCCTAAGATTGTGGTTGTAGGAATGCATGTGTGTGAGAATGTGTGGTTATGAGTGTATACACACACCGATGGGAGGTGGGGAACCTGGGTTCCCAGCAACACGTAGCCTTTTGTACCGTCCACCTCCCCCAGTGCCTGCCTTACATCCCATCACTCACCTTGCCCAGCTGAAGGCTCTCTCCATAGAGCTGTTCTGGGGCAGTGGCTCCCCAGCAAAGCTGACCGTCTGGATGCGGTAGCCCCGAGGGTGCCCCCACTTGTTGCTCTGCTTGCTGGCCAGGTACAGGTAGCGAGGGGAGGCCCCTCCCAGGGGGAAGGCGGCCTGCTCCTCGGTCTCCAGCTGCTTCCGGGTCACCTGCAGCCTCTGTATCTGGTGCTCGGGGCTCCAGGGTATCGCCGTGGGGACAAAAGCCATGTCTTCAGCCCAGACCCAGTTCTCCAGTCCTGCAGGAGTGGAGTGGGGAGAAGGGAGAAGCGAGAGTTAGTCAGGCAGCTGCCCTTCCTGTCTGGAGTCTGCCTGCTCCTGGCTTCAGAGTAGGAATCAAAGACAAGGCCAGACTGAGTGTGTCCCTTGCTTCCCTCCCCTCTCCCTAGAATGTCCGTGATCCAGAGATTTGGAGATTTTTCTTCTGGACATCATCTCTGGTAATAACCCCAGATGCCCTACGACTGAGTTTCCATTGACCTTCTCCTTCTGAGGAGCTGAAGGTAGGGTAGTTTACCTGAGGTTGGAGCAGTCTAGCAGGTGATGTGCAGAGTCAGGTTCTTTCTGACCTGAGGAAAACGTCTGCATATCACATCTGAAGCTCCATCATTAGAACTGCCTTCTCATGAACATAAACACAGCAGTAGCTCAATTTACTGAACTTGGAGAAGTTCTACACAGGCAGTGTGCTAAGGGCTTTACATGAATTGATGCTTTACTTACACAACAACTCATTTTATGGATGGGACAACTGAGGCTTAGGTGTGCCCCGGTTTGTCACCAAGGGCACGTGGCTAGTTTCATGGTAGTGCCGGAGACCTAGGTCTCAGTCTGGTTCTGCACTGACTATACATGAGTACCCAGAGGAAACCCACATCAAGTGGCTCCAGCACACATGGACAGCAGACACGCAGGCCAGCGGGAAGGAAAGTCAGACCCCAGGCCCAACACTGCTGGAGCTGAGTGGTGTTTCCTATTGTTTGGGGTTTGGCACAGAATTAGGCACAGTATGTTGCCTACATATTTGTTTTGAACGAATTTATTGGAGTCCAGCTAGGTTCCACATGAGAAGTCAACTCAAGTGACCTGAGGCCAAGGAACAGTAAACAAAAACACGCCAGAAGCCCCCTCCATACTTTCAAAAGATTAGAGGGAGCAGAGACCGATTCAGCAAAGCCTCAGTTGCCTCTTGTGAATTACCGCTCCTAGTCCACACTTCACATTTTTCGCTTACGTGTGTGTTAGTTGCTCAGTCATTTCTGACTGTTTGTGAGTCCATGGACTGTAGGTCTCCAGGATCCTCTGTCTATGAAATCTTCCAGGCAAGAATACTGGAGTGGGTAAGCATTCCCTTCTCTAGGGGATCTTCCCAACCCAGGGAGCGAACCAGAGTCTCCTGCCTTGCAGGCAGATTCTTTACCATCTAAGCCACTGGTGAAGCCTTTCTACTTATAGATGATAACTACAGCCCAAGAGTTCTCTTTTCTGGTACAGCCACACAAGCAAACTCATATGGATAATACTAACAACAATAATAGCTAATACTTTTCCATGCGTATCAGGCACCATTACATGTGCTTTAAGGTTTGCCATAGAGACTTCTCAAGTGGTCCAGTGGCTAACATTCTGAGCTCCCAATGCAGGGGGCCCAGGTTTGATCCCTGGTCAGGGAACTAGATACACATGAATCAACTAAGAACTCGCATGCAACCTGGTGCTGCCAAATAGATAAATAAATACATAAATATTTTTCAGCCTGGATGGCAGGAAGCTTGAGGGAGAATGGATAAAAGTATATGTATGGCTGAGTCCCTTCGCTATCTACCTGAAACTATCACAACACTGATGATCGGTGTTCTAAACACTATTCTCCAATAAAAAAGTTTGTTTGTTTGTTTTTTAATGGATTTCCCTGTCCAATTCAGGGGACATGGGTTCAATTCCTAGTCTGAGAAAATTCCATATGCCTCAGGGAAACTAAGCCCCTGCACATCAACTACTGAGTCTGCACTCTAGAGTCTGTGCTCTGCAACAAGAGAAACCACCACAATGGGAAGCCTCTGCCCTGCAGCTAGAGAAACCCCACACACAGCAACAAAGACACAGCAGTAGAATGTCTTTCACTGGGTTTTCTCTGATACTGTCTCATGATTAGATTGAGCTTGTGTTTTTGTTTTCATGGAGTTTCTTGGGTAAGAAAACCACAGGAATGACATTACACCCTTCTCAGAGCATTGTTTCATGGGGTACATCATGTCCTTATGTCTTATCACCAGTGATGGGGGACTCAAGCAGTTGGTTAAGGTGGTATTTTCCAGCTACCTCCTTTGCAAAAGTTACTGGGAGTTGGTGACGGACAGGGAGACCTGGCGTGCTGCAATTCATGGGGTCACAAAGGGTTGGACACAACTGAGCGACTGAACTCAACTGAAAGTTATTTCAGGGACTTCCCTGGTGGTCCAGTGGTTAAGAATTCATCTTCCACTGCAGAGGATGCAGGTTTGAGCCCTGGTCAAGGAGCTAAAATTTGACATGCCCTGGGGCATCTAAGCCCAAAAGCCACAACTAGCTGACCCCTCACGTTCTAGAGCCTGTTCTCCACAACAAGAGAAGCCCGTGAGCCGCAACTAGAGAAAGCCCAACCATGATGACGAAGAGACCATGCTCTGCAATGAAGGCCCAGCTCAGCCAAAACCAAAAGTTATTTCAAAAGAAAAAATGTTTTCAAACAGTCATTAATCCTCACAACAATCTTATGAGAAATGCACTGTTA
Source organism: Budorcas taxicolor (assembly GCF_023091745.1). Lineage (NCBI taxonomy): Eukaryota > Metazoa > Chordata > Mammalia > Artiodactyla > Bovidae > Budorcas > Budorcas taxicolor. Next base: position 42,608,655 of record NC_068928.1, on the reverse strand, counting down.
AACCATTTTTACACTTGAGTAAGCTGAGATACAAAGAGGATAAGCATAAAAATCTTTCTCTCAGGGTGTGGAGAAAAGGGAACCTTCTTCCATTGTTAGTAGGAATGTAAATTGGTGCGGCCACCAAGGAGAACAGTACGGAGGTTCCTCAGAAAAGTAAAGATAGAGTTGCCATGTGATCCAGAAATTCCACTTCTGGGCCTGGGAGAAAACTGGAATTCAAAAAAATACATGCACCCCAAAGTTCATAGCCAAGACCTAGAAGCAACCTAAGTGCAACAACTGATGCTTAGATTAAGAAGATGTGAGATATACATATACACAGTAGAAGTGGCTAGTGACTACCATATTGAACAGAATAAAAGAATTGAAAAAAAGCATTTCCCAACAAATGCTGGAGAGGGTGTGGAGAAAAGGGAACCCTCCTACACTAAAACCTAAAAATAGAGTTACTGTATGATTCAGCAATCCCACTCCTGGGCATATATTCAGATAAAACTATAATTTGAAAAGATACAGGTACCCCTATGTTCATAGCAGCAGTATTTACAATAGTCAACACATGGAAACAACCTAACTGCCCATTGGCAGGTGAATGGATAAGGATGATGTAATACATAAACACAATGGAATATTACTGAGCCATAAAAAAGAACAAATGAGAGTCAGCTGAACTGAGGTGGAGGAACCTATAGCCTGTTACACAGAGTGAAATAAGTCAGAACAAGAAAACCAAATATTGTATATTAACACATATATATCAGATCTAGAAAAATGGTAGTGGTGAACCTATTTGCAGAGCAGGAATGGAGACATAAACAGAGAGAACTGACTTGTGGACACAGCGAGGGAAAGAGAGGGTGGGACGATTCAGAGTGCAGCATTGAAATACCTTGTGTAAAATAACTAGTGGGAAGTTCCTATATAATGTGGGGAGCTCAGCCAGGTTCTCTGTGATGACCTAGAGGGGTGGGATGGGAAAGAGTGGGAGAGAGACTCATGAGGGAGGGGATATATATATGTATACACACACACACGCTTATGGCTGATTCACATTGTTGAACAGCAGAAACTAACACACCATTGTTAAGAAACTATCTTCCAATTTAAAAATTTCATAAATAATAAAATGCAGCACAAATTGACGTATCTATGAAACAGAAACAGATTTACAGCTATAGAAACAGATTTGTGGTTGCTGTGGGGGAGGGATGATTGGGAGTTTGAGGTTAGCAGACATTAACTACTATATGTAGAATGGATAAACAACAAAGACAGCACAGAGAACTGTATTCAATATCCTGAGATAAACCATAATGGAAAATAATATGAAAAAATATATATGTATGTATAACTGAATCACTTTGCTGCATAACAGAAATTAACACAACATCATAAATCAACTAAACTTCAATTTAAAAAAAAAAGTTGCTCTCACATTTGCCATATATACCTCCAGTATAACCTAAGCCTCCTGAGAGCAGAGATATGGTTTCTTTTGTTAAACTGTTTTAGTGCAGTGCTTGGCACAAATATGCATTCAGTAAATATTTGTTGTTTGCATGAGTGTGATATGTTGTTATGTGAGAAATTATAACTTAGAAAATATATGTACATTATGATCGAAAAATTTTAGTAAAAATCTATACCAGTATACCTTACCATGGGTCTTCCCAGGTGGCTCAGTAGTAAAGAATCCACCTGCCAATGCAGTAGACGTGGGTTCCATCCCTGGGTTGGGAAGACCCCCTGGAGAAGGAAATGCAACCCACCCCAGTACTCTTGCCTGGGAAATCCCATGGACAGAGGAGCCTGGTGGGCTACTGTCCATGGGGTCGCAGAGTTAGTCACGACTGGGCAACTAAACCACCACTCTATAGTATCCTACATAGCACACACCGTGATATATTCTAGAACTGCAGGTGCACAGTTTGAAAAAGGAAAGAATTATTTTTTTTAAGCATGAGGGAATAACTATCTAAAGTTGAAAATCTCTGAGGAGTTCGATGACTTTCATATTTATTCATATACTTTTACATCTTTAATGTTTCAAAGAGATTTTTCTTCTCTTTGGCCTCCCAGCAAGCAGGATATTAGTACCCTGACCAGGGATGGAACCCTGCCTCCTGCAGTGGAAATGTGGAGTCTAACCCACTGGACAACCAAGGAATTGGCACAATGAAAACTTTTAAATCTAGGCTTAAGACTTCAGACTCTTGTATTGGAATCGCTGTCTCTGCTAGCACGTCTTACCTCCCACGTCCAGATCCACCTTGTAGTGGGCACTGTGGGTGTGGATGGTGCCCAGTGTGTTCTCCCGAACCTGGTTTCCGTATCTTCGGGCATCACCAAAGAGAAACACTGAGCTGATGTAGCCCGTGGCATGGAATTTGACTTCTATGGCCCCGTTGGGGTGGAAGACCATATCCCACACATAGTCATAGTTGAGCATCGTGGACACAGACCTGAAGACCAGCACTGTCTCCACAACGCCCCCAAAGTAGTGGGAAAGAAAATCTGAGTGGTGTCGCCTTAGGGGCAGGCCCTTGTTCTGCTCAAACACACAAAAGGCATCTCGTAGTGTCTTGGGGGCTTGGGACTCCAGAAGGAAGTGCCAGTCCACGTAGGTAGCCAGATAGGGACAGTCCACCCCTCGGCTCAGGGGTGTGGAAAAGTACCCCAAACCAAAGTTGGCATCTGCATATCGGCCTCTCAAGGCAGAAGGAGAATTTCCACCATAGATGGCCAAGGCCTCCTGGGCACTGAGTTCATACGCAATTCTCTCCCCTTGGAAGCGGATGTCGAAGATCCTAGGACCATTGAAACCTCCAAGGCCAAAGAAGAAAGTCCACAATGAGGAGGAAACTCGATTCCCCTGGACACTGAAGCGGGGCCCCTGAGGATGGAACTGCAGAGGGGGAGTTGGCCCCGGGGGCACCTGGGACTTCAGGGACCAGGACCCACCTGTGCTGTTGTCTGGGATCACCACCACATTCACCTGGCCAGCCTCAAACTGCTCCTCCAGCTGGGCCAGACTCTCATAGTAACGACCTTGAAAGAACACCTTCTGGATGGTCCATTGGGCAGGGTCTAGAGCCTTGTGGTCTACCAGAAGCTCCAACCCCACAGGGTGCAGGAAGAACCCAGCCCCAGAAATGTTGTAGTAGATGCCAAACCAGGTGGCCCTGTCCCCTGACTGCACGCCACGGGGAGCTGAGTTCATGGTCACCAGGTTCCCTCCTCCTTGTCTGTAGGAGCAGCAGTGGTGGAGGACACCAGCTGCCTGGGGCAGCTCTCTGTCGAAGATCATCTGGTCTATGTCCAGGTACTCTCGGAGAAGCACGGGGCGTCGGTAGTAGGGCAGGGGGCCCCCGTGACGCTCCACGGTCACATCCCGCATGTAGGAGGGCTGGGGCAGCGGCCCCACCACCAGCTCAGTCACATTGGGCTGGGGTTGTTTGCCAAAGAAGACGATGGCCAGTGCCTCCCGGGCAGGTGGGGGGCTCCCCCTGTCCAGGTGGGCCAGGGCTGCAGCCTTGGGGGGCAGCTGCAGCTCTACAGAGAAGACGCAGTTGTCTGAGGGTCGGGCCTGGGCTGCATCCACCAGGTCTGGCCCCAGCTTCTGGGTCAGGAAGCTCATCACAGCCATCAGCTCTTCCCGGCTCAGGTCTGCAAACAGCTGGCTGTGGTCAGGGTGTGTCCAGGGCTGGGCACTGGGGGATCCGGAGGGGCAGCGGAGAGGCAGGCTGGGATGACATTGCTTCCCAACTCCCTCCTCACTCCCAGCACCACCTTCCTCCCTACCCATCACCAGAAGAGTCCACAAGGACAGAAAAATGAAGATGAACATCTCTAAAACTCCTGGTTGTCCTCAGCCTCTTCAATCAGAATGCAGAATGCAAGATAGACAGACAGACAGGACCTGGGTACTCAATGCCTCTTTCAGTCTCTGGAGGTTCCTGGCTCTGGGTGGTCCTTCTGGGCAGTGGCATGATGGGTAAATTCAAGACAAGCAGCCAAGGAGAAAGGATTGGCAGGGAGTGGAGGTTGGGTGCAGGCAATGGTCAAACCAGGCTCAGGAGGTGGGACTGAGGTAGAAACCTGGACTTTAAGTGGTGCACGTCAGCCTCTGTCTTCCTGTTCCAAATCAAACACTCAGGTTCAAGGTTGGGGCACAAAGTGGAGGAGGGCTGGGTTTGTGAGACACAGCTGGAGGGAGGAGAGGAAGATGTGACGGGGGAGCAGAAAGGGACTGTCCTTGGGCTTCTCTCCTGACTGCAAGCCAAACACACCTGAGCACAACCCTCCAGCAGGATTCGCTCCTTCCTTCCTCTAGTCTGGGAAGCCCTCATCACTGTCTTCTGCTTCCCCATCACCAGAATCCTACAGGCACCCACAGGAACCTGGAGAATCATGCTGAGAACACAAAGCACCAGGGAGGAGCTGGGGAACTGAAGGGCTGAGCCAGTTCAACATATTGGAGGCCCTGAGCTCCCTGAGTCACTGGAGGGAAACATTTGGGGGATGGAACCAGTAACAAACTAGAGGGAGTTGGGAACTGCAGTGTAAGAAAGACCGTCTCTCTATCCCAGTGGATCATCACAGGTCAGGGTGCCTGGAACCCTGGCTGTGAACTTGCATCCTGGGCCAAGTTATAAATGCATCCAGCCATCACGGGGCCCTCTCTCCCAACAGGTCTTTCTCCCTGTTCTTCAGAACCTAGCTTCTCTCCAGCTCACGGACTCATCTCCATCCACTGTTGACCCAGCAGGGAACCTGGGCTTGGAGCAGGACAGAAAGGAGCAGAAGCTTCTGTGCTGTGTGTGCCCCCTGGATGTGACTCCCTCAGGTCAGAAGCTGAGCAGCATCTGAAATCTGTTTCCTGTCCTTCACCTCCCATCCCTGCCTGGGCTTCCAGCAGGCAGATGTCACCCCTCCCCATTGCTTCTCATTCCCCTTCTTTGAAGAGAGACAGAGAGAGTGAGCGAGACAGCAAAAGAGAAACTGACTGAGGTTTAACATTTTTCTTGTGCATATACAGACAAGAGGAGGCAAAGGGATCACCAGAGGCCATACCCATTTTTCTGGGTTCAAACACTTGAGAAAATTGAGCCCCCAAGCCCATGTCTCAACTCATTTTAGCTTTCCCTACCCTGCTGCTAAGTCACTTCAGTCGTGTCTGACTCTGTGTGATCCCATAAACAGCAGCCCACCAAGCTCCACCATCCCTGGGATTCTCCAGGCAAGAACACTGGAGTGGGTTGTCGTTTCCTTCTCCAATGCAGGAAAGTGAAAAGTGAAAGTGAAGTTGCTCAGTCGTGTCCAACTCTTTGCGACCCCATGGACTGCAGCCCACCAGGCTCCTCCGTCCATGGGATTTTCCAGGCAAGAGTACTGGAGTGGGGTGCCATTCCCTACCCCACCCCTTCCTAAAACACAAGTTAGTTTAAAGAACAGAGTCAAATCTTGTTGGGCCTATTTATTATTTGAATAATAATAAATGAATATTAATACAGTCATATGGTTCAAAATTCAAAATTTTCGAAACTGTTTATACTACTAAACCTCCCATCGCCTCCCATCTGAGTCCCCACCTCCTGGTTCCTCTCCACAGCAACAACCAGTGTTACCCATGTCTTCTGAATACACATTTCTAAGATATGAAAATATATATTTATGTGATCCTTCCCTGTAAAACACAAGTGGAGGTGTCGTATACACACTTCTGTGCTTTTTCTTGTTCACTGGATTATGATTCCCTATAAAGAGATATAATTACTTTTACAGCTGCATAGTTATTGCTTTTTAAGAGTGTATCAGGATTTATTTAATCAGTCTTCTAGGGACAAGAGTTCTACTGCTTCCCATCTCTGGTTATTTGCAGAGGCAGCCCAGGCTGCCACCACCCAGCTGTCCATAGGAACAGCCTGTGTGGAGGCTCCACCCCTAGAAACCCTGGCTTATTTGCATGCTTACATATGATTGAACAGCACCTGGCCCCATGGTGCTAGTGCCTGGTCTTCCTGTTTTGCCTGCCCCACCTCCCCTGATGGCTACTGCTAAGTACCGAGGGCACTGGTCACACACACACCTGACACAAAATGACCACTCGTCATTAGCTCTGGACCCACAAAGCTATCTAAAGTGCTGCCTAGAGCTGCTGCTGTCTCCATGACCAGCTTCTGCCAGAGGATGCAAGGTCCAAGGCAGATCTATACAAATGGGCAGAAAGAACTGTGAAGAGACTCTCTGCCCCAGGACTGGGGGAAGGGGAAGCTCCCAGACACAGGGAGCCAGATGGGGACTGTCCTCTCAAGCTAGATGTCCCTTGCATTTTCAGACTTCCACAGGCCTGGAGTCAGAAGAGGAGACCAGAGTTGAGAAATGAGAACTGGGGAAAATCTGCTCAGAGCAGAAAGGGAAATCCCAGAAAATAAGAACAGGTAAGAAAGAACAGGAGGTCTGGCTCAGTCTCTTGTGGGGTCCCTGGATCCTGGTATGCACAAGGTTTTGTTTGAGCTCTCCGAATGTCTCTGGCAGGTATGGGGTTTGATTCTAAATGTGATTTCACCCCTCCTACCATCTCATTGGAAGGATTGATGCTGAAGCTTGATCTCCACTATTTAGTCAACTGATGCGAAGAACTGACTCATTGGAAAAGATCCTAATGCTGGGAAAGATTGAAGGCAGGAGGAGAAGGGGACGACAGAGGATGAGATGGTTGGATGACATCACTGAATCGATGGACATGAGTTTGAGCAAGCTCCGGGAGTTGGTGATGGACAGGGAAGCCTGGCGTGCTGTTGTCCATGGTGTCTCAAGGAGTCGGACATGACTGAGGGACTGAACTGAACTGAACTGAAGAACAGGAGGGGGTTAAACAAGAAGGAAGAGAGAGAAAGAGGACTAGAATGAGAGGAAACATGGGCCAAAGAGCTCCTTCCAGCTGGACTCCTGGATTCACCTGGCAGAAACCCTGCCCAGGGCACCTAGGCGGCCATCCCCATAGAGAGCCCCCATCTTCCCCTCCCCAGTGAGGACTGGGGAGTCTCAGGAGAGATCTGGCATGGCCTAAAATGATTTGAGAAACCCAGAAGGCAAAATAAGTAGAAAACAACCAAAACAATTGCCGAAGTTGTCTTCTGGAAATGTTTAATCATCACTCTAGACTCCCAGTTGGCCATTCCTTTTCTCTCTGAGATAGGAATGCAGCAGGTCTGGAGTCAACAGAGTTGAGAAGCCCACGGGTCAGGCAGCACAGGCTACGGATACTCCCAGCAGGGTTGAGGAGGCAAGGGCAGAAGATGGGAGAGGGAGGAACCTGGGGTGGGAGCTGGGAGAAACTCAGTGCCCAGCCCCTCCCCTCTCCACACTCCCTTGTCTTTGGGTCCTAGACACATTCCTCACCCCAAGGACCACCTAATACTCAGGGAAGCCCCCATGGGAGAAGGCAGGGATGTCAGGGGCACAGGTAGCAGCCTGGGACAGGCAAGCCAGGGAGTTGATCTCACAGGACCCAGCATTCTGGCCTTCCCGGAAGTAGATGGAGTCAGCAGAATCCATGGAGGGCTCCTGGTCAAAGAAGTTGTAGGGCCGCAAGAAGAAGCCCACACCATTCCCCACTGTCACCGTGTTGGGAATGTCCTCTGCATGTGGGATGTGCAGGAAACCAGCTGTCACCCAGGCCACCAAATCCTAGTGGGGTAGAAAGAGACTCATGACTCCTGGAACTGCTAAGGACACTTGCCTCCCCCAGGATTCACTTTGGGAGCCCAATTTCAAACAAGAGAGTTTTAAGTCTTAAACGTTTTTCCTACTAGCCCAGAAATCAAAGCATAAAGAATTGATTTCACATTGGGAGCAATAGCAGAACCTCTTGCCAGCCTAGTCTCCATCTCTGACTTTCCCTGTCACATCGCCATCAGTCTATGCATTGGAGGGGACTAATGCAACCTACAGGTTACTTTAGCACCTCCCCCGACTCTGGGGGTATTCCCAAACTGTAACTGAGAGAAGGAGAATGGAAGAGGGAAGATGAGGCATTGAGAGGCAAAAAAGGCTGACATTTAGAAATTAATCTTTAGTGTGAAGCCAAAAACAGAGATGTTGATATAAGCAATGTTATCTTCCGTGGTCACTCGAGCCCTCCTGAATCCTGCAGCCCTTAAAGGACTCAGTCCACAGAGCTGAGACTGAGACTGAGGCTGAGAGGGCTGCTCCCTCTTGAGCAGTCTTGAGGAGTCTTGAGGGTCTGCAGATGAACTCCCAGCTTAGGAAGCTTCCCTCCACAGGTAAGGAGCAGATCCACAAGAGCGCAGAAGCAGGAGTCAGCTCAACCCTCCAGGTGATCACGGGTTTTCAGGCCCCCCCACCAAGGGAAGGTGGGGCGGATCTCCGGGTCCCCCACCCGTCCCTCATCTCCCACAGTCAGCTGACCTTTCCAGCAATGGTCTCATTGTTGATAAAGTCAGCAAAGTCCACGGTGGGAGTCCAGGGGTCATTCTGGTTGAAGACGCTGGAGCTGCTGGGCTCTGTCTCCTTCCTCTGGGTCACGGCCAGCTGGTACCTAGAGATGCTCTGGTCAGGGGTCCATGGTCACTGTCCCTGTCCTGCAGCCTGATCATCATGGAAGGGAGCCGAGCCCATGGACCTCAGGTTTCCCTCTCATCTACAGTCACACAGTGTCACCCTAGAAGTTGTCAGTAGCTCAACATCTTCCCATGTCTACCTGTTGATCCCTTGCAGTTTAACAGCATGACCCAATCAAAACAGAAAAGACTTTTCCCACCTGGGCTCTAGCATTCCCAGGGGGCTGTGTATCCACCGTTGGCCTTTTGATACCCAAGAAATAAGTTTTGTACTCTTAGCTCACCTGGTGCAGAATTTGAACTGGATTTCCAGTTGCCCCTCCCAACACACTCTTCTCATCTCATCCACCCTCCTCCAAAAACACACCCCACCCACCTCCCCCAGGTGAAGGCTCTCTTCATGGAGCTGTTCTGGGGCAGCGGCTCCCCAGCAAAGCTGACCGTCTGGATGCGATAGCCCCGAGGGTGTCCCCACTTGTTCTTCTGCTTGCTGGCCAGGTACAGGTAGCGAGGGGAGGCCCCTCCCAGGGGGAAGGCGGCCTGATCCTCAGTCTCCAGCTGCTTCCGGGTCACCTGCAGCCTCTGTATCTGGTGCTCAGGGCTCCAGGGTATCGCCGTGGGGACAAAAGCCATGTCCTCAGCCCAGACCCAGTTTTCCAGTCCTGGGGGTGAGGGTGGGGAGCAAAGGGGGAGAGGAGGAGGGAGGCCTGGTCAGGCAGCTGCCCTGCCCCCTCTGGACTCTGCCTGCACCTGGCTTCAGAGTGGGGGCCAAAGAGAAGACCAGACTGAGTGTGTCCCCTGCTTCCCTCTCCTCTCACCCAAAGATGCCCCCAATCTTTCGGCCCCCTCTACTGGAATCGTTGCCTCCCCTAGGGTGTCTTACCTCCCACGTCCAGATCCACCTTGTAGTGGGCACTGTGGGTGTGGACGGTACCCAGCGTGTGTTCCCCAACCTGGTTTCCATATCTTCGGGCATCACCAAAGAGGAACGCTGAGCTGATGTAGCCCGTGGCATGGAATTTGACTTCTATGGCCCCGTTGGGGTGGAAGATCATATCCCACACATAGTCATAGTTGAGCATCGTGGACACAGACCTGAAGACCAGCACTGTCTCCACAACGCCCCCAAAATAGTGGGAAAGAAAATCCGAGTGGTGTCGCCTCAGGGGCAGGCCCTTGTTCTGCTCAAACACACAAAAGGCATCATGTAGTGTCTTGGGGGCGTGGGACTCCACAACGAAGTGCCAGTCCATGTAGGTGGCCAGATAAGGGCAGTCTACCCCACGAATCAGGGGTGTGCCGAAGTAACCCATGCCAAAGCCACTATCCGTATAGCGAGTGAGGATTGCTGCTGGGGTATTCCCACCATAGACAGCACCGGCCTCTTGCAGGCTGATCTCGTAAGCCAGCCGTTCTCCTTGGAATCGAACGTCAAAGATCCTAGGACCGCTGAAAGCTCCAAGGCCAAAGGAGAAAGTCCACAATGAGGAGGAAACTCGATTGCCCTGGACACTGAAGCGGGGGCCCTGAGGATGGAACTGCAGAGGGGGAGCTGGACCCGGGGGCACCTGGGACTTCAGGGACCAGGACCCACCTGTGCCGTTGTCTGGGATCACCACCACATTCACCTGGCCAGCCTCAAACTGCTCCTCCAGCTGGGCCAGACTCTCATAGTAGCGGCCCTGAAAGAACACCTTCTGGATGGTCCATTGGGCAGGGTCCAGAGCCTTGTGGTCTACCAGAAGCTCCAACCCCACAGGGTGCAGGTAAGGCCCACCCTTTGTGATATTAAGGTAGATGCCAAACCAGGTGGCCCTGTCCCCTGACTGCACGCCACGGGGAGCTGAGTTCAGGGTCAACAGTTTCTGTCCCCCTTGTTTGTAGGAGCAGCAGTGGTGGAGGACACCAGCAGCCTTGGGCAGCTCTCTGTCGAAGATCATCTGGTCTATGTCCAGGTACTCTCGGAGAAGCACGGGGCGTCGGTAGTAGGGCAGGGGGCCCCCATGACGCTCCACGGTCACATCCCGCATGTAGGAGGGCTGGGGCAGTGGCCCCACCACCAGCTCAGTCACATTGGGCTGGGGTTGTCCGCCAAAGAAGACGATGGCCAGTGCCTCCCGGGCAGGTGGGGGGCTCCCCCTGTCCAGGTGGGCCAGGGCTGCAGCCTTGGGGGGCAGCTGCAGCTCTACTGAGAAGACGCAGTTGTCTGAGGGTCGGGCCTGGGCTGCATCCACCAGGTCTGGCCCCAGCTGCTGGGTCAGGAAGCTCATCACAGTCGTCAGCTCTTCCCGGCTCAGGTCTGCAAACAGCTGGCTGTGGTCAGGGTGTGTCCAGGGCTGGTTACTAGGGGGTCTGGAGGGGCAGCGGGGAGGCAGGCTGGGATGACATTGCTTCCCAACTCTCTCCTCACTCCCAGCACCACCTTCCTCCCTGCCCATCACCAGAAGAGTCCACAAGGACAGAAAAATGAAGATGAACATCGCTAAAACTCCTGACTCTTCAGGCTCTTGAATCAGAATGCAATATGCAAAATAGACACACGGACAGACAGAACGGGGTGCACGATGCCTCCTTAGTGTCTGGAAGTTCCTGGCTCTAGGTGGTGCTTCTGGACAATGGCATGATGGGTACATTCAAGACAAGCAGCCAAGGGCAGAGGGTTGGCAGGGAGTGGAGGGTGGGGTGGGGGCAGTGGTTAACTCAGTTCGGGAAATAGGGCTGGGTAGGAATCTACATTTTAACTGGCCCACGTCATTTTAACTGGCCCTCTGTCATCTTGTTCCAAATCAAACACTCAGGTTCAAGGTTGGGGCACAAAGTGGAGGAGGGCTGGGTTTGTGAGACACAGCTGGAGGGAGGAGAGGAAGATGTGATGAGGGCACAAAGGGACTGCCCTTGGGCTCTTCCTTCTGTTCCAGGCCCAGACTTTCTCCTGGCTACCTGGCTGTAAGCAAATCACACCTGAGCACAACCTTCCAGCAGAATTCGCTCCTCCTTCCTTCCTCTAGACTGGGAAGCCCTCCTCACTGTCCTCTGCTCCCTCATCACTAGAATCCTACAGGCACCCACAGGAGCCTGCAGAGTCCTGTTGAGAACACAAAGCACTTGTAGGGAGCTGGAGGACTGAAGGTACTGAAGGGCTGAGCCAGTTCAACATCGTGGAGGCCCTGCGCTCCCTGAGTCACTGGAGGGGAGCATGCAGGGGTGGAGGAGTCATAGTGCAAGAGAGACCCCCTCCTTACCCCAGGAGCAGGACTGATGTCACAGGTAAAGCGCCTGGAACCCTGGCTGTGAATTTAACCTAGCTGTCCACAACCCTCATCCCCAGGAAACCCCTTTCCAGGATACTGCAGAGGCAGAGAGCAAAGCCACCTCTGTTGTCAGGCAGGTGATGTGCCGGAGACACCATCTTCTGTGCAGCCAGGTCCTGACAGGACCAGAGAAACTGAGGGTTCCAGAGATGGGACCCGCTTCCCTGGTGACCGGGGGAGAATCCTTTCCAACCTGCACACCTCCAAGACCACCTCCCCCGAAAGGCACCTTAGATGACCTTGCAGACAGAGTATGTTTGCCTGGAGGAGAATGGACAGTACATCCCAGCTGAAAGAATCAGGAGGTGCAAAGGTACAGAACTTGAACCAGCCTGGGCATGGGTCGGAAATGGCCAAGGTCAGCGTATTGGGTGTGAGGTGGAGACGGGAGTCGGTGGGACAGCAGAAGAGATCAGGTCAGGAAGGCTTGCGCAGTGTGTGGGTCTTAAGGAAAGTAGGCCTTGCAGAAAGACAGGAATCTGGGAACATGTGAAACCAGGGAAATCAACCCCAGAAAGGTCATGTTCTCCAGATACCAGCTGCTTCTGCAACCAGCTCTGTTTTGATATGGAAATTCCACATATGGGTCATTTTGTTATCAACCTGGGTCCTGGACTCTTCATCAATAGAACTAATAAGAGGCTGGTGAAGTAAATCAAGTGAGAGTTAACTGGTCCTCAAGCTGCTGCAGGAAGGAGCCAGAACAAAACACAGGTTCCCTGCTTGCCCTGTGTGGCCTGGTTCCTTCCAAGGAGTAAGAGTGGGGGCAGATCCGGAGAGCAGGCCCCAGGGCTGATTAGGTGGTCTGCCCAACTGCTTGTGGTCCTGTGTGCAGGGATCGTGCCCAATACACTGCTTTTGCTTTAGGCAGCTCAGAAGTGGCAGTACACTTGTGTTCTTTTTGTATCTATGGTTCATGATCGCCCCAACTGCTGGTCCATGCCGGTATTTTTAATGCCTTACAGTTTCCCTGTATTCTGTTGCTTGAGGAGACATTTGTCCACATGCCAGTGCAAGCACCCCAGTCAAGGGTCTTCAGCCCCAGTCTCTGAAATTGAAACGGTTCATGCGGACGTTGTAATAAGAGGAGCAGAATCTGAGGTCACACTCAGCCCTGGCCACAAGGCCAGCCTTTCCAGGCCAAGAACTTCATTCTGGATCCTTTTGTAAGCGATGGCCTCTTCTCCTTGGTAAGAATACATCATCAAGAGGATGGATAATGCTTTCCCTGTGCTTGGGAAAAGTAATCCCAACCAGTGTGACCAAGCACAGCTCAAGAAGAGCCACTCTGCTGGGGTATCCTACATCTCCTAGGGAGGGTGGGTAATGATCAGGGAGCGGGAGGGAGAGATTCTGCCTGATCTGGTGGAGGAACTGATATAGAAGAAGGTGCCCCCTGCCCACCTTGTCTAAGTGTCCTGCTGACACATCCCTTCCTCTGATGTCCTTTCATTGTAGGCTTCACAATCATCGTGTCAGCCATCCTAAACCAAAAAAGGAGTCTCATTTGGAGAATTACTAGAAGACACGTCCTGTTGCCCCCACTGGGTCTTATTTCCCTTTGGAGAAACTTCACCCCAGCCTCTGTCACTATGCTCAAGGTGAGTTGTCCTCGGAGCCAGAGCCCATCTCCAGCCCCCAGATCTGGGCTCCAGGTAGCGGTGCCTGAGCTGAGCTTCTGCTCAGAGGCCCTGTCCAGCAGCGGAAGGACTTTAGGTCACTGCACTCCAATCTGCAATCTGGTGACACAGCTCTGACTGTGGTTCCGAGCAGGGCTTGGTTGTGGGACAGACAGAGACCATGACACCGGATGGGAGGCAAAGGGCCAGACTGAGGCCAGTGACCTGGAGGACAAGAGGAAGGGAGGGTCTGAGCAGTGTGGTGGGTGGAGTTGACAGGACTCGGTGTCTGATTGGTTGGGTGCATGGGTGAAAAGGGCACAGTGACATAGGCAACAAAAGACACAGTTTCCATTCGGTGACTTGGTAATTTATGGACTTTTTTTTTTTGATCCCACAATGCATGTTGTAGGATCCTAGTTCCCCAACTATGCGTGGACCCCGTGACCACTGCCGTGGAATGGAGGAGCCCTAACCCCTGGACCACCAAGGAATTTCCTCTAACGAGTGACCTGAGTGGGTGAGGGCTTTCCTCATCAGAAGGACCTACAAGAAGAGCAGCAATGTTAAGGGGGAAACCAATAAGTTTGAGGTTGAGGTGTTCCTGGGAAGCCCCAGCACAGATGTCCAGAAAAAGGACCATTGTCTCTATGGGTTTCCGGGGATGGGAGAACAGCTTCTAGGCTGGAAATTGAGATTTAGGTTGAACAACAAGTAGTAATCATTAAAGATAGGAGAGCCTGCAATCACCCAGGGAGGACTGTGCAGAAGGGAGAGAGGAGGGGCGGGGCCAAAGGCCAGAAAACGCCCAGGTGTGGGGCTGAGCGGGCTGGTTGGCGGAGCAGAAGCAAGGAGCCCACACAGGAGCCAGAGAAGCAGCCGGCATGCCCTCGGAGGGGTCAGAAGGTGAGGAGGTATTGACACGTGAGAGTTTTCCATAGGGACCAGTCAGAGAGGACCAATGCCACCCAGAGGTCCAGAAAGTAGGGGCTGGAAGGGCCTGTGGCTTCTGCCTCAGCAGAGGGAGGGGAATGGGATGAGGAGGGACTCAGGGGGAAGGGAAGCTGACCCTGGAAAGGGAGAGCTCTCCTTGGAGGATGGCGCCTGGAAGGAACAGACCCAGGGAAGACACCCCCAGGAGAGGCAGGGTCCTGGATTCAACGTGGTGAGATGAGTCAAGAGCCAATTAAAAGGGAAATATTTACAGTTCAGAGAGAGGAGTGGATAACTGAGAGAGAACCTTCTGGAGGGGACCAGGAGTGGTGGGTTTCCCTTAAAACAGGTAAAGAGTCTGTAGGAATAATGAATCCATTTTCACTGCCAAATCCAGTCAAAGAAGCTGTCTGGGAGAGCCAAGAAACCTTTTATTTTTTTCCTTAGGGGTTTAATTTTCTCCCATCCCACCATGCTCTGTATAAAGTTTACAAGGATCATCTAAGCAATTATCCCATCAGCGTACAAAGGACCAAGGAACTATTTTGGGTAGGATTTTACTTTAATCAGCAACTGACTTTCCCAAGTGTTACGTGTTCATTAAATACAGTGATGCTCTGGGACTTCCCTGGTGGCCCAGTGGTTCACACGCTGGGCCCCCACTGCAGGAGGGGCAAAGGACACTCTCACCCTGGCACTCCCTTGCTTAGAATCCTTCCATGGCTCCCCATTTCCCTTAGGGTAACCATGGATTGCAAGCACGTGCCTTCTCTGCCCCTGCTTGTCCCTCCAGGCTCTGCTCTCAGCCCACATACCCGTCAGTGAACCTGGGGACTTGCA
The DNA here is from genome assembly GCF_023091745.1 of Budorcas taxicolor. Classification (NCBI taxonomy): domain Eukaryota; kingdom Metazoa; phylum Chordata; class Mammalia; order Artiodactyla; family Bovidae; genus Budorcas; species Budorcas taxicolor. The sequence continues at coordinate 42,593,364 of NC_068928.1, read as the reverse complement.
TGGTGTTACCTTGTCACTTCCTGGCCTTTGAACATGTTGTTCTCTCTTCCTGGAAACGTGTCACCACTCACTTTCTTCTCCTATGGCCAGCTCTATCCATCAGCTTAGACATCTCGTCCCTCAGGAAGCCTTCTCCAGTCCCTAAGTCCAGGTCAGGAGCCACTGCTTTGTCCTCCTCCCACCTCCCTGAAAAAGTCCCTGATATAATTGACTCCTGACTTGCGGCCATCACCCCTGGGGATGACATTGTGTCTTACTCCATAATGTATCCTGGTGCCTCCCAGGGCGCCTGGCACACAGGAGGCACTGGGGAAGTCTTGTCAAACGCGTGTGGGAATCCTATCCTGCAGTCGCAGAGGAAGCCCTGCCTAGGGGCTGCAGGACGAGAGCCGAGGCAGGAGGGCACAGCTTCTGCTGCTCACAGTTTGCCTGTGTCTCCATTCCTGGAATCCCAGTTAGGCCCCTCCTGTAAGGGCATCTTGGGGTCCCCTAATTCTGTTCCTCAAGGGCAATGGGCCCAAGTCCAAAATTTGTGCCCTTGTGGACAGGAGTTCTTTCAGAACCTGACATCCTGGGTTACCCTTCCCTCCTTTGGCAATCCAGCCAGCCTCAAGTTATGAAGGAGAGAGTGGGTGGGGTGCACGGCTGGAGGTCCAGCCTCCTGATCTCAGTGAGCTGATAAGCTCACTATCTCCATGTCTACTGAGGCCTGGGCCAGGGGAGTCATCCCTAGACCAGCTGTAGAGAGACACAACCATAGTCCCTGTTCCACATCAAAGCTGTGAGTGAGCATCCACACATACCCACACTCACACTCACTACTTGGTCTGGACATGGTTTCAAGGCAATGACTTGCAAGTTATTCTGCCCGGGTAGGGGAGGGGTTGACACCACATTCCTTTATTCTGAAAGAAAAACTCCTTTATTCCTTTGCCTCCAGCACTGACTCCCCTGCAACTGACCATAAAAAGGAGCCAGGAGGAGGTAGAAACAACAGCATACAAATCTCATGGAGAAGTTCAGTGACTCAGGTCAGAGAAAGAAAAGGCATCAGGTCAGTATCGGAACCATGCGGCCGCAGCACCCATTTTTGTCCTCTGTCCCAGTCTTCAGTCTCTCCTTCTCCTCAGTCACTGTCCTCTGCACTCTGGCCTCCACCTTGGCTCGTGTTATAAGTTCATCCACCCGCCACCCTCTCTCCTGGCTGAGGGCTTTCTCCCTGTTCTTTGAAACCTAGCTTCTCTCCAGCTCACTGATTCATCTGCATCCACTGTTGACCCAGCAGGGAACCTGGGTTTGGAGCAATGCAGAAAGGAGCAGAAGTTTCTGTGCTGTGTGAGCCCCCTGGATGTGACTCCCTCAGGCCAGAAGCTGAGCAGCATCTAAAATCTGTTTCCTGTCCTTCACCTCCCAGCCCTGCCTGGGCTTCCAGCAGGTGGAAGTCACCCCTCCCCATTGCTTCTCATTCCCCCTCCTTGAAGAGAGACAGACAGAGAGAGTGAGCCATAGACAGTCAAAGAGAGACTGACTGAGGTTTAATGTTTTCCTTGGAGATGCACAACAGAGACCACACCTATTTCTCTGGGTCTCAAGTGTTTGAGAATATCGAGTCCCTGGGCTCATCTCTCAACACAGTTTATCCTCCCCCATTCTACCCTATCCAAAAAGACAACTTATTAATAGTTTAAAGGATGAGGTCAGGTCTTGTATGGGAACATTTATTATTTGAATAATAATAAATGAATAGGTAATACAGTCATGTGGTTCAAAATTTTTTAAAGGGTTTCTGCTACTAAGTCCCCCCTCCTGAGTCCCTTCCACCTGATGCCCTCCAGAGGCAACCAGTGTCACCCATGTCTTCTGAATATGCATCTATAAGATAAGAAAATATGTACTCATATGATCTTTCCTTTAGAACACAAAATGTGGTGCCCTATACACACTTCTGTACCTTGCCTTGCTCTTTAGAAGATTAATTTCTAGAAAGAAATATGACTGGTTTTACAGCTGCATAATATTGCTTGTAAGACTGTATTAGAATTTATTTAATGAATCTTTTAGGAAAAAAAGTTCTAATTTCCAATCTCTGGATATTTGTAGAGAGACCCTGGATCCAGACCTTTTCCATCCACATCTCCACAGGGACAGCCTGTGGGGGAGGCTCCATCCCCAGACGCCCTGGCTCCTTTGCATGCTCACACGTGATTGGACAACCCCTGGCCCCATGACAGGTCTTCTTGCCTCGCTCCCTAGGTGCCCACCCAGCCTCCCCCACTGGCTCCTGCCGTGTGCAGAGGCCACAGGTCACACAGAGACCTGGCACAAATGACCACTCCTCATTACCGCTGCACCCACAAAGCCACCTCAAGTGCCCCCTAGAGCTGCTGCTGTCTCCATGACCACTCCTGCAAGAGGATGCAAGACAGGGCATACAAACACATTGCCCCAGGACTGGGGAAGGGGCAGCCTCCAGACACTGGGAGGCAGATGGGGACTGTCTTCTCAAGCTAGATGTCCCTTGCATTTTCAGACTTCCACAGGCCTAGAGTCAGGAGAGGAGACCAGAGTTGAACAATGAGAGCTGAGGAACATCTGCTGAGGGCCAGGAGGTAAATACCAAGATAGAAGAACAGGTCAGAACAGGAGAAGGCAGGGCAAGAAGGAAGGGAAGAAGGAGGCCCAGGATGAGAGGAAACAAGGGCCAAAGAGCCCCTTCCAACTGGACTCCTGGATTCACAGTCCTGCCAGGAATCCTATCGGCAGCACCCCCTTAGAGAGCCTCCATCCTCCCCTCCCATGTGAGGACTGGGGAGTCTCAGGAGAGACCTGGCATGGCCTGAAAAGATTTGAGAGCGCGGGAAACCAAAGACAAAAGGATGAAAAAGCAAAACACACCAAAACCAGGAATCGATTGCTAGGTTTAATAATCATTCCAGACTCCCCACTGGCCATTCCTTTCCTCTCTGCAACAGGAATCCCGCAGGGTGGGGTCCACAGAGCTGAGACGGCCCTGTGTCAGGCAGCACAGGCTCAGGATGCTCCCAGCAGGGAGGGGAAGGCAAGGGAGAGAAAGGACCCTGGAGGGTGAAGAGGGAGAAGAGCGCACAGACTCCACAGCTCCCAGCCCTTCTTCTCCGCACATTCCCTGGCCCTGGGGCCCCAGCCACATTCCCCATCCCAGGGAACACCTAGTGGGAGAAGGCCTCGTGGAAGAAGGCAGGGAGGTCAGGGGCACAGGCAGCAACCTGGGGCAGGCAAGCCACGGAGTTGACCTCACAGGACCCAGCATCCTGGTCTTCTCGGAAGTAGATGGAGTCCGCAGAATTGATGAGGGGTCTTCGTCAAAGTAGTTATAGGATCTCAGAAAGAAGCCCACACTGTTCCCCACTGTCACCGTGTTGGGCATGTCCTCTGCATGTGGGATGTACCAGCTGTCCCCCAAGCCACCAAGTCCTAGTGGGGGAAGAAAGGGGGTCATGAGGCCTGGCGCTGCTAACAACACCTCTGCCTCCTACAGAATTCACTTTGGGAGCCCACCATCACTCAAGAGGGTTTTAAGCTCTAAATGCTTTATCATAGTAGCCCAGAAGTCACAGCATAAAAAATCAACTTCATATTAGGAGCAACACCAGCCTCCACTATCCTAGACTGCACCTGCCATCTCTTACATTTCCCATCTTATCACCAACAGCCTACCCATCCCAAGAGAAATGGTGATACCCACAGGCTACTTCAGCACCACCTCTGACTCTGGAAGCGTTCCCAAACTGTAACTGAGAGGAGGTGAATGGAGGAGGTAAGATCAGGGTATGGGTGACAGAAAGGCTGACATTTAGAAATTAATCCTTTAGTGGTGAAGACAGAAGCGGAGAAGTTTTACGTATAAGAGAGGTGGTCTTCCCTGGTCATTCCAGCCCTTCTGAATCCTGGGGACCTTAAAGACTCAGTCCACAAGCTGAGACTGAGAGAGCTGCTGCCACTTGAGGAAAGTCTGGAGCCTCAGCCAGGGTCTGCAGATGAACTCCCAGTTTAGGAAGTTTCCCTCCACAGGTAAGGAGAAGATCCACAAAAGCGCTGAAGCAGGAGTCAGCTCAGCCCTTCAGGTGATCACGGGTTTTCAGCCCCCACCCCAAGAGAAGGTGGGGGTGATCTCTGTGTCCCCCCTCCTCCCTCATCTCCCACAGTCAGCTGACCTTTCCAGCAATGGTCTCATTGTTGATGAAGTCAGCAAAGTCCACGGTGGGAGTCCAGGGGTCATTCTGATTGAAGACGCTGGAGCTGCTGGGCTCTGTCTCCTTCCTCTGGGTCACGGCCAGCTGGTACCTAGAGATGCTCTGGTCAGGGGTCCATGGTCACTGTCCCTGTCCTGCAGCCTGATCATCATGGAAGGGAGCCGAGCCCATGGACCTCAGGTTTCCTCTCTCATCTTCAGTCACTCGATGCCACCCTAGTGGGTGGCCCAACACCTTTCCATGTTTATCTGTACATCCCTTTCAATTTCACAACGTGGACCACCAAAATTTAAAAGACTTTCCTCACAGTGGCGGCGTGTATCCACTGTGGTCCTTTTGATAATCAGGAAATGTCTTGGGCTCTTACCTTGCCTCATGTACAGTTTGAACTGGGTTCCCAAATGCCCCTCCCAACACTCTTCTCATATCAACCAACCCTCCAACAACGCACCCCACCCACCTCCCCCAGCTGACGGCTCTCTCCAAAGGGCTGTTCTGGGGCAGCGGCTCCCCAGGGATGCTGAGCAGCTGGATGCGGTAGCCCCGAGGGTGTCCCCACTTGTTCTTCTGCTTGCAGGCCAGGTACAGGTGGCGAGGGGAGGCCCCTCCCAGGGGGAAGGCAGCCTGCTCCTCTGTCTGCAGCTGCTTCCGGGTCACATGCAGCCTCTGTATCTGGTGCTCGGGGCTCCAGGGTATCGCAGTGGGGACAAAAGCCATGTCCTCAGCCCAGACCCAGTTCTCCAGTCCTGTGGGAGTGGAGTTGGAGGGGAAGGGAGGGGCGAGAGTTAGTGAGGCAGCTACTCTGCCCCCTCTGGAGTCTGCCTGCTCCTGGCTTCAGACTAGGAGCCAAAGACAAGGCCAGACTGAGTGTGTCCCTTGCTTCCCACCTCTCACCCAAAGATGTCCCCAATCTTTCAGGCCCCTTACTGCAATCCGTGCCTCCCCTGGGGTGTCTTACCTCCCACATCCAGATCCACCTTGTAGTGGGCAGTGTGGGTGTGGACGGTGCCCAGTGTGTTCTCCCGAACCTGGTTTCCATATCTTTGGGCAGCACCAAAGTGGAACACTGAACTGATGAAGCCCGTGGCATAGAATTTGACTTGAATGGCCCCATTGGAGTGAAAGATCACATTCCACACACATAGTCATAGTTGAACAAGGTCGACACAGATCTGAAGGCCAGCATTGTCTCCACAAGACCCCCAAATAGTGAGAAAACGCATCTGAGGGGTGTCGCCTCAGGGGCAGGCCCTTGTTCTGCTCAAAAACACAAAGGGCATTGTAGAGGGTCCTGGGGCCTTGAAACTCCAGAAGGAAATGCCAGTCCACATAGGTGGCCAGATAGGGGCAGTCGACGCCGCGGGTCAGGGGCGTGGCGAACTTGCCCATATCAAACCTTTGATCCATGTAGCGGTTCACCATTGTGACTAGGGTATTCCCACCATAGATACCAGGACCTCTTGCAGGCTGATCTCATAAGACAGCCATACTCCCTGGAATTGAATGTCAAAGATCCTAGAACCGCTGAAAGCTCCGAGGCCAAAGGAGAAAGTCCACAATGAGGAGGTCACTCGACTGCCCTGGACATTGAAGCGGGCGCCTTGAGGATGGAACTGCAGAGGGGAGCTGGACCCGGGGGCACCTGGGACTTCAGGGACCAGGACCCACCTGTGCCGTTGTTTGGGATCACCACCACATTCACCTGGCCAGCCTCAAGCTGCTCCTCCAGCTGAGCCAGACTCTCATAGTAGCGGCCCTGAAAGAACACCTTCTAGAAGGTCCACTGGGCAGGGTCCAGAGCCTTGTGATCTACCAGCAGCTCCAACTCCGCAGGGTGCAGGTAGACCACAGATCCTGAAATGTTGTAGTAGAGGCCAAACCAGGTGGCCCTGTTCCCTGACTGGACACCATGGGGAGCTGTGGTCAAGATCACCAGGTTCCTTCCTCCTTGTTTGTAGGAGCAGCAGTGGTGGAGGACACCAGTAGCCTGGGGCAGCTCTCTGTCGAAGATCATCTGGTCTATGTCCAGGTACTCTCGGAGAAGCACGTGGCGTCGGTAATAGGGCAGGGGGTCCCCATGACGCTCCACGGTCACATCCCGCATGTAGGAGGGCTGGGGCAGTGGCCCCACCACCAGCTCAGTCACATTGGGCTGGGGTTGTCTGCCAAAGAAGATGATGGCCAGTGCCTCCCGGGCAGGTGGGGTGCTCCCCCTTTCCAGGTGGGCCAGGGCTGCCACCTTGGGGGGCAGCTGCAGCTCTACTGAGAAGATGCAGTTGTTTGAGGGTCGGTGCTGGTGTGCATCCACCAGGTCTGGCCCCAGCTTCTGGGTCAGGAAGCTCATCACAGCCCTCAGCTCTTCTCAGCTCACGTCTACACGCACCTGGCTGTGGTCAGGGTGTTTCCAGGGCTGGGCAATGGGGGATCGGGAGGGGCAGCAGGGAGGGAGGCTGGGATGACATTGCTTTCCAACTCCTTTCTCACTCCCAAAACCACCTTCCTCCCTGCCTATCACCAGAGGAGTCCAAAAGGACAGGAAAATGATGAACATCGCTACAGCTCTGGCTGTCTTCAGGCTCTTGATTTGGAGCGCAGCATGCATGATGGACAGACCAGCAGAACCGGGTGCACAGAGCCTCCTTCAGTGTCTGTAGGTTCCTGTCGTTGAGTTGTGCTCGGGGCATCGCATTATTGTACACTAAGGACAAGCAGCCGAGGAAGGAGGGTTGGCAGTGGTTGGAGATTGGGGTGGGGCAGGAACAGGCCAGGCTCAGAGATGCAACTGAGGTTATAAACTGAATTTTAAGTGGCCCATGGCAGCCTCTGTCCTCCTGTTTCAAATCAAACACTCAGCTTCACAAAATGGGGGAGGGATGGGTATGGGAGACACAGCTGGAGGGAGGAAGTGGTACAAGTGTCGGGTCCTGGGGCTCTTTTTCCACTCTCTCTACATGGCTGCTAGCAAAACTCCTGTGTTCAGCCATCCAGCCAGATTCCGTCTTCCTTCCTCTAGTCCATGAAGCCCTCTGATGCGGGCTCCCATGCAGCAACCAGAACCCTAATGGCACACAGAGGAGCCTGGAGAGTCATGCTGAGAACACCGATCACCTGTGGGGAGCTGGGGGGCTGAAGAGCTGAGCCCGGTCAACATCGTGGAGGCCCTGAACTCCCTTAGTCACTAGAGGAGAGCCTGAGGGGAGTGAATCCATTCAGAAGCTGGAGCGGGCGGGAAGTTGCAGCTTACAGAGAACCCCCACCTTGAGCAGAACTGATGGACCACATCAGACGTCAGGGGCATAACACCCTAGCTCTGAATTTAACCTCGCTGTCCACAGCCTTCATCCCCAGGAAACCCTTTTCCAGAATGCTGCAGAAGCAGAGAGCAAAGCCGTCTCCATTGTCAGGCAGGTGATGTGACGTAGACACCATCTTCTGTTCAGCCAGGTCCTGAGGGAACCAGGAGAGACTGAGGATCCAGAGATGGGACATGCTTCCCTGGTGAACTGGAGGAAAGTCCTTTCCAGCCTGGACTTGTCCAAGACCACTTTCCCAGAAGGCACCTTAGATGACCTTGCAGACAGAGTATGTTTGCTGGAGGAGAATGGACAGTACATCCCAGCCAAAAGGATCAGAAGGTGCAAAGGTAACTTGAAGCACCTGGCATGGGCAGGAAATGGCCGAGGTCAGTGCATTGGGTGTGAGGTGGAGACAGGAGTTGGTGGGACAGCAGAAGAGATCAGGTCAGGAAGGCTTGTGCAGTGTGTGGGTCTAAAGCAAAGTAGGCCTTGCAGAAAGACAGGAATCTGGGCACTGTGAAATCAGGGAAATCAACCTCAGAAAGGTCAGTTCTCCAGATACCAGCTGCTTCTGCAACCAGCTCTATTTTGATATGCAAATTCCACACGCTGTTCATTTTGTGACCAACCTGGATCCTCGGACTCTTGCATCAATCGAATTGATAAAGAGGCTGGTGAAGTAAATCAGAGTTAACTGGTACTCAAGCTGCAGCAGGAAGGAGCAAGAAGAAAACACAGGTTCCTTCAGTGGAGTAAGAGTGGGGGCAGATCCGTGGAGCGGACTGAGGGCTGGCTTAGGTGGTCTGCCCACCCCTTTGGTGGTGCTGTGTGCAGGGGTCATGCCCAACACCTGCTTTTCTCCTTTCACCTCAGAAGCAGCAATACATTTCTGTGTCTTTTGTGTCTCACTGTACATAACTGCGGGGACTGCCCAGTGCTTGCAGATATTTTTAGCCTGTTACAGTTCCTTTGTATTCTGTTGCTCAAGGAGAGATTTGTCCACATGCCAAGTGCAAGCACTCCAGTATAGGAACTCAGGCCCTAGCCTGTCTCAGTTTGAAATGGTTCATGTGGACTTTGTAATAAAGGGGGGACAGAATCTAAGGTCAGACCCGGCCCTGGCCTCACGGCAAGCCTTTCCAGCCCAGGAACTTCATTCTGGATCCTTTGATAAGTGGTGGTATTTCCTCCCAGCTCAGAACACATTGTCAAGAGAACACCTACAACTTTTTTTCGTCCCAACCAGTGTTACCAATCACAGATCAAGAATAGCCCCTCTGGTGGGGAATCCCCAGGTCTCCCAGAGGAGAGGGAGTAATGATCAGGGAGTGGGAGGGAGAGCTTTGGCCGGACCTTATGGAGGAACTGATATAGCAGAAGGTGCCCCTCTGCCCACCTTCTCTAGAAGCGTCTTGCTGTCACATGGCTTCCTCTGAATTCGTGTCATCCTAGGCTTCACCATCATCACATCACACACCGTAAACAACTGTTTAAAGGTGTTCCTGTTGGATAGTTACTCAGGGGAAAGGAGCTACACATCCTGCTTCCTCCAGTAAGTCTTATTTCCCTTTGGACAAACTTGCCCGCAGACTGTGTAAATGTGCTGAAGGTGACTGGATTCCAGGGAGCCAGGTGCCATCCCCAGTCCCCAGGCTGGGCCCCAGAACGTGCTGCCTGAGCCTGCCTGCAGTCCCAGAGTCCCCATGAGGCCAGTGGAACCGCCCCGGATGCCCAGGTCACTGTACTCTGATCTGCACCCCAGGGGTACAGCTCTGGCTTCAGTGCTGAGAGAGCATCAAGTGTGTGAAAGACAGAAGCGAGGACACCGACAGGAGGCAAAGGGTCAGATGAGGCCAGTGACCTCCAGGACAGAGAAGTGAGGAATCTGAGCAGTGTGGCCGGGGGTGTTGACAGGACGTGGTGTCTGACTGGGTGGGCACATGAGAAAGGATACAGACTCTTTGGTGACACAAGGACACCAGGTTTCCATTGGGTGACTTGGGAGGGTGAGGGGCTTTCTCCGGAAGAAGGACCTACAAGAGGAGCAGCAAGTTGAAGGAGGATTCCAACAAGTTTGAGGTGAGGTTCCTGTGGGAAGCCCCAGCATACATGCCCAGAAAAAGGGGCATTGGGTCTAAAGGTTTCAATGGCCGGAGAGCAAATTTTAGGCTAGAAACAGAGATTTGTGTCAAACAACAAATGGTAGTCATTGCTCAGATGATAAAGAAGCTGCCTGCGATATGGGAGACGTAGGTTTGATCCCTGGGTTGGGAAGATTCCCCAGAGAAAGAAATGACCACCCACTCCAGTATTCTTGCCTGGAGAATTCCATGGACAGAGGAGCCTGGCAGGCTACAGTCTATGGGGTGGCAAAGAATTGACATGACTGAGTGACTAACACACGAAGATAGGAAGCCTGAGATCACCCAGAGAGGATCTACAGAGGGGAGAGAGGAGGAGCAGGGCCACAGTCCAGAAGACGTCCATCTGTGGGGCTGAGCAGGTTGTGGGCACAGCAGAGGCAAGGGGGCTTGCATAGGAGCCTAAGAAGCAGCCAGCATGCCCTCGGAGGGGTCAGATTGGGAGGAGGTCACGACAGGAGAGAGTTTTCAGTAGGGACTAATCAGAGAGGACCAGTGCCACCCAGAAGTCCAGAAGGTGGCGGCAGGAAGGGATTGTGATTCTGCATCAGCATTTGGAAGAGCGGGATAAGGAGGGACTGGGTGGAGAAGGGAAGCTGGAGGCGGGAAAAGTAGAGCTCTCCTTGGAGGTACGCATCTGAGAAGCACAAGCTGAGGGAAGACCCTGTCCTGGAGAGTCAGGGTCCTGGCAGAGACTTAACGAGAGGTGAGTCAAGAGCCAGTCAAGAGGGAGAGATTTAAAGGGAAGGGAGAGGGTTGGATAAATGAGAGAGAACCTTTTGGGAGCAGCTGGAGGGGTGGGTTTCCTCTTAAAACAAGTAAACAGGCTGTAGAATTAACGAGCCCATTCTCACTGATAGGTGCTGTGCTAAGTCGATTCGAGTCCGACTCTTCACGACCCTATGGACTGTAGTTCGCCAAGCTCCTCTGTCGTTGGGAATCTCCAGGCAAGAATACTGGAAAGGGTAGCCGATTCTCACTGATAAGTCTCATCAGAGAAGTTGTCAGCAGGACCTCATACATGTTTTATATTTGGTTAAGGGTATCCCCTTTTTCCAAACCCACCAAGCACTGTGTAAAGTATACAAGAATCTTCTACACAATTGTTAATATCTCATCACCGCACAAACTACTACTGATTTTTGGCTGGGATTTTACCTTAATCAGTAACTGAACCTGCCAGGTGGTAAGTGCTCCTAAAAATAGCAATGCCTGGGACTTCTCAGATGGTCCAGTGGGTAACATTCCCCTGCTCCCAGTGCAGGGGCCTTGGTTGAATCCCTGGTTGGGGAACCAGATCCCACATGCTACAGCTAAGACTGAAGATCCTTCATGCTGCAACTAAGACCTAGCACAGCCAAAGAAAGGAAAATAAATTAAAAAAAAAAAAAGGGACAACAAACTTTGAAAAAAGCTTTAAGCGTGCATCCACACACACTCACAGGCACATTCACTACTTGCAAACACTCACAGCCTTGGTCTAGACATGGGACTCAAGGCAATGACTTGCAACTTATTCAACCAGGGTGAGGGAGGGGTGGACACCACATGTCTTTCTTCCTTTTGCTTCCAGCACTCACTATTGTGCATCTGATCAGAGAGAGGAACCAGGAGGAGATGGAGAGAACTGTATAAGCGCTCATGGAGAAGTTCAATGACTCAAGTCTGAGAAAGAACAGGCATCAAGTCAGTATCAGAGCCACAGCAGCAACAGCACCCATTTTTCTCCTCTGTCTCAGTCTTTAGCCTCTCTTTCCCTCCAGCCCTGTCCTCCGTCACTCTGACTTTCATTTCAGCTCATGTTATAAATTCACCCACCCAGCACTGGCCCTCTCTCCTGACTGAGGGCTTTCTCCCTGTTCTTTGGAACCTAGCTTCTGTCCAGCTCACCTTCACCCACCTTTGTCCCAGAAGTGAACCTGGGCCTGGAGCAGGACAGAAGGGAGCAGAAGCTTCTGTGCTCCCTGGATACGATCTCCCTCCGGTCAGAAGCTGAGCGGCATCTGAAATCTGTTTCCTGTCCCTCAACACCCAGCCCTACCTTGGCTTCCAGCAGGCTCTCATTCCTCCTCTTTGAAGTGAGACAGACAGGGAGAGTGAGCAAGAGACAGCAGAAGAAATTTCTTGACATTTAACATTTGTTCTTGGAGATATGCAGGCAAGAAGAGGCCAAGGGGTCCCCAGAGGCCACACCTCTGTGCAATGCAAGAGACCCAGGTTCTCTCCGTGGGTCAGGAAGATTCCCTGGAGAAGGAAAAGGCAATACACTCCAGTATTCTTACCTGGAGAATTCCATCCATGGAGGAGCCTGGTAGGCTATAGTCCATGGGGTCACAAAGAGTTGGCCATGATTGACTGACTAAGCACAGAGGCCACACCCATTTCTCTGGGTCTCAAACACTTGAAAAAATTGAGTGCCTGGGCACAGTACCCTCCCCTACCCTGAAAGTGAAGTCGCTCAGTCATGTGGGACTCTTTGCCACCCCGTGGACTGTAGCCTATCGGGCTCCTCTGTCCATGGGATTTTCCAGGCAAGAAGAAAAGTTATTTTAAAGAATGAAGTCAGAAACTACTTAGCCCATTTATTTTTTGAATAATAATAAATGAATAGGTAATATAGTCACATGGTTCAAAATTCAAAATGTACAAAAGGATATGTAGTATCAAGTTTCCTCCTTCCCAAGTCCCTACCTCCTGGTTCCTCTTCACAGAAGCAACCAGTGTTACCCATGGCTTCTGAATATGCATCTATAAGATATGAAAATATGGATTTATATGATCCTCCCCCATAAAACACAAATGGAGGTGCCCGGTCCACAATTCTGTGCATTGCCTTACTCTTTAGAAGAGTAATTTGTATAAAAAGGTACAGTTTTATAGCTGCAGAGTATTGTTTTGTCAAGCCAAACTAGAACTTGCTTAACAAATGTTCTAGGGAAGCAGAGTTCTATTATTTCCGATCTCTGGACATTTGTGGAGAGACCCCGGATCCTGAAGGGACAGCCTGTGGGGGAGACTCCACCCCCAGAGGCCCTGGCTCATTTGCATGCTCACACGTGATTGGTCAGCCCCTCAACCCCCCCCCCCCCCCACCATGGCATGGTGTGACTGGTCTTTCTGCTTCTCACCCTTGGCTCTCACCCAGTCTCCCATGTTGGCTATTGCCAAGTTCAGGGGACACTGGTCACACCACACACCTGGCACAAAATGACCACTCCTCATTACCACTGCACCCACAAACCACCTCCAGTGCTAACTAGAGCTGCTGCTGTCTCCATGAGCATCCTCTGCAAGAGGACGCAAGACAGGCCTATACAAATGGGCAGAAAGAACTGTGGGGAAACACCCTGCCCCAGGACTGGGGGAAGGGGCAGCTCCCAGACCCAGGGAGACAGACGGGGGCTGTCCTCTCAAGCTAGATGGCCCTTGCATTTTCAGACTTCCACGGGCCTAGAGTCAGGAGAGGAGACCAGAGTTGAAAAGTGAGAGCTGAGAAACATCCCCTCAGGGCCGGGCGGTAAATCTCAAGAATAGGTAAGAACGGGAGGAGGTGAGGCAAGAAGGAAGAGGGAGAAGGAGGACCAGGATGAGAGGAAGCATGTGCCAAAGAGCCCCTTCCAGCTGGACTCCTGGATTCACAAGCCTGCCAGGAACTCTGCCCAGGGCCTCTAGGCAACCAGCCCCAGAGAGACCCCGCATCCTCTCCTGCCAAGTGAGGACTGGGGATTCTCTGGAGAGACCTGGCATGGCTTAAAATGATTTGGGGAAAGCAGAAAGCAAAGACCAAAGAAAAGAAAATGAAAAACACCAAACCAAGGAGTCTTCTAGAAAGGTGTAACCATGACTCCAGACTCTCATCTGACCATTCCTCTCCTCTGTGACAGGAACCCAGCTTGTTGGGGTGCACAGAGCTGAGAAGCCCCTGATTCAGGCAGCATAGCTTCAGGATGATCCCAGCGAGGTGGTAAGCAAGGGAGGACGATAGAGGAGAGAGAGGACCCTGGGGGGTGAGGAGGGAGAAGAGGGCACAGGCTCCCCAGTTCCTGGCCCCTCTCCCCACACTCCCAGACCCTGGAGCCCCATTCTCATTCCCCATCCCAGGGAACACCTAGTTCTGGAAGAAGCCCGCGTGGGAGAAGTCAGGGGGATCAGGGGCACAGGCAGGAGTCTTGGGCAGGCAAGCCAGGGAGTTGACCTAGTAGGACCCAGCATCCTGGTCTTTCTGGAAGTAGATGGAGTCAGCAGAATTGATGGAGGGGTCCAGATCAAAGAAGTTTTAGGGTTGCAGGAAGAAGCCCACACCGTTCCCCACTGTCACCGTGTTTGGAATGTCCTCTGCATGTAGGATGTGCAGGAAAGCGGCTGTCACCTAGGCCACCAAGTCCTAGTGCGGGAAGAAAGGGGGTCACAAAGCCTGGTGCTGCTAAGGACACCTCTGCCTCTCACAGGATTCACTTTGGGAGCCCACCATCACTTAAGAGGGTTTTAAATCTTTAAACATGTTTTAATAGTAGCCCAGACGTCAAAGCATAAAGAATCAACTTCATATTAGGAGCAACACCACCCTCAATGACCCAGCCTGCAGGTGCCATCTCTGACATTTCCCATCACATTGCCATCAGCCTACCCGTCCAAGAGAAATGATGACACCCACAGGCTACTTTAGCACCTCCCCCGACTCTGGGAGAGTTCCCAAACTGTGACTGAAGGAAGGAGAATGGAGGAGGGTAGATCAGGTTTGGATGGCAGAAAAGTTCAACGTTTGGAAATTAATCCTTTAGTGGTGAAGACAGAAATGAAGTTTTAGGTATAAGAGAGGTGGTCTTCCCTGGTCATTCCAGCCCTTCTGAATCCTGGGGCCCTTAAAGGACTCAGTCCACAAGCAGAGACTGAGAGAGTTGCTGCCTCTCGAGGGAAGACTGGAGCATCAGCCAGGGTCTGCAGATGAAGCCCAGCTTAGGAAGTTGCCCGCCACAAGTAGTGAGCAGATCCACAAGAGCACAGAAGCAGGAGTCAGCTCAGCCCTCCAGGTGATCACGGGTTTTCAGGCCCCGCCACCAAGGGAAGGTGGGGCGGATCTCCGTCCCACAGTCAGCTGACCTTTCCAGCAATGGTCTCATTGTTGATGAAGTCAGCAAAGTCCACGGTGGGAGTCCAGGGGTCATTCTGGTTGAAGACGCTGGAGCTGCTGGGCTCTGTCTCCTTCCTCTGGGTCACGGCCAGCTGGTACCTAGAGATGCTCTGGTCAGGGGTCCATGGTCACTGTCCCTGTCCTGCAGCCTGATCATCATGGAAGGGAGCTGAGTCCATGGACCTCAGCTTCCCAGCTCATCCACACCCTCACCGTGATGTCACCCTAGTGTGCAGCCATTTTCCTGCACATCCTACATCCCACCTAGTGGGCGGTCCAACACATTTTGGTTTTTTTTACAGATACAGTACTGGGGTGAACTTTTCCTTTATCTTTGTTTTCTCTTGACCTGAACCCAACATCTTTTCATGGCCTTCTTCTGTTGATCCCTTTGGATTTCACAGCATTAGAAAAACAGGAAAGACTTATCTGCCTGGGCTTTAGCTTTCCAAGGGGACCATTTATCTACTGTCAGCTTTTTGATAACCAGGAAATGTTTTGTGCTCTTACATCAACTCGTACTGAATTTGAACTGGGTTCCCAATTGCCCCTTCCAAGTGCCGAAGAATTGATGTTTTTGAACTGTGGTGTTGGAGAAGACTCTTGAGAGTCCCTGGACTGCAAGGAGATCCAACCAGTCCATTCTAAAGGAGATCAGTCCTGGGTGTTGTTTGGAAGGACTGATGCTAAAGCTGAAACTCTTATACTTTAGCCACCTCATGCGAAGAGTTGACTCATTGGCAAAGACTCTGATGCTGGGAGGGATTGGGGGCAGGAGGAGAAGGGGACGACAGAGGATGAGATGGCTGGATGGCATTACCGACTCAATGGACCTGAGTTTGAGTGAACTCCAGGAGTTGGTGATGGACAGGGAGGCCTGGAGTGCTGCGATTCATGGGGTCACAGAGTCAGACACGAGTGAGCGACTGAACTGAACTGAATTGAACATGCTTTTTTCATCTCATCTACCCATCTCCAACAATACACACCCCCACCTCTCGCAGCTGAAGGCTCTCTCCATGAAACTGTTCTGGGGCAGTGGTCCCCCAGCAAAGCTGACTGTCTGGGTGCAATAGCCATGAGGGTGCCCCCACTTGTTGCTCTGCTTGCTGGCCAGGTACAGGTAGCGAGGGGAGGCCACTTCAGGGGAAAGCGGCCTGCTCCTCGGTTTCCAGCTGCTTCCGGGTCACATGCAGCCTATGTACCTGGTGTTCAGGGCTTCAGGGTATCGCTGTGGGGACAAAAGCCATGTTCTCAGCCCAGACCCAGTTTCCCAGTCCTGGAGGTGGAGGTGCAAAGGGGGAGCAGAGGAGGGAGGCCTGGTCAGGCAGCGGCTCTGCCCCTCTGGACTCTGCCTTCTCCTGGCTTCAGAGTGGGGGCCAAAGAGAAGATCAGACTGAGTGTGTCCCCTGTTTCCCTCCCCTCTCACTCAAAGATGCCCCCAATCTTTCAGCCCCCTCTACTGGAATCATTGCCTCCCGTAGAGTGTCTTACCTCCCACGTCCAGATCCACCTTGCAGTGGGCACTGTGGGTGTGGATGGTGCCCAACGTGTGTTCTCCAACCTGGTTTCTGCGTCTTCGGGCGGCAACAAAGAGGAACGCTGAGCTGATGTAGCCGGTGGCATGGAATTTGTCTTCTATTGCCCCCCTGGGGTAGAAGACCATATCCCACACATAGTCGGAGTTGAGCATCGTGGACACAGACCTGAGGCCAGCACTGTCTCCAGGACTCAGTCACATTGGGCTGGGGTCCTCTGCCAAAGAAGATGATGGCCAGTGCTTCCTGGGAGGTGGGGGGCGGGGGTGCTCCTTCTGTTCAGGTGCGCAGGGGCTGCAGCCTTGGGGGGCAGCTGCAGCTCTACTGAGAAGACACAGTTGTCTGAGGGTCGGGCATGGGCTGTATCCACCAGGTCTGGGCCCAGTTTCTAGGTAAAAAAGGACATCACAGTTGTCAGCTCTTCTTGGCTCAGGTCTGCAAACAGCTGGCTCTGGTCAGGCTGTGTCCAGGTCTGGACACTGGGGGATCCAGAAGGGCAGGGGGCAGGCAGGCTGGGATGACATTGTTTCCCAACTCCTTCCTCACTCCCAGCACCACTGTCCTCCCTGCCCATCACCAGAAGAGTCCACAAGGACAGAATAATGCAGATAAACATTGTTAAAACTCCTGACTCTTCAGGCTCTTAAATCAGAATGCAGCATGCGATATAGACACACGGACAGACAGAATGGGGTGCACGATGCCTCCTTAGTGTCTGGAAGTTTCCGGCTCTGGGTGGGTCTTCTGGGCGATGGCATGAAGGGTACATTCAAGACAAGTAGCCAAGGGCAGAGGGTTGGCAGGGAGTGGAGGGTGGGTGGGGGTAGTGGTTAACTCAGTTCGGGTATGGGGTTGAGGTAGGAATCTGCATTTTAAGTGGGCCCATGTCAGCCTCTGTCTTTTTGTGCCAAATCAAACACTCAGGTTCAAGGTTGGAGCACAAAGTGGGGGAGGGCTGGGCTTAAGTACACAGCTGGAGACAGAAGAGGAAGATGTGACGGGGACAGAAAGGGACTGTCCTTGGGCTCTTCCTTCTGCTCCAGGCCCAGACTTTCTCCTGGCTACCTGGCTGTAAGCAAATCACACCTGAGCACAACCCTCCTGCAGGATTCGCCCCTTCCTTCCTCTAGACTGGGAAGCCCTCATCACTGTCTTCTGCTCCCCTAAAACCAGAATCCTACAGGCACCCACAGGAGCCTGCAGAGTCATGCTGAGAACACAAAGCACCTATAGGGAGCTGGGGGACTGAAGGGCTGAGCCAGTTCAACATCGTGGAGGCCCTGCACTCCCTGAGTCACTGGAGGGGAGCAGGCGGTGGGGGGGAGGAGTCAGTGTAAGAAAGACCCCCTCATTATACCAGGAGCAGGACTGACGGACCATCACAGGTCAGGGTGCCTGGAACCCTGGCTGTGAACTTAACCTAGCTGTCCACAACCCTCATCCCCAGGAAACCCCTTTCCAGGATACTGCAGAGGCAGAGAGCAAAGCTACCTCTGTTCTCAGGTAGGTGATGTGCTGGAGACACCATCTTCTGTGCAGCCAGGTCCTGACAGGACCAGAGAAACTGAGGGTTCCAGAGATGGGACCCGCTTCCCTGGTAACTGGGGGAGAATCCTTTCCAACCTGCACACCTCCAAGACCACTTCCCCCGAAAGGCACCTTAGATGACCTTGCAGACAGAGTATGTTTGCCTGGAGGAGAATGGACAGTACATCCCAGCTGAAAGAATCAGGAGGTGCAAAGGTACAGAACTTGAACCAGCCTGGGCATGGGTCGGAAATGGCCAAGGTCAGCATATTGAGTGTGAGGTGGAGACAGGAGTAGGTGGGACAGCAGAAGAGATCAGGTCAGGAAGCCTTGTGCAGTGTGTGGGTCTTAAGGAAAGTAGGCCTTGCAGAAAGACAGGAATCTGGGAACCTGTGAAACCAGGGAAATCAACCCCAGAAAGGTCATGTTCTCCAGATACCAGCTGCTTCTGCAACCAGCTCTATTTTGATATGCAAATTCCACATACGGGTCATTTTGTTACCAAGCTGCGTCCTTGGACACTTCCATCAGTAGAGTTGATAAGAGGCCAGAGGAGGAATTGAGGCAGGGCCTTACTGGTACTCAAGCTGCTGCAGGAAGGAGCAAGAACAAAACACAGTTTCCCTGCTTGCCCTGTGTGGCCTGGTTCCTTCAATGGAGTATGAGTGGGGGCAGATCCGGAGAGCGGGCCCCAGGGCTGGCTTAGGTGGTCTGCCCAGCTGCTTGTGATGCTGTGGCAGGGATCATGCCCAATACACTGCTTTTGCTTTTGGCAGCTCAGAAGTGGCAGTACACTTGTACTGTTTTTGTATCTATGGTTCATGATCGCCCCAACTGCTGGTCCATGCCGGTATTTTGAATACCACACACTTTCCCTGTATTCTGTTGCTTGAGGAGACGTTTGTCCATGTGCCAGTGCAAGCACCCCAGTCAAGGGTCTTCAGCCCCAGTCTCTGAAATTGAAACGGTTCATGCAGACGTTGTACTAAGAAGAGCAGAATCTGAGGTCACACTCAGCCCTGGCCACAAGGCCAGCCTTTCCAGGCCAAGAACTTCATTCTGGATCCTTTTGTAAGTGATGGCTTCTTCTCCTTGGTAAGAACACATCATCAAGAGGATGGATATTGCTCTCCCCGTGCTTGGGAAAAGTAATCCCAACCAGTGTGACCAAGCACAGCTCAAGAAGAGCCACTCTGCTGGGGTATCCTAGGTCTCCTAGGGAAGGTAGGTAATGATCAGGGAGCAGGAGGGAGAGATTCTGCCTGATCTGGTGGAGGAACTGATATAGAAGAAGGTGCCCCCTGCCCATCTAAGCGTCCTGCTGACACATCCCTTCCTCTGATGTCCTTTCATCTAGGCTTCACAATCATCGTGTCAGCCATCCTAAACCAAAAAAGGAGTCTCATTTGGAGAATTACTCAGGAGACAGGACCACATGTCCTGTTCCCCCCAGTAGGTCTTATTTTTCTTTGGACAAACTTTTCCTCAGCCTCTGTGACTATGCTCAAGGTGAGTTGATTCCTGGGACCCAGAGCCATCTCCAGCCCCACGATTGGGCCCCAGGAGGCGGTGACTGAGCTGAGCTTGTGCTTGGAGGCCCAGTCCAGCAGCAGAAGGACCCGCAGTTCACTGCACTCCAATCTGCAATCTGGGGACACGGCTCTGCCTGTGGTTCCGAGCAGGCTTGGATGTGGGACAGACAGAGATCACGACACCGGACGGGAGGCAAAGGGCCAGACTGAAGCCACTGACCTGGAGGACAAGAGGAGGCGAGGGTCTGAGCAGTGTGGTGGGTCGAGTTGACAGGACTCGGTATCTGATTGGCTGGGTGGGTGGGTGAGAAAGAGCACAGTGTCTTACATGACACAGAGATACAATTCCACTCGGTGATTTGGTTATATGTGGATTTTTCTTTTTTTGGTCCCACACTGCACGTTGTAGGACCCTAGTTCCCCAGCCATGCATGGACCCCGTGACCACTGCAGCGGAAGAGAGGAGCCCTAACCTCTGGACCGCCAAGGAATTTCCTCTAATGGGTGACGTGAGTGGGTGAGCGGTTTTCCTCATCAGAAGAACCTACAAGAAGAACAACCAGGTTAAGGGGAAAACCAATAAATTTGAGGTTGAGGTGCTCCTGGGAAGCCCCAACATACATGCCTAGAAAAGGGACCATTGTCTCTATGGGTTTCCAGGGATGGGAGAACAGCTTCTAGGCTGGAAATTGAGATGTAGGTTGAACAAGTAGTAATCATTAAAGACAGGAGAGCCTGCAATCATCCATGGGACTGTGCAGAAGGGAGAGAGGAGGGCTGGGGCCAAAGGCCAGAAAACGCCCAGGTGTGGGGCTGAGCGGGCTGGTTGGTGGAGAAGAAGCAAAGGAGCTGTACAGGAGCCTGGGAAACAACCGGCATGCCCTCGGAGGGGTCAGAAGGTGAGGAGGTCAAAACAGGCAAGAGTTTTCCATAGGGACTAGTCAGAGAGGACCAATGCCACCCAGAGGTCCAGAAAGTAGGGGCTGGAAGGGCCTGTGGCTTCTGCCTCAGCAGAGGGAGGGGAATGGGATGAGGAGGGACTCAGGGGGAAGGGAAGCTGACCCTGGAAAGGGAGAGCTCTCCTTGGAGGATGGCGCCTGGAAGGAACAGACCCAGGGAAGACACCCCCAGGAGAGGCAGGGTCCTGGATTCGACTTAGCAAGAGGACCCCCTTCTGGAGGGGGCCAGTAGGGGTAGGTTTCCCTTAAAACAGGTAAAGGGTCTGTAGAAATAATGAGCCCATTTTCACTGCCAAATCCAATCGAAGAAGCTGTCTGGGAGAGCCAAGAAACCTTTTATTTTTTTCCTTAGGGGTTTAATTTTCTCCCATCCCACCATGCTCTGTATAAAGTTTACAAGGATCATCTAAGCAATTATCTCATCAGCGCACAAAGGACCAAGGAACTATTTTGGGTAGGATTTTACTTTAATCAGCAACTGACTTTCCCAAGTGTTACGTGTTCATTAAATACAGTGATGCTCTGGGACTTCCCTGGTGGCCCAGTGGTTCACACGCTGGGCCCCCACTGCAGGAGGGGCAAAGGACACTCTCACCCTGGCACTCCCTTGCTTAGAATCCTTCCATGGCTCCCCATTTCCCTTAGGGTAACCATGGATTGCAAGCACGTGCCTTCTCTGCCCCTGCTTGTCCCTCCAGGCTCTGCTCTCAGCCCACACACCCGTCAGTGAACCTGGGGACTTGCATGGTGTTACCTTGTCACTTCCTGGCCTTTGAACATGTTGTTCTCTCTTCCTGGAAACGTGTCACCACTCACTTTCTTCTCCTATGGCCAGCTCTATCCATCAGCTTAGACATCTCGTCCCTCAGGAAGCCTTCTCCAGTCCCTAAGTCCAGGTCAGGAGCCGCTGCTTTGTCCTCCTCCCACCTCCCTGAAAAAGTCCCTGATATAATTGACTCCTGACTTGCGGCTATCACCCCTGGGGATGACATTGTGTCTTACTCCATAATGTATCCTGGTGCCTCCCAGGGCGCCTGGCACACAGGAGGCATGGGGGAAGTCTTGTCAAATGCGTGTGGGAATCCTATCCTGCAGTCGCAGAGGGAGCCCTGCCTAGGGGCTGCAGGACGAGAGCCGAGGCAGGAGGGCACAGCTTCTGCTGCTCACAGTTTGCCTGTATCTCCATTCCTGGAATCCCAGTTAGGCCCCTCCTGTAAGGATATCTTGTGGTCCCCTAATTCTGTTCCTCAAGGGCAATGGGCCCAAGTCCAAAATTTGTGCCCTTGTGGACAGGAGTTCTGCCGGGGTCCAGCCCCTGTGGATCTAGGGTAATTCGAAGGTGGGGACGGAATCGGCGTCCTGGAAAAAACTTATTTAATTGCAGATATAGAGAGAGATTAGAAACAGATAGTGTAGTAGGAAAATTAGTGGAGAAAAAGAGGCTGAATAACTGGTTTACGTGGAATACTAATCACCACCTACGTAGGCCACAGGCGTCTTTCCGTTCTCCCGAAGGAGAGAAGGCACTGAGGCCTCCCCGGTCCGATCTTAGAAGCCCCAGCAAAGTTAGCAGGCTTGTGGGTACCCTCGTACCAGATGGGAATTCAGCCAGGAAAACGGGGAGCAAGAAAGTAAACGACATGGGGGAATCAGTCTTTCCAGAAACTGATCCGATTTCTTTATTTTTCAGGTTTGTTTATATACCTTTTTGTTATACATAGGGATGAATACAGAGTCACGCAGGGTCAGCAGACCTGACCCTTGTCACAATCAGGTGCTTCATATAAAATTATACAGAGGTCTTATGGGTTTTTACATCATCTTCTAGCCATGAGGTCTGCTGACATTTCATGGCCCTTTCTGATACCGGTCAGTTAACCAGAAAACTTATTTTTCCAGAGGTGATTTTTTCTTAAATCAGGCACCACCCTCCAAATAAAGTTGTATTCCTATAGGGTGAGGGTGTAGTGAGTTACAATCAAGAAAGGAATTTACTTAACCTAAGGTTTAACATGATTAATCTTAAAGGTTAATACTTATTTTTCCTATATGCTAGTTATATTCATTATAAGGGCAAGGAATATGGGGATTTAGCAGCAAATATTGGCTCAACAAATGTAAACCCTTCACCAATGTTCCCCTTAAGATCTATTTTGTCTTAAGATAGTGATAAAGTTACATTATTACATAGCATAGTGATTTATAGTAATTTATAACAAAGTACAGTGATCTATAACAAAAGAGAAAATTAATTAACTCAAAAAGTCTAGTATTGCTAACATCAAAAAACTACTGTATTTCCTTTTCTATATTCCAAATACATTGATTAATATATTCCCAGGTGCCTAAGGATATGGAGGCCTGGCGGCAATCATTGACTCATCAATGAAAAAAGCCCTATGCTAATACTCCAAACTCTCTGTGCTGTTTATGGTTCAGAGGTTGTCACACAAGCTAGTCTGTCAGCAGAGAGGTTTGACCTGAGACACCCTTGTCACACCCAGGGCAGGGAATTAGCAGTAATTATTGGCACGACAAATGAAAAAACCCTTCACCAATATAATTTCTAATCAACCCACTATACTATACTAATAATTTTCTAACTGCTCAAAAGAGTCTGTATTTAGAAAGTTTTAAAGCATCTCATGCCTCTCAAGGTTGGGAGGCTGTAAACAGTCACATGTGGCCTTACAAACCTGATCAGGAAGGCTAGAGGACCTCCAGAAGAATTTCTAAGTTGAAACACTCTTGCATGCCCAGGAATTTTTATTAACTGGAGCTGCAAGTTAACTCCTTTTCCGAGAGAAATGGTTATGGGGGAGAGCCCCCTGTAAAGTCAGAGGTGTAGGAGAGAGCATGAAACAGACTCTGGTTTGAGGGTAGATGCTCGGGAACAGGGGGTTTCCTGAGGCTTGATCACGCCTTTGCGTATGCCAAGCTTCCTTCCTCATGACATTTGCCATGGGCGGAGTTCCTCACGCTGGCCCCCGGCAGAGTTCTTTCAGGACGTGACATCCTGGGTTACTCTTCCCTCCTTTGGCTTGACACTGAGTCTGAGGCCAACAATCCAGCAAGCTTCAGGTTTTAATGAGAGTGGGAGGGGTGGCCAGCTGGAGGTCTGCCTTGCAGGCCTCCTGACCTCAGTGGGCTGATAAGCTCACTATCTCCATGTCTACTGAGGCCTGGGCCAGGGGAGTCATCCCTAGACCAGCTGTAGAGAGACACAACCATAGTCCCTGTTCCACATCAAAGCTGTGAGCGACCATCCGGACACACTCACAAGCACACTCACCACTGTAAACACTCACTGCCTTGGTCTGGACATGGTTTCAAGGGAATGACTTGCAAGTTATTCTGCCCGGGTAGGGGAGGGGTTGACACCACATTCCTTTATTCCAAAAACAAAATAAGTTCCTTTATTCCATTGCCTCCAAAACTGACTCTCCTGCAACTGACCATAAAAAGGAGCCAGGAGGAGGTAAGAAACAACAGCATACAAATCTCATGGAGAAGTTCAGTGACTCAGGTCAGAGAAAGAAAAGGCATCAGGTCAGTATCGGAACCATGCGGCCACAGCACCCATTTTTGTCCTCTGTCCCAGTCTTCAGCCACTCCTTCTCCTCAGTCACTGTCCTCTGCACTCTGGCCTCCACCTTGGCTCGTGTTATAAGTTCATCCACCCGCCACCCTCTCTCCTGGCTGAGGGCTTTCTCCCTGTTCTTTGAAACCTAGCTTCTCTCCAGCTCACTGATTTGTCTCCATCCACTGTTGACCCAGCAGGGAACCTGGGTTTGGAGCAATGCAGAAAGGAGCAGAAGTTTCTGTGCTGTGTGAGCCCCCTGGATGTGACTCCCTCAGGCCAGAAGCCGAGTAGCTTCTAAAATCTGTTTCCTGTCCTTCACCTCCCAGCCCCGCCTGGGCTTCCAGCAGGTGGAAGTCACCCCTCCCCATTGCTTCTCATTCCCCCTCCTTGAAGAGAGACAGACAGAGAGAGTGAGCCATAGACAGTCAAAGAGAGACTGACTGAGGTTTAACGTTTTCCTTGGAGACGTACAGACAAGAAGAGGCAAAGAGGTCATCAGTCAGTCAGTCAGGTCAATTCAGTCACTCAGTCATGTTCAACTCTCCACAAATTCATGAACCACAGCACGCCAGGCCTCCCTGTCCATCACCAACTCCCGGACTCTACCCAAACTCATATCCATTGAGTCGGTGATGCTATCCAACCATCTCATCCTCTGTCATCCCCTTCTCCTCCGGCCCTCAATCTTTCAGGGTCTTTTCAAGTGAGTCAGCTCTTCGCATCAGGTGGCCAAAGTATTGGAGTTTCAGCTTCAACATCAGTCCTTCCAATGAACACCCAGGACTAATCCTCTTTAGGATCTCCTTGCAGTCCAAGGGACTCTCAAGAATCTTCTCCAACACCACAGTCCAAAAGCATCAATTCTTCGGTGCTCAGCTTTCTTTATAGTCCAACTCTCACATCCATACATGACTACTGGAAAAACCATAGCATGGGGTCACCTGAGACCACACCTATTTCTCTGGGTCTCAAATATTTGAGAAAATTGAGTCCCTGGGCTCATCTCTCAACACAGTTTATCCTCCCCCATTATACTCTATCCGAAAAGACAACTTATTAATAGTTTAAAGGATGAGGTCAGGTCTTGTATGGGACCATTTATTATTTGAATAATAATAAATGAATAGATAATATACTCATATGGCTCAAAGTTTTTAAAAGGGCTTATATTACTAAGTCCCCCCTCCTGGATCCCTTCCACCTGGATGCCCTCCAGAGGCAACCAGTGTCACCCATGTCTTCTGAATATGTATCTATAAGATATGGAAATATGTACTCATATGATCTTTCCTTTAGAACACAAAAGGTGGTGCCCTATACACACTTCTGTACCTTGCCTTGCTCTTTAGAAGATTAATTTCTAGAAAGAAATATGACTGGTTTTACAGCTGCATAATATTGCTTGTAAGACTGTATTAGAATTTATTAATAAATCTTCTAAAAAATACAGTTCTGTAATTTCCAGTCTCTGGATATTTGTAAAGAGACCCTGGATCCAGACCTTTTCCATCCACATCTCCACAGGGACAGCCTGTGGGGGAGGCTCCATCCCCAGACGCCCTGGCTCCTTTGCATGCTCACACGTGATTGGACAACCCCTGGCCCCATGACAGGTCTTCTTGCCTCGCTCCCTAGGTGCCCACCCAGCCTCCCCCACTGGCTCCTGCCGTGTGCAGAGGCCACAGGTCACACAGAGACCTGGCACAAATGATCACTCCTCGTTACCGCTGCGCCCACAAAGCCAGCTCAAGTGCCCCCTAGAGCTGCTGCTGTCTCCATGACCACTCCTGCAAGAAGATGCAAGACAGGGCATACAAACACATTGCCCCAGGACTGGGGAAGGGGCAGCCTCCAGACACTGGGAGGCAGATGGGGACTGTCTTCTCAAGCTAGATGTCCCTTGCATTTTCAGACTTCCACAGGCCTAGAGTCAGGAGAGGAGACCAGAGTTGAACAATGAGAGCTGAGGAACATCTGCTGAGGGCCAGGAGGTAAATACCAAGATAGAAGAACAGGTAAGAACAGGAGAAGGCAGGGCAAGAAGGAAGGGAAGAAGGAGGCCCAGGATGAGAGGAAACAAGGGCCAAAGAGCCCCTTCCAACTGGACTCCTGGATTCACAGTCCTGCCAGGAATCCTATTGGCAGCCACCCCCTTAGAGAGCCTCCATCCTCCCCTCCCATGTGAGGACTGGGGAGTCTCAGGAGAGACCTGGCATGGCCTAAAAAGATTTGAGAGTGCAGGAAACCATAGTCAAAATGATAAAAAAGCAAAACACACCAAAACCAGGAATCGATTGCTAGGTTTAATAATCATTCCAGACTCCCCACTGGCCATTCCTTTCCTCTCTGCAACAGGAATCCCGCAGGGTGGGGTCCACAGAGCTGAGACGGCCCTGTGTCAGGCAGCACAGGCTCAGGATGCTCCCAGCAGGGAGGGGAAGGCAAGGGAGAGAAAGGACCCTGGAGGGTGAAGAGGGAGAAGAGCGCACAGACTCCACAGCTCCCAGCCCTTCTTCTCCGCACATTCCCTGGCCCTGGGGCCCCAGCCACATTCCCCATCCCAGGGAACACCTAGTGGGAGAAGCCCGCATGGGAGAAGGCAGGGAGGTCAGGGGCACAGGCAGCAACCTGGGGCAGGCAAGCCACGGAGTTGACCTCACAGGACCCAGCATCCTGGTCTTCTCGGAAGTAGATGGAGTCAGCAGAATTGATGGAGGGGTCCTCGTCAAAGAAGTTGTAGGGTCGCAGAAAGAAGCCCACACTGTTGCCCACTGTCACCGTGTTGGGAATGTCCTCTGCATGTGGGATGTGCAGGAAACCAGCTGTCACCCAGGCCACCAAGTCCTAGTGGGGGAAGAAAGGGGGTCATGAGGCCTAGCGCTGCTAAGGACACCTCTGCCTCCCACAGAATTCACTTTAGGAGCCCACCGTCACTCAAGAGGGTTTTAAGCTCTCAACGCTTTATCATAGTAGCCCAGAAGTCAAAGCATAAGAAATCAACTTCATATTAGGAGCAACACCAGCCTCCACTGTTCCAGCCCGCAGCTGCCATCTCTGACAATTCCCATCACGTCGCCATCAGCCTACCCATCCCAAGAGAAATGATGACACACACAGGCTACTTCAGCACCACCTCTGACTCTGGGAAAGTTCCCAAAGTGTAACTGAGAGGAGGTGAATGGAGGAGTGAAATCAGGGCATGGGTGACAGAAAGGCTGACATTTAGAAATTAACCATTTGGTGGGGAAGAGAGAAGGGGAGAGGTTTAAGGTATAAGAGATGTGGTCTTCCCTGGTCATTCCAGCCCTTCTGAATCCTGGGGCCCTTAAGGACTCAGTCCACAAGCAGAGACTGAGAGACTGCTGCCTCTCGAGGAAAAGTTGGAGCCTCAGGAAGGGTCTGCAGATGAACTCCCAGCTTAGGATATTTCCCTCCACAGGTAAGGAGAAGATCCACAAAAGCACAGAAACAGGAGTCAGCTCAGCCCTTCAGGTTTTCACAGGGTTTCAAGTCCCCATCCAAGAGAAGGTGGGGCTGATCTCTGTGTCCCCCACAACTCCCTCATCTCCCACAGTCAGCTGACCTTTCCAGCAATGGTCTCATTGTTGATAAAGTCAGCAAAGTCCACGGTGGGAGTCCAAGGGTCATTCTGATTGAAGACGCTGGAGCTGCTGGGCTCTGTCTCCTTCCTCTGGGTCATGGCCAGCTGGTACCTAGAGATGCTCTGGTCAGGGGTCCATGGTCACTGTCCCTGTCCTGCTGCCTGATCATCATGGAAGGGAGCCGAGCCCATGGACCTCAGGTTTCCCCTCTCATCTACAGTTACTCAATGTCACTCTAGTGGGTGGCCCAACACCTTTCCATGTTTATCTGTACATCCCTTTCAATTTCACAACATGGCCCCACCCAAGCAGAAAAGACTGTTCCCACTTGGGTGGTTTGTATCCACTGTGGGCCTTTTGATAATCAGGAAATAGGTTTTGGGCTCTTACCTCGCCTCATGTACAGTTTGAACTGGGTTCCCAAATGCCCCTCCCAACACTCTTCTCATCTCAACCAACCCTCCAACAACGCACCCCACCCACCTTCCCCAGCTGACGGCTCTCTCCAAAGGGCTGTTCTGGGGCAGCGGCTCCCCAGGGATGCTGAGCAGCTGGATGCGGTAGCCCCGAGGGTGTCCCCACTTGTTCTTCTGCTTGCAGGCCAGGTACAGGTGGCGAGGGGAGGCCCCTCCCAGGGGGAAGGCAGCCTGCTCCTCTGTCTGCAGCTGCTTCCGGGTCACATGCAGCCTCTGTATCTGGTGCTTGGGGCTCCAGGGTATCGCAGTGGGGACAAAAGCCATGTCCTCAGCCCAGACCCAGTTCTCCAGTCCTGCAGGAATGGAGTGGGGAGACAGGAGGAGCGAGAGTTAGTGAGGCAGCTACCCTGCCCCCTCTGGAGTCTGCCTGCTCCTGGCTTCAGGCTAGGAGCCAAAGACAAGGCCAGACTGAGTGTGTCCCTTGCTTCCCACCGCTCACCCAAAGATGTCTCCAATCTTTCAGGCCCCTTACTGCAATCCGTGCCTCCCCTGGGGTGTCTTACCTCCCACGTCCAGATCCACCTTGTAGTGGGCAGTGTGGGTGTGGACGGTGCCCAGTGTGTTCTCCCGAACCTGGTTTCCATATCTTCGGGCAGCGCCAAAGTGGAACACTGAATTGATGAAGCCCGTGGCATAGAATTTGACTTGAATGGCCCCATTGGAGTGAAAGATCACATCCCACACATAGTCAGAGTTGTACAAGGTTGAAACAGATCTGAAGACCAGCAGTGTCTCCACAACACCCCCAAAATAGTGAGAAAACGCATCTGAGTGATGTCGCCTCAGGGGCAGGCCCTCGTTCTGCTCAAACACACAAAAGGCATCGTGTAGGGTCCTGGGGGCTTGGGACTCTAGAAGGAAGTGCCAGTCCACATAGGTGGCCAGATAGGGGCAGTCGATGCCGCGGGTCAGGGGTGTGGCAAACTTGCCCAGACCAAAGCCTCGATCCACATAGTGGCTCACCATTGCTACTGGGGTATTCCCACCATAGACAACCAGGACCTCTTGCAGGCTGATCTCATAAGCCAGTCGTTCTCCCTGGAAGCGAATGTCAAAGATCCTAGGACCGCTGAAAGCTCCGAGGCCAAAGGAGAAAGTCCACAATGAGGAGGTCACTCGACTGCCTTGGACACTGAAGCGGGCGCCCTGAGGATGGAACTGCAGAGGGGGAGCTGGACCCGGGGGCACCTGGGACTTCAGGGACCAGGACCCACCTGTGCCGTTGTCTGGGATCACCACCACATTCACCTGGCCAGCCTCAAACTGCTCCTCCAGCTGGGCCAGACTCTCATAGTAGCGGCCCTGAAAGAACACCTTCTGGATGGTCCACTGGGCAGGGTCCAGAGCCTTGTGATCTACCAGCAGCTCCAACCCCACAGGGTGCAGGTAGACCCCAAAACCTGAAATGTTATAGTAGAGGCCAAACCATGTGGCCCTGTCCCCTGACTGGACACCACGGGGAGCTGTGGTCAAGATCACCAGGTTCCTTCCTCCTTGTTTGTAGGAGCAGCAGTGGTGGAGGACACCAGCAGCCTGGGGCAGCTCTCTGTCAAAAATCATCTGCTCTATGTCCTGGGACTCTCGGAGAAGCACAGGGCGTCGGTAATAGGGCAGGGGGCCCCCATGACGCTCCACGGTCACATCCCGCATGTAGGAGGGCCGGGGCAGCGGCCCCACCACCAGCTCAGTCACATTGGGCTGGGGTTGTCCGCCAAATAAGACGATGGCCAGTGCCTCCCGGGCAGGTGGGGGGCTCCCCCTGTCCAGATGGGCCAGGGCTGCAGCCTTGGGGGGCAGCTGCAGCTCTACTGAGAAGACGCAGTTGTCTGAGGGTCGGGCCTGGGCTGCATCCACCAGGTCTGGCCCCAGCTGCTGGGTCAGGAAGCTCATCACAGCCCTCAGCTCTTCCCGGCTCAGGTCTGCAAACAGCTGGCTGTGGTCAGGGTGTGTCCAAGGCTGGGCACTGGGGGATCCGGAGGGGCAGGGGGGAGGCAGGCTGGGATGACATTGCTTCCCAACTCCCTCCTCACTCCCAGCACCACCTTCCTCCCTGCCCATCACCAGAGGAGTCCACAAGGACAGAAAAATGAAGATGAACATCACTACAGCTCTGGCTGTCTTCAGGCTCTTGATTTGGAGCGCAGCATGCATGATGGACAGACCGGCAGAACCGGGTGCACAGAGCCTCCTTCAGTGTCTGTAGGTTCCTGTCGTTGAGTTGTGCTTGAGTCAACGCGTTATATGTACACTGAGGACAAACAGCCAAGTAAAGAGGAATGGCAGTGATTGGAGGCTGGGGCGGGGCAGAGATCAGGCCAGGTCAGAAGATGCAGCTGAGGTTGTAAATTAAATTTTAAGTGGCCTATGTCAGCCTCTGTCCTCCTGTTTCAAATCAAACACTCAGCTTCACAAAATGGGGGAGGTATGGGTATGGAAGACACAGCTGGAGGGAGGAAGTGGTAGAAGTGACGGGTCCTGGGGCTCTTTTTCCACTCTCTCGATGGAACCTTGCTCCCTGCTACATGGCTGCAAGCAAAACTCCTGTGTTCAGCCATCCAGCCAGATTCCGCCTTCCTTCCTCTAGTCCATGAAGCCCTCTGATGAGGGCTCCCATGCAGCAACCAGAACCCTTCTGACTTGTATAGGAGCCTGGAGAGTCATGCTGAGAACACCGATCACCTGTGGGGAGCTGGGGGGCTGAAGAGCTGAGCCCGGTCAACATCTTGGAGGTCTTGAACTCCCCGAGTCACTAGGAGAGACTGAGGGGAGTGAATCCATTCAGAAGCTGGAGCGGGCGGGAAGTTGCAGCTTACAGAGACCCCCCACCTTGAGCAGAACTGATGGACCACATCAGACGCCAGGGGCATAACACCCTGGCTCTGAATTTAACCTCGCTGTCCACAGCCTTCATCCCCAGGAAACCCTTTTCCAGAATGCTGCAGAAGCAGAGAGCAAAGCCATCTCCATTGTCAGGCAGGTGATGTGAGGTAGACACCATCTTCTGTTCAGCCAGGTCCTGAGGGAACCAGGAGAGACTGAGGATCCAGAGATGGGACATGCTTTCCTGGTGAACTGGAGGAAGACCTTTCCAGCCTGGACTTGTCCAAGACCACTTTCCCAGAAGGCACCTTAGATGACCTTGCAGACAGAGTATGTTTGCTGGAGGAGAATGGACAGTACATCCCAGCCAAAAGGATCAGAAGGTGCAAAGGTACCTTGAAGCACCTGGCATGGGCAGGAAATGGCCGAGGTCAGTGCATTGGGTGTGAGGTGGAGACAGGAGTCGGTGGGACAGCAGAAGAGATCAGGTCAGGAAGGCTTGTGCAGTGTGTGGGTCTAAAGCAAAGTAGGCCTTGCAGAAAGACAGGAATCTGGGCACTGTGAAATCAGGGAAATCAACCTCAGAAAGGTCAGTTCTCCAGATACCAGCTGCTTCGGCAAGCAACTCTATTTTGATACGCAAATTCCACACGCTGTTCTTTTTGTGACCAACCTGGATCCTCGGACTCTTGCATCAGTCGAATTGATAAAGAGGCTGGTGAAGTAAATCAGAGTTAACTGGTACTCAAGCTGCAGCAGGAAGGAGCAAGAAGAAAATACAGGTTCCTTCAGTGGAGTAAGAGTGGGGGCAGATCCGTGGAGTGGACTGAGGCCTGGCTTAGGCGGTCTGCCCACCCCTTTGGTGGTGCTGTGTGCAGGGGTCATGCCCAACACCTGCTCTTCTCCTTTCACCTCAGAAGCAGCAATACGCATCTGTGTCTTTTGTGTCTCACTGTACATAACTGCGGGGACTGCCCAGTGCTTGCAGATATTTTTAGCCTGTTACAGTTCCTTTGTATTCTGTTGCTCAAGGAGAGATTTGTCCACATGCCAAGTGCAAGCACTCCAGTATAGGAACTCAGGCCCTAGCCTGTCTCAGTTTGAAATGGTTCATGTGGACTTTGTAATAAAGCGGGGACAGAATCTAAGGTTAAACCCAGCCCTGGCCTCACGGCAAGCCTTTCCAGCCCAGGAACTTCATTCTGGATCCTTTGATAAGTGGTGGTATTTCCTCCCAGCTCAGAACACATTGTCAAGAGAACACCTACAACTTTTTGTCCTGACCAGTGTTACCAATCACAGATCAAGAATGTCCACTCTGGTGGGGAATCCCCAGGTCTCCCAGAGGAGAGGGAGTAATGATCAGGGAGTGGGAGGGAGAGCTTTGGCTGGACCTTGAGGAGGAACTGATATAGCAGAAGGTGCCCCTCTGCCCACCTTCTCTAGAAGCGTCTTGCTGTCACATGGCTTCCTCTGAATTCGTGTCATCCTAGGCTTCACCATCATCACATCACACACCGTAAACAACTGTTTAAAGGTGTTCCTGTTGGATAGTTACTCAGGGGAAAGGAGCTACACATCCTGCTTCCTCCAGTAAGTCTTATTTCCCTTTGGACAAACTTGCCCGCAGACTGTGTAAATGTGCTGAAGGTGACTGGATTCCAGGGAGCCAGGTGCCATCCCCAGTCCCCAGGCTGGGCCCCAGAACGTGCTGCCTGAGCCTGCCTGCAGTCCCGGAGTCCCCATGAGGCCAGTGGAACCGCCCCGGATGCCCAGGTCACTGTACTCTGATCTGCACCCCAGGGGTACAGCTCTGGCTTCAGTGCTGAGAGAGCACCAAGTGTGTGAAAGACAGAAGCGAGGACACCGACAGGAGGCAAAGGGTCAGATGAGGCCAGTGACCTCCAGGACAGAGAAGTGAGGAATCTGAGCAATGTGGCCGGGGGTGTTGACAGGACGTGGTGTCTGACTGGGTGGGTGCGTGGGAAAGAATACAGACTCTTTGGTGACACAAGGACACCAGGTTTCCATTGGGTGACTTGGGAGGGTGAGGGGCTTTCTCCGGAAGAAGGACCTACAAGAGGAGCAGCAAGTTGAAGGAGGATTCCAACAAGTTTGAGGTGAGGTTCCTGTGGGAAGCCCCAGCATACATGCCCAGAAAAAGGGGCATTGGGTCTAAAGGTTTCAATGGCCGGAGAGCAAATTTTAGGCTAGAAACAGAGATTTGTGTCAAACAACAAATGGTAGTCATTGCTCAGATGATAAAGAAGCTGCCTGCGATATGGGAGACGTAGGTTTGATCCCTGGGTTGGGAAGATTCCCCAGAGAAAGAAATGACCACCCACTCCAGTATTCTTGCCTGGAGAATTCCATGGACAGAGGAGCCTGGCAGGCTACAGTCTATGGGGTGGCAAAGAATTGACATGACTGAGTGACTAACACACGAAGATAGGAAGCCTGAGATCACCCAGAGAGGATCTACAGAGGGGAGAGAGGAGGAGCAGGGCCACAGTCCAGAAGATGTCCATCTGTGGGGCTGAGCAGGTTGTGGGCACAGCAGAGGCAAGGGGGCTTGCATAGGAGCCTAAGAAGCAGCCAGCATGCCCTCGGAGGGGTCAGATTGGGAGGAGGTCACGACAGGAGAGAGTTTTCAGTAGGGACTAATCAGAGAGGACCAGTGCCACCCAGAAGTCCAGAAGGTGGCGGCAGGAAGGGATTGTGATTCTGCATCAGCATTTGGAAGAGCGGGATAAGGAGGGACTGGGTGGAGAAGGGAAGCTGGAGGCGGGAAAAGTAGAGCTCTCCTTGGAGGTACGCATCTGAGAAGCACAAGCTGAGGGAAGACCCTGTCCTGGAGAGTCAGGGTCCTGGCAGAGACTTAACGAGAGGTGAGTCAAGAGCCAGTCAAGAGGGAGAGATTTAAAGGGAAGGGAGAGGGTTGGATAAATGAGAGAGAACCTTTTGGGAGCAGCTGGAGGGGTGGGTTTCCTCTTAAAACAAGTAAACAGGCTGTAGAATTAACGAGCCCATTCTCACTGATAGGTGCTGTGCTAAGTCGATTCGAGTCCGACTCTTCACGACCCTATGGACTGTAGTTCGCCAAGCTCCTCTGTCGTTGGGAATCTCCAGGCAAGAATACTGGAAAGGGTAGCCGATTCTCACTGATAAGTCTCATCAGAGAAGTTGTCAGCAGGACCTCATACATGTTTTATATTTGGTTAAGGGTATCCCCTTTTTCCAAACCCACCAAGCACTGTGTAAAGTATACAAGAATCTTCTACACAATTGTTAATATCTCATCACCGCACAAACTACTACTGATTTTTGGCTGGGATTTTACCTTAATCAGTAACTGAACCTGCCAGGTGGTAAGTGCTCCTAAAAATAGCAATGCCTGGGACTTCTCAGATGGTCCAGTGGGTAACATTCCCCTGCTCCCAGTGCAGGGGCCTTGGTTGAATCCCTGGTTGGGGAACCAGATCCCACATGCTACAGCTAAGACTGAAGATCCTTCATGCTGCAACTAAGACCTAGCACAGCCAAAGAAAGGAAAATAAATTAAAAAAAAAAAAAGGGACAACAAACTTTGAAAAAAGCTTTAAGCGTGCATCCACACACACTCACAGGCACATTCACTACTTGCAAACACTCACAGCCTTGGTCTAGACATGGGACTCAAGGCAATGACTTGCAACTTATTCAACCAGGGTGAGGGAGGGGTGGACACCACATGTCTTTCTTCCTTTTGCTTCCAGCACTCACTATTGTGCATCTGATCAGAGAGAGGAACCAGGAGGAGATGGAGAGAACTGTATAAGCGCTCATGGAGAAGTTCAATGACTCAAGTCTGAGAAAGAACAGGCATCAAGTCAGTATCAGAGCCACAGCAGCAACAGCACCCATTTTTCTCCTCTGTCTCAGTCTTTAGCCTCTCTTTCCCTCCAGCCCTGTCCTCCGTCACTCTGACTTTCATTTCAGCTCATGTTATAAATTCACCCACCCAGCACTGGCCCTCTCTCCTGACTGAGGGCTTTCTCCCTGTTCTTTGGAACCTAGCTTCTGTCCAGCTCACCTTCACCCACCTTTGTCCCAGAAGTGAACCTGGGCCTGGAGCAGGACAGAAGGGAGCAGAAGCTTCTGTGCTCCCTGGATACGATCTCCCTCCGGTCAGAAGCTGAGCGGCATCTGAAATCTGTTTCCTGTCCCTCAACACCCAGCCCTACCTTGGCTTCCAGCAGGCTCTCATTCCTCCTCTTTGAAGTGAGACAGACAGGGAGAGTGAGCAAGAGACAGCAGAAGAAATTTCTTGACATTTAACATTTGTTCTTGGAGATATGCAGGCAAGAAGAGGCCAAGGGGTCCCCAGAGGCCACACCTCTGTGCAATGCAAGAGACCCAGGTTCTCTCCGTGGGTCAGGAAGATTCCCTGGAGAAGGAAAAGGCAATACACTCCAGTATTCTTACCTGGAGAATTCCATCCATGGAGGAGCCTGGTAGGCTATAGTCCATGGGGTCACAAAGAGTTGGCCATGATTGACTGACTAAGCACAGAGGCCACACCCATTTCTCTGGGTCTCAAACACTTGAAAAAATTGAGTGCCTGGGCACAGTACCCTCCCCTACCCTGAAAGTGAAGTCGCTCAGTCACGTGGGACTCTTTGCCACCCTGTGGACTGTAGCCTATCGGGCTCCTCTGTCCATGGGATTTTCCAGGCAAGAAGAAGACAAGTTATTTTAAAGAATGAAGTCAGAAACTACTTGGCCCCATTTATTTTTCAATAATAATAAATGAATAGGTAATATAGTCACATGGTTCAAAATTCAAAATGTACAAAAGGATATGTAGTATCAAGTCTCCTCCCTCCGAGGTCCCTACCTCCTGGTTCCTCTTCACAGAAGCAACCAGTGTTATCTGTGTCTTCTGAATATGTATCTATAAGATATGAAAATATGGATTTATATGATCCTCCCCCATAAAACACAAATGGAGGTGCCCAGTCCACAATTCGATGCATTGCCTTACTCTTTAGAAGAGTAATTTGTATAAAAAGGTACAGTTTTATAGCTGCAGAGTGTTGTTTTGTCAAGCCAAACTAGAACTTGCTTAACAAATGTTCTAGGGAAGCAGAGTTCTATTATTTCCGATCTCTGGACATTTGTGGAGAGATCCCGGATCCTGAAGGGACAGCCTGTGGGGGAGACTCCGCCCCCAGAGGCCCTGGCTCATTTGCATGCTCACACGTGATTGGTCAGCCCCTCGCCCCCCCTCGCCCCCCCCCCCCATGGCATGGTGTGACTGGTCTTTCTGCTTCTCACCCTTGGCTCTCACCCAGTCTTCCATGTTGGCTATTGCCAAGTTCAGAGGACACTGGTCACACCACACACCTGGCACAAAATGACCACTCCTCATTATCACTGCACCCACAAACCACTTCCGGTGCTAACTAGAGCTGCTGCTGTCTCCATGAGCATCCTCTGCAAGAGGACGCAAGACAGGCCTATACAAATGGGCAGAAAGAACTGTGGGGAAACACCCTGCCCCAGGACTGGGGGAAGGGGCAGCTCCCAGACCCAGGGAGACAGACGGGGGCTGTCCTCTCAAGCTAGATGGCCCTTGCATTTTCAGACTTCCACGGGCCTAGAGTCAGAGGAGGAGACCAGAGTTGAAAAGTGAGAGCTGAGGAACATCTCCTCAGGGCTGGGAGGTAAATCCCAGGTTATAAGAATAGGTAAGAACAGGAGGAGGTGAGGCAAGAAGGAAGAGGGAGAAGGAGGACCAGGATGAGAGGTAACATGTGCCAAAGAGCCCCTTCCAGCTGGACTCCTGGATTCACAAGCCTGCCAGGAGCCCTGCCCAGGGCCTCTAGGCAACCAGCCCCAGAGAGACCCCGCATCCTCTCCTGCCAAGTGAGGACTGGGGATTCTCTGGAGAGACCTGGCATGGCCTAAAACGATCTGGGGAAAGCAGAAAGCAAAGACCAAAGAAAAGAAAATGAAAAACACCAAACCGAGGAGTCTTCTAGAAAGGTGTAACCATGACTCCAGACTCTCATCTGACCATTCCTCTCCTCTGTGACAGGAACCCAGTTTGTTGGGGTGCACAGAGCTGAGAAGCCCCTGATTCAGGCAGCATAGCTTCAGGATGATCCCAGCGAGGCGGTAAGCAAGGGAGGACAATGGAGGAGAGAGAGGACCCCGGGGCGTGAGGAGGGAGAAGAGGGCACAGGCTCCCCAGTTCCTGGCCCTTCTCCCCACACTCCTAGACCCTGGAGCCCCATTCTCATTCCCCATCCCAGGGAACACCTAGTTCTAGAAGAAGCCCGCGTGGGAGAAGTCAGGGAGATCAGGGGCACAGGCAGGAGTCTTGGGCAGGCAAGCCAGGGAGTTGACCTAGTAGGACCCAGCATCATGGACTTCCTGGGAGTTGATGGAGTCAGAACTGATGGAGGGCTCACGGTCAAAGTTTTAGGGTTGCAGGAAGAAGCCCACACCATTCCCCACTGTCACCGTGTTTGGAATGTCCTCTGCATGTGGGATATGCAGGAACCGGCTGTCACCCAGGTCACCAAGTCCTAGTAGGGGAAGAAAGGGGGTCATGAGGCCTGGTGCTGCTAAGGACACCTCTGCCTCCCACAGGATTATCTTTAGGAGCCCACCATCACTCAAAAGGGTTTTAAATCTTTAAAAGTTTTTTCATACTAGCCCTGAAGTCAAAGCATAAAGAATCAACTTCATATTAGGAGCGACACCAGCCTCCTATGTCCCAGTCTGCAGCTGCCATCTGGGACATTTCCCATCACATCCCCATCACCTTACCCATCCTAAGAGAAATGATGACAGCCACAGGCTACTTTAGCACCTCCCCTGACTCTGGGAGAGTTCCCAAACTGTGACTGAAGGAAGGAGAATGGAGGAGGGAAGATCAGGTTTGGAAGGCAGAAAAGCTCAACGTTTGGAAATTAATCCTTTAGTGGTGAAGACAGAAATGGATAAGTTTTAGGTATAAGAGAGGTGGTCTTCCCTTCCCTTCCAGCCCTTTGAATCCTGGGGCCCTTAAAGGACTCAGTCCACAAGCAGAGACTGAGAGAGCTGCTGCCTCTCGAGGAAAGACTGGAGCATTAGCCAGGGTCTGCAGATGAAGCCCAGCTTAGGAAGTTGCCCGCCACAAGTAGTGAGCAGATCCACAAGAGCACAGAAGCAGAAGTCAGCTCAGCCCTCCAGGTGATCACGGGTTTTCAGGCCCCCCCACCAAGGGAAGGTGGGGCTGATCTCCGTGTCCCCCACCCCTCCCTCTTCTCCCACAGTCAGCTGACCTTTCCAGCAATGGTCTCATTGTTGATGAAGTCAGCAACGTCTACGGTGGGAGTCCAGGGGTCATTCTGATTGAAGACGCTGGAGCTGCTGGGCTCTGTCTCCTTCTGGGTCACGACCAGCTGGTACCTAGAGATGCTCTGGTCAGGGGTTCATGGTCACTGTCCCTGTCCTGCAGCCTGATCATCATGGAAGGGGGCTGAGTCCATGGACCTCAGCTTCCCAGTTCATCCACACCCTCACCGTGATGTCACCCTAGTGTGCAGCCATTTTCCTGCACATCCCACATCCCACCTAGTGGGTGGTCCAATACCATTTTTTGTTTTTTAAAGATACAGTACTGGGGTGATCTCTTTCTTTTTCCTTTTCTTTTTGACCTGAGCCCAGCATCTTTTCATGTCCTTTTCCTGTTGATCCCTTTGGATTCCATAGCATCAGGAAAACAGAAAGGACTTCTCTGCCTGGGCCCTAGCCTTCCAGGGGGACCATGTGTCTACTGTAGGCCGTTTGATAACCAGGAAATGTTCTGTGCTCTTACCTCACCTTGTGTAGAATTGGAACTGGGTTCCCAATTGCCCCTCCCAACATGCTGTTCTCGTCTCATCCACCCACCTCCGACAATACACATCACCCACCTCCCCCAGCTGACCGCTCTCTCCATGGAGCTGTTCTGGGGCAGCGGCCCCCCAGCAAAGCTGACCATCTAGATGCAATAGCCACAAGGGAGCCCTCATTTGTTGCTCTGGTTGCTGGCCAGGTACAGGTAGCGAGGGGAGGCCCCTCCCAGGCGGAAGGCGGCCTGCTCCTCAGTCTCCAGCTGCTTCCAGGTCACCTGCAGCCTCTGTGTCTGGTGCTCAGGTCTCCAGGGTACCATTATGGGACAAAAGCCATGTCCTCAGTCCAGACACAGTTATCAAGTTTTGGGGGGCAGGGGGGCTGCAGAGGAGGAAGGGAGGAGGGAGGCCTGGTCAGGCAGCTGCCCTGCTGCCTCTGGACTCTGCCTGCACCTGGCTTCAGAGTGGGGGCCAAAGAGAAGACCAGTCTGAGTGTGTCCCCTGCTTCTCTGCCCTCTCACCCAAAGATGCCCCCAATCTTTCGACCCCCTCTACTGGAATCGTTGCCTCCCCTAGGGTGACTTAGCTCCCACGTCCAGATCCACCTTGTAGTGGGCACTGTGGGTGTGGATGGCGCCCAGCGTTTTTTCCGCAACCTGGTTTCCGCATCTTTGGGCTTCACCAAAGAAGAACGCTGAGCTGATGTAGCCCGTGGCATGGAATTTGACTTCTATGGCCCCACTGGGGTGGAAGACCATATCCCACACATAGTCATAGTTGAGCATCGTGGACACAGACCTGAAGACCAGCACTGTCTCCACAACGCCCCCAAAATAGTGGGAAAGAAAATCAGAGTGGTGTCGCCTCAGGGGCAGGCCTTTGTTCTGCTTAAACACACCAAAGGCATCATGAGGTGTCTTGGGGGCTTGGGACTCCACAACGAAGTGTCAGTCCATGTAGGTGGCCTGGTAGGGGCACTCTACACGAATCAGGGGTGTGGGGACGTAACCCATGCCAATGCCACTATTCATAGGGCAAGTGAACATTGCTGTGGGGTATTCCCACACCATAAACAGTGCTGGCCACTCGTAGGCTGATCTCATAAGCCAGTCATTCTCTTTGTAATCAAATGTCAAAATCCTAGGGCCACTGAAAGCTCTGAGGCCAAACGAAAAAGTCCATAATGAGGAGGACACTCGATTGCTCTGGACATTGAAGCAGGGGCTCTGAGGATGGAACTGCAGAGGGGGAGCTGGACCCGGGGGCACCTGGGACTTCAGGGACCAGGACCCACCTGTGCCATTGTTTGGGATCACCACCACATTCACCTGGCCAGCCTCAAACTGCTCCTCCAGCTGGGCCAGACTCTCACAGTAGCGACCTTCTGGATGGTCCACTGGGCAGGGTCCAGAGCCTTGTGGTCTACCTGAAGTGCCAGCCCCACAAGGTGCAGGTAAGACCCACCTTTCCCGATGTTATAGTAGAGGCCAAATTTGGTGGCCCTGTCCCCTGACTGCATGCCACAGGGAGCTGAGTTCAGGGTCACCAGGTTCTATCCTCATTGGTCATAGGGGCAGCAGTGGTGGAGGACACCAGCAGCCTGGGGCAGCTCTCTGTCGAAGATCATCTGATCTATGTCCAGGGACTCTGGGAGAATCACAGGGCATTGGTGATAGGGCAGGGGGCCCCCATGACACTCCACAGTCACATCCCACATGTAGGAGGGCTGGGGCAGCGGCCCCACCACCAGCTCAGTCACATTGGGCTGGGATGCTCTGCCAAAGAAGATGATGGCCAGTGCCTTCCGGGCAGGTGGGGGGCTCCCCAGTCCAGGTGGGCCAGGTCTGCAGCCTTGGGGGGCAGCTGCACCTCTACAGAGAGGACACAGTTGTCTGAGGGTGTGGTCAGGCTGTGCCCAGGGCTGGACACTGGGAGATCCGGAGGGGCAGGGGGGAGGCAGGCTGGGATGGCCTTGCTTCCCAACTCCCTCCTCACTCCCAGAACCACCTTTCTCCCTGCCCATCACCAGAAGAGTCCACAAGGACAGAAAAATGAAGATGAACATCACTAAAACTCCGGACTCTTCAGGCTCTTGAATCAGAATGCAGCATGCAAGATAGACACACGGACAGACAGAACGGGGTGCACGATGCCTCCTTAGTGTCTGGAAGTTCCTGGCTCTGGGTGGGTCTTCTGGGCGATGGCATGATGGATACATTGAAGACAAGCAGCCAAGGGCAGAGGGTTGGCAGGGAGTGGAGTGTGGGGTGGGGGTAGTAGTTAACTCAGTTCAGGAAATGTGGCCTGAGGTAGGAATCTGCATTTTAAGTGGGCCCATGTCAGCCTCTGTCTTTTTGTGCCAAATCAAACACTCAGGTTCAAGGTTGGAGCACAAAGTAGGGGAGGGCTGGGCTTGAGTACACAGCTGGAGACAGAAGAGGAAGATGTGACGGGGACAGAAAGGGACTGTCCTTGGGCTCTTCCTTCTGCTCCAGGCCCAGACTTTCTCCTGGCTACCTGGCTGTAAGCAAATCACACCTGAGCACAACCCTCCAGCAGGATTCACCCCTTCCTTCCTCTAGACTGGGAAGCCCTCATCACTGTCCTCTGCTCCCCTAAAACCAGAATCCTACAGGCACCCACAGAAGCCTGCAGAGTCATACTGAGAATGCAAAGCACCTATAGGGAGCTGGGGGACTGAAGGGCTGAGCCAGTTCAACATCGTGGAGGCCCTGAGCTCCCTGAGTCACTGGAGGGGAGCAGGCAGTGGGGGGAGGAGTCAGTGTAAGAAAGACCCCCTCCTTACCCCAGGAGCAGGACTGCCGGACCATCACAGGTCAGGGTGCCTGGAACCCTGGCTGTGAATTTAACCTAGCTGTCCACAACCCTCATCCCCAGGAAACCCCTTTCCAGGATACTGCAGAGGAAGAGAGCAAAGCTACCTCCGATCTCAGGCAGGTGATGTCGGGGAGACACTGTCTTCTGTGCCGCCAGGTCCTGACAGGACCAGAGAAACTGAGGGTTCCATAGATGGGACATGCTTCCCTGGTGAACTGGGGGAGAATCCTTTCCATCCTGCACACCTCCAAGACCACTTCCCCTGAAAGGCACCTTAGATGACCTAGTAGTTCGCCTGGAGGAGAATGGACAGTACATTCCAGCCAAAAGGATCAGAACGTGCAAAGGTACAGAACTTGAACCAGCCTGGGCATGGGTCGGAAATAGCCAAATCAGCATATTGAGTGTGAGGTGGAGACAGGAGTCAGTGGGACAGCAGAAGAGATCAGGTCAGGAAAGCTTGTGCAGTGTGTGGATCTTAAGGAAAGCAGGCATTGCAGAAAGACAGAAGTCTGGGAACATGTGAAACCAGGGAAATCAACCACAGGAAGGTCAGTTTCTCCAGATACCAGCTGCTTCTGCAACCAGCTCTATTTTG
Organism: Budorcas taxicolor; assembly: GCF_023091745.1. Classification (NCBI taxonomy): domain Eukaryota; kingdom Metazoa; phylum Chordata; class Mammalia; order Artiodactyla; family Bovidae; genus Budorcas; species Budorcas taxicolor. The sequence goes on along the minus strand of NC_068928.1, from coordinate 42,551,226 downwards.
ATATGCAAATTCCACATACGGGTCATTTTGTTACCAAGCTGCGTCCTTGGACACTTCCATCAGTAGAGTTGATAAGAGGCCAGAGGAGGAATTGAGGCAGGGCCTTACTGGCACTCAAGCTGCTGCAGGAAGGAGCAAGAACAAAACACAGTTTCCCTGCTTGCCCTGTGTGGCCTGGTTCCTTCAATGGAGTAAGAGTGGGGGCAGATCCGGAGAGCGGGCCCCAGGGCTGGCTTAGGTGGCCTACCCAACTGCTTGTGGTCCTGTGTGCAGAGATAGTGCCCAATACACTGCTTTTGCTTTTGGCAGCTCAGAAGTGGCAGTACACTTGTGCTCTTTTTGTATCTTATGGTTCATGATCACCCCAACTGCTGGTCCATGCCGGTATTTTGAATACCACATACTTTCCCTGTATTCTGTTGCTTGAGGAGACGTTTGTCCATGTGCCAGTGCAAGCACCCCAGTCAAGGGTCTTCAGCCCCAGTCTCTGAAATTGAAACTGTTCATGCAGACGTTGTACTAAGAAGAGCAGAATCTGAGGTCACACTCAGCCCTGGCCACGACGCCAGCCTTTCCAGGCCAAGAACTTCATTCTGGATCCTTTTGTAAGTGATGGCCTCTTCTCCTCGGTAAGAACACATCATCAAGAGGATGGATAATGCTTTCCCTGTGCTTGGGAAAAGTAATCCCAACCAGTGTGACCAAGCACAGGTCAAGAAGAGCCACTCTGCTGGGGTATCCTAGGTCTCCTAGGGAAGGTGGGTAATGATCAGGGAGCGGGAGGGAGAGATTCTGCCTGACCTGGTGGAGGAACTGATATAGAAGAAGGTGCTCCCTGCCCACCTTCTCTAAGTGTCGTAGACACATCGCTTCCTCTGATGTCTTCTCATCGTAGGCTTCACAATCATCGTGTCAGCCATCCTAAACCAAAAAAGGAGTCTCATTTGGAGAATTACTCAGGAGACAGGACCTCATGTCCCGTTCCCCCCGCCAAAGCTCTTATTTCCCTTTGGACAAAATTGGCCCTAGCCTCTGTGAATATGCTCAAGGTGAGTTGATTCCTGGGACCCAGAGCCCATCTGCAGCCCCCAGATCTGGGTCACAGGTGGTAGTGCCTGAGCTGAGCTTGTGCTCGGAGGCCCGGTCCAGCAGTGGAAGGACACGCAGGTCACTGCTCTCCCTCCGATCTGCAATCTGGGGACAGGGCTCTGACTGTGGTTCCGAACAGGGCTTGGATTGGTAAAGACAGAGATCATGACACCAGATGGGAGGCAAAGGGCCAGACTGAAGCCAGTGACCGGGAGGACAAAAGGAAGGGAGGATCTGAGCAGTGTGGTGGGTGGAGTTGACAGGACTCGGTGTCTGATTGGCTGGGTGGGTGGGTGAGAAAGAGCACAGTGACTTAGGTGACAAAAAGACACAGTTTCCATTCGATGACTTGGTAATTTATGGACTTTTTTTTTGGTCCCACAGTGCACGTTGTAGGATCCTAATTCCCCAACTATGCGTGGACCCCGTGACTGCTGCAGTGGAGTGGAGGAGCACTAACCTCTGGACCACCAAGGAATTTCCTCTAACCAGTAACCTGAGTGGGTGAGAGGCTTTCCTCATCAGAAGGACCTACAAGAACAGCAATGTCAAGGGGGAAACCAATAAGTTTGAGGTTGAGGTGCTCCTGGGAAGCCCCAACATAGATACCCAGAAAAAGGACCATTGTCTCTATGGGTTTCCAGGGATGGGAGAACAGCTTCTAGGCTGGAAATTGAGATGTAGGTCAAACAACAAGTAGTAATCATTAAAGATAAAAGAGCCTGCAATCATCCATGGACGACTGTGCAGAGGGGAGAGAGGAGGGGCGGGGCCAAAGGCCAGAAAACACCCAGGTGTGGGGCTGAGCGGGCTAGTTGGCGGAGCAGAAGCAAAGGAGCTGTACAGGAGCCTGAGAAGCAGCCAGCATGCCCTCGGAGGGGTCAGAAGGTGAGGAGGTCAAAACAGGCAAGAGTTTTCCATAGGGACTAGTCAGAGGGGACCAATGCCACCCAGAGGTCCAGAAAGTAGGGGCTGGAAGGGCCTGTGGCTTCTGCCTCAGCAGAGGGAGGGGAATGGGATGAGGAGGGACTCAGGGGGAAGGGAAGCTGACCCTGGAAAGGGAGAGCTCTCCTTGGAGGATGGTGCCTAGAAGGAACAGACCCAGGGAAGACACCCCCAGGAGAGGCAGTGTGCTGGATTCGACTTAGCGAGAGGACCCCCTTCTGGAGGGGGCCAGTAGGGGTAGGTTTCCCTTAAAACAGGTAAAGGGTCTGTAGAAATAATGAACCCATTTTCACTGCCAAATCCAGTCAAAGAAACTGTCAAGGAGTGCCAAGAAACCTTTTTTTTCCTTAGGGGTTTAATTTTCTCCCATCCCACCATGCTCTGTATAAAGTTTACAAGGATCATCTAAGCAATTATCCCATCAGCACACCTAGGACCAAGGGAACTATTTTGGGTAGGATTTTGCTTTAATCAGCAACTGACTTTCCCAAGTATTAAGTGTTCATTAAATACAGTGATGCTCTGGGACTTCCCTGGTGGCCCAGTGGTTCACACGCTGGGCCCCCACTGCAGGAGGGGCAAAGGACACTCTCACCCTGGCACTCCCTTGCTTAGAATCCTTCCATGGCTCCCCATTTCCCTTAGGGTAACCATGGATTGCAAGCACGTGCCTTCTCTGCCCCTGCTTGTCCCTCCAGGCTCTGCTCTCAGCCCACACACCCGTCAGTGAACCTGGGGACTTGCATGGTGTTACCTTGTCACTTCCTGGCCTTTGAACATGTTGTTCTCTCTTCCTGGAAACGTGTCACCACTCACTTTCTTCTCCTATGGCCAGCTCTATCCATCAGCTTAGACATCTCGTCCCTCAGGAAGCCTTCTCCAGTCCCTAAGTCCAGGTCAGGAGCCGCTGCTTTGTCCTCCTCCCACCTCCCTGAAAAAGTCCCTAATGTAATTGACTCTTGACTTGCGGCCATCACCCCTGGGGATGACATTGTGTCTTACTCCATAATGTATCCTGGTGCCTCCCAGGGCGCCTGGCACACAGGAGGCACTGGGGAAGTCTCGTCAAACGCGTGTGGGAATCCTATCCTGCAGTCGCAGAGGGAGCCCTGCCTAGGGGCTGCAGGACGAGAGCCGAGGCAGGAGGGCACAGCTTCTGCTGCTCACAGTTTGCCTGTATCTCCATTCCTGGAATCCCAGTTAGGCCCCTCCTGTAAGGACATCTTGGGGTCCCCTAATTCAGTTCCTCAAGGGCAATGGGCCCAAGTCCAAAATTTGTGTCCTTGTGGACAGGAGTTCTTTCAGAACCTGACATCCTGGGTTACCCTTCCCTCCTTTGGCAATCCAGCCAGCCTCAAGTTATGAAGGAGAGAGTGGGTGGGGTGCACGGCTGGAGGTCCAGCCTCCTGATCTCAGTGAGCTGATAAGCTCACTATCTCCATGTCTACTGAGGCCTGGGCCAGGGGAGTCATCCCTAGACCAGCTGTAGAGAGACACAACCATAGTCCCTGTTCCACATCAAAGCTGTGAGCGACCATCCGGACACACTCACAAGCACACTCACCACTGTAAACACTCACTGCCTTGGTCTGGACATGGTTTCAAAGCAATGACTTGCAAGTTATTCTGCCCGGGTAGGGGAGGGGTTGACACCACATTCCTTTATTCTGAAAGAAAAAATTCCTTTATTCCTTTGCCTCCAGCACTGACTCTCCTGCAACTGACCATAAAAAGGAGCCAGGAGGAGGTAAGAAACAACAGCATACAAATCTCATGGAGAAGTTCAGTGACTCAGGTCAGAGAAAGAAAAGGCATCAGGTCAGTATCGGAACCATGCGGCCGCAGCACCCATTTTTGTCCTCTGTCCCAGTCTTCAGTCTCTCCTTCTCCTCAGTCACTGTCCTCTGCACTCTGGCCTCCACCTTGGCTCGTGTTATAAGTTCATCCACCCGCCACCCTCTCTCCTGGCTGAGGGCTTTCTCCCTGTTCTTTGAAACCTAGCTTCTCTCCAGCTCACTGATTTGTCTCCATCCACTGTTGACCCAGCAGGGAACCTGGGTTTGGAGCAATGCAGAAAGGAGCAGAAGATTTTGTGCTGTGTGAGCCTCCTGGATGTGACTCCCTCAGGCCAGAAGCTGAGCAGCATCTAAAATCTGTTTCCTGTCCTTCACCTCCCAGCCCTGCCTGGGCTTCCAGCAGGTGGAAGTCACCCCTCCCCATTGCTTCTCATTCCCCCTCCTTGAAGAGAGACAGACAGAGAGAGTGAGCCATAGACAGTCAAAGAGAGACTGACTGAGGTTTAACATTTTCCTTGGAGACGTACAGACAAGAAGAGGCAAAGAGGTCATCAGTCAGTCAGTCAGGTCAATTCAGTCACTCAGTCATGTTCAACTCTCCACAAATTCATGAACCGCAGCACACCAGGCCTCCCTGTGCATCACCAACTCCCGGACTCTACCCAAACTCATATCCATTGAGTCGGTGATGCTATCCAACCATCTCATCCTCTGTCATCCCCTTCTCCTCCCGCCCTCAATCTTTCCCAGCATCAGGGTCTTTTCAAATGAGTCAGCTCTTCGCATCAGGTGGAGTTTCTCATCAGTATTGGAGTTTCAGCTTCAACATCAGTCATTCCAATGAACTTTTAGGATGGACTGGTTGGATCTCCTTGCAGTCCAAGTTTCTCTCAAGAGTCTTCTCCAACACCACTGTTCAAAAGCATCAATTCTTCAGTGCTCAGCTTTCTTTATAGTCCAACTCTCACATCCATACATGACTACTGGAAAAACCATAGCATGGGGTCACCTGAGACCACACCTATTTCTCTGGGTCTCAAATATTTGAGAAAATTGAGTCCCTGGGCTCATCTCTCAACACAGTTTATCCTCCCCCATTCTACCCTATCCAAAAAGACAACTTATTAATAGTTTAAAGAATGAAGTCAGGTCTTGTATGGGACCATTTATTATTTGAATAATAATAAATGAATAGATAATACAGTCTATGGCTCAAAGTTTTTAAAAGGGTTTATTCTACTAAGTCCCCCCTCCTGAGTCCCTTCCACCTGGATGCCCTCCAGAGGCAACCAGTGTCACGCATGTCTTCTGAATATGCATCTATAAGATATGAAAATATGTACTCATATGACCTTTCCTTTAGAACACAAAAGGTGGTGCCCTATACATACTTCTGTACCTTGCCTTGCTCTTTAGAAGATTAATTTCTAGAAAGAAATATGACTGGTTTTACAGCTGCGTAATATTGCTTTGTAAGACTGTATTCAGTTCAGTTCAGTTCAGTCGCTCAGTCGTGTCCAACTCTTTGCGGCCCCATGAATTGCAGCACGCCAGGCCTCCCTGTCCATCACCAACTCCCGGAGTTCACTCAGACTCGCGTCCATGAAGTCAGTGATGCCATCCAGCCATCTCATCCTCTGTCATTCCCTTCTTCTGCCCCCAATCCCTCCCAGCATCAGAGTCTTTTCCAATGAGTCAACTCTTCGCATCAGGTGGCCAAGTACTGGAGCTTCAGCTTTAGCATTATTCCTTCCAAAGAAATCCCAGGGTTGACCTCCTTCAGAATGGACTGGTTGGATCTCCTTGCAGTCCAAGGGACTCTCAAGAGTCTTCTCCAACACCACAGTTCAAAAGCATCAATTCTTCGGTGCTCAGCCTTCTTCACAGTCCAACTCTCACATCTATACGTGACTACTGGAAAAACCATAGCCTTGACTGGACGGACCTTAGTCGGCAAAGCAATGTCTTTGCTTTTGAATATGCTCTCTAGGTTAGTCATAACTTTTCTTCCAAGGAGTAAGCATCTTTTAATTTCATGGCTGCAATCACCATCTGCAGTGATTTTGGTGCCCAAAAAAATAAAGTCTGACACTGTTTCCACTGTTTCCCCATCTATTTCCCATGAAGTGATGGGACCGGATGCCATGATCTTTGTTTTCTGAATGTTGAGCTTTAAGCCAGCTTTTTCACTCTCCTCTTTTACTTTCATCAAGAGGCTTTTTAGTTCCTCTTCACTTTCTGTCATAAGGGTGGTGTCATCTGCATATCTGAGGTTAATGAATCTTCTAGGTAAGACATTTCTATAATTTCCAATCTCTGGATATTTGTAGAGAGACCCTGGATCCAGACCTTTTCCATCCACATCTCCACAGGGACAGCCTGTGGGGGAGGCTCCACCCCAAGTCGCCCTGGCTCCTTTGCATGGTCACACGTGATTGGACAACCCCTGGCCCCATGACAGGTCTTCTTGCCTCGCTCCCTAGGTGCCCACCCAGCCTCCTCCACTGGCTCCTGCTGTGTGCAGAGGCCACAGGTCACACAGAGACCTGGCACAAATGACCACTCCTCATTACCGCTGCGCCCACAAAGCCACCTCAAGTGCCCCCTAGAGCTGCTGCTGTCTCCATGACCACTCCTGCAAGAAGATGCAAGACAGGGCATACAAACACATTGCCCCAGGACTGGGGAAGGGGCAGCCTCCAGACACTGGGAGGCAGATGGGGACTGTCTTCTCAAGCTAGATGTCCCTTGCATTTTCAGACTTCCACAGGCCTAGAGTCAGGAGAGGAGACCAGAGTTGAACAATGAGAGCTGAGGAACATCTGCTGAGGGCCAGGAGGTAAATACCAAGATAGAAGAACAGGTAAGAACAGGAGAAGGCAGGGCAAGAAGGAAGAGAAGGAGGAGGACCAGGATGAGAGGAAACAAGGGCCAAAGAGCCCCTTCCAACTGGACTCCTGGATTCACAGTCCTACCAGGAATCCTATTGGCAGCCACCCCTTTAGAGAGCCTCCATCCTCCCCTCCCATGTGAGGACTGGGGAGTCTCAGGAGAGACCTGGCATGGCCTAAAAAGATTTGAGAGCGCAGGAAACCAAAGTCAAAAGTAAAAACAAAAACAAAAACACACCAAAACCAGGAATCGATTGCTAGGTTTAATAATCATTCCAGACTCCCCACTGGCCATTCCTTTCCTCTCTGCAACAGGAATCCCGCAGGGTGGGGTCCACAGAGCTGAGACGGCCCTGTGTCAGGCAGCACAGGCTCAGGATGCTCCCAGCAGGGAGGGGAAGGCAAGGGAGAGAAAGGACCCTGGAGGGTGAAGAGGGAGAAGAGCGCACAGACTCCACAGCTCCCAGCCCTTCTTCTCCGCACATTCCCTGGCCCTGGGGCCCCAGCCACATTCCCCATCCCAGGGAACACCTAGTGGGAGAAGGCCTCGTGGAAGAAGGCAGGGAGGTCAGGGGCACAGGCAGCAACCTGGGGCAGGCAAGCCACGGAGTTGACCTCACAAGACCCAGCATCCTGGTCTTCTCAGAAGCAGATGGAGTCCGCAGAATTGATGGAGGGGTCCTCGTCAAAGAAGTTGTAGGGTTGCAGAAAGAATCCCACACTGTTGCCCACTGTCACCGTGTTGGGAATGTCCTCTGCATGTGGAATGTGCAGGAAACCAGCTGTCACTCAGGCGACCAAGTCCTAGTAGGGGAAGAAAGGGGGTCATGAGGCCTGTTGCTGCTAAGGACACCTCTGCCTCCCACAGGATTCACTATGGGAACTCACCATCACTCAAGAGGGTTTTAAGTTTTAGACACATTTTCACAGTAGCCCAGAAGTCACAGCATAAAGGATAAACTTCACATTAGGAGTAACACCAGCCTCCACTATCCCAGCCTACAACTGCCATCTCTGACATTTCCCATCACATCGCCATCAGCCTACCCATCCCAAGAGAAATGATGACACCCACAGGCTACTTCAACACCTCTCCTGACTCTGTGAGAGTTCCCAGACTGTAACTGAGAGGAGGTGAATGGAGGAGGGAAGATCATGTTGTGGGTGACAGAAAAGGCTGACATTTAGAAATTATTCCTTTGTATCATCTCATGCCAATCAGAATGGCTGCTATCCAAAAGTCTACTAACAATAAATACTGGAGAGGGTGTGGAGAAAAAGGAATCTTCTTACACTGTTGATGGGAATGCAAACTAGTACAGCCACTATGGAGAACAGTGTGGAGATTCCTTAAAAAACTGGAAATAGAACTGCCATATGACCCAGCAATCCCACTGCTCAGCATACACACCGAGGAAATCAGAATTGAAAGAGACACGTGTACCCCAATGTTCATCACAGCACTGTTTAAATAGCCAGGACACGGAAGCAACCTAGATGTCCATCAGCAGACGAATGGATAAGAAAGCTGTGGTACATATACACAATGGAATATTACTCAGCTATTAAAAAGAATACATTTGAATCAGTTCTAATGAGGTGGATGAAACTGGAGCCTATTATACAGAGTGAAGTAAGCCAGAAAGTAAAACACCAATATAGTGTATAAATATATATGGAATTTAGAAAGATGGTAATGATAACCCTATATGCGAGACAGCAAAAGAGACACAGATGTATAGAACAGTCTTTAGGACTCTGTGGGAGAAGGTGAAGGTGGGATGATTTGAGAGAATAGCATTGAAACATGTATATTATCATATGTGAAACAGATCACCAGTCCAGGTTCGCTGCATGAGACAGGGTGCTCAGGGCTGGTGCACTGGTATGGGGAGGGAGCTGGTAGGGGGATTCCGGATGGGAAACACCATGCACCCATGGCTGATCCATGTCAATGTATTGCAAAACCAATACAATATTGTAAAGTAATTAGCCTCCAATTGAAATAAATTAAAAAATAATAAAATAAAATATAAAAATAAAATTTTAAAAAAGAAATTAATTCTTGAGTGGTGAAGACAGAAGCAGAGAAGCTTTAGGTATAAGAGATGCAGTCTTCCCTGGTCATTCCAGCCCTTCTGACCCTGGGGCCCTTAAAGGACTCAGTCCACAGAGCTGAGACTGAGAGAGCTGCTGCCTCTCGAGGAAAGGCTGAAGCCTCAGCCAGTGTCTGCAGATGAACTCCCAGCTTAGGAAGCTTCCCTCCACAGGTAGAGGATAGAAGCAGGAGTCAGCTCAGCCCTCCAGGTGATCACGGGTATTCAGGTGCCACCCAAGAGAAGGTGGGGCTGATCTCTGTGTCCCGCACACCTCTCTCATCTCCCACAGTCAGCTGACCTTTCCAGCAATGGTCTCATTGTTGACGAAGTCAACAAAGACCACGGTAGGAGTCCAGGGGTCATTCTGATTGAAGATGCTGGAGCTGTGGGGCTCTGTCTCCTTCCTCTGGGTCACGGCCAGCTGGTACCTAGAGATGCTCTGGTCAGGGGTCCATGGTCACTGTCCCTGTCCTGCTGCCTGATCATCATGGAAGGGAGCCGAGCCCATGGACCTCAGGTTTCCCCTCCCGGAGAGGAAGGGAGGAGCGACAGCTGGTCAGGCAGCTGCCCTGCCCCCTCTGGAGTCTGCCTGCTCCTGTCTTCAGACTAGGAGCCAAAGACAAGGCCAGACTGAGTGTGTCCCTTGCTTCCTACCTCTCACCCAAAGATGTCCCCAATCTTTCAGGCCCCTCTACTGCAATCCGTGCCTCCCCTGGGGTGTCTTACCTCCCACATCCAGATCCACCTTGTAGTGGGCAGTGTGGGTGTGGACGGTGCCCAGTGTGTTCTCCCGAACCTGGTTTCCATATCTTCTGGCAGCACCAAAGTGGAACACTGAATTGATGAAACCCATGGCATAGAATTTGACTTGAATGGCCCCATTGGAGTGAAAGATCACATCCCACACATAGTCATAGTTGAACAAGGTTGAAACAGATCTGAAGACCAGCACTGTCTCCACAAGACCCCCAAACAGTGAGAAAACACATCTGAGTGGTGTCACCTCAGGGGCAGGCCCTTGTTCTGCTCAAAAGCAAAAGGGCATTGTAGAGGGTCCTGGGGCCTTGGAACTCAGGAGGAAGTGCCAGTCCACATAGGTGGCCAGATAGGGGCAGTCGACGCCGCGGGTCAGGGGCATGGCGAACTTGCCCATACAAAAGCCTCGATCCATGTAATGGTTCACCATTGTGAGTAGGGTATTCCCACCATAGACAACCAGGACCTCTTGGAGGCTGATCTCATAAGCCAGCCGTTCTCCCTGGAATCGAATGTCAAAGATCCTAGGACCGCTGAAAGCTCCAAGGCCAAAGGAGAAAGTCCACAATGAGGAGGTCACTCGACTGCCTTGGACACTGAAGCGGGCGCCCTGAGGATGGAACTGCAGAGGGGGAGCTGGACCCGGGGGCACCTGGGACTTCAGGGACCAGGACCCACCTGTGCCGTTGTCTGGGATCACCACCACATTCACCTGGCCAGCCTCAAACTGCTCCTCCAGCTGGGCCAGACTCTCATAGTAGCGGCCCTGAAAGAACACCTTCTGGATGGTCCATTGGGCAGGGTCCAGAGCCTTGTGATCTACCAGCAGCTCCAACCCCACAGGGTGCAGGTAGACCACAGATCCTGAAATGTTGTAGTAGAGGCCAAACCAGGTGGCCCTGTTCCCTGACTGGACGCCCCGGGAAGCTGTCGTCAACATTACCAGTTTCCTTCCTCCTTGTTTGTAGGAGCAGCAGTGGTGGAGGACACCAGCAGCCTGGGGCAGCTCTCTGTTGAAGATCATCTGGTCTATGTCCAGGTACGCTCGGAGAATCAGGGGGCATCGGTAATAGGGCAGGGGACCCCCATGACGCTCCACGGTCACATCCCGCATGTAGGAGGGCTGGGGCAGCGGCCCCACCACCAGCTCAGTCACATTGGGCTGGGGTTGTTTGCCAAAGAAGACGATGGCCAGTGCCTCCCGGGCAGGTGGGGGGCTCCCCCTGTCCAGGTGGGCCAGGGCTGCAGCCTTGGGGGGCAGCTGCAGCTCTACTGAGAAGACGCAGTTGTCTGAGGGTCGGGCCTGGGCTGCATCCACCAGGTCTGGCCCCAGCTGCTGGGTCAGGAAGCTCATCACAGCCATCAGCTCTTCCCGACTCAGGTCTGCAAACAGCTGGCTGTGGTCAGGGTGTGTCCAGGGCTGGACACTGAGGGATCCGGAGAGGCAGGGGGGAGACAGGCTGGGATGACATTGCTTCCCAACGCCCACCTCATTCCCAGAACCACCTTCCTCCCTGCCCATCACCAGAGGAGTCCACAAGGACAAAATAATAAAAATGAACATCGCTAAAGCTCTGGCTGTCTTCAGGCTCTTGATTTGGAGCGCAGCATGCATGATGGACAGACCGGCAGAACCGGGTGCACAGAGCCTCCTTCAGTGTCTGTAGGTTCCTGTCTTTGAGTTGTGCTTCGGGTCAACACACTATTGTACACTAAAGACAAGCAGCTGAGGAAGGAGTGTTGGCAGTGGTTGGAGGTTGAAGCGGGGTAGGTCAGGCCAGGTCAGAAGATGCAGCTGAGGTTGTAAATTAAATTTTAAGTGGCCTATGTCAGCCTCTGTCCTCCTGTTTCAAATCAAACACTCAGCTTCACTGTTGGGGAACAACAGTGGGATGGGTATGGGAGACACAGCTGGAGGGAGGAAGTGGTAGAAGTGACGGGTCCTGAGGCTCTTTTTCCACTCTCTCGATGGAACCTTGCTCCCTGCTACATGGCTGCAAGCAAAACTCCTATGTTCAGCCATCCAGCCGGATTCTGTCTTCCTTCCTCTAGTCCATGAAGCCCTCTGATGAGGGCTCCCATGCAGCAACCAGAACCCTTCTGACTTGTATAGGAGCCTGGAGAGTCATGCTGAGAACACCGATCACCTGTGGGGAGCTGGGGGTCTAAAGAGCTGAGCCTGGTCAACATCTTGGAGATCCTGAACTCCCTGAGTCACTAGAGGAGAGCCTGAGGGGAGTGAATCCATTCAGAAGCTGGAGCGGGCGGGAAGTTGCAGCTTACAGAGGACCCACCCCCCACCCCGCCCCCAGAGCAGAACTGATGGACCACATCAGATGTCAGGGGCATAACACCGTAGCTCTGAATTTAACCTCGCTGTCCACAGCCTTCATCCCCAGGAAACCCTTTTCCAGAATGCTGCAGAAGTAGAGAGCAAAGCCATCTCCATTGTCAGGCAGGTGATGTGAGGTAGACACCATCTTCTGTTCAGCCAGGTCCTGAGGGAACCAGGAGAGACTGAGGATCCAGAGATGGGACATGCTTTCCTGGTGAACTGGAGGAAGACCTTTCCAGCCTGGACTTGTCCAAGACCACTTTCCCAGAAGGCACCTTAGATGGCCTTGCAGACAGAGTATGTTTGCTGGAGGAGAATGGACAGTACATCCCAGCCAAAAGGATCAGAAGGTGCAAAGGTACCTTGAAGCACCTGGCATGGGCAGGAAATGGCCGAGGTCAGTGCATTGGGTGTGAGGTGGAGACAGGAGTCGGTGGGACAGCAGAAGAGATCAGGTCAGGAAGGCTTGTGCAGTGTGTGGGTCTTAAGGAAAGTAGGCCTTGCAGAAAGACAGGAATCTGGGCACTGTGAAATCAGGGAAATCAACCTCAGAAAGGTCAGTTCTCCAGATACCAGCTGCTTCTGCAACCAGCTCTACTTTGATATGCAAATTCCACATATGGGTCCTTTTGTGACCAACCTGGATCCTCGGACTCTTACATCAATTGTATTAATAAGAGGCCGGTGAAGTAAATCAAATGAGTTAAGTGGTACTCAAGCTGCAGCAGGAAGGAGCAAGAACAAAACAGCTTCCCTTGCTTGCCCTCTGTGGCCTGGTTCCTTCAGTGGAGTAAGAGTTGGGGCAGATCCGTGGAGTGGACTGAGGGCTGGCTTAGGTGGTCTGCCCACCCCTTTGGTGGTGCTGTGTGCAGGGGTCATGCCCAACACCTGCTCTTCTCTTTTCACCTCAGAAGCAGCAATACGTTTCTGTGTTTTTTGTAACTGCGGGGACTGCCCAGTGCTTGCAGATATTTTTAGTTTGTTACAGGTTGTTTGTACTCTGTTGCTCAAGGAGATATTTGTCCAGGTGCCAAGTGCAAGCACTCCAGTATAGGAACTCAGGCCCTAGCCTGTCTCAGTTTGAAATGGTTCATGTGGACTTTGTAATAAAGAGGGGACAGAATCTAAGGTCAAACCCAGCCCTGGCCCCACCGCAAGCCTTTCCAGCCCAGGAACTTCATTCTGGATCCTTTGATAAGTGGTGGTGTTTCCTCCCAGCTCAGAACACATTGTCAAGAGGAACACTTTTTGTCCCGACCAGTGTTACCAATCACAGATCAAGAATGTCCACTTTGGTGGGGAATCACCAGGTCTCCTCAGTTCAGTTTAGTTCAGTTACTCAGTCGTGTCCAACTCTTTGCAACCCCATGAATTGCAGCACGCCAGGCCGCCCTGTCCATCACCAGCTCCTGGAGTTCACTCAAACTCATGTCCATCGAGTCGGTGATGCCATCCAGCCGTCTCATCCGCTGTCATCCCCTTCTCCTCCTGCCCCAAATCCCTCCCAGCATCAGAGTCTTTTCCAATGAATTAACTCTTTGCATGAGGTGGCCATAGTATTGGAGTTTCAGCTTTAGCATCACTCCTTCCAATGAACACCCAGGACTGATCTCCTTTAGGATGGAGTGGTTGGATCTCCTTGCAGTCCAAGGGACTCGCAAGAGTCTTCTCTAACACCACAGTTGAAAAGCATCAATTCGTTGACGTTCAGCTTTCTTCAGAGTCCAACTCTCACATCCATACATGACCACTGGAAAAACAATAGCCTTGACTAGACGGACCTTTGTTGGCAAAGTAATGTCTCTGCTTTTGAATATGCTATCTTGGTTGGTCATGACTTTCCTTCCAAGAGGAGAGGGAGTAATGATCAGGGAGTGGGAGGGAGAGCTTTGGCCGGACCTTATGGAGGAACTGATATAGCAGAAGGTGCCCCTCTGCCCACCTTCTCTAGAAGCGTCTTGCTGTCACATGGCTTCCTCTGAATTCGTGTCATCCTAGGCTTCACCATCATCACATCACACACCGTAAACAACTGTTTAAAGGTGTTCCTGTTGGATAGTTACTCAGGGGAAAGGAGCTACACATCCTGCTTCCTCCAGTAAGTCTTATTTCCCTTTGGACAAACTTGCCCGCAGACTGTGTAAATGTGCTGAAGGTGACTGGATTCCAGGGAGCCAGGTGCCATCCCCAGTCCCCAGGCTGGGCCCCAGAACGTGCTGCCTGAGCCTGCCTGCAGTCCCGGAGTCCCCAGAGGCCAGTGGAACCGCCCCGGATGCCCAGGTCACTGTACTCTGATCTGCACCCCAGGGGTACAGCTCTGGCTTCAATGCTGAGAGAGCACCAAGTGTGTGAAAGACAGAAGCGAGGACACCGACAGGAGGCAAAGGGTCAGATGAGGCCAGTGACCTCCAGGACAGAGAAGTGAGGAATCTGAGCAGTGTGGCCGGGGGTGTTGACAGGACGTGGTGTCTGACTGGGTGGGTGCATGAGAAAGGATACAGACTCTTTGGTGACACAAGGACACCAGGTTTCCATTGGATGACTTGGGAGGGTGAGGGGCTTTCTCCGGAAGAAGGACCTACAAGAGGAGCAGCAAGTTGAAGGAGGATTCCAACAAGTTTGAGGTGAGGTTCCTGTGGGAAGCCCCAGCATACATGCCCAGAAAAAGGGGCATGGGTCTAAAGGTTTCAAAGGCCAGAGAACAGCCTCTAGGCTAGAAATAGAGATTTGCGTCAGTCCATGAGGTTGCTAAGAGTCGGACATGACTGAGCGACTTCACTTTCACTTTTCACTTTCATGCATTGGAGAAGGAAATGGCAACCCACTCCAGTGTTCTTGCCTGGAGAATCCCAGGGACGGGGGAGCCTGGTGGGCTGCCGTCTATGGGGTCCCACAGGATCGGACACGACTGAAGCGACTTAGCATCAGCAGCACCAGTACCGGCACAAAAGGTAGTCACTGGCTCAGATGATAACGAACCTGCCAGCGATATGGGAGACCTAGGTTTGATTCCTGGGTTGGGAAGATTCCCCAGAGAAAGAAATGACCACCCACTCCAGTATTCTTGCCTGGAGAATTCCATGGACAGAGGAGCCTGGCAGGCTACAGTCTATGGGGTGGCAAAGAATTGACATGACTGAGCGACAAACGCACAAAGATAGGAAGCCTGAGATCACCCAGAGAGGACTCTGCAGAGGGGAGAGAGGAGGAGCAGGGCCACAGTCCAGAAGATGTCCATGTGTGGGGCTGAGCAGGTTGTGGGCACAGCAGAGGCAAGGGGGCTTGCATAGGAGCCTAAGAAGCAGCCAGCATGCCCTCGGAGGGGTCAGATTGGGAGGAGGTCACGACAGGAGAGAGTTTTCAGTAGGGACTAATCAGAGAGGACCAGTGCCACCCAGAAGTCCAGAAGGTGGCAGCTGGAAGGGATTGTGATTCTGCATCAGCATTTGGAAGAGCGGGATAAGGAGGGACTGGGTGGAGAAGGGAAGCTGGAGGCGGGAAAAGTAGAGCTCTCCTTGGAGGTAGGCATCTGAGAAGCACAAGCTGAGGGAAGACCCTGTCCTGGAGAGTCAGGGTCCTGGCAGAGACTTAACGAGAGGTGAGTCAAGAGCCAGCCAAGAGGGAGAGATCGAAAGGGAAGGGAGAGGGTTGGATAAATGAGAGAGAACCTTTTGGGAGCAGCTGGAGGGGTGGGTTTCCCCTTAAAACAAGTAAACAGGCTGTAGAATTAACGAGCCCATTCTCACTGATAGGTGCTGTGCTAAGTCGATTCGAGTGCGACTCGTCACGACCCTATGGACTGTAGTCCGCCAAGCTCGTCTGTCCTTGGGAATCTCCAGGCAAGAATACTGGAAAGGGTAGCTGATTCTCACTGGTAAGTCTCATCAGAGAAGTTGTCAGCAGGACCTCATACACCTTTTTTATTTGGTTAAGGGTATCCCCTTTTTCCAAACCCACCAAGCATTGTTTAAGGTATACAAGGATTTCTGCATAATTATTAATATCTCATCACCACACAAACTACTACTGATTTTTGGCTAGGATTTTACCTTAATCAGTAACTGAACCTGCCAGGTGGTAAGTGCTCCTAAATATAGCAATGCCTGGGACTTCTCGGATGGTCCAGTGGGTAACATTCCCCTGCTCCCAGTGCAGGGACCCTTGGTTGAATCCCTGGTTGGGGAACTAGATCCCACTTGCTACAGCTAAGACTGAAGATCCTTCATGCCACAGCCAAAGAAAGAAAGAAAGAAAAATATTAGAAAACAACAATAACAACAACAACACTTTAAAAAAAGCTGTAAGCGAGCATCCACACACACTCACAGGCACACTCACCACTTGCAAACACTCACAGCCTAGGTCTGGACATGGGACTCAAGGCAATGACTTGCAACTTATTCAACCAGGGTGGGGGAGCGGTGGACACCGCATTTCTTCCTCTTGCCTCCAGCACTGACTATTGTGCAAGGGATCAGAAACCGGAGCCAAGAGGAGGTGGAGACAACAGCAAAAGCTCGTCATGGAGAAGTTCAATGACTCAGATCAGAGAAAGAAGAGGCATCAAGTCAGTATCTGAGCCACAGAGGCCACAGCACCCATTTTTCTCCTCTGTCTCAGTCTTTAGCCTCTCTTTCCCTCCAGCCCTGTCCTCTGTCACTCTGACTTTCATTTCAGGTCATGTTATAAATTCACCCACCCAGCACTGGCCCTCTCTCCTGACTGAGGGCTTTCTCCCTGTTCTTAGGAAGCTTGCTTCTCGTCAGCTCACCTTCATCCTCTGTTGACCCAGATGAGAACCTGGGCTTGGAGCAGGACAGAAAGGAGCAGAAGCTTCTGTGCTGTGTGTGCCCCCTGGATGTGACTCCCTCAGGTCAGAAGCTGAACAGCATGTGAAATCTGTTTCCTGTCCCTCACTGCCCAGCCCTGCCTGGGCTTCCAGCAAGTGGAAGTCACCCTTCCCCATTGCCTCTCTTTCCCCCTCTTTGAAGTGAGGCAGACAAGGAAAATGAGCAAGAGACAGCAAAAGAGATTTCTTGACATTTAACATTTTTTCCTGGAGATATACAGGCAAGAAGAGGCAAAGGGGTCACCAGAGGCCACACCTCTGTGCCATGCAGGAGACCCAGGTTCTATCCCTAGGTCAGGAAGATTCCCTGGAGAAAGAAAAGGAAACACGCTCCAGTATTCTTACCTGGAAAAGTCCATCCATGGAGGAGCCTGGTAGGCTACAGGCCATGCAGTCATAAAGAGTTAGCTATGCTTGAGTGACTAAGAACAGAGGCCATACCCATTTCTCTGGGTCTCAAACACTTGAAAAATTGAGTCCCTGGGCACAGTATGCGCCCCCCACCCTACCCCTTCCCAAAAGACAAGTAACTTTAAAGAATGAAGTCAGAACTTATTTAGCCCCATTTATTATTTGAATAATAATAAATGAATAGGTAATACAGTCACATGGTTCAAAATTCAAAATGTACAAAAGATATGTAGTATCAAGTCTCCCTCCCAAGTCCCTACCTCCTGGTTCCTCTTCACAGAGGCAACCAGAGTTACCCGTGTCTTCTGAATATGCATCTATAAGATATGAAAATATGGATTTATGTGATCCTCCCCCATAAAACACAAATGGAGGTGCCTGGTCCACAATTCTGTGCATTGCCTTGTTCTTTAGAAGAGTAATTTGTATAAAAAGATATAGTTTTATAGCTGCGGAGTATTGCTTTGTCAAGCTGTATTAGAACTTACTTAACAAATCTTCTAGGGAAGCAGAGTTCTATTATTTCCGATCTCTGGACATTTGTGGAGAGACCCCGGATCCTGAAGGGACAGCCTGTGGGGGAGACTCCGCCCCCAGAGGCCCTGGCTCATTTGCATGCTCACACGTGATTGGTCAGCCCCTCGCCCCCCCCCCCCCCCCATGGCATGGTGTGACTGGTCTTTCTGCTTCTCACCCTTGGCTCTCACCCAGTCTCCCATGTTGGCTATTGCCAAGTTCAGAGGACAATGGTCACACCACACACCTGGCACAAAATGACCACTCCTCATTACCACTGCACCCACAAACCACCTCCAGTGCTAACTAGAGCTGCTGCTGTCTCCATGAGCATCCTCTGCAAGAGGACGCAAGACAGGCCTATACAAATGGGCAGAAAGAACTGTGGGGAAACACCCTGCCCCAGGACTGGGGGAAGGGGCAGCTCCCAGACCCAGGGAGACAGACGGGGGCTGTCCTCTCAAGCTAGATGGCCCTTGCATTTTCAGACTTCCACGGGCCTAGAGTCAGAGGAGGAGACCAGAGTTGAAAAGTGAGAGCTGAGGAACATCTCCTCAGGGCTGGGAGGTAAATCCCAGGTTATAAGAATAGGTAAGAACAGGAGGAGGTGAGGCAAGAAGGAAGAGGGAGAAGGAGGACCAGAATGAGAGGAAGCATGTGCCAAAGGGTCCCTTCCAGCTGGACTCCTGGATTCACAAGCCTGCCAGGAGTCCTGCCCAGGGCCTCTAGGCAACAAGCCCCATAGAGACCCCGCATCCTCTCCTCCCAGGTGAGGACTGGGGAGTTTCAAGAGAGACCAGGCATGGCCTAAAACGATCTGGGGAAAGCAGAAAGCAAAGACCAAAAAAAGAAAATGAAAAACACCAAACCGAGGAGTCTCCTAGAAAGGTGTAACCATGACTCCAGACTCTCATCTGACCATTCCTCTCCTCTGTGACAGGAACCCAGCTTGTTGGGGTGCACAGAGCTGAGAAGCCCCTGATTCAGGCAGCATAGCTTCAGGATGATCCCAGCGAGGCGGTAAGCAAGGGAGGACGATGGAGGAGAGAGAGGACCCCGGAGCATGAGGAGGGAGAAAAGGCACAGGCTCCCCAGTTCCTGGCCCTTCTCCCCACACTCCCAGACCCTGGAGCTCCAGTCTCATTCCCCATCCCAGGGAACACCTAGTTCTGGAAGAAGCCCGCGTGGGAGAAGTCAGGGAGATCAGGGGCACAGGCAGGAGCCTTGGGCAGGCAAGCCAGGGAGTTCACCTCACAGGACCCAGCATCCTGGTCTTCTCGGAAGTAGATGGAGTCAGCAGAATTGATGGAGGGGTCCTCGTCAAAGAAGTTGTAGGGTCGCAGAAAGAAGCCCACACCATTCCCCACTGTCACCGTGTTGGGAATGTCCTCTGCATGTGGGATGTGCAGGAAACCAGCTGTCACCCAGGCCACCAAGTCCTAGCGGGGGAAGAAAGGGTCATGAGGCCTGGTGCTGCTAAGGACACCTCTGCCTCCCACAGGATTCACTTTGGGAGTCCACCATCACTCTCAGTTCAGTTCAGTCCAGTCACTCAGTTGTGTCCGACTCTGCGTCCCCATAAATCGCAGCACACCAGGCCTCCCTGTCCATCACCAACTTCTGAAGTTTACCCAAACTCATGTCCATCAAGTCAGTGATGCCATCCAGCCATCTCATTCTCTGTCGTCCCCTTTTCCTTTTGCCCCCAGTCCCTCCCAGCATCACCACTACTCTAGAGGGCTTTAAATCTTCAAATGTTTTTTTCATAGTAGCCTAGAAGTCAAAGCATAAATAATCAAGTTCATATTAGGAGCAACACCAGCCTCCAATGTCCCAGCCTGCAGGTGCCATTTCTGACATTTCCCATCACATTGCCATCAGCCGACCCATCCCAAGAGAAATGGTGACAACCACAGGCTACTTCAGCACCTCCCCTGACTCTGGGAGAGTTCCCAAACTGTGACTGAAGGAAGGAGAATGGAGGAGAGCAGATCAGGTTTGGGTGACAGAAAAGTTCAGCATTTGGAAATTAATCCTTTAGTGGTGAAGACAGAAATGAAGTTTTAGGTATAAGAGAGGTGGTCTTCCCTGGTCATTCCAGCCCTTCTGAATCCTGGGGCCCTTAAAGGACTCAGTCCACAAGCAGAGACTGAGAGAGCTGCTTCCTCGAGGAAAGACTGGAGCTTAGCCAGGGTCTGCAGATGAAGCCCAGCTTAGGAAGTTGCCCCCACAAGTAGTGAGCAGATCCACAAAAGCACAGAAGCAGAAGTCAGCTCAGCCCTCCAGGTGATCACGGGTTTTCAGGCCCCCTCCCACCAAGGGAAGGTGGGGCTGATCTCCATGTTCCCCACCCCTCCCTCTTCTCCCATAGTCAGCTGACCTTTCCAGCAATTGTCTCATTGTTGATGAAGTCAGCAAAGTCCACGGTGGGAGTCCAGGGGTCATTCTGGTTGAAGACGCTGGAGCTGCTGGGCTCTGTCTCCTTCCTCTGGGTCACGGCCAGCTGGTACCTAGAGATGCTCTGGTCAGGGGTCCATGGTCACTGTCCCTGTCCTGCAGCCTGATCATCATGGAAGGGAGCCGAGCCCATGGACCTCAGCTTCCCAGCTCATCCACACCCTCACCGTGATGTCACCCTAGTGTGCAGCCGTTTTCCTGCACATCCCACATCCCACCTAGTGGGTGGCCAACATTTTTTTTTTAAAGATACAGTACTTGGCTGATCTTTTTCTTTGTCTTTCTTTTCTTTTTGACCTGAGCCCAACATCTTTTCATGTCCTTTTCCTGTTGATCCCTTTGGATTTCATAGCATCAGGAAAACAGGAAAGACTTATCTGCCTGGGCCCTAGCCTTCCAGGCGGACCATGTGTCTACTGTAGGCCGTTTGATAACCAGGAAATGTTTTGTGCTCTTACCTCACCTTGTGTAGAATTGGAACTGGGTTCCCAATTGCCCCTCCCAACATGCGCTTCTGATCTCATCCACCCACCTCCAACAATACGCATCACCCACCTCCCCCAGCTGACCGCTCTCTCCATGGAGCTGTTCTGGGGCAGCGGCCCCCCAGCAAAGCTGACCGTCTGGATGCGATAGCCGCGAGGGTGCCCCCACTTGTTGTTTTGCTTGCTGGCCAGGTACAGGTAGCGAGGGGAGGCCCCTCCCAGAGGGAAGGTGGCCTGATCCTCGGTCTCCAGCTGCTTCCGGGTCACCTGCAGCCTCTGTGTCTGGTGCTCAGGTCTCCAGGGTACCGTCGCGGGGACAAAAGCCATGTCCTCAGCCCAGACCCAGTTCTCCAGTCCTGGAGGGGTGAAAGGATGAGGAAGGGCTGGTCAGGCAGCTGCCCCACCCCACGGACTCTGCCTGCACCTGGCTTCAGAGTCGGGGCCAAAGAGAAGACCAGACTGAGTGCGACCCCTGCTTCCCTCCCCTCATCCCAGGATCTCCACATCTTTCAGCCAAAGCTGATAACCTCTGAAATATTTCTTCAAGAATTTCACTCCTTCCTTGTTTCACACTTATTGGTGAAGACACCTGTGCTCAGGGCTGGGGACACTCTGATGAATGTAACCTTATCCTTCTGCTCTCACAGAAGTCGAAGGAAAGCCAAGCCCTAATGAGCCTACAGTGTGAGAGGAGCACATTCAATATTCACAGTTAGAGGAACCCAGGTATAGGCAGGAAGAGAGGCAGTTCTGGTCCACGTTGCAGCCTGGCCTTAAGGATGTCACCATCCGAGATGGCATGGCAAGGTATTCAAGGCTGGAGCAAAAGAGGAGCAAAAGCAAAGAAGCCCAGTTTTCACCTATTGTGTGTGTTTCCAGGGACACAGAGGGTGAGAGTGTGGCTAAAACAGCATAGGGAAGAATCTGGAAGGCAGGTGGCAGCTGCCCTCTGAAAGGACAGGCCTTGGTGGTCCTTTTGCAGTTGGGAATCCATTAGTGATGGGGAAACTGGGAAATGTGTGAGGGAGCAGGCTGTCCTGGGCTGGTAGGTCCCTCTGAGCACAGGGTGAACCCTGGAGTCGAAGTAGCAAAGAGAGAGGCCTCGCACCAGAGGGGACTGACAGTAAGGCCAGGAGATGGGTTGGAGATATCCAGCAGCAGAACAGAAAGAAAAATCTGGTGATGAAGTCAATGTGGGGAACAACAGTGAAACATCATGGACTCCTAAATATCCCATTACCTTGGCTCTCTGTGACCACCAACTCCAGAAACTTTTTGGAATATTCCACAGTATCCTCTCTATCCTTCACATTTAAATGTATTGTGCCCAGAGATGAAAACTCAAGGAGAAAGAGGGCCCACTTGCCAAGGAAATGTGCTCCTGGGGATATCCAGAGCTGGCCTACATGTGCCAGGGACTCAGCAGAATGCGCCCAGATCTTTCCCAACACCAGCGCTGCAGGCAGACACAGATAAGCTAAAAAAACAAATGTCTGCCTCACTCAAGTGGGACCCATATAGGTGCCAGGGAGGGAAGAGGGCAAAGAGGACCCTTAGCCTGGATACTGTCTCTTCTCTAAGCTTAGCTGTTTCCCAAGATTTTCTGATGAGGTCATGTGGATGGAGTCTGGCATCTCTGCACCCAGCCAGCGAGCTAAGATCACAGGGAAATTCAACAGTCAATTCTCTCCCATTCAGCTAAGAGAAAGCACGAAACTCCAAAACTGCATACCCACATCTTCCTTTCCTGGGAAACCTCCATCAAACCCAAAGCAAATAGTGACAACTCCTCAACCCCCTGTCCAGAATCAATGCCTCTGCCAGCACATCTTACCTCCCACATCCAGATCCACTTTGTAGTGGGCACTGTGGGTGTGGACGGTGCCCAGTGTGTTCTCCCGAACCTGGTTTCCGTATTTTCGGGCAGCACCAAAGAGGAACGCTGAGCTGATGTAGCCCGTGGCATGGAATTTGACTTCTATGGCCCCGTTGGGGTGGAAGACCAAATCCCACACATAGTCATAGTTGAGCAAGGTCGACACAGATCTGAAGACCAGCACTGTCTCCACAACGCCCCCAAAATAGTGGGAAACAAAATCTGAGTGGTGTCGCCTCAGGGGCAGGCCCTGGTTCTGCTCAAACACACAAAAGGCATCGTGTAGTGTCCTGGGGGCTTGGGACTCCAGAAGGAAGTGCCAGTCCACGTAGGTGGCCAGATAGGGGCAGTCCACCCCTCGGGTCAGGGGCGTGGCAAACTTGCCCATGCCAAAGCAGCCATCCATATAGCGAGTGAGCATTGCTGCTGGGGTATTCCCACCATAAATAGCCACGGCCTCTTGCAGGCTGATCTCATAAGCCAGTCGTTCTCCTTGGAATCGAATGTCAAAGATCCTTGGACCACTGAAAGCTCCGAGGCCAAAGGAGAAAGTCCACAATGAGGAGGTCACTCGACTGCCTTGGACACTGAAGCGGGCGCCCTGAGGATGGAACTGCAGAGGGGGAGCTGGACCCGGGGGCACCTGGGACTTCAGGGACCAGGACCCACCTGTGCCGTTGTCTGGGATCACCACCACATTCACCTGGCCAGCCTCAAACTGCTCCTCCAGCTGGGCCAGACTCTCATAGTAGCGGCCCTGAAAGAACACCTTCTGGATGGTCCATTGGGCAGGGTCCAGAGCCTTGTGATCTACCAGCAGCTCCAACCCTATGGGGTGCGGATAGTACCCAGCCCCTGAGATGTTGTAGTAGAGGCCAAACCAAGTGGCCCTGTCCCCTGATTGCAAACCGCGGGGGGCTGTGGTCATGGTCACCAGGTTCCCTCCTCCTTGTCTGTAGGAGCAGCAGTGGTGGAGGACACCAGCAGCCTTGGGCAGCTCTCTGTTGAAGATCATCTGGTCTATGTCCAGGTACTCTCGGAGAAGCACGGGGCGTCGGTAGTAGGGCAGGGGCCCCCCGTGACGCTCCACAGTCACATCCCGCATGTAGGAGGGCTGGGGCAGTGGCCCCACCAACAGCTCAGTCACATTGGGCTGCAGTTGTTTGCCAAAGAAGACGATGGCCAGTGCCTCCCGGGCAGGTGGGGGGCTCCCCCTGTCCAGGTGGGCCAGGGCTGCCGCCTTGGGGGGCAGCTGCAGCTCTACTGAGAAGACGCAGTTGTCTGAGGGTCGGGCCTGGGCTGCATCCACCAGGTCCGGCCCCAGCTTCTGGGTCAGGAAGCTCATCACAGCCCTCAGCTCTTCCCGGCTCAGGTCTGCAAACAGCTGGCTGTGGTCAGGGTGTGTCCAAGGCTGGACACTGGGGGTTCCGGAGGGGCAGTAGTGAGGTTGGCTGGTTTCACCTCCATCTCCTCCCCTGCCAGCTAGTAAGACACACACCAAGGCAAAGATGGTGATGACAGCCAGAGCAAGGAGCACCAGGGTGGTCTTCTGGTTCATGGTCCCGTGATTACAGAGACAGAGGATTGAAGCAAACTGGAAACTTGCGTTCTCAGGCCAGCAGAAGAGGGTCTCTTCTGGCCCCTGTATTGAGGGTTCCTGGACTCTGGCTGAGGTTTTCAGTATTCCGATGCAAAGGAAACAGAAGGTGGGAAGAGCATGGGAAGGCTGGGGGCGGGGTGGGGCGGCTGGGGCAGCGGGGGCGGGACTAAGGCAGGGCAGCAACGATTTCCACAGACCTTACATGGCTTTGTCTTCCAGACTCCCAATTCAGATTCTGCTCTCTGGGTCAAGGGAAATCTGGTGTATGGGGAAGGGGTGGTAGAGATTTCAAAATAATGCTGCTAACCAGAATGAGCATAGAAATGCATAGAAATGCCAGAGGGGGGCAGCCC
Source organism: Budorcas taxicolor (assembly GCF_023091745.1). NCBI lineage: Eukaryota > Metazoa > Chordata > Mammalia > Artiodactyla > Bovidae > Budorcas > Budorcas taxicolor. Next base: position 42,526,768 of record NC_068928.1, on the reverse strand, counting down.
CTTGGCCCCCTCAACCCCTCTTCTTTCCCCAGCCCCCACTTTCCCAGGGCCAGATGTTTCCTTTCCTGCAACTGGAACTATTGTCCTCCTTCCAAGAACCCCCACCCCCACCCCCCCTTCAGTTTCCCAAGCAGCATTTCTTGGCCAGGTCTGTCCCCCTTGCCCCCTCTCCTCCCTGGCTAATTTCCCTGGCCAGAATCCCTAATATTCTCTGGGGGATTCTAGATACTTCAAAAGTCAAACAGAAGAAATTCAAGTAAAAATTCATAATACTCTTTATTATAAATTACACACACCATGAGGTTTTAAAAAAAATTCTATTTTTCCATTTCAATGCACATACATAAAGAAATGTCTGGTATAACGTTCACCAAATGTGAATACCAGCTATTTCTGAGTGGTAGGATTTGTGATTTTTTTTTGCCTGAATATTTTAATAACAGCATCATTTGTATAAATTCATCATTTTTAAGACAATGAACTAGAAACAGGAGTTTACCAACAGGGTATATGGGGGTTTATGTGGTAGGAGGCTATTTCCCAAGGGTCGAGTGTCAGGAGAGCAGGAAGTGGAAATAGGAAGGAAGGTACAGGTCTTAGCACCACCACCACCCTGCCCTGCCCATGTTCCTCTATACACTCAGGGCTACAAGTCTTGGTAAGAGAAAGGCGGCAGGTCCGGGACACAGGCTGCCAGGTGGGGAATGCAGGCCACGTGATTCACACTACAGAGACCAGCATCCTGGCCTTTCTCAAAGTAGACACTGCCAGGGGAGAAGATGGAGGGGTCCTCATCAAAGAAGTTATAGGGTCGGAGTAAGAAGCCAACTCTGTTCCCCAGAGTCACTGTGTTGGGGACATCCTCAGCGTGGGGGATGTGCAGGAAGCTGGCTGTAACCCAAGCCACCAGGTCCTGCAGGAAGAGGAGGAGCTGGAGATTTTGGAGGCAAGACCCAGAGAACCTCCCCTCAGCCACAATCCCCAGTCTCTGGCCCCAGGCCCAAATAACAGGCTTCTCATCCATGTTAGCAGCTGTAGTTTGGTCCCAGAGCTAACCTCGCCCTAGGAGGGAAGAGCCATGTTGGTCATCAGGGGACTCGCTGGCCCCTAATCTAACAGCTGGAAACCTACCATTCCCTCCATCCTACAGCCATGACACTAGGCTCAGGGGAGCCCTGGTCCTCTGCCCCTAGGGCTACCAACCTCTCCTAAGAGGGTCTCATTGTTGATGAAGTCAGCAAAGGCCGCAGTGGCTGTCCAGATGTCATTCTGGTAATAGATGCTGCTGCTCTGGGACTCCTCCTCCTTCCTCCGGGTCACCACAAGCTGGTATCTGACCAGGAATGTTGTAGGAAGGGCAGTGTCAGGAAACATCAAGGGCCTGGACAGCCCAGATAGCCTTTGGATCAGGTTCTGTGTGAGACTGATTCCCGTCCCATTATCTGCTTGGATCTGAGAGATCCGGGGGTGAAGGCTCCACTGAGGTTAGTGAGCTGGGGTCTCTTAAGAGCTGGGATGGGAAGGGGACCAGCCCTTCCCTACCACCCAGTTCCCCGGGGCCCTCCTCACCTCCCCCAGCTGAGGGCCCTCTCCATGGTGCTGTCCAGCGGCATGTGTATGCCAAGAGGGCTGTGGATCTGGATTCGGTACCCGCGCTGATGACCCCAGGCATTAGTCTGGTTGCTAGCCAAGTAAAGGTAGCGGGGAAGGGGGCTTCCCAAGAAAAAAGCCGTCAGGTCCTCCCTTCCCAGGACCTGCCGAGTCAGCTGTGGGCGCTGCAGTTGGTGCTCCGGACTCCAAGGGGCTGCCACAGGTTTAAACACCACGTCTTCAGCTACCACCCAGTTTTTCAGCCCTGCCAGGGTGAGGGGAGGGAGAGGAGTTCCACACCAGGTGAGACAGGTCCCTTGTCATCTCTGTGATGCCCACTGCACTAGCCTGAAAAAGGGCTGCAGAGCCCAGCAGACAGCACTCTGCGCTGGGAGCCAGCGATCTGGACTTGAGGGCTAGCTGATCTTCCTTGAACCTGCCCTGTCCAATAGCTACCACCGGTTACAAGCAGCTTTCAATTTAAAACCTCTGTTCCTCAGTCACACTAGCTACCTTCCAAGTGCTCAACAGCTACCTATGGTTGGTGGCTAACAGACTGGACAAGGCAGGCATGTATTTCTATCACTGCAGAAAGTTCTGGGCCCTGGTCTATCCAATAGACCTTGGACCAAATATTTGCTTCTCTGTAGTGAAGCAAATATGGTTCACCTTATGAATCTCTACACTAGGCATAAAAAAAGTTGCTCTATGGCTGAGCTCCATAAATGGAAAAGCACACACAGGTGGCTAACAACATTCTTCTAACTATGAAAGGGATTTTTGTCTTGGAGAAGCTGGCTGGAAAAACCTGATCCCCTCTTCTGGCGCCCTGCATACTCCTCCTGACTCTGAAACTTTGTTTTTCTTCTCTTCTCAATTTGGCAGGGACCACTTTGTCTTTTTCACAAATAAATACATTTGTATCTTTAAATTGTCTGGGGTGAGCCCTGAAAGGGTATACTCTTTCTGCAGGTTCAGACTGTCAGTTCCTTCCAGTCTGACTTCCATGAAGGTGCTGGCACAAGGGAGCTGTGTGCAGGCGCCTGACACAGCCTCTGGCCCACAGCACGAGCCTGCGCTGCATGCTCTAAGGATCCAGTAAGTGTTACTTGATTTTATGTCCTAAGACAAGGGTCTTTAACATCAAAGTGCTGGAGAGAAAACTTCAGATCAGAAAATAGTCATATACTGAATTTGTCAAAGAATAATCTAGTTAATACTAGCATTTCCATCGTGCTCTTTTTTTTTTAGCTCTCCTCCCCTCCACCTCCACACCACACACACACACAGAGGCACATGTGCCATCTTTACGCTCAAGAGGATATGAAAATGTTTCACAGGAAATATGCCGAGTTACAGTGCATTATATGCGGGCAGCCACTTTCTGACCCATCTCCCCCCACTCTCCTCGATCTCTGTAACTGTAAAATAGACAGGGTCTGGCGGATTCCAAATTTTCTCTCTGGGCAAACAGTCTGATTTGGTTAATTATTTTCTGAACTGGACAAAAAACTGTCAAGAGGAGAAAGTCCCCTTGGTGTTTAGAGCCCTACTTGAGAAATCCCTCTACATTTGCATCAAGCCTGTTGCAGGCCTGCCATGTCACCGGAGAGCCTATTGTGATGACGCGTGCTGGCAGGAATGGGCTGGGCCTCCCCAGAAGGCGCCTGGGCCCCTATGCTGTCTCCCCAGTCGTCTGAAATCCTGTGGGAGCAGACCCCAGCCAGCGCCTCCCTCTCTCAGGCCCCAGCACTACCTCCACTCTATAAACCTCTTCAGACGCTGCTTCCTACCTCTGCTCATCCCCTTGCTTTCCCCACCTCCACTCTCAGAATAATGAAGAACTCAGAACCCCAACTCCAGCTGCATCCAGCCTGACAAGGCCAGTTCCCTACCCACAGACAGGCTAAGGCAGCCAGCTAGCCAAGCACAGCCATTGTTTCATTTTAAAATTGCAGGTCAGAGGGGCCAGGCAATGGAATCCTATCTTCTGCTAAACCCCCAGTAGACCCAGCATCTAGGTTGACTGCAGTCAAAACACTCACATCAGTCCCTGCTGTTGCCACAAGAAACTGTGGTACTGGAATGCCACCCTCTTACCTCTTTGGGCTTGATGTGGGGGTCTCCCTTCCCTCTGGCCCACCCCAACTCTCCGTCCTCATCCCCCGGGACACTCACCTGCCACATCCAGGTCCAGCTTGAAGTGGAAGGCATGTGTGTGCACCGCCCCCAGCACTTGCTCCCCAACGCGGTTCCCAAAGAGGAGGCTCTCCTCTCCCCCGCTCAGGAAAGCTGTGTTGATGTAGCCCGTGGCATGGACCCGCCCTTCGAGTGCCCCATTTGGGTGCAATACAAAGTCCCAAATGTAGTCATAGTTGCCTACAGAGGACACAGACCTGACTACGAGGGCCGAGCCAGCCAAACCACCATAGAAATGACTCTGAAGCTGATTGTGGTGCCTTCGGAGGGGGAGTCCCTGGGCCTCCTCAAATACACACACAGCCCCCGGGAGCAGCTGGACTGCCCCTTGACCCACCAATACGTGGGTGTCCACCATGGTAGACTGATAGGGGCAGTCTACTCCCCGCACCAAGCCCCGGCTGTGACGGCCAAGTCCATAGCTGCTATCAAGGTATCTGGTCATCATGGTCTTGGGCGAATCGGCACCATAGATAGACACACACTCCTGGACACTGACTTCATAGGCCACTCGTTCACCCTTGAACCGAACATCAAAAATCCTCATGCCACTGAATGCCCCATGGCCAAAGGTAAATGTCCAGAGGAAAGACTCCACCAGGTGCCCTTGGACGCTGTACCGGGAGCCCTGAGGTGAGAACTCGAGAGGTGGGAGAGGACCTGGGGAGACCCGGGAGCGGAGGGATGAGGCCCCATCTGGCAGGGGTAGAGGAACTCTAACCACGTCCAGCCGGCCAGCCTTAAACTCCCATTCCAACTGACCCAAGTCTGCATAGTAGTGGCCGAGGTAGAAAACCTGCTGGACAGCCCAGTAGCCAGGGTCCAGAGCCCTATGGTCCAGCAGTAGCTCGAGCCCCACGGGGTGAAGAAAAATCCCGACACCTGAGACGTTATGGTAGAGGGCTATCCAGGTAGCACGGTCCCCTGAGCGCAAGCCACGAGGGGTGGCATGCAGAGCCGCCAAAGTGGAGCCATTATAGTTGAAGACAGAAGCCAGGAAGACTGGGGCCTTGGGGAACTCCACCTCTTTCAGATGCATCCACATCTGGGCAGATTCGGTTGCCAGCATGGGGCGTCGGTGATACGGCAGGGGGCCCCCATGACGCTCCACGGTCACATCCCGCATGTAGGAGGGCCGGGGCAGCGGCCCCACCACCAGCTCCGTCACATTGGGCTGGGGTTGTCCGCCAAAGAAGACGATGGCCAGTGCCTCCCGGGCAGGTGGGGGGCTCCCCCTGTCCAGGTGGGCCAGGGCTGCAGCCTTGGGGGGCAGCTGCAGCTCTACCGAGAAGACGCAGTTGTCTGAGGGTCGGGCCTGGGCTGCATCCACCAGGTCTGGCCCCAGCTGCTGGGTCAGGAAGCTCATCACAGCCATCAGCTCTTCTCGGCTCAGGTCTGCAAACAGCTGGCTGTGGTCAGGGTGTGTCCAGGGCTGGGCACGGGGGGATACAGAGGGGCAGCGGGGAGGCAGGCTGGAGCCACCACGGCTGGTCAGCAAGACATAGGCCAGGGCAAAGATGGTGATGAGAGACAGTGCCAGGAACACGAGGACTACCTTGAGATTCATGGTGAATGCTGAGAGCTGAAAGGAGAGTCCCACCAGCTGCTCCTTCCAGTTACTGACATCAAATCAGGGTTTATATTCAGGAGGATGGATAGGAATAGCGAAAACTCCACCCTGTGGGTTGGACGGGAAATTTCTGACCTTGATTTATATAATTCTGCTCCAATTTTCTGCTCTGTGGTTTGGCTCAAGGTACGACTTCCACGTGCATCGCCCTGGCCCATCTCTGAACTCCTCCCAACAGCACGGTCAGTACCCACTCCCAAGCGCCATCATTTAGAGATTAGAGGGCATTTGTATACACGCTAAACTCTACCTACTGCCCAGAATGGGTCTGAGGAAGAATGCAAATCTTAGATGCCCGATCAAGTCCTATGAGCTACATGCAACCACTCTGGCCACTTTCCTACCTTCTGGCAGGCACTACCCCCAGTATTTCCAGGATCCACTGCCCAGTTCAGCAGTAAGCACTGTGTTCTGCCAGATGCCTAAGGCCAAGCCCTTGATCTGTAGTCTCAGGCCTCTTCCATCTAGTCCGTTGAGAAACGAGTGGTGAAGACCTGGCCACAGCAATTTGTATATCAATCGCAGGTCCCAAAGCGGCGTGACCTCAGGGGACTTACTTATCATGAGACTCAGTGTCCTGATCTATAAAGAAGGGATAAAACTACCCTAGAGATTCATGGAGAATAAATGTGATCATGCAGATAAAGTGCTTCACAGAGCCTGACACAGGGCAGGCATTCAAAAATGGTCAGCTACAGGTACTGATCTCTGAAATAGAATAGAAGGGATGTTCCTCCACCATTCAAGACCTTAAGTCTTTTTTTTGTAAAGACGATGGATCCCAGATCATTGGATATCAGTACACTACTCTGCAAGGTGGAAGTTAAGGAAACTTTTATTTCAGAGGGAGCTAAGATCCCAGACAGCCCTCCAAGTCATTTGAAAGCCAAAACCAGGAGTCCCTGGCATATCCTCAAGAAACTTAAGACATTATTCAGAGAGAAGTATTGTATAAAGAAGATGGGGTGGGGTATGTCTCAGGCCAGGTGATTCCCCACACATGGAACTACAGCACCCTCTACTGACAGTTCAGGGTATTACTGGAGAAGGAAGGAAGGAGCTGGGATCTTGTCAGTGTAGAAGGCAAGTTAGGTTTGAGAAGAGTTATCTGGTGGCTCAGACGGGACACAATCTGCCCGCAATGCAGGGGACTGGGGTCCAATCCCTGCGTCAGGAAGATTCCCTGAAGGAGGGAATGGCTACCCACCCAGTATTCTTGCCTGGAGAATTTCATGGACAGAGGAGCCTCGCAGGATATGACTGACTTTCACTTTCTTTCAATTTGCATTTAATTCAGACTGCACACAAATGAAGGACACACTCTTGCCTCTTGGTAGGCAGAAGCCTCAGTCTTTTCATTATTTCAGAGAAAAGAGGCAGCTCAATTGGAGTAAAGACACCCAATAGAGTGACTGGAGGTATATATCAAGGTGGGTGTCCCAATGTGCACACACCTAAGTGTGAGTATGTCCCAGGCCACCAGAGCATCGCATCAGCGTCTGCAGCTTTAGAAAGAGGTCAAAGTACCTGTATTTTTAATAATTTCTTGACATGGTAAAAGAATTTTACATTACGATCCAAGGGCAGTAGGGGGAGGAGGAGGCGTACTGGAACAATCCAACAAACAAAAAGGGAAACTGAGAAACACAGGATGGGAGGAGGGAAGGGTTTTAGCTGGAAGGAGTCTGGAGGGTGGGTAAGGGCACTGCCCAACTAAAACGCAATTGGTTTGTTACTGAATACTATTCATGGGAAGACAGCATCCGAACTCCTCCTCTATAGCATAACGGGAGACCAAAATGATGCGCTCAGATGGAAATATGATTGGAGGTTGGAAGACAGAGATGAGGCGGGGAAGGGGCAAGGATAAAAGTCAGCAACAGACACTGAGAGAAAGAGAGCCACCAACAGACTCTCCAGGAGTGGCAGAATAAAAACGTAGGGGTTGATGAGGGTTAACACAAAAGTTGTAACAAGTGGTATCTCTGGAAGATTTGAGAGATAAGAGGCAACTCTTCTATGGTTGTGACTTGCTCGGCAGATTTCCACATACACACACTGTGTACCTGCATGCGTGTGCATGCACGCACATATACACACCAGTGACCACTTTCCCGGGAAGCACAATACTACAAATAAGAAAACATTTTCCCCAGAGGGAAAGCCTTGTAGCAGCAGCAGCATCTGGCCTCACAGCTGCAGACACCCTTACCCCAACTTACAACTGGCCTGGGAAGAGGCAACCAGGGGTCAGAGGACAAGCCTTTGCAAAAACGCCCAAAGGGACCCGAGTCACAGAGGAAGGGGCCTTCCCCACTCCCTCTGCTTCTCATCTCTCAGCTCTCCTCCAACTCACAGCCTCAGGCACCAAAAGGCTACACTATCAGGAGACAATGGGCCCTGGTGGAAGAGGACTAAGACACCCATCTCCTAAACAGAGTGTGTATGTGTGTGTGAGAGAGAGAGAAAAGGCGAGAGAGACGGGGTTCACAGGTGGGCAGGGCATCAAGTACAGCAGCAAGGCGTGTGTGCTGCACGTGTACGTATATATATCACACACATACATGTATGTGAAAATCCTAGTTATAAAAACATCTGAAGGAGCTAGGGGCTTGGCAGAAGAAGATCTAAGGGGTTTCTTGTCATGATCAGGTTCAAGGTACAATGTATGTAGACGGGAAACCCTCAGTCATCACCAGGGCAACTGTGGCAGGGAGGATCCGACGTCCCAGAGTGGCAAGGGACACTAACCTTCCTTCCGGAAGAGAGGAGTTGGTCCCCGCCATCCCACCCCAGTTCCTACAAAACACCGAGCACATTCCTTCCAGTTCCCTCAGCTTCTAACCAACTCATTATCAAAAGGAAGAAAACACAAAGCCCAAGACACAGGAGGGAGCCGGGGAGAGAAAACACAAGTATTCTTGTGCCAGGATCCTGCACACACAAACCTGGAGTTCTCCAGAAATTAGGACAGGGAGCCGTGGGGGCATTACAGAAGGAAATAGAAGAGTTCCTGAGGCCTGAAAAAAGAGGTAAACACGTCACAGAACTACATGAGAGTTTCATTAGACTCTAACTAAAAACAGAGAGAGGTGTGATTACTATTTCCAGCCAGTTTCCCCATCACGATAGTCATGTAACAAACCAAGGCAATGTCGGTCTTGAGCCAGACTCACAGAGTCCCCTGACCCTGGCCCCGGCCTCAGTACAGTGTCTCTGCATTGCTGCTCCGGGGCCGTTTGATCTTCTCAATATTTTTCAGGATCATGTCATGTAGAGTGACCTGGGAGGAGAGGGATCAGGGAATCATGTGTCTATTCAGCCTCTACCTCACTAGGGAAATGAGACACCCCCACAAACCCCCACCCCTAATCACTCACATGATCCAAATCTCACTAGAGTCTGAGTTCAGGGTGGCTGCCCTTCTACCTCTCTCATACCCTGGACACAGCTGGGGATATCCCAGGGTCCAAGAGTCTAATAAATAACATTTATGAGGCACTTAACATACCAGGAATTACACTAGGTCCTTTAATGTGTTAGATGAAGAACTGCAGTTTGAGGTTAAACTTGCCCAAGGCCCCATATTACAGGTAGAATTAGTTCTAAATCTATGCCTGACGCTAACACCCACATCTTCACCCCAAGACTACACTGCACCCTTTCCCATCCAGGTAGAAAGAAGGGAGAGAAGCACCTAGACACCTTCAATGACCTCATGGGGCTTTCAATACTCAGTTGATGGGCAGAATTTGTTCCATTCATTTTACCTCCAACCCCCAACTCAACCCCCAGAGAGTGGCAAGAAAATAGCCACCAGAACTAACAGAAGCCAGAGCAACTGTGGGCAGGGTCCAAGGTAACTTACATATTGATTCCTTAGCTCTGATATGATGAGCCGAAGGCTGATATATTCTTTCTCGTCAATCTCTGTCACGGTGCGACGATAGTCTTCCTGATGGGGGGCAGAGAAAAGTCTTGTTCCCAAGGCCTGACTGTCACCCACACAGCTCTTCCTAGGACTAGTCACTCCTCCCTGTCCTACCACTTCCACCCTCAGCCCAAAAAACCCTCACTTACCACATGGGGATATTTAGCTATTTTAGAAACCAATTTGGCTCTTGTAATATAATATCTGAAAGGAGAGAGAAGAGGAGAAAGCTGCAGGAGAGCCCGGACGGTGTTCACCACCTCACCAGCCCCCATTCCTGGGCCACACCCCAGCAGCCCTACCTAGAAATCTGGTCCAGATAAGATGCAGCTTCACTCTCAACAGTTCTTAGTTCTGCAACTGTCTCCTCCTGAAAAAAGCAAACGAGTCAAAAGTCACTTCCATGTCATCCCAAGGCAGAACAAAAAGAAAAGGAAAACAGAAATGCAGAGGAAGGGAGAATACTCCCACACCTTCCTCTCCAGTGTCGATCGCAGGTGCCTTACCTGAATGGACACCCCAAAGTTGTTCCCATCTTCTATCCTAGGAATCAGGAGTTGTACCCACATTTTGACCTGGAGGGTGAGGGGATCAAAATACACGTATGAGGACCTCAGCCCTTTCCCCTAAAGCCATGAAGTACACAATTTATGCTGTTGGGGCCACAGGCCAGGAGCACAGGAGCCGAGATACTTAGTCTGCCAGCTGCCACATCACCTCCATGCCCCCAGCCCCATCATCAAGCACAGTTTAAGCCGGGTTATCTGGGGTCAGCCCACAGCTCACTAGCCCCTGCCTCACCGTGTTGCATTTCTCAATCAGCAGCCGGATCTCAGGCTTCACTTTCTCAATAATGTCCACCAGCTGCTGGTTGCTTTTTAGCATCCCATTGGGCATCACAAACACCTTGGTTCCTGGCAGGGATGTGAGGAAGATTAAATTATTTGTGTGGAAGGGCAGGACATAGCATTCCAGGTCTCTCTCTCTTTCCCAGCCCCATGAGACGCTATGACCTTGGCCTTTCATCTGGCATAACCCCATCCACAACCTGACGCCCCCAACAGAATAAAAAAGAGAACACATGGATTAACAGGCTAAACAACAAGTCTACAGTATTCCAAAAGTCTGGATAAGGAAATTTAAATATGCTCTATTTTTCCCATGGATTTGTGAGAGCTCAGGAAGCATGGCTTCTGGATGATTCTCATAAGGAGTACGCAACCCAGATCCCTCTTTCACAGTAGGGTTTGCACTCTAAAGAGATTCTAATGCCTCTGCTGATCTGACGGGGGCAGAGCTCAGGTGGTAGTGCGAGCAATGGAGAGCAGCTGTGAATACAGATGACGGTTTGCTAGCTTGCCTACTGCTCACCCCCTGCTGTGTGGCCACAGACCAGTACCATGACTGAGGACCCCTGCTCTACAGACTTAACGTATCAACTATTATCGAAGAGGAAACAATAACACGGAACTGGCATTTCTGTGAAAAATCTGTGATGTGTAGTTCTCTTCAACCTGTCTCCCTTGACAGTCCACACTAAGACAAACCCTCCCTGTTAATTGGAAGTGCTAAATAATAATGCTTAGAGGACATGGGAATGTGAACTCTGGGAAATAAAATCAGATCCTGCTTCCTGGCCAGGAGAACACATTCTGCATCTACCAGGAAGGGTTGGGGTGGGAGATGGTAAAGGCAGCTCTTACCCTGGAAGGCCTCTTCACATTCATCCAATCTTCGCTTCTTGTAAGTGGGCTAAGGATACAAAGAGATGGGAATTAGCCTGTCGGACATCCACATCCCCATCATAAGTTACCCTTCAAGCAAGTGTAATCCCTTCCTTAAGACAGGTTGTCTTAGGTTATGCACAATTTATTAAGCACATACAAGCCTTTAAGGTAAGATTCTTGCCAAAATGCAACTTAAACTCTGCTGGGAAAACCAACCTTTCAAGAAGTATAAACAAAGGAAGCAATTAGGGGGAATTCCCTGGTGGTCTAGGGGTTAGGACTCGGCACTTTCACTGCCAGAGGCCCAGGTTCGATCCCTGGCTGGGGAAATAAGATCCCACAAAAGGAGCATGCTGTGGCCAAATATAAATAAATAAATAAGCAATTAGGGGAGGGAGAATACTACAAACAACAGGAAAAATGAACCACTGGATGCAGAGTTAGGATAATTAAGGGAATATGTGCAAATGTGCCAATTCCATAAAAACACACAATATTCAATCAACAAACGTATTTAGCAACTGTTATGTGCTGGGAACAATGCTAGATGCTGGGGATACAAAGATAATTAAGATAGTTTTTGCTTTCCAGAACGGCAAGTTCTATCAGTGAGACAGTGATACAGACAAAGAACAAGACAGTGTCATCAGTGTTATAACAGAATGTGGACGTATAACTGGTAACGACTAGGTGCCAAAGACACACAAAGGCTAGGACTGTAGTTACAGGACAAGGAAAATCTTGCCTAGAGTCGTGGGGACAGACCAGATCACTTGCGGGAACCTATAGCTATCTGTCCTATTTCAAACTCACTCTAACAGAGTAGCATTAACACATTCACCGCATGCTACAAACGAAAATCAGGATCTAAAGGAGGTGCTCTGGAGTCGTAATGTCTTAAGAATCCTCATTTCCAGATAAAAATCCCACTGTCTCCTCTCAATACGTTTCAACTGACCAGGAAATAGAGAACAGAGAACCCCTATTGCTTCGGAACACAAAGAAAAATATAGGACACTTACGCCATCCAGTCCATCATGGCTGTTGGTGAGAAGAATGGGGTCAGGGACTGGGAGATTCATGTCTGAGTGGATCTGAGTTAGGTCATGGATGTTTAGGATTGGTTCCTGAAAGAGAGACGCCCACCCCCAAAAACATTAGTCTTTTCAAGATGAACAAAGAAGTATTTCATTCAAAAGGCAAGAAATGAGAGTGCGTTAGTGTACACAACAAAACAGAATCAACACCTCATCTGTCCCACTGGACAGAAAGACCTTGGCCAAGAAAGTTGGGGAATCTAAGGAAAAGAAAAGCGTCTCTCACCTTCAAAAAACTATCAAGTTCTAACAACTTCTTTGGGAAAAAATTTGCCACCAAGTCTTCTGCCTGAAGATGAGGGAAAATACAACCAAATTAGTAACTGTGGGAAGGCCTGTCTCTATAGATATCTCTTCTCTGGGGAACTCCCAACTATTAACCAACACTCACTTTTCTACTTATTTCACTCACCTCACTTGTGATCCGCTCCCTGAAAGAATCAACCTAAAATTAACAAGGAAAGCAATTCAGTAAGAGCAAATCAGCAGCTGGCAACATAAGTATAGGCAGGCTGGGTAAGCCCAAATCCAAATGTCTTTCCCTCACCTTATAATTGTAATGAGAAGCTGAGAGGCCCCCAGACTGCAAATACTTTATTTTTTTGAGGATCCATTTCTCCATCTCAGGAGAGGGAAGCGGGGCTTGAGGGCAGCACCCACCTGTCTTCCCTCCCTCCCTCCCTCCCTCCCAGTCTGAAGCTGTCTGACTTTGAGAGCAGACAAAAGACAAGTAGATGGGGGAGGTGTGAGCTCACAAACGTGTCAACCCCCGTCCAAACCTGGCCTAGGATACTAGGCAACCCTGACGCCAAGGGAAGGAGCAGTAGCAGCGTATGGAGCGGGGACGTTGCTGGGCTGGGGGGCTTTCGGCTGTCACTAGCCTAAAGCACTAAGTCCACCACGTGTCCGCGAAGGTCTTCCCTATTAGACAGGGTACATTAGGCCACCCCATATTATCCTCTCCCCCGATGCCGTCCCCAGGGGTGGGGGGCTGGGCTGAGCCGAGCGGAAGCTCAGGGCTGGTGTCCCCAGGGAGACAAAGACGCCACGGGGAATGGGAAACCGGTCAGACAGCTCGGGGATCGAAGCGAGGGGTAAGGAGGCCTGGGCCGGTGCCGCTACCTTGAGCTTCACTTCCTGATCCACCTTCAGCAACGAGGCCATGGCCGGGCCGGGCCGTGTCCGCTCCGCTGGAGACCGGAGGCGCTGTGGGCTCCGGGGAGGGTGTCAGAAGGAAGGGAGAATCTCGGCTGCTTTCAGGACGCGGCCTCCCTCGCTGGGTCACTCACTGATCACTTGCTCCCTCCCTTCGTGCCGTCGGTCAGCCAGCCCGCCTGCTGCCTGTCCCTGCTGCCTGCTGCCTGCTCCCTCTCTCACTCGCCCTCCCGGCTTTCGCCGCTCACACCGGAAGTTACGTCACAGCCAATCGCCGGGAGCCCAGCGAGGATGCGCACGTGCTCTGCGCAGCCGCGCTGAGGTTCCGCTCAGGGAGCTCGGCGCTTGGCTCTTACCTTCCAGTTCTTGTACCGGGTACGGGTGAAATGAGAGGGAGGATGGTGGAGAGGATTTAGTGAGATCTGAGCCTCAAAGAGACTTAGGGATTGTTTGCCCGGCACTCGCCTTCACGGAAGGGACCTTCTGAGCCGCTGCCCCGTCTCGAGCGGGGACCCGACCGACGATGCCGTCGCGCTCCAGTGACGTCGGCCCGAGGAAGCTGGCTGTCCCAGTGCTGGGTTCTGGGTGTCTAGTCTCTTATGCGCACTGCCTCCTACTCTTGTGGCCGAAGCTGTAGCGTTAGCCTGGAACCTAACAGAAATGCTATTGCACCAGGCTTCCCCACTTTTCTCTGCCACTTAGCCACTTATTCTCATACACTTCCAGATCTCAGAGACCAACTGCCTGATGGATGGGCAAATTGATGCCCAGAGTCGGGTAGTGCTTGTCGAGGCCACACGGTGATTCCAGAAAATCCAAGACCAGGACTCAGATCTCCTAACTTTTAGGGCAATGCTGTATCCATTTTCCTCATAGAAGGCAGAGACTATAACTCTTAACTCACCCATTCATAATGTCTCTCTTAACGTTGGTTATTTCACCATAAAGTGGACTAGGCTCTGGGACAGCAGTATAGAGGCTAGAAATAATGTGAGTCACCTATAGAAGTTAAACGTCTTTTGGTAGCCACTTTAAAAAGTAAAACCGGTGAAGTTCATTTTAATCATATATTTAACCATTTATCCAAATATTTCATCGTGTAACCAATATTTAAAAAATCAATGTGATCTTGTACATTCTTTTCTCATACCAAGTCTTTGAAATTCAGTATGAATTTTATGCTTACTTGCACACCTCAATTCAGAGGAGCCAGGTTTGCAGTACTCAGTAACCTTATGTGTTTAGTGGCTTCCCAAACAGCACAGTTCTGAGAAATCAGAGGTAAACAGAACTCAAGTTCACTGGTCTAATGGAACTTCATACTGGGGAAGATGGCTGGATGGCATCACCGACTCGATGGACATGAATTTGGGTGAACTCCAGGAGTTGGTGATGGACAGGGAGGCCTGGCTGCTGCCATTCATAGGGTCACAAAGAGTCGGATGCGACTGAGCAACGGAACTGAACTGGGGAAAGAGATCAGAAAGTAAACTGACAACATAATTGCAAAATCTGATAAATGTTAGGGGAAATATGGCCGACATTGAGAATACCAGGGGTCTATTTTGGATAAAATGGCCAAGAAAGGCCTCTCAGATGAAGTGACAATTAAGCTCAAATCTAAAGGATGTAAAGGGATTAGCTTGAGAAGGGTGAGAGGAAGAGGCTTCAAAGGTATGGGTGCAGCACAGGCAAATCCTCTGGGGAAGGAAAGAGGTGGTCTAGTTGAAAAAAAATTGAAGCGCATTTATTTTTCATTTTATTCTTTTTTTTTTTTTTTTTTGGCTGCACTTCGTGGCATGCAGGATCTTTCCTGTAATCAGAGATCAAACCTGGGTCCCCAGCAGTGGAAGCATGGAGTATTATCCACTGGACCATCAGAGATGTCCCAGTTGAAGAAACTGAAAGACTAGTTAGTAACCTGGGGGTGGAGTGGGGTGGGGAGGGTTGTTAGGAAACAATTTGGATTAAGTGCAAAGGCAGGTTATCTGATTTACATTTTATCCGGAGCACACCTCTGTGTTAAGAGCAAGGGAGATGGTGGGAATACACAGTTGAATGAAAGGTGACTGACTGTGGTCTTTGGAATCAGAGAAACCTGCCTTCAAATCAGGAGCCTCAGCTCCTTCGTTGTTCAGTCATTCAGTCTCGTTTGACTCTCTGAGACTCCATGGACTGCAGCACTGTCTTTCACTATCTTCCGGAGTTTGCTGAAACTCGTGTCCATTGAGTCAATGATGCCATCCAACCATCTCATCCTCTGTTGCCCACTTCTCCTCCTGTCCTCAATCTTTCCCAGTATCAGGGTCTTTTCCAATGAGTGGGCTCTTCACATCAGGTGGCCAAAATATTGGAGCTTCAGCTTCAGCATCAGTCCTTCCTAACTGTCATATCTTGGGTAAATTATTGAAATGTTGAGTCTCAATTCCCTCATTTATAAAATGTAATTTTGTTATTAATAAATAGTATGTAATTTAGTAGGTTTGTTATGGACACAGGCAGGCACTTGATAAATAGTAGCCACTATCCGATAAGCTAACTGTTCATGCTTAGCATGAAGAGGTTACTCCTTAAATGATAAAATTATTCTCATCCCCACTTTCAGACTCAAAGTCTTTTTCCACTTATTCAAGACCACATACAGTATGGCCCACACTACCATTCTTATTTTTTTTTAATATGTTATTTATTTGGCTGTGTCCAGTCTTAGTTGTGGTATGTAGGATCTTCACTGTAGCATGCAGGATCTTTCATTTCAGTATAAAGACGCTCTAGTCACTTTAGTTGGGGGCGCTTAGTTGCTCTGAAGAATGCGGGATCTTAGTTCCCTGACCAGGAATCAAATCCAAGTCCCCTGCATTGCAAGGCAGATTCCTTGCGCTAATTTCAGGTGAACAGTGAAGGGACTCAGCAATACATAAACACATATCCCTTCTCCCGCAAACCCCCTCCCACTCAGGCTGCCACATAACATTGAGCAAGAGTTCCATGTGCTATATACATCAAGGCAGAATCTTAACCACTGGCCCAGCAGGGAAATCCCACCATCTTGCTTATTAACATCTAACAGTTTTCCCCTTTTTACCTCTCCTTTCTGTTAACACTTGTTCCTAGTAACTTTTGAACTTTGATCTGGAACTTAACTTCAGGAATGCTTTCTCAAATTAACTACATCATATTTTAAGTGAGCCATTACCCTGCATTTCTTTCAGAATTAATAACTTCAGCTTAGAAGCGTAATATGTTTGTGCTTATTGAAATATGGCTTTGTTCTCAAATAATTGTGTTTTGTTTTCTTCAAGTAGAATGTTAGTCGCTTAGTGGTGTCCAACTCTTTGTAACCCCATGGACTGTAGCCTGTCAGGCCCCTCTGTCCATGGAATTCTCCAGGCAAGAATACTGGACTGGGTAACCATTCCCTTCTCCAGGGGGTCTTCCTGACTCAGGGATGGAACCCGGGTTTCCTGCACTGCAGGCAGATTCCTTACCGCCTGAGCCACCAGGGAAGCCCCATAAGAAGAGAGGTACGCATTCCTTTTTTCTTTTCCTCCTCCTTTATCCAAATGTTTTAAGTAATAGGCACTCATTTGTTTATTTATTCAGTGAACAATTGCTGAGGGCACCACTGTATTTAACAAACTGTTTATTCCTGGCTGCTTATGAATCAGTGATCACTGATGACTGGTCTTATTTCAAATTCATGTCCACAAAAGTCACATGGGTGCTCTTGAGAGTCTCAACTGTTCCTTGGCTTGGAGACAACCATCTTCTCCCTGTACCTCATCACATGTCCTCCCTCTGTTTATGTCCATCTCTGTGTCCACATTGACACCCCCCTTTTTTAAGGACAACCAGTCATACTGGATTAATGACCTAACGACCTCATTAACTTGATCATCTGCGAAGATCCTCTTTCCAAATAAGGTCACATTCACAGGTACTGGGGCTTAGGACTTCAATATCTTCCAATTTCAATATCTTCTGGGTAAACAGTTCAACCTGTAACACCTGCCATTATCTGAAGTCACCGTACTCATTTGTTTACATGTTTATTGTCCAGTTCTCTTTTCAAGGATATAAACTATCCGAGTAGTTCACTAGTGTATCCTCCCAGACCTAGACAAGCAACTGGCACATAGTAGGTCTTCAATAAATAGTTGTTGAATTGATGACCTATGGTATGTTTTTGAATATTCAGTTCCTCAGGTACTACACCTACTGATTGTCACATAGTCTCCAAACAGCAGAGCGGACAGTTTACTATGTGCTGGATGTTGCTCCTTATGCTTCATATTATTAGCTCATTTAATCATCACATCACTACCCTATGTGATATACACTATCATTCTCATTTAAGTTTTTTTTTTTTTGGCCACACTGGACAGCATGCGGGATCTTAGTTCCCCAACCAGGGATGGAACCTCGGCTCCCTGCAGTGGAAATGCAGAGTTCTAACTCTTGCCTGGAAAATCCCACGGGCGGAGGAGCCTGGTAGGCTGCAGTCCATGGGGTCACTAAGAGTCGGACACAACTGAGCAACTTCACTTTCACTTTTCACTTTCATGCATTGGAGAAGGAAATGGCAAACCCACTCCAGTGTTCTTGCCTGGAGAATCCCAGGGACGGGGGAGCCTGGTGGGCTGCCGTCTATGGGGTCACACAGAGTCGGACATGACTGAAGCGACTTAACAGAAGCAGCAACCATCAGACCACCAGGGAATTCCCAATTATTCTCATTTTACAAATAAGAAAACAAGATCCAGAGTGGTTGAGTAACTTGCTCAAGGTCAGGGTTGGTAAGTGACAAAGATAGATCTCCAAACCCACAGCTGTAATCTCTAGAAGCCCTCCCTCTCTAGAAGCCCTTTATGTATCTACATCTTTCTGAGATGGTGTTAGTGGCAGCCACACAGGAAGAAGTATTGAATACAACTATGATTCGCCCACTGGTGGCTCAGACGGTAAAGAGTCCACCTGCAACATGGAGTCCCAGGTTCGATCCCTGGGTTGGGAAGAGAGATCCCCAGGAGAAAGGAAATGGCTACCCACTCCAGTATCCTCGCCTGGAGAGTTCCATGGACAGAGGAGCCTGGTGGGCTACAGTCCATGGGGTCACAAAGAGTCAGACACGGATGATCGACTAACACTTTCACACACTCATGAATCAATCATGCCAGCCTTACTTGAGAATCCTTTGGGGATGATTCCACTCAACTCCTCTAGAGGGAGTTTCATGCTGAAAGATCGAAGGAATAAGGGTTGTAAAGACCATCTCTGATTGGTTAGCAATACCAGGAGAAAAGCAACCTAGTCCCACATATTATGTCTGATGCTAATGATAGGAGGACATACACATTTAAAATACTAAGAGAGTCACTTCTGAAAGTGGAAACAGCTTTCTAAGCAATATAAATCATCCAGAAAAAAAGCTGATTTGACTTCATAAAAATGTAAAATGTCTGCACATCTGGAAAATACCTTAGTTATGAGAATCTAGTAGACAAATGAACAAAGGACACAAACAAGTTTCACAAAAGAGTCAATATTTACAAGACTAAAATAGACTAAAATAACAAGGAAGTGCCTTTTTTTTTTTTTTTTTTGCCCTTGTTCTTCAACTATTGATATATGATGGTTACTCCTGGCCAGGGCATCTTGAAACAGGCTCTCTCAAACATTACTGGAGGTAGAATATAAGTATATGAAACCACTTTGGGAAACAACTGCTAATGTTAATCAAGAGACATGAAATAGCCAAATTCAGTAATCTCAGTGGTACGGTTCTAGCATTAGGAAGCAGTCCCCTTTTCACTGCAGCGTTATGGTAACCACCAAAACTGGAAGCAAAGCAACAAAGAAACACATTAAGGTAGCACTCAGGTAATGCAGCCATGAGAGTGACGATTACAAAATCTGCGTAGCAACAAGGGAAAATACTTACTATGTAACATTCAATTTTAAAAGCAGTATACAGAAATTGCACATAGATCACAAAGATAAATACAGCTTTGTTAAAATTGGAGAAGGAAATGGCAACCCACTCCACTGTTCTTGCCTGGAAAATCCCATGGATGGAGGAACCGTAGGCTACAGTCCATGGGGTCGCAAAGAGTTGAACTCAACTGAGTGACTTCACTTTCACTTCAGTTCACTTTGTTAAAATACACAGTGGCACAGACTTAGAAAAGGAATTTATGGTTGCTGGGCAAAGGATGTGGGGGTGGGGAGGGGTGGTGGGGAAGGGATAGTTAGCAAGTTAGGATGGACATGTACACACTGCTATGTTTAAAATGGATAACCAACAAGGACCTACTGTATAGCACAGGGAACTCTGCTCAATCGTATGTGGCAGCCTGGATGGGAGACGCATTTGGGGGAGAATGGATACATGTATATGTACTGCTGAGTCGCTTAGCTGTTCACCTGAAACTATCACAACATTGTTAATGAGCTATATCCCAACACAAAATAAAAAGTTTAAAAAAAATAAAATGAGTGACTAAAACAAAAATAAACTACACAGGGAAGAAACATCATAATGCAAAACATAAAACTTAGAGTATGGTGAGATTATGGGTAATTCTACGACACTATTGCCCTAACTTCCTGTATTGTTATATTATCTTTCTGTAAAAGTTTACTTTTGCTGTAAATGAATTATAGGCTTATTGTCAAAAAAAATCCAACAGTACAAATTTGTATTAAGTAAAAATCTCTGTCCCGTTGTTCAGTGAAAGACACTGCTTGCTGTATATTATTTCCTATAACATATAATATGTCGTATTATATACCACGTTATTTTTTATACAAATGGACTTATGTTTACTGCCTACGACTTTTCTTATTTAACTGAGAATCATCTCTTGCCTCAATTCATGCAAAACCTCCCAGCTGGTCTCCCTGCTTCTACTCTTGCCCTTCTTCAGACCACTCTCAAAGTAGCCAAAAGAACCAAGGAAAAAGCAAGTTATTCCATTCTTTTTAATGGTCGCATGGGGCTGCAAAGAGTCAGACACAACGGTGCTACTGAGCATGCACAGTATTCTGCTGAATGAATAATACCCTAATTTATCTAAACAATCCCTATTACTGAGGGAAATTTAGCCGTGAACTTTATTGTACATCTGGATTTGATCACTTGTATTATCTATTAGGAAAATTCCTAGAAATAAATTTTGAATCAAAGAATATGAACATTTAAATTTTTGAAATACATTCCCAAATTGTCCTCCAAAAAGACTGTACTAGTTTATACATAGAGTTCCCTATATACTCATCAATACATGATGTTATCAATTAGTTCAGCCTTTACCAATCTCTTAAATGAGGAAAGCTGCCTGACTTCAGTTTTATTTCCACTATTACTAGTAAAATGAAATATCTTTTAATTTTTTTTAATCAACCATTTGTTTTCCTGTGAGCTTTTTCATATTATTTGCCCATTTCATTACTGGCCCATGGGTATTTTTATTGATTGAATAGAGTTCTGTATATCAAAGAAATTTACCTTCTTTTGAGACACAACTATTTTCCACATTTTCTTTTCACAATTTTTTTTTTACACTGTCTTTGATAGTTCACAAAGTTGTTTTTTTTTTTTGGTGTGTGTGTGTGTAATAAAGTTTTATTAAAGTATAAAGGAGATAGAGAAAGCTTCTGACATAGACATCAGAAGGGGGTAGAAAGAGTACCCGCTTGCTAGTGTTAGCAATGGAGTTATATACTCTCCAATAAACAGTTAGTAAAATACAGCAGAAAATGTGTTCGCTAGGAGAACAAAGAACTAGAGCTCCAAGCATCCTTACCTTGTCCTGAAGAATCCCAGAGGAGCCCCCAAGACGAAATGTTGTTGTTGAATCACGCAAAGACGCCGGGATCCTTGGCCTCCGGAGAAGAATTCAATCTGGGGCCAGAGACGAGGCTTGATCGCTCAGAGCTTTCGTGTAATAAAGTTTTATTAAAGTATGAAGGAGATAGAGAAAGCTTCTGACATAGACATCAGAAGGGGGTAGAAAGAGTACCCCCACAAAGTTTTAATTTCATTTTCATTCTTGGCCACAGCACACCAACATGCAGAATCTTTCCCAACCAGGGAGCAAACCCATGCCCCCCGCATTGAGAGTGCAGAGTCTTGACCAGTGAAAGGACAGGGAAATCCAGAAAGTTTTAATTTCTAAGGAGTAAAAGTCAATATTTTCCTTTTTACTTCTGATTTTCATGTCATGCTTAGACAGCCCTTCTCTACTTCAAGATTATAAAAAATATTCACTCATGCTTTCATATAGTACCTTTAACCATTGTTTTATTTTTTGCCACACGGCTTGTGGGATTTTTAGTTCCCCTATCAGGGACTGAACTGGGGCCCTCACCAATGAAAGCTTGTAGTGCTAACGACTGGACTGCCAGGGAATTCCCAATCGTATTTTTGACGCTTAAATTTGTGACTAACTTGGAACTTCTTTTGGTGTCAACAGTGAGTAGAAGATTGAGCTCACTACCATTTAAATGGCTCTTTGGTCCCACTCATCACTTATTAAGTAGATCACTTCCCCACTAACTTTAAACACTAGCTTTATCACCCACTAAATCCACCCCGCCCCCCATACATGGTCTATTTTTTAACTTTATTCTCTTCCATGGATACTCCTGCACCAACACAAAAATGTTTTAGTTTCATAACTTTATATTCCAATATCTAAAGTGTTGGACTTTCCCTTATCATAACTGAAACTTTATACAATGAAACACAATAAGGTTTACCCCCTCACTTGCCCTTCCAAGTGTCTACGTCTTTGTCAGCGTTTCAAAAAAAACGCCCAGTTCTCCCAATGAGAAATTTTAAAAATTGATACCGCAGTGAATAACGAAAGTGGCTCCGCTAAGAAGTGACAAATCTGAAGAAAAGTCACTGAGTTAGAAAATGGTGGCGTGTCCAGGGGTTGTTTGTTTATTCGCTAAGTTGTATCTGACTCTTTCGCGACTCGCTCCCAACTTGGTCGGGCCACTTCCGCTCGCAACGCCAGCCCCCAGGCCGACGCCTGCCGCCTTTCCCAGCTCAGCCTCTAGAGGTCGCAGCCAGGCGAAAGCGGGTCGACCATGACTGACGCCCTGAGGCGCGGCAGTCATCGTGACGTCAAGTCCGGTCCCGGCGGAAGTCCTCCCCCGGCGGACCGGGAAGTAGCTGAAGGCTGGGCGATGGCAGTCTTAGAAGTCCCACTCGCAGACAGACCCGAAGCCGCGGTACCCCCGCGGTAGACCGGATCAGGGTGGCGGGCTCCGGGTCCCGAGGTGAAAAGCGTTGGGGGCTGAACGGCTACTTTCGAAGGGGACCTGGGAACCCCGACGGCCCCTCTTGCAGACCCTCCCTGACTTTGGGCAGTAAACTGCCTTTGCCGGGTCAGCCCCGGAAGCAGGTCCGC
The DNA here is from genome assembly GCF_023091745.1 of Budorcas taxicolor. Lineage (NCBI taxonomy): Eukaryota > Metazoa > Chordata > Mammalia > Artiodactyla > Bovidae > Budorcas > Budorcas taxicolor. The sequence goes on along the minus strand of NC_068928.1, from coordinate 42,504,020 downwards.
CTGGTATCCTACCGTTCCTACAGGGAAAGGTGCAGGCGGGGATTTTTACCCCTTCACCACAACAGCAAGTCAGGTGGTAGCTCCGAACCCGGGGTTCAAGGGCGCCTGTTCTTCCTAACGTCGTCTCCTTTCCACTGCCGCAGGGATGGAGGGGTCTAAGACATCCAGCAGCACCATGCAGGTGAGCTTCGTGTGTCAGCGCTGCAGCCAGCCTCTGAAACTGGACACGAGCTTCAAGATCCTGGACCGTGTCACCATCCAGGAGCTCACAGGTCAGCGAGGCCCTTGGAAAGAGGGTGATCAAGATCGTTCAAAGTGGGCAGCTTTGGAGATGAAGGTCTTAAGGACTATACATAGCCTGCCACAAACAAACCTTGTGAGCCTCGGAAGTTGCTTCATCTTTCTGGTTCCTTGTTTTCTTATCGAGAACATAAAAGAGTTCTGACACTATGTGCTTCTGAGAGCTTTCTATAACAAGGAAAGATCCTTAGTTTTCTGCTCCCGCTGTTTCAGAGTAAAGGATTATATGTATATAAAAATAAACAGCAATTGTGGGGGACTTGCCATATACCAAGTGCATTACATGCGTTACTTTAACCTCTATGGAGTAGTTCAGTTTTACTCCCCTATGCGTAGGAGTAGTAAAAATTTATCATTTCATCCATGAGGAGTTGAAGCTCAATCAGGTTAAATGATTTACCCAGAAGCCAATAGTTGATAAGTAGAGGAAAATAGAGGAATAGAGTCCCAAATTCTCAAGAAGTGAGATGAAGCTAGGAAAAAGGAAAAGACTGAATAAACAGTGAAAATAAGCTCATGGACCTAGAGTCACTCTGCTTGAATTTAAATTCTGGCTATCATTTACTAGCAGAATGACTTTGCAAGTTACTTCACCCAATTTTTAGTTTCCCCAAATTTTTTTATTTCCTTTATCTGTAAAATGTAAAACAACCTCAAGGTAGTTGTAAAAATCAAATATGACAGAGACCATAAATACTTCAGAATATGCCAGGGAAAAGTACTCAGCAAATATTAACAATTATTATCAATACCTGATTTCTCTTTTCTGAGGGGAATTAACTGTTTAATAGGGAAATTTTTAATATGGAAAATTTCAAACATACAATCAAGAGACTAGCATAGTGACCTCCCTTGTGTCCATCATTCAGCTTCAACAATTAGCTACAGTCAATCATTCTTGTTTCCTCTATACCTACATTCACCTCCCATATCCACTCAGGTATTTTGCTCTTTACCTCTTTTTTTTTAAAGGTAAATTTTCATACATTGACAATTTTTAATTGTCAAGATTGTTTTTTTTTTTGGCCTGCACCCCGTGGCATGTGGGATCTTAGATCCCCAGCCACGGATGGAATCTCTGCCCCCTGTAGTGGAAACTCAGAGTCTTAACTACTGGATCCCCAGGGAGGTCCCTAATTGTCAAGATTTATATATTACTTTGGAGAAGGCAATGGCACCCCACTCCAGTACTCTTGCTTGGAAAATCCCATGGACAGAGGAGCCTGGTGGGCTGCAATCCATGGGGTCGCTAAGAGCCCAACATGACTGAACAACTTCACTTTCACTTTTCACTTTCATGCATTGGAGAAGGAAATGGCAACCCACTCCAGTGTTCTTGCCTGGAGAATCCCAGGGATGGGGGAGCCTGGTGGGCTGCCGTCTATGGGGTCGCACAGAGTCGGACACGACTGAAGTGACTTAGCAGCAGCAGCAGCATATATTACATATCTTAGCTTTTTGGGGGGCCCATGATGCACAGCTTGTGGGATATGGGATCCTGGTTCCCCAACCAGGGATTGAACCTGGGCCCTCGGCAGTGAGAGTATGGAGTCCTCACCACTGAACTGGCCAGTGAATTACCCTTAGCTGTATGTTTTTGACAAATGTATACACTCATGTAACTTAGATCTCCATTGCTGTGTAGCGAGCTTTCATCTTCCTGGATCTTAGTTCCAGAAAAGGAAGTTTCATCTTCCTTTCATGTTCCTTCCCACTTATTCTGGGGGAAAGAGGATGTTAACTTTTGTTATGAAAAACATCCAAGTTTATAATAAACCTCTGTATACTCATCACCAAGCTTCAACGATTATACACGCACATTTAACCATGTTTTACCTACAGCCCCAAATGATTCTGAAGCAAATCCCAAACATATAAACACCATTAATACTTTATTAAGTATTTTTTGAGAGGTAAGATGTCTCTTTAAAGACCTAATCATACCATTATACTGGAAAAACTTTGATAATTCCTTAATCTGATTTAATGGGTGTAAGAAGAAGAAAACAGATCCTTTTTTTTGTAAATTATACTCTGAGAAAAAGGTGGAGGATATTTTGATTCTTATCCTTTCATAAATGCTCCTGCTCTGAGAAGACTTTCTGAAAGATTCAATGTTTCCCTTGCTCTTAGCTCCATTACTTGCCACAGCCCAGCTGAAACCAGGAGAGACCCAGGAGGAAGAGGCTAACTCAGGAGAGGTATGAAAGCACTGGAATGCAAAGTGGGTTTCTGCAGGGTCCTTGATGCTCCTGGAGCCCCCGGATATGTGAAATCTCTGGTTAACAAGAGACATTCTGCATAATTAGGCCACTGTGGATCACTGAAGACACAGAAGTTCACCTGCGGTCACAGGGTTGCTGAATGAGGCATCCATTCAAAACAGTGAAGAGAGACTCTGCTTTATTTGGAGTGGAATTATAAGCTATTTTAGGTGGGAGGTGGGATGATGACCTGTGTGTCCAAGTCTTAACCTGGTTCACACCTGTTGCCGTAGTTCATTAGTAATATCCACTCCTCTCTGGTCTTAAAAGTATCTAGGTTTAGAGATAGAACTGTGTGATTACACTAGGTAGAAAGGGTTACCAGTGTCTGCGAACATGTCATTTTTTTTGAACTGTATTGAGTGATGATTTTCATTGTCAAAGATAAGAGTTTGGTCACATGCAAATTATATCAAAGTATGGAAAACAAAGAATCTACTTTGTTTTATGCCATGGCAGACTTCATTGCAATCTGCTCTGGCTTTTCCCTTGTGCCATGATTTAGGGCAGGAGTCTCCAGCCTCCAGGATCTAATGCCTGATCATCTGAGGTGGAACTGATGTAAAAACACTAAAAATAAAGTGAGCAATAAACATAATGTGCTTGAACTACCCCTCCCCCTGCCCTGGTCTATGGAAAAATTGTCTTCCATGAAACTGGTCCCTGGTGCCAAAAAGGTTGGGGACCCCTGAAGGGCATTCTCTCCCCTACCCTGACTGGTAAGTGTTGAGAAAATGCAAATATAACAGAGTATAACATAGTTAGGAAATGCTGTTTCCCACAAAAAAAAATCAAATGGGACTTGGGGTTTATTTGTACCAGGGGTCCTTTCTTAGTGCGTATATCCAAGGATTGGCTAGAAAACACCCATTTCTTAGGTCTCTTGTTTCTCAAGTCTTTATCAATCGTAGGTAAAGCCAAATAGTTCTGAGGCCATTGGGAAAATAGACTCCACCTCAAAAGCTGCTAGAATTCTGATGACTTCTTATTTCCTTCCCAGGAGCCATTTATTGAAACTCGCCAGGATGGTGTCTCTCGCAGATTCATCCCCCCAGCCAGGTGCCTACTACTCCTCAGCCCCCTGTTCCTTGCCAAAGGCCAGTAGAATTTTAATTGAACCCAGAATTGCGATGGAGATGAATCATCACCTAGCCTTTCACTCTTCTAGAAAAGACACTGTCCCTTACACCTGGCCCATCACCTTCCAGTATTGATTTTTTCCTGTAGCCATTCACACAGTGGGAAGGAACAGTAGCTCTCATGATGAAGAATTAAGAAAAGTTGAGAGTGTGATTAACTAATGGAAGAGATGAGCTCTTGAAAAGTTTTAAGATAACAAATGTTAGATGTTCAGGTTCTTAGTTATTGATGCATGTAAGAAATGGTCTCTCCTGATTCTCCTTCCTTTTCTACTATAGACACACACATAGCCATTTTTGATGCCCCCTCTCCCTCCTTAGTCCTCCAGTCCATCCAGCACTTCGTGCTGAGTGCCCCTGTGGGAGACCAGCATGGCCTTCCCTTGGGAGAGAGGTATCCTTGGGAGGTCAGTTGGGCTAGGAGTGGGTATGCGCCTTGAGGCCCCTCAGCTGGTGCTTGAGAGTCTCTGCCACCAGCACTGCATATAGGTGGAGGAGGCCTCTCTGCTCCCTCATGTGGCCCATGGGCGGGGGGCTGTCTGCAGGATGATGTCCACAGAAAGTGCCAACAGCTTCACTCTGATTGGGGAGGCATCTGACGGCGGCACCATGGAGAACCTCAGCCGAAGACTAAAGGCAAGTCGGCCTCATGCCAGTACCTTGCAGTGGGCTGGCTGGTAGGGGGGTCTCCAGGCAGGTGACATGAGGCAGGCCCTACCCTGACTCTCCTCTTCTTCCAGGTCACTGGGGACCTTTTTGACATCATGTCAGGCCAGACAGATGTGGATCACCCCCTGTGTGAGGAATGCACAGACACGCTCTTAGACCAGCTGGACACTCAGCTCAACGTCACTGAAAATGAATGTCAGAACTACAAGTGAGTGCCTCCAGAGCCTGGTCCTAGGAACAGGGCTCTGAGTTGGGATACTCACTGCTCTGGGGCTGTACAGCCCTCACCCAAGAGCTGTGCTTCATGCAGGGAAATGGAATAACAGGTGCCCTCCCATAAGCATTCCCTGCCTGTGTTCTTGGCAGACACTGTTTGGAGATCTTAGAGCAAATGAATGAAGATGACAGCGAACAGCTTGGGTTAGAGCTAAAGGAGCTGGCATTAGAGGAGGAGAAGCTGATCCAAGAGCTGGAAGATGTGGAAAAGAACCGGAAGATGGTGGCAGAAAATCTCGAGAAGGTCCAGGCTGAGGCTGAGAGGTTGGATCAGGAGGAAGCTCAGTGAGTGATCACCCTGTTCTTGCATCTTCTTGCCTCAAGGCTCCGGGAGACGAAACGGCTCACAGCTGAATGTGTCTGATTAGTTTGTAAACAGCAGTCGACATTCAGCAGCATGTCTGCTCTAGACCCTGCATTTCCAGGCCCTGTTTCTCGATGTTGGTTGGGAGGCTTATGTAGGAAGAGTCAGCATGATTAAGTGACAAAAGCATTGGTTTTGTCCAGTGCTTTTGGAGAGCTGAGAACCAGGCCTCTAGTGACAGCTCTGTCCAGTAGGGAACATTTGGATGAGTCAGGCACTGAATCCCGCATCCTCCTCAGGAAGGATAAGTGTGTTGGCCTACATGTATTCTCTTCCAGCTCAAAAATTTCACTGGTGCTCTTTTTAAAAAATATTAATTTATTTGGCTGCACTAGGTCTTAGTTGCAGCTCATGGGATCCTTGATCTTTGTTGTGGTATGTGGGATCTAGTTCCCTGACCAGGGATTGAACCTGGGCCCTCTACATTGGGAGCGCGGAGTCTTAGCCACTGGACCTCCAGGGAAGTCCTTCATTGGTATTCTTGACCTGAGAGAACCCTCTGTCTAGTGGAGGAGACTGAAGGTGGGGGAGTGGAGGACTGAGAAAAAGTTAAATTTTTCATGGGGTAGTGTAATAAGTTCCATTAGAAATGATGTACACTAACCATTTAAAGGACAATAGGCATGTAGAAGTGAAGTGATAGACAATCAGACCATTTCAGGGAAGAAACCACCACTGACTAACTCACCTTGTTTCTGGAAAAGACCAGAAGTCCAAGAAGTATCTGGTCCTGGTTTGGGAGCATCCTGTCTTCCTCCTCTTTTTTGCATATGAGCAGCTGGAATTTGGGACATTTCTGTCCCTCCCAGGCAAAACATCTAGGGCAACTATGCTCCTTTGAGTGAGATCTATGCCAATGTACAAGGTGCTGCAACTAGAAGTGACCATAATCACTAGAAGTCTTTGAGAGGAGCGATGGGAGAGAAATTTTAGCCCCCAAAACTAACAGCCTTTAATGACCACCTTATCTATTCACAGGTATCAAAGGGAATACAGTGAATTTAAAAGACAACAGCTAGAACTGGATGATGAGCTGAAGAGTGTAGAAAACCAGATGCGTTATGCCCAGATGCAGCTGGACAAGCTGAAGAAAACCAACGTCTTTAATGCAACCTTCCACATTTGGTAAGAAGGGCTGGAGGGTGAGGCGCATCTGGGAAGCACTGAATATCTGAATGTTAGCTGTTGACCACTAAGCCAGGGTGCCCACCTCCCATGAAATAGGAGTCCATGTCATTTTCACCCCATCTAGGCTTCTTCCGTTTCTTGAGTTGGGATAGCCACAATCAGGGGATTGAGATTCTAGAGCTTGGTGACTTCCATTCTTTCAAGGAGAGGGAAAGATCGGAGCCCTCCAGCCGCAAGAAAATCTGAGCCTCTGCTTGGTGCTGATTTCTCATCCCCCTCTCCGGGCGTCATTTGTTTACTCATTTATTTGACATTTTATCCATTTCAGCTGGTATCTGTTGAGTGTCTGCTGTGTGGTAGACACTGTGCTCAGCACTGGGTGGGCAGCAGCAAGCAGTATTCATTCTGCCTCCTGGTTGCTGCAGTCTTGCTGTGGAGGGGGAGACGGCTGGGTAACAGGCACTTGCACCTCAGCGTGGTCCTGGTGAGCCCAGGGTGCTGTGGGAACACAAGGGCACTTCACCCGATTTGAGGAGGCTGCATGAACGTTTCCCCCAGTGGAGGTGGATGTTTAAGCTGAGACGTGGAGTCTAAGTCTGCAGAGGAGGAAGGTTGTTCTCAGCAGAGAGAACATCCTGTGCAAAGAGGCAGAGGAAAGTGGAAGTGGTAATCTCCCACTGAACCTTCTGGACTGAAAGGAGCTTATTGTGACCGGAGATGGAGTATAAAGCAGAGAAGGACAGGGTATGAAACTGGAGCACTACCAATTCCTTAAGGATCTTATAAGCCTCGTTAAGGGATTTGGACTTTATCCAAAAGGCAGTGGGAGCCACTGAAGTGCTTTGGGCAGAAAAGTGACATAAGTACAGTTGTATTTGTAAATGATGGCTTTACCTGTAATGTGAGAAATGACTTGGGGGAAGAGGGCAAGGTTGTTGGTTAGGAAATCTGTCAGGAGGATTCTAAACACTTAAAAAGAGAGCCATGGTATTGAGTCTGAAGAGAAGTGGACAGATTCAAGAGGTTTAGGAGGCAGAACCAGCAGAGCTTGGTGGTTTTGGGGAAAAGGGAGCTGAGAAAGCATTCAGGGATGACACCCAGGTTTCTACTTTGATGTCTGAGCAGCAGGGAGAAAGATGATGACTCACGCTTTAGGCATGTATTTAAAGTACCAGGTAGAGCTTGGATATATGAATATGAAGATAAGGAGAGAGATTTATGCCAGGTTTTAGGTGAGAACAGAAAATATCAGAATTTGCCAAGTTTTAAGTTCTCTGTATTTTTCCCTGCCCTTCTTCTGTAGGCATAGTGGACAGTTCGGTACAATCAATAACTTCAGACTGGGTCGGCTGCCCAGTGTTCCTGTGGAATGGAATGAGATTAATGCTGCTTGGGGCCAGACAGTGTTGCTGCTCCACGCCCTGGCCAATAAGATGGGTCTGAAATTTCAGAGGTAAAAAAGGTGGTCCTTTCTTGAGTGTGGTGTGTCTTCGATATAATCTGTGTATCCTACCTGTTACTTCTGTTGAGTATGCAAGAGCCCTTGCTCCCAGCAAGCAGGGAGTATTCTGTCTATGGAGACTGTGTGCTTCTGGTTTTCTCCTCACCACAGGCCTTTTCCACTGATTGAGCAGTTGATGAACTGCATGACCATAGCAGTGGTCCCCAACTTCCTGTCTCCAGAACCTAAAAAATCTCCAGATTTCTGTTTCTAAATCTAAACCAGAACATACATTCATCCATAAAAGACCCTCAGATAATTATAGTTTTTTTCTTTTCTTTTTTAAAATACTTATTTGTGTTTATTTATTTATTTGACTGCACCAGGTCTTAATTGCAGCCTGTGGGATTTAGTTCCTTGAGCAGGGGTTCAACCCGGTCCCCTTGCATTGGGAGCCTGGAGTCTTAGCCACTGGACCACCAGGGAAATCCCAAACAAAACTTTTTAAACATGGAGCCCCCATGGGGAGGTGAGACAGAAGTGGAAATAATAAAAGAGGTCCTTGGGTAGCTTGGGCTTCCCTGGTGGCTTGGACAGTGAAGAATCTGCCTGCAATGCAGGAGACCCGAGTTCAGTCTCTGGGTCGGGAAGATCCCCTGGAGAAGGAAGTGGAAGCCCACTCCAATATTCTTGGCCTGGAGAATCCCAGGGACAGAAGAGCCTGTTGGGTCCCAGTCCATGGAGTTGCAAAGAGTTGGACACAACTGAGTGACTAATACTTTCACTTTCTTTGGGTAGCTGAAGACCAGAAATCACTGGGTTATAACACCCTAGTAATCACTTTAGGTAGAGTCCTGTATTCATCTCTGTCTGCATCTCCATTTTAGGTACCGACTTGTTCCCTATGGAAACCATTCATATCTGGAGTCTCTGACAGACAAATCTAAGGTACTCTAGGAAGTTCCATTTTTCACCTACAGTACAGAATTCTTGTACCTCCTAACAAAATAGTTTACTTTTGATAATAGCATAATTTCATTTTTTAAACTGAGATATCTTATGATGAGCCAGTGTCTTGTTCAGTGGCTTGTCTAGTTCAGGATTAACTCTTTGGGGTCTGTTGAGAAAATTATACTTTTACAGTTTGTTGAGAAGGGATATGGGTGGATCCAAGGAGAAAGTGTGTGCCAGGATGAGAAAGGCATCACCGTGCAGTAGATGTTTAATACATTTCAGTGATGGTGAAACAGTTCTGGGTGCATGGTATTTGCCCAAGGTTACTGTTGCTAGTGGAATCCAGACAGAACCAGTCAGAGAGATGGATTGGATTGGGAGCAGCCTGTTGTAGCCAGTGTTTGGGCCACATGTACAGCCAATTCTCTCTTCTCGGGCAGGAGCTGCCATTGTACTGTTCAGGGGGGCTGCGGTTTTTCTGGGACAACAAGTTTGACCATGCAATGGTGGCTTTCCTGGACTGTGTGCAGCAGTTCAAAGAAGAAGTTGAGAAAGGCGAGACACGTTTTTGCCTTCCTTACAGGTCAGTATTCCCCAGTGCTCAATGAACCTAAAGTAGGACCAAAGTGAGCAGAATGGAAGGGACAGGAAGAATGGAAGCAAAACTAGTACACATGGTGGGAAAGCTGAAAACGGGAGTAAAATCCCATGACACTGATGGGCAGGACGGATCCAACACTGTAAGCAAGACAGTGTGACCACCTGATCCCTGGAGAAAATGCTGACTTCGATGGTGTGGGGGATTTTCTTGGTGCAAAGCTCAAGCCTGCTCTCCAGTTTCAGGGAGGTTTTTCCTTATGCCCTTGGAAAGATACAGGAATGCTTCCTTTGATCAAATTTTGTAGGAGCCCAGAGATAGATGGGCACCTTACTTAAGAGAGTAAGGCTGAGCTGCTTCCATCACCGCAAAACAAAGCGTTTCTTTTCTTCTGCCTGCCTCCCCTCCCCACGAGGGAGGGATGCCTAGGAAAACAGTGCAGAGTGCTGCCGCCCTCGCTTACCCTCTGCTCCAGGCTTCTCATCCCTTTGGGTGTATGTCCTGTCTCTGTACTCCGCAATGACAATGAGGCTCTTGTGACAGCCTTCTTGGTTTTGGGCTTTCAAGCAAATCCAAAATACACTACCGTTGCTCGCCAACAGTTCTTTAATAGATAGAATGACGTGAATGGTCCCATGATCAAGTCACTGCCCATTTGCCTTAACTGACTTAACATGGATCTCAGTTACTAATGAGTTCTGCTGTGTTCACCTGCAGGATGGATGTGGAGAAAGGCAAAATTGAAGACACAGGAGGCAGTGGTGGCTCCTATTCCATCAAAACTCAGTTTAACTCGGAGGAACAGTGGACAAAAGCTCTCAAGTTCATGCTAACGAATCTTAAGTGGGGTCTTGCTTGGGTATCCTCACAGTTTTATAACAAATGACTTTTTTTTTTTCTTTGTTTGTTTGCCTTAAAGGCTTTCAATTTTGTTTTGTTTGCAGAAAAAGTGTTAAATTCGGGTACTATTAAACAGCCTATGTTTACAATACCAAAAAAGAAAAAAATCTACAAAAGCCACTTTATTTTAAAATACCATATAACAGATAGTTTCCAGAACTACAACATGCCATGTATAGCATCTGGTCTTTGTCACAGTTTTGACTCTTAACCCCATGCCTTCCTTTCCCTTTGTCCCCTCGAAACAAATAATTTAAGTTTGCTTTTTTTTTTTTTAACTGAGTTGAATTGAGATTGATGTGTTTTCACTGGAGTTTGTCTCTCTCGACTTCCTGCACTTAGAACATGAACTAGAAGCTTTTGTCTCCACTGAGAGGACAAGAAGTGTGAGATGCACAGTTGGATAACATGAGAAAATGACACAAGCTTTGGTCACTGTGTGATGTGATCAGAAGCTTGAAATTTAACACTTCTTACTTGGTTCTAGTACTGAATGCTTGCTCTGCTCTGTGTTAAGAGATATGAAATGGTGTTTGATACTGTTTGAGACCTTGGTGGAGAGATTTAATTATTTGTAATAAAAGATCAACTGCAGTCTGATAACTGCCCAGAGGTGCACTGTTGGGTTTTTCTTTAACTAAAATAGAGTACTTTGTATTCTGGGAGAATTGAGTTCAAGTGCAGGTATGTGGAAAGTCTGTTGAAATATGTGTAGAGGTGGGTGTTAGTTTTTTAAGAAGACTCTAATGGAAAAATAGACAGCTGTAGAGAAAGCCCTATTTGTGTAGCTCTCCGTAACAGAACAGAGATGTTAAACTAATTTTAAGGGGAAATAAAGTCAACATCCTTGATGTTCAGTCAGGGTCACCCATATGGTCTTAGTATTTGAGCCCCTGGTTAATACTAATTTCCATGTCTGAGGTTCTGTCTTAATAAAATGAATAAAGAAAAGCCATAAATATCTTGTTAAACAAAAATAAACTAATTTCACTGATCCTCTATCTTCTCCCAGCTCTTTGACATTTTCAGCGTGATATGACAAAAGGGACATGGTTATTCATCTTAATTCTTTCTCTGACGTAGAAAAATAAGTGTGAAGTTGGATTACAAAAGACAACTCAGAAGATGCTTGGAACTTTTGTACCCTGAGTATGAAAGTAAACAGAGGGAGGGATGGGTGCAGTGACAGAAGGCTGTTTATATTTGGCAGATTCCGCCTGCCTCATGTGTTGGAGGAAGCGCAGCCCTTGGAGGTCGGGCCACCAGGTGGGGAGGAACAGGCTGCTGTTGACCTGGAGTGCTGGCTCCCACACTGTGAGTTAGGATTGCATAAGAGAACTCAGCAATGCTCTCCAAGGCAATGCCAGTGATGCTCTGCAAATGCCCCATGACCTTCAGAAATAGAGACAGATTTCTTATTACTACATAAACACATGTTAGTGCACAAATAGACACATTGCTGGGGCTTTTCTCTCATGCCAAATGTAAATTTTTTCATTTCTGTGAACTTACACAGAGAATTCAGATCCCAGTGTTTGCCAGTGGCCACATTACACTAGGATACCTTTGCCCTGATATTGTTAGCACGGAAAGTTTCTGCTAGACATTTCCCTCTGCTGAGAAAAGTTTTGTGAAATATGAGAGGGATATTTGAGTCTTGACATTTTCTGTTTGGGAGGATACACTTAATGGACTTTAACATGGTAGTGGATTATCAGAATGGGAAACGAACAAGCTGAAATTGAACCTCCATTTCCAATTTCACAAGGGGGAACGTGGAGAACATTTTTCAGTCCTATCCTAGTTTTCTCTCCCAAGTCCTGCTTATTCATCCTAATCCTAGGGCTTGGCAGTTACCTTTTATAGCTTGTCTGTTTTCCCTTAACTAATGGGAGAATGCTTTCTATTAAATGAATTCTGACCATGCTGGTCCTGCTCAGTGGTGCATACCTGGCTCCAGCACTCATGGTTTTGGATGAAAGCACTTGCTGCAATGATTCCTACTGCCAACAGCATGAAGTCTTCCTTCACTGAAACAAACTTTTCCCTGAGTGATTAAAACCACAATAATTTTGGAGCTAGAGTGACACTGGATCTTCCAAATCCTAGGGCTACAGGACTTCAACTCTGAGTTGTTTATGTTGATCATGGGAAATTTTATACATGGAAAGAAATGGTCAAGTAATAGCTAAATTGATTCCCTCTTCCAACTTCCCCCAACTCAACTGAGATAAAAACATGAGCCTTCTGGCTGAATGGTTTATGGACCTTTTGTTGTTCCATCTGTCTCCCTACCAAATGTAACTGTGAGGCTTTTTATCAGCCTGATTTTACAGTAATCAAACACTTTGTCCAAGTTGCAACCCTGTGGCTTTTTTTCCTAGGTGACTATAAAAGCAGTTCAGTAATCTGAAATTATAAGCAGCTATAAAAGAAGAATTAGGAATGAAAGTATGTTAATTACTTGAAGTCATTTAAATTTAAAAGTAAAAGCCTCTAGGGTTTTGCTGATTGGACTCAGTCATCCATCCAAACAACATATTGGATGTAGATTAGAACAAGGTAACCTGTGCAGGTTATCTGTGGCCTAGGTGCCTTGCTAGGTAAATTCCATTTCCCAAGTTCTCGTGATATGTTACTGACTCCCTGTTTCTGGAAGGAGCCTACAGTAAAGCAGTTGTCTTACCCTTGCAGCTGACTGGGTGTGGAGTTCTCAATGGAAGCCCTCAGCAGGCTTTCATATACAGGTTCATGCAGAAGATAGACTAGGTCAAGTAGAATCAGGCAGGTTGCATGCAGCTGGGTGGCTGGGACCAAACAGCCATTGTATCCTGGATGGAGTACGCGCATGGTGAAGAGCATTGTGTGTGTCTGATCATAATCACAGTTGTCATGCGAAACAAAGCTGTGGAGCTGCTAGTGCGCTTCCTGGTTGCTAAGTTTTGTAAGAAACCTCTAGCTGGAGGTCGATTTTAAAGGACAAAGGGAGGAGTAGAGAAACCTTCATCTACGAGATATATATATAATTGGAACCTATTTGCTTGTTCCCCTCTTATCTCATGCCTCTATAAAATCAACTCTTTGATCTTACAATAAGAGAGTGGCTAATGAGTCCAAATAGAGTCCAGGTGCGGAGACTGGTGTTTCTTTCCCTGACAAGTACTAGAGGAAACTACTGAAAACTGCTGTTCCTCACTGGCAGGTTCTGCCCACTGCCCAAACCCTTAAGCACATTCCTTTTTTTATCTTTTTTTTGGGGGGGCCACCCTGAGGCATGCAGGATCTTACTTCCCTGACCAGGGATCTAACCTGTGCCCCCTGCACAGGGGAAGCGTGAGTCTTAAGCACTGGACCACCAGGGATGTCCCCCTAGGAACTTCTATGGAAGTTCTGCCTTCTTATGGAAGACTCCAACTCACATGCCCAACACAGTTAAGTACCTAAAACCTCCAGGAGCATCTCCACATATGCCAGGGGAGTAGGCAGATTGATTTGGAAGTTCAGGGACTTCAAAACATCAAGTTCTGATTCCAGCAGTTCTTCTTTAGTGTGACGATACCCTAGAGTCCGGAGGAAATTCAGGACTGTAATGTTGCTGATTATCTGAACAAACAAAACCAAAAGATAGTGAAAGGGAGAGCGGGTTGTCAGAATAGAGGTCATACATCTTGGCATAGTAAACAAAGCCCTTCACAATCCAGTCCTTGCCTTTATCTCAGCTTCTTCCTGGTAATTCCCCCTTATACTCTACACTTACACAGAATTACTTGCATTCCCAAACCCACAGGCTCTCATGGTGTCTACACGTTTCCCATGTCTGCATCTCCCTCTGCCTGGCCCCCCGCACACACCTCCCTTAACTGCTCTCCTTACCTATTTCCCCTCTCCCCTTAGGATCCACCCATCACCCCACCCTCCCCTTCAAGAAGTCACTATTGGTTAAAGTGATAAACCAAAAATCTTACAGCTAACATCATTTGTAATGGTGAGAAATTGAATGCTTTCTCCCTAAGAAATGTCTGCGCTCACCATTTGTATTCAACTGAAACTAGAGCATACAAGCAGTGAAACATTCCTGGATAACAATTAAAAAAATAATGCATTACTGTAAGTTAATAGCAAAAAATAATTATTAAAATTTTTAAATTAATCTCAAAGAGAGGCAGAACTGAGAAACACCTCTAGATGGGAGTGGAGATAGTGCTTAACAACAGGTGGAATATATTGAATGTTCTGTTGTTTGTTTAAAAAAAAAGTAATTTTCTCTAAATACACTTCCTCGTCTCTCCAAGGCTGATTAGGTACACTCACAGCCCTCTGTATTCACACTAATCAGAACACTTTCCCATATTTGTTTGTGTGTCTTCTCCCATTAGATAATAAATTCCTTGAGAGTATAGACAATATTTTTACTCTTGTAGCTATGGCACCATAGAAGACAATAAATATTTGTTGAATAAATGATACTTTATTATACAAGCATCACATAGTGATAAGGAAACATTTTGTCCTTTATAAATGCAATAGTTTTTTTGCCTTTAATACTACTAGGTAGGTTAGCAATTCAGGCACCTTATGTAAACTGTCCTTGAGTCCAAGGGGAGGAAAGGTGACCTGTATGAATGATGGCCTCTGTCCAGCAATTATACTTTGGGAACAGAACTTCAGGTTAATAACTGCACTGTGTGACTGTGTGTGTGTGTGTGTGTGTAGGTCTGTGTGACTGTGTGTATGTGTGTGTATATGTAGGAAGCCTATGTGACTCTGTGTGTGTGTGTAGGTCTGTGTGACTGTGTGTGTGTAGGAGGTCTATGTGACTGTGTGTGTGTGTAGGAGGTCTGTGTGACCATGTGTGTGTAGGAGGTCTATGTGACTGTGTGTGTGTGTAGGAGGTCTGTGTGACCATGTGTGTGTGTAGGAGGTCTATGTGACTGTGTGTGTGTGTGTGTGTGTGTGTGTGTAGGAGGTCTGCTTAGGAAGCATGATTATACTCTGGAATTTCCACATGAGTAGTATCACCTAGACCTAGGAGTGGGTTTCTCAAAGCCATCTTTGGATGAGCTGGTTTCTCTCTAACACTTAGGTGCCCATGAGCCACCCTAGCTCCTTACTTTGTAGTGGAAGGAAAGTTTGCTTGCCAGCTGAACACATGACACAAGACGCAGGATAAACTTGTTGAAAAGCTGCTCTTTCAGCGCCCTCCAATTCTGAGGCTCTGTCTTCCCTCTCAGCTGAATTGTAGCTTGCCTGCAGATGTTCTCTGCCTGCTTAACCATAAACCTGTAAAGAAGGGAAAGAGGAGAGGAATCAATCCACACTCACTGAGACTAAATGGAGTTTGTGCTTCAAACTATGCTACATCTTATCCTCTCCAGTATCCAATTGCTGGCTAAAAAAATTTACATTTGCGGACTTTCCTGGTGGCACAGTGGATAAGAATCCACCTGCCAATGCAGGGAACGTAGGTTCAATCCCTGATCCAGGAAGATTCTACAAGCCATGAAGCAACTTAGCCCGTGAGCTGCAACTACTGAAGCCCATGGGCCTAGAGTCTGTGCCCCGCAACAAGAGAAGCCACCTCAGTGAGAAGTCCTTGCACCACAATGAAGAGTAGCCCCAGCTTGCCACAACTACAAAAAGTCTGCACAAAGCAACAAAGTTCCAGAATAGCCAAAAATAAATGTTTTTAAAAATACAGAACTTTAAAAAAAAATTACATTTGCAGGTAAAAGAGGGTACAAACCTGGCTTCACAGTAAGAAGCAACTAGTATTTTTTTTTAAGATATGGGTACATTAGCCATCCTGAGAGTTACCCCTCACAAAAGCCTTATGCTCAGGGCTTTACCTTTCAAGGATTTCTACAGCCTGGTAGCTCACGGATTTCTCCAGACACCATTGTTCAGACAGGAGAAAAACAAACTCTGCCAAAACAGGAAAGGAGAGCCTGATTCATAAGGCAACCAAAACGACTCTGGGAACTCTTGACATTGTATAAACGCCATGATGGGGCTCAGGGAAGAGGGTCAGGAGGTGTGAAAGATGAGACTGAAACAATCCAAGTGGAGCCTGGTTCCCTTTGCTGCCAATGGGCAGATGAGAAGCATGAAAAGGAGGCTGACTGAGTGCAAAAACAAAGGCTTACTAAGTCCCCTCAGGGCCCCTTGAGCCTTCCTGTGGGTCTCAGCTGATGAAAGGCTTGGCCAGCTACACACAAACAAACCAGCTGGTCTAGTTGGCCTTTACGCCATGCTGGGAACCTCCGGCTTCAAGAGAGATTCTTGGATGGATAAAAACCCTAACTCCTATATTCTGTTTTCAGTGGAATGTTGACAGGAACAAAAAGGTCCCTCCTGGAGCTTCGATATTCTTTATAACACTGTTTGTTTAGTAACCACCCTCTGGAGAACTCCCATTGCTTTACAAACACAATTCACCTTACAGCTGGACACCACCTCTCCACCACCAGTTTGTTGGGTAAATCTTTGGTGGCTGAGCCTCCTCCAGGAGCAAGTTTGTTACTGTGAAGTGGCTTGTTTGGAAGAATCATCCCCTAATTCAGGGAACAAGGTCCAACTTGGGTGGGGGCAAGTCATTGGGAAGGTGGGAAGGGTAAGATACCTTGGCAAGATTTTAGGCTGCCTGTGTTTCTCTTTGAAAGAACAGCCCCAGATAGAATTCTATTTAGTTAGCAATATCATTAGAGGGTGGAAACAAGGATAAATGTTAGCTCTCAAAGGTACTGCAGAACTAGGAACTGAGAGCATAATCAACAAAGAATTACAAATAGTTAAATTTCCATATATCTTCAGAGAAAATCTAACTTAAAGGAAAAAAATTATAAAATTTAGCACAAAATGTTTAACAACTGACTTGACACAGGTTACACATAGATATATGTACAAAACCTCATCATGACAGAAGCTAAAGCTCTGCTAACAGTGTCCAATGAAGAGGATAATTAGTTTAAGCAATTAAGCAAAGTATCCTAGAACTCATAACTGTGTCATTAGCCAGTCCTTTTATTTGCTGGAGCCTAGATTTCATTTCTTTATTTTCATGGAGAGGGGTGTGTTTATAGTTTTATTTTTTATTTTAATTATTAACTATTAATATCCAGGCAATTGTTTCTATTAATATTTTCCATTTTAACTTGCCAAGAAAACAGTGTGGGTTAGGTGGAATGGATGAGGGTTACACCTCTCTCCTGCTGCTGGCTCTATCTCCTGTACTTATTATGCAAACATACTCAAATCTATTAACTAAAAGACCCTCCCCTTCCATTCTCTTAAACTAGGGCTCTATCTCTGTAGCCTCTATCACTGTGAAAACTCTGGAAAGCCTAGCTTATACCTGCTGCTACCACTTAATCACTCAGTCCCTCATATCCTGCAATTTGGCTTCTACTTTTTACAATTTGCTGAAATGATTGTCTCAGGGGTCAGAAAATACGTCCTAACTGTTAAATATCATGGTCCTTTTGCAATCCTCATCCCTGTTGTTCACATCTCTGAAGCATCTGAAACTGCTGACCATCATCCTTCATGAAACTCTCCTCTTGCTTCCAAGGGTCTCTTGGTTCTGCTCCTATCTCCCCAACCATTCCATTTATTTCCTTCATGACTCTTCTTCCCTCTCCACTTTCCTGAACACAAAATGTCTCCCAAGAAACTACTAGATTCCACTTCTAAGAACTCATCCTCTGCCAGTGTCAGCAGTATCACTATGGAGATAACTCCCAAACCCTTATCTTTACTCGACTTCTCTTCCAACTTAAATTTTTAAACAACCTGCCAGAAACCTTCCTCCAGATGTTCCACAAGCATCTGAAACTCAGTAGATCTCAAACCATAACTATTTTATTTCCCTAACAAGTCACGTTTCCTTTTTGTTTTTTCTTTTTCTGTATGTGTGTTTCTCTAAATGGCAGCACTGTATGTCTAGGCTCAACCCTTTGACATAGTCATCTTTCCCTTTTTCACTTCTTAAATTCATCCATTGCAGAGCCCTAGATTTTACCTCTGAAATGTTTTTAATCTATCCTGTCTTATCATTTCTTCTTATTACCTAAAATATAATGACTGACAAAGACTCCACTGGACAACCTACCCCTTATCTCTCTCTACTCCGATCCATCCTTTATATCACAGCCAAAATAATTTTTTCTAGGGCAAAGGTTGCAGTTATAGAACTCCCATATGAAAACAAAAACAACAACAACAAAAAGCCTTTAATGCCTTCTTGTTTTCCTATCATGTCACATATAAACTCCTCACTTTGGCATTCAAAATTCCCCGTGGAATGTCTCCAAACCACCTTTCTGGTCTGAATTTCAACTACTATTCCACATGCTCTGGCCAACCTGGATGACATGGTACCCACATTCACTCAAGTGTCCCTATTCCATTGTTTGACTCATGTTATTCCATTTTAGTAGAAACATGGTCCTAGGAGTTCCCATGGTCTAGTGGTTAGGATTTGGCGCTTCCACTATTGAGGCCTGGGGTCAATCCCTGATTGGGGAACTCCCACAAGCTGCCCAGCACAGCCGGAAAAAAAAAGAAACATCACCTTCACCAACCAAAATGTCATCCTTCAGGGTCTACCTTAAATACCATGATGCTTGGAGGACTCCTTAATTCATTCTACTCCCACCTCACTCCATCTTTCCTCTCAGTCTCCATAAAAGCTTGTTTTATGTGGTATGACACTTATCTAACCATACTTGTACCTAGTCATTTGCAGATTTGTCCTAATAGTCTCCAAAGATTATATACATGATTTAAAAGTTGGGACTAGACCTCTTTTTCATCTTTCTATCCTAGAAGGCAAGGAGAGTAAGTAGTCTATACACGTTAAATCAAGGGTGGGGGGCTGGTGAGTCTGGCTCATCACTGTACCGCCAACGCCTGACATATAGTAGGTACTAAGGAAACTTGCAGGAATAACGCATAATGAATCTCAAGATCGGTGCCTCAAAGACAAGTGCCCGGGTCTCCCATAAGACCAGCCCCCCGGCCTGCATCCCCACCCACGATCCGGGTCTCCCTGAAGCTGCCCATCCGGCCCGCAGCCTCCTGCACGGCTTGCTCATTCTGCTGGGCCAAGTGGAGCAGAGTGTCTTCGATGGTCTCTGTGGCAACAGCTCCAAACCGAAAGTCACTGAGAGAGGACAATCTTGGCCTCTCAGGTCGGTCCATCTTCAGAACCCTATTTGGACACCCGGACGGCTCATAAGCCGACCCCTTTAACTTCTCTTCAGTCTTCTGCTACCCCCTGGATTCTTCGTCGCCTTCCGTGCGTTAGTCCTCGCCTCAAGTCTGAGGAAAACCCAATTCCTAACAGCCTCGAGCCCTCCACAACCTTTTCACGCCCCAACGGCCGCGGGCCCTCAGCCAATCGGAAAGCACGGCCTATTCCCTCCTGCCCCGCCCTTTCCCTCGGGCCGCGAGCCGCACTCTTTGCGAACAGAAAAGCGGACTACAGCTCCCAGGGTTCCCTTCAGGGGCCGAGGACTGCTATTCCCAGCAAGCCCCGCGCCCCGGGAACAGCGAAGGGCAGAGCGGCAACATGGCGGCACCCGGAGCTGGAGACCCAGTCGAAGGCAAAAGCGGAAAGGCCCCTCTGGCTCAGCGCATCGACCCGACGCGGGAGAAGCTGACTCCTGCACAACTACAATTCATGCGTCAGGCGCAGCTCGCCCAGTGGCAGAAGACGCTGCCACAACGGCGGACCCGGAACATCGTGACTGGCCTGGGCATTGGGGCCCTGGTATTAGCAATTTGTATCCATCTGGACTACAGACTAGGGAAGACCGTATGGGGGGCAGGGGAAGGGCAGCAAAGGCGTCTAGGAGGGCAGTGCGGGGGGTGGTAGAAAGAACCGGAGCTATGAAAACCTTGGCTACTTCTAACGCCGAGGCAAGAATTTAAGTGTACTTTGTCATTTTAAAGGTACTCTGTTAATATAATTTATTAATAACGGAGTCGGGGTCAGGGCTCAGAGGAGCAGAGGGCAGAAGGTGATTGGGAAGGATGAGATAAAAGTGGTGGAGCAAATCTGAGCAAAGGGAATGTGCATATTCCCCGTGGTTTCCTGAACCCACCTCCCCAGATGGTTACACCTTCTACTCGGTGTCCCAGGAGCGTTTCCTGGATGAGCTGGAAGATGAGGCCAAAGCTGCTCGAGCCCGAGCTCTGGAAAGGGCATCAGGACACTGATCCAGATGGGCATGGTGCATCTCTAACCTGCTGGATTCCCTTCACATGATGGATGATGCTCCATGATGCTGTAGAAATTGAAGCCTGCGTTGCTGGCCTTCTTACTAACTTTGGACCATGATAGGGGTCTAAGTAGCCGCTTTGTGCATCTGGCCATTGTCAGGGGAACAACGCCCACCTAATGTTGATTCTGTGTGCCCACTGACCCCTTTTCCTAGTTGTTTCCTTGTTTGAAGTATCCATCTTGGTTTTTCCCAAGCTTTGACTTCATGGTTTAATCCTCTTAAACTCCCCTGGGGGCTGGTTTGGAGGGTGGAGGACAAGAGGTGGGCTATTATGAGGGTGGGTGTGGCAGCTCTGTGCAGTGTTGGAGCCTAAAGTGGGAAAGATGGGGTCAGGTTGAAAATAATAAACGGAATCATTTCTCTCCAAGTCCAATGAGTGTGTTGGGGCTGACACTTCATGTTGAAGCACTTCACAGGCAGCAGCTGCAGCAGTGATATTGCCCCAGGGAGCCGTAAATGTTTAACTAGAATTACTTTTTTCCATGAGATCTTTCCACCTGATTTAAGGGAGAGATTGTGGTGGGTCACTGGGCTGTTTTGAGACTGAACCAGCTCTTGGGGGCAGGAAGCAGGTGGGGAGGAAGGTCACCCTTCTGTCCTCAACCCCACACTACGCTCAACTTTACTGCTTTTTCCCTTCCCCAGAGGTAAAGGAAGGATGGACAAGCAGCTTTCATTAACTTCCACTGGGGCCTGCTTCTGCAGGCCTAAGGTGGAGTCTGGGTGGAATCTTAGCTTGGTCAGGTGGATTATTGACCTTGCAGTTTCTTCATGAACTGCTGGCAGGAAGCCCAAAGGCTGGGTTCTACCCCTGCCTCCCATTGTGAAAGGGGAATTCCTTCTAAATCCTCCCTTGCCTTACCCTACTACAAAGCTTTGACTGCTGGTTCTTCATTGCTACTCTAGTTGGGTTTTCTCTAGTTGCAGCAGGCAGGTGCTACTCTTCCCTGTGGTGCGTGGGCTTCTTATTGCAGTGGCTTCTCTCTGCACAGCACAAGCTCTAGGGCATGCAGGCTCAGTGGTTGTGGTACATGGGCTTAGTTGCCCTGTGGCATGTGGAATCTTCTCTGACTAGGAATGGAACCCATGTCCCCTGCATTGAGAGGTGGGTCCTTAACCACCAGGGAAGTTCCCCCACAGAGTTTTGCCGGGTTTCTAAGATCCATACAGATTCACCAGGTTCTAGGTTCCAGAATTTTTATTGGCTGCTACTAATTTTCCCTCCTCCTGCCCATCTGGGAGTGTGCCTTCTAGAATCATCTGGACTCGGGTGGGACTGTTTAGTGGTTCTCTCTCAGCTGGGGAGGTGGCAAGGATGAGGATTTACAGAACATACACCTTCTACACACATTAAACAGTTCCCACATGTTTGGCTCTTCCTTCTAGGGGAGCAGCACTGTCCACGCCCATCCGGCCTCCTACTCCCTCAATGCTGAGGTCTTCCTTGCAGAGTTGAGTTGGTCAGCAGATTCTAAGGGCACAAGCTCCATGGTGGGCTCAGGTGTGGGTGAGACACATGGCTTCTGTTCATAATTCACTGGAGGAAAAAGAAGTACTAAGGAACCTCCAGAGCTGGAGGAGTTACCATTCCCTGGGCTCTCCCTCCCTTGGGCCCGCCCTCACCATCCTGCCAACATCCCCGGCGAATGTCACCCCCTTGCTTGCCCGCTGCTCCTGGGAGCCGGTGCTGCTGCCACTGAGGGAGTTCCTTCGCATGATGCCTGGGTGCAGGATGGGGGAGGGGAGGGAGAGCACTGAATGAGGGAAGGGGCCACAGGGAAAAGTGGGGGGCTAGTCCCCCCACAGCAAGGGGTAGACCCCCAGGGCCTGAAAGATCACTAGGGAGGGGACTCTGGAACGATGGGAGCTGGTGACTTCTGTCTCACCCGGGCCCAGGGGCTCAGAACGCTGCAGGCTGTTGCGCCGTGAGGTGGGGAAGCTGCCCTTGGAGAGGCGGCGCTGGCGGCTGGACAGCATAGCAGCGGGGGCCAGGATCCCTGGCGGGGGCTGCTTCCCAAGCCTGCTGTACAGGTCCTCGATTTCCTGTTTCTGTAGTGTCTGTAGTGCCTCCACCTCTGACAAGTGCCTGAGGACACACCAGGGTCATGAGAGGGCTGGCCCAACACTTGGCTCTAGCAAGTCCACTTCCTGACCACCATTCTCCCCAGACTCACTTCTGCCGAAGATTCTGCAGCTCAGCCCAGAATTCCTCGTCCTCCCCACTGCTCTCTGACTCCTCACTGCTCAGACACAGGCTGCTATAGGAGTAACTCATCCACACTGGGCTGGGATGGATCAGGGGTGGAGGGCTGCCCCCTACTTGGGGTTCCTGCCCATCGTCCCCTTCCTCTTCAGCTCCAGGCCCTAGGCCCTCGGCTGCACGGTCACTTTCAGCCAGAGCCTCCCTGGCCTCTGGCCTGGCTCCAGCACTGTCCTCCGTGTCCGAGCTCTCCGAGGTCAGCTGAGGGGTTGGAGGCTTCGGGGAGCCAGAGGGAGTTGGGGATACCAGCTGCAGGGGAAGAGGCTCAGCTGGCTCCTTGGATGAAGTCACTTGGAAGCGCCCAACAAGCTGAGGCTTTCCCTCTGTAGCAAGACGAAGGCATCGTGGAAGAAGGAACAGAAATCAGTGGTAGGAAATAAAGTCACTGAGAATGATGGGCAGGGAGGGTCAGTGGTCAAAGATCTCACCTTCTGAGATGGGCGCCAATCTGGCTTCACCTGGGAGTGGCCAACCAATATTCGGAGAAGCCTATAAAGTGTGGGTCTGTGAGTAGAGAAATGATCCAGAATGAAGGCCACCCACCCCTCTTCCGCCGCCCAATCATCCCTCTTGGTTTCCTGCTCACCTCACCCTCCATCTCAGCTGTCAGAGATAAAGTCTGCTCCTGGCCACAAGGAGTACAGGGAGTAGGAGGGGGCAGGCTAGGGAGAGGACCAGGAGGAGCTGGAGGAGACTGGGACAGGAGCCCAGGGGATGGGGACAGCAGGGACTGAGCCACGGTCATCACAGCCAGAGAGAAGGCACTTGCCAGAGAGAGGAGAGGGGCTGCAGTGGTGGAGGGGAGGGGACAAGCAGGGGGGCAGGGGGCAAAGGAGGGAGGAGCGAGAGGGACCTGGAAACAATAGGGGAGGAGAGAACTCTGTGGAAACTGAGCAGATGGGACTGGAAACTGCGGTGCACTGGGGGAGAGTGGAAGCGGGCAGCTTGGGGGGTGTGGAGAGAGATTTGAGGAGGCCTGAGGAGAAACTGGGGAGAATGAGGAGGGGTTGAGATGACATGGGGGAGAAGTGACGGGAAGGATGGGACTTGGGAAAACAGGGGTTCCAGGAGAAAAGGAGTTTCCAGGAGACAAGGGGGTTCCAGGAGAAGATGTGGAGGCGGAGGAAGCTGCCCAGCATCTCTGCTCCAGGGAGGTGCTGCTCTGGAGCTCTGCTGGGAAGGGAGGGAGGGGAGGTTGAGATTCCAGTCCTCCATTTCCATGGAGCAACCCCAAGGGTGGGATGAGTAGGGACAGAATGCAGTACATACCCCTGGATGGGTCTGGGGGGGACCCCGGGAGAGCAGGCAGTGGTGCTGGCTCCTCCTGAGAGAGAGAAATGTCACAGTGGGAAGAGCTGAGTCTTAGATGGAAAGTTTCAGGCTGGGCTTCTTAAGCCAAGACTCACGAGCTTCTATGAGTCCACAGATGAGTTTCAAGGGATTCAAAAGTGTTTTCAAGAAATATTTAGTGGTAAAGGGGCATGACACCTGCAACTTACTTAAATGCTTCCAAAAAAAGAATGCATGCACATACACATGGATGGGGAGACAGGAAGGGAAAAGGCTAAAGCTCATGTAACAAAACACTACTAGCAAATCTAGACAGAGCACCCAGGAGTTCTTTGTACAACTATTGCAACTTCTCTGTAGGTCTGAAATTATGTCAAAATACTGAGTTAAAAGTATGCACTGAACACATTTTTCTGGAACAAGAGTCCATGGCTTTCATCAGACTCTCAAACTGGGGAAGAGCCATTGTTTTGGAATCCTAGAGATGAAGACAAGTTAGATCCAAGGGGACTGGTGGAAAAAAGTAATGAAGCCTGTAGCAGAGCCACATCCCCCTGGAGGTGCCCACAGGGGTCTGACCTGGGGACTCAGAGGGTCTTCAGCAGCCTCCACAGGGCCAGTATCTCTCTTCAACAGGGTCTCCACTCGCTGGATAATCTCCCGAATCCGGTTCAGGAATCCAGCTCGCTCCGAGGGCAGAATGAACTCATTATACACCTGGTGAGAATCAGTAGGAAGAGAAAGGGGAGCTCGGTTAATTCCACTTGTCCGTTTCTTTAAAAAACCAACCCTTCACCCCACTGTTTCTGCTCATCAATCTAAAACAAGTATTTAGTAAGCATCAGCTGTGTGCCATGCACTGTGTGGTTCTAAGGAGAAATACAGCTTAGAGGAAAGGAGCTAACCTTCATAGCATGCGGGTTTATAACAGATCTTTACATATCTTATCACATTTGACATCAACAACGGCTTACTGTGGTCTACATGAACACCGCTACTTTAGAGTTATGCTAACCAATGCTCAACGAGGTGCAGTTCAGTTTTCCCAAGATCACAGGATTTGCACCCAGAACTTTCTAAAGCCAAAACCTGAGTTATATTTCCACTGACGCCTCACCTGCTTTTGGACACAACTCCTGCTCTCATACAGCTTGTAAAATGTGCCACACAGATCCACATATACACAGCTCCACAGAGTTAAGTAAAAATAAGGCAATATGTAATAAATGTAACATTCAGGTACACAAACACTTACTGAGTGTTTTATGCACCAGGCATAGGCTAGATTCTTTGAGGGAACAAGGAAGCAGAAAACACTGTCCTGGTCTCAAAGAAGCCCAAAATCTTAGTGGAAGAGACACACACATATATAACTCAATAGACTCCAAGTCAGCCCAAGGCAGGTAAGGCATTTATGATCGAGGTACAGATAAAAGTGCTATTGCCGGAGGGGGAAAGGGAGAGCCGCTGTTTAATGGGTAGAGATTCAGACTGGCAAGATAAAACAGTTCCAGAGACCTATTGCCCAACAATATGAATATACTTTACACTACTGACCTGTACACTTCAGGATGGTTAAAATGACACACGTTATGTTATGTGTTTTTCACCATGATTTTTAAAAATGCCTTTCTAGGACTTCCCTGGTGGTCCAGTGGTTAAGACTCTGTGCTCCCAAAGCAGAGGGCCTGGGTTCAATCCCTGGTGGGGGAAGATCCCACCTGCCACATGGCTTGGCCAAAAATAAATAAATAAGTAGAAATAAATAAAACACCATTCCAAAAAGAAAGCAGTTCATAACACTTCAGGAGACAGTGGGGAGCTGAGATGGCTCTAGAGCTGAGCCTTGAAGGATGACTAAGAAAAGCAACCCTTTATTGAGGACCTACCACATGTGGACATTTCCCATACTTTTATCATTTCACTTCTCATACATGCTATATCATTTATCATATATTACATCAGAAAAGTGAGAAGTGTTAGTCACTCAGCTGCATCCCAACTCTTTGCTATCCAATGGACTGTAGCCCTCCAGGCTCCTCTGTCCATGGAATCCTCCAGGCAAGAATACTGGAGTGGGTTGCCATTTGCTTCTCCAGGGGATCTTCCTGACCCAGGGATCAAAGGTGGGTCTCCCGCACTGCAGGCAGATTCTTTACGGTCTGAGCCACCAGGGAAGCCCATCAGAACATCTTTGCAAAATAAGTAATATCCCCTCCATTTTACTGATGAAGTTCAGAGAGGTTAAGAAACTTGCCCAAGTTTGCCAGATTAGTAGCTAACAGAGCTGAAGTTGGAACTCGGGTCTTATGTGAACCTCCATCCTTTCCTCTGTTCTGCAGTGTTCTGAGGCAGCAAAGGGCACATTCACAAAATAGCGAAGACTGAAGTACAGCTGAGAGTGCTGTGAATTTTAAAGGTCATGCTCCAGCATTTGGACCTTACTCTGTAACCTCAGGTAGCCACTACCGATTTGGGGGCAAAAAAGCAAATTTAAAGTCTTGAGAGAATCCTTGAGAGAGGAAGGGAGGGTGGGCTAGTAAGGAAAGAAAAGAAGGCAATGGATCCTGGGTTCAGGGACAAGGTCCCTCTGGTTGTGTAGGATCTGAATTGGGCTTGAAAGCCCATAGAGAAAGCTCCCAGGGAGAAAGACCCCTGAAAAGATGAAAGCAGAAGCTGAAAAGGCAAGTAGGCCTCTTCAAAGGACCATTCAGAAACCAGTGTGGCTGGATGAAAGATTCTTGAAGGGCTGAGTGGCTTGACAGAAGTTGATAAACCTGCATGCCAGGTGCTGTTTTGTCTTTTTCCTGGACACAAGCTGAATGACATGATGGAGAGGAAGATTTAGAGGGAGTTCCCGAAGTCTGACGTTTATTCCATTCCCTTCCCTCCTGCATCCCAGAGGCTGGCAGCCACCGCCCCCACTCCACTGAAACTGGTCTCCCACAAAGACCTCCTCCTGACAAAAGCCAGTGTGGTCTTGCCTCAGGCCTCACCCTATGCCTCCTCGAAGCAATCTCCTTCCTCAGTTTTTACTAAAATATTCCAGAGTTCCTTCTATGTGTCGGGTTCCGATTCTATCCTTTGATAACCTATCCCTGCTCCCCGTTCCACAACTGGGGGTATCTACTAAGATACTCCTCTACACCTCTGGCTTTGCAGGCCCATCTTCTCTCGTGCTCAACTCTGTGCTGAGACTCCCAGATCCATTCCTCCCAGTCCTGCCTGACCCATATTCTGCTTACTTATGGAGGATCTTATCTTTCCTGCCCCTCTGTCATTCAAGCTCACTCATCATGATACCCCCTCCAAAAAACAAAGCCATACTCTCATTTTAAAACTTAACTCCTTTGATGGCCTATTCCTATGAGTTCCTCCAAGCTACAGGTCACCCTTGATACCCCTTGCCCTAACTCCCTCTCATGTCAACTCATCAAGTATTTACTGACCATCTTCTATGGACACTGTACTATGTCTATCAATTACTGGATGACACAGTAGGTTATTTTTCCCACAATAACCCCCAGATTCACCCCTCTTCTCCCTCTCCATAATCCATTCTCTCCTTGGACCACATCTGGCTTCTTGCGTCCATCTTCCAACTGGATACCCTACCCATAGCCCTCTCCCACATCCCACAACAGAACAGTCTTCTTAAAACCTGTTCTCATGGTGTTATGCTCTTAACTCTTAAGACTCCATTACACATTACATGCTCACATTACATGCTTAAGCCCACATTACATGCCCAACCTCACTTCTACCAAACTTATTTTAAATTGAAGTATAGTTGATTTACAATGTTAAGTCTGCTGTATAAGCAAAGTGATTAATATATATACATTCTTTCTTAATATTCTTTTCCATTATGATTTACTACCTAGGATACTGAAGATAGTTCTCTGCTTTACAGCAAGATCTTATTGCTTCCAAGAGGAACCCTTAATTCCAGTGACAAAGGTCTCCTCAAGAAGCCCTCCCAGCCCTATACTTCAAGTCACTCCCTGTTCCCATGCCTCTCCTTTGCCATACCACCACTAGACACGCCCTTTCCACTCTTCACTGCCATTCTGACCCATCTGTCAAGACCTGGGATGAGTCCTTCCTCTTGCGCTGCTGATCCTTCCCTTATAGCCCATCCTTTCCTTATAGCCACAGCATCACGTGTCTAGTGTACACTTCACTGCAGCACCTGCGGATATCTTGTGTTAGTCTCAAATTGCTCCAGCTGAGGATCCAAACCTCCCTAGATAAACAGAAATCTCCTCCCAGACAAGGGCAGATAAGTCTTCAGTGTCACTGCACGGAGGGCCCACCAGCTTTGAAACCCTTGTCATTGGATTGTGGGGGTTGAAGGTAGGGCAGTTCAGCACCCGGGGACATCAGAAGGGAGACTCTTGTCTCAGATCTATAGAATGTGCTCTCATCTCTCCCTCACCATGGCAGCTGCAATCTCTTCTGGGCTGTCCCCATCCAGATCAAATCGGAAGGTCACCATCTTGCTGTTGTGCGTCTGCAGCTGGCATTCAACCACTCTGTCGTTCTGGTCTGAGACCTTCAGAGTCAAAGTCAGAAGAGGGGAGGAGGTCAAGCTCTGTCTTCATTAAGTGTCCCCACCCCTCTCCACCCAAGTCACAGTGGCCAGATTGGAACTGGAGAGAAGCAGATTCTGCCCCTAAAGTCTCGTATTGAAAACATGACTGGCGGCCTCTTGGGTACCAGTAACACAATGCTTCTCGCCTTTTCTGGCTGACCGCACTCCCGTCCCTGACAGTTCCATCCAGGCCCTGAAGGTTATTCCCGAACTCCTGTGCCCCTTCCTTACACTTGTGACCCGAAGCCGGGATCGGGGTCTACGCCGGAGGTTTTTCCCTGGGGGTCTCCTCATCCGTTCCATCCCTTCTCCCACATCACTAAGGC
Source organism: Budorcas taxicolor (assembly GCF_023091745.1). Taxonomy (NCBI): domain Eukaryota; kingdom Metazoa; phylum Chordata; class Mammalia; order Artiodactyla; family Bovidae; genus Budorcas; species Budorcas taxicolor. The sequence goes on along the minus strand of NC_068928.1, from coordinate 42,475,234 downwards.
CTGACGCTGCATCTGAGGCATAGCTGGAAAAGGGAAAAGACACTGGACCCCAGAGCTCCGTATAGCTCACCTTGAAGCGCCCACTCAGACCAGAACTTACCTCGCTCCAGGCGAAAAGTCATTGCCGGGGCCAGAACGTGGAATGGATAGAGCGAAAGCCTGAAACAGAATACAGGTTCATGAGGTCAGGGGAGAATAACTGTTGGGTTCCAAGAAGACGATATCAAGGGTGCTGGGGTACTAGGCAGACGGAATAAAGACGAGGACAAGAGTGGTGGATTTCCAAGGACATGGGGCCAGGTCACGGTGTTGAGTTTTACAGCATGAGAGCTAGGTCGTGGGCTTGGAATAGCTGGGAGCCCCCCCATGTGACCCCCTCTCACCGCGGGCAGGCGGAGATGGGACTCAGCGGGGCTGGATGGCACCCCGCTAGGGGGCTGAAGGGCAGGGTCTGAGGCATCCAGGAAGCCGGAGGAGCTGAGGTAGCCATCAGTCTCGCAATCCGCTGGTGGGGGAGGGAGGGGATCAAAAAAGGGGAAATAAAGGGGGGTGACGGCAGAGCAGGGGACTGCCTGAGCAAGGAGGGGGCCTGGGGCTGTGGGAGAGTTCTTTCCCTAGAAGGAGCCCTGGCTAGATGTGGAAGGCTGGGTAAGTGACAATGCTGTTGGGTTGAACTTCTGGGTAGGGGGGCACAGGTCAAGGGTTCTGGGATGTCAGAGGTGACTTACAGGTGGTAGATGAATAGCTGGCATGACGGAAGAGGAAGGGCTGGTGCTGGTCTGCCTCTGGCTCCTCAGGCTCAGGAGGGAAGGCACTGGAGGGACCAGGAGTCATGGGGACAGCTGCTGGTGGGAGTCTCGGCGCTGGGGGGAGGGCTTCCAACTCCCTAGCTTTGCGCAGCTTCTCACGCTTTCGCTGGATGGCAGCAACCCGTTCACGCACTGCACGAGCCACTGGCTGGTAATCAGCTTCACACACTAAGCCCAGGGCCACCTGGAGTTGGAAGGGTGAGGAATGCAGTTTGAGGTGAGATTCACCATCCCTCAACAGAGCCCCATCAGGACACCTTCTTGAGGCCTCTAGGATGTACAAGAAAAGGAACATATATTGATTACGCACTGTGTCCACAACTGGCATTTTTTAAAAAGTCATTTATTTACTTGACTGTGCTGGATCTTTGCTGTGGCAGGTAAGATCTTCAGTTGCAGTATGTGGAATCTAGTTCCCTGACCAGGGATCAAACCTGGACTCCCTGCATTGGGAGCATGGAGTCCTAGCCACTGGACCAGAGAAATCCGACTGGCAACTCTTTACCATATCATCATTAAATCCTTCCAGCAACCTTCTGAGATAGGTCTTATCAACTCTATTTTAGAAATAAGTAAAGTAAGTGACCAGTTCAAGGTTATACTCTAAGTCAATTGCTCTGGGGGGATGGTGGAGAAAAATAATCTGTAGATATTTTTAGTTGTCGCAACTTGGGGGGTGATCCCACTGGGATCCTCTAAGTTGATGCCAGGGATTCTTCTCAACAACCTACAACAGTATGGCACAGTCTCCTGAACAATGATGTCACTAGTGTTAAAGTCAAGAACCTCTGTATGTAATGGACCAGGTCCCAATCTCAGGTCAGGTTTGAGCTGGGCTACAGAGACTGACTCCTATGTCTTATTTCAAATACATTCTTAGGTTCTTGACCCAGATCCACCAACAGATGATTCCCACATTTTCAACTGCATTTTCCCATCAAGAATATCATACTCTTTCCCTTCCCACCTCAGACCACCCCCACATCTTCTGCCTCTCATATATGCCTCTCCTGGTCCACCAGCTTCTATTCATTATCCTTATTCATTTCAATAACAAGCTTCACTGGGCAGGTAAAGGTGGGGCAGGATGAACTGACTCAAAATCTGAACAACCTGAGTCAGTTGTGCCACTTTCTTGCTTGGGACCTGGTACAAGATATTCAGCTTCTTTGAGCTTTCATTTCCTCAGCAGTAAATCAGATAAAATCACTATGCACGGTTGGTAACAACCATCAGATGCACATGAAAGGGCTCTAAGATGTGGGTGGTTAACTGAGTTCCCATCATGTGCTAAGCACTGTCAGGGGCAGAAGGGTCAGTCAATACACACAGTCTCTGCCCTCAAGACCTTGTAGTCTTGTGGAGGAGAAAGATGGGAATGTATCCTGGTACAAAACAAGACTGATGGGGACCCGTTCAGTAATGGAGGGCCTGATGAAATGGAAAGAAGCATTTAACTTTAGAGTGGACAGGCTTTCTCAGATGCACGGTTCCGAGCATGAAGCAGGATCAAGAAAAAGATGGAGTCGGGGAAACAAGAAAGGGAAAGATAGATAACACGGAGAGAGGACAATTCGGGAAAGCCGGATCAGAAGGAAGTTAAAACAGGGAGGTTGAGGGACCCAGGGCTGGAAAAGGAAATCTTTGACTTGACTTGCGGAGAACACTAGGTGTGCCCGCAGGTGCGTTAAGGCGAGGGCAGCAGGGAGACACTCGTAGGAAACTCAGAGAGGGCTTCGTTGAGCCCACCACCCAGACAACCCACCACCCAAACATCGCACCCACAAGGCACTGGCCTCTCCGGTTGAGGTCCACATGCCCCTCACACGCCCAGTTACGCGGCAGGCATGCTGTCCTCCGCTCACCATCTCCTGAGCCACCTCCTCGGCCGCGTCCCGGCCCAGCTGGAACAAGAACTCGATGGCCTGGTTGTCCCGCGGGCGCCCCCCTCGCCGCGCGTCCTCCATGCGCAGCCAGAGCTTGAGGTCCGGCTTCTCTCCGTCGTCCTCCTCGGCCAACTCCACGTGGACGCCGCGCTCCTCGCGGAAGAAGGCGTGAGCCAGAAGGTCGTGGATGGTGAACCTGAGGGCGGTGCCAACCTGAGCAGAGCCCCACCGCCGCCCGCTCCCCCCGCCATTACCCCACCCCCGTCTGCCCTGCCCCCTCCACCCACCTCTCATTTTTATCCGTGCGGATGCAGCCTTCAATGATCTCCTTCACCTCGGGCATCTTCACCTTGTAGAAGCTGTTGGGTTTCGTGCCCTAGGGAATGAAGTTGCATGAGGCCTCCGGCTCTCTGTGCCCCAGCTCTCTGCTGACCTCCCCCTCCCACCCCGCCCCAGCCCGGGGCGGCAGCGCTTGCAGTTGCCAAAGCACCGGGTACGCGTTTAGAAGTTGTGATTTCAAATCACAGTCCCCCCGCCCCGACCCCCCCCCCCCCCACACGTATCGACAGTGCGACCTTGAACCAGGCTCTCTCTGAGCCGGTGTCCTCATTTATAAAATGCAGGGCAGAACATTTGCCCTGCTCACCCCGCGGGGCAGGGAACAGGATCGGATGAGAGATTGGATTTGAATCATCTGTAATCTCTAGGGAGCGCTACACACATCGTTATTCTAAACAGCTTGTATTGGAGGGGCCGTGAGTGCATCCAGTAACCTTCAGTGTTCACCGGGGCGTCTTTGTGTCTACCTCGTTTTCATTAAGAGAAAGGGCATTGACCACGGGGTGGCCGGGGCAGCCAAATGGAAGGGGGGACTTGTGATTCCCTCCCTCTCCTCCCTCTCACCGAGGTGACCTTGCGGTAGATTTGAGCAGCATTCTGGCACTCTGAGTAGGGGTACTCCGAGGTCGCCATCTCCAGCATGCACATGCCAAACGCGTACACGTCCACGGCCTCGTCGTACTTTTCCTCGTACATCTCTGGGGCCATGAACTCCGGGGTCCCTGCAGGATCCACAGCAGATGTTAGTGCCTCCTTTCTGGCTTCGTCCCTCTCCTTGAAAGTACAAGTGGGGGTGGGGGCAACCCCGCGAATTCTGGAGTGCAAGAGACCCATCCCTTCCCGTCGTGTGTGTGTGTGTGTGTGTGTGTGTGTGTGTGTTTGTGTGTATGTTGGGTGGGGGGGGTTGTGGGGAAGAGGACACGCTACAAGTCTCATCTTCCCCGTGGTCTTCTAACTCCGTGGAGGGGTGCTAACTCTGACCCCCTTCTAAATCTACTAGGGGGAGGGGGTCCCCAGGCTCTCTCCAGACAGGGGAAGGGGAGGGAGGGTAGGAATGACAAGGATCCTCCTGGAGGGACGCACCGATGACGCTCTTGGCGAAGGAGGCGCGCTTGAGCGTGGCCAGGCCCAGGTCCCCGATCTTAACGGAGCCCGTAGGGCCGGTGATAAAGACGTTGTCACACTTGAGATCTCGGTGCAGGATAGGGGGTACTCGGGAGTGTAGGAAATGCAGCCCCCGCAGGATTTGGCGGCTCCAGCGCTGAAGGACTCGTGGTTTCATCTCGCGGAACCGCCTCAGGTATCTAGGGGAGGGCGCACAGCTAGGGTCAGAGCGAGGGACAGAGAGGATGGGGAGGGAGCCCACCACTGGGAGGTTCCCCTCCCCGTAGCCCCACCCACTCCCGCCCACGCATCTGCCGCTAGCTTCTCCTAGCACAGATCCGCGCCCGGCCTCAGACAGAAAGGCAGTCAGGGGGTGTGGCAGGTAGACAGGAGGTTACAAAACGGGTAAATTCAAGATATGGCCGCCGCCAAGGTGCTGTGGAAGTGCGGAAGCGATGACTAGCTGCCCCGGACGTGGGGGAGGGCTTCCTAGAGGAAATAACTTTTCTGTGGTGTCTTGAAGGATGAGTAGGAGTTCAAGGGTGAAAATGGGAAGAGATGAAGACCTTGCAGGCAGAAAGGAAGGCGTGCTTAAAGGCACGGAGACAACAAGTGACGGCACAGGGTGGGAGGAAGTGCTGGGAATTTGGTTTGTCCGGAACGTAGGCTGGATCCTATAAGAACTTTGTGAGCAGTCGCTAGAAAGAATGGACTTTATCCGGAGGGCGGCGGGATAATTCAAAGGGGTTTTAAGGAGAGAAGTGATAAGACCAGATTCCGGCGCGCTGCAGGAAGATAGGCTAGCTTGCAGAGGAGATGGGTAGCACGGTGGAGGACTCTTTAGGGGGCACTGCAGGCCTCCAGACGCTCAAGAGGCGAGGATGAGAGAGAGTGAGCCCGGAGTGGGACCTGCGTCAAGAGTCTGAGGAGGCCGGGCTCCTCCAGAAGCAGTGGCGACCTCCCACCACCAGTCCTCCCAACTACCACCAGCAGGCGCGGAGCTCACGTCTTGAGCGTGCCCGAGGTCATGAGTTCGGTGACCAGCACGATGCAAACCTGGCCCCTCAGTACTGACTTCCAGGAGTCGTAGAAGCGGACGATGTTGGGGTGCTGCAGCCCCTTGAGCATCTCCACCTCCTCTGAGAATCGCTGCCGCTCGGCTCGAGACAGTTTCCGAGTCTGTGGGGTAGGGGACGAGGGTCACGGTCACCTCGGCCCCAGTACCCCCACGAAGAGGGGGATGGGGACACAGGCGGCGGGGCTTGGAGGAGCGGTGAGGGTAGGAGCCAACGGATGGGACTGAGTGGGTGGGATCATTCGCCAACAGGATTGTAGACCCCGAGTTCCTGGTTTGACCCCTCTGGGCCGCTCCAAGGACACGCCCACTATGGGCCTGGGGCCGCCCCCTGGACCCCCTCCTGGACACAAGAGCTTTTATGCAGCCCGGTCCAGGAGCTCTGAACTCAATAGCGCCTTTGTAGCCGCCCAGGCCGGCCGTGGGGCGGGAAGGGACGCCCGGGGGCTGGCAGCGGGCAGGCAGCAAGCAGGCGGGCGGGCAGAAAATTGGGGCCGGCAAGGGGACTGGCCTCAGAAACTGGTAACTGCTAGATCCAGGGAGAAGGACTGCAGAGGGAGGTACAGACAAAGAGAGAAGGGATCCAGGACCAGGTGCCAGGAGACCGCCCCCTGCCCCATAGCAGTCTTGCCTTCCCCCATCTCCTTCCTCCACCCCCTCCAACCCCTAGTTTGGACGCTTCTCCTGGCCTGGCCTAGAGCCTGGGGTGTGGCACTGGCAGGCACAAGGGGCAAGCTCAGTGCCAGGGCTGGAGGGGAGGACCCTTCCTCCAGGCTCTGTCCCCTCAGTCTGAAGCCAAAGCTGCTAACTCAGACTTAACTGGGTTTCCCCGCTGTGGGAGGAAGGTCCTTCAAGCCAGCATACCCCTAAAGCCTATGGGGCTCAGTGCTTTTGGTCTGGGGAGAGGATAGCTCAGGTAGGCAGTGGGATGAGGAGCAGGACTGGACTCAGGCCAGGGCTGGAGCTCCCTGTCTCCCCCTCCCCCAGCCATGGGGAAGTCCAGAAGTTTGTTCCAGAAGGGATGTGGGAAGGCCCTGTCCTGCTACAATACCCCTATATCTTCTGGAAGTGGAGAGGACCCTGTCCCAGCTCGTGGCCTCCATCATTCCAGCCTTCTAATCTGCAAAGATCCAGGGCAAGAAAAAAGGAGGATAAGGGTCACACTGAGGGTCTCAGGACTTAAGGGGAAGGGAGAGGAGGAGACAGTGGGTAACCACTGCAGGAAAGTGGTGAGCCACCCCTCAGGTCTGAGCTGGCTCCCTACCCAATTTCCCATCTTATTTCCTTTCCATCTCTCAGGGTTGAGATGGAGCCGGAAAAGTAAGAATGTCTTAAATCCATACGGGAGCTACCACACACCACCTGCCTCAGCTTATCCTTCTGCAGCCTGAAATCAGCCAGGTCCATGGATCATCAGAGCAAGTGGGACAAGTGTCCGGACATTTGACTGGAAAAATACATCCCCCTTGCTGCTGTTCCCTGGGTCTCCCATCCCAAGACCTCCAAAGGTCCCATCCCATGGCGTCACCGAGGGGGCGCCCAGCCACACCTGCAGCTCACACCAGGCCACCTCCACCGTGGTGTCGGTGTCCAGCCCTCGATACACCGTCTTGAACGAGCCACGTCCAATCTCGATGTCAAACTTGAGGTATCGGCCGTCCGGGGACGTTGCCACAGCCTGGGTCTCCGTGTCCTCTTTTTCCTCTTGCTCCCGCCGCCGCTCCCGGGCCGCCGCCGCCTCCGTGATCCTCGGCTGTTCCCGGGACCCCGACCCTCCTGTGGAGCCCACGGGCTCCAAACGCTCGGAGTCTGCAGGCTTCACAGGGGCGCCCGCGGTCCACGTGCCCTCAGGGGGCTCTTCGGAGCTGGGCGGTGGGCTCATCGCGGGACCGGAACCAGCGGAGTCTGGCGGATCAGGGGGCTCCGGAACGGGTGAGGCTGGCTGGGACCAAGACCTCAGCAGCCCCAAGTCGACTGAGCTGCGGCGGCTGAGACGGGAAGAGCGCGGCCGGGGCTCAGCCTTCCCGGAGAAGCGGCGCACCCGGCGGGGAGGGGGCCCGAGGCGGGGCGGCCCCGCCGCGGCAAGGGGCGGCGGGGGACGCAGGGGCAGGTCAGCCTCCGCCTGGGACATGGGGACTTCGGTCTCTGGGGCCGGGGGTGCCAGCATGAGGAAGGACCGGGCGCTGCAGGCGGTAAGCGGGGAGGCCTGACAGGACGACTGGCTGGGTGCGCAGTGCTCCTGCTGAGCTACTGGGGCCCCAGCCCCGGCTCGCCTGCCCTGCAGCTCCGCCCCCACCCCGCCCTTACCCCCCAGAGCCGCCCCCTCGGAGCTGCCTGTGCAGTGGAACCCCTGGCGCAGCCCCTCACCTCGGCCACTGCCCCGCCCCCGGCCGCTGGCCCTCCTCCTGGCCTCCCGGAGCACCCGCCCTGTCTCTTTCCGTAGCCGGAGCCCGGTGAGAGGCGGTGTGTCCTCGCGCACTAAGAGTGCGCAGACCTGTTTGGGGGAGCACGGTACTAGGACAGGGAGATGAAACGTGACCGCGGCTCCCCGACCCTAGAAAAGGGAGGTGGTGAGGAGGAGGCTACCACCAGTCTGCACGCCCCAGATAAGGTAGCACCACCCCCTCCTAATCGTCCAGAATGGCCTCGGGCCGACAATACAGAGGTCAATGGAAAGATCTGGTTTTCTCCGAAGTCGCAGTCCCTCGGGGCTGCTCAGGGATGGGTGTGTGCACCCCAGAGCCCGCCCCTCCCCCAAACCAAGGACCGGGTCACCCATCCTCTCCACTCCCCACCTTAACCGCAGCCTGGCCCTGGCCAAAGTGCCTGTTTTTGCTCTGTGGGCTCTCCTTCCTCCCCCCCTCTGTTTGCCAAAGTTTCCAATAAACCAAAGTCCATATCCGGTTTACTCCCCCTCAGCTCCCCTCGGCCTCAACTACCCGACCCAGACCAGATGGATGGAGGGAGGGGCTTCAGCGTCGTCCAGGACTTCCACGGGGAGGTGGTGAGGGAGGGGAGCCATTAAATTACTCCACTGCAGACATAGAAAGCCGTCTGTCCCCAGGCTGTGTTCCATTCGCACTCCCTCACACAGCCCACCCAGCAGATGTAAAACCGCAGGCTCACTGAGTCCACCAGTGCGGGAAGACCTCTCCCCTAAGGTAGGTGGGGATTCACTCAGCGTGGTTAACAGATCACAGTACTCCCCTTGCTCATTCTAGTAGTAACTTCAGCAGCAAGCAGTGGGGTTAAGCTTTTTAATAATCATAAATCAGTGTTGGGCCCCAGCTCTCATGGCCAGGTCCCCTCCTGGGCCTTCTATCTTCACATTGCCTGGAGGGCTGCCTGCAGCCAGGGCTTTGCCCATCCCCTAGGAGGGATCCAGCACCAGCCTGAGAGGAGGCAGTAGCAGCTAAAGGGGTGGGGGTGGAGGGTGGGGTTGGGGGAAGAGAGACAGAAGCTTGTGGGGGTGTGTGTGTGTGTGGGTGTGTGTGTGTGTCAGAAGCTTGTGCAGGCTGTGTGACAAGCTTGTGCAGGCTGTGTGTGCACGCGCGTACACTTACGTGTATGACAGAAGCTTGTGCAGGCTGTGTGTGTGTACACTTACGTGTATGACAGACAGAAGCTTGTGCAAGCTGTTTGTGTGTGTACTTACATGTATGACAGAAGCTTGTGCAGGCCGTGTGTGTGTACTTACGTGTATGACACAACTGAAGTGCTGGGTTTCAGACCCTGGCTCAGGAGAGTTGGGACAAGGAGAAGCACATATTCCCTCCCTGGCACCTCAGCCTCACCGGATCCCAGGGACAGACAAATGAGATAAGCAGGAAACCCACCCGTGGACTAGAGCCCTTTTGAGTCAGGCGGAGTCACAGATCCAGTCTGTGGGGACACTTGGTCTGTCTCCCTTTGAAAGCCCTGGCAGGGTGGGAGGTAAGAAGTAAAGGGAGATAGGTCTCTGCTAGAAGAACTTGACACCTCGGCCATCGCTGACGGTGATGATCTCGGCCTTGTGCTCCTGCTGGAGGGCTTGCAGAGCCCGCAGTAGGGTTGCCTCATCCAGCCCGTGGAACTCTGGACAGGGAAAGATGAGCAGTCAGGGACACGCTGCTAAGGGCTCAAGGCCTCTGAGGAGAGCAGTTGAGCTGGAAGCAGAGAACTTTCCAGGCCAACAGTACTGCTACAGCTACCACCCACCCTTTCTGGGTATTCTTCAGGAGTAAAGGGTGGACGAAAGCCTGAGTCAACATGAAACGAGAGTTCATGCTATTTCCCCCTTCCTGTTTGCTCTGTCAGACTCAAAGCCTGCACACTCTCGCACCATCCCCCCATTAGTGTCTCTATATTCAAGAGTAACCCCAGTTGCTTGTGAGGCACAAAAAAGGGGCCCTGACAAGTCCAGGGAGGTCAAGGCTCTTGTCACTGGATGCTGTCCCTAACTGGGTCTGTACCCATTGGGAGGACCTGTCCTAACACACTGAGGTATAGCCATGCTTCTGGCCAGGAGACTGCAAAGGTCTAGCACAGATACCTGCCCTATCCTAGTTAAAAAAAAAAAAAAAGAACAAAGCTGGGAGCCAAGGGCCAGCTGAGTATCTAGAGACACGGCAAGATACTGCAGGGAGCTGTGAGAGGCAGGAGGCAAGTCCTAACAGGCTTGCACAACACACCCCCTGCGGGGCCCAGCTCTTGAGTCAGGGAGCTTGCTTTCCAAGGAAGCCTTCAACTTTGCCTGGCCTGAGTGGTGGGCTGGGCAATGCTGCAGCACTTAAGTCATGGCATAATGGTGGGAGTAGCAAGCAGAGGCCTGCAGGAAAGAGGGGAAAGCCAAGTGCTGTTAACTATTGGGGCAGCCAGGCCTGGCAGAAAGGGGAGGTGCCCCCTTTACCCAGATCAGACTGGTACTTTTGATGATCCTGGGGATCAACACATTATGGAGTCAGAGATAAAAGAGCTAAGAAAGTATTTACACTATGTAAAAATCAAAACAGTATACAAATCCCAGTCTGGCCAGAAACCAAGGCATTCTAAAGGGCTGGGGATGGGGTGTCAGCCCAGTCCCTTCAGCTGACACCCACAGATCTTGAACCCTCTATAAGAAAGGGTGAAAGAAAGCCAGAGTCAACAAGGAATTGGGATTTCAGGCTTAATCTCCTGCCCTGGTTCCTCATTCAGCATCTACACCAATAATTCTTAACTTTTCATGGGTCACAGACACCCTTCAATATCTTATAACATGGAGGACCTCACTGGCAGTCTACTGGTTAAGATTCCATGCTTTAACTGCAGGAGGCACAGGTTCAATACCTGGTTGGGGAACTTAGATCCCTACATGCCCTGTGGCATGGCCAAAAAAGTTGTTTTTTTAAGTCTTAAAATATGGACTTTATCCCTAGATAAATGGATATACACCCCCACAGACAAAGATTGTGGGTGTTCTGCATGTGAATTCAGGTGGTTTATAGACATCTTGGACACGGGGTTAACAACCTTTGTATTATTTAGTATGTGGAATTTAGAGACAAAAACATGGGAAATTTGAATGTCAACTAAACAAGATTAGAGAGAATTCACATGATAAAACTGGGGGGAGAGGGAAAAGCATTACCCTCATCCTCTGTGTCTTCCCCATTGGTCAGTTCATACAGGGTGAACACGGAGTTGTTCTGGCCACTCTTGGAAACCTATGGACACAGAATACAGGGACTGAGTAAGACCCAGGAATTTCCTGGGAGAAGGCAAACTCCCAGCTCCACCTCTGACCCAGGAATGATACTTATTCCCAAACCAGAGCTGTCACCTCAGCAGAGGAGTGGCCGAAAACCCACAAACCTTACAGGTGCTATATTTATACATGTACACACATGCTCAGAACCACTAAACCACAGGCCTTCACGTGTCTGAGGAATGACCTCTCATCCTGGTTGTTTTCCTGTTCAGAAATGGGCGGTGTATGTTTGTTATATTTGGGTTGTTGCTGCTTCTTCCCCTCCTCTCTCTTGGGAATGTTCAGGGCTGGTGGTGACCTGGAATGCAGGGGAGAGAGGCTGTCCCCACACCCACATTGGTTCAGAGTCTCATTTATATTGTGGGCAGCCCCATAAGGACGTAGTGGGGGAGGGGGTCCAGGTTTTTGTGTTTTTTTCTCTTCCTTTCCCCATTTATCTTCTGTGGCCAGAGGCTCCAGCCAACAACAGTATTCATGGTTCCCAGTACTGCATTCTCCAAACACGGCCTCACACAGCCCCTGGCCTTCTACTGGCAAAGACAGGGAAGTTCTTTGCAGCCAGGGAAATTGAGTCACTGAAAGAGGCTTGCCTGGAACACCTACATTTCCTCTTTCTGCCCTCCCCTACTTTGCTAATTGTGGATCTGAAAACACCAGGTATCTGCTGAGCATAGAGTCATTCTCCTTTGCCATGGGTCACTGTGTCAGAATAGTCTCACCCACTGATAGATGAGCTTCCCCCATTCTTCTGGCCTCCGCCACATGATCAGGAAGCTAGACTTGTTCTTATCCAACCACTCAAGATTCCCTGCAAAAGATACTTATGAAAGCATCGTGCTCCAAGAAGAAACAAAGAGGCAAACTAAAGGTGGAACAGAGTGGAAAAGACTCAGCTTTCAGAAAGAGCAATTCAAAAATTGTTTTACTATCTGCAAGGCATCCATTCTCTTCTTCAGGTCTTGGGGCACAGATGGAGAAATTTTAATTTTGTAAACCAGTGGGGGAAAAGAACCCAGGGAACTGGGCTACTGTACAGAACACTCTGGGTTCCAAGCCAGGAGAGGAAAAAAAAGTTCTTAAAAGACTTGTGCTAATTTGTCCTCAGGAGAACCCCACTAGGAAGAAAAATAAGGAATCTGATGAACTGGACCCACCTTTCTTCCTCAGTTCCTCTAACACAACCTGGATTGATTCCACAGGCAGCTTCCCTGGTTTAAGGTTAAGGGAACGGCATTAATGGAATGAACTGGTGGGATGAAATTTCTCAGAGCCAGGCTCATGCTACCAACTACCATTCTTCTCCCTCCTACACACTGAGATGTGCAATTCCACAACAGGATGTAAATTGGCATTTCCTGCATACTGGGGAGGGGGAAGGTAAAAAGAAACTAGTCTGATTAAAAGGAAAAGCTTTAGGGACTTCCCTGGTGGTCTAGTAGTTAGGATTCCGCCCTTCCAATGCAAGGGGCCCTAAAATGCCAGGCAAAAAAGAAAAAGTGTTTTGTTTTTGTTTGTTAAAAAGAGCTTTAGAGAATGAAAGATACTATCATTTCTCACTCCCTGTCCTCTCTCCTTCCTCCAACCATTGTCCAGATATTTTAAGGATGAACCAGGCAGCAAAAGAAAACCATCCTTACTTCCTGGGGTGAGGAGAGTAGGCGGAGAAAATTACTAAAGGTAATGCTAGAGTTTGAGTCTTATACAGAAGACATACAGAAGACTTAAGTTTCAACAAGTCAAAAGGAGTCAGGTCGAAAAACCCTGGTACTTGGCTTCAGGGTCGAAATTGTAAGATCTGAACGACACCTAGGTACTCATCACTGTCTAGAACAAGAGGGAGTTGGTGCTGCATTGGGGCTGGCGTCAGGAGTCGGGGGCGAGGGGGCGGGAACGGATGTCAGCTACACAAACCGGCTCTTTCCCAAGGCCGGTCTGGATGGGAACCTGTCTTCGGTGGGTGAGAGGGAGTGTGAAGTCTGGGCATGTGGGAAAGGTGGAAGTGCATGTGTGTGGGCTGTGGAAGTGCCTGAGGGAGGATACGCTGGAGCTTCACGTTGTTGAAGAGCGGGCTCTCCTGGGCTTCCATCACCGTCATGCTGGACTGTTTATGCAGGCGGCAGAAGGACAGGACCAGCGAGCACCAGGCGGCCAGCTGCTTCTGCCGAGTGTCCACGTTCGGCTGCAACCTGCCGGGTGAAGCGGGTGGGGCGCAGAATTAGAGGACTTGAAAGAGGGCGAGCGGCAGCACTTGCCAGAGGAGCATTCGGGGAAGAAAGTGAGGGACTGCGGGTAGTGGCGACCGGGTCCATTCTCCCCCTCCCCATTTGAAGCATTAGGGCTGAGCCCGGGGTCCGGGGGAGGGGAGGGAGGTCCATCGGGGCTTCTGGGGGTCTAAGCCTCACGTAAAGAAGGGTGGGAAGCGATACTGCCACGGCCACTCGAAACTCATCGCCATCGTAGTAGCCCAGGAAACCCGGGGCCCGCCGGCAAAGGACTTCCGGTCTCCGCTCCGGCACGTCCGGACAGAAAGCGCTGCAGAAAGGTTCCGGGAGCCTCCGGGGAGAAAGGAGGCCCAACCGGAGGGATCTTCATCAGCCCGTTTCTTGCCACTATCCCCATATTCTTACGAGCTAGAGCAGAAGGGGCCCCGAGAAGTTTTCTGATTCCACCTCAGAGAGAACAGTGACTTCCCCAAAGTGGCACAGTTAGAACTGCAAGAAGAACCCAGGTCTCCAGGACCCAGCCTAGGCTTGTTTCCCCTATACGGGGCTTCTTTTAATCTTAACGTTTGTGTCGCTTTTAACTTAAACCCTTCACAGTTCCCCTCAATTCCTGTGTCCTTCGACTCCATCTTCCCCAGGAGCTCATTTGTAGCTTTTATACCTGGAAATGGCCCCGCTTCCATGATTCAGAGCTGCCATATTTGAGCACAGCCACCTCTGTCTCACCTCTCCCATGTCCTCTGTTTCTAGTCTCAAGGCCCGGGACTCCACTGGTCTTGACTTCTCGCCTGGCCTAGACTACTCAGTTCTGTCCCCTTGCCTGGTCCCCTGCTGCTCATTTTACAAACCGGAGTTGTCGATCGCTGCCCACCTATTCCTCAATCTTCTTTTCTTCACGCCTTAAACCGTGGAGTATTACTGACAGGGAAAAACAAAATCACTGGAACTTTCTGACTGAGCCTCAAATTCCCTGACTGACCTCACTGCTGTTCTATCAGTGCAGCCCAGTGATGCTTTGTCTTTTATTGATTCCCTGTCACATTCCTTAAGGTAACTTTTCAAAATTTTCCATACACATCAAGCCATTGCACCAGTTCCCTTCTCTTGCCTCTCTGCAGAATGCCCATCTCTTCTGTTTTTATGAGATTGAGGCCATGCATGTGAACCTCTTAGTCCTTCCTGTCTGTCACCACACTCAATTCATCTCTCAGTTTCTTTCCCTTTTACTCCTTTGCCCACTCCACACAGCTTGTGGGATCTTAGTTCCCAGACCAGGGATAGAACTGGAGCTCAGCAATGAGAGTACGGAGTCTTAAGGGCTGGACAGCCAGAGAACCCCCTCGACAAGGCCAGCCCTTTGGCATCTGTTTGCCTCTCCTTTCCAGTTTCCTCCAGGACTTCTTTGTGCATCATCTTCCCTTCTTTTTCCCTTTCTCCTGGCTCCTCTCCTCTAGTCTACATATGCTGAGGTCATCCCTACTTGAAAATTTGTAGTTTCCTTGACTCTACCACCCTCTCAATTTCCTGTCTGATCTCTAACATCTCCCCACTGAAGTCTGTCTTTCACTGTGTACAGTCCCTGGTCCACAGAAGTGTCCAACAAAGATTTATTAAATGACTAAATGAGTGAACCCTTCAATGGATAATGTTCTCTCAAAGGGCACCATCTCCTTTGCGTCCGTTGGCTTTCTTTATCCTTGTTCTGCTGACTCTGATCTTTCCCTTTTGTCTTCTTTAGTCCTCACTGTATATGTATGCATGTTTTCTAAGGACAGCAGCTTTCTTTAGTATACCTTCTCTCTGGAAACTCTCACCCCTCTCATGGCTTCACGTGGCATTTCTCTGCAGGGGACTAAACCTGTATTCCTAACTCCAACTTTTTTATACTACCAGCAGCAACAAGACCACTCCCATTTCCAACTCCCTATGTCAGAAGCCCTTCACTCCCTGTTATGTTACATCTTGTTCCATTGTTATATTATATAATATGTATATTTTTCTTCAAGCCAGCTTCTCCTCTTAATGGCCCTTTAAATATGATTACTTCCATCATTGTCCTGCTGCTGCTACTGCTAAGTCGCTTGTCGTGTCCGACTCTGTGCGACCCCAGATGGCAGCCTACCATTGTCCTAGTAACTCAAATTCAAAGCCAGAGTCAGCTCTAACCTCTCCTCTTGTTCACCTTCATATTGAAATCCTATGGATTCCCTCCCCTATTTTGCCTTTTCCTACTTTTTAATTATTTTCTGTTTCTCCATTCAGCACTCCTTTGGTCCATGCCCTTGTTTTATCAAACCTGGATTATTGCAATAATTTTCTAATTCATCTCTTTTTCTACTGTCTCCCATAGGAGAATCCTCTCCATTTAAGACCTAGTCAGATGCCAACTCCACAATCACCCTCCTGTGACCTCAGCTAGACTGCACCTTAGCTCAATGTGACTCCTCCTTCCTTTACACTCAGATGACATTTGGCTTGTATCCCTTGCATGATTCTCCTCACACATTCCATTGTTTTTGTTTATGTGTGCACATGTCAGCTCCCTTGCCAGATGAAAGACATCAAAGCAGAACCAAGCTTTATCTTACTTGTCTTCCCAACACAATAGGCTATTTACAGTGACTTGCACCAACATGCTTTTGATGTATATTAGTAAAATGCACGAAGGCAAATATGGGCCAAAAAGAGGACAGATACATCCTTGGAGAAGATAGATGCATTATGGGAATAGAGCAAAGATTCTCATGGCGAAACCTCAAAATGTCCTAGGGAATAAAGTGTGTCTCAGAGATTAAATAGATATATTCCAGGAAATATATACATATATATCTGTGGAATAGACAAGCATGTCCCAGGAAGTGGCTATGTACTCAGGAAGGCAGATATTTCAACAAGGAAGGAAGGAGAGTTCCTAAAGAGGTGCCAGGTGCCACAAGGAATAAACAGGTATCTTTTTAAAGAACAAAGCTACTGTCTAGATGTTTCTGATGACCTGGCAGTTTTGTCCCAGGGAGAACTGAAACCCAGGCCTCACCATCCAAGGAACATACAGGAATGTCTGTATACAGAAACGGTGGGTCGCTAGGTATGGCCCTTAACAGTGGGAAAGTGTCTTAAGGGAGCATAAGCATGGCTTAAGAAGCTAAAAGAAGCAGCCAATGAAGAACTAGTGGTTGCTGTGGAGATAACAGGTCTTTGATCTCACAGTTCAGTTTTGAGCTTCTTCCAGGCCATGTCCATCTTCTGGTTGTTGGCTTTAGTGGACACGAGGGGGCAGTGTGTGGCCAGGCTATAGGCCACACCCACCCAGGGTCCGGGACAATGTAGAATGAGGGCCAATGACCTGGAGGGGAAGTCCTGTGGTGAGTCTAGTAGAGGAAACCCCACTGCCTTTGCCCTCAATCCTGAGGTCCTTAGAGATGGACTCCCGTTGGTTCCATCAGGGTTTCTATTACCAGGCCCTGGGAGTAAACTGAGGCATGAGGAAGGGGAAAATTCAGGGCTTCTGGCTGGCAGCCCCTCCTTGCAGAAGTCACAACAGAGAGTCCTCTCTTCCCACCCCTCTCACCTCCCCAGCTGCTGTCCAGACCGGAAGGGAGTCTCTTCCTGCAAGTTTCCTGAAGCTGGGTTTGGATAGGGGCAGGAAAGGCCTGGCCTTGGGAGGAAGGGATATAGGGGCGTGGCCTTCAGGTGGAGGAGGGAGTTCAGGAAGGACCAGTAAGTGAACAAAACAGTGGACCTCTCCAGATTCTTCTAGCTCTGCTGCCCAGAGCTGAGGGCCTGTGGGAATGGCAGAGACTCTGGAAGGAGACAGCCCCCTACCTGCCCCCCCTACACACCCCGGAATGGAGAGGGGAACAACGTACAAAAAAAAAGGAAAGGTTTATTTTGAAGATTACAGAAATTGCACGATGACCCCACCCAGCTTCCATTTCCACCAATTGAAGAATCTCCAGTTGGGGTGGGAGCCAGAGAAGGAAGTAGGGAGGGGAGGGGAGAGAGCAGGTGGTGGCAGAGGAAAGGATTAAGATGGCTGCCAAGCAGCTCATGCCACCCTAGGTCTGTGCTTCACTGTCTTTACTCCTCCACACCACGAGGGTGACAAGGAAGGGGATGAGGCAGATGGGGGCTATGATCATGGCCAGGAGCACATCTTCTGGGGGGTCTGAGAAGGTGGGTTGCACCAGGGAGCAGTTGGCAAAGTGGATGTGGTGAGTCTCAAAGATGATCTCTTCCGCCCAGGGATTGGGGAAGCCCAGGCCAAACTCTT
Source organism: Budorcas taxicolor (assembly GCF_023091745.1). Classification (NCBI taxonomy): domain Eukaryota; kingdom Metazoa; phylum Chordata; class Mammalia; order Artiodactyla; family Bovidae; genus Budorcas; species Budorcas taxicolor. The sequence continues at coordinate 42,457,801 of NC_068928.1, read as the reverse complement.
CTGCACCCTTTTCCAAGCAGTCTCGAAGGAAGCTATAAGGCCTAGAGACAGGAGAGGGCTAGAGTGAGGGAAGGGTTGGGGCCAGAAAGAGGACTGCCCCACACTCACCCGCAGGGAGCAAGCCCCAGGCCCAAGCCGCCCTCCAGCACTGCCCCTACCTGCTAATCAGGGCCCAGTCACACCAGTCCTTCTTGATAGAGTCCATCTGAACCTCATAATCGCGCCAGCATTGTTGGACATTTGTCCCATAGGTCTCCAACACCGTTTTCCCTGTGGGCAGAGATGTTGCACATTGACCATAACCTGCCCCACCCTCCAAGCCCTCTGGTCCAGGTACTTCCATTGTGGAACCGCTGTTCCTGTCTTCAAATATGGGAACTACCCAGAGAGCCTCAGAAAATTTCCCAAGCAAGATACTCCTAGCTGAGGAGAGAGTCCCAGCTCAGGAAAAGTTTAATGCCTTCCATGTACACTGGACTTTCCAGCCTGGCAAGAGTTTCCACATACACTTTTTCAGGAATATTCTAACCCACCTGTGAGGCGGGCCAGCTCACAGCTGGTTGGGGGCTTTGTGGGATTAGAGGTAGACAGACAAGAAACCCTGAGAGAGAGAACAGAAGGGAGTTTAGGGGCACCAGTTGGTTTGGGGCTTGGCTTGTGGGAAAGGAACCATCCCCACTGACCTCTCTTCTTCCCTGGGGCCACCCTCCCACAGTCGCTGGCTACTCACCATCCGACTTGGAGCCGACTGGGGTGGGAAGAAGCTGAGCCAGGGACTCCTGGGGCTTCAGGACAGCTGTGGGCAGAAAAGGGACAGGGAGATGGGAGGATGGGGATGTGGAGCCAGGAGGAAGCGGGGTGTGGGTTGGGGTCTGAGACTCTTGAAAGTCAGGGCTACTTTCAGAAGAGACAGAGAGCACTCCAGGCCCCCACGCGGTGCCTCGGTGCCCGGAAGAGAGGGGGCCGCACCAATTCCTTCACACATTCAAAACCCCTCCTTCTTCGCCAGCTCCAGACCTCCCAAGAGCTTTAGGCAGGGGCCCCGGGCACTCAGCTTTTCCCCAAGTGGGAAGCAGCTCGCGCTGCGCCCTCGCTGCGGTGAGGCCGGGTACCATCCAGAGGGCAGCGCGGTCCGCACCCGCACGCCGGGGCCCGTTCCGAGACGTCCAGTCCCTCTCCCCTCCAGGGCCTCCAGCGCCTCCCGCCCGGACCTCGGGGCGCTGCGCTTACCGCCCAGCAGGAGGAGGAGGCGGAGCGCAGCCGGTCGCCCGGCGCGGGTGGCGGGGAGCCACGGGCTGCCGACAGCGCGCTCCGCCCGGAGCGAGGCCATCGCACGGCGAGCAGGCGAGGAGGAGCGGCGGCGCTGAGCCGGGCCCGGGCGTGGGCTCCTATATCCCGGTCCCAAGCCGCAGGAAGCCGCGCAGCTTCCTCGCGGGGGCTGGGACGGCTGCGGCCACGTGGGGGGCGGGGGCGACGCCCGGGGCCGGCGGGCTGGAGGGGGAGTCGCTGCCCCACCCGGCCCTGGCGCCCGCCGCTCCCTCCGCCCGGCCGGCGTTGGCCCACCCCTTCTGCTAGCTCACCCCGCGGGGCTGGACAGCTCCCCTCGTAACCCCAGAACCGAGATCCATTTCCTGGGCTCGGCCGCGTGGCGCCGAGGACTCGTCAGGTCTCAGAGCATCTGCTCCCCGAACTCTCGTGGCCCCTTTTCTTTCTCGGTGAGGTGGGGCTGTGTGGGGAGATAGTGAAGAGGGAGGGGGCTGGGAGCTCAGAGGGCTTCTCAACACTGCAGTCTCTAAGGCTGGAGGTTGCGGCTGCCCTGAGCCATGGGGGAAGGGGCGCCTGGAGCTGGGCTCAGAGTTCCCTTTCCCTGGGAACACCCACTGATGTCAGTCTGCCTGCCAAAACCCGAGGAGGAGGAGGAGGAGGAGGAGAGGAGAAGGAGCAAAGGGAGCCAGCCCTGGGAACCCCCAGGGGAGAAGGCCTGAGGATGGGGTACAGGGAAACCAAAGTCCAAATACCCTCCCTTCGAGGCACCGCCTGGGGCCTAGACCCCCCAAACCAGATTGAGCACAGGGGCAAAACTATGACTGCTCCATCCCCAAGAAGGTGGCCACAACTCCTCAGGACCAAGGTTGTGAGAAGGGAAGAGTTTAGAACCTACTATGGGCGACTTCATCGTGAGGTGGGTACAAACTTTACTGCTCAGAGGGAGGAGCCCGGGACTGGAGCTCAGAGGCTCTGAGTTCTAATCCTGTCTTCCCACTTTCCAGTTACATAGCCTGCAATGTCTTCAGTTACCTAAGTGGATTCTCAGATTATCCCCATGTAAAAGAGGGGTGCTACCCTGATCTGCAGTGACAGTGATGCTTGTGAAAGGGCATTGCCCTCACTCAGCAGAGTCTAGTTTCCTTTCCTCCTTTCCTAAGGACTTGCCTGAAGTGACGCAGCTGAGAAACAGCAAGGCTGAGTCTGGGGCCCCAGTGGCCCTGACTGCTGCCACGCCACAGCTGACTGTGTGTCCTAAGCCAGAGCTTCATCATTCTGAGGATCCCAGAAGCTGATTTGTTCATGACGTTCAACTCCAGACACAGCTGTCAGCACCAAACTTTCCCAAATTACTCCCAGACACTGACCCTTGGACTCAGCTGCTGCTGTGTCCTGGTTTACAGGATTCCTGCCCACCACAAATTATCTTTCATGATCTCACTTCAGATCTTCATCTCAGGGTCGTAGGCTCTTAAATCATGGCCACTGATAACCTGCTGGTCTTCCATCGTTAGGATCAAGAGGTTGCTTTAGCAAGGAATCCAGAGGGAGACGGGAACTGGCATGAACCCCAAAGCCTTCCTAGTGAGGACTGTCTTCTGCAATGTACAGAAAAGAGCCAGGCAGCCTTGGAGTCATTTCAGGCTAGAACCAAATTCCACTCCTTCCCTCGCACCTGTGATTGCACTTTCTCAGAAGGAAGCATGGTCAAGAGGGAGATTTCTAGGTAACAAGATGGGAGGAGGAAGCCAGGAGGGACAGAAAGCAAAATCAGCCATTGCCATTGGCCAGAAGCACCTGAGTCTGCTATGGGTTAGAAATGGGGTTGGGATTAAGATGAAAGTTGACAAAAACACATGTTGGACTTTAGATAAAGCAATATGGAATAATGAATAAAAACAAAGATTGATTAGGTTTCTGAAGGCAGGTATTGCATCTGTCTCGCTGTGTAACCTTAGGTAGGTCATTTCACATCTTTGGAGCTCAATATTTTCATATATAAAATGGCCTGGGACTTCCCTGGTGGTTCAGTGGTTAAGACTCTGCACCTTCAGTGTAGGGGGTGAGAGTTCAGTCTCTGGTTGGGGAACTAAGATCCCACATGCTGCGCAGTGCAGCCAAAAATAATAATAATGACTGTAGTAACAAAAGGGAAATATAAGTGACTTGGTAGAAAGTGGTGTTTTAGCCCTAGAGTTGGGTTTAAGCTAGCATCAAGATGTGGAGACCTCCAAAGGAAAGCTTGTTGTAATCTTTCCTGGACTTGGGAGTCCAAACCTCCTGTTGGAGAATCTGGAAATTTCCTCTCCTGATTTCCCTCTTCTCACTCTTCCTTAGTTGGATGTTCAGCTGTTTTCACTGACCTCTGGGGGCATCGCGGTAACTGGGGGTCTGCTATGCAGGTCCTTTGAGACTGAACAGGGACTAGAAACCTCATCTTTTCCAAGTGGTTATAGGAAATGATCTGTAGCAAGGGCCAGAGAAGGGCTTCATTAGGGACAGAGGCTGGTTCTTTCATGGGAGGTCCTATTTTCCTCCCCTGGGTAGGGGGGCTTACCTTTCCTTTCTATTTCTGCTTTAAAACTACATCTTTTTCAAAAAATTATAAATTTATTTATTTTAATTAATGAATACAGTGAAAAAAATCAAGTTGCAAAAAAGTTTGTGTAATCTAATACCTTTATGTGAAAGTTAGAATTTTGACATATAAGCATTTGTAATTTCTTAGAAAATAAACTATTAATCATTGAAAAAAAATAAAACTACATCTTTTTGCTGTAAAGACATACTTTTTAATTGCAAGTAATACATAAGTATACAGTAAGTCCCCTACATACAGACGAGTTCGATTATGGGAGTACATTCGTAAGTTCAGTTTGTTTTTAAGTGCAACAAACAGAACTAGCCTAGGTACCCAACTAACAGAATCAGCTGTATAGTACTGCACTGTAATAGGCTTATAATACTTTCACATAAATAATACATAAAAACAAACAAAAAACATTTTTAATCTTTCAATACAGTACCTTATAAAGTACAGTACAACAGCTGGTGTACAGAGGCTGGTATTAAGTGAACAGGCAAGAAGTGTTATTGACTAGAGGAAGAAGAGGGGGTGGGTGATGGTATAGCTGAAGGCTCATCAGCAATAGGAGATGGAGGGCAAGCTGCAGTTTCATTTATGCATGACATTGATGGAATGCACATTTGCATCTTTGAAAGCTTACAACTTGAAGGTTCATATGTAGGAGACTTAACTGTATACTCATTGCAAAATATTTAAAAACAGAAAACATTATACCCCCATTCCTTTCTCACCTCCCCCACATATTTTGGACTTAAAGGAAAATTAGAATTAATATCCTTGTTGTTCAGTGATTTTTTTTAAGATAGTAATATGTCTTGGGTTATCGTTGATACTGTATGTAAATATGTTTCTTTCTTTTTAATTACCATATAGTATTGTCTTCAGTCTTTTTCTCTTATGTCCAGTGGAATCCAGGCTTTGAGTTCCCTATAGAATCTCTTATTCCTGTGTCCTTACCCCACTTCCACCTCCCAGTGCCTGGGAAGAGAAAGATCTGGTTCTGATCCGACTGGACATTAACCTGAGATTTCTGGCTTCAACCTGTATTGACTTCTCCTGGGCAGGGATCTCACTGCCATGTACATTTCTCTTCTTATTACTAGCCGATGGCCATCCTACCTGGAGCAGGGGGAGAGGTGATTTGATCCTAAGAAGGAGTGCCTTTTCTAATCCTCAGCCTTCCCCCTATGCTCACAGGCAAATCCAGAACAACATGAGGCAGTCAAAAACACAGGCAGCCTCCTACACAGTAAAATTACATCCAGAGCATCCAGGAATTACCATCTCTACCGAGAAGAGACATTCACACATGCTGGCGTCTTCCCCAGCTGTCTGCAAAATAAAGAACAGAGCACAGGAAAAGGTGTGGGGGAGAGTCAGGATCAGGGAAGCCCAAAGTTCCAGCTGGGAAGGACTGATCTTTCCAAGCTGGAGAGAGGAGACTGTCTTCTTCAGAGTGCAGGGAGGCATCAGGGAAACTCAGAAGAGCTACAGCCGGGGAGCCAGCTGGCTAAGGGAGGGAAGACAAGAGAGTAGGGACCCAACTACTCCATCTCTCCCCAGCCTCCTCGTTTCCAGGATACTGGCATGAGAAGCATGACCATCTCTCATGGGGAAGAATGGTTATCAGAAAAAAATGTTGACTCTCTTATCATATATATAAGTTATGAGAGAAAAGCAAGGAAAATGGTCAAGCCATATTCCTCACCAACTGCTGGGGACTTAAAAGTAGTCACATTTATTGAACAATTATTATGTGCTTCAGAGTGTGTTCTCTGACACTTCTGCCCAGTGATTTGCAAGCATTTCTTAAAAATTCCCCACCACAACATCAGAATTATCTTGTTCATGGATGAAATGGAGAAAACATGAGTGATTTGCCCAAGGTCTCAGAGGAAGTAATTGGCAAAGCCAGGGTTTGACATCAGGACTACTTGATGCTACTACTTCATGCTTTAAAAAAAAAAAAAAAAAATTATTTGGCTGTGCTGGGTCTTGGTTGCAGCATGCAAGATCTTTAGTTGCGGCATGCAAACTCTTAGGTGCGGCATGTAGGATCTAGTTCTCTGACCAGGGAATAAATAGTACCTGGGATCCTGCATGAGGAGCACAGGGTCTTAGCCACTGGACCACCAGGAAAGTTCCCTTTACTGAATCTTGAGTGGAAGAGAGAAGGATAGAGAGATTCTTCCACGATCAGATGGGTCCCTCAAAAAATAAGATCCTGCTTTACTCAACTCCGTATACAATGTCCCCCCGACTTCCCTCCCTGACTCAGGCTGGACCATGACATCACATGGTGGAGGCTGTTTTTCTGAAAAGAACCCGGGCCAGATTTACAAGAATGACATTCAGACAGCGTGACTGAAGAGGACCATGGCCAAAAGACCACAGCACACACCCAGCAGTACTGAGAACACTGCCGGTCCCTCGGCACCTGGGGCTGACTCATGCTTGCTGTGAGGACCCAATGCCAGATGCCAGGATTGCTTTGACCCTTCTTGCATTTCTTACAACTGTCCTCTGAAACCACCCCTAGGAACCCTTCTACCCCTTACTACCCTGAAGTCGAGATGTTGTATAACATGGGGATACCCTGAGGGAGTCAAGCAGTGTGCTGTTTCATACAAATTGTTTCACTTAAAAACTCCCAGCTCACAAACTTCCCTGGTGGTCCAGTGGGTAAGGTTCTGCACTTCCACTGCAGAGGGCAAGGCTTCTTCCAGGTCGGCAAACTAAGATCCCACACGCCTCTCAGCAGAGCCAAAACAAACAAACAAAACTCCTTCTGACTGTATGTATGCAGATACCATAGCAACCCACTTAAAGGAGGAAACTGAGACTAAGAAAGATTAATCAACACCTAGTGGAAGTCGGCCTGCTATCTGATCTGGTAGACAGAAGGAAATAGTAAGGAATGAGGAAGATCGGCTGGAAGAGCAAAGAGATAGGGCTCCTCGTGGCACAGGGTCCTTCCCCACTCAGTATGACCCCTGCCCTGACTATGTTTACTTCACCTGCAGATATTATCATTTCACATCCTTTCTCCCCAGACTTTAATACTTAGATGGATATTGGGGGGGGGGGGAAATCCATGACACTAGGAAGAAAGTAATTTTCTAGATCATAACAAGGATCCAACATAAGTTAAGCAAATATGACGCTAACAGTGCCTGTGTATTTAACACATGTTGTGTGTGTAATGTAAGCTTGACGTGCTCAGTCATTTAGTTGTGTCTGACTCTTTGTGAACCCATGGACCATAGCCCGCCAGACTCCTCTGTCCATGGGATTCTCCAGGCGAGAATACTGGAGTGGGTATCCAGTCCCTTGTCTAGGGTACCTTCCTGACCCAGGGATTGAACCCAGGTCTGCAGGCAGATTCTTTACTGTCTGAGCCAGGGAAGCCTAAGTGATACTATAAAAGACACTATTTTCATCATCTTTAAAGTGGAGATAATAATATCTATAAGTTATGAGCTAAAGAACTTAGAGGAGTGCTTGGCTCATAGTCAACATTTATTATTTCTCTTGCCTAAGCGATTAACACCACACACTTTGGAGTCAAGCAGACTTGAATTTGAATCCCAGCACCATCACTCTTAGCTGTTTTTGACCTTGTACAAGTTACTTAATCCCTTTGAACTTGCTTGGTTTCTTATCCACAAAAATGGGGTTACTAATGTATATCTCACTGAGCAATAGAAATGATGCATGTGAAAGTATTTAGCCCAATGCCTGGCACTAGTAAGCATGTGACAAATGGTAGTTACTATCGTAATGTGTACCACACACAGTTATGAAACTTTATTTCCAAGATATTCTGAGATCCTTCCCATTTCGTAATTTCAGTTTTGTTTTTGCTTTTTTTAAATTACACAACACTTTATTGAAAAGAATACAGACTTTGGAGTCAGAGAGTCCCAGCCTGGGTTTGAATTCCAAGCCCTCCTACTTACCAGTCATGTGGTTATGGCCAACGTTGTCAATCTCCCTGAGCCTCAGTTTTCTTCTCTGTAAAATGGGGATGACCAGACCTACCACCTCCCCAGGCATCTTGCAAGGATTGTACAAGATAAGGTAGGTTCACATCCAATACAATAGTGAAGTGAAGTCGCTCAGTCATGTCCGACTCTTTGCGACCCCATGGACTGTAGCCTACCAGGCTCCTCCATCCATGGGATTTTCCAGGCAAGAATACTGGATTGTGTTGCCATTTCCTTCTCCAGGGGATCTTCCCGACCCAGGGATCAAACCCGGGTCTCCCGCAGTGTAGGTAGATGCTTTACCGTCTGAGCCACCAGCTAATGAATTTATGTGAATGCTAAAGACAATGTGTTAAATATATAAATAAATGTGATTCGTTGTTTCTTTCCCTAAGGTGTCATGGATGGGATCTGTAGATGGGATCTGTTGTACTTTCTCCAAAAAAGTCTCTATAGCCTTGTATTCCATCCTAGCTGCAGTGGGGTTCAAAGGACCATAGTATCAGCAGTATAGGATCCTGCTGATAAGCCAGGGAAGAAAGAAGAGGAAGTCATAGAACCAAGGGGAACTCTCCTTTCCTGTCTGGCTAGGATTTATTTGTCTTGCACACAGGCTGTGCCCTGCTGATACGGGGGCCTGTCCAGTGTCCAGCTTTGGTTGGCATCTCCAGCACAGAGGAAGTAAGGAGCCCCTTGTTGATTAGGAACTGTTTTCCTCTGAACTTGCAGAGGAGAGTCCCAAACACATTTCTCTTTCTGGCGCCACTGGTGAAAGGAGAAAACCATGGGGACAATCCAGACCTGTGATTCAGAGCTAAAAGAACTTAGAGACAAGAGGACGGAGAATGAAGAGGTTTCGAGCATAGGTTTGGAGTCAGAATGATGAGGCCCAAATCCTGGCCTCACCATTTACCAGCTGGCTGATCTTGGGCAAGTTCCACAATCTCTGTAAGCCCTGGTTTCTTCGGTTGTAAAATGAGCATAAGAATATTGCTGACTTCCTATGGAATGAGATGACCCATTATAAAAAAACTTAGCACAATTCCAGGCACACACTGAATGGTCAGTGTTTGAAGGCTGTGATCGTTTTCTGTTTCTGCAGTTATACAGTCAAGGACCCTGATAGCCAGGAAGGAAGCACAGCCCATTAGCTGTCCACCCGACTGGGGCCACTTCCCAGGCCGGGCCTTGCCAAAGGCGTGTCCCGTGGGATCAAGGCTCTGCATTAACTGTGCTGAGAGAGTGAGAGCGGGTAGCACCACCCTAGCCATGGGCTTGGAGCTTTCCGAGTATGTGCAAAGCAAGGCCTGAATCCCACCCAAGTAATCCCCCAAAGTAATTCCGCTTCCTGCTAGAATTATTTACCTTGTAATTAACAAAAGCTAAGGAGGCCCTTTTCTAATATTTTGGCTTGGAGGTTCAGAATTTAAACTTTTTAAGAGCCACGGACAAGGGTTTATTGTGGGCCTGTTCTTACTTGCTGAACTGAATGCATTATTATGATTCCGAAGCAACTAGGGGTCAGAGGCTAAGTACCTGAGGCGGAAAGCTGGGTTTTGGAGATCAGAGGACAAAATGTCCAGGAGTGGAGAAGCTTCAAAACTTGAGCTATGTTTCCAGGCTCAGTGATGTCCAGACCTCAACTGACTTTGGAGTCGCCTTTGCCTCTGACTCTGAGTGTTCAGGGAGGGGTCTGGCAATTCAGCTGGCCCCACCAAGGCCTGGGCAGCAGCCCCAGTTTCTGGTGACCTGAGTGCAGGCTCTGGGGTTTTGCTGTGCCTTGTTTGCTTGTTTGTTTCTCCACAGCAGGGTGGCCTTCCCCTGCTTCTGGGTGGGAAACGGGGGAGGAGAGAGGATGGTCTGCTCCCATCTCCACAGCTGTGTTTACACTTCCCTTGTCAGGGACTGTCTGGGGCTCAGCCTTTCTTCACTCCTGTGTCCCCTTGGAGAAACGCTATTTGATAGCCCCGTGGGCTTTACAAGGGAGGGGCTGAATGAGCAGAGGGGTCACCGGAAGGAAGGAGGAAGGGAGAAAAGTTGGCAGAGAGAAAGAAAGAGTGCAGAATTCTGTTTGAATTCTGGGAAGCATCAGCTCCTTCAGTTTCTAACAGTGGCCTGAAGACCAGCAGGGGACAAAAGTACACTTAGAACGTGCCTGCCTCAGAAGGAACAGAACATGTGACAGAAATGTCGTTTCTTACCACTGAGGGGAACAAAATCTTGCTTGGGGATGGAGATACTGAGGGCATAGAGAAGAACAGTCTTCCCTGAGGCTTCTTTGGGGCCAGTGGTCAGAGATACAGCACGTGAAAGCCAAGAAGATCATGCTAAAATACATGCAAATTTAAAAGGACTTAAGAAAATGGTCAAGTCAATAATGCTCTTCTTCTCCAGGGAGCAAGTTGAGCTGGTATTAATCAGTGTGCTAGTGTTGCTGGACTCTCGGCCAAGCCTGGGAGAAGGGCTGCCAAGGCAAATCAGGCCTCAGGTTTCAGAAATTAAACACATAATTTTATTTTTCCGCAATAGAGAACTTTCGGAAAAAGAACCAACCTCATTAGGCTACTCAGCACACTTTGTCCAGTTTCTTTTAGCCCCAGAGGCCTGCGATTTAAGAGCAAGATGAGCAACTGGAAGCCAGGAGTGACACAGTTATTCCTATTAACTGCCTGGGGGTGGGGCTGGGAGGAGTGGGGCAGGGGTGATGGTACTGTTTTTCAAAGGTCCAGTAGCTGACCACTTGCCAACAGTTTTTCTACGAATTTATAGGACAAAGACCTGAAGGGTTGGGAGAGAAAAAGAGGAAGAGCTAGCCAAACAAAAAATTGGCTTATAGTATCTCATGGACCTGGGTCAGCTAAGAAACAGCCTGGTCTAGGAAAAACTCTCTCTCTTCAGAGAGGGAGAGAGGAACCAATTGGCAGACAAATTTTCCCCAAGAACCCCGCAACTATTGGTGATGTGGAAAGTTGTTTTTATAATCCTTAAGTGAACAAAGATTATTAAACCCTGGGTTTAGTCCTATGCCAAATGTTGCAATGGGTAGGAAAGAGGTAGACAGCCTGGTAGTGAGTGTAAGGTGGTAGCGGTGTTAAAGCTGGGGGAGATCTTGGGGGATGGGTGGGTTAATGAGGAGGTGGAGTTTGAGATGGATTATGCACTCTGATCTATAACTTTGACATAAATCCCTTCACCTTCCTTCCTTTCCACATCAAAATATTTTTGTAAATATATTGCCTTTGTTATGCAGAATAAAGACATTTGTTCTCCTCTTGTCACTTGGCATACTTCATGCTTCCCTAAAACAACGTGGGTCACTCCCATGGTGTTAGTTACCAACAGAGTTGATGTTTCCCAAATTGCTCTCCAGTCTCAGTCCTGATGTTCAGATCTTCTGAACATCTTCCCTTAGGTAACTCACATTCCTTTTTTTTTTTGATCTGCCACCTGCCCACTCCCCCCACCCCCGTCCGCCTTTTTTTCAACCATATTCTTTATTTCTACAAGTATTTATGTAGTGTAACATAGGGATCCCCAACCTCCAGGCCATGCACTGGTACCTCCTATCAGATCAGTGGCAGCATTAGGTTAGAAATAAAGAGCACAATAAATGTAATGTGCTTGAATCATCCTGAAACCATCCCTTCCCCCATCCGTGAAAAAAACTGTCTTTCACAAAACTGGTCCCTGGTGCCAAAAGGCTTGGGGACCACTGGTGCCATGGTTCTTAAGCTTGTTACACAGTGGAATCACTTGGGATGGTCTTAGACTTCTTGAAGCCCAAGCCAAACTCCAGACCAATGAATCAGGCTCTCTGAAGGTGGGAGGAGGAAATCAGTAGTTATTAAAGCTGTCCCGGTGACTTCAATGTGAACCGAGCTTGAGAACCACTGATCTAAAAAAGGCATTTGGAATGGAAAGGAACATCATGGCAAACTGCCAAGTGGGAAGGAATATTTACTTTGATTTGGTGGTGAATTGGGTGTAGGCAAGAGAATAAAAGAAAAATTTCTGATATAAGGAAAAAAATACTAAATCTGACATCCAGAGACCTCATAGGGTAATTTTTTATCAAGACAATCTTTTAACTTCTTTATGCCAGAATAGCTTTGTGTGGGAAACTAAAATCCTCCCTACCTACTTTACAGAGTTGTTATGACTATTTGGGAAAAAAATTATTATCGGCTTTTAAATTATGTATGTAGCAGGAATTCCCTGGTGGTCCAATGGTTAGGAACCCACACTTCCACAGCAGGGGTCATGGGTTAAACAATCCCTGGTGGAGAGAACTAAGATCCCAAATCCCACAGTTGCATTACACATTCAAAAGAAAAAAAAGTATGTGGAGACAAATTTAAGGTGCTGTTAATTTGCATTTTAAGATTTAATTTTAACTTTATATTTTGAGATAATTTCAGATTTACGAAAGTGTTACAAGTGTAGAGAGTTTCCTGTACTCCCTTGAGCCAACTTCCTCAATTGTTGACAAAGTTTGATTGCCCACACCAGGAATTCAGATCGACGAAATACTATTAACTAATCTATAGATCTTATTTTAATTTCATCAATTATCCCACTGTGTGCCTTTTTTGGACCAATATCCAATCCAGGATCACACATTACATTTACTTGTCATGTCTCCTCAGTCTCCTCCAATCTGGACAGTTCCTCACCGTTTGTCTTTTTTTTTTTTTTTTTTTGCCCTGCACCCTCGACCCCCTCCAGCTGAAGCACAGTCAACCACTGGACCACCAGGGAAGTCCCAATCTTGATATTTTTGAAGATACAGGCAGTTATTGTGCAAATTTACCCCTTATTTTGGATTTGTCTGTTGCTTCCTCCTGGTTAATTCAGCTTATGCATTTTTTCAAGACTACTGTGGAACGGATTTTGTGTCCTCATTGACTATTGAGAGGTACTTAGTAAAAATATTATCTCAGCACTAGTGATATTAACTTTGATCATTTGGTTAAGGTGATGTCTGCTAGATTTCTCTCCTGTAAAGTTACTTTTTTTCCTTGTGTAACTTAATATGTATCTTGTGAGGATACTTTGACTCAAGGCAACTGATTTGAATCTAAGTGACTGGGAAAACTATTGACAGAAATAGGGAAGCCCGGTGTAAATAAAGCAAGAATGATAACTTAGAGCCCTAGACGGGTGTTTGGGGATATTTGTAAATCAAATATCTGTCAAAGATTTGTATGAAGGGGTTGCAGGTTGATGTCAAATACTGAAGTGAGAAATGGCATGTTACCAGTGTGTGGGGATGATGCAACGCTGGTTGGGTCTTCAAGAGGATAATACTGGCTCCAGGAAGTTTCTCAAGAGCCCTTCCTGTCCTCTGACAGCGCCGCCTTAGAAATCTTCGGGCGCGGGTTGCACCACCTCCGACTCCTGAGTTTGGGGTACTGGCGCCAAACCACAGACCTGCGAAGAAGGAAGCCCAGGGAGCCTGACCACCCAGGCGCGGGCGGTGCACTGCGCAGGCGCCCGGAGGAGGCGCGGGGCGGGGCCGCGGCGCGGGGGCGGGGCCGCGGCGCGCAGGCGTGCTACCGGTGGGTCCCTGCGGCTCGGGATGGAGGGTGAGTGAGTAAACAAGCCCCGGCCCGCCGGTGGGGCCGGGTCTCCGCAGCTCGCCACCGGGGAGCCTGAGGGAGGGAGAGTCGAAGGGGTCAGAGAACTAGGGGGAAGCGGGGGGACACACCAATTGCCTGCCTGGGCTTAGCGGGGCGCCCACTCCCCGTTCCGAGAGCTGGGGGAAAGAGGACAGCTGGCCGAGCGAGCCCCAAGCGAGGACCGCGTCTGCGGCGGGGAGGGCGGTGTGTCCAGGAGGAGGAGCGGCGGGGGCGGGCCCGGGAACGCGAAATCCCGTTGGAGGGCGGGGTGGGCCAGGTGGGCGGGACCCCCGCGCGGGGTGGGGGAGGTGGGCGGTGGCACCTGCGGGGGCCCATAGCGAGGTGGACTGCTGGGGACTTGAGGAGGACCAGACGCGGGGGGTCAGCTTTCGATGACTTTGGGGGGTGTTGAGGAAGCGGTAGCAGTAAAAACGCGGTGAGGCGAGTGAGGGTCCTAAGGCGCAGGATGGAAAGGGGCGCTCGTTCTCGGGGTCCAGGCGGTGCCGCGTGCCTCCGGGTTCTCACGCTCGGTGCCCCTCTCGCCTCCCCCAAGTCCTGGCCCTGAGTAAGAGGCTTCTCTCCAAATTTGGTCTCTCGCCAATCCCTGCCACCCCAGAATTCTCTTGGGGATCAAATAATGTAAGGGAAAGAGCCTTGGAGCAAAGGCAAGGTGATGTATTTGGGACGTGCCTGTTAGGAAATGTGGAGCAAGCTTATTTCGGTAAAAAGTTACTACTGAGAAATTGTTTCGGGGGAGGGGAAAGGATGTGGAAGAGTGCTCGTGCCGCCGGTGGAAATATCGAGGGTGGGCTTTTCATAGGTGAAATACGGGATTATAACTGGAGTCGCCTAGGTATCGCGATAGTCCAGAGCTAGCGGGATGAGGATGGGGGCTAAGAGGAGAGGTAGCCATGGGTGCGCGTGAAGATGGCCACGAATGCGAGTCTCTTCCGCCTTTGCTGCCATGATGCCTGTGAAGAGAAAAATCCCCCACCGGGTTCTTCTAAGTTTAAGAAACTTAAAGGAAGTTTCCAGCGTTAGAAGGTGCTAACTTTATCAGAGGTTTCTGTGAGAGCTTGTCTATTTTAAGCCTTGGAATCCCTAAAGCTGGAATGTGTGGCATTGATAAAAGATTACTTAATTGCATAGAAGAAAGTCTGTATGAGGAGATAAAGTACTTTAAACACGCACATGCATGCACGCATCTATAATAGAGGCAAAGATCATCTATAAAGATGTAATAATACTATTATTGTCATGCTGAGTGTGTGTATTACAGATAGCTGGAATTAATTCTCCCAGAATTATTTCTCCCAGAGAAATGTTGGCTTGTTTTATTCACTGATGCACTTTGAATGCTAAAACAGTGCCAGGCACACAGTAGGTGAGCAATACATCTTAAAAAATTAGTTATCTGTTTATTTTTGGCTGCGTCGCATCTTAGCTGCAGCACACTTTTTTTGCCTTCACTCCTGGCAGCATGTGGGATCTTAGTTCCCTTACCAGGGATGAAACCTGCACCCCCTTCCCTGGAAGATGAATTCCTAACCACTGGACCTCCAGGGAAGTCCCCTCAATACATGTTTGTGGAATAAAGAAATAGTGGGAAGATCCCTGGGACTGGAAGTTGGGAGATCTGGATCCAGTTAGTGGAAGAACTGACAGAGTACTCATAGGCCAGTCATGGAACTGGATGCCAAGGTCGTTTTAAAACTTTCGTAAGTGGAAGTGCTGTTACTTTAGTTCTCTTTGAAATAGCTCTAGAAGAAGGAGCCTAGGGTTAAAAATGAAATTTTATGCCCAAGAAGACTTTTGTGAGGAAGGAAAAGGGTAGAAAATGTAGTTAGACTTGTTTCTTTTATACTTGCCTTCGAATTAGCATGCCTTTAAATAGCTATTTAAAATATTATATTTAGCTTTTTAATTCTTGAGATCTGAAATCTGGCCTTCTTAGGTCTCTAGGTGACAGTTCCCACCCTTGGTTTGTGCCTTATGTGAAACAGGTAACAGTTTATTTCACTAAGTTTATCTTCTTCATGCCTGTACTCAAGTTTAAAAACTTCTTAAACAATGTATACATTGTTGGACTTGCCTGGTGGTCCAGTGGCTAAGACTGCACTCCCAGTGCCAGAGCCTTTTGATCCCTGTTCAGGGAACTAGATTCCACCTGCTGTAACTAAAGATCCTGTATGCTCCAGCTAAGACCTGGCAGAGCCAAGTAAATAAATATATATATATATATATATATTTAAGTTTATGCTTTGTTAATTAGTTACTTTCCAAAAAAGATTTGAGGCAAGTGTTTTAGCCACTTTGGCCATCTGATGCAAAGAGCTGACTCATGGGAAAAGACCCTGATGCCGGGAAAAATTGAAGGCAGGAGGAGAAAGGGATGACAGAGGATGAGATGGTTGGATGGTGTTGCCGACTCAATGGACGTGAGTTTGAGCAAGCTCCGGGAGTTGGTGATGGACAGGGAACCCTGGCGTGCTGCAGTCCATAGGGTCGCAAAGAATCGGACATGACTGAGCGACTGAACTGAACGTTTGAAAAACACTTTACATTTCTACATCAGACAGTTAAACTGCAGAGAAAAAAGACAAAAAAACAAGGCAGAGGGTCTGAATAGGTATTTTTCCAAAAAAGACACACTGATCACCAACAGGCACATGAAAAGCTACTCATCATCACTAATCAACAGGGAAATGCAAATAAAAACCACAATAAGATATCAAACATGCTGGTGAGGATGTGAAGAAAAGGGAACCTTGCTGCACTGTTGGTGAGAATGTGAATTGGTACAGCCACTATGGAAAACAGTGGCGATTCCTTAAAAAATTTAAAAAACTGCCATATAATCCATCAAGTCCACTTCTGGGTATTTAGCTGAAGAAAATGAAAACAGTAATTCAAAAAGATATTTGCACCCCAGTATTCAAAGCAGCATTATTTACAATACCCAAGATATAGAAACAACCTCAGTGCCCATCAACAGATGAATGAGTAAAAATGTGACACGCACAAAAAATTTTGCAACTTAACAACAACGTGGATAGACCTGGAGGATATTATGCTTCTTGAAATAAGTCAGACAGTAAAAGATGAATACTGTATGTTTTCTGTTATATGTGGAAGCTAAAAGATAAAAGAACAAATTTAAAAATGAAAATATGTAGAGAAGGGTGAGGATAATTAGGTTAGGATTGAGGGAGAGGGTTTTAAGAGGAAAAATTGCTTTTAGAGAATACCTCCATTCCAGAAAATGCCTAGTTTTGCTTATTTTTAATTTCACCAAACTGTATATTGAGCTCTTACCCAGCATCTTTAGTCCAACTGTCTTATCATTTGGGATTTCATCACTCCAAACCTTGAAGGCAAGAGGTCCTTAATGAGGTAGAGTTTAGTGCCTCTGATGTGTTATGTTCTCAGACGTACTTGCCCTAATATTTTGATTCAGAATGGAATAACTGAAAAGTCTTGTTTTATTAATGATAATGAGCAGTCTACATACTTTTTTTTTTTCCTAGCCAAGCTTCAAGGCTTATGGGATTTTGGTTCCCTGACTAAGGATCGAACCCAGGTTCTCAGCAGTGAGAGCATGGAGTCCTGACCCCTGGCCTGTCAGGGAATTCCCATTAGACAGAAAACATTAAGCCTTGTGCTTCTGTAATTCAAAACCAGTCACGGTAGAGCTGTACCCTGTTAGGAGTTTCCTTTAACTCATCTGAATCAGTGTTGTACATCCTAAGAGCCAGCGTTTTCCTTGGGTCTCATAAAAGCTAATTCTGCTTTGATTTTTGTCACTGTTGTCTCAAATGCACACAACCTGATTCTCTTAATAAAGCAACACTAGAAAATGTTAATGCTATAATTTTATTTTAAATTAAGAATTCAGGGTCACAACTTCTTGTTAGTGATTTTTTTTTTCTGTATGTACAATGCCCAGAGGTTCAGTGAGTTTTCATAAAAGTACATAGTTAGGGCTTCCCTGGTGGTTCAAGATTATCTGCCTGCCAATGCATGGGACACAGGTTCAATCCCTGCTCTAGGAAGATCCCACATTCTGCATGGCAGCTGAGCCTGTGCACCACAACTACTGAGCCAGCACTCTAGAGCCGGTACTCTGCAAGAGAAGCCACCACAATAAGAAGCCCGAGCACCGCAACTAGAGAGTAGACCCTGCTCTCCACAGCTAGAGAAAGCCACATGACCCTGAAGATCCAGCACAGCCAAAAACAAATACGTCTTTTTAAAAACTACACTAAAAAAAAGTTCATAGTCATATAACCATCACCACAACCAAGGTATTTTTATCACCTCAAAAATGTCCCTTATGCTTCTTTCCATGTAATTCCTTTCTAGAATCATTCTAGTCATATAAGTAGAATCATAAAGTATAAAATTTTGTGTCTGATTTCTTTCACGTAACAGAAGGCTTTTGCAATATATCGGAACTGTTTGCAGTACATCTTCATGTATAGGAACTGTCCGTTCCTTTTTATTGGAGAGTAGTATTCCATTGTATGTATACACTGCACTTGGTATACATTCACTAATCCATAGCTATTTGCATTGTTTCCACTTTGTGGCTATTATGAATAAAGACGCTTTGCACATTTGTGTACAGGTCTTTATGGGGACATATATTTTCATTTCTCTCCAATAAATAATTAGAAATTATAGGCCAGGTTGTGTAGTAAGTACACATTAACTTTTTTAAAAAGGGGACTTCCCTGGCAGTCCAGTGGTTAAGACTCCATGCTTCCAATGCAAGGAGCGCGGGTTCAACCCCTGGTCAGGGAACTAAGATCCCACATGTGCTGTGACATGGCCAAAAACCGAAAAAAAAGGAAATGGGCTTCGCTGGTGGCTCAGTGGTAAAGAAAATGCCTGCCAAAGCAGGAGACGTGGGTTTGATTCCTGATCTGAAAAGAAGCTACATGCCAAGGAGCAACTAAGCCTGTGCACCGCAACTATTGAACCTGTGCTGTAGAGCTGGGGGGCCACAACCAGTGTAGCCCAAGTGCCCTAGAGCCTGTGCTCTGCAGCAAGAGAAGTCACTTCAATGAGACGCCTGAATACTGCATCTAGAGTAGCCCCCGATCAGTGCGACTGGAGAAAAAGTCCACACAGCAAGGAAGACCTAGCTCAGCCAAATGAACCAATAATTTTTAAAAAGGAAAAACAACAACTGGCAAACTTTTCCAAAGTTTTTGTACCATATTGCTTTGCACCAGCAATATATGAGGATTCCAGCTGCTCCACACCTTCACCACTGGTGTTATAAATCTTTTTAATACTAGCCATTTTGTGGTTGTATAATAGTTATGTCATTGTGGTTTTAATTTGCATTTCCCTGAAGACTAATGATTGTTGTTTAGTTGCTTAGTCATGTCCAACTCTTTGTGGACCCCATGGTCTGGGGTATGTAGCCTGCCAGGCTTCTCTGTCCACAGGATTTCCCAGGCAAGAATACTGGAGTGAGTTGTCATTTCCTTCTCCAGGGTATCTTCCTAACCCAGGGATCGAACCTGAGTCTCCTGCATTGGCAGGTGGATTCTTTAGTGCCTGAGGTACCAGGGAGGCCCAGTGACTAATGATAGCATCTTTCTGTGGCTTATTTGTCATTTCTATATCTTTTTTGGTGGAGTATCTGTGCAAAGTTTTGGCGCACTTTTTATTTGGTGTCCATCTTATTATTGAATTGTAGGCGTTATTCATATAAAGACTTATTTTTAAACTTCTTGACCATGACAGCATATGTTTTGGAGTTTATTTTCAATGTATAGGTGAACGTAATGAAAAGCTCTTAGCTTAGTACTTAACTGGAATGTGAATAGTGTTTTGCATATGTAAGTAATTAAATAACAGATACAGTAAAATTTAAAGTATTTTTTTGTGTGGTACTTCTTTTGCCTAAGATGAATAAACCTATTTCTCCTAATCTGTTCTAGTGAATGGTGAGTTTTTTGTTTGCTTGCTTTTTTTTTTTTTTAATTTTTGAAGTGATAGTTGTTAGTGTTCGAGTGCTGAGAACCCATCTTATGGCTGTGTTTAATCATACCTATCTGTTCCAAACAGTATGTCTCATCTTCCTCATATACTTTGTGGGGACTAACTGCCAAATAAACTTTTAGAGATACTGAAAAACCATTAAAAAGCCAAGCAAAATAAATATTGGCTCATGATCACGTGAGATTCAAATGTCACTTTAATTGTAAAAGAAGGAAGGGTGGCTTATTTTATGTTATGACTGGATAAAACCCAATGATATGTTCATGTATATGTGTGTACTACTCTGGCCAAATAAAGCACTTGAGTAAAATTAGAAATAGTGCCATTGATTATTAGACTATTCTGGTGTGCTTACTGTCATCTCTTTTGACAGACTATAGATCACATTTCAGCTGTAATTCTTTTTGTGTATGTAGAATTTAATTTATTAATTTATTTATTTTTGGCCGTGCTGTGTCTTCCTTGTTGCCTGGGCTGTTCTCTAGCTCTGATACACAGGCTTCTCCTTGCTGTGGTTTCTCTTGTCGCGGATCACAGGCTCTATAGTGAGCGTGGACTCAGTAGTTGCAGCTCCCAGGCTCTAGAGCACAGGCTCGACAGTTGTGGTGCTTGGGCTTAGCTGCTCTTTGGCATGTGGGATCTTCCCGGATCAGGGATCAAACCTGTGTCTCCTGCATTGGTAGGCAGATTCTTTACCACTGAACCACCAGGGAAGCCCTGTAACTTCCTTTCTTTATTTTCTCAATGAAAATATTGATGTTTTCCTGTGGCTGTCTCCTCTAAGAAATCTACACACACATATATGCTAGCAGCTATGGATTCTTTTCCATTACTTGGTCTCCATTTTTACATCATTTTTGTCTGCTTGTTTTTTTTTTTTTTTTTATCCAGCTGTGAGACTTTCGGGATCTTAGTTCTGAGACCAGAATTGAACCTCAGACCCTTGGCAGTCAAAATGCAGGGTTTTAACCACTGGACTGCAAGGGAACTCCTAGACCTCCCTTAAGCTTACTGTTTCAAAAAGGGAAATGAGTTCCAAAAGCAATGGGAGAGGGATTGCAGTTCAGAATAAATTTGGGGGTCATTTGGGTCTCGAAAAGGGTAACCTAAGGTTTCTTAGGGAGGCAGTTTTATCCTAGATTTGAACCATTTTTTCATTTCCTGGATCAAATTATTATTAAGCTTGTTCAGGGCAGAAATTAGATGGGCAGCTACTTAATATTACATGTGAGCGGGGTATATGTTATTAAATAGTTTTTTAATTCTAAGAAAGAGTCCCTCTTTTGGCCTCCATTTCATAGAGGAATGAAACATACTTAAAAGATATAAGAGAAAGACAGATGCTGTAATTTATAGGACATAAATTCAGAATTGCTTAAGTTTTTTTTTTTTAATAACCCAACACTTTAGCTTCTGGGATTCCAGTTCTTAGATTATGGTGGTGTTTCATTCCCTTCCCCTAGAGAGATAATGTTTAACTCACAGAGAATTGCTTTTAAGAGCTTGAATCAGTTGATTACAAGTGATTAAGAGTGAACATAGTGAGTCTGTCTGTTTATTTGCTATTCTGTCTTGCCTTTTTTTAAAAAAATTAATTATTTTTTATTTTTGGCTATACTGGGTGTTCATTGCTGTGCAAGGGCTTTCTCTAGCTGTGGTGCATGGGCTTCTTACTGTAGTGACTTCTCTTGTTTTGGGGCACGGGTTCAGAAGTTGTGGCACATGGACTTAGTTGCCACACGTCATGTGGAATATTCTGGGCCAGGGATTGAACCCATGTTCCCTGCATTGGCAGGCAGGTTCTTAACCACTGGATCACCAGGGAAGTCCTGTCCTTCCTTGATGTATCCTCTGAGTTTAATATAGCATTACACCCATCCATTTTGATTCTTCAAATGAAACATTCCGATATAGTCCTCTTAAAGTCCAGTTGAATGAGGTATTATAGTCATGATCTGATCAATGGCATATTTGTGACCTTGGGTTGAATTTTGCTGTTTTCTTGTCTGTGCTATTATTTCTTATGGGTGAAAACAGGTAATTTTCACATGCTTCTAAACTTTAGTTTCTGTTTCAAATTTTGGCTCTTCATAGCTCCTTCTAGGGGCTTCCCTGGTAGCTCAGCTGGTGAAAAATATGCCCACAATGCAGAAGACCCCGGTTTGATATCTGGGTCGGCAAGATCTTCTGAAGGGTAGGCTATCCACTCCAGTATTCTTGGGCTTCCCTCATAGCTCAGCTGGTAACGAATCTGCCTGAAATGTGGGGGACCTGGGTTCAATCCCTGAGTTGGGAAGATCCCCTGGAGAAGGGAATGACTACCGATTCCAGTATTCTAGTATTCTGGCCTGGAGGATTCCATGGACTGTGTAGTCATGGGGTGCCAAAGAGTTGGACACAACTGAGCAACTTTCATTTATAGCTCCTCGTAATGTTTTTAGAAATTTATATATTAGGTGAAATAATAGAATTAGTTCTCCAGGAAACCTAAGTAGCTGATATAGAATAAAAATCTTGTAGATTTTATTGAATTTTTACATATACTTAGTATTTGTTCTTTCTCTAAAGTAATTGATGGGCCTGGTGGCTGAGCCTAGACATTGGTGCAGAAAAGCAGAAAAGTGCACTTGGTAATTGTGAGAATATATTTGTTTGTATGCCTGAAAAGATAGAATTTAATAAAATAAAGCTCCCTTCTCAAATGGCATCAAGTATTATTAGGATCTGATTACATGCAAATACTGTGGTAGCGAGACTTTAAAGTCTTCCTAGTTTTTTGGGGAACATCCTTCTGAGGATCTGACTATGCTCCACTGACTTGAAATGACTGTCTGTTCTTTTTTGAAAAGCTCAACATTTATTTTGCCTTTGTGTCTTGCCATTCCTCTGAAGAACAGAAGCCACTTGTAAAACCCTACCCTTCGCCTTGCATTCTATGAGGTAGGTAGAGCGTGGTCCAATAAGTACTTCTTTAAAACTGAACTTTAATTCAAGCGCCTCAAAAAAAAAAAAAAACCCAGTGATTGGCAGTGTTATGTATTTCCATGTGTCATGCCGGTGACTTGGACATGAGATTATGTTGTCATATTCGACCTTAATTGCTAGACATCTGGTAGATTTAGGCAGTTTGGCAGGTATAGTTTTCTTGTGTGGGTGAATCTTTCCATGAAGCTCTTGATATTAACTTGGTTCCTGCTAAACATTTCTCTTAATCAAAGTAGTAAACAGGCTTCCAAATTTGCAAGTAATCCAAGTTTCTAAATATCTGTGAAAGTGAGAGCTAAATTAAAAGCACGTTACCACAGAGGACAGTGGCTAAGCTTTTAGATAATCAGACCAGCCATTGCTGATATGAAATCTTTTCTTAATTGGAACTTTCTGTTGAACTCATAGATTTGTGTTCTTTACACAAATCTTGTTTTTATGAATAAATGTAATGGGAATGAAAGCATAACTGACCATGTTTATTTGAATTTGAGGAATGCGTCATTTCCAGGAAGTAAAATGCCATTTGTCATCTCTGTCTCTCTTAGATTACAGCAAAATGGATATACCAAATCCCCCGACTTCCAAATGTATCACTTACTGGAAGAGGAAAGTTAAGTCTGAATACATGCGACTTCGGCAGCTTAAACGGCTTCAGGCGAATATGGGTGCAAAGGTAAAAATACTTCACAAGTGAAAGGCTATAAATTGATTCAATATGGAGGGGTTGGATTTTTTATTTTTATCTTTTAACTCCTCTCTTAAAATCCTAACAAGTTTTTCCTTGGCTCTGCTAGGCTCTCTATGTAGCAAATTTTGCAAAAGTTCAAGAAAAAACCCAGATCCTCAATGAAGAATGGAAGAAGCTTCGTGTCCAACCTGTTCAGTTAATGAAGCCTGTGAGTGGGCATCCTTTTCTCAAAAAGGTAATTCCAGTGTCTCACCTTGGCCTTTCTCTTTTCCTTGGATTTAAGGATTTTTTTCTTTTCTTTTCTGTATTTCTGGCTTATTGGGCTTCCCTGGTGGCTCAGATGGTAAAGAATCCACCTGTAATGCAGGAGAACTGGGTTCAATCCCTAGGTTGGGAAGATCCCCTGGAGAAGGAAATGGCAACCCACTCCAGTATTCTTGCCTGGAGAATCTCATGGACGGAGGAGCCTGGTGGGCTACAGTCCACAGGGGTCACAAAGAGTCGGACACGACTGAGTGACTTCACACACACACACAGTATTCTTTCCTGGAGAAAGCCCATGGACAGGGGAGCCTGGTGGCCTGCAGTCCATGGGGTCACACTTATTATTATTAGAAAATAAAGACAATGGATACAATTACTGTAGTCATCTTTGAATAACTGGGATGGTGAACCTGTAACTTAAAGAATAACTATGAAACTTCCTGGTGGTCCAGCCATTAAAACCCCACACTTCCAATGCAAGGGGCACAAGTTCAGTCCCTGCTCAGGGAACTAAGATCCTGTATATTCTGGGCTGCAGCCTGAGAATAAATAAATAAATAAAATCAAAAGGACATCAAACTCATTACCAAATTGTATTACTGAAAAGAAAAACGGTTTTGCCTTTTGTTCTTTGCAGATAATGAGGTTAATCATGAGTTTTACCTAGAAAAATAAGACATTTGTTGTCTACTTTCCTGGGCTCTGTATACAAGCTTCAAAGCAACCTCTTTTGTGGCTTTTTTGGTACCTCAGCTATTTTGAAGTTGGAAAAGGAATGCTGTGGGTAATTGACCAACATGGTCAACGGGACATCCTTTTTGTAAACTAAAAAAATCACTCTGTTAGTTTCTTATAGAGATGATGTTTCTAAAATATAAAAAACAGATAGTTTATGAAGGGCACTTTTCTTTCCCAAAGCAGAAGGTGACCATAATCTCTACACTACTTTGCTTCCCCCTGTACTGTCCCCATCAGCTCTGCAGCTAAGTGGAAGTCCACTGTCTAAAGTTTAGGTCTTCAGGAAAACTTCCTTGTCTTCGTTCTCATCTCCTAGGACACTCAGAGGCCCTTTGCTGTCAGGTACAGCCCAAAGAGATCAACAGTTTTAGATGGAGATAAACAACAGTTAAATATGGGAGGCCAAGGGCAATAAGAGACAGTTCCTGCTTCCCACAGGTTTACAGCTAAGGGATTCCTTTTAGGAGCTTGATGTTACAAAACCCTCAACTTATCCACTTGTAGGAATTAGAAGGCTACTGGGATAATTTTGGAAGGAAACTCAAGATTCTCTCTTGGGTTGTGGACCTGCCTTCCCTCTCCATGTCATTGCTTGTATTTCAGTGTACCATAGAGAGCATTTTCCCGGGATTTGCAAGCCAGCACATGTTAATGAGGTCTCTGAACACAGTTGCCTTGGTTCCCATCATGTACTCGTGGTCCCCTCTCCAGCAGAACTTCATGGTATGTATTGAAAGTACTATGGTGATTGTTTAAATGGAATGATTTTTTTTTTTTAACATTGAAATGCTGGCAGTTCTCTCAGGGTAAAGATTGTCAGAATATACTTAACAAAGCTTGAACATGCAGGGCAGAATGTTTTTGTGATTTACTGACTCTGAAAAACACATATTGCAAGTTGTTCTAACTTGTTAGCTTTTGCGTTCTCTGGAGTGTACTTGAGAATTGATGCTGTTTCTTTTCTGAATGAAAGAGATTGGGCAGGAGTCCAGCTTTCCTTTACTACCTTGGTCCAATTTTATAACATTGCGTGCAGTTAAATGTATTCTAAATCAGACACTTCAGGCTTTAGCAGGTTGACAGCTCCCTGCTGATGGAGCAATCCTTTCTTAATCCCCTAAAGGCAAGATGCTGTGAAAGCAACTGAGATAGCAGAGGCACACGTGGATCTCCAGTCCTTTCATCTGGGGCTTTATGCTGACTCCTGCCAGGATTATTTGTGGTTCTGATAATCAGGCCGCTAAATACTGCCATCGCTTATTGTGTCTGGTGACAGATAGCAGTTCTGCTGACTGGAATAGGATATAGGTTTACAGAAGGAAATCATCTGTTAGAAGAAAACTTCAGAGTAACTCTACTTGATAGCTATAGATCTGAAAATGACTGTTTTCTGCTGAACCACAAAACAAAATCCATTCATATTGTTTATTGCCAGAAAATATACATCGCTCGTTCTGCAATTGACTTTAGGTTCTCACTGAGGGTGAGTGATATCAGTTGTAATAAGAATTTTTATTATGTTTATGGGAGGTTAATCTTAGTTTGTATAATAGAATATACAAATATTTTATGGTTGCCAATTTCTGTTTTAACTACTGCAGTTATGTTGTAGTTTATACTCTTGAAAGTTTTCCTTTTCATCTGTCTTTCTACTGATGAGAAGAATTAGAATTAAAGACCTTTTAGACTATTGTTTATGTGATATTTGTACCAATTTCACAAAGTTTAGTGGATTAAATGACATAATAGCTGGAATCACTATGAGAAAGAAATGTGTTGTCAGATTTTAGGTGTTGGTGGGAATATTTTTAACATCCAGCTTAACATTTGGTAGTTAATATCCTCAGGTAGTAAAGCTGACTTTTTTTTCTTCCAAGAGTAGCATGACTCCCTTCCATTCGAGGCTTTGTTGCCAAAATGACTGGTCTTTAAAATGTAGTGAACTTTGTAACCAAAGGCATTTTTAGGAGCTGTACAGCAGCAAAAATGGTTCAGCACAGGTTCCATTAAACAGGAAAGAGAAAAAAAGAAAAAAAAAACAGGACAGAGGCGATGCACAGCTGATTCATGAAATGAATTACATTTGGTTTGATTTCAGGTGGAAGATGAGACAGTTTTGTGCAATATCCCCTACATGGGAGATGAGGTGAAAGAGGAAGATGAGACTTTCATTGAGGAGCTGATCAATAACTACGATGGCAAAGTCCACGGTGAAGAAGGTAGTGGCTCTGGGCTCCTAAGGAGAGGACTTTATTAGGATGGTACCTCTTGGTTCATGTATCATTAGCTTGCTGTTATCTGCTGCCTCATGGTGTATACACTGAAGACTATTTCCATGTCACCACATGGCTGGGAGTAAACATTTTATGTTACAAATAACCCCAGTTAAATTTTAAGAGGATTTGGAGGAATTCCCTGGTGGTCCAGTGGTTAGGAGTCCATGCTGTCATCTCCAGGGTCCTGGGGTTCAGTCGATAGATAGGAAACTAAGATCCCACAAGCCATGCAGCATGGCCAAAAAAAAAGAGTTGAGACATAAAAGGATGGCATAGTAATGTAATGGTTATATAGTAATATGATTTTCTCTCCAGTGGGTGGAGAGAAAATTTAGTGAATAAATAAGTTTGGTCTTAGAAGTCTACCATAAATCCATCCAAGGCTATTTTGTTCTTTGCTTCCCTTTCTGTGATACTGGCAATGAGCATAACCTCTCTTCTTAGATCCAAATACTCCCTGAATCTCCCAGAAGTTGGCAATAATATTCTGACTTTCCTAAAAGTGTTACCAAACCAAACTTGGGTCTGCTCACTTGAGTGCAATAAAGCCAATCTACTGACCCCAGGTTGTGGTGAAGGAAAGTACAATCTTTATTGTAGGGCGCCAAGCACGGAGAAGGGGCAGCTCAAGCTCAAAGGACCAGAACTACCTAATGGCTTTCAGGGGAGGGATTTTAAAGGCAGTGTGAGGGAGAGAACTACAGGGTGTATGATCAGTTGTGCCCAGTTCTTGGATTGGTTGGCATCTGGGTGAAGTTTCAATCCTCATCAACCTTCTGGTTTCAGCCAGTCTAGGGTCTTCATGCTTGCCGTCAGCAGTTTTTGTCTGGTGGGAGGTCTGCTTCTTATAAAACAACTTAGGAATGTGTGTCAGGCCTTTATCTTTCTTTTGGGGAACTGGGAGTACAGCGATTCTGCTGTGTTGCAGATTTATAGTCTAAATTGTTACCAGTTTCCTGGCCCAACAGCTATTCTTTGTTTCTATGTCTTCACATTTCTTAATCATTACCTCTGGAGCCAACCTTTTGGTGACTTAGGGAAGACCCGGAGACTAAGGCAAAAACCTTTTACTTCAGAGGACAAAGCCAAAGGAACTTGTGTATGATTTCAAAAGCAAGGCATTTGTATTTAGTTGTAGTTTTAGAAAAAGTTGTTAGTGTGTAAGAAGGGGAAAGATAGGGGAAAACTCTTCATAGATTGCAAACCAGTGGCCTCAACCTGCTCTTTTGACAATTGTGGATGCTGTCGTGATGCCATTGAAATGCATTGTTTATACACAGTGCCCTCTAGTGTTCTGAGGCTTTATCCTAAGTTGTATTAATAGTATAACCCCATGTAGTATGATTTTTTTTTACAGTATATTGTCTTTTGAGTCAACGAAGTTACTATTGACCCATCACTTGCAAAACCAAGTACATTTTCATCATTTTTTTCTCTGTCCTATTTGTATTGTTGGCCCACTTTTGTGATATTTTGGACCATAAATACAGGTTGATCTATTACTGAGGACGTGAAAACCTCAGTAAAAATAAAGTCCATAGCTGGATTTCCCACTCTAGCCAGCTGAACCGTTGCAGTTGTAAGAACCAATCAAATTATTGTAACTCCCTGGTTGTCCACATAAAAATGTACATATATTATCTTGAGTCTCAGGAGTGAATACAGGAAAACCTTCCAAGGAGGACTAATGGAGTATGAAATGACCACTGCTCATCCATCTAATTCTTATATTTCAGAGATGATTCCTGGCTCTGTCCTGATCAGTGATGCTGTTTTCCTGGAGTTGGTAGATGCTCTGAATCAATACTCGGATGAAGATGAAGAAGGGCACAATGACACCTCAGATGGAAAGCAAGATGACAGCAAAGAGGATCTGCCAGTAACAAGAAAGAGAAAACGACATGCTATTGAAGGTGAAGAGCATGACCTCCTTATTCCACCTGGAGTGACAGGGAAAGGGAAGAAGGCAAAAGAAAGGTTTATTTCTTATTAAAGGCTGATGGCACTTCTCCCTGGTCCACTTAAAAGGAGAATGTGTTTACTGACTGATGGTTTAAGATAGCTGTGATTTAGCTGAAGAAAAAAGTAGGAGAACTTTAGACAATAATCATTGTTCATTTCTAATTGTAAAAAATAGTGTGTTTGAAAAAAAAAATAGTGTGTTTGAAAAATATGGCAAGTTATAAAGAATAAAGTAAAATTACCCTATTATCTTGCTACCTAGAAGTAGCTCTTTTTAGTATTAATATTTCCTTCTAGACTTAAAAAATGTATATATAAAAATATAAACATGTACACCTGAAATGTATTATGTGTATTTTATCTCAGTTTTTAAAAAGTACCTAAGTAAATCAACATATATATATGGTAGGTGAAGTTAGTATCATACCACATATGTGTGTATACACATAGGTAATTTTATATCCCTTATTATTTAATCTTACATCATGAGCATTTTCCCACGTTAGACAATATTTAATTAATTTCATATTTAATTGTACTTCGTTATTTAATTATACCATATGTCTAGACACAAAGTGTCTTCTCTTCTTATAACAAATTTACAGTATCCATCTTGTTCTTTGGCATCATCATTATGGTAGGTACTTCTATACTCGGGCCTCTCCATAAAAACTTCTATTTTCACTTCCAGATTCTGTCTTACACTGTAGATTTTTTTTTTGGCCATACCATGAGTCTTGTGGGATCTTAGTTCTCCAATCAGGAATTGAATCCAGGCCCTCGGCAGTGAAAGCTCAGAGTCTTAACCACTGGGCCACCATGGAATTCCCCTGGACTGTGGATTTCGTAGTTAACATGTAGATGACTCTGATCTCCTTATCTACCTGTTAGATAGGTCCAGGTAGCACTGACCTTCTTTCTGTATTCTGACATAGTCAATGGTTGAGTTAAAAAGCAGCTCTAATCAGAATGCCGTGACAAAAGTACAAGATGATCAACTAGCTTTGTTTGTGTGCTTCTGTATGGCACTCAGAAGCTTTTTATCGTTTCCAATCCAGGCAGCAAAAAGAGTTCCAAGAAACAGTTCCCAAACGACATGATCTTCAGTGCGATCGCCTCGATGTTCCCTGAGAACGGTGTCCCAGACGACATGAAGGAGAGGTAGGACAGCTGCCCTCCGCACGCCATGTAGACCACTCAGGCAAAACTTGCATACATGCTTTATTTTGGGTTATAAAAAGTCTCATTTTTGGTAAGTGCATTTTGATTTGCCTACACTTCTGATTACCTCTAAATGCCCATTCGCACGTTAAAGGTCATCGTTTGCTGGCTTTTGCATAAATCTGGGCAGAGAAGTTTTAAGATTTTGCCACTTTACTGGAGAGTTACTCCAGCACCATACTTAGAAAATATTTCCCTTCCCTTACTTTCATGTATACACACACTGAGCCCAGCATCATTACAGTGGTGAACCTACCTGCTTATACATAAAGACCTATTAAAAAAAAACACCCACCCTCCCTTTTCTCCCTTGGCAGACCATTTCTAGATAACTGTCAGTATTCAGTCTGGATTTTCTTTTTTGTTTTTTAATTAAAAACTTTTTATTGGAGTATATTCAATTTACAATGTGTTCGTTTTAGCAAAGTGGATCAGTTATACATATACATCTGTTGTTTAGTTGCTGTGTTGTGTCAGACTCTGTGTGACCCCCATGGACTGTTGCCCACCAGGCTCCTCTGTCCATGGAATTCTCCAGGCAGGAATACTGGAGTGGGGTGCCATTTCATTCTCTAGAGGATCTGCCCAACCCAGCCATCAAACCCATGATACCCGTGCCTCCTACGTTGGCAGTCCGGTTCTCTTGTCACTGAGCCACCAGGGAAGCCCACATGTACATGTATTCAGTCTTTTTCGTTTTTGTTTAGATTCTTTTCCCGTGTAGGCTATTATAGAGCACTGAGTAGAGCTCCCCATGTCAGTCTGCATTTTCTCAGTGAAGACAGTCCCTTGGAAGGCACTCTTACCTCTCTTTTCTGAACCAGGTACCGAGAGCTCACAGAGATGTCAGACCCCAATGCGCTCCCCCCACAGTGCACACCCAACATCGACGGCCCCAACGCCAAGTCTGTGCAGCGGGAGCAGTCTCTGCACTCCTTCCACACACTCTTCTGCCGGCGCTGCTTCAAATATGACTGCTTCCTTCACCGTGAGTGGGCTGCTCTGAAATGCTCTCCTGTTTTCCATCCCCAGCCACCATTTCATTCTCTTTATTTTTAGTTTCTCCAATGGAATTCCTGGCTTCTCATCTGATGATGGTTTTACAAAGGGCCAGTTCTCTTTTCTCTTGTGTAGTTATAGTGTGGCGTGCTTCACACGATGAGGACAGATTAACCAGCAACACAGTTGTCCCTGAGTTTCCTCTAGCTTTGGAAGAACTGTGTTGATGTCAGAAATGATTCAGCATGATTCACCTTGATGATAGCTGTTTATATCTAAATTCTCCTCCAGTGGCTCCCTAATTCACATTTGTTCCTCCTCCTCCTGTCAAGCAGATGAGCCATTGCCAACAGGACAGTTTTGTGTTTTCCAGCTTTCCATGCCACCCCTAACGTGTATAAACGCAAGAACAAAGAAATCAAGATTGAGCCAGAACCGTGTGGCACAGACTGCTTCCTTCTGCTGGTACGTTTTTAAATTCTTCTGCCATGGTTGAAATTGGTGGAAATCTGAGCAGGAAATGGTCCTTGGGCTTTCTGCCCCAGAGAACACAAACCATGTGAGCTGGTATATAGCACCCTGAGGGTCACAAAGTGTGGATGAGACATGACTTCTGCTCGTAAGGAGCGCCCTTATTTTGCAGCAGTAGCACTGTGAAGTTAGTTTCATGGAGTTAGTGTGAAGAACATTGAAGGCTTTCTTGCCCTAAACATCATCTATTCAGATTTCAGAGTCTGAAACTGCTTTGTTGGACTTGGAGCTGTATGTGTGTGCATGAGACCCTATCTTTGCTGTCTCCCTTTAACTGCATATAAATGTAGGAGGAACAACACATAAAGGTGCTCATGTCTTATATGAGTTAAATCAGCCAGATGGACCGTTGCTGGCGGACAGACCTCATGTAGCAGCGTAAATTCTCCTGCCTTTCTGTGGGGAGGCAGTCCACTGAGAGCTAGAAGGGAATAGGTTCAGCTGGACTTGTCAAAGACAGAGTTCTGCTTTCTCCAGAACAGGGTGGGGCTTCCCTGGTAGCTCAGCTGCTAAAGAATCCACTTGTAATGCAGAAGACCCCAGTTTGACTCCTGGGTCGGGTAGATCCGCTGAAAAGGGGATAAGCTACCCACGCCAGTATTCTTGGGCTTCCTTGGTGGCTCAGCTGTTAAAGAATCCCCCTGCAATGTGAGAGACCTGGGTTTGATCCTTGAGTTGGGAAGATCCCCTGGAGAAGGGAACAGCTACCCACTGCAGTATTCTGGCTGGAGAATTCCATGAACTGTATAGTCCATGGGATTGCAAAGAGTCGGACACAACTGAGCAACTTTCACTTTCACACGATAGGGTGAGCTTAGGTAAAGAATAAAATACCTTGATAAAATTTCTGCTACCAATTAAAATGAGATTATACAGCTAGGTGGTTTTGGAACTATCTTTAGTGGGATAATTGAAAGATGATAGAGAGTGCCATTGGGTAAAAATCTGGAAAATGTGCCACATGGTAATAGCAAAAAAATAAATAGGGCTTTCCTAGTGGTCCAGTGGTTAAGGCTCTGCGTTCCCAATCCAAGGGACCCAGATTTGATCCCTGGTCAGGGAACTAGATCACACATACTGCAACTAAGAGTTCATATGCTGCAACTAAGATGTGGCACAGCCAAAACAAATAAATATAAATATTTAAAATGCATAGAACTGTATGCCCCCAAAATTCCATTTAAACAAACAAAAATAAATAGACTTTATCTGATTTATTTTTTCCATAATATGTATTAATTCCTTCCTATGTGTCAAAGTACTGTGCTAACCCTTAACGTATATGATCTTATTTTCATGCTTATAACAACATCCTGAGGTGGATAAAGTATAGGTCATAAAAGTTACATATTTTGCCTAAAGTTTGTTACTGTGTCAATGGTGTGGCAATGCTGAAATTGAAGCTCTGGTCTAACTCCACAGTTCATGCTTTTTGTATAACTCAAAAGGGCGTTGCCGGGGCTTCCCTGTTGGTTCAGTGGTAAAGAATCTCCCTGCCAGTGCAGGAGACACAGATTCAGTCTCTGATCCAGGAAGATCCCACATGCCAAGGAGCAACTCAGACCATGCTCTGCTACTCTTGAGCCTTGCTCTATAGCCTGGGAGCCAGAACTACTGAGCCCACATGGTGCAGCTACCTAAGCCCTCGTGCCCTGCGTCTTGTCATCTGCAGCATGAGAAGCCACTATGATGAGAAGCCTGTGCACCACAACTAGAGAGTAGCCCCTGCTCACCGCAGCTAGAGAAAGCCCCACAGCAGTGAAGACCTCAGCACAGCCAAAAATAAATAGATAAGTGAAAATTTAAAAAAATAAAAAGGGCATTGCCCTCCCCAAAGTAGTCATCCTGGAATCCTGTATATGTCACACTGAGCATGGACACGTAGTATCAGGTTCAGTTAAAATAAAAACTTCTCTCTTGGAATTTCTTTGAAGGCCTACAATATATTATTCTGAATATTCTTAATAATGGTAAACCTTTATCCTTTACTTGTAGATTTAGTTTCCAGAAACAGCTCAAAATCTTTGGAAACTAAGTCTAGCAAGAAGATAGATGATCCAGCTAAGTAATTATCTGGTCTTTAAAAAAAAAGCATAGCTGTAAAGTAATAAAGTAATGAAATATTCATCCTAGTTTAAAATACTGACTTGGAGGGAATTTCCTAAATTAAGTGGTTCAGTTCAGTTCAGTCACTCAGTCGTGTCCGACTCTTTGCGACCCCATGAATCACAGCACGCCTGGCCTCCCTGTCTATCACCAACTCCCGGAGTTCACTCAAACTCATGTCCATCGAGTCGGTGATGCTATCTAGCCATCTCATCCTCTGTTGTCCCCTTCTCCTCCTGCCCCCAATCCCTCCAAGCATCAGGGTCTTTTCCAATGAGTCAACTCTTTGCATGAGGTGGCCAAAGTATTGCAGTTTCAGCTTCAGCATCAGTCCTTCCAGTGAACACCCAGGACTGATCTCCTTTAGGATGGACTGGTTGGATCTCCTTGCAGTCCAGGGGACTCTCAACAGTCTTCTCCAACACCATAGTTCAAAAGCATCAATTCTTTGACGCTCAGCTTTCTTCACAGTCCAACTCTCACATCCATACATGACCAATTGAGTGGTAACATTATACAAATTTAAGGATTATATATTTTCTTACTGAAACAGAGACAAGTGTGGTAAAACATAAAGAACAGTGAGGCCTGGGGATGAAGGGCCCTGATTCTTGGACCTGTTCTGGAATAATTAGCTGCATGCTCTCAGCACATCCCTCATTTTCTCATCTACAGGAGAATGTATTCTCAAATTCCAGTCAGCTTGTGAGCAAATGAGTATAAGATACGACTCACTGGACAGTCAAAGATGCATAGAAACATCTGTGCATAATAGATAAAGATTATATCTTTGTACAGATTGTATTATAGGGCAGCTCTTTGTCAAGAGATAAGTGTGTAAGCTTTAAGATGTTTGTTAAGAAGCTATCACACGGTCATATATGGTACAGAGGGAAAAAAAAGTGTCAAGTTGCAAGTCAGCACAGATATTGCAGATGGTTTGTGATGATGGGACCGATATGGTGGCCTATTTCTGCTTCCTAACTGTAACATGACCTCTGCAGGAAGGAGCAAAGGAGTATGCCATGCTGCACAACCCTCGCTCCAAGTGCTCCGGGCGTCGCCGGCGAAGGCACCACGTGGTCAATGCTTCCTGCTCGAACACTTCAGCCTCTGCTGTGGCTGAGACCAAAGAAGGGGACAGTGACAGGGACACTGGCAATGACTGGGCCTCCAGTTCTTCAGGTACAGTGAGCAGAAAGTGACCTCTTCTTGCTACACAAGGTAAAGCCAGGATCATGGCGTAACAGTTAACATTACTACCTTTTTAAATTGTTCATTCTTTCCACAGGTTCACCTGTAAGCAGTAGAGACAGGGAATATTTTCGTTCCTAATTCTTCTACCTTTTGGTGTAGAATGAAGTGCTGAGTTTGTAGCAAACCACTGAGGCCAGCTGCATTCCACCTTCTGTGTTTCTCTCATTCCTTTCTCTTAGAGGCGAACTCTCGCTGTCAGACGCCCACGAAACAGAAGGCGAGTCCAGCCCCACCTCAGCTCTGTGTAGTGGAAGCACCCTTAGAGCCTGTGGAGTGGACTGGGGCTGAAGAATCTCTTTTTCGAGTCTTTCATGGCACCTACTTCAACAACTTCTGTTCAATAGCCAGACTTCTGGGGACTAAGACGTGCAAGCAGGTACTGCCTGAAGGGGACGGGAACAAGTCCTTGCCCCGGGAGCCCTTTGGTCACTTTGTAAGGCTGCCTGTCTGGACAGAAGCTGTCTTAGGTTCAATCCTTCATGAGCCTGTGCTTCTGGACCAGGAGGTGGATTCCCCAAACTTGGGGGGCTTTCTGCAAATACTAGGCCTAGCAATACTTAGGATCTGCTCTCCTTGCTGAATCCTTACTTCGGTCTCTAGCCACTATCTAACTCTTCTGGATGTTTCTACCCTCTCTTAGGTTTTTTTCTTGTTTTTTTGGTGGTGGCGGTGGCGTTCTTGCCTTTCTTTCTAATGCATGCATACATGCTAAGTCGCTTCAGTTGTGTCCAACTCTGTGCAACCCAATGGACAGCAGCCTGCCAGGCTCCTCTGTCCACAGGATTCTCCAGGCAAGAATACCAGAGTGGGTGGCTGTTTCCTTCTCCGTTTCTTTCTAAATGTGGACCCATTTCCTGGAAGGCACTCCTGGGTCCTTCTGGGGATCTTATCTCACACCTCTGCTCCTGCTTCTGTAGCTGCCGCTGCCACACCCCCCCCCCCCCCCCCCCGCCCAGTCAGACTTCTCAGTTGTTTATTCTTCAAATGTTCTATCATTAGATTTCCTAATTACCACCCCTAATGGCTGGGTCTGGACCTTGTGCATCTCACTTACATCATCACTAGAATCACCATCTGATAGCAGCTTCTGATGTTTTGGAGGCGGGAGAAGCCTACAGGGAGCAGACAGACTGAAGCACAGGGACAGGGAGTCAGGTATTGGGGCCAACTGGTCCAAAAAGGAACACCAGAGCTTGAGCCCTCCTCACTTAGCTCCCCACTTTCCAGAAGAGTCTCTGCAATCTTTTCTGGATGTACTCTCTATTTAGAACAAGTAGTAGAACCGTGAGCTGAAGTGCCCTTTGCTTTCTTTTCTTTTTAAGTGAAAGAAGGTTTACTCAAGGGGAAAACACGCTCCATAGATGGAGTGTGAGCCATCTCAGAAGGCACGAGAGGCCTTTTTGGAGGAAGTAGAAATGAATAGCTTTATTGCTTTGCCAGGCAAAAGGAGACACAGCGGGCTCATGCCTTGAAAAAGGCATGTCCCCTATTCCTTTTTTTTTTTTAATCTCATACCTATCTCCCCAAGGCACAGGTTTTTGATCTAAAAGCCTGCAAACTGTGTACAAAGCAATTTTTGTGTGTTATTTTCCTGAATA
The DNA here is from genome assembly GCF_023091745.1 of Budorcas taxicolor. Taxonomy (NCBI): domain Eukaryota; kingdom Metazoa; phylum Chordata; class Mammalia; order Artiodactyla; family Bovidae; genus Budorcas; species Budorcas taxicolor. Next base: position 42,421,701 of record NC_068928.1, on the reverse strand, counting down.
TAAGATTCACAGTTTTCATGGAATTGCAAGAGGGCCTGTAACCGAAAAGAAAAAGCTAAAAAACAAATGTTCTAAGGGAAACAGCATGTTAAAAGGGACCAGGCCTTCCTGAAATGCTGTCCTGCTAAAATAATAGTCAAGGCTCTAACATGTTTATGCCAACAGAGGGAGCTAGCGCTTAGCCAAGTGGTACTTCAGGTCACATCAGACTCAGTTACACAAGGTATACAACACTGCCCTTCCTAATAAGAAGCAGATACTGTTGGTAAGAATTGACTCCCTCTGGGTTGGAAGGCAGAGCAGCAGATGAAAGCGACTGACCAGAAAAACTGTACCTGTGCTCAGTCCGGATAAACACTTAAGAATTAACTTCAGGGACTTCCCTGGTGATGCAGTGGTTAAGACTCCTTGTTCCCAGTGCCGGGGATATGGGTTCAATCCCTCATCAGGGAACAGGGAACTAAGGTCCTGCACATCACATGGCATACCCAAAAACAAAACAAGACCAAAAACACAACCAAAAACAAAGAGCTTCAGAAACAGCAACCTGGTGTCCCGGTGCTGCTCTGTCTGTGCCTGCTAAAGACGCTCAGACATCTGCCCACAAGCTCTCCAGAAACCAGCACCTGCCTACATCACTTATCTGACCCCTCAGCTCAAGAGGTAACAGGTCCTGTTGGATTTCTCTTCCAGGTCTTCCAGTTTGCAGTCAAAGAGTCACTTATCCTGAAGCTGCCCACAGATGAGCTTATGAACCCCTCGCAGAAGAAGAAGAGAAAGCACAGGCAAGGCTTGGACCGAAGGCTTTCTGTGGCCAGACTGTTCCCTGTGCCCTGACCTCCCCTAGGGCTTCGCTGCTGCCTCCCTTTGCAGCCACTGCCCATCAGTTCAGCATCACCCAGTGGAGGGCCAGTCTCCTCAGTGCTCCCTGCGAGTCTGTGCCTTGAATCAGCCCTTCCCTTGTCCCGCAGTGCTATGGACCATGAAATAACTGATTTTTAAGCTCCCGGCCACCAGGATGTGAACTGGCCTCGTGGCTCCATCCTGAGGCCGTTTCTTCTCGCTGGGTTGTTATTACCACTGTGCTCACTGCTCAACTCTGACCAGAGTTTTGTTGTTCTGTTTTTGGCACTTGTATCTCTAAGTTGCATAATAACACTGTCTTCTAGCTAACCTTTGCTTAAGGTTGGAAGGTGTGTTTTTTTTTTTTTTTTTTGCAGCCAATACTCCATCTGGCTTTGTTATAAAAAACTGACACTGGTTCCAGATATAGAAGGAAATCCCTGTGGCATCTCCCTTTCAGTTCCTTCACTCAGAGCAGATTTCTGAAGTCTTCCCACCTCCCCATCCTGAAACGCTCCCACATCTCCACTTCCTCAAAGAGAGGGAGGGCAGGGGAGAGGAGAAATGGAGAAACAGTAGCGTTTTAATAGATGTAGAGGGTTTGGTTTGGTCTTGCATCTGTTTTTGGTTTTTTTATGTATGTTTGTTTATGGGTGGGATGTGTTGTTCTTGTTTAAATCTTGAGCCAGAGGCCAGCTGCAGGTAAAGTGGGCTCCAGCTTCTGTGGACCGGCATCCAGGCCTGTTGTGAAGGGATTTGGGGAGGATCCCAGTGATCAGATCGCAGTCCCCCAGAGGAGGTCATGCTATCATTTACCCAAATCTGCAGAGTTCCCAGGGCCACAACCCTGAGCTGTACCATCTCTTGCAGGTTGTGGGCTGCACACTGCCGGAAAATTCAGCTGAAGAAAGGTAAGTTCCACTGGGGCACTGCCCTCAGGTTGCAGCCTGTGGCTGCCCCTCCCCCGCCCCACCTGTGGCTACACTTATTGACCCTGCATGGCTTCCGCACATTGCAGGTCCCCCCTGCAACAGCTGATAACAGCTCAGCTCCTCACTGCAGCTGAGAAGACCTCTCAGGAGATAGAGTCACAGGCCTGTGGTCTCTGACTTTCATCGTGAGCCATATACAAGGTTCTAGGCTTCATTTAGTGTTTTGAGGTGGGATTTGTTTTAATTTTTTTGGCCAAGTGGCATGTGGGATCCTAGTTCCTCGACCAGGGATTGAACTCAGGCCCCCTGCCATGGAAGCACAGTCTTAACCCCTGGACCAGCAGAGAAGTCCCCTCATTTAGTGTTTAAAATAACTGCCCTGTAATCACACCATTTCCACACTCTCCCTACAAAGCAGATCACTCCATTGTAGCTTATGGACCACCACCACCTGTGATTGCTTCTCACGTCAGGTGCTAAATGCATGTCCAAGTTGGTCAGAACCAGCCTCCTTTGAATAGGGGCAACTGGACCCTCAGGAGAGAAGGCGGCTCAGGAGCGTGGCCACAGTAGTGTGTTCTTTTCTCTCTTAGATAACTCCTCCACCCAGGTGTACAACTACCAGCCCTGCGACCACCCGGACCGCCCCTGTGACAGCACCTGCCCCTGCATCATGACTCAGAATTTCTGTGAGAAGTTCTGCCAGTGCAACCCCGACTGTAAGAGTTCTCTGTTGGCCATAGTTGTCAACCTAAGCAGCCCAGGTTTCCCTCCCCTCACACCCTTCTCTGCTTACGGGCCTTCCGATACCGTCTGTGCGGCACTTAAAGCATTCTACAGAGGAAACAAGATCTTTAAGATCAGGGGAAGTCATTTTTTTAAAAATCCTGAGGTTATGATTCTAAAAGCCACAGTTAACACTGAAATAAGCTGCTTTTCCAGCTTCACCTTCTAGGGCAGCATTAAGAAATGTGAGAATCTTTTACCTTAAGGTGTAAATACAGCCTCGCTTTCCAGGATGTTGTTTTACAATGTATACAGGTTACAGCTCTGTGTGTGTCTGTTTTAGTCTCCTATCTGGAGTTTTAGCTTCAGGTCAGTCTGAATGTCAGCAGAGGGTGGGACAGAGACTCAAGAGTGCTTTTCTCTCGCTGCTTACCCTTGCCTGCCCGCCCCCACTGAGGCTGAGCAGTTGGGTGGCAGCCCCCAGAGCTTGCAGACCTGGGTGCCCAGGCAGTTGTGCTGGAAGTACCTTGTAACACAAGATAGCAATCTTAACCACAATAGAGGGGTGGGTGATTGTGCTGGGAGGGCAGTGGGTGGAGGACGATGGCATAGAACGGATGCATTATGTTCTCAAAATGATTCTTGTTTTGATGGTGAGAATTTACCAGTGAAAAGCACTGATTTCTTCTTCTCTGGAGCACTGTTCACCTCCCTTCCAAATTCTCCCAACAAAGTGGAGGTGGTAAGGGGAGAGCATTGTTAGGGATCCTCTAGAAAACACTTCTCCAGAATCAAACCTGCTTTTCTGACTCAGACATGAATGCTGGGAGGTGCTCCATTTTCTCTGAAAAACACTTGAGTCTGTGATTATTGGGACTGCCCAGATAAAGAATTTGCCTGCCAGTGCAGGAGATGCAGGTTCGATCCCTGGGTTGGGAAGATCCCCTGGAAATGGAAATGGCAACCCATTCCAGTATTCTTGCTTGGGAAATCCCATGGACAGAGGAGCCTGACAGGCCACAGTCCATGGGGTCGCAAAGAGTTGGACACGACTGAGCCACTAAACGATAACAACAACATGTGATTATTGGGAAGGCAATTTCTCTGCTATTTGCCAAACATCCTTGAACCCATAACACTGACTTCCCCGCTGTCCCTTGAGTCAAACCGGAGCCCCAGCATTAGCCTGCGTCTCTCCCTGACGGTCCCTGCCATCCCGCGCAGGTCAGAATCGCTTTCCCGGCTGTCGCTGTAAGACCCAGTGCAATACCAAGCAGTGCCCGTGCTACCTGGCAGTGCGGGAGTGCGACCCCGACCTGTGTCTCACCTGTGGGGCCTCGGAGCACTGGGACTGCAAGGTGGTTTCCTGTAAGAACTGCAGCATTCAGCGTGGCCTCAAAAAGGTGAGGGCTTTTTCCCAGGACTCCAGGCCAGGTTGGGTGGGAAGGACTGAAGATCTGAGCAGCCTCTGTCTATTGGTTCCTTAGACGATTTGTACACCAGTGTTGGTGATTCCTGACAGACACACATTTTCTGAGTTGATCAAGCCTTTGGTCCCCTTGAGGGATTAGAGAAGTAATCCCTTGACTTGGCCAGACTGAGAGGAGCAGAGAAGAGGCCATGTCATTGACAGTGTCTGTTTTCGGTGGACACTTGCAGTGAGTTCCACAGGGTCTGCTGTAGGAAGTTCCCCAGGCTAGAGGAAGAGGTGTCATGTCTCTTTTCATCATCTCCTACCAGAAACACAATGGCTTAGACCGTTTTCTGTTTTCAGATCCTCTTACAGTTGCTAGTTCTTTCCACCCTGCTCCCCATAGCCCACGTGCACGTCCAACACACATTCCCCCCCGCCCCCGGCTCGCACACGCCCTGTAATCTGAGGTTTGACTCCCTGTTCCCCAGCACCTGCTGCTGGCCCCCTCAGATGTGGCCGGATGGGGCACCTTCATTAAGGAGTCTGTGCAGAAGAATGAATTCATTTCTGAATACTGTGGTGAGGTGAGTGCTATCGGTTTGGCCCACATTCTTATATGGAGAGATACCGATGAGAAACTCTGATTTTCTGTGGGCCAGACTTCTGTGAACTAATCTCTAAATAACTCAGCCAAGTTCTCATGTGGCCTCTCGGGGGATCCCACAGAACTGTTTGCAATCCTGAAACAAACCACTCTTTCTTCGACTTTCTGGCAACTCAGGCTACACAAGGGGGCCAGGCAGGCGGGGGACTCTGGTCTGTCTCAGTGTTGGTTAGCCTGTGCAGGGATTGGGATGAAACTAGCTGAGCTCCCCCTCTAACTACTGTTCTTGTGGTCCTCCATAAGCCCCCTCCTGGCCCTTTCTAGAGGCAGAGTGCTGTGCCCTGAGCAGGCAGCTACATCCCCACTGTCTGTTCCTTGTCTGTCTCTACAGCTCATCTCTCAGGATGAGGCCGATCGACGAGGGAAGGTCTATGACAAGTACATGTCCAGCTTCCTCTTCAACCTCAACAATGGTAGGGAGTCTCTCTTTCATCCCCACGTGGTCTCAGGCAGGTCTTCCTACCACACTCCCCTGGTCATCGTCCAGGTTCAGACCAGCCCTGAGTCTTCCAGCCAATGCTTAGAGCACAGTGGTGAGACTGAACTCAGAGACTCCAGGAGCCACAGTTTGCTTGCTCTGGGAGAACCTCCATTTCCAGGTTGTGTTTGTTAATCAGCCCTGAGCGCTTATACCTCAGAAATCTCCCTTCCCAGTAGGTGGGAGGGGAGGTCTGTGATTCCCGCAAGAGGAAGGGAGTGCTTCCATGAGGGGCTGTTTCTAGCTCTAGTTAGTGTGCTGGAACTCAGAGTTGCCCCTGCATTGTATTGTTTCTGTTACAGTTTAGTTGATTTCAGATACAGGCTCAGGAAGCTGTAGAGTTGCCTGGTAAGCTCATAGTCCCCCTGGTTTCCTTTATAGATTTTGTAGTGGATGCTACCCGGAAAGGCAACAAAATTCGATTTGCAAACCATTCGGTGAACCCCAACTGTTATGCCAAAGGTGAGTTCCCAGTAACTTGGGAGGTGGGGTAGATGATGGATGCTTCATTTACTATGATTTCTATCCATTAGTTCAGTTTTTTTTTAAATAACTGAGTTATTTCTTTGTCCAAAGATAATCATGATTAATGTCTAATATCATTTTGAGCCCTTCTGTCTTGGTTTTTTAATCTGCTTTTCTGACTGAATACATTATAAACCTTTTTTCCTAACGTGAATCTTTTGAAGATAATTCTTTCCCTGTGTCACTAGCCAAAATAACAGATATAAAAGCATAGAGACATCTACCTTCATTGATGACTTTCTGATTCCTCTTCATGTGTGTTTTCACTGGGAATTTGGAGAAAATCGGCCCAGACTCACTACTGATCATTGACTTGAAGTGACTGGGAATCTAGCCCTGGGTTTATCCTATTTCAGTGGTCATGGTGAATGGGGATCATCGAATTGGGATCTTTGCCAAGAGGGCAATTCAAGCTGGCGAAGAGCTCTTCTTTGATTACAGGTGAGGCAGCCAGGAATAGTCCTAGGGAGGTGGCCCAAAGGGCAGAGGGGGGTGGCTGTTGAAATTTATCTTGGGGGCTGAGGGTGAGCGCTATGGATGAAGGAGGAGATCTCATGGTGACCAAGGCTTTTTCTCTGTGGTGCTCTCTGGTGCCTTGCCTCTGAAGCAGGAGCCTTGTAGGAAGGAGTAGGAGGGGAAGTGAAATGGGAGGGGACTTCATCTTTTCAATCACAAAGGCCTCGGTAGTGACCTGGTTCCTCCTCCTGCCCTGGGACAGGTACAGCCAAGCTGATGCCCTCAAGTACGTGGGGATCGAGCGGGAGACGGATGTCCTTTAGGCCTCGTGGGCCCCTCGCCAGCGCCTTGGTCGCGGCACTGTCCTGCTTTCATGCACACACCACTGCTGCTCGAGTTTCCTGCACTAAGTGTCTCCTACACCGAGAAACCCCCCACCCGCTCCCTCTGTAGTGAGGCTTCACCTGTGTCCAGCGGGGACAGAACTTTCTCAGCTAGAGGGGAGACACAGGCGGCTAGGGCTTGGGCTCCCAGGAGAGAGAGTTGCCCCAGTGGGAGACTGCGTCTCAGGCCTTGGAGGAAGAGAGCACAGGCTGGGGGCGGGTGACGTTTGCTTGAGTTCTTAATGGCTCCCCAGGCTGTGGGCCTCAGGAGTCACCTTGGACGGTTCCTAACAAGCATTAGCCTAACTTTCCAAATCAAGGATCCTTCCTGTAGTTGGGTCACCAGCAGATCTCTCTGTGGTCCTGAGACCAGGAGAGGACAGGTTCAGTGAAGTTTGGTACCCGGAGCTTATGAGTGATCAGGGTTAAAGATGAGCCTGGCGGGCAGAGCAGACTGAATTCAGAGGGGAGATGGGGCACCTGACTACTACCTCTTTCCCCCTGACATGCTTCAAACTGAAAGAGTGTGGGTTCTAAGAAAAGCTCTTCAAGGCTGGGAGAAAGAAAGCTGAGTGCCATCCATCCTTCTGTAGACAGTGAGAACCAGCCCGACGACAATAATAAACTGCTAAGCTTAGGACCCAGCAGGCTTTGGGGCACCCTCTGTGTGTACTCTGGAGACGAATGGGTATGTTTTCAGATTCCCGGGAGCAGATACAAGTGCCCTGTCAACCCCTTCCAAAGTTCTGATTTGGCAACGACAGATGGGCATTACACTGCTGCTGAAGAACTGGAGGGGTGGTGCAACCTGGGTGTGACGCTCTTGTTCCCTGCAGATGTAGCTGTTTTTAGGCCTTTCGTTTCCCTTAGAGGCTGGGCCTATGGGGCCGCTCTTGGTCCTGTCTTCCAGGTAGTGGGGTACAGGCCTGGACTAGAGAAGTGGAAGTTTGTTGGTGGATCACTTTCCTGCCTGGAGTCCCTGCTGTTGGAAAGGATGAGTTGACACTATGTGTTTGGAGGTGGGCGAGGAGCTCCCAGGTTGTGCATGTTTAGGATGGCACCATACAGGCAGACTGGCAGAGGGTATTTAAATGTCAAGAAGAAGCAGGCCAGCCACCTGTGCCAGTTCGTAGTGACATTCTCTCTGGGATTCATGGAAGCACTTTATTTCCTTTAGAAGGTCTGGAGATTGAGGTGGAGTTTGAGCTAAGGTCTCGGGGGTCCCTGCCCGAATCTCTTTCCTGAGGGAGCGGGGAAGAGGTGGTGGAAGATTCTCCTCCAGTTCTATCTCATGTCCTGGTGGAGGCAGAAGGAGCTGCCTTGAAACAGCAGAATTGAATGAAAATGGTACCAGCCCTAAGAACCACCCCTGTGTCTATGGCTGGTGCTGAGCTGCAGGGAATAAGGAGCTTTGTGTTAGAGAAAGAGAAATGAGCAGGTACAGACTAGCCTAGGGTGTATTAGATAAGGGAGCCAGCTTCTCCCTTCTCTGTGGGGAATCAGAGCCTGTCTTCCCTGGTCTGTGCGGACCACCCCCTTCCTCTGACCCCATTGGCTGTCCCAGTGAAGCAAGGAGTAGGGTTCCCTCTGGCCAAACTGTCACCTAGGGATTTCTGTGGGACATGCGTGTGCACACGCATACACACACACACACACACTCACTCACATACCCTCACTCACCACACTAGTGGGCACACAGGCACTCAGCACTGAGCACACGCCCAGCCAGTTCCTGACAGAAGCCTCTTCCCACCCGACGGGGCCAGCCCCTGCCATGCTTCTGAAATCTACATCTGCTGTGGTTTGTATGCATTGTGTATAGGGGACACCCTCTAGCTGGACTGTGGGCTCCAAATTACTCATAAATTATAGAGAAAAACCAGAGACAGAGGAAGGAAGGTTAGGACTGTTTGAAATGCAGTCTGGGGCTTGCTACGAGGAGTAGATGGGGATAAATTGACATCCAGCCTTTGAAAGGCTAGACTGACCCTATCCTTCCCTCGGCGTGCAGAATCACTGTGGTTGACCCCGCCTTCCCCTGTGTCATACCACTACCAGCTGCTGTTGCTCCAGCATTCCCATCCTCTCCCCTGATCTCCCCCACCTTTAAATGACGGGTCTTAACCCCTCCCCCAAGACAAGTAATGATGGATGGAGTGAGGTGGTGGGGATGGCGGGGGAGGCTGGTATATGTGCGGCTCTGTTGCCAGTGAATTTCACGCACTTTAAAGTCCTGTGGCTTGTGACCTCTTATCTGAATAAAGTGGTAGAATCCATTTTGGCAAGTTGTGTGCTGTGTGCTTTGGGGTCCAGGGATGAACCCTGGAAGGATCCAGGAGTGGCAGTTCAGGGGCAGCACAGGCTGAAGCTTGAGTATTCTGATCTCCACTTGTCCACGGAGACCAGGGTTCGGGGAGATCTGGGGCAGGGGGTTGGCAAGAACCAAGCAGCCTTCCAGCAGGTGATGCCGGGATTCTGAGTGCTCCCCATTAAAGATTCTGGAGCTGTCAGATTAGTTCCCTGAAAGTCATCCCGCTTATCCGCTAGCCATGCCACCAACTACCACACACAGACTGGAGCTCTGTCACTCTGCTTTATTAGAACAGCTCCGAGACTGAGAGCACAGCTTCAGAGTGGAGGCTGGATCAGGCTTGGGTGAGTGACCAGCAGACCTCATGAGACTTCCAACACAGAAGAAGCACACTGGGCTTCTCAACACAGGAGAAGCGCACTGGGCACAGGACAGGACAGTCAATTGATTTTGTCTTTTATATATAAACTGATAATTTAAAAAAATTAGAGTGATATATATAGTTTCTCTAGAGAGAGACTTTGCAACAAAAAATATATATAAAGAATATGACCTCCTGGACAAATGAAGCAGCATCTCTGAGCGGAGGAAAGAGGGCTCCTCATGCACTGGAGAGGGGGGCCAAGCCTTTGGACAGGCACCAACGCTATTGCATATCTTGGAGGAGGGAGGAAGAGTAGAGGGCTGGCTAGTCAGTGTGTCTGCATTATTCTCTCTACATTGCAAGTGTTTTTATGGCTTTGGCTAAAGCGTGTAAAGCAGCGGAGGTACTAAGGTGCTAAAGTGAGGCCTCTCGGTCTCTAAAAAACAAAAGGGGGTGTGGAGGGGGCAGCAATGAAGCCCTCCCTAACCCCCAACTGAGGGGAAGCAGGTGGAAGATGTTCTGCAGGGGAGTGGGGAGGCTGAGGGGTATGATTGAGCAGCCTCCCCCCATGCCCTGTGCGCCCCTGCAATCCCACACATCTGTCCCTGCTGAGATTGAATATTTGAAGGGAGGCGGTTAATCTCCCCTGCACTGTGGTGTTAATCCCTGGCCGTAGCTGGGACGGGTGGCAGGAAAGGCCTGGGCCAACCCCACGAGGCTTCTTTGGGGCAGGCAAACAACCAGGAGCCTGGGGAAGTGGGGATGGGCAGGGCATTGGTTGTAGGCAGTGAGGCTCAGCCACTCCCTTTGGTCCCATCTGTAGCTCTGCCCACCAGACTTGGCAGGAGGGAAATCCTCTAGATGAGCAGAGCCAGCTAAGAGGAGCCACATGTCCCTGCAAGGATGGGGTGGAGGCGGGATTGGGGAATTTGGAGGAGACGGGCTTGGTCCTTGAAGCCCCTCTCCTGATTCATTCAGATCTGGACTCCTCCAGAATCTGGGGTAGGTTTTGGTCCCGGGGGCCAGGGGCTGGGGCCGGGGCTGGAGCTGGAGCTGGAGCTGGGGCTGGAACTTGGGTGGAAGCTGGTGTCGGGGTCGGGGCTGAGGCTGGGGCCGGGGCCGGGCCTGAAGTAGGCAGAGGAGGCTTGCTGCCAGCATGGTAATCATGTGTGACCTTGGGCTCGTTGGTGTGGTAGGAGCCCTTATAGCGATGATTCTGTAGATAGAAGAGCACCAACATTCCCACCAGTCCCAGCAGCAAGAAGGCCACCAAAACTGAAAGAGAAAAAAGGAGCAATTCAGGGCCGATCTTTGGGGTTTCACCTATACACAGACACACACGTATCCTTTTGGCCTAAAGCATATGTGTCCGACAGCATCAGCTGTACAACCACATCAAGCTATTCTTGATGTGTCTGGTTGGTCTAAAGTCCTGGCTTCTATTCTGTTTCTAATATTAGAATTTCTGTTTCTTATATGGTATATGTAATGTTTAATAAATTTCTCTTTCTAATAATAGAATTCTATCCTATTTCTAATACTCTCTTTCAAAATCCTTGGTACTTACGCCAATTTCTCATCTTTCTGGATGTTACTCTACCCGTTTCCTCATCCCTTAGCTTTAGCCCCAATTATTTTTTTTTATAATGGCTTTATTGAGATATAGTTAACATACCATAAAATGTATTCTTTTATAGTGCAGTAAAGCTCCCTTTAAGACACAGTTCCTGCCTAATTCTGGGACCTTTTAGATATTAAACCCCTGACTTTGGTGGGAATGTGTGGCCATGACCCAACAGAGGAGCATATGACTTAAGCTGCTCATCATGAAGTGAACATTATCTGATCCACAAAGTCATAAAGTCAGAGACGTGACCAGCAATGGACTACCATTACAGGGAAGTGATATATTGAGTTAGGCAGTGATAGGCACATCACTGTAAAAACTTTGGCTCAGTGTTAATATTTCATTTCTGTTAAAATCTATAGGATATGCCAATATTTAAAAATCTCCAAGCTGATTATCAACTACCTTCAGCATAGCCTGTGTCATGGTTCTTGGCACCACCATATACTGAGTGCCTTCACTACCCCTCAGGCCCGAGGATACGGGGACAGGGAGGGAAGGCTGATAGCCAGAGGGTAGAATGAGAGGTCAGGGTAGGGACGGTGCCACTCACAGCCCAAAAGTATAGCAACCCATCCGTCATCATGGTAGTACGGGAAGTCTGAAAAAAGAACGCACCGGTTAGGAGGAGCCTCCTGCAGATTAAGAGTTATTTCCTTTCCCCATTGTCCCTCTTTTCCCTTCCTCTTCTGTGTCCCTGGGGATGTACCTGGGGGAAGATACCAGGGGTCCAGCTCAGGGGGCACCTCTGAGACAAGACGTGGCATGGCTCCGCAGTTAGACTCAGACAGCTCTCCCTGGACACGAAGGGCCTCAGCCAGCTCCGCGGTCATGGGTCGAGGCGTTCGGAAGTGGGTCTTGAGAGGAGCCACGTTGTTGAATCGGACACCAGACAGGCAGCCCGAGAAACCCGGTGTGTTGTAGCGCTGGATCTCTGGGTCAATCACTCCAGTCTCTGAGGGAGAGGCAGCCCAGAAAGAAAGAGACTTGGACCCCCCAACAGCCCTGGTCCCTCTCACCACCCCTAGGTTCCCACTTCTCTAGCAGCACCTTCACTGCCACTCCCCATCCTTCACCCTCCTCTGGACTCCAGAGGAGTCCGCAGCGCCTGACCCCAAATGCCATCTCAACCCCCGCTTACCCATAACGCGCCCCAAATACAAGGCCTTGGGTGAGTCTAGCTGGCTGTCCACCAACAGTGAGAACTTCTGTTCCGTCAGGGAGAAGTAGTCCACCTGAATTGAGAGGGGAAAGGAGATGAGAGGGAGAACCAGCAGATCAGCAGCAGACATAGCCCAGACCAGGCTGGGACTCTCCTCTCCCGACTGGTGGTGGGTCCTAACTCAGTCCCACGTGGGCAAGTCCTGGGCCCAGACACAGGATTTGGTATTAAAAACCTCACAAACTGGTTTTGAGCCCTGTCTTTGCAGCTTAACGGTGGTTTGGAAAAACCGCTTTACTGTCAGAGCCCCTTTCGTGACTAGTCAAATGAAGATAAGAAGAGCTGCCTACCTGAACTGCCTCACAGGGCGATTGTGAGGTCCCATGATACTACATGTGAACATTCTCTGTACATTGGAATGTGCTCTACACATGCTAAACATCTGCCATTTCCCACTGCCACAGCCTTGATGATGAGGTTATGATCTGAACCCCCGGCACACACCTGGATGAAGAGGTTGCGGTAGACCCGGGTGATGTTGACACTGTGGGGCTGGCCGTCTGTCACAGGGCGGGTGGTGAGCTGGTACACATAGGGGCTGGTGCCCAGCTGGTAGCGCAGCTGCAAGGTCCCTGTGGGGTGGGAAGAAGGAAGAGGGGGGTCTCCCCTCAGCTCCCAGAGTCCCCATCTTTTTTTTCTTTTTGGCTTCGCCATGCTGCCTATGGGATCTTCGTTCCCTGACCAGGGATGGAACCTGTGGCCCCTGCATTTGGAAGCACCAGGGAAGTCCCCCGAAGCCGCCACCTTGGAAGAGCACTTGAGTCCTTGTACTGGTCAATAGTCATGAGAATGGAGGGCACCCACAGGACGCTGGAGTGGAGGGCGAGAGCTGCGGGGAGCTCACCGTCTTCCTTGATGAGCACGGCCATGTAGTCACGCACAAAGGAGCTGACGTAGAGGAGGACGGCGGGGGCAGACTGGGTGCTGAAGCTGAAGGACACCTCTTCTCCAGTGACGTTGTAGACAGGTCCGCGGTAGCCTGGCACCGGCCGGCCTGGCCGCGGGTAATCAGGCAGACGGTACCCAGGGCCATGGTAGCCGGGCACGTAGCCAGGAGTGTCATAGCCGGGGATGTAACCAGGCTCGTAGCCCGGCACTGGCCGGCTCAGCATGTGGGAGAACTCCTGGGCTGCGGAGCGCAGCGCCGACTGGAGGTTATAGCGCATCCAGGTGCCAGGCTCAAAGAAACCGCCAATGTCTGAGGCAGAAGTAGTGAAGTCAGGGCCCGTCCCCACCTCCAGACGCTATGTATGTCATCCACGCACACTGTCTGGCATGTGTCCCCTGTTTCTGCTACACCACAACCCAACTCCATTCACTTTTAGGTCCCCTGGAGGCCCTATGTCATGGAATGGAATCTTAAAATCACAAGAAATGGAAAAGATCATCTGATCCAACCCCTGCGCTTTACAGATGGGGAAAGCAAGGCTCTGAAATGGGCCGCGACTTGCCTGAGGATACATAGTAAGTGGAGGGTCAGAATTAGAATCAAGATACCACAAACCCACCTGCCACTACTCGCACTTCTAAACCAAGACCAAAGGGCTTCTGTGGGTCCCTTAGTCCCTGTGTCTTCCTACCTCACCAGTGACCTACCTGCTCATGCATCCTCCTAGACCAGCCTTGGGGAGGATGTGTTCTTGGTGTATGTGCAGAATCTTGCTATGGTGAATGTCAAGGCTCGCCTTAACCAAGAACCAGGCTGTAGACATGTTTTAGGCGTGCAGCGATTGTCAACTAGGAAATGGCATAGGAGGGCATTGTGCAGCCTGATGGGGATATGCTTGCAAGGGGGGCAACCTGGGTTCCCTTGGTGACAGTGAGAAGATGGGGAAGTTATTTGTTTTGTTGCTGTTGTTCTTGTCATGCCAGCTAGCTGTGCCATCCCTTCCTTGTCCCGCTTTATTCCTTTTGGAATCACCCAGCAGCTTCAGCTGCCTGAGAGCCCAGCTCAAAGCTCAAGAGCCCAGGATGACCACAGTCTTCCCCAATGCTGACACTGCGTCCTCCCTCCTTCCTTGACCTCCCTACATCCCATGATGCCCTCTGGCTCATTCCTCCCATAACCAGCAGCACTGACCATGGTTGCAGTATGGCCCATCGAAAGCCGTGAGGTCACAGTCACAGGTGTAGTAGCTGTAGCGCTCCACACAGCGGCCGCCATGGAAACAGGGGAACCGGGGGTGGGCGCAGTGGCCTGTGCAGTTGGGTGAGGTACCCTCAGAGGCATTGGCACGGCCCTCCAGGTTCAGAGTCACTCCATTCAGACGCATAGCCCTCAAGCAACCCACGAAAGGCCGCCTCTTAAGCTCTGCAGATCCTGGGGGGAAAGTGGGCAGGTGGAGAAATGGGTGTAGAGCAGAGACAGGGGAAAGTATTGGGGTTGCAAAGGCAGTGGAGGGCTAGAAGAATGGAAGAGATGCCAGGGACTGGAGAGGAAGGGTGGGCCTTGGCTCACTGTGAGGCTGAGGGGATTGCGACCTAAGAGATGGGGTTCCTGGAAACAAGGAGAGTGGCCTCAAGAGGGTAGGATGGTGACAGAGGCTTCAGACCTGCCTCCAGGTTGCTGCTCACCAACATACAGGGGCCGGTCGTACTCCAGCCAGATGTAGGTCTGCAGGGGCATCGGCCGTAGCACCCAGGGCCGGTGATCGACGCGGAGCCGGGCCTGCTTCACGTTGATTTCCGCCCGGACGAGGTGCCACTCGTCGTCGCTGAACTCGAAGTCGTCTGAGTGCACCGTCAGGTTCTCATCCCCATTCCCCACGTCAAAGGCGAAGACCACGTCCCGGGACGCTGGACAGTGTGGGGGGTGGGGGAGACAACTCAGCGCCCCCAGGGCCCTCAGGGGTCGACACAGCCCTTCTTCTCTGCTGTTCGGAGCTCCCTGACTGTCCCTTCAATCTGTCTACGTGTGAGCATGCTAAGTCGCTTCAGTCCTGTCCGACTTTGCGACCCCATGGACTGTAGCCCCCCAGGCTCCTCTGTCCATGGGATTCTTCAGGCAAGATTACTGGAGTGGGTTGCCATTTCCTTCTCCAGTAGATCTTCCTGACCCAGAGGATTGAACCCCAGTCTCTTATATCTCTTGCATTGGCAGGCGGATTCTTTACTAGCTTCCACCACCTGGGAAGCCCAATCTGTTTACAGCCTGGGACAAAACCCATAAAGTGCTTAAAACCTCATACCTCTGGTCTCCCACATTCCCAGATCCCTGGAGCCAGCTTCCCAGCCCCACCTCTCAGGTTAGAAGCATAGCTCATCAAATAGGAGCCCTGCACCTCGCACCCACGCCAGGCCAACCCACCGGAGTCCAGCTTCCTCACTCACAACTCAGGGGCCAAAGGTCCAGACAGGCCAAGTCGGTGCTCAGGGTCACAAAGCCAGCTATCGAGATGGTGCTGGGTCTAGAAGCCAGGCCCATCTAAAGCCCTTCCTATGCTGCCTTTCAAAAGGGCATCTGGCCTTGCCACTTACCCCAGCCTCCACCCACCCCACATCTCCCCAAGGATCTTCCTCCCCGCAGTGTCTGCCTGCTCACTGTTGAGTTCCACCCGCACGTAAGGCCGTCGCCACTGGCAGTAAGGGCCCCCCATATTCTCTAGGAAGACTCCCGAGGGAGCCGAAGTCCTGAAGTAGAAAGAGACGTCAAGGCTGTGGTTGGCCCGGATTGGGGGAAAGCGTAGTGCAGCCCCAGTGTGGAAGGAGATGGTGTTCCAGGAATTTCCTACAGAACCAAATGGAGGAAGGCCTTGTCAGCAGGACGGGAGGCAGGCCACAGGGCAAAGGGGGACAGCTGGGGGAACCCAGGGAGAGACTAAGGCATGTCATGAAAGAGAGGAAGGTGCAGGTACACAGGAACAGGTGTGGGCATGTCACAGCCAGAGCCAGGGTGTCTGGCAGGGTGTCCTGGAGACACCCTCCCCACCCACCCACCCCCCCACAGTGGGTCAGGGCTTTGGAACTAGAGAGCCTGCAAGGGCACACAAAAAGGCTCTGCCACTCACGGTCGCCGTAGCAGCGCAGAGGCCTCAGAAAGAACTGGGCCTCCGAACTGGATCGGTTTGTGTCCCCCACCACCACCTGAGTGACAGGCAGATGGTCCACAAAGGTCAGCAGGCCCTTGTCGGTTCTCCTGTGGGGATGGGGATGCGGTGGCTCAGCCCTTGTTGCTTGGCAGCCCCCAGCATCCTGAAAGCCCTGTCCCTCTGCCCCCCTTACCACTGGGGCTGGTCGGCGTCACAGTTACAGTGCAGGGCAGGGTCCACACAGCTCCGGTCCAGACCACAGGCACAGCGCTGGATCCCAGGCTGCGAGCCACCCCAGTAGAAGTGCTGCTCCTCGTTTCGGCCAATCCAAAAGCTGTACGGGTAGCCTCCTGGGGACGAGGGACAGGCAGCTTCCAGGCCCCACCCTCCATTAGCCTCAGGGCTCCTCCCTCACCCTTCCAACCAGCCCAGGCCACTTCCTGAGCCCTCTGGTCCTCTTCTCCCAGACCCCATGGGTCTCTCCTCCAGCTTTCACCCTGCCCTCCCCACCCCAGCCCTAACCTGCTGTGTTGAGCAGCCGGGAATTGTAGCAGGAGAACTCGATCCACTGCTCACAGTGCTGGGAAGCATTGGCCAGGGCACTGACCTCCTCCCAGGATGCATTCCAGTACTGGACAGCCCCGAGGAATGGCCGCTCCATGCTGGAACCCGTCACCCGAGTCGTCCACAGCCTGTCATGGCGCACAACTGTCCATGCCCGGTTCTCTGGGGGAGGGGACAAGGCAGAGCTGTGGCTGGAGAGGAGCATTCTCTACCTGCCTCCAGCACCACTGCTGCAATTCAGAGCCAATAAATGAGGCCAGAAGCTCCATTCCAGCCCAGCTCTACGTCTCCAACATCACAGACCGGCTCTGAGACAGGTGGAATGGACCAGAAAGCTGAGATCTAGCTGCAAGGCTAGATTACAAACTCCTGAATGTTCCCTTCCCGCTCTGTCCTCCGTTACCCCTCCACCATTTAATCTTACTGGCTCCGGTCCACCCTTCCATCCTTCCTGTTCCCCCCCACACTCCCACACTTCATCGTCCGCTGCCCATCACCCCTCAATCAGAGCCACTTACCTCGGATATCACAATACACCACAAATGGCTTCAGGGGGCCACTACCATCAGGATCAATGGTGAAGTTTCCGGAAGTTTTCCCACTGAGTCGATAAGCCTCACAGGATTCCTTATACAAAGCTGGTGGGTAGTGAGTTGGGGAAAAGGTAGTTAGGGGGTTAGGGGCTAGAAGGGCCAGCCCCACCATCTTTAGCTGCCTCACGATCCCCAGAAACTTCCTGACTCTCCCCCACACTCCAGCTGGCTTACGCTGGTGGCAGGTCTCCCCCTTGTATCCTGTCAGTTCACAGTAGCAGATGAAGTCATCCCAAGACTGGTAGCAGCGACCGTCATGCTCACACATGTTAGGGCTGCACCTACGGGAGGGGGTCAGCACGCAGGGAAGGAGCCTTATGGGGAGCTGCAGAGTAGGGTCTGACCCCTACAAGCTCCAGTCCCAGGTCCTGAGAGCACCAGAACCCACCTAACATACTCCACATAAGTAGCAAGGTAGAAGCCTGAATGTGGGGCATTAGGAAGGCCTCAGGGCTCAAGTACTACTGTTGCCTCTTCCCCAAAGGAATTAATAATGCCTTATATCCCATCCTCACCTCCCCCCAAAGAAAACCCTCTAGGACCAAAAACAGATGCTTCATTTCCATTCTGAGCATGTGCCACTTTAAGGGAAGAACTGGGAAGTGAGAGGTCAAGAAGCAATCCTCCCCAAGTGGGAGACTCGGGAGCTGGGACCAGAAGGGAGATCATTGAGAAATGCCATTCCCATCACTGGGAGACTGTGGAAGAGGGCTTTGGAGGGGGTCACCTCTTGGAGGGAGAGGGGCTTCTGGATACCTATCAGTGATGCCACATGTGTCAAAGAGGACCTCAGCATAGTATCCAAGCCGCCGGCCCTCCACCAGAGTCAGGTTGACCAGTTGACCATCCACCTTGAGCAGCTCCATGCAGCCATGGAACGCCGTCTGGTTGGAGTGGCAGCCCGATCGACTGGCTGGCTTGGGACAACCTGGAGCAACCACCCCTGTGAGGCCCTCCCCAGGGGAGACTCCAGCGACCCTCCCCCAGGGAGATGCCAAGGGAGAGCCAGACATGAAGAAAGGAAGCAAGGAAGGGGGCCAGTAGACAATGACAGTGATGTTCCAGTCCCCAAGGCCCCAGAGGGGCAAGAGAGATTTACTGCTACAAAACTCTCCATGTAGCCCTATCTGGGTGGACTTAGATGGGGCCTTCCCACCCAGAGACGGGGGTCTAGCCAGGTTGACCTCCACTTACCTCCAAAGAAGTATGAGGTTCCTGTACGGATCAGCAGTGGGTATGAGACCCTGACCTCTGCCCCCTCGACATCATCAATGCTGATGACTGCATGGTTTTCCTGGGCCACAAAATTCACCTCATGCCAAAAGCCATCATTCAGGCGGAACCCTGGACAGGACAGGAGGACAGTGTGGGTGGGGGAGGCACCATGCTCTGGAAGAGTGTCTTGAGTGGAGAAGCAGCAACCCTACTCTGTCCTAACAGCAGCCTCTGTGCTTCCCACTTTTACACTTATCACAGTGAGAGGTGACATCCCCGAATGTCTCTCTTCACTATGTGGAACCCCAGTGGCTGACACAGAGTCAAAAGTCATCAGTGAATGATACCTACAGGGCCCCTCCAAATGGAGTACCAGGATTCTCAGCCTTAGTCCCTCAGATCTGCCCCGCCCTCCAACTCCCAGCTGTCTAAATCCTGGGGCCTCCTGCAGGGCTCCCTCCCTTCCCTTCCTCAGCCCTCTGAGTGTGCAAAGGCCTCAGTCCAGGTCTACAGTCTCCTAGGTCTCTGCCTTGCTCTGGCCTCCCTTTGCCTCCCCTTCCTCTCCCTCTGCTCACCAGCAGCGAACTGAAGCTTCTTTCTGCCGGTCTGCACCACGGACACGTTGACCTGCCCTTCACTAAGCATCAGCTCCACGTGGCCCAACCCGTCCCCCAGGGAGGAGAAGAGCAGCAGCCCAGTGAGATCCCAGGTGCGGAAGCGAAAAGAGACCGCGAGGCGGCCGCGGCGGGGGAAGCCAGGCACTTGCACGAAGTTGTGAGGACCTCCGAAATTGATGGGATGAGGAACCGGGTCCAGGCAACGGAAGGCCACCTTACCCTGGGGACCCAAGTGAGGATGCATCAGCACCGAAGCTGATGCCACACCCCGGCCTCTGTGAGGAGCTAGGTTCCCTGGGTGTACCTCCCCAGCCTCACCCCGCCCAGAAACACGTCCAGGTGTGGAGAGGTCTCCAGCCACCAAGTCAGCCCTCAGGACCTACATCATCTCCTGATCATCTCAGGAGCGCCTGATTAGCTCCTGAGTTGGAGTAGGGGGGACCACATAATACCTAAACAGCCCTCAAGTCCCTCCTCAGACTCTGCGCTTTGTGACCCCTGGCCGAGCCACTCCGGGCCGCCACACCGTATTCTCTTCATTTATAACTGAGGAGATGGTGAGACCAGACCGCAGCTTTTAACTAGGCGGGAGCGGGGTTGGGAGCTGGCCTTTTTCACCTCCTGTGTCAGTGATGCCCCGCCCCCAACGTGAGCAGCTGGCCAGGGAGAGGGCTCCTCGGCTTTTAGATGATTCTCAAGATCTCTCCCCGCTCCACCCACTTGTTCCCGGTGGCTTTTGATGCCCCGTCCTCCCAGATCCCCCTGCCCACTGGCCTCGAAGGTGATCCGGGAATGGCGCCGCACGGCCAAGTCTGCGATGTTGACTCGGTTGAAGATGACGTTTTCAATGCAGCCGCGGAAATTATGCCGATAGGCAAGGTTCTTCTGCGCGGCGCCCACCAGTCCCCCGATGAACATCTGCGGGCGGGGTGAGGAGTAAGCTTCCCTATAGTGGCAGCGTGCGCGCCTTTCTCGCGCTCCCGCCCGTCCACTTTCCCACGCTCAGGCTGAGGTCTGAGACACACGTTGCCCCAGTATCGGTATTGAAGCTGGAAGCTCGCTGGGCCTCCTGAGGCTTGGGTTTTAGCCCTGACCCCACCACAAATTGGCTGCATGCCCTTGGGTAAGTCGATGAACCTCTCTGGGGTTCTTTATCTGCATATCAGGGCCAGGAGAGGGCAATTTTCTCATCTTGCCTGATCCCCCAAATCCAGATTTCTAGACTCCATCTCAGCAGCTCTGGGGTGGAGCCCGGAAATCGGCATGCTAACACCAGCAACAACAACAAAACCCAAGCTTTTCTGGGAGTTTGCCAACTCTTTAGCATACTCAGAAAGCAGAGTCTTACCTCTGAAAGAAGTGCCGCCCCCCACCGGCCCACCCAGCATCTCACTTAACCAAGTGGCTCCTCCCCTCTTTGCTCACCTCGTTGTCCAGGTTCAGTCTCTCGAAGTCGCCATTGAGCACGAAGCGCTGCACGTAGCCGTCTAGGGTGAGATTTGCCTCACGGCCAAATCGGTCGACACGCACGTAATGCCAGTGCTGGTCATTGAGGACGCCGCCAGCGCTCACGGTCGTGTGACCCGGCCTTGGCTGGATGGGGCTGCTGCCTGAGGGTGGGGTAGGGCTGGGTCAAACTGGGAACCTGGACCCTATCGCCCAGCAACACCCCCAGGCGGAGCAACAGCCTGCAACACAGAGGAGGAACTGCTCAAGGCCCAGGACGGCCAGGGAGGGTGGGCACATAGAGACTGGACCACCCTCAGCCTGCGATGGATCGGTGGCCCTTGGCAAGTACGGACTTGGTCATTTAACCCCTCTGACAGAGTCGGACACGACTGAAGCGACTTAGCAGCAGCAGCAGCAGAGCCTCTGTCTTCCTATCACTAAAACGGGGTACGATAGCTGGTTCTACCTTATCATGGGCATATTGTGGAAAGCGAATGAGATACAAAATAACGCTTCAGGTGTGTGTGTGTGTGTGTGTGTGTGTGTGTGTGCGCGCGCACCTGTATACCTATACACAATGTTTTTATAATGAGGAAACAGACTGGGGAAGTGCTTGTCCAAGGTCACACAGCTGCTAGGTGCTAGGTGCTGGAATCCGCTTGTCCTAATTCCCAGTCCAGAGTTTCGCAAGCACCAAATTTTACACGAAGAAGGCAGATGGGTCCAAACAGTTAAGGAAGGGGAAGATAAGGAATGGGGCGCGGCTTCGCGGAGGAGGTGCGACAAGGGACGTGGGAGGAGAGCCTGGGGCTCCGCGCCGCGGCCGCGAGCTCACCCAGGCTCATGTGCAGCAGCAAGTGCGCCCCCTGCAGCTCGAGTGTCACGTAGTCGCCCTGGGCGCCCTCGGCGTGCAACAGGAGCCCGTCCTTTTCTTCGGTTTTGAAGCTGAAGGCGAACACGTCCCACAGACTCCGGCTGACCCCTCTCGGGAAGCGGTACGAGATGGCATCATCGCCATCGAAATACAGCACGTCGGACTCTGCGGGAAGGACCGTAGGTGGAGCGGGGGCCAGGGGATTCTGTCTCCCGCCCCGCCCCACCAAGACCCCGCACCCTTACTGTAAGGGCAGCCGTAGAGGCCAAGCCTCAGGCCGATCTTGCCGCGCGGGTTCCAAGCCAAAGGCACGATGCGGATGTAGCGCGCGGTGAAGTGATAGTGCAGGTCGTGGCGAACTACCGCCGACTCGTTCATGTTACCGAAGAAGGTCTAAGGGCGAGGGGAGAGGGGTGACCACGTCCCCACCCTCTGCTTGCTTTTCCATAGCCTCCCAGCCCGCAGCTGTCGCATCCAGCTAACCTCGACCTTTGGAAGGCAGACACTCCTTATCTCCTCCGCCTTCCTGACTTTACAGTTTCCCTAGCCTAGAGCGTCTTCTCCACCATCCCAGTATTTCCTCAGAGGTCAACTCAGATGTCGCCTCCTCCAAGAAGCTCTCCCAGATTTTACCTTGAAGTATGTTAAACCCTGTCAATTGGGCGTATCCTGAACACACGGCAAGCAGACGGTCCTTCTGGACTGAGTCCCTGGAGCGAAAGTCACTGCTCCTCATCTGTGCCCTCACCACCACCTCCTCCCCCTCCCCCCAAATGTGCCCAGCCCAGCCCAGGTCACGGAGTTGAAAAGGTTCCCCAAGTGTGTGTGCAGGGAGCCTGGAGTACCGCGTTGTGCCCTTGCTGATAGAACGGTGTCCAGCTGTCCACTCGGTCGCCGTAGAGCAGCATGTAACGTGTGACCCAGTCCCACGAGTTAAAGGAGCCCTGCGTGGCCACAGCCCGAATCCGGTGCTTCTTCATTAGGTCGATCTGGAGCCAGGGATTTGGGTCCCCAACCCGGGGAGACCATCCGCTTATTCCTACAGAAGGGACAAGGGCTTTCACCACTGGCTCCCCCTTTACCTCTAGCCCTTCAGAGTCCCTCACCCCACCATGGGGCACCACCGTGCTCACCGTGCAGCCGGGCAAAGCGGGGCGCAGTGAAGAGCCCATAGTAGGAGGAGGCGCCCAGGGAGCGTGCATACAGGGGCCCGACCAGCTCCTCATCGCAGCCATCTGGGTTGCAGGAACAGACATGTTTATCAGGGCGGCCCCTCCCAGTCTTTCCAAAGGCCCAGAACGCTGAGCAACTGGCGCTCGATCTTCACTCCCCCCAGTGCAGACCCAGCCCTAACTTAAACCACCTGCTCAACTTGGCCTGCAGCTACAGCTGCACACTGAGGGGAAGCTGGCTTCTCCTCCCGGGGAAACCCCTAGGTCAGACCTTCCCAAGGACCAGTTGGAGTTCAGTACTCCCCAGAACACAATCCCATACCTCAGCATCTTTCAGAACCTGAGTCACCCCAAGACATCAATCCATCCCCAGACTTAGCCTCAGTCCCATTCAGCAGCACCCGCAAACGTGCACGGAGCCCAAATGCAGGCCTAGCCCCAACCCCAGTCAGTCCTAGCGCCACCAGTTCCATGTCCAAACTTAGCATCGTATAGGCTCACCAAATACTGCCTGGATCCCAACCCCCATATCCAGCCCCAGCCTTAGCCGCAAACCCCAAACGCTGGTCCCTGGGCCAGCTCCAAGCCCAGCCCCAGTCCCCTTAACCCTAGCCCGAGTCACCGGTACCACTCTTATTCCCAACCCTCAAACCCGGCACTCGCTCCCGCTTGGATCCCAGCCCCAAGTCCCCGCCCGGGCCGACTCTATCTTCAGCTCGGAGCCCAGCCCCAGCCCCGGGCGCGCGCGCCAGCCTCGGAGCTGCATTGCGGAGCGCGGGGGAGAGGCTGCAAAGGATGAAAGCGCGCGAGTGCGCGCCGGCCGAGAAGCGACCCGCGACCACCCAGCCGCAATGCGGTGCGGGACCCGCCCTGCAGACCTCGGACTCCCGGGCCTAACCCCGCCTGCCTGCGAGCCCTGCACTCACAGTAGCCCCAGCCCCGGGCTCCTGAGACCGCGGCGAGTAGGATGCAGAAAAGCCGGAGATGCATCATGCAGGGCTGACGGGTCTCGGCGGCTGTCTTCCAGTGCCCGGCTCCGGCTAGGGCTCCAGTTTCAGCTTGGGCTATCCTCCTGGGTTTTTGCAACGAATGGCTGTCTCTCCCCCTTACCCACCCCTCTCTCTTCCCGCTCTCCCCCAGCCCTTCTTTCTTGTCTCCTTAGGTGCCGTTCCTGCTTCTCTGCTGTTCTCTCCTCTCCTTCCACCCTCTCTCACCTCCCCCCTTCCCCAGCCTCGCTCTCCTGGCACGCGCCGCTTTCCCAGACCCCGCGCAAGCGCGCGCCTCAGCCCCGCTGCGAAAGGGCGGGGGTAGAGAGCCTCCCGCCACCGGGAAATACCCTGAATAACCCGAGGCTGACAGGGATTGTGGCCGCAGAGATGGGGGAAGGGAGACAGGGGCCGGCTGGGGGATCCTGGAAAATCCAAGAAGAGAGATGGAAAGGGAGGGTGCTTGGAGATAGGGAGAAGTGTAAGTAAAAAGAATCTAACATTTTCAGACAGCAAATTCTGCTCCAGGCACGCGTGCTAGGCACTTTCATTACCCTGTGAATTCTGCATTTTTACCTCACTCCATTTTGCAGATGAAAAACCTGAGGCTCAGAGAGGTAAAAAAAAAAAAAAATTGTTCAGATCCCACAGGTAGCTACCAAGTGATAATATTCCAAAACACATTCTTTTTCTACTGGCAAGGTAAATTATTTTTTTAGGAGGTAGAATAGGAAAGTTAGGTAAAGAGGGCCCACAGACCCTCATCCCCACCTCCGTCTCAGCCCTTCTCCCCGCCCCTTCCTTCCTGTCCCATTAGTTTATAACTTCTCTCCCCGGTGGCTTTACCTCAGAAACTTGAGTAGCCAGAGATGGGGACTGAGCCCGCAGAACAGGTGGGAGTGGGGGCAGGGGGGAGGAAAGGGTTACAGGGAGGGAGGGTAAATGTGAACAGATGGGATTCCCCACCTGGCACCAGGCCTCTGCCTTCCTATGACCTACCTAGGATGCCTGGAACCCTCTGGAACCAGGGGTCCTCCAGATAGAAGGGGCTAGTAATGAGAGGCTGGGGTTGGGGGACACGACTGGGGATGAGAGGAAGGGTGAGCTGAATATTGAGGTCTAAGGTCCTAACTGAGCCCAGAAAACCTGAACTCCAACCCTTACATCATAAGTAGTTCAGTGAACCTTGTACTGGAAGCTTAGGGGTGGGGGTGAGGAGGAGAGAAGGGAAAGGAGAGATAGAAAGTGATTCTCCAGACCAAGCAAGAATTCCAGGGACCAAGTCTGAGGCAAAGTCTGAATATGGGTGTTCTTCCAGAAGATGGCGCTGCAAAAGAACGGAAGCTCTTAAGATTTATTAATAATACAGACGCTGGGCCCTTCAGAGAGCACAGATGCTTCACATTCATTATCTTCCTTATTTCAAACAATCCTTGTTTCAAACCACCCCTGGGGATTTCTGATCTCCACATTACCTATTAGACAGGTGGAGAGCCAGAAAAGCAAATGATTTGCTCAAGGTCACCCAGGAAGCTGGATGTAGGGACAGGAGGGGTGTGCCGGAAGTCAAGGCCTGTCGAGGATATGCTAGCAAGAGTTTAGAAAAGAGTTTATGTCTTCTCCCTGTGTACTGCACCATTGTACCTGGTCACACACAGGCTCCTAGCTTGGAATGCTTGTGTGGGAGGGGGCGCCCTGTGGCTGAGGCTTGTCTCATAAGGTCTCTCTTCTCGTTATGGCTTCCTCAGGTCTCCTGGGGACCCTACTCTGGGGAGGATGAGGAGGCATATTCGGTTGAGCCCTTGCCAGAGCTCTGCTACAAGGCAGACGTCCAGGCCTTTAGTCGCGCCTTCCAACCCAGTGTCTCCCTGACGGTGGCTGCACTGGGTCTGGCCGGCAATGGCCTGGTCCTGGCCACCCATCTGGCGGCCCGACGTGCTGCCCGCTCACCCACCTCTGCCCACCTGCTCCAACTGGCCCTGGCCGACCTTCTGCTGGCCCTGACCCTGCCCTTTGCCGCAGCCGGGGCTCTGCAAGGCTGGAGTCTGGGAAGTGCCACCTGCCGTGCCATCTCTGGCCTCTACTCGGCCTCCTTCCACGCCGGCTTCCTCTTTCTGGCCTGTATCAGCGCCGACCGCTACGTGGCCATCGCGCGGGCCCTCCCAGCTGGACCGCGGCCCTCGGCGCGGGGCCGTGCACACTTGGTCTCAGTCATCGTGTGGCTGTTGTCGCTGCTCCTGGCGTTGCCCGCTCTCCTTTTCAGCCAGGATGGGCACCGGGAAGGCCAGCGGCGCTGTCGTCTCATCTTCCCCGAGGGCCTCACGCAGACGGTGAAAGGGGCGAGCGCCGTGGCGCAGGTGGTCCTGGGCTTCGCGCTGCCGCTGGGCGTCATGGCGGCCTGCTATGCGCTGCTGGGCCGCACGCTGCTGGCCACCAGGGGGCCCGAGCGCCGGCGCGCGCTGCGCGTCGTGGTGGCCCTGGTGGCGGCGTTCGTGGTGCTGCAGCTGCCCTACAGTCTCGCCCTGCTATTGGATACTGCCGACCTCCTGGCGGCCCGCGAGCGGAGCTGCCCCGCCAGCAAGCGCAAGGATCTGGCACTGCTGGTGACCGGGGGTTTGGCCCTAGCCCGCTGCGGCCTCAACCCGGTGCTCTACGCCTTTTTGGGCCTGCGCTTCCGCCAGGACCTGCGGAGGCTCCTAAGGGGTGGGGGCTGCAGTCCAGGGCCTCACCCCGGCGGCGGCCGCTGCCCCCGCCGGCCCCGCCTTTCTTCCTGCTCGGCTCCCACTGAGACCAACAGTGTCTCCTCCTGGGACCACTAGGGCTGCGAATCAAGAGGATGGGGCGGGCTGAGGAAATGTTTCCAGGGAGAGTAGTGGGAAGGGGGAGTCGGTGGGGGGCACTGAGAAAGAGATAGGGACCTAAGGAATTGCTTCTGTACTTTGGCACATTAAATAGACAACATGGAAATGAGATGCAACTCAACAACTGTTACTATTTTTGAGTCACCGGCTTGGAAATGATTTGTAGCAGGGCAGAAATGGTGGTTCCCCCCGCCCCGCCTTCCCACTCTCCCGCTCTTGGCTCTGAGAGGAAGGCGCTGAGAGCCTGGGTGGGGGTGGGGGTCTCCTGAGCCTGCTAAAGCTCTAGACACTGACACCCACTCTCACCGGGCCTCTGCCAGCAGAGGTAAGGTGGGAAAGTTGCCAGGCGAGGAGGGGTGGGGGTTCCTCCTGATACAGTGTAAGGAAGAGCTTTCTAACAACTAGAGTGCTATCCAGTAATGGCTGCCTTAGCAAGTACCGAGTTTCTGGCCTCTGGAATGCTCAGGCTGAGGCTGTCCGGGACTGTGTGTGCCTATGCCTGGTGTGGGGGTAGGAACGGGGCCAGGAGATTCCCGTTTTGGGTGTGCTTTTGGATTCAGTTACCACTCTAGAGTCCTTTCTAAGGTTCTCTTTTGGGGACAAAAAAGTAATCTAAAAAGTTGAGTTGGAGTTTTTCACCTTGGAGAAAATCCAAGGAGAGAATTCCAATTTGCAGATTTACAAAGAGTGGTTACCACGGGTGAGGTGGGGGTGGGGGTGAAGCCTTTCTCCGTCTTCCTTTGGGACAGGGTCAGAGGGAATGCACTGAGTCTGCTGGAAAGACAACGGAAAGAACTTCCCTGCAGGCAAGGGCCTGGGATCCAGACAGGGAAAAGAGTATATGGTTTCCATCCCGAAGAAGTCTCAGGGCAGGCCTCTCTCATCTGGGGCGAGGACAAGGCTGGGATGGCCTCTAGAGACATTGATTCCCAGTCTTTGTTTTACATAGTCAAGACACGCAGAATGGTGTCCACGTGCCACAACTCTCGCAGTTTAACATCCGGTCAGCAAAGCTGCCCTAACTACTGCAGCCAGGGGTCTGGGGACCCAGGGCAAGAAGGGCGGAGAGTGGCGGGGCTGTCTCCAGGGAGGCGCTGGCCTGTCGTCCCTGCCCTGTCCCGCCCCGCCCAGCTCGGGCTAGTTTTCCTTCTCGGAGCCTCCGGGGACTGAGACTAAGAAGCACGGCCTCTCGGTACCAGGCTCCAGGGAAGGCCCGGAGATGGCGCCGATCCTCAAAGGGTCCAAGCCACTGGGGGTCAACCTGGAACCCTCCACCAGAGCTCGCGGGAATCGCCGCTGAGTCAGCAACGCACGCGCGCGCCCGCGGTCACTCTGGCCCCGCCCCTCTGGCCCCGCCCCGTCCGCCTCGAGCCTCGGTTAACCCCTTCCTACCCAGAACCGCAGGATCGTCACCTGAGGAGCCTCCACTCCATTCGAAGACCACGGGATGCCCTAGAATCGCGTCACTCTACTCTTTCAACTGGAGTTCAGTGAGTTGTGCGCTCTAAATTAGATTTTATTTCGGGCCCTGGACTGTACTTTCCCGGAGTCTCTGCCTCAGCTTCTACACCTCAAAGAGGTGACTCAGATCGAGGGATTGGACTCCATCCATGGGCGGAGGGCTACGCCTCTAGGGCTGTGCGTGGCGCAGGTAGCTAAGGCTCTTTCCTTTCTTAGGAGCCCTGTGACGAGACAGCAGTCGGAGGGCAGCACTCGGAGCTTTCCTCTATGCCCTATGGGCACTTTGTTCTCCAAAGCTCTTGCCCAAGAGGGCTTTTAATTTGTTGGTTGGTAAGCCAAGAGTTAAAACAAGAGCATGAAGGCGGGCTTCCGTGACGTCACTAGCAGTCCGCGTCTGACCTCAGAGGCGGGGGCGTGGCTAACATCACACTGCCCCCTCCCTCCCTATTCCCCGGCCCCTCCCCGCTGTCACCAAGCCAGGGGCACATGATGCAACCCGCCGCGGTTCAGTAGGTTGATTGGTGGCCGCGCCCGGCGCCAGGCACAAGGATTGGACAGAGGAGGCTGTGACGAAAACTGGACACAGCCCTGAAAAGAAGGGAGGAGAGAAAGAAGTGGGAGGGGGGCCCGAAGAGGAGGGGGTTGGGGAGGCGGGGTCCCGGCACTGTGCTCGCGCCCCTAGCGCGCCAGTCCCCGGGCTGCAGGGAGCGCAGCGCGCGCGGCCCGGGCCCCGGCCACCGGACGCCCTACCGGACACAACCCTCCTTGGAGCTTGGACAACTGCCCACCTCGGACACTGCACCGGACACTGCCCCCCACAGGGCTGGACACTACAACGGACACTACTTCCCAGCTCCGGACATTGCTCCCTCCCCCCCACCCCCAGCCCTGGACGCTTCCCCCCCTCCCCCTCCGGGGGCCCAGACTCCGAGCCCCCTGCAGGCTCCAGCTAGCGACCCTCTGCACCCCAGCGCCAGCCACCATCTCCTCCCACTCCCCCACTCCCTTTTCCTCCTCCCGCCTCATCTTTCTCCTGCTTGGGTCGGAGCCCCGCCAGTTTCCCCGACCCCCTGCAGCTCGGCCTCGGCTGCCCGCACCCCCATCCCGCGGCTGCTCGCCCGGATGCCTCTCCCCGGGGGATTGTGGTGGCTCCTCTGCTGCCGTCGAGGCTTTACTCTTCTGCACCGGGACTACGGGGACGGCGAGCTTAGCGGGGACGGGGACGAAGACGAGGACGAGGAGACCTTTGAGCTACGGACCCCGAGTCCAGCGGGCGGCGGGAGGGTAAGTCCCTGGGGGGTTTAGAGCCTTGTCTCAACCCCTCTCACTACAACCGGCCGTCAAGCCTAATCCTGCTCCAGACTCCAGCAAACGCCGTGTGGACTGGGGTTTCAGGAGACGTTTTTGCCTGGGGGCTCGAAGCCCCCGAGAGCTCCAGCAGCAGCCCGCGTTGGGATCTGCCTGTGGGCCTCGCGCAGCACGCTGGGCGCTGTCCACCTGCTGGGGGCCCTGAGGCAGGGGAGGTGTCACGCCTGGCCCGACCTGGCCCTGCCTCTCCCTTCCCCGCCGGGTCCGCGTCCCATCCCGTCTCCTTCCGCCTCCGCCAGCGCCGAGGAATGTGGCCAGGCCGGCTGGGCAGCTCGGACGCCTGGGTCCGCTCCGCTCCTAGTTCACGAGCGCAGGGCGCTGGGGCCAGATGCGGGAGTTCCCGCCGCAGGGACCTGGGCGAGGGGAAGCAGGTATCCTTAGATTGGGGTCCGTGGTGGGGGCTCCATGGAGAGGGAGCTGGGCGCCACAGCTCTCCGAGGACCCCTCATCATTACCCTGGCACTCAGGACAGAACTCTCCGACCTTCCTGGTGAGGCTCTTCGGGAATCTCTGAGGGAATGGTGAGAGACACTCGGCTCCGGGGTTTCGTCGAATCTTGCCGTGGGGAAACTGAGGCTCTACTGATGTAGATCATGCCTTGACGTCCCCTCTCTCATGCCCCTACACCGCAGCCACCAGACTCCGGGCAGCCAGACTCGTGTGCTGTGGCCTGGGTCAGGCTCCCATCCCCCGCTCAGGGGTCCCCAGCAGGCCCAGTGGCTCAGTGCCCGGGTGGGGCGGGCTGCGCCGCCCGCCGGGGCCGGCGCCAGCACCTGGCGGAGGCGGAGGGCGGATAAATATAGAGGGGGGGGGAGGGAGGGAAGCAGGGGACTGTGATTAGGGTAGTTGGTCTAAGAGAGGGGTCAGCACCTGCCCCTACGGTGGTGTGGCTGAGAGCCCCTCTTGGCCCCACCAGGAAATAAGAGGACCTGTGCCCCTGAAGGCATTGGACCCAGGCGTCCCCAAGCTTCCAGCCTGGGCAGGGTCGGCTTTGTGAACCACTGCCATTGCCTCCCTCCTGCTCCACCTCCACCCCCTCCCCCCAGAGCTTGGGGACAGGTGTCCCTGGTCCCCCTCCCCCGCCTCCTGGCTTTAGCTGCCTGGTCGCAATGGGACCCTGGCACAGTTCCCGCCTGACCTGGCTCCTGGATGGGTTTTCGGCCTCTCTTAGACCCCAGTCTACAGTAGAAGTTCCAGGGCACAAAGGTGGGATGGGGGAGGAAGGGCAAAATCCTGGACTGTACCTTCCATGCAGAGTATTCTTCAGCCTGGCCTGAGCCCCAGCAAAAGGGCAGGGTCTCTACCTACCACTGAGTTTCAGGGGTGTCTGTGGGAGGGGATAAGAAGCTCTCGGAGAAACTCCTATACTGAAAGGGTTCCTCTTCCCTTCATTCACCTCCATGCCTACCACCTGCCTGCCAGCCTGAACGCCCACCAGCCAAAGAAGGGAAAATGAGGAGGAGGGGGCTGACTTCGAGTCTGCCAGAGCAAGAAAGGACTTCATCCACCACTCCCTTTTCAAAGATTGGGAAGCTAAGGCCCAAAGACTTGAGGGGGCTTGCCCAGGTTCCACAGCGAGTTTCTGACTGGAATTAATGTTTGAGCTGGTATTAGAACCCTGGTCTCCTGACTCTGCCTGGTGCTTTTTCTACCCTTCCCCAACCCCTGATTGCCTCTTGAATCACAGACAAGGCGAGAGTCTTGGCTTCTTAGCTTGGGCTCTTGGGTAGAGACTGGTGGAAGGGGCAAGTCCAGTGGCTTCAGTTCGCTGGGTCAGTCACAGTCACCACCCCACGCCTTGATTCCTCAGTTCCCTGAGCTGCGCTGTCCCAGAGCACAAGCCACTGGCATCCTGCAAGGAGGGTTCTGAGCCTGAGGGATGCCCTGTCTGTTTCCCCAGGGCCCCCTAGATGTGACGCTGACTCAGCCTATGAGGAGTGGGCCAGTTTCAGACAGGTGAGCCCAGCCCCTGCAGTCCCATGGTCTGGAGACCCCAGCCAGTTCCTGGGACCCCCATCCTCTCCTTCCCTCCCGCGGTTGTGCAATAAGGGAGAGGCCTTACGCCGGACGCTGTGGTTTGGCCAGGGTCCCGGGGGGCGGTCCGGCTGGGGGCGCGGGGAGGAAGGGGGGGGTCCAGGCTATTTCTGGTTCGAGGTCAGAATGGCCCAGCGGTTCCCACAGCCTGGGGGAGGGGTGCCCAGCCGGGAGTAGGCACCCCTCGAGGCCTGCCTGGGGAGCCCTTAGAGAAGAGCCTCCTGGAGGCGGGGTGCAGGACCGGCAGGCTTGCCCAACCCTCGCTCCCCTCTTGCCCAGGCTGCAAAGCTGGGAGGAGACGCGGAGCCTCATCCCGGAGAAGGGGCCGTCTGAAGACGACCCAGATGTCGTCGTGAAAGGTGGGGATCCACCTCATACGCTCTAGAGGCCCCGATCCCAACCCTCCAGGGGATGATGTCTTATCCTGCTGATCCCCTTTCCCGCCTTCTCCCCGAAGGTTGGCTGTACCGAGAGCCCCGCGGAGGAGGGGCGCGGCCCTGGTTGCCCCCGCGCCGAGCCTGGTTTGTGCTCACCCGGGACTCCCTGGACCAGTTCAGCAGCAGCGGGAAGGGGGCGAGGCGGCTCGGGAGCCTAGTGCTCACCAGCCTGTGCTCAGTTTCCGGCCCTGAGCGCAGACCCAAGGAGACCGGTGAGACCTCCTGGGGATTCTCCTACCTCCCCAGGCAGCTGCCCCAGGCAGCCCTGATTGCCCGCCCCCCATGGCCTCTCTTTCCCCCAGGTCTGTGGTCAGTGACCGTGAGTGGCCGGAAGCACAGCGTTCGGCTCTGCTCGCCTCGCCAGTCGGAGGCAGAGCGCTGGGGGGTGGCGCTGCGGGAGGTGATTGCCTCCAAGGCGCCTCTGGAGACCCCCACCCAGCTGCTGCTCAGGGACATTCAGGTTCGAGAGAGAGAACTCTGTGGAGAAAGAGGAGGGTGATGGACCCCTAAGCTTTCCGGGCTCACGGGGGGAGCTCCCTTCTCCATCACTGAGATCATTTTCCTGGCCTCTAGGAGAGTCGTGGGGACCCAGAAGCCGTGGCCCTTATTTACAGAAGAAACCCAATTCTGAGGCACACCAGTGGAGCCCTGTATGCCCCACTCCTGCCTCTGCCCTACGGAGTCACTGCCCCAGGTGAGTGGTGCCATGGCCCAAGTCACTGGGATGGGGTCTCACTTGATAGGGATCTAGGAGTCCTCAGAGGACTAGCCCCTCACCCCTCATTTTTCAAAGGATGAAGATGAAACAAGAAACGGAGCAGACTGATACCCAGGGTAGAGGGGGAGGGAAGCCAGCACAGAAAGTAAAGACCCCCTTTGACTGACTACCTTCTCTTTGGGTCTCATTCTGACCACCGATGTTCCTTCACGAGCTTTTACACACTCTCTCTTGTTCTTTCATTATACTCTCAATGCCATGACATACTTCCTTTACAAGTGGTGGAAAAGCCACCACCTCAGGAGAATGTGCTGACCTCATTTAGCTACACTTCTCCCCCAAAGGGTATAATGACAGGCCCAGGTTCTCAAGCTAGAGGAATAAGGGGAGCTGGGAGAAGAGCCTTGGTTTTCTGACTCTCAGTCCAGCCTGTCTTCTGGCCCAGTGATGACTCTCAGTACCTAAGTACAGAACCCACAGTTTGACTCTGTCTTTTAGACTATCCCTCCAAGTTACTAGGGCTTCCCTGCTGGCTCACGCGGTAAAGAATCCGCCTGCAATGTGGGAGACTTGGGTTCAATCCCTGGGTCGGGAAGATCCCCTGGAGGAGGGAACACTCCCCACTCCAGTATTCTGGCCTGGAGAATTCTATGGACAGAGGAGCCTGGAAGGCTACAGTCCATGGGGAAGCAAAGTTACACGACTGAGCGACTAACACTTTTTCCAAGTGTTACTAACTTGAAGCCTAGCCTTAGTGGGTCTAGAGGGGGAGATTCCTGGGAGGCAGGGGTTGAATTTGGCTCTGTGGGGACCATTGCTTTCCCTTCACTCTTCCTGTCCTTCGCACTCTCCCCTCCTTGCCACCCCTGTCCCCTTGTACTCCCTCTGACCTTCCCGCGGTTCACCGCCTTCCTCCCAGGGCCCGTCTTTGTTTCCCCTCTCCAAACCGTCCCTCCGCCCCCAACCCTCCCTCAGGTCCCGGCTACGCACCCTTGCGGGAGGAGGCCGTGAGGCTGTTCCTGGCGCTGCAGGCCCTGGAGG
Source organism: Budorcas taxicolor (assembly GCF_023091745.1). Taxonomy (NCBI): domain Eukaryota; kingdom Metazoa; phylum Chordata; class Mammalia; order Artiodactyla; family Bovidae; genus Budorcas; species Budorcas taxicolor. The sequence continues at coordinate 42,388,338 of NC_068928.1, read as the reverse complement.
GGGCGCGGCGCCCCGGGCCCCTGATGCAGGGTGTGCTCCAGACCTGCCGGGACCTGCCCGCGCTCCGAGACGAACTCTTCCTGCAGCTGGCTAAGCAGACCTCGGGCCCCGCGGGGCCCCCCGGGCCGCCAGCTACCCGAGACCCCGCGGCCCTGCGGTACTGGCAGCTCCTCACTTGCATGAGCTGCACCTTCCGGCCAGGGGGAGCCGTACGGGGACACCTCCTTGGGCATCTGGAGAGGTGAGAGGGGAGGCGTGGGGGTAAGGCCAAGGCAGGGGAGCGGAGGGAGCTGGGAAAGAATGGCAGGCCATTCCAAAGGGTTTGGCAAATGGAGAACTTGGACCCAGAGAAGGGAAGGGACTTGCCCAAGGTCAGGGCCGCTGCTCCGGAGCACAGTGCCTTTGTGGGAATCACACGTTCATACCCCACTTGTGGGCGGAGGAATTACAAAAAAGGCTCCCACTTTGGGCAGAAGAATTATTAACAGGCTGTTTTTCCTTGGGGCTGATGCAGTCCAGCGCCAGGACTTCTGGCTGGAAGGCAGAATACGGCTGGAGTTTGGATTTCAACCCAAAGGAGGAGCATGGAAATTTTGGGAAGTGGGAGGGGGCAGATAGGCTGCCAAGGGCCTTAGAAAGTAATTCAGCTCCTTATTGAGCGTGGGGGTAGGGTGGGGTGGGGTTTAGATTCAGAACAGCTGGTGGTGCTGCCTTCAAGGAACTTAGAGTTGGAGGGGAGGGAATCGGGCGAGGTGAAATAAAGTCCGAGCTAAAAAGGCAATAGGGAGGAGGAGAAGGCAAGCCCTGGGAGCGCTAACCCTCCAGTTGTCCCTAATCCAGGACTGAGCAGGCGCTCCCGGACTCGGAACTGGCGGAATATGCGCGCTTCATACGGAGAGCGCTGGGCCGGACGCGCGGCCGGGAGCTAGTGCCATCGCTGGCCGAGATTTCCGCGCTGAGCCGACGGCAGGAGTTGTTGTGCACCGTGCACTGTCCGGGGGCTGGTGTCTGCCCTGTGGCCATAGACTCCCACACCACGGCGGGAGAGGTAAGAACAGAGAGAACCCCGGAGACCTCAGCCTCCCAGCGTCCCGTGCCTGGCTTTCGTGGTGCCGGGACCCTAGGTTTGCCCGAGTCTGAGAGTCATCAGTTGGATAAGGGCTGAGTGTGGCGGGACTAAGAGAGCTGAAAGATCCCTCCAGTTGGACCCTTCCAGAAGTACTGGCAGGCCCCCTGCGCGGTCTGAGCGTGACTTTCCCCTTGTGCTCCCTGCCTTCCAGGTGGCTCGAGAGCTGGTGGGGCGGCTGGGCTTGACCCGGAGCCGTAATACATTCGCGCTGTACGAGCAGCGAGGGGCGCAGGAGCGAGCCCTGGCCGGGGGGACTCTCGTGGCCGACGTGCTCACCAGGTTTGAGAAGTAAATGTCCAGCCCCAGCCCTGCTCTCCGTTAGCCCATTGGCCTCTCTGCTTCGATCCATCCCTAAGTAAACGTTTACCGAGCGCTGGCCTCGGCACGGTGAAGTTCACAGGCGGATTCCTGCCTGCCGGCGGTTTGCAGTCGGGCTTCGAGGCTCGCCTCCGCTGTCCAATCCGCCCGGGCGGGCCCCGCCCCCAAACATCTGGCCTCGCCTCTTTCCCCTGGGCGGCCGCCTGCGGGGCCCTGCTGCCCGGCCGTATCGCTCCCTTCTTTTTGCTGCAGCTTGGCGGCGGAGGAAGCCGGGCTGGAGGACCCGCCGGACACCGGTTGGAGACTGTGTCTGCGTCTTCACGGACCTCTGCACCCTGAGGGGCTGTCCCCAGACGGTCACGAACTGCCCTTCCTCTTTGAGCAGGTGAGGCTCTCCCGCACTCACGCCCGGGGGAGACCCCGTAGCCTGAACCCCTCCCTTTCTGGAGCTTCGCTTTTCGTCGTTATGACAACCCCGGGGGAGGCGGTGCTCCAACCCAGACCTACAGTTCCGCACCCTAGGTGTCTTCGCGACGGTACCCGCGGTTCCGGTGCTGATCCCCGCTGCCTCCCCGTAGGCTCACGCTCTGCTGCTGCGCGGCCGGCCGCCCCCGCCCGACGACACGCTGCGCGCCCTGGCGGCGCTGCGCCTGCAGAGCCTGCACCGGGACTTCTCCCCGCGGGCGCCCCTGCCGCGCCTGGACCGCCTGCTGCCCACCCCGGCCCGGCCACGTGAAGACCCTCCCCGCCCGGTGCCCAGGCCTCCCCCCTCCGCCGCCCTGCTGGCCGGGGCGATCTGGAGCCCGAGCCTGGCCAAGAGGCGGGCGGAGCGGGCCCGGCACGGCGGGGCCGGCCGCACGGCTGGAAGCGTGGCCCGCGAGGGAGGAGGTGGCGCCGGCAGGGCGGCTGCTGTGCTGGGAGGCTGGAAGCGGCTACGGGGCATGGGCCGAGCTGAGGCCATGGCTGCCTACCTGGCTCTGGCGGCGCAGTGTCCAGGGTTCGGCGCTGCTCGGTATGACGTTCTGGAGCTGAGCACGGTGAGGGGGAGAAGGGAGAGGGGGACTCTGGTGGCCCAAGCCCCACACCTTTGCCCCAGAGCCACAGGCCCCCGTTGTGGGTCACTGCACTCCCTACACCCAGCACAGCTGCCCATCTCAAAGCCCAGGAATCACTGTCCCTGAGGCCCTCACTCTTTGGAGCTGTGGATCATGTGGGGGGTGGGAGGGACCAGGAAACGTCTTGCTCACAGCCATCTCCCTCCACCAAAAATAATGCAGCAGGGTCCCCTCTTTCCACCCTGACTCTGCCTGTCTGTTCACATCCGCAGGAGCCTGGTGGGGGTGCTCCACAGAAGCTATGCCTGGGCCTGGGAGCCAAGGCCATGTCCCTCTCGCGGCCCGGTGAGACAGAGCCCATCCACAGCGTCAGCTATGGCCGTGTGGCCGCCTGCCAGCTAATGGGTCCCCACACCCTGGCCTTGAGGGTGGGAGAGAGCCAGCTCCTCCTGCAGAGTCCCCAGGTGAGTGAGAAGAGGGTGTAGAAGGAGGAAGGGAGGGAGAGGATGTTAAGAAACATTTATGAAACATTGAGCATGGGTCTACAGCCCTAGACCTTAGGGATCCCACAGTGATCAAAGACAAACTCAAGGAGCTTACGTTAGTACTGGCCATCAGACACTGAACAAGGAATCAAAGACTATTAAAGATGGTGACAAATGCTACGAAGGAAAGGGTAGTGAGACAGGAAGTGACTGGAGGGGATCAGAGCATTAGGTAGGATGGTCAGGAAAAGCTACTTAACAACACCCAAAGGAGATCCTGGGACACAGCTTTCCAGGCAGAAGGACCTACAAGTGCAAATGTCCTGAGATGAAACTCACCTTAGGATAATAGAGGAGCAGAAGTGTGATAGGCACAGAGTGAGGGAGAGTGGTGATGAGGAAGGTAAGGTTGAGGAGGGCAGCTCACATAAGGCCTTGGGAAGGAGCCTGGGTGGAGGATGAGACAAAGGAGAACTCACTGACCCCTTTTGTACTCTGACCTCTGCCCTCTCTTAGGTGGAAGAGATTGTGCAGCTGGTGAATGCCTACTTGGCCAACCCCTCCCCCGAGAGGCCCAGCAGCAGCCCTCCTCCATGCCAAGACCTGCCAGACACCTCCCCTCCCAGCCAGCACCCGGGCCTGGACGAGCCCCAGGGACAGTCTGGCTCTTTGGGGCAGCTGCAGGACTGAGCTTGCCAAGAGGTCACGACCTCCCTCTTGCCTCCAGCCTGGATCTGGACTACTCTGAGATTTCAGGGAACCATGGACCCTTTTGGCCCTGCAGGGACAGGGCATACCCCACACATAAGGGCTGCAGTGGGTGCAGACAATTTTCTAGTTTGTTTCTTAATTTATTTGTAGAAGAGAAGCCAAAAAAAAAAAAAATCCTTATTTACACAAACCCTTCCTGTGGGAGTGTTGTCAGTGGGACAAGTTGGAGCCCCAGAGCTAAGAGCTCCACCCCCAGGGACGCCCACACTCCCAGGCTTTTACCAGCACTGAGAGGAGTCTGAACACCGCAGGGCTCCACCCTTCTTGACCTTCTAGATTTAACCTCCTCGTGGCCAGTATGCTGCCCTAGGGTGGTGGGCGGGGCAGGCAAGAGGGCAGTTTTGGAAGCTGGCAATTACTCATTCTTCTTCCATTGAGTGGCATGGGGGTGGCCTCTTGGCGTCCCTGAGGCCCGAGGGCAGTGAGTCACCAGGACTGGCACTACCCAGTCCTACCCTGGTGTCCTGCTTCTGGGTCTTAGTTGGGACCATCTTTAATGTGCCTACTGCTTTGGACCTGGAACAGAAGAAGCCTGGAGCAGGATCAGACCCAAGAACTGCTCTGGCACAGACAATGCATAGATCGGGATGGGCTCAGCTTTACTCCTGAGCTCTGTTACTGCTTTATCAGATCAAGCTGAATTGGGTTAACTCCTGAGGATCTAAATGCCTTGGGCCTGGGAATCCAGAGTCTTGGCTTTCTTGACTTGCTCAGAATGCTGCAGGCCTTCTTTCAGCAGCCACCACAGCCTCTACCCTGAGTGGAGGAGGCTGGGGCAATATGGGCAATGTAGATCTACCTTCGGGCAGGACCTTAGGCACAGAGGAGACAGCAGACATCAGTAACGCTGGCTGCAGTAAAACAGCCTGGTTCTAGGCAGGGATGCTCATGGAAACAATGGACACACAGACCAGGACTACCTGATAAGACTAGAGCAGGTAAAGCCTACCCTACCAGCACATGCCTGGGAACTGTGAGGCACCGCGGAGATCCTTTCATTGTCCCCCGTGTTCACCCACCAAGGCCTGATAGCTATTCACAGACCAAGGCCTGACTATATTCACAACTAAGCTTTATTTATTAGAGCTAAATAAGTGTATCAAGGGTGAAAGCGTCAAAAGGAAGAAGCAAAGCCCACTCTTGGGTTGGAGAAGAATCTAGAACCTTGTTGGTAAGAGGATTTTGGACCAGAGGAACCAAGTATGATGGGGCTGTGCTTACTGTCCAGAGGGTGCAGTAGGGAGGACTCACTGCTCCTGGGTGCCCCAGGAGATGTAATCTGGTCGAGTGGCTGCGTGGTACTCATCAATCAGCTCCTGTACGACCTCCCTGGACCTGTCCAGCTCATCAAAGTTATCCTTAAAGATGTCCTCCTTCCGGAACTGCTCCAGGAAGGCCTCCCGCTTCCGCAGCTTGTCGTACTGCTGGCAGGAACTTTCAAAGAGCTGAAAAAGATAAAAATCTCCAGGATGGGAGCCAGGGTGAGACGGGGGGTTGGACTGGATCTGGGGGAGAATGAAGAAGGTGGAAAAGGGGCCAAAGCAGACCAGGCAGCCAGGCTCACCGAGGAGATGCTGGTGTGGTTGGCCATCATGAGCCCACTGACCCTGTGGGCAGAAGGCAGGTAGGGCGACTTCCTAGACAGGGCCACCTGGATGCTGGCGGGGCCCCAGGGGATGAAGTTGGCCAGCTTCCGTTCCCGGATCCTCTGCAGGCTCTTGTGCACCTGGGGTGGGCACAGGAATGGTGGTGGTAGCCTCTCCTCTACCCCTATGGGCTCCGGGGGTAGGACAAAGGGGCTTCACCTACCTGGGTGGGGTCCACCTCCCCCTGGATGATGTTGAGGATGGCGATGTAGCAGTGGTTGGTCTGGCGATCCCGGCCTGTGGACACCATCACGTTCTTGGGCTGCAGCAGTCGCCTCATGACATCCAGGACCGTGGTCTTTCTCACGCTGGCCACCTGGGGGGAGAGTAGCCACAGGGCAGCCCGGCACTCAGGGCAGAGGAGAGAGACGCATGGACAGAGAGCACGAGGTGACGCACGGCCCCATCAGACGCAGGGGAGCCTGGTCTCTGGGGAGTGTCCTTAGACTCAGGTCCTCACTGAGGCATCAGAGATCTCAGTCCCCCCGAGCTCAGCTAACTCATGCCCTTGTGCAGGAGCATCAGCAGACTCCATACAGCCCGGGTCCTGCAGGGCGCCACAGGCAAGGCAAGAGGCGAGCAAGTCAGCCAGGAAGCAGGGCCTCCGGGTGCAGCAGAGAGAAGGGAGAGGCTGGTCAGGGCCTGCTGGGCCTGAGGGCTGCTCTTACCGACTGGTCCGTGGTGAGGGGGGTGTAACCAGTCATGAGGAAGTGGAGCCGTGGCGTGGGAATGAGTGAGGCGATGAGGCCGATGAGGTCATTGTTCATGTAGCCGGGGTAGCGCAGGGTGGTGGTGCTGGCTGACATGATGGTGGACACCTGGGGATAGTGTGCCAGGTCACGGGCCTTGTCCTGGGGGCCTCCCTTCCTTAGATGGTGCTTCGGGAAGGAGGGAGTCCAGGAGCAGGGGGCTCACCAGCTGGTTGATCTGGGAGAATGAGGGATTCTGGATGTGCAGGCGGTCTGTGGCAATCCGGTTCAGGGCAGTGTTGTCCAGCACCACCTGGGGGGACAGAAGAGGGTCACGGCACCTTTTTGAGGAGAAAGGGGGCAGAGAAATAGGTTATTAGCTTAGTCTCCCTCTAAACTCCAAAACTAGGAAGTGTGTTAAGTTAAAGGGCAAGTACTGTCTCTGGGGCATCAGGATACACTTTTCTACCATCCAGTGCATTAGAGAAATATTTGACTGTCCAACATGTGCCATGCATGCTACTTGGCTCTGGAGAAACCATAGAGAGTAAAACAGGCATGGTCTTCCCCCTCACCAGGTCTATAGTCTAGAGCTGCGGTGCCCAATTTTACCAGTTTCGTGGAAGACGATTTTTCCTTGGACCAGGTTAGGAGTGGGGTTTCAGGATGATTCAAGTGCATTACATTTATTGTGCACTTTATTTCTATTATTATTACATCAGCTTCACCTCAGATCATTAGGCATTAGATCCCAGAGGTTGGGGACCCCTGGTCTAGAGAAGGGAGACTGGCATTGAATATAAAACAACAGAAAAGTATAGTTATGCCTGAAATAAGCACAGAGGAATTTGACCTTGTCTGGGTGGTGAGGGAAGGTTTTGCTAAGAAAGTAACCATTGGGCTGAGAATGGAAACATGAGTAGGTATTAAATAGGCTAAGTGGAGACATGTGGGAGGGGGGTGTTACTTTGTTGAGAGTCCCGCTACCTAAAGGGACTATGAGAAGCTTGGGGTCAGGTTCTTATTTCATACTTTGGGCCAGCAAGTATGGCTTCGTTGGTTGTCTGTTGTCTGGGCAAGGGCTTGGGAAGGGCAGAGTGTAGGTGTCTCACTGGTTTGGGGAGGTAGGCCAAAGGCCCCACTTCCTCCTCCCATGCTCACCACACAGTCGGCGTTCTGGGTCAGCCTCTTGAGTGTGAGCAGTGAGTTGTAGGGCTGGACCACCACATCGCTCATCTCGTCCTGGTTGGGAAACACTGAGTATGTCTGTACCAGCTTCTTGGGGTACCTGGGGGTGAGGAAGAGGGAAATGGGCAGGTAGCAGAGTGACTTGGAAGGACTCTCATCACTGCCCCTCTTTGTCTTCTCCAGGAATAACAGGGGCCGTTCCTTTCCAAGTGCCACCAAGGTCTTATACAAAAGGAGTGAGGGCAGAACGGAGTCTTTAGAGCCCAGAAGCCAAAAAAGATAAACCTGAAGCATCAAACCTCCCTCCCTCCTAGGTCCTCTCCCCCAGCTATGCAGACCCTCTGCTTCCTGGGAGCTATTGCTTCCAAGATGTTTCCTGGGAGGCCAGGCTCTGTTCCTACTTGTAACTCAAGGGCAGTAGTAATAGGGCTTTCAGCCAAAAGAAAAAAGTGACAAAAGAAAAGACATTACCCAGGGAAACAGAGCTAATGCTCTCTTCCCAAACACAGGCTTACCTGTCATTCAATCGCTCCAAGAGGTAGGAGCCCAGGCCAGAACCGGTCCCCCCAGCGATGGAATGACACAGCACAAAGCCCTGCAGGGGAAGGAATGGAGAAGCAGTCTCCAGGGATCTGGGGGAGAGGCTTCAGGCTTGTCTCATGTCCCACTCCCAACCCTCTCAAGTCTCAGGGTTTCTTCTATATCCATCCAGTGTGAGGCTCCTTGAGAAGGAAGGAGCTGATGCCATCCAGATTAGGATCTTCTTGAGGACACAAACTGAACCTTATTTACTTCACCGTCTCACATCTGATACTCAAGTTAAGAGTTATGAATTAAATTGCCCCCATCACACATCTGATCAGGCTCTTTGTGACCCCATGGACAGTAGCCCATCAGGCTCCTTTGTCCATGGAATTCTCCAGGCAACAATAATGGAGTGGGTTGCCATTCCTTTCTCCAGGGGATCTTCACGACCCAGGGATTTGAACCTGGGTCTCCTGCATTGCAGGCTGATTCCTTATCATATGAGCCACCAGGGAGGCTACCTCCTGACTTTCCCCAGCACTTCTCAGCTTCCTCCCTCCTCTCTCCTAAAGGGGCAGAACCTCACCTCTAGGCTGTCACTTCCATCTGCTTCTCGGTCTATGATGTCAAAGATATCTTCATGGATTTTCTCACCCTGTATAGAGAGATGAGGAGGGAGGAGACACCTATAGAGACGTGAGGATGACGTTTCTGGAGAGCATCTCCTTTCAGCACCAGTAACTCTACCTTGGGACACTGCTGACACCTCAAGCAGAGCCCCGACTGTGGCCCTCACCCCAGAAATGCTACTTTGCATAAACTTCTCTATGTCTGTCCCTCTTATCAGGGTAGTCCCCTGTCTCTCACTGTCAGTATGGTCTAATCACCAGACTGCTTGTGCTTGCCTTACCCCAGGAAGGGAACATCAAGAATCTCCGGGATGGCCACCTGGATACCTGGGAGAATCCACTGGCCCAGTTGTTGCCAGCTCCTCCTCCATGCTCTGACAGGTATATGTTCTCTGGGTTGTAGAGTTTGGCATAGGGGGAGTTGAGGATGGAGTGGATCACCCTGGGCTCCAGGTCCAGCAGCACTGCCCTTGGGATGTAGTGCTCATCGTCGGCCTGTCAAGAGGAGTCCAGAAGGGGCCCAATCAGCTCGGGCCTGCCCAGTCCTCCAGTTCTCCCAACTCTGGCTCCTGCCTGCCCTCCTCCTTCAAACCAGCCGCCCTGGCTCCTCTGCCCAGTGGGTTTCCCAGTACCCAAGCCCTTCCCTTCAGGCCTCGTGGGCCATTGCCAACCCTGGCTAAGTCGCTGGGGGCACCTGGTAGAAAAAGACGTCCTTGCGATCAGTGCCCTCGGTGGCGAACTCCTCCACGATGCCCTCGGGGCTGATACCATGCTCGGCGCACAGCTGTTTCCAGAACTCGAACCCAACTGGGGGATGGGGAGAGACGCCTGGGTCTGCTAAAGCCCTCTAGCAGAGGGCTCGGGAGCCCAGGGTGAGGCTCAGACACTGTCACACATTCCAGGGTGGGCCCAAGACGCCCGGATCTGGGCGCCGTGACAGCTCAGGGTTAGAGGCATGTCTCTCGTGCTGGGTGTCATCATGCGCAGTCGGGCAGGGGGGTTATGGAAGGGAAGCGGGGCGGGGGTGGGGTGGTGGTGTTGGAGGATGCCAAGCACTCGGGTGGGACCCGAAGGGGCAGAACCGGAGACTAGCTGGGCCCGGCTCTCGTTCGCTCACTCTGGTTGCCGCACTGGCCCAGCTGCAGGGTGATGATCTCCCGGGGCATCGCTCTTCAGATGAGGCCGCGCCAGCCTGGCCAGGCCGGGCAGGAGTCACGGCGGGGACGAATGCTTGGCAGCTGAGCGCGCAGGACGTGGGGAGCGCGCGCTCTCTTCTGCTTTTGACGCGGATGCTCGGTCTGCGCGTGTGCAGTGCGGGCCTCCTCTCGGCCGGCGGCCCGGGAGCCCAACCTGGGCATCATTTTCCCCCACAGCAGTTGCAGCTGGAATCTCGCACAGGCGCGGAGTGAGGCCACGCCCCCTCCTGCCCACCCGCCCCAGCTCTGCGCCTGCGCAGTGAGACGCGCCGGGCAGCGGGGAATGACCGAGTGTGGGGGAAGGGAACTGAGGGAGGGGACGTCCAGGTGTCTGGAATCACCGGCGCTCTGCCTTATAGGTAGGTGAGCGGCTCTGCCTGCTCTGATAGGTAGAGGGGCTGAATTCAAGCCAATTTTCTTCTTTTAAATTTCTATTTTTAAATTATATGTATCCAACAAAATTTACCATTTTAACCATTTTAAATTACAATTTTGTGAGGTTAAGTACATGTACATTGTTCTGTAACGGTCTCCAGCAGTCACCTACAGAACTTTGGCACCTTCCCAAGCTCTTACCTGTTGAACAGTAACCTCGCCCTTATCACCATTCTGCTTTCCGTCTCAGTGAATTTGACTAAGTGCCTCATACAAGTGGGATAACACAGTATTTGTCCTTTTGTGTCTGGCTTGTTTCACTTAGGTAATGTTATCAAGGTTACTCCATGTTACAGCATGTATCATACTTTTATTCCTTGTTAAGGCTATATAATATTCCATTGTATGCATATACCACTTTTTGTGTTTTATCAATCCATCTGTCAATGGACATTGGCGTGCTTCTACTTAATACTGCTAATGAACATGGGTGTAGAATATCTTATTTGTTAAGGCTATATAATATTCCATGGTATGCATATACCACGTTTTGTGTTTTATCAGTCCATCTGTCAATGTACATTGGCGTGCTTCTACTTAATGCTGTTAATGAACATGGGTGTAGAATATCTTGTTTGAGTGCCTACTTTCAATTCTTCTGGGTATATGCCCAGAATCAGAATTGCTGGATCATGGCAGGATTGTGTTTCCTTTATCTGAGGACTTGCCATACTATTTCTCACAGTGGCTGCACCATTTCACATTCCCACAGCAATGCACATGAGTTCCAGTTTCTCCACATCTTTATCAACACTTGTTACTTAAAAAAAAAAAAAAAAGGCCATTAAATAAATGTGAGGTGATATCTCATTATGGTTTCTATTTTATTTTAAAATTTAAAAAGTTTTAAACATGCAAGCATGATTTTGATTTTTTACTATATATTTTTTTATTTTGAAATTTTACATAAATGGTATGAGTGTAATATCCTTTTGTATCTTGCTATTTTCACCCTACTTTAGCTTTAGTGATTTAGCTATGTTGATACGTGTAGATTCATTTTGTTCCTTTTAACTGTTTCATAGTATTTAATTGGATGGATAAAAAGTTTATTCTATTTCCACACAGGGGTGATTTGATTGTTTCCACTTATTTGGTGTTACATCAAATGCCTACAGGAGTTATCCACTTGTGAACCTGAAGAAAAATATCTTTACCAAGAGCTTGAGCAGCTTCAACTTTACCAGGTTTGGCATATTTTTTCCTAGATAGTTGTACCAACTTGTACTTTTAACCAGCAATAGCATTTTCATTTCCCTATACTCAGTTCCACACTTGGGTTATCAGATCTTCATTTTTGTCAGCTCTAGGTAATTCAAAGCTGTAACTTCCAGTTAGGATCACAATCAAAGCTGATTCAATTTTCTCTTGTTACTGACCCCAGGAATTGCCTGTTCATTTCCTTTGCCCCCCACCTTTTTTTTTTTTTTCCTATTGGGCTGTTTCTCTTAATTCAAGATAGTCTACGAATTTTTTCTTGGTTTTATGGATTGCAAATATTATGGGCCTATGGCTTGTCTTTACCCTTTGTATATGATGTCTTTTGCCTCAGAGACGATTTTCATTTTAATGTAGACAAAGTTACCCATCTCTTCAGTTACAATTTGCACGTTTTATTTCTTCTTAAAGGACCTGCCTCTTCTCCCACTATTTTAAAGCTGTCCTCAGCTGTTTTCGTCCCAAAGCCCAATAGTTTTGCTTGTTTCTTGTAGGTCTTTAGTGCATCTGGAACTTATTTGGAGGCCTGCTGTAAGATAGGGATCTACTTTATCTTTTCCATATGGATGGCCAATTGTCTCCGAACCAATTATTGTAGAGTCGGTGCAGTTCGGCCTCTCCCCCGCCCCCAACATTCCAAGCCCTGGCTCCGACGTGTGCTGGCTTCTGGCCGCTCTTCCGTTCGATTGGGCTGTGGTTCTGTCCCCGTCTGGCGAGCTTTTTCTGGGAGCCGCTGCAGAGACGCTGGTGAGAGCACCGCGGCCAAGAGTCATGCTCAGACGAGGATTTTTTTTTTTTTAGGTCTTGTTTTTTTTTTTTTCTCTCTCTCCTTTTTTTTTTAAAGGAGAACTCGGCCGCCTTCCAGCCCCGGCCGCCAAGAATCTGGGCTTCTTTAGAAGGCGCTGGCTGGCCCCACGCCTGTCCTCTCCCGGGCTCAGTTTCCCTCCCCTAACCCCTACAGGGCCTCCCCGCCAGCTCCCTCCAGCTCCCTCCAGCTCCCGCCCTGCCGTCGGAAGAGTTCGAGCGCCCTCCCAGAGTATCCGCACGCAGGCCAGCCGGCCTGTTCTGGGAGGATCTAGCTGCTTCCTTTGAAGTTTGAGGGTGGGGTCGGAGCGCCTCCGTTAGCCTTGAATCTCCCCTCCCCCGACGAAACAGCTCCTTAGGGCTGCCTATCTTCAGAGACTTTGCCAGGCCCTTCTCAGAATTTGCCCAGGTGAAGGGCAAGGCTTCAGACGTGAGAGTAAACTTGCCAGGCCTCCCCTCCTTTTGAGCCTGGAATGGCTGTTTGCTTCCTTTAAAATAATAAGCTGTAAGCCCTTTAGGAACACTTGTGAAACGTGGGAATTTAATTTCAGCCTTTTCTTAATTAACAATAGTGCCTTGCTCCTCCTCCTCCCAGAAGCAGGGAAACTTCCTTGAAATCTCAGTTTATAGGCAAACAGGTTAGAACGTGTGAATTTCTCTGAGTTGGAGAAGTTGCAGTGTAAGTTTTCTCTGAGAGGCCATCTCTGACAAGCTTGAGGCTCCTCCTCCTCTGCAGAAATGGGTTGGAAACTGAGGTGCTTGTGTACATTAGTTGAGCTGAACGTAAATCCTCCCAGTTATTAGCAGGGTGTGCTTTCCATTTCTGCTGAGAACTGACCTGTCTGTCGGGGTTAAATGAGATGATGCATGAGCACTTAGCACAGTGTCTGACTCATAGTCAACACTCAGCAAATATTAGCTGCTGTTATATCACAAGATGCAATTGGAATTGAAATATAGTTTGCTGCTAGAGATGAAAGATCTTATTCGGGGTAAAAACTAAATGATTGTTTTAAGTAAATGTGAAAAGACTTAAAACCTAATTACTTTGTGATGATCCTACAGATTCAGTTTCAGAGCAGATTTCTGTTGAGGTTGAACAGAAGGCGCAGGTTCATGGTCTATCTCATAGGACCTGGAGGTCACTACCCACAGCTTGATTATTGAGTATTGAGTTTAATTTGTTTGGCTCTATGATCTCTGATTCAGGTAGTGGGATTTGGCATTCCTTTGTCTGAGGCTTTGATTTCCACCTGATAATACACGTAGCATTTGTCAACTAACAAGTTTGTTAAATGTCCTAAGACTTTACTGAACATTCCAGATTGAATAAAACTTTAATTTGTTTTGTGGCTGCATCTTGTGCCTTGCCAGATCTTAGTTCCCCGACCAGGGACTGAACCCTTACCCTCAGCAGTGGAAGCATGGAGTCTTAACCACTGGACCCCCAGGGAATTCCCAATAAGACATTATTTTGAGAACTTCCCTGGTGGTTGAGTGGCTAAGACTCCTCACTCCCAATGCAGGGGCCTGAGTTCGATCCCTGGTCAGGGAACTAGAGTTCACACGCCACAACTAAAAAGATTCCAAAACTGAATGATCCGGCATGCTTCAACGAAGATCAAAGATTCTGCATGGTGCAACAAAGACCCAGCACAGCCAGGTAAATCCAAATAAGTAAAAATAAATAAATATTTTTTAAAAAGACATTATTTGGGACACACTTTTGTTTCTGGGCTTTCCTGAATGCCTGGCCTATGGTAGGCCAGGAACACAGGTATCTTGTGAAGTAGTGAGGCAGTGGTGTGAGCTGAGAAAATGAGGGTGTGTCTCAGGGTCTTGAGACTGGGATACTGTGACTCCAGAGAGTTTAACTTTCAAAATGATGCCAAGGAAAAAGGTTAAACAATGGAGGCAGAGAGCTGAAGCTCTTTATGTGAAAGGAGTTTTACTAAATTCATATTTTGGTTGTGAAGTAGAACAAAAGTGGCTATTTTGTTCTGTGTTGTTTTCTTAAGGAATATGAAAAAAAAAAAAACCTGAAGGTAATCCTATTTGCCTATTATTTGCTTATTCTTTTATTATGCATTCAGGAAAGCCCAGAAACAAAGGTGCCTCCCAAATAATGTCTTTTTAAAAAATATTTACTTATTTTTACTTATTTGGATTTACCTGGCTGTGCCGGGTCTTTGTTGCACCATGCAGAATCTTTGATCTTCGTTGAAGCATGCCGGATCATTCAGTTTTGGAATCTTTTTAGTTGTGGCGTGTGAACTCTAGTTCCCTGACCAGGCATCAAACTCAGGCCCCCTCTACAAGGTTGGTGTGTAGAGAGTATAGAGCTGGCTTAACTTGGGGTGGGGGCAAGAAGAGGCCAGAGAATTGGGGAATACTTTTGGAGGAGGGCTTCCCTGATAGCTCAGTTGGTAAAGAATCACCTGCAGTGCAGGAGACTCCAGTTCAATTCCTGAGTTGGGAAGATCCGCTGGAGAAGGGATAGGCTACCCACGCCAGTATTCTAGGGCTTCCCCTGTGGCTCAGCCGGTAAAGAATCCATCTGCAATGCAGGAGATCTGGGTTCGATCCCTGGGTTGGGAAGGATCCCCTGGAGAAGGGAAAGGCTACCCATTCCAGTATTCTGGCCTGGAGAATTCCATGGACTATATTGTCCATGGGGTCACAACGAGTCAGACACAACTGAGCGACTTTCACTTTTGGAGGAGGTCGTCCCTGTCCTGTCTTGAATGTCTAGTAGGAATTAGGCAGGTGGAGAAAATGGGGGTGAGGGAAAGAGAGTGGATACAAATCAGTAAGAAGAAAACACAAGCTCAGAAAAAAATGGACTGGGGACTTCCCTTGTGGCTCCAGTGGGTCCTTGCTCCCAACGCAGGGTCTCAGGTTTGATCCCTGGTCAGTGAACTAGATCCCACATGCACAAAACTAAGAGTTTGTTGCCCTAACTAAGCCACAACTTAAGACCTGACACAGCCAAATAAATAAATATTAAAAATAAATAATAAAACAATAATAAATACACTAATTTAAAATAAATAAATAAAAAGAAAAAAGGAACTTCCCTGGCAATCCAGTGTTTAAGACTTTGCCTTCTAGTGCAGAGTGCAAGTTCAATCCCTGATCTGGAGTTAAGATCCCACTTGCCTCCAAGCCAAAAAAAAACAAAAGAGAAAACAGAAGCAATTTTGTAACAAATTCAGTAAAGACTTTAAAGTCTTCAGTAAAGACTTCAAAAAAGTAAAGTCTTTAAAAAAAGACTTTAAAAACACTTTAAAAGACTTTTTTTTAAGACATTAAAAAAATCTTAAAAAATAAAAAAGGAAAGATCCCTCTGATATCAGTGAGACGGGCATGCTTGAATGGAGCAACAGGCAAGGTTTCTAGCCAGGCCTGAAATGAGAAGGGCCCTGCCCAAGCGACAGATTCTAGAGACAGAATGAAGAGAATCCACAACAGTTCAAGATGACTGGATGTGTCATGGGATTAAGCGAGAGGGAAGAGTCTGAGCAGACAGATACCAGTATCGGGACACTGGGTGAAGGTAGGGCCATGTACTGAGACATGGGAATTCAGGAGGAACGTGTTTGCAGAGGTTGAGTTTGAGAAGCCTGGGGAATATCCAGATAGAAGTCGGGGGCTGGCAGGCAACAGAGAATACAGAGGCCCAGAGTGAAGGAGCAGGGTCTAGGTGGAGAGTTGGCTGTACCCACGTGGCAGTGGAAGCCATAGGCCTGAATAGGATCACTCAGGGAGGATGTATGGTGTGGGATGGTCCTGGACTGGAAGAGGACTGGAATAGAACCCAGTAGAATATAACACCTAAGGGGTAGGAAGATTTTATTGCAAAGAAAAATGAAAGAGCAAACAAAAAGGCAGAAGAAAAATTAGAGCCTATCAGTGAGGTTTGATTGCCTACCCTCCTTGTTCCTGGCGGAGCCCTGGTTTTGTTCTGCATTCCACCCCTCCTCTAAGCAGCAGTAAATCCTGATTAATCCAAGCCAACTATGGTTCTCACAATTTCCTTGCCAGCAACTGATTTAGGAAGGGATATGTGATGCGATTTAGGTCCGTGAGATGTAAGGAAAGACTTCTGGGGGCTTCTGGGGAAGGTCTCCTCGCTGGATAAAAGTAGATAGGAAGAGGGAATTCCCTGGTGGTCCAGTGGTTAGGATTTAGCACTTTCACTGCAGAGGCTTTCATCCAACCCGCTTGATCAGGGAACTAAGATCCTGCAAGCCACGAGACACTGTAAAAAATGTCTTCTTCAGTTGCATGTTGGCACCTGGGACTGCTGCAGTCATCTTTTAATTGTGCAGAGAGCTTCTTGAAGATAAGCCATCATGCTAAAGACGGTAGAGCAGAAAAATGGAAGGCACCTGGGTCCCTGATGCTGCTGCTGAGCCATCAAATTAATCAGCCCTGGAGCTGCCTTGTATCTGGACCTCTTGAAATGTGGGATAGTTCCTTATAGTTTAAACTTTTTAAAAAATTATTGCTCTTACTTGCAGCTGGAGGCAACCTACTCCAGTATTCTTGCCTGGGAAATCCCATGGATAGAGGAGCTTGGCAGGCTACAGTCCATGGGGTCGCAAAAGAGTTGGACACAACTTAGTGATTAAGCAACAATGGAGGCATAGCCACAGAGAAGGATACTGCAGGAACCTAGGAAAGAGAGTGTTCTTAGGAGGAGATCATTTGACATCTGAGGCTGTAGGAAGATGGAGTAATATGGACATAGAAAAGGGTTTTTCTAGGGTGGGAGACTATTAATGACTTCAGTGAGCATAGTAACCCTGGGAGTAAAAGCTAGATTGCAAAAGGTTGTATGTGTATTCTCAGTCACTCAGTTATGTCCAACTCCCTGTGACCCCATGGACTGTAGCCTGCCAGGCTCCTGTGTCCATGGGATTTCCTAGGCAAGAATACTGGAGGAATTGCTTGCCATTTCCTCCTCCAGAGGATCTTCCCTGACCCAGGGATCGAACCCATGTCTCCTGCATCTCCTGGCAAAAGTCGCTTACCCGTATACATAGTTGGCACTGATGAATATTTGAGGAAACATAAAATTAAGATATGTGGAAGATAAGGAGGGGAACAGGGAGTTTGAAACAGTGAGTTTAATATGGGGATCACTGATCGCTTCCAAGGGGTTTATGGATAGAACAGAACATGAACTTAAATGGAACGAATTATATTTTGATTTTTCACTCACTTCTAATTAAAATTTAGCCTTCCCTTCCATTGTAACTGTAGGCATCACACTCCACTAGTACGAGCAGTGCCTGTGACTCTGTCACTGCTAAAACTCACAGCTATTTTTAGATCACATCACAGCTGATGCAGATGTTACAAAATATTGTTTATAATCTTCACTACCTGTGAATGAGTTGTTAGGCCCCCTCGAGATCTTGTTATTTAATACATTCATGGATGACACAAAAATAAAATGAAAGAAGTACATGTATGATTATACCATAATTTATTTATTTGTTTATTTTGAACTGGGGCATCATAGCTTCACATGGACTTTCTCTAGTTGCGGCGAGTGGGGACAGCTCTTCATTGTGTTTCGTGGGCTTCTCATTGCAGCGGCTTCTCTTATTGCAGAGCACAGGCTGTAGGTGCTCACGCTTCAGTAGCTGCAGCACACAGGCTCAGTAGTTACGGTGCACAGGCCTAGTTGTCCTTGCGGCATTGTGGACTATTCCCAGACGGATACAGGGATCAAACCTATATGAAAACCTGGTCAGGGAACTAGACCCTCGTGCCACAACTAAGAGTGCACATGCCACAGCAAAGATCAAAGATCTCGAGTGCCGCAGCTAAGACCCAGCACAGCCAAATAAATTAATTAATTTAAAAAAATATTTAAAAAAAAAACTGCATCATTCACCAGACTGCCAAAAGCATGCCTTGGATTCCAGAAGCATCTGTGGTGTGATAAGGGTTAAGAACTCAGCTCTAGGGACTTGCCTGGCAGCCTAGTAGTAAGACTGCATGCTTCCACTGCAGGGGGCATGGGTTCTATCCTCGGTTGAAACTAAGATCCAAAATAAAATAATAATAAAACAGCAATTAAAAAAGAACTTAGCTCTCAAGGGGAAAAGAGAAAGGGAGACTTGTACAGAGGAGGTGGGAATGCAGTGTCTGGGGAACACTGTTTTTTAGACCATGGGAGAGCTTGCAAAAGCCTCAGTATTTCAACATGATGTTGGAATGCTAAAGGGACAAAGGGGATTTTAAGAACCAAGTCCCTGAGGAGACTGGAGCTCTTGGGATGCAGGGCTCAGGTGGAGGGATTAACTACAGGAAGGAAACTTTTCCCACAATGAAAGGGAGGAAAGAATGAGGATGGATAAAAATAAGTGTTTTAGTGGGGTGGGAGCAGGGGACAGGAAGTTGAGGGGGATTCTGCCTGATGGCTTCTATTTTCACCATCTAGTAGGAGTGAAGTTATCTGCTGAGAGTAAGAGGGGAGGTGACAAAGGTAGGGAGCAGAAGAGAGGGCTGACAGGCACAAGTATGAGGTCTCCCAGCCCAGTGGGTGGAGAGGGCTGGGACAGTTAGGGACCACCAGGATGTCAAGGCAATAGTCCAAGTGGGAGTGTGCTGCCTCGGGCAGTGTTCAGC
The DNA here is from genome assembly GCF_023091745.1 of Budorcas taxicolor. NCBI lineage: Eukaryota > Metazoa > Chordata > Mammalia > Artiodactyla > Bovidae > Budorcas > Budorcas taxicolor. The sequence goes on along the minus strand of NC_068928.1, from coordinate 42,369,605 downwards.
TGCCCAGGTGTGGGAGTCAGAGCGCAGATCAGTGAAAGCCAGGGCTGGGTTTTACCAGGAGGATGGGGGTGAAGATCAGGGGAGTAAATGAAGGATGGATCAGATTATCCAGACTGCCTGGAGAAGAATGTGAAGCTAGGAAGGGACTGATGGCTTGGAAGAGTGAAATTAAAATTAGAAGTAACAGAGTGGGACTCAGGGAATGAGAAGGTTGAGGTGCAGGAAGTGGTGGTGCAAGAGTTAGCCAGTCAGGTTTGCGGTTAAGGAATAGTTTGTGGATGGCAGGTGGTGTGGCCTGTCCATAGTGTGTATGATAAGTAGAGAACTAGTCAAGGGCACTGGAGGTGAGGAGGTCAAGAAACAGTGGGATGTAAACGTGAAGATGAGGTTTGGAGTGCAGAGGAAAATCTGGAGAAGGTGGAAGAGTGACTTGGAAGTAGGTGGATCTTTGGAACAAGCAGAAGAGTGTGGTGGTGGATAATAGGTGCCTCAAAGGAGAAGGGTGGCATTTTCAGCAAGGTGACAGTAATTATCTAAACCTATGGACTGGGAGAAAATATTTGCAAACAATGCAATGGACAAGGGCTTAATTTCCAAAATATACAAAGAGCTCTTACAACACAATGGGCTTCCCTGGTAACTCAGTCAGTAAAGAATCTACCTGGAGGGGTGGGGGGCAGGGGGGGAGAATCTACCTGTGATGCAGGAGACCTGGGTTCAATCCCTGGGTCAGGAAGATCCCCTGGAGAAGGAAATGGCAACTCACTCCAGTATTCTTGCCTGGAGAATCCCATGGATGGAGGACCCTGATGGGCTACAGTCCATGGAGCCGCAAAGAGTCAGACATAACTTAGCAAGTAAACCACCACATACGACTCAACAAAACAAATAACAGTCCAAAGTTGTTCTTCTCTGAAGAAGACATGTGCCAAGAGGCCCATGAAAAGTTGCCCAACATCTATTATTATTCAGTTCAGTTCAGTCACTCAGTCGTGTCCGACTCTTTGCGACCCCATGAATCGCAGCACACCAGGCCTCCCTGTCCATTACCAACTCCTGGAGTTCACTCAGACTCATGTCCATCGAGTCAGCGATGCCATCCAGCTATCCCATCCTCTGTCATCCCCTTCTCCTCCTGCCCCTAGTCCCTCCCAGCATCAGAGTCTTTTCCAATGAGTCAACTCTTCGCATGAGGTGGCCAAAGTACTGGAGTTTCAGCTTTAGCATCATTCCTTCCAAAGAAATCCCAGGGCTGATCTCCTTCAGAATGGACTGGTTGGATCTCCTTGCAGTCTAAGGGACTCTCAAGAGTCTTCTCCAACACCACAGTTCAAAAGCATCAATTCTTCAGCGCTCAGCCTTCTTCACAGTCCGACTCTCACATTCATACATGACCACAGGAAAAACCATAGCCTTGACTAGACGGACCTTTGTTGGCAAAGTAATGTCTCTGCTTTTGAATATGCTATCTGTGTTGGTCATAACTTTTCTTCCAAGGAGTAAGCGTCTTTTAATTTCATGGCTGCAGTCACCATCTGCAGTGATTTTGGAGCCCCCCAAAATAAAGTCTGACACTGTTTCCACGGTTTCCCTATTTCCCATGAAGTGATGGGACCGGATGCCATGATCTTCATTTTCTGAATGTTGAGCTTTAATGCAAATTAAAACTACAATGAAGGGATTTTCCTGGTGATCCAATTGCTAAGACGCCACACTCCCAATGCAGGAGACCCAGGTTTGATCCCTTGTCAGGGAACTAGGTCCCACATGCTAAAGCTTAGAGTTCACAGGTAGCAATGAAGATCAAAGATCCTGTGTGGCACAACAAAGATCCAGCACAGCCAAATAAAAAAAATATTTTAAAAAACCTACAATGAAGTATCACCTCACAGACTTCAGGTGTCCATTATCTCAAATTCTACAAATAATAAATGCTGGAGAGGATGTAAAGAAAAGGATGTGAAAAAAATTCTCACACTCCTACACTGTTGGTGGGAATGTAAATTGTAGCCACTATGGAGAACAGTATGAAAGTTCCTTAAAAAAACTAAAAACAGAGTTACCATATGATCAAGCAGTTCCACTCCTGTGCATATATCTGGAGAAAACTCTAATTTGAAAAGACACTCGCAGCCCAGTGTTCACAGCAGCACTCTTTACAATAGCCAAGACATGGAAGCAACCTAAACATCCACTGATAGACGAATGGATAAAGAAAATGTGGTACATATATACAGTGGAATACCACTCAATCATAAAAAAGAAAGAAAGAATGCCATTTGCAGCAACGTGAATGGACATAGAGACTATATGAAGTGAAGTAAGTTCAAAAGAGAAAGAGAAGTACCATATGATATCACTTATATGTGGAATCTACAATATGACACAAATGACCTTATCTACAAAGCAGAAATAGACTCACAGACAGATCAGACTTGCTGCCTAGGGGAAGGTGAGAGGAAGAGGGATAGACTGAGAGTTTGGGTTTGGTAGATGCAAACTATTACGTTTAGAATGGATAATCAACAAATAGTCCTAATGTATAGCACAAGGAACTATATTGTCATATATGGTAATAAACTATAATGGGAAAGAATCTTCAAAAGAATATATGTCTCTCTATGTATCTGTATCACTTTGCTGTGCACCAAAAACTAACACAACATTGTAAATTAACTATACTTTAAAAAAGTTAATTGTCTAAAAATAGCAGTAAGGAGATGAAAGAATGCTTACCCACCGTGAGGCGGAGAGTGGGGACCCATGCTTCTGCTGTATAGCCAGGGCTTCAAAAAAACAAACAAAACTGGCATTTATTGAAGAGGCCAGAAAGAGTCACACGATTCTCGACCTGACACCATCTAGTACAGTGGTTTCCAACCCCAGAAGATAGTCACCCTCCCATGCCTTACACCAACCAGGAGGCACTTGCAAACCAGCAGAGGCCTATTTGGTTGTATCACAAAAGTGGGGGTGGGCAATACTGACTTTTAGTACCTAGAGATCAGAGATGCTAAATGTCCCACGGTATACGGGATAGATCCGCACTGCGGGTGACCTGTCCTGCCATGTATGAGTGCATCTCATACACTTTACAAATGAGGAGACTGGGGTTCAGAGAGCTGTGTACTGACATTTTGGAGCTTTTCTTTGTCTTGATATCATGTTAAGATTTGTGTCTGTCTGAGATCACTGTGGTAGACACTCGTGGTTGGTGAGTCCAGTCTGCTCTATCTAGTCACCTCCCAGTGATTGGTCTGCTGTTGCTTTAGTTCTGGCCAGTGAGATATGAACGGAAGCCATGGAGCAAGACTCGTGGGAAAACTTTTTCAAAGGACAAGTGCAGCCGGATGCCCTTTCCACATTTGCTTTATTCCCTTTCTTCTGCTTGGAAGTTGTTTCAGCAGCTGTCTTGTGTCCAGGAGCACAAAAAGCCACACATTAGTAATGGAGCAACACAAAATAGAAAGGCCATGTGCCCCTGAGACATCCCAGGGGATCCAGTGGTTAAAACTCTGCACTTCCACTGCAGGGGACATGCCTCAATCGCTGGTGGAGGAACTGAAATCCCATATGTTGTATAGCATGGCCCAAAAAAAAAAGGCCATGTGTCCTTGATGGTTTCCTGACCTCAAACTTGGACTGCCTACCTCTGGATGTACCAAGGGAGAAAAACAAACTACTGTTTATTTAAGCTGCTTTTAGTTTAATGTGCTTTTAATTGCAGCTCACTGTATTTCTACTTGATTGAGTCGGAGGGCTAGTTAGTAACAGAGCTGAGGCTAATCCCAGGTGTTCTCTCTCACAGTTGAATATTCTTTTCTTGATAGTAATGATTCTCAACGAGTGGATCCCAGACGAGCAGAATCAGCATTGCCTTGGAACTTGTTAGAAATGCAGGGAGTTCCCTGGAGGTCCAGTGGTTAAGATTCGGTGCTTTCACTACTGAGGGCCTAGGTTCAATCCCTGCTTGGGGAACTAAGATCCCGTAAGCTTTGCTGCTTCAGCCAAAAAAAAAAAAAACACACAGAAATGCAGAATTTCATATCCCACCTCAAACTTGGGGGTGGAGCCCAACAATCTGGTTTAAGGAGCCCTCCCCATGACACTCACACACCTCAGTTTGAAAGCCATTGCTCTCTAGCTATGGTCCTATGGTTTGGTTCTGGCCCAGCAGCATCAGTGTAACTTACAGACTTGTTAAAAAATAACCATCTCAGGGCTTCCCAGGTAGTTCAGTGGTAAAAGCATCCTCCTGCAAGTGCAGGAGAAACAGGAGATATGGGTTCGATCCCTGGGTCAGAAAGATCCCCTGGAGGAGGAAATGGCAACCCACTCCAGTATTTTTGCCTGGAAAATCCCATGGACAGTGGAGCCTGGCAGGCTACAGTCCATGGGGTCACAAAGAATCGGACACGACGATTACAAGAAAAAAAAAAAAAATTCAGGTCCCACCCCAGATCTATTGGATCAGAATCTGGATTTTCAGGAGATCCTAGGGTTATCTGCAGGCATGTTGAAGTTTAAGGAGCATTGCTCAACAATATGCTCTCTTGAGTCTTTCAATTACTTATTGAAGCAAGAGTGCTGAAACAGAGATGACTGACCAGGCTGAAATAATACACTTAGGATTCAGCTATTTATACCACATCACAAGACCTACACATTAAAAAATTTAAAAGATATAATCTACAATTAAGCTTTCAAACTTTTATTTTAGATGTTTAAGAACATAAAAATTAACAAGGATCATATAACTGTACCCTATATACTTCATAATTCTTTTATATTTTATTTTTTAAAAAGTTTTGGCCATGCCCCACATCATGTGGAAACTTAGTTCCCTGACCAGGTATCAAACCCACACCCCCTGCATTGGAAGGCAGTCTTAACCACTGGACCGCCAGGGAAGTCCCATGTGTGCTGTGCTTAATTGCTCCGTTGTGTCCAGTTCTTTTAGACCCTCTGGACTGTAGCCTACCAGGCTCCTCTGTCTATGGGGATTTTTCAGGCAAGACTACTGGAATGGGTTGCCATGCCCTCCTCCAGGGGATGTTGCCAATGCAGGGATTGATCCCAGGTCTCCCACATTGCAGGTGGATTCTTTACCATCTGAGCCACCAGGGAAGTCCCATTCAGTTCAGTTCAGTTGCTCAGTCCTGTCTGACCCTTTGCGACCCCATGAATCGCAGCACACCAGGCCTCCATGTCCATCACCAACTCCCAGAGTTCACTCAGACTCACGTCCATCGAGTCCGTGATGCCATCCAGCCATCTCATCCTCGGTTGTCCCCTTCTCCTCCTGCCCCCAATCCGTCCCAGCATCAGAGTCTTTTCCAATCAGTCAACTCTTCACATGAGGTGGCCAAAGTACTGGAGTTTCAGCCTTAGCATCATTCCTTCCAAAGAAATCCCAGGGCTGATCTCCTTCAGAATGGACTGGTTGGATCTCCTTGCAGTCTAAGGGACTCTCAAGAGTCTTCTCCAACACCACAGTTCAAAAGCATCAATTCTTCGGCGCTCAGCCTTCTTCACAGTCCAACTCACATTCATATATGACCACAGGAAAAACCATAGCCTTGACTAGACGGCCCTTTGTTGGCAAAGTAATGTCTCTGCTTTTGAATATGCTATCTGTGTTGGTCATAACTTTTCTTCCAAGGAGTAAGCGTCTTTTAATTTCATGGCTGCAGTCACCATCTGCAGTGATTTTGGAGCCCCCCAAAATAAAGTCTGACACTGTTTCCACTGTTGCCCCATCTGTTTCCCATGAAGTGATGGGACCGGATGCCATGATCTTAGAACTGGACATGGAACAACAGACTGGTTTCAAATAGGAAAAGGAGTACGTCAAGACTGTATATTGTCACCCTGCTTATTTAACTTATATGCAGAGTACATCATGAGAAACGCTGGGCTGGAAGAAGCACAAGCTGGAATCAAGATTGCTGGAAGAAATATCAGTAACCTCAGATATGCAGATGACACCACCGTTATGGCAGAAAGTGAAGAGGAACTAAAAAGCCTCTTGATGAAAGTGAAAGTGGAGAGTGAAAAAGTTGACTTAAAGCTCAACATTCAGAAAACAAAGATCATGGCATCCGGTCCCATCACTTCATGGGAAATAGATGGGAAGTCCCATAATTGACTTCAAATGAAAAGCTTATCCCAGGTATAAATTTGAGTATGCTCTTTTAGGAATCACTTGAATGAGGTGAATTTGTGTATGCCACCAATGCCTCTGTAAAAGAAATCATGCAATATTTTAAAAATAAATGATCATGTTTTAATATATTTATACTCACTGGAAACAAGTTAGGGGAAATTTCAATTTTTTATTTTATTGTGTAGTTTTTGCATCCCTTCTTGTACTGTTGATTGGAAATACGTATTTCATGATGGCATTTTCAGGGTTTTGCTCTTGTCCTTAGTTCATGCCCGTGTTATCCCTGATTGCCGCACTCTCGTAATTGCTAACAGATACAGTTTCATCAAATGGATGATCTTAGGCCCTCATTTCAGCCTGCCCTAAAATACATTTTGCTAGGGATGCCTGCTTTAAAATGTATTTAATTTTCTTATCTTGATATTCTTTAAGTGTACTTTTCAGAAAAGTAGCTTTTAGAAAGATAGACATGTTTCTGTCACTTTCATTATCTGCTGTATGTAACTTCTTTGTGCAGGACGGAGGGTCTGTCTGTTCAAATTGTTGCCGCTGTGCATCACTGTCTTGATTTATTGGAGGCTTGGTGACAGCTTCCTGGAGCTGGATGAACTGCACAGATTATCTATTAATTAAGCCTTCCCAACCTTTCCCCTTTCAGTTTGCAGAGAAAATGACAACCACACCCTAAGGAAAGGGAAGGGTTGAGGCAGTTCTCCTCAGAAGGGGTTCCTGGGGGGCTCCTGTGAACCCTCTAACTCATTTCCCATTATAACCATTTTTCCATTATGGTTTATCACAGGATATTGAATGTAGTTCACTCCACTATATGTTAGGACTTTGTTGTTTATTCTGTAAATAATAGTTTGTATCTGCTAACCCCAAGCTCCCAATCCATCCCTCCCGACCTCACCCAGGACAGCTTCTTTTTAAAAAAGTGTTATTTATTTATTTATTTATTTAGCTGTGTCGGGTCTCAGTCGAGGTACACAGGATCTCACTGTGTCATGAGGTATCCTTTGTTGTAGCGCATGGACCCTCTAGTTGTACCTCTAATTGTGTCTTAGTTGCGCAGAGGTATGTGGGATATTAGTTCCCCAACCAGGGATCTAACCCTTGTCCCCTGCAATGCAAGGTAGATTCTTAACCACCGGACCGCCAGAGAAGCCTCAAAAAATAGCTTCTTTTTTTTAAAGGATTTTCTTTAGTAAATATATATTTATTTATGTATTTTTGGCAGCGCTGAGTCTTCGTTTCTGCTCCCGGGCTTTCTCTAGTTGCAGTGAGCAAGGGCTACTCTTAGTGTGGTGTTCTGACTTCTCATTGCAGTGGCTTCTCTTGTTGCGGAGCACAGGCTCTGGGTCATGCAGGCTCCAGTAGTTGCAGCTCACAGGCTGGGTAGTTGTGGTGCCCAGGCTTAGTTGCTTGGCAGCATGTGGAATCTTCTGGGATTGGCAGGTGGATTCTTAACCACTGGACCACCAGGGAACTCCCCTCAAGATAACTTAAACACATAACATTTTTCATCACTAAGTACTTAGTCTATTTCAACTTTTCATTTCATGAATGAGGAAACTGAGGCTTATTTCTTTTTCAAAAAGTATGTTTGCATAATTTACTAATAATGGTATTGTGTATAGTTTATATTTTCCTTTCTTCCGTTGTAAGTTGTATTTTTTTTTTCTCCTTCTTACAGTAAAGATGATTTCTGTTTAAGTCACAATGTATTTGGCTTGGTGCTCTGGTCAGAGTTCCTTTTTAAGATTCTATTGTGGTGCCAGACAGGAAAAAAATTTCATTAGATTTTTTTTCTTCTGATGAAATAAGAAAGTTTCCATTTTTGGAAGCATTGTAGTAAGACGCAATATCTTCTAGTATTGCTTTAATATGTTGTTGTATCTAATAGTTTGATTTCCTGTAGTATCTGGGACTGTTATTATTTCTAGAGCTTCCATTGTTTTTATATGTATGTTGACAGCCAGAATGCTGGAGTGGGTAGCCTTTCTCTTCTGCAGGGGATCTTCCCAACCCAGGGATCGAACCCAGGTCTTCCACATTGCAGGCAGATGCTTTACCAGCTGAGCCACAAGGGAAACCCTGACATCTTAGTTGCTTTGACTCTACTGGTGTTTCTTATGCTACCAATACCTCTCTCTAGCTATGCCAGGCTAGTGTATTTGGCTAACTCATGTAGGAGATTATTAAAAATTAACTTTTGACATGGTTTTAGTTTCCTGCTTTCTATCATTTAGTTTGTTAAATCAACATGATTGAACAAAACCTTTTAGATTCTAAGAATAGTTATTTAACAGCCTAATTGAAAATTGGAAAATCCAGCCCTAACACTTTTTATTAATGATTTTTGTTTGTTTTGGAGCTCTCATTTTCTTAGTCCTGGCTTTTCTGCCCCTCGGGCTCCTTACTGCTCCAGTTTAAGACTTTGGTGGCTGACCCCAGGGTTCTGCAGGTCTCAAGACAGTCCCTTTGTGCAGGCTTTTGTGGGGGAGGGTGGGGATCCGTGAGTGTTCTGAGGATTCTGTGTGAGAACTGTCCGAGTCCTTTCCCTTGCCTGCTTCAGTCCCATCTGTAAATGAGTGACAGAGGCAAGTCAGTGGGTGCCTTCTGGATGGACCAAGAACAAACAGGTAGAAACAGTGCCCCCTGGGTTGAATCACCCTGTGATCGAGTAAGATGATAGCCCAGGAACCCTGGAAACAGCCTGTGTCCACTTCCCTCTGCCATAGTTCCTCCATGGCTCAGGAATGATACATGACTTAGGTGTTTTTCTGTTAATCACATGTTGAAGCAAAATCATTCTCAAACTATTCTCACGTGTTGGAATCAAAGTAATTTTAATCTGATCTTCCCTAATCTGAGTTGACATCTGTATGACATGGTTCTTCCTCTTTGGCATATCTTACTACTGAGCCTGGGCCCTAGAGCCTGGGAGCTGCAACTAGCGAGCCCACATGCCGCAACTACTGAAGCCTGTGTGCTCTAGAGCCTGTGATCTACAACAAGAGAAGCCACAGCAATGAGACGCCCAGATGCTGCAATTAGAGAGTAGCCCCTGCTTGCTGCAATTAGAGAAAGGCCCATGCAGCAACGAAGACCCAGCACAGCCAAAAATTAAAAAAAATTTTTTAATTAAAAAAAAATGCATTTGAGGGTACAGAAAAAGAGATTTTATATTCTGGTAGACTTTGCTTTGTTAATGTAGAGATATCTTTTTTGTTTTAAAGGAAGTGATAAAGCTGTATTTACAGAGACTTGATTGTACATAGAAAATCCTAAGGAATGTGTCTGAAGAAGCTACCAGAACTATGAGGGACTTTAGAAAAGTTACAATTCAAGATCCATATACACAAGGGAATAGCATTTTTTAAAAAAATGAAACATTTTTCATTATTTATTTTTTAATGTGGTAAAAGATACATCACATAAAATTTACCATTTTAACTGTTTTTACGTGTACAGTTCGGTGGCTTTAAGTACATTTACATCAGTGTGCAAACCACTGAGATAGCTTCTTAACACATAAAACTTTTGATAAATAAATATATATCAAATGTATATATCAAAATATGTAAACTGATGAATACAAAATAGGATGGGCAAGCTTTGTATTTTACCTGTATTTCTACTTGAGGATAGAACAAAATCTAAGCACTGAGTTGTAGATATAACTGACTTACCAGCCATTCTGGATGTGTATCATCTTCCTCACACTACCTTGGGAAGATAGGAAAAACAGGATTTTAATGGGAGAGGACACACTTTTTCTATGTAAAATAATCATCTCTACTGGGTTTAAACATTATAGCATCAAAACATATTTGTTGTAGTAAATATAGAAAAAAACAGGTAAGCAGAAAAAGTAAATAACTTGGAAGGACAAATATTGACCTTTTTAAAGGCATTTGGAACGCTGTTGTTTTCAGTATTTGAGGATTTAAATATTGACAGTATTAACTTGTGCTTGAGTTAATTGTAAGCCACAATTAGCAGACTTTAGTTCAATAGCATTTTGGGGTGAGTGAGTTCCCAGCGATCACAGATCAATAGGTTTTATTTCTGTTTTTGTTTGAAAGAAAACCTTATGATGGATTTGATTTTATGTGTGTCTGTGTTTGAGTTTTTTCCCCACTTAAAAGATGTGTTGCTGACTCATTGGAAAAGACCCTGATGCTGGGAAAGATTGAGGGCAGGAGAAGAAGGGGCAGTAGGTTAGATTGGTTGGATAGTGAACATGAGTTTGCACAAACTCTGGGAGATAGTGAAGGACAGGCTCAGTTGTGTCCAACGCTTTGTGACCCCGTGGCCTATGCAGTCCATGGAATTCTCTAGGCCAGAATACTGGAATGGGTAGCTGTTCCCTTCTCCAGGGGATCTTCCCAACCCAGGGATCAGACCCAGGTCTCTCACATTGCAGGCAGATTCTTTACCAGCTGAGCCACAAGGGAAGCCCAAGAATACTGACACGACTTAGTGACTAAACAATAAATGATGTGTTGAGACTTCCCTGGCAGGCCAGTGTGCTTCTGCTGCAGGAGGCACCAGTTTGATCCCTGTTTGGGGAAACAAGATCCCTCATGCCACAGGGTGCAGCCCCCCAAAGAGATGTGTTTGTTTCATCAGCTGGTTAAGTATATATATGGCACAAGTATACATAATGTGTTTTCTGACCTTTGAGTTGGAAGAGACTTGATTTTATCAAGTGTTCTTTACACTTGTAGGTAATCATTAAAAGTGGGTACTGCGAAAGTCTGATAATGAGAATCTGGCTTCTCTTCCATTTGGAAGAGGTGAAAGTGAAGTCGCTCAGTCATGTCCGACTCTTTGCAACCCTGTGGACTGTAGCCCACCAGGCTTCTCCATCCATGGGATTCTCCAGGCAAGAATACTGGAGTGGGTTGCCATTTCCTTCTCCAGGGGATCTTCCCCACCCAGGGATCAGACCCAGAGATCAAACCCAAGTCTCCCGCATTACAGGCAAATGCTTTAACCTCTGAGCCAAATCGTCAATGGTATACGCCTTATCTGCACTAGTGGAGGGTGGTTTGCACACATTTCCCTGACGCGAAATATCCAAATTGCTTCTGGGGCCTTTTGGAATGCATCATGATCTTACAGTAACAGACTCTTTTATCTGGAAGTCCAACCCTCTCATTTTTACAGACCCCTCTGCACCCCACTCAGACAGTACTCCCCTCCCAGTTTTCCTCCAGTACCTTGTCCAGCCTTCCCTTTTGCCCTAATTATGCAGTCACATGATGATGGGAAATTCTTCAGCTGGTCTATATCTTGCTCATCATTGTTGTCATTAGCACTTAGCACAGTGCCTGAAACTTACTAGTTTCTCAATAAATGTTTGTTGAGTGAATGAATGATGAGACAGAGGCCCAGGGTCAGGAAGTGCCCTGCCTCAAATCACAAATCTAGTTAGTAACAACCTTGTGAGACATAGGTTATGATAACATTGTAATTACATCGCAGTGCCTGACACATGTCAGGAGAGGCCAGAATTGGACTGGATCTTGAGATAAAACTCTGGTGACACATTATCTGTGTAAATTTCTAATTAACATGATGATCCACAACATCCAGAGTTGACTCTGAGGTTCATCTTGAGAGGCTTCTTTTGGTACCTTAGTGTTTTGTTTCTTTTGCTAGTACTCTACCAGTAGGAACGATATGTGGGGTGGTGGGAGAATTCCCATCATTGGGAAAGGAAGGGCTTCCCTGGTAGCTCAGCTGGTAAAGAATTGGCCTGCAATGCAGGAGACCTGGGTTCAATCCCTGGGTTGGGAAGATCCCCTGGAGAAGGGAACAACTACCCATTCCAGTATTCTGGCCTGGAGAATTCCACGGGCTGTATAGTCCATGGGGTCACAAAGAGTCAGACACGACCTAGCGACTTTCACTTTACATATGAGAGTGGGTGAAGTCCCTAGTCTACAGAAGGGCAGGGAGACCTCTCCCCTTCCCTGGGGTCCACAGACCCTCAACTATCTTCATGGTCAGTTTTTGTTAGAAATATGTAATCGTTTTTGGAATAGATGGGGGAAGGTTGGTGACAACCCTGTGTGTATGTAATAACCACTTAGATTTGTGACAAGATCAAGGTTTTGCTTTGTTTTAAAGCAGAGAGGGTTGGAGTAGGATGTCAACATGAGAATACCAGATCACTACTGGCTGTGGCCTTTGAGGAGGTCAGAGTGACCCAGGAAATATAATCTGGCCAGTGGCCAGTGGCAACCATCCCTGAGCTCAGCAGTCTTCTGTGATGGTATGCTCCAGGAAATTTGCTCCAAGGAGGGCTCAGGATGCTGACATTGACTGCTTTCCTGAGTGACAGCTGGAATGTGTGTGTGAGTGTGAGAGAGGGAGAGGGAAGGAGGGAGGGGAGGAGAGGGATGAATGGAGAAGTAGGCAGTTTAGAGAAGGTGTGGCCTGGCAGACCTGTTGCAAGTCCTTTTCATTCACTATTTCAAGGTGACGAGGTAGCACCAGAATCACCTAGATGGCCATCGGGAAAGGTGTATAAGATCTGGGCTGGCCCCATAGGTGGGAGTGTACTGATGTGGGCAAGGGTATTGATATGTCTGCCAGCTTCAGCGAGGAGCCACTGTCTTGGTTGCTTATTATGAGCTTGCTGCCTGAGCTCAGTGGGCAGGTGAGGACAGCACCTGGCCAGGCCTCAGGGATGAAACCAACAAACTTTTGTTCCCAAATCTCTGTAGACATTGATGCATATGGAGAACAGGTAGGTTAAGTTATCACTTTTTTTTTTTTTTGGCCACACTACTTGGCTTGTGGGATCTTAGTTGCCTGACCAGGAATAGAACCCAGGCCCAGCAGTGAAAGTGCTGAGTCCTAACCACCAGGCCACCAGGGAATTCCCCCTAGCTCTCACTCTTCTGACTGCGTGTCTCTGTAGAATGGTCATCATTTCTTGTCATGAGTTGGGGTCCATAGCATAGGCTTTATGAGTCAAGAACCCCTTAACATTATTTTCAAGTCTATATGTTTATTTTTTTTCTGGGGAAAAGTTTGTAACAGTTTCTTGAAAGTGACCCATGTGTCAGCAGAGGTTAAGAACTCTTGGCATAGGGGAAGCAGAAGAAATGCCTGCATTTATAGGGGCCTTGCTATTTGCAGGGCAAGGATGTCAGTGAGTGGAGTATGACAGGGTAGGAAGGATCAATTTGGTGGCTCAGGGCTATGGATTAACAGCTGTTGCATCTCCTGATAATGGAACATACCTGAAGGCATGTACTCACATGCGGGTTAGAGGCAGAAACTGACTGAATGAGCAAGGGATAGCTACGGTGCATACAGAGAAATAAATAATGTGAGTCCAAGGGAACCTAGATGGTTGGAATAGAAGAGTCACTGTGGGGAGCTCCCTGAACACAACTGGACTCCAAAGAAGACAGAGTATCACAGTGTTCTCCAGGCTGAGTCTGTTTACAATCCACGAGAGGGTGAGGTCACAAGGAGTTCCAGGGGCCACATAGACTTCAGTTAAGGCTGTCCCCTGGCTGTGGGTGGGGGACCCTCTTCAGCTGTATCATCTGTGGCTATGTCCTAGAAGCTGAAGTTGTACTCTGGCCTTCATTAGCCCTTGGACATAAAGCCTAGTAGATTCATTTCTACTTGATCCTTTTCATGAACCTCAGGTGACCTAGTATTTTTTCCACACCATCCCTGGGACCAGTGTCCTATGTGATTCATTTCTACCTTGAGGCCCCACTGATGAGATGGGATAGTACCATTTCCAGAAACGGAATCTGAGTGGGCAAGAGAAATGTTTTGGGGAGCAGTTGTCTCTAGGGTCCAGAATCCTAAAGAAGAATGGGACATGGTGGGAGTGGGAATTCCCAGGGAGGGGGCTGTAGGTTGGGAAAAGAAAAATGGATCACTTTCAAATCTCTGGGGTTGTTTGACTCAATGTTTTTCTCACTGGCCCAGCTGTAGTTGGGTGTTGCTGAGGCTCTCTCCCAGGGGCTTCCTGGGTAGCCCTAGCGGTAAAGAACCTGCCTGCCAATGCAGGAGATGCATGAGACATGGGTTCGATCCCTGGGTTGGGAAGATCCCTGGAGGAGGTCATGACAGCCAGCTCCAGTATTCTTGTCTGAGAAATCCCATAGACAGAGGAGCCTGCCGGTCTATAGGGTCACAGAGTCAGACATGACTGAAGTGACTTAGCACACAGGCATACACGAGGCTTTCTCTCCTCACCTCCTCCTCCTGGTCATCTCTTGGCTGAGCCTGTGCTCCTTGAACGAGGCAAGCCACTGCAAATCTGTTTCAGGGGAACACATCCCGTTGGCAGCTTTGTTTTACCCTATAGGTGACCTACCGCCTGTGCCAGTTCTGATGCCCCCTTTCCCAGCTGACTTTGCAGGGAGGGCCTTAGAACTGTTGTACTGTCCACTGATTCTCTGTTTTCATGCAGCTGTCGACAGATCCAGTTCATGCTTCATGACTATCATTTGATCTTGTAGGAAGTAAAATACTCCTAGTCACCAGTTTGTTTCCATTCAGGAGCTAATGGCACCTTGTATAAGTGTATCCATTGGGACCATTTCCAGAGGCTCAAATATCAGAAATTCAGCTTGAATTTAGAAATTCAAGCCAAGTTCCTGGGATATCTTTTCTTCAGTCATGCATAAAAGGAATTGAAAAAAAAAATTTCTAAAGTTGCAGAAATGACATCTCTTATTCCTTTTCCTCCTCTTTGAAAATGGGCTGATTATAGTCAACTGTGTTATTGATCTGTAGGCCAGTATGGTGAACACACAAGTTTGTCCTGGGGGATGCTATTATGTGATCGTATGGCAAGGCTTTTAATGTCTTCTTCTTAAAGGAAAGGCAGAGAGTGGAAGCTATGGCCTTGACACTGTTCTTTTATTTGTTTAATGAATGTTTGTTGAATGGTTACAATAGGCTAGGACTGTGGTAGATATCAGGGCTAAAGAGATAAAAGACCCTATCCCAGCTTACAAGAAATGCATGGGCCAGCTGGGGAGACAGAGAAGTGAGTCATTACTGAAATAGAGTGGAGCAATTGCCAGGAAATCTGTGATCAGGGGGCTGGTATCCCAGAGGCAAACCTAAACAGTGTATTTAAAAGCAGAGATATCACTTTGCCAACAAAGTTCCATATAGTTAAAGCTGTGGTTTTTCCAGCAGTCATGTACAGACGTGAGAGTTGGACCGTAAAGAAGGCTGAGTGCTGAAAAATTGCTGCTTTTGAATCGTGGTGCTGGAGAAGACTCTTGAGAGTCCCTTGAACTGCAAGGAGATCAAACCAGTCAATCCTAAAGGAAATCAGTCCTGAATATTCCTTGGAAGGACTGATGCTGAAGCTGAAGCTCCGGTTCCTTGGCCACCTGATGTGAAGAGCAGACTCTTTGGAAAAAATCCTAATGCTGGGAAAGATTGAAGGCAAAAGGAGAAGGGGGCAGCAGAGGTTGAGATGGTTAGAGAGCATCACAGGCTCAAGAGACATGAGTTTGAGCAAACTCTGAGAGATAGTGAAGGACAGGGAAGCCTGGCATGCTGTAGTCCAGGGGGTCACAAGGAGTCAGACATGACTTAGTGGCTGAACAACAGCAATAATCCCTGAGGTAAGATACTGCCTCCTTCGGTGGAAAATCAGTAGCCCCTCACTGTTTTACCAGGGCTGGGGGAGGGGGATTTTCCATGTGGAAAAGTGGATTTTCCAGATAACTAGGCTTATTTTTCTAGGTCCCCAAACTTAAAGCATTAAAAAAATTTGTTTTAATGGAAATAGGTAAAATGTACTCTTTTTTGTTTTTAAGTTCTTAAGCTATAGTTGGTTTATTTTTTAAAAAAAATTTTTGGCTGCACCGTGGGGTTCATGCAGCACCCAACCAGGAATGGAACCTGCGTCCCCTGCAGTGGAAGCTCAGAGTCCAGGGAAGGCCCCTCTTTTTTCCTAAATGGAATATGCTCAGTGAAATTCAGTCTTTTCTCCTTGACTCCAGGCACTGCATGAATGCTAGGTTTGGATTTGGCTGTGTTGCCCAAAATCTCTTATTTTCTCCTCTAAGCCAATTGGCCCTCCTTATGACTTTTTGCAATGTTTCTGCTCCTTCTCTTCTTATCGGACTGATTGTGCTGGTCCTGAGTGCATTTAGTTGACAGTCCCAAGTAGCACTCTCCTTTGTACTTTCAACTTTGTGTTGGTTTAGGAAATCATAAATCCAAATAGGTCAGACTTTTATTTAAAATAACAGTAAGGTGGGATTTCCCTGATGGTCCAGTGATTAAGAATCCACCTTGCAATGCAGAGGACATGGGTTTGACCCCTGGTTAGGGAAGATCCCACATGCAGTGGAGCGACAAAGCCCTTGAGCCACAGCTATTGAGCACGTGCACCTAGAGCCTGTGCTCCAGGACAAGAGAGGTCACAGCAATAAGCCTACACACTGCAACTAGAGAGTAGGCCTCTCGCCACAACTATAGAAAGCCCGTGGGTTGCAACGAACACCCAGCACAGACAAAAATGATACATTAATTAATTTAAAAAGTAAGAATAAGGTGGGAAGTCCTTCCCTGGTGGTACAGTGGCTAGGAATCCGCCTGCCAACTCAGGGGACTTGGGTTTGACCCCTGACCCTGGAAGATTCCGTATGCTATGGGGCAGCTAAAGCCTGTGCGCCGCAACTTCTGAGCCCTTGCTCTAGAGTCAGCAAGCCACAGCTGCTGAGCCTGAATGCGTGAACTACTGAAGCCCGTCCACCTGGAGCCCCTCTGCAACAAGAGAAGCCACCGCAGTGAGAAGCCTGAGCACCACAACGAGAGAGCAGCCCCTTCTTGCTGCAGCAGAGAAAGTCTGGCCTGGCAGCGAAGACCCAGCACAACCAAAAGTAATAAACAAATAATTAAAATTATTTTTAAAAAACGAGTAAGTAGACTATAAGTCAGGACTTGACAGCATCACCTTTGGCCAAAAAGCATAATTGAGTATGTGAACATGGCTACCGAAAGTGCCTCTTTAATTTTCTTTCTGTTGCATTTATATTCACTTGAGGGACATTTCTGGAGAAGGAAATGGCACCCCACTCCAGTACTCTTGCCTAGAGAATTCTGTGGACAGAGGAGCCTGGTGGGTTGCTGTCCATGGGGTCGCACAGAGTCGGACACGACTGAAGCGACTTAGTATGCATGCATGCATTGGAGAAGGAAATGGCAACCCACTCCAGTATTCTTGCATAGAGAATCCCAGGGATGGAGGAGCCTGGTGGGCTGCCGTCTATGGGGTCGCACAGAGTTGGACACGACTGAAGCCATTTAGCAGCAGCAGCAGAGGGACATTTCTGAGTGCCCCAGCTATTTGTCAGTCACTAGACACAGCAATGAACAGGCCATTCCTTGCCCTCAGGGAGAAAAAATGAAGCTAAAAACATAAAATAATAAAGTGTGAGGAACTTCCCTGGTGGTCCAGTGTTTAAGACTCTGCCCTCCCAATGCAGGGAGCACAGGTTCCACCCCTGGTCAGGGAACTAACATGCCACATGGCTTAACAACAACAATTTTTTAAATTTTACAAAAAAAAAAAAATAACAATATGGTGACATTATGGCAGGGAAAGTACAGGATGCTAACATCATCAAAAACTCATGCGTGCTAAGTCACTTCAGTCATGTCTCACTCTGTATTACCCTAGGGACTGTAGCCTGCCAGGCTCCTCTGTCCATGGGATTCTCTAGACAAGAATACTGGGGTGGGTTGCCACGTCCTCCTCCAGGGGATCTTCTCAACTCGGGGATCGAACAGCATTTCTTGTCTCCTGCATTGACAGGAAGGTTCCTTTCCCACTAGCGCCACCTGGGAAGTCCCCAGGGTGCAGGTAGAACATATATGGAAAAGTCAGAAATCTTCATTGGAAGTGACTCTTAAGGAACATGCGAGAAGAATAAGGAGTCAGCCAGAGGAAGGAAGTGGAGCAACGAGATCTCAGAGGAGGAGACATGTGAAGAGAGCTGGAAAGCCAGAGCATGACTGGTTGAAGAACCTGAAGGAAGCCAAGCATGGCTGGAGAGTGAAGGGAGCCAAGGAGAGATGTTGTGCAGAAAAGGGCAGGGGCCAGTGCTTCTGGAGATGGCATCTAGCAGATGAGGGAGCAAGCTTCACAGCAGATGTCTGAGGAACTATTGTAGTCTCAAGATCGATTGAAACATCTGATCCTCCAAATAAATTTTCAGTGGATGTTAAGTCTTATCTAAGTGTCATATGCTTCAGGGAGCCGTTGGATCAGTCAAACTTTGGAGGGAACACACATCAAAAATTAGCTGTATAACATGTGTTAATTCTACTTTATAGTGAAAGAAACATCCATTATGTATTTTATTTATTTTGGGCGTCACTGGGTCTTTGTTGCTGCATGCAGGCTTTTCTCTAGTTATGGCAAGCAGGGGCTACTCTCTGTTGGCGTGCTTAGCTTCTAATTGTGGTGGCTTCTCTTGTTGTGGAGCTTGGGCTCTAGAGCTCAGGTTCAGTACTTGTGGCACACAGGCTTAGTTGCTCCACTGCATGTGGGATCTTCCTAGACCAGGGATTGAACCTGTGTGCCCTGCATTGGCAGGTGGATTCTTAAAAACTGGACCACCAGGGACGTCTGAAATATGTTTATTACAAATTTAAAAAGCATATCCCTTTTATGCTGTGATTTTTCCAGTAGTCATGTATGGATGTGAGAGTTGGGCTATAAAGAAAGTCGAGCACCAAAGAATCGATGCTTTTGAACCATGGTGTTGTAGAAGACTCTTGAGAGTCCCTTGGGCTGCAAGGAGATCCAACCAGTCAATCCTAAAGGAAATCAGTCCTGAATATTCATTGGAAGGACTGATGCTGAAGCTGAAACTCCAATACTTTGGCCACCTGATGGGAAGAATGGACTCATTGGAAAAGACCCTGATGCTGGCAAAGATTGAAGGCAGGAGGAGAAGGGGACAACAGAGGAAGAGATGGCTGGATGGCATCACTGACTCAATGGACATGAGTTTAAGCGAGCTCCAGGAGTTGGTGATGGACAGGGAAGCCTGGCGTGCTGCAGTCCATGGAGTCTCAAAGAGTTGGACATGACTGAACGACTAAACTGAACTGATCCCTTTTATATTTCCTGTATTTGCCGAAATTAGTTCTGAGGCAAAAGTTGATTTAATGTATAACTTTTAAAATTTAATGTAAACTTTTAATTAGATTTTTCATAAATACTTGTTCTAAAACAATAGATATAATTTATTTATTTATTTTAAAAAATATTTTTGGTTGCCCTGCAAAGCTTGTGGAATTTTAGATCCCTGACCAGGGATTAGACTGGGTCCTCTGCAGTGAGATCAAAGAATCTTAGCCACTGGACTACCAGGGAATTCCAAAAATAAATCTTTTTAAAAAAGGAGAGATACAAGAGATCCAGGTTTGATCCCTGGGTCAGGAAGATCCCCTGGAGGAGAAAATGGCACTCCAGTGCCATAATACTCCCGCTCCAGTATTCTTGCCTGGAAAATTCCATAGGAGCCTGGCAAAGAGTTGGACACAACTGCGTGACTGAGCTCATGCTCACACACACACAAAATTTATAGGGACTTCCTTGGTGGTCCAGGGGCCAAGACTCCACTTCCGCTGCAGGAGGCTCAGGTGACCAGCCCCTGATCCGGGAACTAAGATCCCACATGTGTTGGTGTGGCCAAAAATTTTAAAATAGCTGAACTATGTTTGGTAAATATTAAGAGAATTTCTTACTTATATTACTATATATGGAAATAGATATATGAATGTAACATCTAGTTGATTGTGTAGCTATATTTTTCAGCTCCCTTAATGAGGCACTAGTTCTTGAGTTAACCACGGGGAAATTGACCTTTTCTATTATCTTGATTGAATCATGGTTATATGAAGATTAGAAATTGCTGTGGCTTCCCTGGTGGTCCAGTGGTTAAGAATCCACCTTGCAATGCAGGGAACACCAGTTCGACCCCTGGTCTGGGAAGATCCCACATGCCTTGGGGAAACTGAGCCCATGTGCTGCAACTACTGAAGCCTGCTCACCCTAGAATCCATGCTCCACAACAGGAGAGGAGCCCCCACTTGTAGCAACTAGAGAAAGGACACGTGCAGCAATAAGACCCAGCACAGCCAAAAATAAATAAGTTAATTTTTTAAAAAAGAAATTGCTTATAATTGCCTTTCTTAGCCTTTCCACTGGACTCAAAGAAATATTTTATTTTGCCCATATTTACATTCTTATAAAGGGGAAAGCCTTCTATCTGCGGTAGATTATTGCTTTTGATGGTCCCTAATGAATCCTGCCTCTCAGTATTCTTGCCTCTGTGTAACTCCCTATCAGCCTTGGGCTCTGCATCCCACAAACCTGGGAGGATAAGCACCTGAGCACTGGGGCACACCCTCTTGGAACACTGTCCCAGATCAGCGTCTAGTCTACTGGAGGTTGGGAGGTCATGAGAAGAGCTGAGACTCCCTGCTCAGCACCAACTGCCAGACTTGTGAATGAGGCCAACTTGGAATGAATTTCCAGCTGTGCCAGCCATTTGTAATAGCCCAAGTGAGCCAGAGGAGACCAGTAAAAGAACTTTCCAGTCAATTCACAGAATCAGGAGAAACGATAAATCAAGATTTTATGCCTCTACGTTTTGCAATGAGTTTTTATGCAATCTGTAAATAATAGAAACAATGTCTTTTTACTGTGTTCAAGTTTAACCTTATAAAGGCAGGCTAGGATAAAATTATGAACAACACTTAGAATGTTTTACTTTGTAAATTGCTCTGTGGGAGATGGAAAAATTTTTATGCATGGAAGGGAAGGGCTTATTTTGATCTGTTGGTAAACTTTAATATAAATTAAAATCCACCAGGTCTTCTTCCAGTTTGAAAATTGTGGGATCATGTGATTATAAATGTTACAGGGTACACTAGAAATTTCATCAAGATATTTTTCTCATAAAGTAATGGATTCTTGGGACTTCCCTGGTGCTCTAGTGGTTAAGATTCCGTGCTCCCAATGCAGAGGGCACAGGTTTGATACCTGGTCGGGGAACTTGATCTCATATGCTGCAACTGAACATTCTGCACATTGCAACTAAAAGATCCTACGTGCCGCAGTGAAGACTGAAGATCCCGTTGGCACAGCCAAATTAGTTAATTAAGTAATTTTAAATTAATTAGTTAATTAATTTTAAAAAGTAATGGATTCTCACTAAAGAAAAATGAAAAAGACTAAAAATTATAAAAATAAAAAATAAATCAAGCATTATCCCACAATCCAGACATCTGTTGGCAATCATTTTGCTGTATTTTTTTCTCGGCAATTTTTCTGTGTTCCATTTAATATTTTTTCATGTTTAAATCAGGCTGAGGGGAGGTGAGTGTGGATATAAAACGGTGGCATGAGAGAGTCATGGGCTGTTGTTACAATGAAGTGTCATGTTTATGGTGGTGGTTATGTTAAGGTATACATGTTGTAAAATTGCACAGGGCCACACACACTTACATTCACTAACTGTATATATATAGTTTTCTATAAGTCTGCATACAGTCTGTGGATTGTGCCAATGTCAATTTCCTGGTTATGATATTGTACTATAGTTATGCAAGATGTTAACCCAAGGCTGGGTGCATGAGAGCATGCTAAGTAAGTCGCTTCAGTCGTGTCCAACTCTATATGACCTTATGGACTGTAGCCTGCCAGGCTCTTCTGTCCATGGGGATTCTCCAGGCAAGGGAATCTTCCCAACTCAGGGGTCCAACCCATGTCTCTTACATCTCCTGCATTTGCAGGCAGGGTCTATACCACTAGCGCCACCTGGGAAGCCCTGTGGCTGGGTAGGGTGTGTCAAAGACCTCACTGTGTGTTTCTTTGCACTTTTCTGTGAATTTATCATTTCACACTTAAAAAAAATCAGTGTGTAGCTAGGATTTTGTATCCTGTCTTTATATTTTCATTTTTAACACAAAATGTCCACATTTCATACCCACATCTCTTGATTACTATAAAAAATGAACCAAAAAAATCTGTCTTATTATAGAGTTAACTGCTAAGGAATAGGGTGCATTTCCAAAACACCTTTATTTGTTGGAACTTAATTATTGCAAGAATGCCAAAGCATTTTGTGGACTACATGGGGTTGTGTTTGATAGTTTAGAAAAGGAAATTACATGAAAAAATACAATTGTAACACTAACAAAGTATTGTGAAGTTGTGCATCTAGTGTGCTGCAGACAGAAAGGGGAATATTGTGTTTGAGCTCCCGGAGGAGGCCCGCCTGGGCCTGGCCAGGAATGATCTGAGGGCTTGGGGGGAGGGAAGGAAGCTGGGCTTGGCTACTGAGCAGAACTGGTCTGGGGCAGCTTAGGGTGGGGCAGTCTCTGGCTCCTGAGAAAAAAAAATGATAAAGAGCAGGCGTCAGTGTACCAGCAACGGCATTTAAGAATCCACTTTCAGAAAGAAGTGGCAGGACATAGACAAGAGATTTGATATCAGATTTGCCTAATATTGGTTGCAAAAAAAGTTAGGGAACAGGAGGGAATAGAAAGCAGGGGGTGGACAAGGCAATTGCAGTGAAAGCAAAAATAAACCCCTGGGACTGAATCAGACCTTTGTATAGCAGAGGAAAGCATAAACAAAACAAAAAGACACCCTGTGGAATGGGAGCAAGTATTTACAAATGACGTGACTGACAAGCGCCTTATTTCCCAAATATACGAACAGTTCATACCACTCTATCAAAAAAGCAAACAAACTAATTTTTCAAATGGGCAGAAGACCTTAATTTCTCCGAAGAAGACATCTATAGGGCCATTAGGAAAGTGAAAAGGTGCTCAACATCGATAATTACTAGGGAAATTCAAATAAAAACTGCAATGAAGTACCACCCCAGACTGGTCAGAATGGCCATCACTGAAAAGTCTACAGGGGAGACTTTTCTGGTGGTCCAGTGGTTAGGAATCTGATTGCCAGTGCAGGGGACATGGGTTTGATCCCACATGCTGTGGAGCAGCAAAGTCCATACGACACAACTGCTGAAGCCCAAGTGCTCTCTACTAGGCCCACCCACTGCAACTACTGAGTCTGCATGCTATTGAGTTCAAGGGCTGCACCTACTGAAGCCCAAACACCTAAAGCCTGTGCTCAGCAACAAGAGAAGCCACTGCTGTGAGAAGCTTATGAACCACAACGAAGAGTATCCCATGCTCACTGCACTAGACAAATTCTGTGCACAGCAATGAAAACCCAGCACAGCCATAAATAAATGATAATTAAAAAATATAAAAGTTTACAGGGACTTCCCTGGTGGTCTAGTGGCTAAGACTATGCACTCTCAATGCAGGGGGCCTGGGTTTGATTCCTGGTCAGGGAGCTGCAAGCTTGTGTGCCGAAGATCTTATGGGCTGCAACCTGATGCAGCCAAAAAAAAAAAAAAAGTCTACAAATAAATGTTGGAAAGGGTGTGGAGAAAAAGGGACTCTCTTACACTGTTGGTGGGAATGTAAATTGGTGCAGCCACTATGGAAAATAGTATGGAATTTCCTTAGAAAAACTAAAAACAGAGTTGCCATGTGACCCAGAAATCCCACTTCTGGACATATATCTGGAGAAAACTCTTAATTAAAAAAGATACACACACCCCAGTGTTCATTGCAGCACTATTTACAGTAGCCAAGACACGGAAGCAACCTAAATGACCATCATCAGGCAAATGGATAAAGAAAATATGGTACATGTATACAATGGAATACTGCTGAGTCATAAAAATCAATAAAATTATGCCATTTGCAGCAACATGGATGGACCTCGAGATGATCATACTAAGTGAAGCAAGTCAGAAAAAGACCATATAATATCACTTTACGTGGAATCTATAATGTGACACAGGGGCTTCCCTGGTGGCTCAGTGGTAAACAATCGCGTACCAGTGCAGGAAATACAGGTTCGATCCCTGATGCAGGAAGATCCCACATGCCCCGGAGCACCAAGCCTGTGCCCCACAACTGCTGAGTCTGTGCTCTAGAACCTGTGCTCCCAAACAAGAGAAGCCACCACAGTGAGAAGCCTGCACACCGCTAGTAGAGGAAAGCCCATGCACCGGTGAAGACCCAGCACAGCCCCAAATCAATAAAATTATTAAAAATAAAATATGACACAAATGGACTTATGTATGAAACAGAGGCAGACCCATAGACTTAGAAAGCAAACTTATGGTTACCCAAGAGGAAAGGGGGTGGGAGAGGGGTAAATTAAGAGTTTGGAATTGACAGAAACAAACTACTATGTATAAAATAGTTAAACTTTGTCCTGTTGTATAGCAGAGGGAACTATATGCAACATCCTGTAATAAATAATAATGGGGATAAAAAAGAAAGCAGGAGGTGGGGGTGAGGGTCATTTGGGGGGAAAAGTCTAGAAAGGGCAGGCTGGTGGCTGGAGCTTCGCAGCTGGCCTTCAAGGGCTCCTCTTTGCTTTGAGAATAAAGTCCGAACTCTACATGGCATAAAAGGCCCTACGTGACTGGCCTGGTCTTGGAATATCTCCCTGACCTGGTCTCCCATTGCTTCCCCAAATGTACCTCTGCATCTTTGCAGCTTCCAAACCCACGGTCCTGTTTTGGGGCCTCCCTCCTCTCCCAGGCGTTCTTCCCGGTGCTTACCATGATTTTCCCTGTGGACGTCAGTGCCTTAACTGCTCCCTTCGCGTAAAAGACCCCGGCTGGTTTCTCTCTGTGAAGCCTACTATCATACCTGGGTTGGGCCACAAACTCCTTTCTCTGTCTGGTCTCCCCTCAGCCCTAAATGGGGCTTCTCAAGCGCTTCAGTGGTGAAGAATCCACCTGCCAAGCAGGAGACGTGGGTTCAATCCCTTCACTGGGAAGATCCCCTAGAGAAGGAAATGGCTACCCACTCCAGTATTCTTGCCTGGAGAATTCCATGGACAGAGGAGCCTGGCGGGCTACAGTCCATGGGGTCGCAGAGAGTTGAACTGAGCACGCACGCCATGCCATATATGCAGTCCTAGGTGAGCCCTGGTGGCCTCATTTGCCTGTTGCAAGTGTCCCCTCTAAACTACTGATGGGAGAGGAATGGCTGAGCTTCAGAGGAGAGTGAGCTACACCTCACACTCCCCTGCCCAGACTGGGCCTTTGCATATGCCAGCCCTCCTGCCCTCTCCTACATCTCCACTTGGGAAGCTTTTCCTCAGAGTTCAAGACCCTGTCAACAATTGTTCCTCTGTAGGACTCCCACACTGACCTCCCACAGCCTCTCCTTCTTGCAAATATTCAACAGATATTTATTGAGCATACACTGTTGTGATCCTACTGATATTTGCTTACCATCTAGACTGTCACTTTCTGTGTAGATGTCTCGGGCTGCGAATTTTTTGAGATTCTAAGCACCTTAGTTTATTCATCTAGGTATCCCCAGTTCCTGGAAAGGGTTTGGGTGCATGGTACACCTCTAATAGATTTGTTTTTTAAAAAATAAATAACCTGGAGTCCAGGGGCTAAGACTCTGCGCTCCCAGGGCAGGGGGCCTGGGTTGGATCGTTGGTTAGGGAACTAGGTTCCACATGCCACAACTGAAGATCTCGCAGGCCACAATGAAGACCCAGAGCAAATAAATATTTTTTAAAAATAAAAATGAATAAACTTTATTATACAGGAAAATTATTTTCAAGAAATTCCTAACAGTCCTTAAGGCTAGAAGGTAGATTTAAGGTCACCTCATCCATCTCCTGGCATCCATCCATTCCAAGCAAGTCATCGTGCAGAATCTACTTGACCAAGTTCACTGCAGGGGAACTCACGGTCCGCGTGGCCACTTGCTCCACTCGAGGGTAGTGTTGATCATGGAGAAGTTCCCCTGCTGTGAAGCTGGGTCCTGCCCCTCTGTGGTTCCCTCCACTGTTCCTTACTCTTCTTCCTGGAGTATCACAGAATGAGACCCTTCCTCTTGCCGCTGACAGCCCATCATATATTTGACATTCATCACATCTGTCTTTTCTTTCCAGGTACAGAAAAACCACTTACTAGCCATGTGACTCTGAGCTTCACTTTCTTCTGAGCTTCAGTTTCCTTGTTTGTAAAATTGGGCTAATATCTATCTATATGGCTGTCAAAATTAAATGAGCTCATAAATGTAAAGTGTGTAAACTAGTGCTTGTGTGTGTGTGTGCTCAGTCGCTCAGTCGTGTCCAGCTCTTTGCGACCCCATGGACTGTAGCCTGCCAGGCTCTTCTGTCCATGGGATTCTCCAGGCAAGAATACTGGAGTGGGTTGTCATGCCCTCCTCCAGGGGATCTTCCCAACCCAGCGATTGAACCCAGGTCTCCCACATTGCAGGCAGATTCTTTACCATCTGAGCCACCAGGGAAGCCTAAGAATATTGGAGTGGGCAGCCTATCCCTTCTCCAGGGGAACTTCCTGACTGAGGAATCAAACTGGGGTCTCCTGTATTGTAGGCAGATTCTTTACCAGCTTAGCCACCAGGGAAGCCCAGAATAGTGCTTAGTGTATATTAAATGTTCAATACTGATTCCAATTTTAGTTTGTATTACATTTTACATTCAGCACTTAAAATTGAACAACTTATATTTGAGACAGTTAATTAAAATACATGATGACATACAAAAATTATATTATTAATATTTTACGAATATGTAATAAAATCACATTATATATTGCCCACTCCTGATAAGAGCTTCCCTGGTGGCTCAGAGGGTAAAGCATCTGCCTGCAATGTGGGAGACCTGGGTTCGATCCCTGGGTCGGGAAGATCCCCAGAGAAGGAAATGGCAACTCACTCTGGTACTCTTGCCTAGAAAATCCCATGGACGGAGAAGCCTGGTAGGCTACAGTCCATGGGGTCGCAAAGAGTCAGACACGACTGAGTGACTTCACTTGCACTTTCTTTCACTCCTGATAAAATTGGAAACCCCCTCAGGTAGGGTCCATTGTGAAGTTTAATGGGCAACTTGGTCTGTATTTTTTAAATTATTTATTTATTTATTTATTTTTCGCTGCACTGGGTCTTCATTGCTGCAGGAGGCCTTTCTCTAGTGGCAGTGAACAGGGGCTACTCTCTAGCTGGAGTGTACAGGCTTCTCACTGCGGTAGCCTCTCTTGTTGCAGAGCTCAGTAGTCATGGCATGCAGGCTTAGGTACCCCATGTTATGTGGGATCTTCCTGGACCAGGGATCGAACTGGTATGCCCTGCATTGCAAGGCAGATTCTTAACCACTGGGCCACCAGAGAAGCCCAGTCTCTATTTTTAATAAATGCTTGCTCAATTATGAACAAATGTCTACTAGGTCTGAACTCAGCCCTGATCACTCACATATACTGCCTTGAGATTTTCCAATCATTCTCTATGGTGTTCTTAAATTTAGGGTGACCAGCTGTCCTGGTTTTCCCAGAAATGAGGAAATATGGAAATTTAGTTTTAAAACTGAATCTGAAGGGGGTTCCCGGGACTCAAGACTTTCAGTGCCAAAACCGGGATGAATTGGTCACCCTACTAATAATTCAGTGCCCCTGGATTTGAGGATTGAGGGTTAGTGAGAACTACCTACTTCTGGATTCCACGACCAAGGTCACCACTACAGCAATGCCACAGACATGTAGATGGTGTTTCCAGTATGGTCTCACAGCGGTATTAGACCTTGATTGACAGAGCCTGCAGCTGTGCAAGAAAATTTTATCATTTCACACTGTAGTGGTCAGGCCATATGTAATTTAAACTTATACATGATGGATTAATAAATCAGCGTGTCAATTTAAATGCTCTTGTGACTTTTCTAGGGCAGCCCCTTACCTGCTTCAGATCCTCAAGAGGGATTGGAGAGTGAGCAAGTGGTGGTGGGGGGGAGCGGTGTGGGCATTACAGGAGGGAGGATTGTGTGTTGGATTTTAGTTGCTCAATCCTGTCTGACTCTTTTGCAACCCATGGACTGTAGCCCACCAGGCTCCTCTGTCCATGGGAAAGAAAGAATACTGGAATGTGTTGCCATTTCCTTCTCCGGGGGATCTTCCTAACCCAGGTATTGAACCCGAATCTCCTGCATTACAGGCAGGTTCTTTACCTCTGAGCCACTGGAGAAGCCCTCTGTGTTGGATTTTAACTGCCTCTCTAGGGCAGAGTGCCCATTTCCAGGGATTTCTAGAATACCTGTGTCTGGTGGAGACCATGAATAAGGCTTGCTAGACTGACTCACCAACTCTGTGCAGCGACTCTGCTCACCTGCCCATCCTTGAGTTCATCACCTCCTGGTTTCATCTCAACACACTTTTGGAAGTTACAATCTCAACGTTTCACTCTATTTTTATTTTTTAAGGAATGTATTTATTTTTTTGGCTGTGCTGGGTCTTTATTGCAGCCCATGGGCTCTTAGTTGTGGCCCGTGGACTTCTGTCTAGTTGCAGCGCATGTGGGCTCATTTGCCCCAAGGCATGTGGGATCTTAATTCCCTGACCAGGGATTGAACCTGCTGCATCCCCTGCACTGGAAGACAATTCTTCACCACTGGACCACAAGGGAAGTCCCTCAGTCTGTTTTTAAAGTGCTTCCTACTGCTAGATCTCTGTCTCAGGCACATTTAAAGGTCCCCGTGGTCACATCACACTGAAGTGTTCTGGAAAAATTACCTTTAAATGGCTCATCTTTGAACTTCCCTGATGGTTCAGTTGTTAAGAATCTGCCTGCCAATACAGGGTACACAGGTTCAGTCCCTGGTCTGGGAAAATTCCACATGCCACAGAGCAACTAAACCCCTGGGTTGCAATGACTGAAGCCCTAGAGCCCGTGCTCTAGGAAAAGCACAGGAGAAGCCACCACAAGAAGTCCGCTTGCTGAAACTAGAGTAGTCTCCGCTCACCGCAGCAAGAGAAAGCCCACACACAGCAACGAAGACCCAGCACAGCCAAAAAATAAATGCTTAAATAAAATAAATTGTTCATTTTCTCTGATTTGCTTAGTCCAGAAGCGGTTCCTGTTCCAGGCTTGAGCATTCTGCTCGCTCCAGCTCCTCCGAAACAGTCCTGTCGCTCATAAGGGACAGTCATTTCTGTGGCTGGCAGGCTCTCAGACCACAGGGATTTTTCTCACCGGCACCACCTGCTGCCCTGATCCCAGAGGCCTCCCTCCCTTTCCACCTGGCCTCCTCGCTGCCCTCTGGTTGACACACTTTGGGGTTTGCTGCTGGCCAAGAACAGGGAGGGGTTGGGCTGGTGTGGGGTGATGGGTGATCTGGAAATAGCCTTGGGGGAGGGGCCCAGCTCTGAAGCTGGCATTGAGGTGTTAGTCTGTGCTGAGACACTCAGCAGTCAGAAAAAGGAGGCATCTTTGTTAAGTCCAGTTCCCCCTCCTGAGGAGGTTATTCACCCCTCTGGGTCGGTAGCTAGTAATATCCACATACAACTTCGACTCCAGATTCCCTAGGTATTCCCTCCCTCCTGGGCTCCATACTCTTTAGGCTCTCAAAGGAGGGTTCTGGGATGGTTGTGGCCTGGAGGGGGGCCAGCTGGCTCTTCACATACAGCAGCCTCACCACATCTGCCAGCTAGCTCATGATCCCCTACTCAGCACCAGCCAGTCATGCAGATGCCCCAGGAGATGAAAGGCAGGTCATCAGTGGCAAGGGTGGGAGCAACACAAGGTATCCAGGGTGCAGGGGTCAGAGGTAGAGCTGAGAAGGGACCTGGTGCCCATTGGTTTTTCCTAGTCATCTTCTTCCCTCCTGGATGAACAGGCAGCTGGCTGACAACAAGGCTGGCTCTCCTGAGTCTACCACCTACAGACCCTGGCAACCAAAAGTGACAGGCTCATGCTTTGACAGTGGTGGTGACAGGCTTTGATGTGTTCAGCCTCCCTGCCACCCTCAGGCAGCCCAGGGCCTGGCTTGTGACCGTGCATTCTCAGCCCATCAGTCCTTTAAGTGTCCCCTTTGTTTATGAAGGTCTGCCCTGTGTGTTGCTCACTTTGTTTACATCCAGAGCTTTATGAAAGATACATTGGTTCATGAAAGGAAAAGTGTGTCCCCAGGCTAACAGGGAGCAAGAGGGATAAAAGTCCTAGTTCACCCTAAGTGAAGGGGACTGTTCAGCCTTCATGCAGAGTTGGAGGGACTTTCTTGGGCTGGTGCTTCATCTGCTTGCTGAGCCCTGCCAGTACCATCCTTCCCATCTATAGGGCCTGGGTTCTCTGGGTTTGGCCCCAGACATCCTGGTGGTGAGGCAAAGAAGACTGCCCTGACCGGGGTGATAGGGATGCTTGGTGGGTTTACCTGCTGCCTGCTGAGGCCGACACCCCCTCCCTCCCTGGACTCCACCTGCCCAATATGCACAGGTGTTCCAGGTCCCCACATCCTGTGACAACCGTGGACCCATCCCATGGCTCCAAGACCCCAGAAATGGGACTCTTCTACACCAGCCCAGGAAGGTATCACAAAAGCAGGACGTGCGATGGTTAGGAACACCTATGCCAGGCAGTCAAACCAGGGTTTGACTCTAACTCTACTCTTCACCAGCTGGGCAACTGGGTAAATTAATCACTCAGCCTGTTTCCTCATTTACAAAACGGGGTTAATAACATTTACTACTTCATAGGGCTGTCCTGAGGATTAAACAAAATAATGCAGAGCACCTGGCACAGGGTCCACATGCATGTAAAAGTTACTACAACCCTCACCTAAGAGGGGCCCTGACAATCCATCAGTCTATGGACAACCTGCTTTGTCCTTTTGATGCTGAGGACTTAGGCCACTGTGTATTGACTACTTCCCTGCAATCTTGTACCAGAAGTAGAAGGCTCTGGGACTTCCCCTGTTGTCCAGTGCTAAGACTCCATGCTCCCAATGCAGGGGACCTGGGTTCAATCCCTGGTCAGGGAACTAGATCCCACCTACCTCAACTAAGAGTTTGCATGCTGCAACTAAAGATCCACAGCAAATTAATTAATTAAAAAGAAAAAGGCAACTCTGGCCTTTGAAATAACCGAATTTTGGCACCTTAGATATGGGTCTACTTTTGGCCCTGCTTCCAGTCCAGGCTTTGGATTTGGTTTCCTGATTTGATCATCCTAGACTCCACTTGCTTGACCAGGGCTTTCCAGGACTGGCTTTCTGTCACTGCCCTGCCTGCAAGATTAAAGGCATTTGGGCTGACTCTACTGCCTGTCCAGGGCTTGGTGGCGGGGGTGGTGGCCGCAGGCCTGCTGCTGTGATGACCAATGGGACATTGAGATGTGGGAATGTGAAACTGGTGAATGGTCACCATATGGGGAGGTGGCGGGTGGGAGGAACTGGGATACAGAGTGTCAGGAGAGCAAGGCAGTGTTTGTGGGCCTGTTTGCCCTGAAAAGGAATGTCTCAGGTGAGTCAGCCCACCCATGTTCTCCAGTACTAAGCAGGGGAGGGAAAAGCTAGAGGAGGCCATTTGCTTAGAGTTGAAGGTGTAGGAAGTAGAGCAAGACCCCATCAGAATGATGGAGAAAGAACAGGCACCCCCCCTCTTCCAGTTCCCCAAGACTTCAAAGTCCAGTGACTTGATTTACATCCAGTGCTTTATTAAACATAAACAGTCTCACAAGGAGATTACATGTGGCCTCAGGTCAACAGAGAGTATGGGTAAGTGTGTTGGTAAGAAAGAGGTGCGAGGTCCCTGATCTGTGCTCTGAGGGGTGGTCAGTCAGGCGGGGCCTGGGCCAACCAGTAAGGCAGATGAGGGTCCCTGTCCGGAGGACTCACTGCTCCTGGGTGCCCCAGGAGATGTAGTCTGGCCTTGTGGCTGCATGGTACTCATCGATGAGCTGCTGCACAATCTCCCTGGATGTGTCCAGCTCGTCAAAGTTCTCCTTGAAGATGTCCTCCTTGCGGAACTGCTCCAGGAAGGCCTCCCGCTTCCGCAGCTTGTCGTACTGGCGACAGGTCCGCTCGAAGAGCTTAGGGTATACAAAAAGGACTTAGGGTAGAGAGGGGTCACGGAGAACTTCAAGGAACCATGTGGCCCAGAAAGCCAGGGAACCAAGGCTGGGCTATCCCCACAGTAAAAAAGCCAGAAGCAGGGGCAGCAGGGTTGTAGAGAGATAAGGAACTACCATAAAGATGACTATGGGGCTCACCGAGGAGATGCTGGTGTGGTTGGCCATCATGAGCCCACTGACCCTGTGGGCAGAAGGCAGGTAGGGCGACTTCCTAGACAGGGCCACCTGGATGCTGGCGGGGCCCCAGGGGATGAAGTTGGCCAGCTTCCGTTCCCGGATCCTCTGCAGGCTCTTGTGCACCTGGGGTGGGCACAGGAATGGTGGTGGTAGCCTCTCCTCTACCCCTATGGGCTCCGGGGGTAGGACAAAGGGGCTTCACCTACCTGGGTGGGGTCCACCTCCCCCTGGATGATGTTGAGGATGGCGATGTAGCAGTGGTTGGTCTGGCGATCCCGGCCTGTGGACACCATCACGTTCTTGGGCTGCAGCAGTCGCCTCATGACATCCAGGACCGTGGTCTTTCTCACGCTGGCCACCTGGGGGGAGAGTAGCCACAGGGCAGCCCGGCACTCAGGGCAGAGGAGAGAGACGCATGGACAGAGAGCACGAGGTGACGCACGGCCCCATCAGACGCAGGGGAGCCTGGTCTCTGGGGAGTGTCCTTAGACTCAGGTCCTCACTGAGGCATCAGAGATCTCAGTCCCCCCGAGCTCAGCTAACTCATGCCCTTGTGCAGGAGCATCAGCAGACTCCATACAGCCCGGGTCCTGCAGGGCGCCACAGGCAGGGGGAGTGGAGAGCAAGTCAGCCAGGAAGCAGGGCCTCCAGGTGCAGCAGAGAGAAGGGAAAGGCTGGTCAGGGCCTGCTGGGCCTGAGGGCTGCTCTTACCGACTGGTCCGTGGTGAGGGGGGTGTAACCAGTCATGAGGAAGTGGAGCCGTGGCGTGGGAATGAGTGAAGCGATGAGGCCGATGAGGTCATTGTTCATGTAGCCGGGGTAGCGCAGGGTGGTGGTGCTGGCTGACATGATGGTGGACACCTGGGGACAGCATGTCGAGTCATGGGCCTTGTCCTGGGGGCCTCCCTTCCTTAGATGGTGCTTCGGGAAGGAGGGAGTCCAGGAGCAGGGGGCTCACCAGCTGGTTGATCTGGGAGAATGAGGGATTCTGGATGTGCAGGCGGTCTGTGGCAATCCGGTTCAGGGCTGTGTTGTCCAGCACCACCTGGGGGGACAGAAGAGAGTGTCAGACTTAGGAGGACAGAAAGTACAGGAGCTCTGCCTGAGTCTGGGCTATGACGGTTTCATTTCCCTGGTGCTTCATGGCCAGAAAGACCCATCCAAAAGAGACTTGAACAAGACTGGGGCACGGGAAGGTTCAAAATGGGACTTTTAAAAATGCATGAAAAGATGAAATAAACAGGGGGTTGGGACTGGAGTAAGGGAGACTCCAGGACTCACCACACAGTCGGCGTTCTGGGTCAGCCTCTTGAGCGTGAGCAGTGAGTTGTAGGGCTGGACCACCACATCGCTCATCTCATCCTGGTTCGGAAACACTGAGTATGTCTGCACCAGCTTCTTGGGGTACCTAGTGATGTTTGAGAAAGGATGGTCAAGGGCAACAGACTAGAGGCTTGGTAAACTTGGGGCTTCTAATGATTGTCAGGATGGGGAAATTGGGGTTCGGGTCATAGGACAGCAGAGAAGGGAGACTTGGCTTTTGGCAGTCTGTAACCCAAAAGGTGGGAAGGGCAGAGAGACATCTTAGGACCTAGAGTTTTAACTCCAAATTAGGCTTACTCCCTGAATCTTCATCAAAGATCAGGATTCTAGACTCTGGTTCCAACCACGAGGAGTGTGATTGGGTTCCTGATCATTGTACCTTTCCTTCCTCAATACAGCAGGGAACGGAAGGGTCCTTTCCTGCTCCAGTGAATGGGAAGGTTTTATCTGGAGGGCCTCCCAGTCACCTGGGAAACCAAATCCTCTCTGTCCTTCAAAACAGACTTACCTGTCATTGAGCCGTTCTAAGAGGTAGGAGCCCAGGCCAGAGCCTGTTCCCCCAGCGATGGAGTGACACAGCACGAAGCCCTGCATGGGGAAGGGGCGGTCAGTATCTAGGTTTCAAGTGGCAGGATTTCCAATTTTACCCATCTCATAACTTCCTGGACTCCTATCTTCCCAGGACCTCTCCTCCACTCCCCCACCCCCCCCCACACAGATTAGCAGACTCTTCGTTATTTCCAACAAGGCCCTGTGGCTTCTGTCCAGTGCAAAGGTTGCACGGGGAGGGTCCCACACCTAACAGACGGCTTCTAAAGGGTGCTGCCTAGCAGTCCCCTGCTGGCTGTCACCGGCATTCCTAAGATGCTCACCTCTAGGCTGTCGCTGCCATCTGCCTCCCGGTCTATGATGTCGAAAATGTCCTCGTGGATCTTCTCTCCCTGTACAGACATGGAGGGCATCAGAGTGGGGCAGGACTAAGCGACAAGACTAAGGGCAGGACTTTGGCCTCGGAATAGCCACCCTCCATTCTCCTTATAGTACCTAAAAGTCCTTTTCGGAACACAGTGGTCCTGCTTTTTGTTTGCACTGAAAGGTAGTACAGCCTGGTGGTTACGAGCAGAGTCTCTACATCCAGACTGCCTGAATGCCTGTATTAGCTCTAGGTCTAGTTAGTCGGGTGACTCTGGGCGTGCTACTTCATCTCTCTATACCTCAGTTTCCTCATCTGTACAATGAAGGCACTAATACAGGTCCACAGTGCCTCATCTAAAATTCTTGGGGCATTATGTTTCAGAATTCAGATATTTCAGATTCTAGGAGGGCTACATGGTGTGTATAACACAAGCCAAGTAGAACATCAGTGGGGCAGGGTTCTGAGCGGTGCTAACCAAATACATTAATATTTCTTTAGTGAAAGGAATGAGAAGTGGCAGCAAGTTGAACAGAAGCTATAAACTAGCTTATCTCTATTGAGATTTGGTTTTGCTGCTAAATGAGTAGTTATAAACCCTCTTTTGGTTTCAGAGTTTTCTGGGTTCCGGAAACCTACAGAGACTGGACCTGTAGTACCTACCTCTAGGATCCTTGGAAGGTCTGGGTAAGTTAATTTATGTAAAACACTAACAATGGCCTGGCATCCGGCATGAGCCAAGTGCAGTCTCTTATGACCATTACATAGTTCGCTCAGAACCCCCTCAGTCACATCTCTCTCTCCACTCATATATTCTCCATCTGGTTTATCTTCTCTTTAGGAAGTCATAGGGCCAGTCCCCATGCAGGAGTGGAGTTCTTCTGCCAGGGAACAGCAAATGACCTGGGAGAATCCACTGGCCCAGTTGTTGCCAGCTCCTCCTCCATGCTCTGACAGGTAGATGTTCTCTGGGTTGTAGAGCTTGGCATAAGGGGAGTTGAGAATGGAGTGGATCACCCTGGGCTCCAGGTCCAGCAGCACTGCCCTCGGGATGTAGTGCTCATCGTCTGCCTGTAAAGGGGAGTTTAGGATGGGCCCAGTCAGCTCGGGCCTGCCCAGTCCTC
This sequence comes from Budorcas taxicolor, assembly GCF_023091745.1. Lineage (NCBI taxonomy): Eukaryota > Metazoa > Chordata > Mammalia > Artiodactyla > Bovidae > Budorcas > Budorcas taxicolor. The sequence goes on along the minus strand of NC_068928.1, from coordinate 42,333,883 downwards.
CAGTCCTCCCAACCCTGGTCCTGCCTCCCTCCCTCTTCAAGCCAGCCTCCCTGGCTCCTCTGCCCAGTGGGCTTCCCAGTACCAAGCCACTGCCCTTCCCTTCAGAACCCCTGGGCCACTACCGGCCCTGGCTAAGTCCCTGGGGGCACCTGGTAGAAAAAGACGTCCTTGCGATCAGTGCCCTCGGTGGCGAACTCCTCCACGATGCCCTCGGGGCTGATACCATGCTCGGCGCACAGCTGTTTCCAGAACTCGAACCCAACTGACGGGAGGAACGAGGGCGGGAAGAAAGAGGATATCTGGGTCTGGGCAGGTTCCAACTAGGAGCTGGGGGACTCAATGCCTGGGTCCAGCGATAGGAAGTCAAGCTTCGGGAGTCTCTCGTGTCAGAGGAAAGGGCAGTATATCAGCGACTGGGCAGAGGAGGGCCCCTTGGGGTTGAGCAGCTGGATACTGGGTCAGGCATGTCCCACCTTTCGGAGAACTACGATTCTGGGAAGGGCAGATGGAGTTCAGGATCCCACAGCGAGATCCCGTAGAACCTAAGAAACCCTGGCTAGTGGAGGGGCCGGAAGTTCGCTCACTCTGATTGCCGCACTGGCCCAGCTGTAGGGTGATGATCTCCCTCGGCATCTCTCCTCTGGCAGCTGCGTTGCAGCCGCTCTCTACAGCAAAGCTACCGCTCTCGCCACAGAAAAGCTGCCTCTCCCGCCAGCAAAGCCGCCGCTCGCTAGCCCGTTGCACTGCGCATACGCCAAAACTTGCCCCGCCCCCAAACTTCCTCTGTTCCAATGAAAATTGAGTTCTGGCGAGGGCACTTCCTTACTCGTTCGGCTTCAGCCCTGCAGACTGCGCGTGCGCAGCTCCTGATTGGGGCGCCGGGGACGTAATTTTGACGCAGTGTTCTTTCTGGGATGTACGCGACCAAGGGCCTTCGCGCAGGCGCGTGTGGAGGGATGCAGCCTCCCTCGCCGTTTGGCGCATCTGCGCAGTTGATATTATTGTGACTGTCGGGCCGTGGCCCCGGATGTTGTGGCTGCCGGGGGGAGATGGCGGAGGCAGAGGGGGTGGCCGTGGCCCCAGGCCCAGCCTCCGGTCAGACTTTCAAGGGTCGCCGCCCTATGTCAGGCTCCTGGGAGCGAGACCAGCAGGTTGAGGCGGCGCAGCGGGCCCTGGTGGAGGTGCTGGGGCCTTACGAGCCTCTGCTGAGCCGAGTGCAGGCAGCCCTGGTGTGGGAGCGGCCAGCCAGGAGCGCCCTGTGGTGCCTGGGGCTGAACGCGGCTTTCTGGTGAGAGAACTGGATCCTCGGAAACCCTCCGAGGCGCGAATTCGTCAGGTTTCTCTAAGGCTCTGTCTCTCGCCTCCTTTGTTTTCTTCGCTGCACTGGCTCCTACCTGTACCTGCCTCATTTTGTCTCACCTCCTTCCACTCTATCCCGCCTGAGGCTTTGGCACCGCAGTTCTTAGGGCCTTCCAGTTGTTCCCCCTGCTTTACGTGCACCCTCGCCCCGCACATCTGGCAGGAGCTTCTAGTAACATCTTGCGCCGCTCGCAGTGAGCGAAGGCGCCTCATTTTAGCCAAGAGAAGCTGTGTCCCTTTAAGGCCATCACCTCCCTTCTCTTGTCTGCTCAACAGCCTCGAGATCTTAGTACTTATTGTTGGGGTAGGTGAGTAAGGCGTGAGATCTTGAAAAGGGATCCATAGGTGTAACAAGGAAACATGCTTAAACGACCTGAATTAGCATGTTAGATAGACATCTTTTTGCCCACTCAGGAAGTTTGCGAAGTCTGAGAGTCCTTGAGAGCCTCCATAACTGCAACTTGAAAGAAAATTACAAGCTTTTGAAGACAGTTATGAAATAGTAATTGTGGGATTTCACCCATTTCAAAGCCACTTAAGACGACTTCTCCGTGTTCCAAGGAATTAGAGAAGCATCCTTCACCACGGTTTATATGCAAGGAAATTGAGGGTGTCTAATAGTGTTTGTTTTTCTGAGCTGGGATAGTAGGGCTAAAAATATGCTTAAAGAATCTGTCTGTGTCATCCTGTGTGAAAATGGAACTCCTGCTTCCCTGAGTTGTCATCTCCTGAAGTGAACTTAGGTCTTCATAGAATCTGCCAAGCAGAGTTTGGATTTATTCACAACTAGCGAAGTATTACTGATCAGATTCCAAGGGAACTCAAGTGTAGGGGGGGCTTCTACAGCTGAATGAAAAATAAAGCAGTTCTGGATAAGCCTGAAACATAACAAAGTGTATGTTTCCAAAACATAACTGTTTTTGCTAAAAATATCTTTCCTCTTGAAATTCTTGGTTTTAAAACCAAAATATTTGTTATCCTTTGAAAGAATGTTTTTGGTGAGCTGGAGCAAAACAAATAATTCCAAGTTCATTGACAGGAAGACACACTACGGAGGTATATATTACAGTAATCGTCTCCTGGTTTGAAGGAGACTTGGGTTAGAGGTGTCACAGCAGTCTCTGGTATTTGTTGCTTCTAGAGTCTTGAGCAAACTTGATGAACTTTTCCTTCAGGATTCTTCATTTACTTTTGGTAGTGCTTCTTCCTTGATCCCCAGGTACCTACTCTCCCCCAGGCTCTCTGTCAGAAAACTTTTAACTGTAGCACCTCATTCTGGAGCATTTACCCAAATGACCTTATCTTCTTTTCCTCTCACCTCCACATCCCAGACCGTAGCCCCAGACCATTAAGTCAAAACTTCTTTGCCTACCATGGGATTGTATTATTAGGAAAAGAGCTGATCATGAATCAGTTTGTATTAAAGTGTGACTGACTGATGTATAAAAACATTGGAAGCATTTAAATGAATTCTGATAAAGCAAGGGTTTACTAATGCACATAGAGCAGTAGCATGTATGTTGTTATTTTTGAGGAGAGGACCTTCCACATGATCCTTGCCTGAGAAGGATTTTCTAGGTAGAATATGGGGTGGAAGTCTGTTCTTCCGTTCAGTTCAGTTCAGTCGCTCAGTCGTGTCTGACTCTTTGCGACCCCATGAATCGCAGCACACCAGGTCTCCCTGTCCATCACCTTCTCCTGGAGTTCACTCAGACTCACGTCCATCGAGTCGGTGATGCCATCCAGCCATCTCATCCTCTGTCATCCCTTCTTCCTTCTGCGCCCAATCCCTCCCAGCATCAGCGTCTTTTCCAATGAGTCAGCTCTTCGCATGAGATGGCCAAAGTACTGGAGTTTCAGCTTTAGCATCATTCCTTCCAAAGAACACCCAGGGCTGATCTTTAGAATGGACTGGTTGGATCTCTTTGCAGTCCAAGGGACTCTCAAGAGTCTTCTCCAAAACCATAGTTCAAAAGCATCAATTCTTCGGTGTTCAGCTTTCTTCACGGTCCAACTCTCACATCCATACATGACCATAGGAGAAACCATAGCCTTGACTAGACGGACCTTTGTTGGCAAAGTAATGTCTCTGCTTTTCAGTATGCTATCTAGGTTGGTCATAACTTTTCTTCCAAGGAGTAAGCGTCTTTTAATTTCATGGCTGCAGTCACCATCTACAGTGATTTTGGAACCCCCCAAAATAAAGTCTGACACTGTTTCCACTGTTTCCCCATCTATTTGCCATGAAGTGATGGGACCAGATGCCATGATCTTCGTTTTCTGAATGTTGAGCTTTAAGCCAACTTTTTCACTCTCTTCTTTCACTTTCATCAAGAGGCTTTTTAGTTCCTCTTCACTTTCTGCCATAAGGGTGGTGTCATCTGCATATCTGAGGTTATACATGTGTTTAAATGTTACAGTTACCTTTAATTTGCTGGTTCCCAATAGCATTTACTTAAGTTTACTAATAGGCTATGTTTAAAATGTCAGATCCCTTTCTCCTACTCCTGGGTCTCTTAATGCATTGATGCCCATTGGTCTTTATCTCTGGCATTTCCTGGTAGCTTGCCTGCTGTGTTTCCAGTAGGCATTTACTCTTGTTACATTCCCATCAGACTCTAAGTAGGTGGGGGAGAGATGTAACAAAATGAGGGTGTGACTCTTGAGAGTGAAAGAACAACTGGGTGCACCATTTATGGAGAGGACTCATACCTGTGAAGGTTACAAAATGACTGACTGATAGTGGTAATAAGGATCCAGAAGTGAGGGTTGTTTAGCATTGGAGTTCACATCGTGGTTTGTTTTAGGTAATGAGCTTCCGTGGAAGGTGATTTGAGGTTCAAAATAAAAGTCAGACTACATTCCAGTAGCATCAAATTGAATATGGATGTAGGTATTTTGCTTTGGAATGTCAAAGAGTAATTGCTTTATTCTCATTTCATTTAAAAAGGTATTTAGGACATGTAGGTGGGTCTTCGGTGCAGGTCAGAGAGAAATCAAATCTGAAGCATTTTATTTTTCTTTACTTGTTTTGAATAATGATACATCATTAACTGAGGTGTTTTATACATTTCGAGGTGTTAGAAGACTGAATAGGAGTACAAACAAATCATCAGAATTCAGGTAGGTAGCGCTTAACTTTCAATGTTCTGTCTTCTCAGTGGAGGTTTTCCTGTACCTGTGAATGTGCCCTGTTACATTTTAATAAAGAACATAAAAGATAGGAATAGATGAGATGCCTCGCTCCTATAGTATTTCAAGGCTTTCCTTCTTATTTTTCCAGTTCCAGAAAAATTACAGTGATTGTGATCTTTAGCCTATATTGTTCCTTGTCACTTATATGTTATTTTCTCTAGTATAACAGAAATATCAGGCCTTCCTTATCAATATCAGGCCTGTATTTTCGTTAGCCTTAACAGCACCTGTAAATGAGTGATTTGGGGGAAGAATATCTGAGTCAGCAAGAATCTATCCTGACAGGATAAGAAGAAAACAGGTTTTAGTAACTTTTGGCTGGACTCATTCCTAGGAGATAAGGGAAGGATAAAGGAGCCCTGGAAAGGAGTGTGAACTCTAAGCCCTTGCACTGCCTCCTATGAAAAGCACATGGCTCAAGGCGGTAGGGGGCTGGGGGCTGGGGGCAGATGATTGCTGAGCTCCTTTCCAGGTTTTCACATTCTGTGATTCTAGGTGGTTAGGAATATTGATTTAGAGCAGTCCACAGACTTTTTTTTCTCTTTGATAAGATCTCTGTTGGGATCTGTTTTTAGAGTCACTAGTCTGAGTTAACCATACTATATTTTAGGGGGTATTAGGAAATCTCTTGTTTTTGCAATGGGAAAAGGTGATTCCCCTCCCTGCCCCTCCCCCCCAGGAGAAATACCCCCAAGTAAAAAAATGACCCAAGAAGTGATTGTACTGCAATGCTGATTTAAAAGGTTAGAATTTGAGGGGGGAAAAATAGTAGTGAGAGATAGGAAATGGAAGGGAGGGCCTATTAAGTAGAGGCATTTATTCTGTGGAAAAAAAAATCTATACATCAAATTTCAGATGGAATCTGTTGAGCAGATGTTTCTGATGATGGTCTTTGGAGGGTTCTTGCCTTTGGTAGCAGGAAGGGCTCCCAGAGATGCCTTGTTGTTGCTCAGTCGCTAAGTCGTGTCCAGCTCTTTGCTCCCCCATGAACTGTAGCATGCCAGGCTTCCTAGTCCTTCACTGTCTCTCTGAGCAGGGAGGATTCCCAGAAATGCCTTGGCTTCCTTTTTTTTTTTTTTTTTTTTCTTTTTGCCTCTGTTTTGCCAAAAGTTTTTATCTGTTCTGATTTTAAGATTGGGTGCTTTCTGTCCATTAACATAAGGTGGGTCGTTTGCAGCTAGCTGGTTTCATTTCTGGTTTTGTACAGGCAGCAACCAGCGGTACACGATACAGGTTATGTTAATTTTTTTCTTTCTAATTTACCAGTGACTGGCTCATTAACCAGACAGCCGCAAGTGCTGTACAATAATGGGCTTTCTGTCCCTATAGGATGGGCTGCTTTGTTCTGAAGTGCCCCTGAGAGAAGCTTACTCTGTAATAACAAAGAAACCCAGAAATAGTATCTTCTTTGATTGAAAATAGACATGTGATCTTTCTTTTGTTTATGATTATAGCAGACTCTTAAGTTACCGATACCAATGATGACAATCATAGCTGACCTCAAAAAATTGTTTCTTTTTGGAATTTCTCATGACTTTTCTGGATATCAGATTGTTTTTCTAATAAATATTTTATTTAGACTGATAGTTAATTGAATTTTAGCCCCTAGTAAAGGGGGTGGATAATTTATAAAAGGACAAAACAAATAATAATAAATCAATGGATATATACATTTTTATTCATTAATAATAAAAAATCTAGTATAAGTGGCAGTGAGTTACTAATTTCTGCTTATTAGGTTTTTTAAAATGATAATATTTAATTCTGGGCAAAATATGGAAAATCTGGTGTATGGTTGATAGGAATATGAATTTGACAGCCTTTCTGGAAACTAATTTGGCAACAGTATTAAGACACTTAAAAAGTTACTACCTTTTCAAGGGCTTGGGAGAAATGAGGAGTGATTGCTAACCGGCATGGGGTTTTTTGGGGGGTGATTAAAATGTTCTGAATCAGATAATTATGATAGTTGCAACTCTGAGATACCAAAAAACACTGAATTTGACTGTTTACAAGGTATATTTTATGGTATGCAAACTGTATCTCTGTAATGTTGTTAAAATAGTTAATGGTTTTTGATCTAGTTCTTCCATTTAAAGTAATCATAAGTAAGGTCAGATTTATGCTCAGTGATACAGAGTTTTATTACCTCAAAAATTGGAAGCATCTCAGTTCAATTAGGGAAAGGTTTAAAAACTAATTGTGTCTGTGTATGATGTAATTAATCATCCTCAAGTTGTCAGTGCTTTTCTGGTGATAAAGGAAAACATATCTGTGGATTTTTAAATGAAGGAGAACGTTTTGAAACCAGGTAGCCTGTATCCTTCCATGGAGTATTTTATATGTGAATATTTTTTTAACTGAAGGGAATAATCTCTCTTGATATTTTGGGATATGTGTGTGGATAATGAGTTATTTATTTTTTAAGCTTTTTACTGTGGAAAATTGGAGAACATATATATAAGCAGGCAGAATAATATTATGTATCACCATGTACCTAGCTTTAAAAATGTTCAGTTCTTGGCGAATTTTGTGTCTTCTATACCCCAGTTCTTCTCCACCTCCTCCTTTCTTGTTTTGAGGCAAGAAACCAGTTTGTCCTGTAAAGTGTCTGACAGATTGTATTTTGCTGATTGCATCCCTGTGGCTTAACACGTTCCTCTGTGCTCTTCTGTGTGTTTCCTATAAATTGGTAGCTAAATCTAGAGGCTTGACCAGATTTAGGGTAAAAAAAATTTTTTTTGTCAGACTGGTAATACTGTATTAATTTTATTGTTATTTTCTTCCTTAATTATGAACTATATTTTCTGAAATTTCTTCTACAAACATGCTTGCCATTAGAAATAAAAAAAAATAAATATCATTAAGGAAAAGTCTGTTGTGAGCCTTCTGCAGTTGGGCAATAATCAAATTAAATAGTTCACATGTGATTACCGACTGAGCTACAAGGGAAGCCCGTGAATATCCAGAGTTGACTGCAATTGTAGTTGTTTTTGCTAAGTTGGAAAGTTCTCATGATGATTATAGTTGCTGGAAAAATGTTTTGCATGTTGTCTTATCCAGCTTGTACACTGTTATATCTGTATGTGAATTTTTTGGCTTGCAGAAATAGACATTGGAGGACGAAACTAATCCAGAGGAATCCTCCCTTATTTGTCTTCATTCCTTACTTATACCAATCTCACAAGTACTTTATCTTCAATTATGTCTTGTCCTTGTACATAGTTGCAGAGTTGGTTATTTTTTTAACAGGTAGGCCTCCAATGCAGTTCAGTTCAGTCGCTCAGTCGTGTCTGACTCTTTGCAATCCCATGGACTTCAGCACACCAGGCTTCCTTGTCTATCACCAACTCCCAGAGCCTACTCAAACTCATGTCCATTGAGTTAGTGATGCCATCCAGCCATCTCATCCTCTGTCGCATCCAAGTTACCTCCATAAAATAAAAGTATAATGTGACTTCAATATATCCCAAACACACCAATCTGAGACTGATATTTCCTTTTGTTTAAGAATTTAGTATTGAGGCCGAAGGAAAGGTGTACACACTTATCCATATTTTTTTATATTTGATAGACCCCTAAAGGAATTAATAACATTTGATATTGTCTTCCCTGATGGCTCAGTTGGTAAAGAATCCGCCTGCAGTGCAGGAGACCCCAGTTCGATTCCTGGGTTGGGAAGATCTGCTGGAGAAGGGATAGGCGTCCCACTCCAGTATTCTTGGGCTTCCCTGGTGGCTCAGCTGGTAAAGAATCCGCCTGCAATGCGGGAGACCTGGGTTTGATCCCTGGGTTGGGAAGATCCCCTAGAGAAGGGAAAGGCTACTCACTCCAGTATGCTGGCCTGGAGAATTCCATGGACTGTATAGTCCATGGGATTGCAAAGAGTCGGACATGACTGAGTGACTTAAAATTTGGGGGCTTCCCTTGTGGCTCAGCTGGTAAAGAATCCACCTGCAATGTGGGAGACCTGGGTTCAATCCCTGGGTTGGGAAGATCCCCTGGAGAAGGGAAAGGCTGCCCACTCTAGTATTCTGGCCTGGAGAATTCCATGGACATAGTCCATGGGGTCACGGAGTTGGATGCACTGAGCGACTTGCAGTTTCACTTTCAGGTACCTTGGAGGGGGCTTCCCAGGTGGTGCTAGTGATAAGAAGTTTATCTGCTAGTGTAGAAGATGTAAGAGATGCTGGTTCAATTCCTGGATTGGGAAGATCCCCTCGAGGAGGAAATGGCAACCCACTCCAGTACTCTTGCCTGGAGAATCCCATGGACAGAGGAGCCTGGCAGGGTCCATAGGGTCCCATAGAGTCAGACACAACTGAAGTGACTTAGCATGCATGCATGCAGGTATCTTGAAAAGATCAACTCTAGTGGTTTGAGGTGAACTTTCCATTAATTAAGATTTTATCTATATGGAAGAAGCTATTTTTCCAAGAATTGTTATTTTACCTGGGGCTTCCCTCACAGCTCCGTTAGTAAAGAATCCACCTGCAATGCAGGATACCTGGTTGGATTCCTGGGTTGGGAAGATCTGCTGGAGAAGGGATTTCCACTCCAGTGTTCTTGGGCTTCCCTTGTGACTCAACTGGTAAAGAATCCACCTGCAATGTGGGAGACCTGGGTTCAGTCCCTGGGTTGGGAAGTTCCCTGGAGAAGGGAAAAGCTACCCACTCCAGATCATGAGGGACCTTTTATGACAAAGGGTACTGAATTTTATCCTGCACATAAAGATGAATCAGCAAAGAGTTTTACACATGGTGTATTTGCTGGATCATGAAGGCTAAAACTGTGAGCATCTTCTTGAACCAAATTAATCCTGGTCAGTAATGCAATTGGCCTGGAGAATTCCATGGACTGTATAGTCTCTGGGATCACAAAGAGTCAGACATGACTGAGCGACTTTCATTCACAGAAAAGCTTTTCTTCCTCTTAAATTTCTGCATTGGCTTGTTCAAGGAAAGGTTATCCTGTGTCTGGCTCTAAAATTGCATTATTGACTGGGATTAATCTGGTTCAAGAAGGTGCTCACAGTTTTAGCCTTCATGATCCAGCAAATACACCGTGTGTAAAACTCTTTGCTGATTCATCTTTATGTCCAGGATAAAATTCAGTACCCTTTGTCATAAAGGGTCCCTCATAATCTGACTTCTTCCTCTCTCCCCATACTCATCCTCTCCCTCTGTTCTTTATGTTTGAGTTCTGTCAGACTACTTGTAGTTCCCTAAATATGTTATGCCAGCTGGCTGTTCTCCCTCTCTGAATATCCTCTCCTTTCTCACACTCTTTTCCTGTGTTGTCCTACCATTTCAAATCCCAGCTTAGATGTCCTCATTGTTATTGTTATCTTATCATGCTATGTTACAAACATGTACTGACATAAATCCACTTGAGAATAAGGTCCATGTGTTACTCTTTTCTGTAACTGGCCTACTTACCATAAGGCCTCAGCATATAGTAGGCAATCAATAAATGTTTGAATTGAGTTGAAGCATAGGTGGGGGCTCGAACAGACTACTGAAAGAGTTCAGCTCTTCGAGAAACTGTATTTTTATTGCCATCATCTTTGAAAAACTGACGTTTCTTAGGAAAGTTTAGTATCCTTTATCTACCCCAGTTTGTATTTGCATTAGCAGTTGTGATCTGGAAAGTGGAAATTGCAGACAGTCTGGATTGCCTCCCTCAAGAGCCCTCCCAGGTACTTCAGAGAACAGAGAGTCGTGCCACATCCTGCTGCTGGTACATAGAAGCAACAGCTCAGGGGAGCAAGATGCTCTCAGCCCTTATCCCTGGCCTTGTTAAACTTCCTTGTTTGTTGAGGTGATGAACTGGCTTTGGAGAGAAGATTAATGGCCTTGGGGCAGCTCTTGAGGCTTACTCCTGTTAAACGACTTTCATTCTTTAATTTCGTGTATAATTACAGTATCCTTGAAGTGATGGGGTGGAAATACTGGAATAGGGTTGCCATGAATGACTGGGTTTCTCTAAGTTCTTGGTTTCTTCCATCCCTCACTTTTTGTGTTGTTTAAAATACATAACATGGATTCATGTTTATTGAAAACAGTGCAAAACATCTAGAGACCAAAATTAAAGTTCCTCTGACAGTCCCTGCATGCATATGTGTATTCATAGATACACACAGATACAGCTTTAAAAAAAAAAAAAGGATTATACTCTTAGTATGGTATTCTGTGAATATGTCAGGTCATTAGGTCATGTGTTGTATTGAGAAAATGAGATCGTTTATAACCATGAATGATCTCTTGGTCATCCTTATTCTCGTTTGATCAGTTGCTGTGATGATAGCTAATAACACTGCTCCTTTGTAAAATTGAATAGGACATATATATTGGGCATATATAGGTGCCTTGTGTGTATTTTCTTGTCTTTTTAGCAAGATCAACCATGGTAGTTTTAAAGATAGTTTTATTTGTTTATATTTGCCTCTGCGGGGTCTTTGTGGACGTGCAGGCTTTTCTCAAGTGTCGGTGAGCAGGGGCTACTGTCTCTAGTTGAGGTGCCCAGGCTCGTCATTACAGTGGCCTGTTCCTGTTGAGGAGCATGGGCCCTAGGGCATATGGGCTCAGCAGTTGCAGCTCCCGTGCTCCAGAGCACAGGCTCAGTAGCTGTGGCGCACAGGCTTAGTTGCTCCACAGCATGTGGGATCTTCCTGGACCAGAGATTGACTCTCTCTCTTCTGCATTGGCAGGCGGATTCTTTACCACTGAGCACCAGGGAAGCCAACTATGATACTTTTATAAGTGACTTATGTATGTTGTTTCTAATACCTATGAACAGTCCTGCATGATTTGTTATTGTTAATATCACATATAGATGAGGAAACTGAGGCTTAAGGAGGTTTAAGCTAAGTTACTCAGAGTCATACAACTAAGAGTGCCTGTTCAGAGAATAGACTCAAGTCAACCTAGCTTTAAAAGCCATACCTCACTGCCCTGCTGAACTGCTTCTCTGGTGATGCATTTGGCCTCCCTCAGTTCCTTGGTGGCTCAGTGGTAAAGAATCTGCCTGTCAGTGCAGGAGACGTGGGTTTGATTCCTGGGTTGTTAAGATCCCTGGAGAAGGAAATGGCAACCCACTCCAGTTCTTCACTGGGAAATCCCATGGACGGAGTAGCCTGGTGGGTTAACTTAGCCACTAAACAACAACAACAAAGATCTTAGAACAGTTGTTTCTCAAACCATCTTCAGTGAAGGACTAGTGTTGTCATTTTCCCCGGTCTATATCTGATCAATATTTTTGTAAAATACAATATAAATAAGTTACTAGATAAGTTAAAAGGGCACACAAAATACAAACCCAAATATATCCTTATGTTCGAAATTACTTGGTCAAATTGCTATAAAAATTACTAAATTCTTGCTTTCAGTTTCTGTACTTACTTCCTGACAGTCTGGTAAAATCACTGGACTACAGACACTCTGCAGGGCACTGCCCTGAAGGCTTTTGACTTAGATCATAGAAAGACTCATAAGAACCAGTCTTTTTTTTTTTTTGAAGAAAAATTTTATTGTGAAAGATTTTAAATATATACAGAAGTAGAGAGGAGAGCATAAAGAATTTCATGTACTCATCACCCAGCTTCAGCAGTGAAGAACTCACAGTCAGTCTTATTTCTTCTTCTTTCACATCCTTTGCCCCTTGGCAGGCTATTGTTTTGACAGAAATCCCAAATACGTCATTTTATTCATAAATATCTTAGTATATATCTCTAAAAGATAGGGACTCTTTAAAAACATAACTTCCATAATATCATCATATCCCCCCAAATTAACAATAATTCCTTAATATTTTCAGATCTACTGTCAGTGTTCTGATTTCCCCAATTTTTTTGTAAACATCTCTTTATGCAACCATATTTATTCCTTCAAATAATAATTAGCTTTTCCTTCATTCTTTTAATGCGATACATTACAGTTGTTGATTTTTGTATCTTGAACCACCCTTGGGTTCCTGGGATAAATGCCTGGAATTAGTCATGGTGTATAAAATCCTTTTAATATGCTGCTGAATTCATGTTGATAATATTTTATTGAGGATTTTTGCCTCTATATTCATAACGTGTATTGGACTGCAGTTTTCTTGTAGTGTTTTGTCTGGCTTTGGTATCAGTAATGTTCTCCTCATTAAATGAGTCAGGTTTTCTGGGAAGTTTGAGAAGGGTTGATGTCAATTCTGAAGAACTGGTTTTTAGATGGAGCTTTAGTGCTCACTTTCTGTGTGTCCTTGACCAAGGTGGTTCACTTTTTTGAGCCTTTGTTCCTTTATCTGAAAAAGGATGTCTGATTGAGTTAGCTGTTCTTTAATGCACCTCTGTCAGTTTATTGCCCTGAACCAGGGTCTAATTTTATAGAAAGATGTTTTCATCAAAACAACTCGTTCAGTTCGAGAATGAATTTTGGGGATTCCCTGGTTGTCCAGTGGTTAGGACTCTGAGCTTTAACTGCTGAGGGCCCAGGTTCAGTCACTGGTTGGGGAACTCAGATCCCATAAGCCATGCAGTGTGGCAGAAAACAGACAAGAAAAAAGATGAATTTCTTCTTGAAATTAATAGAATCACAGACTTGAAAGTTGAAAGCGGCTCTTAGTTTATTTGATTTAGTCATTTGCCTTTGCAGAAGCAAATTCTTATCTCTACACTGTAGGTAAAATAGCTAAAGTCCATTGAGTTTAAGTGATTTTTCTCAAGGTGTATAGCTAGCGCTTAAGTCTGTTTACCACAGAACCAGTAGTGCACATATGGTCTTTTATGAAATTAGCTTAAGTGGATAATGATCTTCTCTTTTTCCTTCCCTTTAGGTTCTTTGCCCTGACATCCCTTCGTCTTGTGTTTTTACTTGCATTCAGCTCAATGATTATTGTGTGTATAGATCAATGGAAGAACAAAATCTGGCCTGAAATAAAAGGTGAGCTTGGTAGGATTTGGAACATTCTGAACCAGAAATTGTCTGTCATTTTTACCTGTAGTTTTAGGAGTTTCTGGAGGAGTATGTGAAGCTGGGAATAGCTTTTGAAGTCTGAATTATTTGCCTTAGGAGACGCTTGAAGGGCTAGTGCCCCACCCCCAGTTCCTTAGAGCTGAGTTCTGTCCTTCCCATTGTTGTGAAGCTCAGGAAATCTGTATCCACCACCTGAGATATCCTTTCCTTCATAATTGGCGTGAGGAATAAATAGTCCTCAAGTTGTTAAATAATTTTCCTCACTGGATACTGCATCGTTACCAAGGCAGTATCAATTTGCCTCTCAAGAATTTCTTTGAAATTGTTTAAAAATACTGATAAATAGGAGGTTAGGGGAGTAAGGAATAACAGCAGCTTTGGGATTTGGGAGCGAGGAGAGGAGTAAGAGTGGCATTACAGTTAGCAGAGGTAGGCAGCGGCAGGCTGGGCAGTTGGTTTGGGTGGAGAGTGAGCGTGAGGAAAATTGATGTAGGCTGGACACGTTATTTTTGAAGTGCTGGCAGAATATTCAAACCAGAGGGTACAGTTTTTAAATACATTACCATCCTATTTCGCAGAGACTTCAAGGAATCATATAGTTCACCCACCTGTCCTATGGCTGGTGAATGTCAGAAGACCTTTCATCACTGATTGTAGTTAATGGGTCTCTTTTGAATAGCGGGTTTCCAGAGTTAAAGTAGTCATAACATGCCCTCATGACCTGGCACACATTGATGCATACGAGCAACCCAGACACACTTGAGGGGTGGGTGGGATGAACTCTGTGTGTGCACCTAGGCTCTCAGCTGCAGTAATCAGAAGGGGCCCTAATGCGCCGTTTGCGCTCCCACCCCATCCTGCCGGAGAAATGAGCGGGCATCGCCCTCACTCCCTTGTCTGTAGCTCCCTAACTGGCGCTGTAACATGGTGTCTCCTTTTTATTGGCTGTTACTGTTTTTCCTTTTCTCCAAACCTATTAAAACTTGAGCTATCAGACCAACAGCCTAACATTTTCATATTTTGTTTTCCCTACCAACTAATGCTGGTGTTTGTTTTAATATTGTAGTGCCAAGACCCGACGCATTAGACAATGAGAGGTATGGAATGCTAATTAAATCCCTTTTTGTTGCTCTGATTGATTCTCTTGTTGTAATATTCTGGTTACAGGTTGTTAACTCCATGTTCTGGATACAAATTAGAAGCTGAGAACCTAGTCTGTTGCAAATAATCATTTTAACAAATCCTAAAGTTCAGGCAGCAGTAGGTTGAGATGCTCGGTGTCCTGTGGTGCTTGTAAGAGACATTTCTGAGAAAGCAGCGTTAGCGTGCTGACGTGCCAAGGGATTATTCAGCCTGTGTAAAAACTTAGAGGCAACTTACCTCATTTGTCTCTGGCTTTTATAAAAACCAGGCCATTTAGTGTTTTCTGTGAACTTTGGCCGTTTCAAGTTCCTGGTCAGAAAACACGTTCGTTTCTGGCATCAGCAAGCCAAAGATCCCTCTTGTGGCTTACAGCTCCTGCTTTCATTTTTCAGTTCATTCATGTCATAAGTTGGATTGTCTCTGCTGGGTTTGTTTTGGTTTTGTTTTATTTGTTTTCTCTCTAAGGGGCACATCCATTGGCTCCACCTCACCTGCCGCAGTGCTGTCAGACTGTGCTTTTACGTTTTCTCCTGGATTGCAGTCACAGTGAATTGCAATAGTCTGAGCACAGGAAAGATGCTTTTAAGCACAAAGGGCCTAGGAGCTGGTGGCAGGTTTACACATGTGGATTGGGCTGCTGGCTCAGGGTGGAGGTGTCAGAACAAGTTTGCCCTCCTAGTCCTTAAATTCAAGTTTCAACCTGGAGAGCCGAGAAGAAAGTCGTGCTTCACCTCTAGAGCACCTCGGGCTAGCCACTCCCCAGCCCCTATTTAAACCCGGAACCATCGGCTGCCTTCAAAGTGAGATGGGGGGGAACCCTCAGCACCCTCCTTTCACAGCTCCCCCTTCTCTTTCCCATAGCTGGGGTTTTGTGCACCCTCGGTTGCTCAGCGTGCCCGAGCTCTGCCACCACGTAGCTGAAGTCTGGGTTAGTGGGACCATTTTCATAAGGAATCTTTTGCTTTTCAAAAAGCAAAACCCAGGCAAGGTAAGACTCTTCCCTTTTTCACTCTTATTTCTGGCTTCTCAGTTCAGTTCATGCTAAACTGAAACAGCCCTTTTACCTTTTACTACCTATCCTCATTCAAGAACGAAAAGACCATGGTGCTGGTAGAGACAAGGGAAGTCATAGGAAGGGGCTTCTGACCAGCCACTAGGACTAAGGCAAGAACTCGATGACTCCTTCAGGTGCTTGCCACTTAGATTAGGCCATCTTCCTGCCCCAAGATGGGAAAGAAAGCTTGCTTGTGTGCATTCTGTGTCATATTAAACATGTGGTAAGTGGTTGAGTTTTTTCATTTTATTTTACTTTGCCTTAAAAAAGCCCACCACCAGCACTTGTTTTCAGAGAGAATTTTTGGCTCAGTCCTATTCAAACCATTTCCCAGCACGAAAGGTGCAGCCCTGTGGGGTTAGCCGTGTGAGAAGAGTTTGAATAGAAGTGGACATGCTCCCTTTCCTCCCCAGCAGAATCACCAGCAGCAGCAGTGGCTAGGTACATGTCATTCTGACATGTCCATGCTTTATTCAGAGGTCATAAAAAATCATTTCAATCACATCTCCATCTTACCTGCCCCACATCCCCACCCCATCCCCTGCCATATAGCAGAAACTTAATATTGTTTCCTGACATCCCTAGTTCTGCTTGCTGAGCTGTGGGATACTGACCTTTTTGGCTGTCTTGGGCCGCTACATCCCTGGGCTCCTGCTCTCCTACTTAATTCGTAAGTATGGTATATACCTCCCCCACAAGCTTAACGTACTCATAGCTTTTCTAGCTGTAGCTAACTTTGTCTAGAGAGAGAACTTTTATATTTTTGTTCTCCAGGAAATGACCTTTTTTATTTTCATGTCCTGTTTAGAGTCATGAAAATACCTTTCTTCTTACCTGTGTCAAGCTCCCACATTTAAAGTCCTTTTCTTACCAAGTTTTAGAAACTGACAAGGGTCCACTAACCAGCTATAAAGAAAGGACTGTCTGTCCCTATTTCAGGAGGGAATTTTTAGAGTCAGTGTATTGTGTAACAGTAGGACATAACTCTTAGGATTCTGTTCTAGATTCTGTTTACTCTGTAGGTTACTAGGTTCTGTTTACCTGGAGCACTTCCCCCCACCCCACCCCCCCAGAGCAGTTTTGTAAATGTAGTTACTTCATATTGGCATGAACTCTGTCTACCTGAGGCTGGAAGAACTGAGCAGTGATGACCCTGGTGATTAAATAGCAGAAGCTCGAATGATGTTGTGTGGCTGCCGAGGCGTCGTTAGCATCTGGTCTTGTTGATGCTCGGTGACACCCATATGCAGGTGACAGCACTGATTCTGCCCTTGATGCGTTAGCAGCATAGTCCACTGTGCACGGCGCTGTTGGGGCTACAGAAGTCTCTGACCCCAGATCTTCACCTCGTGAAGATGACCTGCAGAATTAAGCAGGACCGTTCCACACGGGGTCCCAGCCCTAAGGACACACGGCGGAGGGACAGTCAGGACTGTGTATGCAGCCCTTCCTCCATTTCACCACTCTTTCTCACTCCTCTCAGTTGTCACTGTCATGATGTGGCCCCTCGCTGTGTACCACCGGCTGTGGGACCGAGTGTATGTGCGGCTGAAGCCCGCACTGCAGCGGCTGGACTTCAGCGTTCGTGGCTACATGATGTCCAAGCAGAGAGAGAGACAATGTAAGTGTCCAGGGGAACCTCCCGTCCATTTGGGCAGTTTGGGGAGAAGGAGAAGCCCAGAGGTTTGGCATCATAGGTCCTTGAACGTGGAGAAGTGGGATGTGGTTGCTGTATAGGGGGGTGGTAGGTAAAAGTGATGATCTACTCTAGGGAAATCTCTGCAGGCTTACCAGTTTTTCCCTTTGGAATTCTAGACACTCCCATTTTAAACAAATATGAGAAAAGCTCTCCCAAGTCATATAAAAGACAGTGAAGATATTCCCAGTGTTAGCTGCTTTTTATGAAGCACGTCCCATGTGCTCAAGCACTGAGCTGGCTGCTTTGCATACGTTGTCTGTACAACACCCTTAAAAAGAGGGTGGTATTTTCCTTTTCTGGTTGAGGAAACTAAAGCTCACGGTTAGTAAATGGCAGAGTGGGTCTTTTAAACTCCTCAGCTGGGCCTCTGTTCACTCCTGAAAGCTGCCTTCCCAAAGCGATTGAAGACTGGCTTCTGAAGCCTGGTGTGTACTAGCCTGAGATCCTCCAACCCACAAGCAGCAGGCAAGCGGACTTTCCCCTCTCTCCCGTGGTGTGGGCAGGCTGGGTCTGCATTAAGCCCTGGCCTTCTAAGAGCTCTGCACACGAGCGCCAAGGCCCAGCTCTGCCCGGCGCAGCCAGCTGAACAGCACCACTCCTCAAAGCCTGACTCAGCCAGGTGGGGTGTCTCCCTTCGCCTTCTCTGTGATAGTGTCCCCTTTTCACACTGATATCTGATCTTGAGGCTTGTTGACAAGTCTGGTAGTTGATCTGTCCAGAACAAAAAGGGTTTCTTTCCTGTGTTATCATGTTATCAGCTTAGCTTGCCACTTAGGCAGCTCCTTCCTCAGACATCGTTCTGTAGGTTTAAGGGGTTCATTCTCTGGTATTCTGACTTTAATGCCTTTGAAATTCAAAGGGGGCGGGAGTTTGCCCTCAAGGGAAGGTGTTCATGGCTTCTGCTCTTCCCACACAGTGCGTCGCAGAGCTCTCCACCCAGAGCGTGCTGCGGACAACCACAGTGACAGCGAGGAGGAGCTTGCAGCCTTCTGTCCTCAGGTATCTGGGGTGTGGGAGCTGCCTCACTGGCCAGTCTTTTTAGCTCCTTTTTTACCATCTGGTACTCCTGTTTAGACAGGAAACAGGTTTCCAGGCTCACTGTGGGCTCTCCAAGGACCCAGCTTCTTGCCTTTCTCCAAGGACCTTCCTGCTCCCAAGTGCAGTGAGGAGAAAAGCTAGTATTATATTGGGACTTTGTATGTAGATCTCAGTTTGAGTCTGGTGACGAGCACACCCTCTTCCACGTCTCCTTTTAACCCCTGCCATCAGGGCAGAACTTCTGCAACTGACCTGATCTCTCTTTAAACAGCCCAGCTTGCCTTAGGTCAAGCGGTAACCTGTACATATCCTCCCAGCCACCTGTGAAAAGTATTCTCTGGGTCAGTTATTTGGTTCAGAGTATAAGTGGCGGGTTGACTCTCAAGGCTGCTTTCCTTCCTGGGCTCAAGATTGATGAAAAAGAGTGTTTTCCCTGGGGGAGCAGCCTGAAAGGGGTCAGGATTCTGACTAAAGTTGCCATCCATGCCTGGTTACACTGTTAGCCTTAGGGGTAGCCTTTGGGGCCAGCTCACTGGTGAAGCTGTAAATGGCAAACTGCACCTGTTTCTGCTGGCACCGTTTCTTCATGCTTGTTGGTCTTGTCTTTTCCTCAGCTGGATGATTCCACTGTTGCCAGGGAACTGGCCATCACAGACTCCGAGCACTCGGATGCTGAGGTCTCCTGTACAGACAACGGTACATTCAACCTTTCACGGGGCCAAACACCTCTAACAGAAGGCTCTGAAGGTGAGAGGAACCTTGGACCCAAGTTGATACTGGCTCTGACTGTTGCCGCTCAGCTTTGCAGGCAGCAGGGACGCTACCCCCGCCTCTCCTGTTTTCCGAGCTGTGGATTAGGTGGCGGAGCAGCTTCAGGGGCATGGCTCCAGCCAGATGGCACTGCTGCTCCCCTGGAAGTCCTCAGTCGCTTAGTGGCCTCAGGATCAAAGCTCATGGGGGACACGGCAGAGAAAGGGGAAGTTCTTTGGCCAGTAAAGGTAACAGCAGTCTATAAGTGGAGCGGGAAGGCTGACCAGTGCCAGAAATCCAGAGTGGAAACATCTGGTTATTTGGGGCTGACGTGGTGGGGCTGGGGCACAGGAAGGCCAGGCAGTTGCCATGTCTCAGACACTCCTCTGTTCTCCCAGACCTAGATGGTCACAGTGATCCAGAGGAATCCTTCGCCAGAGACCTTCCAGACTTCCCTTCCATTAACGTGGATCCTGCTGGCCTGGATGATGAGGATGATACCAGCATTGGGATGCCCAGCTTGATGTACCGGGTCCCACCGGGGGCCGAGGAGTCTCAGGGCCCTCCTGCCAGCCGGGAAGAGGCCGCACTGCCAGAGCTTTTGCTTGGTGCCCTGCCTGCAGGATCCAACCTCACCAGCAACCTTGCTAGCCTGGTTTCACAGGGCATGATCCAACTGGCCCTGTCAGGGGCCTCCCAGCCAGGCCCTTCTGGCCTACCTCCCCGGAGAGCCACCAGAGGTGTCCTCAGGGCACCCAGTTCAGACCTGGACACTGACGCTGAGGGGGATGACTTTGAACTTCTGGACCAGTCAGAGCTGAATCAGCTGGACCCTGCCAGTTCTAGGAGCCACTGAGGAGAGACTTCCTTTGGGGGGGGTCACTGTGGTTAAAGTTTTTTTTCTCCCCATTCCACTTAAGGTGAAGGGGCAAGGGAAGAACCCAGGTCCCACTCTCTGAATTATATATGTATGCACGGTGGCCTCGCTGATGCTCAGAGGCCTACTCAGAGAAGATACTCACTCCCTTGCTATCAGCTAGATGCTGATATCTGAGCTCAAGTCACCGAAGTGAGAGTGTGCTCCCCTGAGGGACACTTCTCTCCATCAGGATGGTGGTACTTTTGGGGAACAAAGTAGTCAAGGGTATTGGTTCCCTTTTGAGGGGATGCTGCTGTGTGCTTCTAGGTCTGGGTGCTCAGAGGCCCTCAGTGAATAGATCCCTTCCCTTCCTCCCTCCATTTATCATCTCCCTAGAGCTCCAAGTCAGGCAGCTGGAAGAGTTTTACTGTCCTCTTTTGCTAAGCCATGGTTGATTTGCTTTTTTCTAAGCAAACTTGTCCTTTGGTTCTGCAGAGCAGGCCTGCTCCCCTTGCCTCAGCCCATCCTCATTTCTTGAGGCCTACCCCCTAGTGCTCCAGAATCTTGCTTGTGAAGTTTTAGAATGTGAACATGAGGTGTGGGTGGGCCTCTTCCACATTACTTTGGGCTGTGGGGTCAGTGGGTTGGGAGGGTGAACGCCTCTGTAGCTCCCAGACTCACTCACTGTTTTGGAGCTGCTTGGTTATTTTTGGTGCTGCTAACCCCTGGCTCCATTTGCCCATCAGCCTGAGCAACGAGCATAGCAATACCATACCATTCCATACCTATTTCCGTGTTCCCGTTCCTTCCCCTGCTCCTCCTTTGGAGAAGCAATAATCCCACACAGGCCATGTCAGAGTAGCACTTTACAGACGGCTCAGTGGCATTCATCCCAGGAGCCACCAGCTCTTCTTGCACCAGCTCTTCTTACCGTCTGTTCAGCTCCTTTAATAATTTTGTTTTCAACTGCCCAGTTTGGCAGGGCCTCTTTTAAGATGAGCCCAGTTAGCAAGAATGTGTCTGTAATCAGCAGAAACCCCTGTATGGGGTATCTGTTCTACTCCCCCTAGTAAAAATCATGTGAGACAAAAACAAAATGATCATTAGTTCTAAAGCCATGCCTCCCCAATCAGAGCTCAAGCCTAATTCTCCTAATCATCTTTCCCTCCACATAAATTAACCCTTTGCTGATCCTCAGGGACCACTCCCTCCAACACCCTGCACCTGGGTGATGGATGTTGGACAGAGCCTGTTTTCACGTGCTGCAAGTGGGAGTGCATTAACGTGTTTGCTCTTGGTTGATGGACAAGGTAGAGGCCAGGGAGTGAAAATAGTCAACAGTGAGAGGAGAGAAGAGCTTGGTGTCTGATTCAGTCACTTCCCTTTGTGTGAAGTTTAGAGTAACAGCCTCTCTCTCTTTAGGGTTCTCAGACTTTAGGACACCTCTTCTCAGAGCCCAGATGTCTTACAGGTGAGCTCTGATGTGGAAGAAAACGAGGTGTGGGAAAGGAGTGGGATTTTGTGCGTTTGCATGAGTGTGTGTAGCTTCAAGCCTTGGGAGTTGGTAGGAGGGAGAAAAGGAAGGAGAGCAAAATCTTTGGAAGGTGTGTTTTGTACCTGCGGATCCTGCTCTGAATCTCCTTAGTCCTCCACTGTGAATCCGGATGGGGATGTGGGTGGGAGGGGTGCTGGGGAATAAATCTTGTATGAGAACAACCTTTAAGAGACTTACGTTGAATGGTGTCTTAGCCTTGAAAGGTCTTGCTAATCTGAGATGTTAGAGGAGGTGACAGCCTCAAAGAAAGCCCAGTGTGTGAGGGACCCACTTGCCCATCCTTGGTTTTTTGTTTTGTGATGGCCAGAAAAATCACCATGGTAGGAGGCTACCCCCCATCTCCAGGGGAGCCCAGATAGGAGCATAACTGGCACTCCTGGCCAGCATCTAACCTGCAGTTCCCAGCATTTCTAATTCTTAATACTGTCCGCTAAACGTGTGAAGAGAAGTACAGGTTTCAAAGGCTAATGAGATTGAGGTAATAGAGGCTTTTAAAAGTAGCACCATGCCCCACTGGATTGTTTGAGCTGCAGCAACAGCTGCTCTTTGGCCTTCAGCTGACCTCAGAAACTAGAAATAACTTATTTTAAGGCTTTGTCCCACTGGCCACTGTGGGCAGGAATGGAAAGCACCTGTCAGGTGTTGCCGCAAGACTGTCTCTGCCAAAAGGAAACTTCTACAAGCTTTGTGGCTTACAATCAGCCCCCTCCCAACCATACCTTCAACCACAGCATGTGCTGAGCGCCCCCTGCGTGAGACGCTCGGTAACGGGCAAACAAACGCAGCGTTATTCCTTGCAGGGCGCCTAGGCGTCGTTCTGTTAAGTCTTCACAACCCCCCACCACCCGCAAGCACCTCTTGTTCCCGTTTTACAAAAGATAAAAACCGAGAAAAAGGCTCGGGCCGTGGGATGGGACACGCCTTTGGGTAACTGTGACCTTGAGCAAGTCACTTGCCCAGCGGGAGCTGATGCCGAGATTCCTTTCCACTCAAATACTCAGTCCAGCTCAAGGTCACGAGTGCTCAGCGGCCGCTGGAACTGGGTCCCGAGACTCCAAGGCGTGATACCCTACAGCCGTGGTTCCGAAGGGAGGAAGGGAGAGGTTCGAAGCGTACACTCCACCTCTCCAGCAGAGACCCAGGCCGCTGGGGCGGGAGCCGGACTCCCCAGAGCAGGCAGAGCTGAACTACGGTGCCCGGGAAGGGCCGCTCCACTCCTCGCTGCCCCCAGCCAATCACACTTGAGGCCCGCCCTGCCCTTTGCCGGAAGGAGCCGTTACCCCGAGCAACGACAACGTCCGGTTTTCGGAGTTTGGTGGCGGGAAAAGCCATGAGTAAAGGCCGGTCAGAAGCTGCCGCGGGAGGTAACAGCCGTGGGCGCTGGGACACCGGGAGGAGGGTGGGTAGGGGTCGGTTGAAGGACCCGCTTCCTGCCTTGTCTCTCTCCGTAGCCTCCGGGATCCTGCTGAAGTACCTACAGGAGCAGAACCGGCCCTACAGTGCCCAGGACGTATTCGGGAACCTGCAGCGGGAACATGGGCTGGGCAAGACGGTGAGGACACTTTCTTGGGACCCTGGGACCCCCGGGGTTCTGCACCTCCAGGCTGCCGTTTTAGCCCAGGGCTTCCTAAGGCTTGTCGGGCGCTTCCCTCATCATTGGTGACATCCTTCCGGCTCCCAAAGTCCCTCTCCTGACTACTCCGCCCTCTCGCCTCTGTCAGGCGGTGGTGAAGGCGCTGGAGCAGCTGGCCCAACAAGGCAAAATCAAAGAGAAGATGTATGGCAAGCAGAAGATATACTTTGCGGACCAGGTGAGGGAAACAAATGTATGAGAGCCTGGCATTAGGTCAGTCAGCCCCTAGTATGAACTCTATTTGGGAGAATTGACGCATCCTGTGAAATTCACCCATCTTAGGTCATTTAAAGGGCCCCAGCCAACCTTTAGGACAAAGTGTGCTGTCACCCAGACTTCACTAGATTTCCAGACTTGAAATATGATCGATGACAGAAGATCCTGAATTGTTGCTATCGAGGTCCATTTATGCGTGGAAGTTCTTATTCTCAGTCGTCTAGAATGAGAACCAGTCTGCCAAATTGTTTTCCTTCTGTTTGCGGCCCAGACCCCCTTCAGACCCATCAGAATCAATATTGCCAAAGTAGAAGGCTTCATTTCTCCCCTAAACCGGCTCCTCTTGTGTTCTTCTCCCTAACGGAATAATTCTTCACCCAGGCCAGAGAGTGGGGAGTCATTCTTTTTGTTTTTGGTTGGCCTCACCACACAGCTTGTGGGATCTTCATTTCCCAACCAAGGATTGAACCTGGGCCCTCAGGGGTGAAAGCGCTGAGTCCTAACCACTGGACCACCAGGGAATTCCCTGGGAAATTATTCTTCCTTATTTTACACACCTAGTCAGCCATCGAGCCCAGGTGTTTCCCCTTTCTTGACTCCCGCCTCTCCTTTCCAGCTGCCATCACTGCTGTGGTTCAGGTGTTCATCAACTGCAGTATCCTCCTGATCGCCTGGGCTCCTTACACATATCTTAAACATTGCAGCCAGAATAATCTACGTACATGCAACTTTAGTCATGCCATTTCCCTACCAAAAATTCCAGTGCTCCTTACAATAGATAAAAGGCACTCAGAGACTTGCTCCAGCTTCTCCTGTCCTGGTTATTTCTCCATCCATCAATACTAGCCCATTTAGATATATTTAACTCCTGTGGCCTTTGCTTGTTGTCCTTCCTCTGCCCGGGTTTTTGAGTCCCTTCTTCCTCTGCCAGCTAACTCTTACTCATCCATTAGGATTTCACTCAGGCATAACCTCTGGAAACCTTCCTTACTGCTCTGAACTAACTGCCTTCCTCAGGCACTTACCTCTTTGAGGCATCCTCTGTTTTAATTGTATTTCACTTGCCTCCATTACAAAACTGAAGCTCTTCTAAAGCAGACCCCATTTCTCATCCATCTTCCTTTACTCAGTACCCCTACAAGATTTAACATCCACTGTCAAGGCTAATTTTCCTAAAGTAGGTATCATTATGTATTACTGCTGTACTGAAGATTCCATAAAGAAGTTGGCAAATTTTTTTTCCTGTAAAGGGCCAGTTAATATTTTTATGCTTTGCAGACCTGGTGGTCTTTTGTTGCAGCTACACAACTGTCAGTGTCATTCAAGTCTGCCGTTGTAGAGCAAAACCAGCCATACACGGTATGTAGATGAATGGGTATGGCTATGTTTCCATAAATTTTTTGTTTTCAAAAACATGCATCTGGCAGGATTTGGCCTGCAGGTTGTATTGTTGCCTTCTGCCTTAATGGTTTACTGCACTTGATTGTAGAGTCCAAACTGCTCAGGGTGGCATTCCAGTTCTTTCTATTCTGCTTCCCATCACCAACTGACAGGAGGCCACTGAGCCCCAGCACAGGCCTTTTCTAGCAGCTGCTCACATGGAAGGGGCGCCTCAGACTCACTGATGTCCTTATCTGAATACCTCCCACCATGCCTCTTGATTCTTACTACTGTGGAAGCCTGTAATTAGGTATCAACCCCTTTAGAAGAATGTTTCTTTACTCCTTCAGACCACTGAGTAGTTTTGCTAGTAAACTGCAAGATTATTTCTGTTCTATTAGTCAGGACCCCACAACTCAAAGCTCCTGAGGAGGAATAGCAGGTTTCAACTTGTTCTTTCTTGTAGCTTTCTGAGGAAACAGGTTCTAGACTGAATGACTGCTCAGAAGTGCCCTCCCACTACCTTCCTGGACCCTCTGGAGGGTTGGGGAGCCCCAAATTTTCAAGTGTGTATGAACATTGCCTTCCCAGATGTGGGTTCCCCTCTTGTGCCTCCCATCAGCCTGCTTCTATTTTTCCTTTTGTCTCTGGCAGGACCAGTTTGACGTGGTCAGTGATGCTGACCTCCAAGGCCTGGATGCCAAAATCTTGGCTCTCACTGCTAAGGTGCAGAGCTTGCAGCAGACCTGCCGCCACATGGAGGCTGGTAGGACTGGCGGCCCCTGGAAGTTGCCCCTACTGTCAGGGTTGGTCCCGAGGTCAGGAATTGCCAAGTGCAGGATTTATTGAGTGCAGTGATATCTCGCAGCAGAGATCCCTTTGCTAGGCTGCCACAGGCATCATGGGCTTCCCTGGTGGCTCAGTGGTAAAAGAATCCACCATTCAATGCAGGAAATGGGGGTTCGATCCCTGGGTCAGGAAGATCCCCTGGAGAAGGAAATGGCACCCCACTCCAGTATTCTTGCCTGGAGAATCCCATGGACAGAGGAGCCTGGCAGGCTGCAGTCCACAGGGTCGCAAGAGTCAGACACAACTTAGCAAACAAATAGCAACGTAGGCGTCCCATTCAACTTAATGTGTAACAACTAATGGCTTTTGAAGACAAATGGGCAAGACAGACATTTACCTTCCCTACTCTGATATCAATACACACTCCCCTTTATTCTGCCTATTTAATTGACTACAGCTAATAGTCTACTCGAACTTATACTCCCCAACTGTTTGTAGATTTACGAGGAAAGAAAACTGTAATAAACTGGTAATTCTGTAAGCATTAGTCTTTCTTGAGGCTTTCCAGAATATAGGACCCATTCTGAACCTGGTATGGAGAGAGCCCAGAGCAAGGTGGAGGCCTGGTCTCCTACCTCAGGGTAGCCATTGACTTCAGGGAGGTGTGGTTTTAGAGCTGAAGGAGTTAACTAGTGCCCTGACCACACCGGAGATGCAGAAAGAGATCCAGGAGCTAAAGAAGGAATGTGCTGGCTACAGAGAAAGACTGAAGAACATCAAAGCAGCCACCAACCACGTGACTCCAGAAGAGAAAGAGCAGGTGGGCTGGGAGGGGGGTGGAGCAGGGAAGGCTGCCTCTGCAGGTTCGAAGTGAGGAGGAGGGTTGACCCCAGCAGCTGCTGTGGGCTCGAAGGAACCTGTTTCCCCGTCTAGGTGTACAAGGAGAGGCAGAGGTACCACAAGGAGTGGAGGCGGCGCAAGAGGATGGTAAGTGTAGGGGAACTCTAGGAAGGCCCTGGACGACAGCAGCCCCTGGGGACACAGCTGCCTCGTTTCAGGGGCCCGTCAGGCATGCCCAGTACTGGCATCTGAAAGGGGGTGGTCTTATTTCTTCTCAGGCAACAGAGCTGTCTGATGCCATCCTTGAAGGATACCCCAAGAGCAAGAAGCAGTTCTTTGTAAGTGGTGCTTGCCCTCCCTTGCTCCCCTGGGACTTTGATCCAAGGTGGTCTCATTCCCTTGTCTCGCTGCCCCACAGGAGGAAGTTGGGATAGAGACGGATGAGGATCACAACGTCAAGCTCCCAGATCCCTGAGAGGCTCCCCTGGCAGGACTGGGAACAGACGTCCTGGACTGGCTGCCGTGTTTAGGTCAGCTCTTTTGCTGTTCCTGGTGGTGCCCACCTTTGAACACATACCAGAGGACTGGGTGGAGGGAGGGAGTGCAGGTGGCCCAGAGAGGATGGGCATGCTCATTTCATCAGCCACTTGTCGACTGCTTAAACTCAACACTTAGATGTGGAACAACGCTAAAGGACAGCATTTGGCGATATTTATTGTAATATAATTTGATATAAAAATATTTCCTCTGGATAATCACACCTCCCAAATATCAAACCTGAGGAAGGCAAAAGGGAGCTTGGGGAACAAGGGCAGAGAGAGGCTGCCATACACAGCATTCAAGAAGCCCAGGGCCTTTCCCAGGATTCTCCTAGGCTCTACAAGTCAGAAGGCCTTCAAAGAATCTCCTCTACCCACCTTCACCCCACCCCAAGTCCTGGGAGAAATGTAGGAAGCACTGAGATGGTAGAGAGCCAGATACACTTGACAGAAAGGCTGCAAGTAGTCTGGAGGCCAGCTAATTTTCCAAAATTGTAACTTTAGCAAAATTGCATTGTTTAGAAAAATTAAAAACTTAATATGTAGTGTTGTGTCACACTTGACTTTGCTGTGCACTGCTACTGCCTGCGGGGACAGGGAAGGAGTGGGTGGGGAGGTTGCTGCCCTCTACCACCCAGAGCAGGGAGGCAGTGGAGTAGGGAGCAAGGGCAGGAACCTGGCAGCCCTGCCCTGAGTTGGCCAGAAAAAGCTCTGGCCTCACCTTGGACTGCCCAGGCAGCCCTAGCCTAGGCATGAGGCCGCCTTCCACCCCTCATGGCTGTGGGAGTACTTCCTCTTACTCCTTTCTTCCCATCCAACTACTGCCAAATGGCTGCACTGGCTCAGTGTTGCCAGAGACACCCAAACAGGCAAACAGTAGTTACCAAATATGAGCAGGAATTCGAGGCTTCAAAAAAGGGGAGAGGCCAGGAGCTCTTTAGGGTGCCAAGAGCAGACCTCTATCCTGAGGACTTCTATGGGAGGGGGAAAGACTAGGTAGGTTTGAGATCTATGGTCAAATAAATTAAAGCTTTCATAATACTCCCCCCACCAACCCAATGAAAGCGGAGGAAGCTGGGAAGCCAAACAGCGAGGAGAAAGCAGCTCACTGGTGTGCAGTGTCACAGTCCACTCTCATAAGGCCAGTGGCTCCAAGGCCGAGTAGGAGACTCAAAGCCTCTTGCTGGCTGTTCTGCAGGTTCCAAGAGTTGGTCAGTAAAGCTGGTTCTTCAGTTGGTGCAGGACGCCAATCACAATTTCCCGTAGGGTCTGGCGAGGGCAGCACAGAGCAAAAGAGATGACAGTCAGGAGGGCACAGGGCTGCTCAGGGACACCTGCCTGGGCCAGGCGTGCTCTTTAGAGTGCCATTAAAAATAAAAGCCCCTGGAAAGCACAGATGGCTATAGTTTACTTTGCACCTGCCCCTAAAATAGGCTGAGATGCATTGTTCTGTGATAAAGCAAATTCAGAAATGATTAATGGTGTACTTTAGGTGGGGGTATTTGCGGGCGCATTATAAAGCTTGCAATGCTGCAGTATGTTCATGGCGTTTTACAATAAAAATTTGGGACATGGCTTCAGCTGAAAGCATTTCTTCTAAAATCAGAAACAAAACATGGATGCCCAGTCTCACCATTTTTATTCAACACAGTCTTGGAACTCCTAGTTATACTGATTGGAGAAGAAATAAAAGGAGTCCAAATTGGGAAGGAAGAAATAAAACTGCAGATGACAAGATATTAAACATGGAAAGTTCTAAAGACGCCATCAGAAAACTACTGGAGCTCAACAATGAATTCAGTAAAGTTGTAGAGTACTACACTGATGTACAGAAATCTCTTGCATTTCTGTAAACTAACAATGAAAGATCCAAGAGAAATGGTGGAAACAATCCCATTTACCATCACATCAAAAAGAATAAAATACCTAGGAATAAACCTACCTAAGAAGGCAAAGACCTGTACTCTCAGAATGATGAGATCCTGATGAAAGAAACTGAAGACAAACAGAAAGACAACCTGTTGTTGGGTTGGAAGACTCAACATTGTTAAAATGACCATACTACCCAAGGCAATCTAAAGACTCAGTGCAATCCCTATCAAAATGCTAACGGCATTTTTCACAGAACCAAAACAAATAACTTTAAATTTTGTATGGAAACACACAAGACCCTGAATAACCAAAATAATCTTGAGAAAAAGAACAGAACTGGAGGAATCATATGACCTGACTTCAAACTATACTTACTACAAAAGCTACAGTAGTCAAAAGAGTATGATACTGGCACAAAAACACAAAGATCAATGGAACAGGAGAGTCCAAAAATAAACCCACGCACTCACAGTCAGTTCATGTACAACACAGGAAGCAAGAATATACAATGGAGAAAAGACGGTCTGCTCGGAAAACTGGACAGCTACGTGTAAAAGAATGAAAGTAAAACCTTCTCTAACACTATATACAAAAACTCAAAATAGATGAAAGACCTAAAGTAAGACTGGATACTATAAGACTCCCAGAGAAAAACACATGCAGAAGACTGACATAAATCACAGCAATATTTTATTAGATCTATCTCCTAAAGGAAATTAAATGGGACCTGGTTGAACTTAAAAGCTATTACACTGCAAAGGAAACCACTGACAAAAAGACAGCCTACTAGATGGGAGAAAATATTTGCAAATGATATGACTGATAAGGGGTTAATATCCAACATATATAAACAGCTGATAACAACTCAGCATCAGAAAAACAACTAGGGAATTCCCTGGTGGTCCACTGGTTAGGACTCGGTGCTTTCACTGCTGTGGCCCGGGTTCAACCCCTGGTCAGAGAACTAACATCCCACAAGCCACGTGGTGTGGCCAAGAAATATCCCTGGAAGACAACCCAATTCAAAAATGGGCAAAGAACTGAATGGACATTTTTCCAAAGAGGAACTGCAGGTGTCCAACAGGGACAATGAAAAACGCTGAACATCACTAATCATCAGAGAAATGTAAATCAAAACCACAATCATCTATCACCTCATACCTGTCAGAATGGCTATCATCAAAAAGAACACAAATAATAAATGGTGGTAAGGATGTGGAGAAAAGAGGACTCTTGCACACTGCTGGTGGGAATGTAAATTGGTGCAGCTACTGTGGAAAATCATAATAGAGATTTCTCAGAAAACTAAAAGAGCTACCAAATGATCTGACACTTCCACCCTGAGGTATATGTTCGAAAAAAACCAAATATGTGCGTATATTCAAAAAAACAAAAACACTAATTCAGTGTGTGTGTGTGTGTGCGTGATGAAATACTACAAAAACACTAATTCAGTGCATGTGTGCATGTGTGATGGAATACTACAAAAACACTAATTCAGTGTGTGTGTGCGTGTGTGATGGAATACTACAAAAACACTAATTCAGTGTGTGTGTGTGTGTGTGTGTGTGTGTGTGTGTGTGATGGAATACTACTCAGCCATAAAGAATGAAATAATCCACTTGCTGCAACATGGATGGACCTAGAGATGATCATACTAATAAGAAAGGAAGTCATAAAGACAAATACCATGTATCACTTATATGTGGAATCTAAAGTACAACACAAAGTATCTATGAAACCAAGATATACAGAACAGACTTGTGGTTGAGAGGGCAGGGTGGGTAGGGAAGAGAAGGAGTTTGCATTAGCAGAGACAAACTTATCCGTAGGATGGATAAACAATAAGGTCGCACTGTATAGCACAGGAAACTATTACTACCTGTGACAAACCATAGTAGAAAAGTATGAAAAAGAATGACTATAACCGAGTCACTGCTTACGGCAGGAATGAATATTGTAAATCAACTATACTTCAATAAAAGATCAGAAAAACCCCAGATGAATAAGTAAAAATGTGGTACACAAACACAATGGAATATTTCTCAGTTAAAAAGACAATGAAAATTTGCCTTTTCAGCAACATGTATGGACTTAGCATTATGCTAAGTGAAATGAGTCAGAGAAAGACAAACACTATACGACTTCACTTAGAAGTGGAATCTAAAAAAATTACAATAAACTAGTGAATATAACAAAAAAGTAGACTCACAGTATGGTGGACAAACTAGTGGTTACCAGTCGGGAGTGGGGGTTGGGGGGAACATCAGGGTGGGGGAATGGGAGGTACAAACGATTGGGGGTACTGTACATGAGGGATACAGCCAATATTTTGTGATAACTGGAAATGTAGAGTCGCTTTTTAAAATTATATAGGAAAAAATATTGGGAAACAAAAAAGAAATCTCAGATACAAGTCAAGCCTCAGTAAAAGCAACCAGACCTCAAAAGCAAAAGACTCAGTCAACTGTTAACACACACTCTATTACAAATAATTAGAAACCCCAAGGAAAACTACTGTACGGGGCCTAGGGGTTGGGGCCTTAAATCTTTTCCCAAAATCCCAAGGTAACTGCTGCAAGTGATCCGGGCTCACTTGCTGGGCAGGCAAGCAGTGCCTGAGGCACTGCCGTTACTTGCCACTATGTGAACTAAACAGAGGCCTTGCATGAGTGAGTGCTCAGATCATTCTTGCAAAATGAAGCCTCCACAGGAATATCTGGGCTAGAAAGCAAAGAGGGAAACAGGAATACAAGTTGAAAAAATACCCTCAAGAAACCTAAAAGCTGCCACCCTGCCTCTGAACAAACCACAGCTTGGGTCACTTTGCCTGAGCAAAGAGCCCGTGACCCCGTGACTACTGACGCCCCGTACCTGAGGCTTACAGTGCTCCTCAATCCAGCTGAAGACACAGGCTGACAGCTCCTGGAAGCTCGCCACCGAGATGCAGGCATTGAAGGACTGGAAGAGGGAGTCCATGATGCCTTGAAACACGTTGAACTTGACCTGGTCCGAGACCTGGTCCTCCCCCTCATGGGGGTTGTCCTGGTGCGCCTTCACAATCTGCTCATAGTTTCTGAAAGCGAGCAGGCCAGGCCTGAGGGGCTGCAGCCGCTCTCCTGGCCCCGGAAGAGTAATAGCGCTTACCCTCCATGCTCCCCGGGGAAGGAGATTCCCAGCAAACTTGTGGGATGGATTCAACATCAGCTTCTAGGTCAGCAGTGATGGCCTACCCCCTCCAACCTTTCCTTCATTAAATCCCACAGGTGTTTCCAGAGTATTATTTGCTAGTTGGGATTAAGTGGTACCTACCACACAAGGGAGTAAGAGTATCATCTGATATGGCCTTTGAAGAAGGGCAGGGTGTGAACTGAAGAGGCCTGAGTTCCCTCAGAACCAGATGCCGCGGTTCCCCCAACCCAACACCCCCCTTACACTTTCATGATCTTTAGGGCCATGACATCCTTGCGGAGCGTGGATACCTCCTCTTCCTGTTTTTTCTTCTCCTTGTGCAAAAACTGGATGTAGTCAATGGCTGGAGTGGGGGCCGGACAAGGGGGTGGGCAGAGAGGACGTCTCAACAGAAGGACGAGGCTTCTGTTTTTCTGGTTTTGACTCCCCTTCCCTCCAGACCCCACCTTCCCGCCCCCCACCTCGTTACAACCATCCCACCGGGGCCAGGCCAAAAGCAGCTCTGAGGCTCCAGCCTTCTCACAGCCCCCTTGTCTCCAAGCCCTCCAACGCTCTCCGGGCCGTACTCTTCTGCAGCACGATGGCTTTGCTGAGCTTCTGAGAGCCAATGGAGAAGTCCTGCTGCTGGCAGGTGGGGACGATGGTCTGTAGATCATCATAGCCTCTCTGTGGAGAGAGCAGGGGAAACGGGTGCCTTTACGAGGGGCCAAGACAAGTGGGCACGCAGCTTTTCCACGATACCACGTTCCATGCTCGCTCACTCAGAGGGGTAGAAAGCGGGGAAAAGTTCACGTCCAGGGCCTAGACTAGCTACCCCCAAGCTTGCTTGGGACTTTCTGACGGGGCCAGGACAGAGCGGATCTGAAGTGTGCAGGCGCTCCCTGAGGTGCGGGCCTCCCCAATCACCTTGATGGCGTCCCTCCTCTTCTGCTCGGCCTGAGTGTGTGCTCGCCGCCGCCGGTCCTTGTAGGACTCCTTGTAGGATTCCTGGTGGTAATCGCTGTCCTCGTCATCTACGGTCAGGGTTGGGGGCAGGAAGAGGTCATTCTGGTGCCCAGTGGGGCCCAGCTAGCCCACTTTCCCCAACTGGGAAGAACCTGGTGCCCAGAGATGGCGGATGGATACGAGAACCTAATACCCTAGATGACGTGAGGATGAAACCCTGTGTCTAGAATTAGGGTTCCAGCGCCCCCATGTGGAAGGCAGGAGCTGTCCTGTCTAAGAAAAAGACTAAAATGAAGGCACATCTGGTTCCCCGGGTGGGGGGATGCTGCCGCCTACCTGTGTTGGGGACAGAAGAGGCACTGGTGGAACCGATGCTATTAGCTCTGGACACTACACTCCCCTTGCGGGTGCTTTCTACAAAAAACCCTGGAAAAAGAGAGGCTCCAATCACTAAGGAATAGAATAGGGGGAGGGGCTCTGCTAGGCTCTCAGACACCTGTGGGCCCAATGGCTTCCTGAGCCCTAAATGCTGACCTCTCTCCTTCAACCCCAAAGCCAGCCATCCTGGGCCACCCACTTCCTGTCGTGCCATGCCGCAGGGCTCCCGTCCCTAGTCTACACTGCTCCACAGGCCTGCACGGATACCTCCTGGCTCACAAAGCGGCATCTGGGCGTGATGATGGAGAGTGACCGGCTGGCCCTTTTTCCATCACTTCCCTGCTCCAGGGCAGAGGGAACTAGGTGTCACCCTTGATGCTTCCTGCCCCTGTCCTCCAGAGCCTCCCTCGCTGCTCAGGGACGGTGGGCTGTGCTCAGGTGTGGCTGCCAAGGCCTCGCGAATCCATCGGGCTGAAGTGCAGTGTCCCTCCAGAAGTGAAAAGGGTGGGAGAGGCACTCACCAGGGTCCAGACTGTTGTCGCTGTAGGCATACTCCACCTGCGGCACCGAACAAGGGAGAAGCCCGTCAGGCCTCCTCCGCCCCTGCACGCGTGTACACACACACAGACGCACATACGTACACACTTGGGGTGCGCGGGCAGTCGCAGGACTCCCCCCAAGCCAAGAGCCGCTAGGCCGCGGGAGCGCAGCCCTTCGGCAGGACCCCGTCCGCCCACTCCACGCCCCCAGCCCTCCAGTCCCGTCCCCTCACAACCGCGCGCACACGCCTCAGTTGTCTTCCCACCTTGGCACACACAGGGTGAGAGCTGTCTTCTCTGCAGCCCCAGGGCCCGAGGAGCGGGGGTAGCTCTGGGGACTGCAGGGAGTCCCCTAGTCTTCCAGACCCCCTACGTGCTCGAGCCCGACCCGCCCTCCCCTCGCCGGCGTGCGCGCCCACGGGGCTTGCCTTGACCCAGGGGTCCTCCGGAGAGGCGCCCGGTTCCGTCATGTCCGACCCACCGAACCGGAAACCTGCCAGCAGGCGGGCCCCGGGCCTGGAGGAAGAGGCGAGGCGCGCTCACGTGACCCAAACCCACCAACCCGCAGCCCAGTGGCGGGGCGGGGCGGCTGCGCATGCGTGAACCGGAGGACAACCCCCACTCCCGGCTGCAGCCTAGCCTAGGTGGTGCCCCGCCTGCTGTCGGAGCTGACACTGGTGGCCTCGGGGCCACCTTCCTTGCTAGTCCCTGCTCTTGCTCAGGGTAGATGTTCCAGCCGCCGCGACATGAAGCACATTCCGTGAAACGGGGTCCCTTTAAGAGGCTTGTCCGCATAATATCGCAGCGCAGGCGCACCGCCGTGCCCAGCGGGCTCCCGGGACCGGACGAGTTTCCCGGACCTGCACTTATGGCCACCTCTTCCGACTCCGCCGGATGCAACCTCTGTGAGGCCAGAGGCTCGAGTAGCTTGTTGAAGGAGGCTCCTCCAACACCCAGCCCAGAGTCTGGCAGGATACTTGTGGAATTAAGAAAGAGCCTGTTAGCCAAATTACGCTACTTTGTAAGCTAAGGAAACTGAGGTGCCAGGAAAGTCCAGAACTTATCCAGAAGTGCACAGCTAGCCAGTGACAGGACCAATGATGGCCTTAGTCTGGCTATCTGCAGAAGCCACACTCTTAACCACTGCACTTCTGGCTTCCAGCTCAGGCCTGGGCCTTGCACTTGGGGCTCAAGGGTCACAAAGATACCCAGAGTCATTGAAGCAGGAAGCAGACACCATGGCAACATTCACCTTTAATTCTGTTACAAGTTCCAGTGTTTGCCCTGGCCCCAGCCCAGCATGGGTACCAAAGACCTGTGGACAAGAGCGGGACTAGAACAACGCCAGGGGCCTGCACCCACATGAGCTGTATCCTCAGTGTTGGCCAAACACTGGCAAGCTGGGTAGGCTTCCTGTGTCCAGCGGGCCCAGCCCTGCCCTGCCCAGCTTAGTTTAGAGCCCTCTAGGCCCAGGCTAGAGTGAGCTTCAAAGTTCCATCCCTCCTCACAGCTGGATCTCCTCAGCTCCAGGGGACACTTTGACCCCACAGAGAATTCTGTCAGTCATGGGCCTGATGGTGCTTCGGAGATGCGCTTCTGCAGGAGGGCCCAGGCTTTCTCCACCTTGGGACGGGCCAGAATGTCAGGAAGAAAACAGGGACAGGGTCAGATGGGTATTCACTGAGACTCCCTCCCACAACCCAGCCTTTTCCTGGGCACCAACCTGGCGCTGGGTGACATGCGGCTCCCACATGGTGCTCAGCACCACATGGCTCTGATCCACAAGCTGCTGCCCACTCATCTGGCTCTGCAGCCTGCTCTGAGCCGCAGCCTCACTCAGGCCATCCCTCTCCACGATGCGTCGTATGGCCTGGGCAGACAGGGCATTCGTCAGCCCACTGGTTCTGGGCAGGAACTGGGCTACAGTGATGGAGTAGGGGTGGGATCCAGATACCTCGGTTTCAGGGATGACAACCGTCCACACCTCATGCACCATGTTCTGCCAGCCGGCTTCAAGCAGCATGGCGGCATCAATCACGCACACACGCTTTCCTGTGGGGAGACCCCAGTCACTGCCAGCAGCACCCCACCACTTACTACCAGTCATAGAGCCAAGAAAACGTAGTCCCAGGGAAAGTGGATGGTCTGATTTAGGGTGGGGGAGCTCTGGGGGGAGAATCTTCTCCACTTGTTTCCCTGGGCTGCTCACTCACCCTCAGCCATAGCCTGATCCATCTCCTCTCTGGCCAGCTTTGCGATAACTGGCCACATAATGTCCGTGAGTATCTTCAGCTGCTTCTAAGGAAGGGAATGGAAGGGGTGGACTAAATTCACCTTCCCCCAGAAATGGAGCCAGCCCGAGGGAGCAGGTGGTGGGGAACAGGTGGTAGAGACTAGCATTTGGGGCCAGAACAGGGAGGTTCACTGGGTCCCCACCTCCAGGTCTGGCAGTAGCTGCAGAGCCCTTGGAGAGGTGTGTGTTTACCTTGTTCCCAAACACCCGGCTGCCTAGGACCTTCCTGTTGATAATGCCATCTTTATGGAGAATATCTGGAGGACAGAGATGGAGAACTGGGCAAGGAGGCCAGGCCACCTCCTTGCTTCAGGCCACCTCCAGTCCTCCCCACGTATTACCTGTTCCAAAGGCTTCCACCACTGGCTGGTAGGCAGGACCGCCCGGGGCATAGGCCCGATGACCCAGGTGGTCACTGTCAATGATATACGCCCCCAGGCCCTTCAGCCGCTGAGCTACTGAGCTCTTCCCAGAGCCGCTGATGCCCGTCAGCCCAATCACGTAGAAACCTGGGGGAAGCTCTGGCCTCTTCTACAGGTACAAGAGAGAACCCCAGTTACTAGGGTCCCCAGACTCAGGATGGAGGCTGAACCATTCAGTCTTTCCTCTCCAGCAATCCCAGCCCACCCACATGGGGGTGGAGGGGTGGGGGCTTACATATGGAGGCCGGAGCAGGTTTCCCAGCATTTGTTGCCGGAAGCTGGAGGAGCTGACTTTGTCCTCTTCGTTCTCCTTGTGGTTCAGGTCCTTCAGCAGCTGGATCTGGTACAAAGTGAGCTCTTCCAGGTCCTGAAGCAAAGGAAGAGTGAGGAGAGAGGAGGAGGGGTGAGATGGACAAGGACAAATCTATCACCTCCTCCCCTGCCTACCCCAGAGGTGGAGCTTGACTCAGAGGGCAAGGTGGGAACCAGTTCCTCCTTGCTTCTTCCCACCACCTTCAGCCCTCTCTTCCCTCCTCTGGGGTCACGGTACTTCCAACAGCCCCCAGTGGCCTTCCCCATCCCCCTCCACTCCCTCTGCCAGTTGCCCTCAGGGGTTACATTCTCAAGGCGGAAGCGGTTGACGGCCATCCCCCCACGATAGGTCTCCTCGCTGACCACCAGGAACTCCAGAGAGGGGTCAGAGCCAGCGGGCCCATAGGGGTCGAGCAGGGGGATGATATCAAATGTCAAGGAGGGCTTGATGTCCACCAGGAACTCACTCAGATGTTCCACGCGTTCTGTGTAGGGCTGGAGCAGCTCAGGGAGCAACTTGCCTGGGGAAGGAGCCCAGAACAGTGAGATCTTACCGGGGAGGACGAGGGTAGGCCAGTTTGGGGAAGAGTGTCCCTAAGCATCCTATCTCCAGAGGGGAGGTGGGGGCAGGACGGAGGGGCCTATGAGGAGGAGGCAGCAGGCAAGCACAGTACCGCTGCAAGGGCTGGCACATGTGCAGAGAACTGGCAGTGCCAGGAGGTGTCAGATTAAGAATTCCAAGAGTGAGAGAATTTCGAGAGCCTCCTCTTACTGCCCCTGGCACTGCTACCTGTAACTTACTCATCCATTTATTCCCAGGGGCTCAGACTTTAGGATTCATCACCTGGAGAACTTGTTTAAAAGTGCAGATTCTTTGGCTCCACATTTGGGGGATCCTGATTGAATGGTGACTAGTCCACACACCAAAAAATCTGCATTTATTCAGTTAACATATCCCCTTAGTGCGAACTGAGCCCCAGGCACTGTGACATTTAGGAGGGGTGGGAAGTACTGGATGGCGCCCCTTCCTCAGCCTTGGCCTGCGGGGGGAGGGTAAGGTGGCCCCGATCCGGAGTCTCTTGTCACTCACTCTTCAGCAGCTCTTTGTCTGCCACTCCCACCACTAGCTGCTCGCGAGCCAGGATGCAGGCGACACTGAGCAACACCTTGTGGGCATTGTGCAGGCGGTCAAAGGTGCCGCCCACAGCCCCCCGCCGGTGGCCACGCACCGGCTGCTTTGCAGACCTGGCCACAGGGGAGGTTGGCCTGATGGTGGAGGGTAGGTGGACGCCCAGGGACCCCGCGGGGGGCTCTGCAGGCCCATAATCTGGGTACAGCAGCACTGAAGACAGCTGCGGACAACAGCTGTAACAGCTGGTGGCGTAGCGCTCGAGCTGCTGCTTGGCCGGGTTGTACTGGCTTCCATCCAGGGTCTGGAAGTCAGTCAGGACCACTTCCGGCGGGTGGGCCAGGTTCTGGACTGAGGTGGGTAGGGGAGGGAGACAGCTCTTGGTTCGGATATTTGTCAGCAGAATTCTGACGTCCAGGTGCCTGTGGACATCGGCGCCTGCGTAGAGGTGCGTGA
Organism: Budorcas taxicolor; assembly: GCF_023091745.1. Classification (NCBI taxonomy): domain Eukaryota; kingdom Metazoa; phylum Chordata; class Mammalia; order Artiodactyla; family Bovidae; genus Budorcas; species Budorcas taxicolor. The sequence continues at coordinate 42,295,339 of NC_068928.1, read as the reverse complement.
TGAAATCGATAACTTCAAATGTGGCCTGCACGGGGCTGGACTGGGGTTGAGCCGAGCCGCCCAGGCTCATGCCCGGCTGCAGGTGTACATAGAGCGTGTGATTCACCAGCCGGGCTGCCGAGGACAGGATGGGGGCCAGGCGAGGGGCCAGGGAAGTCAGCGGCGTTGTCAGCACCAGGAGGCCCGACCGGAATACGGCCATCCTTCTCAGGCCTGCGGACAGTCGGGAAGACGAGGCGAGGGTGAATGGGTGGTATGTGTTTGAGGCCGAAAACTGTAGGGGGACTCGGACGCAAAAGAGGGGGACCTGGAGCAGGGACGGGGTTCTCAGTGCCTATCGAGAGCAACCTGGGGAAGGGGACAGGGCTTCGTAAATGGCGCCTCCGGGCTGTGTTCTAATCTCGGTTTTATCATCTCAGAGCGGTGAATTCGCTGAATTGAATCAAAATCCTAGGGTGGGGAGAGGAACTGGGCAGAAGCCCCTGCGTCGTAAGACTGGGGATCCAGAAATCCCGGGCGTTCTTGCTGAGCTGCACCAGCAGCTTCAAGGAATCGGAGGAGGGGACTAAAAGAGGACACTCAAGCTCGGGTCCTACTTACTGAGACCTCCGGGCTTTGGTTCCGCTTGCACTACCGCGGAGGCTTCCCCAACCACGACCCGTTAACACAAGTTCCGGAGCTGTGACTCGAAACTACGGAACCTAAGAAAGGCCAAAAATCTCAGCTTTGGTTCGGCGAGGGATTCTCGCGAGATTTTTCATTTGAAGGCGGGCGGGGCGGGGGCGGGGCGGGGGCGGGGCGCTTGCGGTTGCAAAGGGGCGGAGCTCTGAGGCGTGGGAGGTGCGTGAAAACTTGTTTGCAAAACCCAACCTCACGGAAACTGGGCGGAGTGGGGCAAAGCGGGTGGAGAAGGAAACAGCAACGCACTCCAGTATTCTTACTTGAAAAGTCCCATGGACAGAGGAGCCTGCCGGGCTGCACTCCATGGGGTCGCAAAAAGTCGGACACAACTGAAGAGACAGCACGCACGCTGGGCAAGGCGGGCTTGAAAGCCTGCTTAACGGGTGCCCTTCAGACTCTCAGAGGAGAGACTGGCTTCAGCCAGGTCACTCGGGAGACAACGGCAAAGGCGGAACTAACACCTGGCTTTCCTGCTTAATAAATCGCGGGGACAGAGGTGGAGGGATGTGTCATAGGGTAGCATTGAAGTTAGGGCTCGGCGTTCCCAGAGCCCTCCTGACGCCCTCCCAATCTAAGAATCTGGTCACGGAACAGTTCTGTCCAAGTCCCCCATTTCACAGGTGGAAACATTGAGGCCCTGTATGTTCCAGGGACATCTAGGGAGGTAAGGACAGAGGCCATGTGTCGTGGCTCCCGTGCAGTGCTCTCCACATCACCCAGAACCAGTGATATGACAGTTTTCCCAAGAGAGGAGGAAGAAGAGGCGAGCTCTGCGTATGAGCTCAGTAGAGCTGCCAGAGAATGGTCCCTGTGGGCGGAAGAAAAGGCAGCGGGGCTAGGGGAGGAGACTCAGTGACAAGAATTTACCATGAGGCTAAAAAGTTGGCTTAAAGCTCAACATTCAGAAAACGAAGATCATGGCATCTGGTCCCATCACTTCATGGAAAACAGATGGGGAAACAGTGGAAACAGTGTCAGATTTTATTTTGGGGGGCTCCAAAATCACTGCAGATGGTGATTGCAGCCATGAAATTAAAAGACACTTACTCCTTGGAAGGAAAGTTACGACCAACCTAGATAGCATGTTTAAAAGCAGAGACACTACTTTGCCAACAAAGGTCCGTCTAGTCAAGGCTATGGTTTTTCCAGTAGTCATGTATGGATGTGAGAGTTGCAGTGTGAAGAAAGCTGAGCGCCGAAGAATTGATGCTTTTGAACTGTGGTGTTGGAGAAGACTCTTGAGAGTCCCTTGGACTGCAAGGAGATCCAACCAGTCCATTCTGAAGGAGATCAGCCCTGGGATTTCTTTGGAGGGAATGATGCTGAAGCTGAAACTCCAGTACTTTGGCCACCTCATGTGAAGAGTTGACTCATTGGAAAAGACTCTGATGCTGGGAGGGATTGGGGGCAGGAGGAGAAGGGGACGACCCAGGATGAGATGGCTGGATGGCATCACTGACTCAATGGATGTGAGTCTGAGTGAACTCCGGGAGTTGGTGATGGACAGGGAGGCCTGGCGTGCTGCTATTCATGGGGTCGCAAAGAGTCAGACACGACTGAGCGACTGAACTGAACTGAACTGAAAGAGTGCTGGTCTGGGGAAGGAAATGGCCACCCACTCCAGTATTCTTGCCTGGAGAATTCCTTGGATAGAGGAGCCTGGTGGGCCACAGTCCATAGGGTCGCAAAGAGTCGGACACGACTGAAGTGACTTAGCATGCGAAGAGTGCTGGAAAGGCTGGAATTGGTAGTCTCGGTGGGAAGACAAAGCCAGGTTGCCATTAGGAACATTTCAGGTAAATTGTTCAGGGAGGTCTCAAAACGGAGGGAAACCAATTTCCAAGATCCACAGTAACGTGCTGTGGTTTCTGTTCCCATACTAAATAAATGTTCACTTGCACACTTAATTTTGTTTTTAGTCATAAAGAGGTCTCCCAAAGTGTACAAGCTTCTGGCCTCACAGAACCTGGATCTGGTCCTGAAGTCAATGATGGAAGAGTTTTAGTGCCACAAAGGCCTTGAGACCAGTCTTCTTGCAGAGACATCTTAAGGTGGGTTTTAAAGAGAGGACCCAGGACTTCCCTGGCAGTCCAGTGATTAAGAATCTGCCTGCAAATGCAGGGAACCGGGTGTGATCCCAGGACCGGGTGTGATCCCTGGTCCGGGAAGATTCCACATGCCAAGGGGCAGCTAAGCCCCTGTGCCACAACTGCTGAGCCCTTGAACCTAGAGCCCTTGTTCTGCAACAAGACACCGTGATGAGAAGCCCATGCACCGCAACTGGAGAGTAGCCCCCACTCACTGCAACTAGAAAAAGCCCTCACAGCAATGAAGACCCAGTGCAGCCAAAAATGAAAGTGTGAAAAAGAAAGGACCCAGTTGAGGAAGCAAACCACAAAGACTGTGAGGTGATTCCCTGAAACGTCTGGACACACTGTTTCACATGCTTACAGAATCACTGTCGGAGGAGCTCTCTGGAGGATGTCACTGGCAATTGACCCTTGAGCTGGAGTTGGGCAATCAGAGGCAGCTCACCCCTCCTGTGTCCTTGGCATGTAGTCTTCCCACGATTCCTCCAGTGGGACCTATGTCAAGCATGCAGCCTTGAGAGGGCAACATGTTGTTGAGACCACCTGGATGGTTTAGGTGACTGAACTCAGTTAAGGCCTCTGTAGAAACCTGGAGATTCTGGTGGGCGGCTGCAGAGATCTACTCTTCTTTCTCCACCATGACAAGTCTCGTATGTAAATTCCCTTCCTTTTTTTAAAAAACAAACAAACAAACAAACTTTTTTGGCCACACTCCACGGCATGTGGCATTGAACTTGCACCCCTGCACTGGAAGGCTTAGTCTAAACCACTGGATGTCTGGGAAGTTCCCATTGCTTACTAAACCTGCCACCTTCCAATCTAGAGTGGTTGCCTCTTTCTTCAGTCTGGGGGGGTCTTTGCCCCCAGTTGACAAATCAACGTTGGTGGCAAGCCAACCAGGAGACCAAAGAAATGGACCTTGGCAAAGAGGCACCTGCATGGGAAATCTTGGGAAACACAGGCTGGTCTAGTGAGCTTGTTTGAGGAACCACGCAGGGTGAACCACTGCAAAGACGGGAGGTGAATATCCTGGAGTGGGCTGGCCGCTGCTGTGGGCAGACCACTGGGTACCAGTGCCCAACTAGAGGCTGAAAGTCAAGCTGGAGAGTTAGAAGGAGAACTGAGGCTGGAAAAGCACGTGTGGTGCTCTCTTCAGGGCTGGCAGGCGGGTGGGAGAGCAGGATGATAATTTGGAAATATTACCCTGCTGTTTGCAAAGCTAGGAGCTCATGAGCTGCCTCAAATTAAGGTCCAAGCACTTGTGACAAAGCCTGACTGGAGGCTAAGAGGTGGAATCCCTGGGAAAGTGAGTAGAGAGAAGGGGAGGGTGTTGTGGTGACTGACAGTCTAAAGACCAAACACACCTCATGCCCTAGGACCCCCTTATACAGAGGGAAACAAAAACCCTGCAATGACCCCCACCCCAGCTGGCGCATCAGCCCTTGTTCAGGGAATGTTCAGATGAGAGTATAAACATCCACTGAGGTTATTGATGTAGCTGCCAAATTCCAGCAAAAGGCCAGGGAAAGTATACAAGCATGGTTGGCTATGGGATTGGGGGGAGGGGTGGGGTGATTTCCCTGGCTGGGGAGGAGGCAGAGAAACTGAGAAAAATCACAACACAGCCTGCCTTCCTGCAGCATCTGCACAGGACTTGAGGGGAGGGAGAACAAGGTCCTCACTTCCTCATAGACTGGATCATTCTAGCCTGCAGGCAGGCTTGTCCCAATATGGGGGGCAGGTCTCTTTGGGCATGTGAGACCCTGGAAGTCCATAGAGGAGGGGTAGATTTGAAGGGCTGATCGGGCCACATTCACTGCAGGAATGAAAGCCAGGATCCTCCAGTCTACCTGTGTGGGATGTGATATCCGTGCTGAGCCCAGCTGAGGGACAAGACGTTCATGATGCTAGGCAACCATGTTGATCTGGAAGAAACTGACAAATCCCAGAAATGGGTATATACTGGCCTGCAGGAAAGACCCAAGACACAGAGGGAGCTCGAGAAGCCAGAATGCTATCCTGCAGGGCTGTAAAGATGGTAAAAGTAACCTGGAAGCCAATGTGGTTTAATCTTATTACTGCCAGGACTGCACAGGAAAGTACAAACTGGCCATCCAATGCTGTGTTTGTTGGCCTGTGGAAAGGCTTAAAACATGAACAACTGTTCAGACCTGCCCTACCTACCCCTAAATCCCTGCTGCCCTGCCAACCCCAGCAGAGGCCTTGGAGAAACTCCTATTCAAGGTGGGTGCCTCCCACATCCCAGGTTATAGGATGCAGGCCAAGATTGCCTCCAGGTGAGACCCATTGGAGGCAATTGGTTGGAGCTCAACACTGATTGATCTGCCACAAATAAAAGGGGACAGCTTCTGTGGATACTGGAGCCAGTATACCTTAATTTCTTTTTCCTTTTTGGCCACACTGCACAGCTTGTGCAATCTTAGTCTCCCAATCAGGGATTGAGCCTGGGCCATGGCAGTGAAAGCCTGGAATCCTGACCATTGGACTGCCGTGGAATTCCCCGGACATACTCTAACACATAGTCATCCTCAGAAGCTTTCCAGGCTCCCTCAGCACCACTGAATTACAGAGGGCAAAGGGTTGCAATCAGGAAGATCCTTTTCACAAAACAAATTGGGCATTCTCCCTGCCCTCGCACACACCCTGAAAATATCCGATACAAGGAACACAGTGGGCATTGATATCCGACAAGGTCAAACTCTGCAAACCTCTGTCAGGGAATTCTGCCTCAGTTCAGTTCAGTTCAGTTGCTCAGTCGTGTCCGACTCTTTGTGACCCCATGAACCGCAGCACGCCAGGCCTCCCTGTCCATCACCAACTCCCGGAGTTCACTCAGACTCACATCCATTGAGTCAGTGATGCCATCCAGCCATCTCATCCTGGGTCGTCCCCTTCTCCTCCTGCCCCCAATCCCTCCCAGCATCAGGGTCTTTTCAAATGAATCAGCTCTTTGCATCAGGTGGCCAAAGTATTGGAGTTTCAGCTTCAGCATCAGTCCCTCCAATGAACATCCAGGACTGATCTCCTTTAGGATGGACTGGCTGGATCTCCTTGCAGTCCAAGGGACTCTCAAGAGTCTTCGCCAACACCACAGTTCAAAAGCATCGATTCTTTGGTTCTCAGCCTTCTTTATAGTCCAACTCTCACATCCATACATGACCACTGGAAAAACCATAGCCTTGACTAGACGGACCTTTGTTGGCAAAGTAATGTCTCTGCTTTTTAATATGCTGTCTAGGTTGGTCATAACTTTCCTTTCAAGGAGCAAGCATCTTTTAATTTCATGGCTGCAATCACCATCTGCAGTGATTTTGGAGCCCCCCAAAATAAAGTCTGACACTGTTTCCACTGTTTCCCCATCTATTTGCCATGAAGTGATAGGATCAGATGCCATGGTCTTTGTTTTCTGAATGTTGAGCTTTAAGCCAACTTTTTCACTTTTCTCTTTTACTTTCATCAAGAGGCTCTTTAGTTCTTCACTTTCTGCCATAAGGGTGGTGTCATCTGCATATCTGAGGTTATTGATATTTCTCCTGGCAATCTTGATTCCAGCTTGTGCTTCCTCCAGCCTAGCATTTCCCATGATGTACTCTGCATATAAGTTAAATAAGCAGGGTGACGATACACAGCCTTGACATACTCCTTTTCCTATTTGGATCCAGTCTGTTGTTCCATGTCCAGTTCTAACTGTTGCTTCCTGACCTGCATACAGATTTCTCAGGAGGCAGGTCAGGTGGTCTGGGATTCCCATCTCTTTCAGAATTTTCCACAGTTTATTGTGATCCACACAGTCAAAGGCTTTGGCATAGTCAATCAGGGTTAAAGTAATCGAACCAGTGATGAAGTGACACCAACTGGGAACCGTAGGGGAAGAAAGGTAACTGTCATGTGGGCAGGGCTTAAGGAATTAAACAGAAGAAACTATTCCAGAACTGCACTGTGTGGGAATGGTACACCCTGCCCTTAATGCTTTCATCAGCCTGGTACAGTTGCTAAAAAGGCCAACTGGCTCATGGCAGCTGACTGTGGGCCACCGAGAGTTGAACAAGCCCCCATGCACGTGGCTGTGCCCAACAATGCCACTCCTGCCGTCTTAGGAACCTTCCATGTAGTACTGGGCTTAGCAAATGCTTTTTTCAGTCTGCACCTGGCATCATCTTACCTTCATGTGGGAGGAGTGACAATGGCCCTTTCAAGGGCTTCCCCATGGTCACTTGCACAGCCCCTCCACATGTCGTGGGATGGGAGCCCAAGACTTGTCCTTACTCCTTCCCCACATCAGGAAAACGGCTCATTACATGGATGATATAATGTTAACATATGCAGACTTGCCTCTGTTTCAGGACCTTCTGCAGATGTTGCTGGAACATCAGTGAGGAGAGGATGGGTGGTGAGCCCTCCGAAAATTCAAGGCCCAGACAACCCCGTAAAGTTTCACGTCTCGGAAGCTGTGATTGATAAGTTACAAGCCTGTCCAGCTCCTAAGAACATGAAAGAGGTACAAGCCTTTGTGAGGGATTTGGGGGGACTTCTATTTCCCACCTGGCCTGGTACCTCCATCCCTTATCCCACCTGGTAAAGAGAAAGCACACGTGGGGCTGGGGGTCAGGGCAGCAAGCCGCCTTTGAGACAGCAAGAATACCAGTGAAACACATCACAGCACTGGGCCTCTCCCGGCAGGGACACGATTGGAGCTAGAGGCGTCTGTGATGACAAACACATGGCGGCAGAGACAACAGAAGGCGAGAGCGCCCTAGGATTCTGGCCCCTGCTCTGGGAGGGGACAAACCCCAGTACACCCCCATAGAGCCTCCTTGCAGCATACACAGAACACCCCATCAGGTAGAGCCTCTCATGAAAAGAACAGTCTATCATGGTGAAAACTTCCCTTCCTGTCAAGAGCAGGGTTGAGACTATGCTCTATCAACCCACCTTTGCCATGCTTCAACCTCCACGTTACCTAAGTGGCCATTTGCAACAAAAGGGTACCTTGTCTAGCAGTCCACTGTCTCTAGACATTCAAGAGCTACTTGGTCCTGAAGAATGTGGAGATGCCTCTAAACCTGGAATGGCCCCTGCAGCTCATAGAGAGGTGGGGCGGGAGCAGGGGTCCCTGCTGGTGCCTGCTGTACAGATGGGTCTAACCAGGGCACCCCACTCACTTGGACTGCAGTTGCTTCTCTGCCCAACAATGACATCATCTAGATGGAACAGGAAGGAACTGCAGCAGCCAACGGGCTGAATGCAGAACAGTTGGGCTGTTCTAAACGATTAACCCCTCCGCAACAAAAGAAGCCACTGTAATGAGAAGCCCCTGCTCACTACAAGTAGAGAAAGTCTGCACACAGCAATGAAGACCCAGCTGAACCCAAACTAAAATAATTTAAAAAAGAATTGCACTTGGGTGCACACACACACATTCACTTGCCTGTACAGTTGGTGAAACGTGAACAAACTCTGGCGATTATAAAAATAAATAAAGGGGTTTACCCTACGGCTTGGACAAAGGGAAGCTGAGAGATGGTTAAGCCCTGGTAAGGTCAAGATGTGTGAAGACATTTGTGTTCATCTGCAAGAACCTGACATGGTCCTCACCGTTTTCCACATTCTGGCTCATAAGGTGCTGACATCTGCTAGCAATCAGGAAGCTGATGCCCTGCCTAGGTACAAGCTCTAGAAACTGACCCTTCAGTAGATACAACAGACTGGGTGCATTGAAAAAGCAATCACTGAAGAGCCTGGATGGGATGGCATATTGCCAAGAATATCCACTTGCCCTTGAAATATAGTGATGTGGTTAATGCAGTAACAGCATGACCTATGTGTTCTAAACAATGCCCAAAGCAACTGCCAAAGGAGTCAGGGGGCATCCACTGGAGTTCCCAACCAGTGATGGATTGGTGGTTGAAACATACTCTACTTGGAGTGGACGATGCACCATTAAAAAAGGGAAGAAGATGGGAATTCCCTGGTGGTCCCACGGTTAGGACTCTGCTCTTTCACTGTTGAGGCTGCAGGTTTGACCCCTGGTCAGGGAACTAAGATCCCAAAAGTCACGTGGCCAAAAAAAGAGAGAAAGCAAAGATGAAGGTCTGGTCCAGCATACCCAGCACCTCCCACCGTGCCCCTGTGCTCACAGCTGACAGTGCTGCACCCTTGGGCAATGCGTATGGCATGCACAACCAGGTCAAGTACCTAAGCCTGCCGCCGCCTCCTCTTCAGGGCCATGTGAGCTCATTCTGTGCTCACTGTCACAAATCATTAGACTGCGGTCTTTGTTCCCTCCTTTGGCCTGGGGAAAGTTACAGCACACACATGCCCTAACTGACGGCACCCAGCAAGCCTTAAATGATAATCAACAAAGCCCGTCCTGAGGTCTCTAATGAGAAAGCTGTCCTCCAAAACAGGATGCCTCTGGACATTATCGCTGCCTCACAAGGAGGGACCTGGGCCGTTACCCAGAGTACTGTGTGTTCGTACCCGCCAAGTCTGCTAATGTATCTTCTGTATTAAGCTCCTCCTGGAGCACCCCTACTACTTTCCTCTTTTTGCAACCTCCCCATCTAGTCTCTATCTCCACCCCCCCCTCCAGCACCCAAACTCCGAGGAAATCAGATCGTCTCTGCAACCCTGCAGGCCCTTTCAGTGGCTCCTGCCACTCCAGCTCCTTTTGCCGGCTTCCGGAAGGAGAGGATGGACCATTGGTCTGATCAGCCAGGCCTGCAGCCTCAGCTAGACCTCCTGGTGAGAGTCAGCTTCTGGGTGGGTCAGGATCCTTCCTGTTGAGTGTTGTCTAGGGCAGGGGGCAAGGAGGGGATGAGTGGGGCTGTTTCCTTTTGGGTCATTTAACCTTCTTTTTTACACATCTGGCTTCTACAGGGGAACACAAGGACAATAGTAATACCCCTAGTAGTAACAATGTTAGTCAGTGCCTGCTATTAAGACCTCTAATACCAGCACTTTCAGGCACTATCTCAGTTAATTCTTATCACAATCCATGATATGTGTGTGCCTACTGCACTCAGTTGTGTCTGATTCTTTGTGACTCCATGGACTGTAGCCCTCCAGGCTCCTCTGTCCATGGAATTCACCAGGTGAGAGTACTGGAGTGGCTTGTCATTTCCTACTTCTGGAGATCTTCCTGACCCAGGGACCGAACCAGTGTCTCCTGCATTAGCAGGCGGATTCTTTACCACTGCGCCACCTGGGAAGCCCCCACACAGGTATCATACCCATTTTTCAGGTAAGAAAACAGACTCAGAGAGGGTCAGAACGATGCCTAAGGTTCCGTGACTCTTGGGAGCCACATCACAAGCCGGCTCTCCCCCGCCAGGTCCACCTAACTCCAGTGGCTGCAGACATCCCTAGGGCAAGAATATAGGGAATGCTCTCCCTGCCCTTCGGTAAACTTGAGGCCTGATCTTGGGCTAGCTCCTTCCCTTTCTGGGCCTCGGTTTCCAGAGGTATTACTTGGGCTAACACGGTCTTTCGCGATCATCCACCCACTGTGCGTGCCCGTGGTCACGCAGCTGCAGCCCAGTCAAAGCCCCTTTCCGTTCCCCAAACGCACCCCACCCCCCAGGGCCGCAAAAGAGAGCGCGGGAGACGGCAGCGGATTAGGCCTTTATTGCGGGGCGAGAGGAGCGCGGAGCTCAGATGCTCCCAGTTTACGGGCTTCGGCCTCAGCCCCGTTGCCGTCGGAGCCCTCGGCGGCCTTGTCGTGGAACGCTGACTTGTGCGCAGCGGCGAGGTAGCTGGAGCCGCTGGGGTCGGAGAAGCGCAGCTGCACCAGTGGCAGGAATCGCTCGGTGGTGAAGTAGCGCAGGGCCGGGCGCGGGGCGCGTAGCGCCTGGAGGAAGACCTGCAGCAGCAGGAGGAGGCGCGCTGGCCGGGGCCGGGCTGGGGAACCCGGGGGCGGCCCCCGCTCCCGCAGTCCTGCTCGGCGCTTACCTCGACCACCTCCTCCGGGTCCTGACCCGCCTCACGTATGACCCGCTCGCAGTGGCGACAGTAGCGGTAGAAGAGGTCGCGGGTCTCGGCGTCCGCGCGGTCCAGCATCCCGCCCAGGCCGCCCTCCACCTTCTCGGGGAAGGGGGTGTGCACCGGGCCGCACTCGATGAGGCTCACGCTGCGGGCCGGAGAGCGGCGAGTGAGCGCGGGCGAATGCAAGCCCGGAAGGGAGGGCCAGAGCGGGGCTCGGACTGCGAGCACTTGAAAGCGGGTTTACAGCCGGAAAAGCGCCCCCACATCCCTTGGAGGTTCTGAGAGAGGCTCTGGCGTCAGAATGCCACCCTGGCCGGGTCACTTACAACGGTGTGACCTTGGGTCAGTCACCGAGCCTCTCTGGCCTGAGCTGCCCAATACCGACGCCTCACCAGCAGGTGGAACGAGAGGGCGCGTGCCAAGCGCCCTGAACTGTGCCTGGCGCACAACCAACGGGAGCCGCACTGGGGCGAATGCCTGAGAGCGGTTCCAACAAGATGGGGTGCTGAGGTTCCCAAAGTCAGGGGCCAGGGGGCCCCCGGGGCAGGGCGGTGACTCACTGGACCCCGAAGGGCTGCAGCAGAATCGCCAGACTCTCGCACAAACCCTCGAGCGCGAACTTGCTGGCGCAGTAAACGGCGTTGAAGGGAAGCGCTGGGAGGGAGAGGAGTCTGCTGGGGCGCGTCCGGGGTGGTGCGGGTGGTGCGGTCCGCGGGGAGGGGCGCAGGAGCGGCCCGGGGCAGCCTCACCAGGCCCCTGCCCTTTATTGGACACCCTCCTCCCCATCGCTCCTGCTGAGCCACCCCCGCCCCGCGCGCCTCTGGCCCTTGGCCGCGTTCCGCTCACCCATCAAGCCGCCTATGCTCCCGGTCACCAATATGCGTCCCGAGCGGCGGCGCTTCATGTCCGGCAGAAAGGCCTGCAGCATCCGCACGGTCCCCGTTAGGTTCACGTCCAGCACGGCGTCCACGGTGCCCTCCTTGTGTGCCTCCAGCGGCCCCACCAGGCCCCGGCCTGCGTTACACACTGCGGGGAGAGAGACCCGACCCCGCCGCCTCACGCACGGCCCTCCTTCCCGCCCGTCCCCCCGTGCTCCGTGGGCTTCGGACATCTTGGTTTGGACACAGAGTGAGGAAGGCTCTTGGGCTTGTTTTGCGGGGAGGCTCACCCAGCACGTCCACGCGGCCCTCGGTCACGCGTGCCTGGGCAGCGGCTATGGAATCTGCATCCCTCACATCCAGCTGCAGCGTCTCCAGGGAGCCGGGAGGGCACCCTCGGGACTGGGCGGCCTCTAGCAGTGGGCCCTGTGAGGCCAGGTCCCTCAGCGTGGCATACACTGGAGGTTGGGGGAGAGGACAAGGCTCTGAATTCCAGTCTTTCAGCCTTTCTTAGGCCCCCTAGGCCGGGAAGGAGTTGCTCCCTTCTCTCCACCCTGTTCCATCAGGTACCTTTGAAGCTCTGGGACGGGTCGGAGGCCAGTCGCAGGGCCAGGTGTAGGCCAATGCCGGAGGAACAGCCGGTGATGAGTACCACGGTGCGGTCCATGGGGATGTGCGCAAGGAGAGACCCCGGAAATGCTGGGCTCTGGTCTCTGGGGATGGATATCACCTGCTTCGCTCCGCCCCTGCCCTCCGGGGTCCCCACCCCTTTATTATGTCTGCAGCACAATCTCAAGGCTGAGCCCTCCTGTGGGTCCCTGGCCTGCTCTCCAGGTCAAGGCAGAGAAGAGGGCCCCTGGCTTAGACAGCCCCTTCTTTGTCAGTCAGAGGGAGGGTGAAGTTTTGCAAACAGGAGGTATGAGCTCCCATGTGGGCACTGAGTGCCCTGGGCAGATCTTGTCCTGGCAAGCCTCTGTCCCAGAAAGCCTCTGTACCACAGGGACAATTTTTTTGCCGGTTAGCCGCTGAGGGTGTGGAAGTGTTTTGGAAGGGCGTTCTTGGTTCAAAAGTCAGGTGCGTATGTGTGTGCTCAGTTGCTGGGTGGTGTCTGACTCTTTGCCACCTCATGGACTGTAGCTCGCCAGGCTCCTCTGTCCATGGAATTCTCCAGGAGTGGGTTGCATTTCCTACTCGAGAGGATCTTCTTGACCCAGGGATCCAACCCATGTCTCTTGTGTCTCCTGCATTGGCAGGTGGATTCTTTACCACTGCGCCACTTGGGAAGCCTCAAAGATCAGGGGTTAATATTAAATCTGGGGAAGCTTGGTGGCTAAGTGAACAAGGAAGCAGCCTGATCTGGCTTTGATTGGTGAGGGCTGTGATCCAACCTTGGAGGAGGAGGAAGGGAGTGAACAGGCACTAAGGAGTAAAGACGAGCTGATCAAATTAATAGATGGTGTTTTGAGAGACAAGAACATGACAGATACAGGAACTATGCTGAGTGGCAAAAATCACTGCAGCAGACATGATGTGGCCATGTGCTAGTTAGATGCTAATGTGACCCATTCTAAAGTGATGGAAGGCTTTTGGTAATGCAGAATAACCCACTTTCAAAACAATACCAAACAGTTATTTTGGTAAAAACCTGTAGCAGCTTGTTACATTAGGGTGAGAAAAGAGAAATCAAAAAGCAGAGAAGGGGGACATACTGTAGTCCTCAAGTACTGTTAACTCTCTAACTGGGCAAGAGTCTGATCAAAGAGTTCTTTTAAGAATATTGGATTCTTGGAGATGAGCACTCAGAAACTGGACTGGAGAATGCTGCCAGGCTCTTGATTTTAATTTAAGCCACGCGTAATGTATAACAAGCTTTTGTTAACCAGACACATTTTTCAGTAACAGAAAGAATGGAATAAATGCCAGATATTTCCCCTGGGGATGTCCTGTCTCTTCAGGGAAATGTGGTCTATTATCTGTAAAATTTCCCCTGGCCTAAATTAAATGATTATTTGCTCCAGACAAGGAGTATTTATTAGACTGTTTCAAAGTGACACCGTCAGGGCTTCCTGGATGGCTGTGTGGTAAAGAATCCTCCTGCCAACGCAGGAGACATGGGTTCAGTCCCTTATCCAGGATGATCACGCATGCCTCGGAGCAACTAAGCCCGGGGGCCACAACTACTTAGCTCATGTGCCCTAGAGTCCTTGCTCTGCAACAAGAGAGTTGACTACAGTCAGAAGCCCGTCACTGGAACTGGAGAATAACCCCCACTGACTGAAACTAGAGAAAAGTTCACACAGCAATAGACCCAGCACAGCCAAAATAGAAAAAGTCACACCAGCAGAAAAATGTCAAATAGATCAGCTAGACACAGTCTCTTAAGATTCTGTAAGTCCTGGCACTTTAGAAATTATATGCCACTGATGTAAGTGATTCACCTTTTTCATTTTTTCAACATTTTATCCATATAAAGCTACTGCCTCATCCTTTGGAATTCCCAGGTGGCTCAGGGCCTGCCAATGCAGGACATGCAGGAGATTCATGTTTGATCCTTGGGTAGCAAGATCCACTGGAGAAGGAAATGCAACCCCCTCCAGTATTGTTGCCTGGAGAGTACCATGGACAGAGGAGCCTGGGGGGCTACGTCCATGGGGTGGCAGAGTCGGACTTGACTAAGCATGTGTGAGCATGCCATATCCTTACACTTTCTTCTTCAACTAGGAGTGTTCTCAAATCTCAGAGTGTTCTTGGGACTCCTCTGGTGGTCCAGTGGCTAAGACTCCTGCTTCCAATGCAGACGGGCCTGGGTTCAATCCCTGGTCAGGGAACTAGACTCCGCATGTCACATCTAAGAGTTTGCATGCTATGACTAAAGACCTGACAGGCCGCAAGGAAGACGGAAGATCTTCCGTGTCACAACTAAGACCAGTGCAGTCAAATAAATATGTTTTAAAAATTAAAGTGTTCTCTGTTTCTCATCATTAACAAATGTTTTAGCTTTCTAAATATTTGTATTTAACTGTTGCTTCTAGGGTTTTGTTTTTGCAGTTTAGAAACTCTTAGGAATATAAAGACTTTTATCCCTTCTGCTTGAAACAGCGGGGGTGAACACTAGCCAGACTAGCCTAAGTGAAAAATGAAAAGATTCTTCATTAAGCACAGTGATTAACCTGATCTAAGTTAGATTTGGAAGGAATGTTTTAATTACCTCTTCTAGCCTGAATACATAAATTCTTTCAGATCAGGAAAGACTAGACAAAGCAGCAGCAGCTGATTATAATTTGGTTTATGGCCTGTCAGATGTGCTGTGATAGGAAATCTGAAACGACAGTTAAAGGGGAAAAAAGTTGCATAAAATTTGCTGTAAGAGATATAGAGGCTTGTTTTCTGAAGTAGTCTTATAACAAAAACATGTATTTGTAAAAATGGTTTCCATGTCAAGGATATTTGTGCCATTTGAGCTGAACTGTATTCTATTCTTGTAATATTTCATCTTGAAAGATTTATATAATCAATTCTGGATATATGACCAATAAAACTAATAAAACACAACACTGAGGAAGCCAAGGCAAGAGGGCAGGGAGACCTGCCCTCACCAGTGTCCAGGCTACAGACCCGAGTCCTCGCTGGCATCATGACATTGACATTCTTTTTTTGTTTTTGTTTTTGCTGTGCCACATGGCATGTGGGATCTTAGTTCCCTGACCAGGGATGGAACCTGCATCCGCTACAGTGGAAACAAGGAGTCTTAACCACTGGACCGCAAGGAAGTCCAGCACTGACATTCTGACACACCATCCAGATGATTTACCAGTTTATTAAGTTGTATTAAAATAGTACTTTGATCCCAAATTTGGGATGTGGAGGAAGGCAGCTCAGCCCCTCCAGACAGTCCGCGCCTGACCCCATGGGTCAGTGAGTTCCTTCACTCAGGTCTGTGGTGCTCCTGTGACGCCTGCCCAGCCCCAGGCCCTGGAAACCTGCCCAGGTTTGGAGTCTGGGGAGAAGGTGGCTTGAGAATGGTTAATTGTGAGAAGGAGCCAGCCCGGGGGTAATATTTGAGGAAGAGCTTCTTGACCAGGTCCACTGTGTCTCCTTCAGGCTGGCTAGCATACCTCCTTGTGCCAAGGACAAAGGTCTGTTCGAGTTGGAAGGCCTTCTTGTCGAACTGGTGCTGCTGGAAGGGGACACCCTGGACCAGGCTTTCCACCAGTGTCTCTGCGAAGAGCCGCCAGCGGGGGGTGTAGTAGTCAGCCACCAGTCCTGCCAGCTGCTTGTTAGCATAGTCTAGGATGTTGCCCTCCGGCCCCCACAGGGTCAGCTGGTAGCGGCTGTTCTGCTCATAGAAATGGGCCTCAGTCTCACTGACGGCTGCCAGTCGGGCCTGCTCCAGCCAGCTGCCCAGCAGGAAGTGGCAGTCACTGGCCAGCACCTGGTCAAGGGCAGGCAGGAGCTCGTAGGCCAGGATGCCTCCTGCCCTCATCAGGGGAACCAGCTCCTTCTTCAGATAGGCGGTCCTCATCTCTTCGTAGTACAAGCTGACCAGCTCCTGGACTGCCTGGCGGGTCACGTCTACCAGGTCGTAGCGGAAGGCCGGGCTGCTGGCCAGGGTGGGGGTGGCTGCCAGCAGCAGCCGCCAGGCTTCAAATACATCTGATCGGTTGTACCAGACAGTGGTGGCCATGTGCAGGGCTGGTCGCTTGACCAGCGGGCTGTGATTGTGTCCCCGGCACTCCTCACCCGAGCAGTTGTAGACACTCCTGAGTAGCAGCCGCCACGCTGCCTCTGCATCCCCATGGGAGACCCCGTACCGCCGTGCTGCAAAGCTGGTCACCCAGGCCCCCAAATCGGCCACTGGGTCCTTCCGCCAGCCCAGCTCGGCCATGAGGGCATAGACCACCTCGTTCTGGCCGATGCCCTCGGGGGCCATGCCTGTGCCTACCAAGGTGGAGTTGGGGAAGCGGCGGGCGGTTGTGGGGCCTTGGTTCACAGACTCCAGGGCCCCGAACAGGCCATGGTTGCCCCCGAAGTTATGCAGCATGCACCAGATGAAGGGCTGGCCCTGGAAGGAGGCTGTGCGGACGTATACGGGCTGGCTCTCAGCGAACAGGTCCAGAACGAGGAGGCGGCCACGGGGCACGGCCCCCAGCACAGCTGCCACCTGGGCAGGCCCCCAGAACTCAGGCTGGTTCTGAAAGAGCCAGCCTTGGAGCAGCCACACAGCGTCAGGGTCCACTGTTGGGGGCGGAGGACAGGAGGGTGATGAGAGGAGAGGGGGGCAGGGAGCACTCACCGTACTTTACAGATGAAGAAACAGAGGTCCAGAGAAGTTAAATGACTCTATCACACTCTATCATGTTCCTGTAAATCATCCCCCCGCCCGCATCATCAGGACATTCCATCACTCATACCTTTCCCCCTGGGACTACCAGCTGAGTACTGCAAAGCTGCAGGAAGCATCAGAATTACCCAGAGGCCTGGGCCCCAGGCGCCCTCATTCTGATTCAGGAGATGGGGGAGGTTGAGAACCTGCAATCCGACCGGCCCTGGGGTGACACTGCTGGTCCCAGACCACACTTGGAGCACCGCTGCTCAAGGAAGCCTGAGCCAATTCACCCCAATCTGCCCCTTCCCGGCTGACACAGAGGCCTCCCCAAGCCATTCCTGACCTGGCCCTTCTCCTGGCCTCCCCTGTTAGTGGCAGGGAGGAGTGCTGTGTTCATATTTGTGTACCAGGAAGGGCACCTTATTGACTGGGGGCACCTCTCTAACCTCTAGCCTACCAGCATACACATATGTGCGTGTGCTAAGCCACTCAGTCATCTCCAACTCTTGGCAACCCTGTGGACTGTAGCCCTCCAGGCTCTTCTGTCCAAGGAATTCTCCAGGCAAGAATACTGGAGAGGATATGCACACCTTCCTCCAGGGGATCTTCCCAACCCAGGGGTTGAACCTGTATCTCTTGTGTCTCCTGCATTGGCAGGCAGGTTCTTTACCACTAGCACCACCTGAGAAGCCCTCAGCATGGAGGTAGAGACTAAATAAAACCTTTTCAATAGTCAGCACTTAATGACACTTTACTCTGGGCCAGGCGTCAGTCTATGAGCGAGCCCCTTTTGCAGATGAAGCAGCCGAGGTACTGGGAGGGAGGGGAGCTGCTGCAAGTCTCGCAGGCAGGAAGTGGCAGGGCAGGTGAGGGAGCAGGGTGTCCGCTCCAGGGCTCACCCCTCAACCACAGCGTGACTAAATGAGATGATGTGTGTGTACAAGTGCTTGGGAAATGGTAAAGTGCTCTGTGTCACAGTGAGGTGTTACAATTCCCCATCCCTCCTCCCAGCCCCCTGACCTCTGCCACCTCCATCTCGAGGGCCCAGGGGACTTCCCTTTCTCACCTCCCGCTGGCACCCTACCTGCGGTCATGGCCTGGTAGACAGCGGCGGTGGCTGCAGCCAGGTAAGAGGGCTCCGAGGACGGGGGCTGCATCTCGTTGAAAGTGTCAGCCCCGTAGATGTGGTCCGTGCCGAACTCTTTGGTCAGCTCCCGCAGGAAAAGGCTCCCCACGAGGGGGAAGAGGGGATCTTCTGGAGCCAGGAGGAAGGAGCAGGAGTAGGAGCAGTTGAAATGGCCCCAGCTGCCCATCTGGGTGACATTGACCTGAGGGAACACCCTAGTGCGGGGGAGGGGGTGACAGTTCAGACGTTTACCGGAGGCCGATGCAGTACTTTCCTCTAGCCTCACTGACACCTGCAGTTCCGGGAGCCCTCATGCCTCTGGGCCTTTGGCCATGCTGTGCCCTGGGCCTGGAGCTCTCGCTTCCCCCACTCCCTGCTGATGCATCTGGTTACTCCTTGACATCCTTTTTGTGTCCCCTGTCTGGAAAGCTTTGGCTGTCTCTCCTCCTCCCACAGAGGATGAGATGGTTGGATGGCATCACCAACCAATGGACTTGAGTTTAAGCAAACTCTGGGAGATAGTGAAGGACAGGGAAGTCTGGCGTTCTGCAGTCCACCGGGTGGCAAAGGGTCGGACAGGACTGAGTGACCAAACAAGAAGAAGCCCTTCCCACTGGCTTAAATAAATGATACCACCTCTGCGCTGAGCCCTTCCTGCCCCTTCCTTCCCCAAGCAGAAGTGACCTTGATGGAGAATTGGGCCACATCCATTCCTTATCACTGGGTTGTATCCCCCTGGCAACGTGTCTCCCACCAGGAGCAGGGCCTCTGTGCACCTTCGTGGCTGCACCCCCAGCCCCCAGCCCAGGGCCCGGTCTGGCAGCCCCAGACAGTCTGACAAACGTTGGCTAAATGTATGAATGAGTTTCTTGCCGCCGAGCTAGGAAGGCCAAGGAGTGGCCAGTGAGGCCAGCAGCATGTGCTGAGCGCTGAGAGCAGTGGGAACCAGGCGCTTATGGGCCCAAGGGAGGTGATAACCGATGCTGGGGGCCCCTGGCAAGGCTTCCTGAAGGAGAGGAGGTCTCAGCTGGGCCTTGAAGAAATTGACCAGCCACAGTAGAGGGTGTGTATAGCACAGAGGAGCAGAGGAGCACCCCTACCATCACTAAGAGCTGCCATTTGCTAAGACTCTGTGCCAAGCCATACAAGTGAGGAAACAGGCCCAGAGCAGTCAAGGTCACATGTCAGTAACAGAACCAGGAATCAAGCCCAGGCCTACATCCAGAGCTTGAGTTTTTCTTCAAATAGTGTCTTGCAGGGGAACATGTATTCTCTCTCTGAGCTGAATGGGGAGGGGTGGGGGGGGACATCACCTGGTGAGAGCCTTGGGGACATGCCCTGCAAACGCCGGCAGCACAGGGATCATACCAAACGAGCGCATCCGGTCAAGGATCCGATGCTGGGAGGAACAGAAGGGGTGGTGGTGAGCATGCCCCCCGCTCCCCCGCTAGGGGGAGGTCTCCTCTCTCCCAAGGCACACAGAGTCCCCCTACTCCCACCCCAGACCTGTGACTATCCAGCATCAATTCTGCCCCTTCCATTCCCCATCCTTTTACCTGCAGGTAAAGCTGCTTGAGGTGCCAGGATGGGGGCAGGGGGCCACTCCAGGTGTGCAAGTTGCCCATGCGCCCCCAGGCCAGGAAGGCAGGACCAGTGAAGTATTCGTCGGTCTCTGTCTGGGTCAGACCCAAGGCCAGATACACCTAAGGAGGAAGGCAAGCCCCACACATAAGACCACTCATCTCTGTTCACTGATTCATTCACTCGACAAACATACATCCATCTCTTCTCTGTGCCCTAGAGTTCTTAAGACAAGCTCTGATCCCTGCCTGCAAGGAGCCCACAGTCCAGAAGAAATAGATCAGTTAGCAGGTGAGTTTGCGAATGTCACTCTTGGTGCATAGGCGGGGTGAGGCACAAAGGGGTTCTCTCTCAAATGGGGAAGGGGCTTAGAAGGCTTCATGGAGCAAGCAGGGCTAGCATGATGGGTGAGGGCAGCTCTGAAAGGAGCTTAAGCAGCCCCAGGGGCAGCCAGAGCTCTCGGGGCTCAGGCATGGCAGCTCCCAGGCTGGGCAGAACCTGATGGTAACAGGGAACTCCTGGGTGTGTTCAGAGTTGAAGGTCTCCCCTAGATTCACATTTCAGAAATGACACTCTGGTACAACTCTGAGAGCCAGGAGTCTTGTTTTGAAAGGAAAATATTTCTTAAGAGAGCTCTCTAAGCACTAATGACCAGGAGGTCACTAAAGAAATGTAATTTCTGCATGTCTCAGCCGGAGAGGAATCTGACCTTTTAATCTGATCAAGTCATCCAAAACGCCTTCTAGAAACTCAAGATACTTATCAGGCCCTTACCCTAAAATAACTTGCAATCAATGTCTGTCAGTCACAATTCTCATCAGGTAACTTCTAACTGTCTCATGGCTTCAAAAAAAAAAAGCCCCTACTTCTCTTTCTCAGAGCACTCTTTCAGGTATCTGAGCCTGTGTTTCCCAAATGGCAGTTAGTAAAGTCTCCCAAACAAACTCTTCTTATATGCAGCCTCTTGCATTATTTTTTGGGTGATGCTCTTCAGGGGCTGTGGTGGGCAGGCGACCAAGGAGAGGGGACTGACCGCCTGAACTGGCGCCATGAAGAAGGATGGAGAGGAAGAGGACAGGCAGAGCAAGAGCTGCTAATGACACAGAATCCAGAGAAGCAGCTGACTGGCTCACGTGGGGTGGGGAGACAGGGAAACCTGGCTTCTTAATGTTTACTGGGGGTGCTGGGGGCCAGCCCTGGGGAAGTGCTCCCACGTGTGTGTCTCAACCATGGAAGCTGGGAGGCTGGAGCCATCACTCCTGGTACCAACACTTCTGGAGCCCTAGTCTCTGTGCCAGATGCTGAGCTGATGTGGGGGAGGCAGGACACCTGGGGTGTGGTGGGTACCCACCCGCTGCCAGATGGCCTCCTGGCCGCTCCAGGCCAGCGCCAGGTTGATTCCATTCAGCGCCATCCAGTCGATCTCCTGCTCCCAGCGGGCCCAGTCCCACCACAGGAAGGAGTAGCTTTGTGTGCACACATTCTGGTAATAGCGGTACCTGCAGGCAGGGGCAGGAGCTGGGGCATGGCCCTAGGGGCAAAGAGGAGGTTTCTCAGCCCGGAGGGTACACAATCGGGGAAAAACTGGGGGAGCAGCTTGCCCTGCCACCCCAGATGGAGCCCAGAGAGGAGTGGCTCTGGGTGTGGCCCCTAGACTACTGCTTCACTCCAGGATCCAACCCAGGTGCAGCAGAGACTCTGAGGCTTGAGCTTCCGAGGTGTCCACCCACCTATCCCCAGCACTCAGCTCTCTAGCCTCCCAGATATCTGCGGGCACATTCCATTTTCATTCCTACTCTGGGTACAGTGTGCCCCTGTCCTGTAAGGGGGATCACTCTCCCCACAGTCTAACGGGGAGAAAGCTGTGTGAACCCATCATCTCAGGACAGTGGGGCAAGCGCTGGAGCAGAGGACTGTGCCAGGCTGGGTGTCACTCCCCAGGGAGCATCTTCGAAGAGAGGGTGGGGTAGGAACGGAGCGGCATTTACTGCTCACCGATTGTGCACCACAATTTCTACACCCCGCACCGTGCAAATCATCACAATAAGAAAGGCACCACTGCACGGTAGAGGTCATTGTTTCCACTTTTCCATTGTTTCCCGCTGAGGCTCAGAGAGGCCAAGTGACTTATTCAAGGATACTCAGCTTTTAGAATCAGAGCTGGGGTCTGAAGCCAGTGCTTGCTAGCAGCCAGGCACTGGGGCGGGGCGGGGACTTCGGCCCGAGTGGACGCCCCTGGTGGGGGGAGGGGGCGGGAACGGGGCCAGCGGGAGCTGCAGGGGAGCCGACCGGCGGGGTCCGGTCGCGGTACCTGTTGGGTGTGGCCTCGGTCAGCTCCTCCGGCACAGCGGGCAGGGGCTGCGGCAAGCGCAGCTGAGAGCCCGACCAGGCCACGTGGCAGCCGCAGAAGTCGCGCAGGTATCGGTGGAGCCCCGCGGCGGCGGCCACGCCCGTGGAGCCGAGCACCTGCACCCGCGCCCCGGCACCGCCGCCGCTCAGGCGGTAGGTGTCCAGGCCGGACTCGGTCGCCAGGGAGCGCTCCACCGACACGGAGAAGGCGGCCGCTGGCCCGGGCCCCAGAAGCCGGACTAGCAGCTCCCGCACGGCGGCCGCCTCTCGGGCCTCGTCCGCGGTCGAACCTCCTGCGGTGAGGAGCAGAAGCCCCAGAGCCGCGGCCACCCCCATGGCCTCCATGGTCCAGCGGTCCTCAGCCCGGCTGTGGCCCCGTGGGGAACCACTGGGGACTAGGGACCAGGGCCGGGACGGCCGCGCCCAATCAGCTGCGGGCCTCAGGTCACGTGGAGCTGAAGGGCCAACCCGCCGGCGACCGGGAAACCCAGCTTCCGGGCCCCGCACCAGCTTCTAGTGGGTGTTTTCCGACCACACTTGGTCCAAGAGCGCGTGACTTTAATGATTTCAAAAGTCCAGGACGGGATGTGACTCGCAGCCCTTCACAAGAGCCCTTGGGTATAATGTGCTTTCACGTACAAATCACTTTCCTTCCATGCATCCTACCATTTGATAAATATTTGACATTGATTTTGTACCAGGCACTACCACCCCTCTCCTGAGACCTACAAACCAAGTACTTATATTATACAATTGTATATATTGTACAATTATACAATTATACTTATACAAGATTTATATTATACAATTGACCCTTGAATTGTGCGTGTGTGTTAGGCAGTCAAGATATAACTTTACAGTCAGCCCTCCTGTATCCAGGGTACTACACCCGCAGATCATGTAGTACAGTAACTCGTATTTATGGGAAAACATCCCTGTGTAAGTGGACCTGCGCAGTTCAAATGGGTGTTGTTCAAGGGTCCACTGTAGTTGTGATGCTGTGCAGGGTACCCAGCCAAAGGCTTCCAAAAAGACGTGACATTTAATCTGAATTAAATTGGGATTGACTAGGAGAAGATGAGGGGAAGACCATTCCTAGAAGGAAAAAATGCATATATGAATACCCAGGAAGGGTAAGGAAAGAGCTGCACAGGTTTGAGGAACTACAAGGTCAGGAAGTCAGAGGACAGATGTGTCATGTGAGCCTGGGCTGACCAAGGAGCAGGGTCTAGTGGGTATGTCAAGGGCTCTCATGTGATCCATAAGTGGTAGCAGCTGCTGAACAGTTATCTTTTTTTTTTTAAACTTCTCATTTTATACTGGAGTATGGCCAATTAACAATGCTGTGATAGTTTTAGGCACACAACAAGGGACTCAGTCATACACATACATGTATCCATTTTCCCCCAAACTCCCCTCCCTTCCAGCCTGCCACATAACATTGAGAAGAGTTCCCTGTGCTATACAGTAGGTCCTTATTGGTTATTCATTTTAAATATGGCAGTGTGTACATGTCCATCCCAAACTCCCTAACTAATCTGTTCCCCCATCCTTCCTCCCTGGCAACCATAATTTTGTTCTCTGTGACTCTTTCTGTTTTGTAAATAAGTTCATTGGTATAATTTTTTTTGGATTCTGCATATAAAGGATGTCATGATATTTCTCCTCTCACTTCACTCAGTATGACAATCTCTAGGTCCATGCATGTTGTTACAAGTGGCATTATTTCACTCTTTTTAATGACTGAGTATTATTCCACTGTGTATATGTACGACATCATCTTTATCCGTCCCTGTCAATGGACATTAGGCTGCTTCCGTGTCTTGGCTGTTGCAAACAGTGCTGCAGTGATCATCAGGGTGCATGTATCCTTTTGGACCATGTTTTCTCTGGACATATGCCCAGGAGTGGGATGGCAGGGTCACATGGTAGCTCAACTTTTAGTTTTTTAAGGAACTTCCATACAGTTCTCCACAGTGGCTGCATCAATTTACATTCCCACCAACAGTGTCGGAGGGTTTCCTTCTCTAGGACGGGAATTATCTTCATTTTACATACTGGGAAACTGAGGGCCAGAAGAAGGAGGTAACTTTGAGAAGATCAATGACAAGTAGGACAGCAGGACTGGGACTAGAACCAGAAAGTCTTAGCTCTCAGATGAGTGTTCTTGCCGCCATCCCCTGAGAGATGCAACGTTTCATGCTGCTTACCGGCAGGGAGGGGTTGAGTAGGGCTGTGTGGTGGCCAGGAGTGGTGGGCCCTTTAGAAAGATTGCACTTTCTAAAAGGATTCTGAGCCCTTTTGGAGGCAGGTGTAGCTTTTACCAAATTGTCAGGCCTGAGTGCAGCTGCTTAGAGACAGGAAAGGTGTCAGAGGAGGGTTGCCAACTCAGGACATCCAGAGGGAATGTGGGAATCCACTGAGCTTACTCTGCCCCCTGCCCCCAGGTTTGGACTCAAGCTATGGTGCCCACGGCCTTGTTCCTGGCTCAGTGGGCAACAAGTGCAGCAGGTGCGGCCCTGTTCCATTCCACTCAGTTCCTAGTATCAGAGGCTTTTCAGCTTTTTCTGGAAAGGAGCTCCTCGACCTGCCCAGAGAGATGGGCCCTTGTGGAGCTATAGCTTGTAGCCCCCCAGGCCCTTCTCCACTCCAACATCCCCTCCAAACACCTCTTGCTCCAGGTGAGATTCAGCAGACTCTACTCCTCCAAGGACCTGTTTTGCCAGTAATCTGGGTCTTAGGGAATGCACTGCTTGGGGGAACTGAGCTGCAGGTGCACCGTCAGGCTCAGGTTACCTCTCTGTGGGGCCTTCATGCAGAATGGCAGATGGTTGCTGGCAGGGACAGCAGGTTGGGGACACCATCCCGGGGGTTGATAGCACATTTGCAGCCTGAGCTCATGGAATGTGTGGCAGGGGTTGCACCGATTAGTCTGGTGCGTCACACTGTCTTTCTCATCTTCCCCACCAAGCTGGGAACTCTTTGAGGACAGATTAGGGCTGGCTGAAGAAATTTAAGGTGCATTGATAAGATGAAATATCAAGCATTTGCTTTTTAAAAAAGTGAGGAAGATGTATTGGTGCTGATTTGGAATGTTCTGCAAAGTATATATATATTTTTTAAAAGCTCAAATCACTGGATATAGTACATCCCACCATTTTTTTTTTAAATGCTGTTTAAAAAGTGCTTACCTTGCGTAGGGTAATGGGGTGGAAAACTTTATTTTTGGCTATGCTGGGCCTTCGTGGCTGTGTGGGGCTTTCTGTAGTTGTGGCAAGCAGGGACTGTTTTCCAGTTGTGGTGTGCAGGCTTCTCATTGCGATGGCTTCTCTTGTGGCAGAGCATGAGCTCTGGAGTGTGGGCTCAGTGCCCGTGGTGCACAGGCTTAGTTGCCCTGAGGCATGTGGAACCCATGTGCCCTGCGTTAGCAGGTGGATTCATAACCACTGGACCACCAGGGAAGCCTGGAAGACTTACTTTTACATTAGGCCCTTCTATAAGGTTTGAGAAGCCATCACAATGAGAAACCTGCAGTCTCCTTTCTCCTGGGTCCTGGTGCACACAAGTTTGTTTGTGCCCTCCAAGAGTCTGTTTCCCCAGTCCTGTTTAAGTTCTGGCGGCTCTATGGTGGGGTTAATGGCGACCTCCTCCAGGAGGGCTTATGCTATTGGGGAAACAATGGAAACAGTGACAGACTTTATTTTGGGGGGCTCCAAAATCACTTCAGATAGTGATGGCAGCCATGAAATTAAAAGATGCTTGCTCCTTGGAAGAAAAGTTATGACCAACCGAGACAGCATATTAAAAAGAAGAGACATTACGTTGCCAACAAAGGTCCATCTATTCAAAGTTACGGTTTTTCCAGGAGTCATGTATGGATATGAGAGTTGGACTATGAAGAAAGCTGAGCGCTGAAGAATGGATGCTTTTGAACTGTGTGCTGGAGAAGACTCTTGAGAGTCCCTTCGACTGCAAGGAGATCCAAGCAGTCCATCCTAAAGGAGATCAGTCCTGAATATTCATTGGAAGGCCTGATGCTGAAGCTGGAACTCCAATACTTTGGCCATCTGATGCGAAGAACTGACTCGTTGGAAAAGACCCTGATGCTGGGAAAGAGTGAAGGTGGGAGAAGAAGGGGACAACAGAAGATGAGATGGTTGGATGGCATCACCGACTCAATGGACATGAGTTTGGATGAACTCCGGGAGCTGGTGATGGACAGGGAAGCCTGGCGTGCTGCATCCATGGGGTCGCAGAGTCGGACACGACTGAGTGACTGAACTGAACTGTACGGTTTGATCCCTTTACCACGTGACACATTTCATTGCTGTTTCATTTACTGTGTGTGAAACAAATTGTCCACGCTCTCCACTTCTATCTTATCTCTTTCATTCCTGCCAACCTGCCCTCTGCCTGTGCACCCTCCAGATCGCTTGGCCCTCTGCCCTGCCAATCCAGTTCCCTACCTGTCACAACCCCACTAGGATCCCACCTGCCTTACCTATAAAGAGGAATGAGTCCTTCCCTGTCTGGCCACCAGGGAGCAGCCCATGCCTAGGCCTTGCCTTTGGAAGGCTGGAGAGGGGAGCTCCAACGCCCTTTCTACACCACACTCCTGGGCAGAAAGAGGTGCCATCCTGCCCAGGTCTTCCCTGAGGGACAGGAAAAAGAGACGGGTCCTGAAGATGGTGATGGAATTGTCCCCGATCTTTATAATACTGAGCAGGCCCAAAGCCACCCTCTCCACACTGTTCTAGGACCTCAAGAGGACTTCACTGATGGAGGCACAGACTCACTCAGCAGATGTCTGGGGTCCAGGGATTCCACCAGAAGGGGAATGAGGATAAAGGTCTAGACTTAAAAATAGGAGCAATGGGAATTCCCTGGGTTTAAGACCCCATAAACCAAGGGACCAAAAGAGATCACAACAACAAAAGAGCAACAGAGCCACCGTTCCCCACCCCCACCCCAGGGCTCCTGGGGATTCCCTCTCAGGGTTCAGTTCTATTTGGTCCCATCTTTAGCTGGCTGGGCAGGGATCAGCCCAAGGCCACTAGATCCTAAATCCTTAGCTAATGACCCCCTGACCCAGATCTTTTGGGAGGAATTTCTTCCTGGGGAAGTCCTAGTTCCACCTTCCTAGCCCCACTTTATTGATCTTATCAGGAAGTTTATCAGTTTAAACTCAATTGTTTTTTTTAGTATACCCATAGTTGTGCAACCGTCACCATAATCTAACTATCATCCCCCAAAGAAACCCTGCCTGCAACGCCGCCCAGCAGCGGGTACTGGGCAACCACGGATCTACATCATCTCTGTAGATTTGCCCTTTCTAGACATTTCACATAAAAGGACTCATACATTGTGTGGCCTTATGTCTGACTCTGAGGTCCATTCATGTAGCATGTATCAATGTCGTTCCTTTTTATTGTAGAATATCCATTGGATAGATATACTGCCTTTTGTTTATCCATTCATCAGCTAACATTTGGGTCATTTCCACTTGGGGCTATTATGGATAAAGCCACTATGAGTGCTTATGCACAAGTTGGTGTAGACATTTTTTCATTTTCCTTGAGTAGATACCTAGAACTCAAATTTCTGGGTCCTAACTTAACCCTACATTTAACATTTTGAGAAACTGCCAGGCTGCTTTCCAAAGCAGCTGCACCATTTTGTTTCCACCAGCAGGGGATGGGGCTTTCAGTTTCTCCACAACCTTGTCAACACTTGTAATTGTCTTTTAAAAATTATAGCCTTTTTAGGTGGTGTGATGTCTCAAGATTTTGATTTGCATTTTCCTAATGACTTACGATGTCAAGTATCTCTTCATGGACTTATTTGCCTCATATTTTCTTTGGAGAAATGTGTATTCAAATTCTTTGTCCTTTTTTTAAGGTTAGGTCTTTGTCTCTATCACTGAGTTATGAAAGTCCTACATATATTCTAGATAGAAGTTCTTTATTAGAGATATGCTCTGCAAATATTTTCTCCCACCATGAGGGTTGCCTTGACCCTGTTCTTCAAAGCACTAACGTTTTTTAATTTTTGCTAAAACCCAACTTATCTTTAGGAGAAGGCAATGGCACCCCACTCCAGTACTTTTGCCTGGAAAATCCCATGGACAGAGTAGCCTGGAAGGCTGCAGTCCATGGGGTCGCTGAGTCGGACACGCTTTTCACTTTCATGCATTGGAGCAGGAAATGGCAACCCACTCCAGTGTTCTTGCCTGGAGAATCCCAGGGACGGGGAAGCCTGGTGGGCTGCCGTCTATGGGGTCGCACAGAGTCGGACACGACTGAAGTGACTTAGCAGCAGCAGCAACTTATCTTTTATCTTTTTATCATTTGTGCTTCTAATGCCATTTCTAAAAACCACTGCCTAACCCAGGGTCAGGAAGATGTACTCCTATGATTTCCTCTAAAATTTCTCTTACATTTAGGTCGATGACCCATTTTGAGTTAATTTTTGTATATGGTGAGTCGCAGTCCAAATTTGTCATGTGTGGATAGTATTCTAGCCTGGAGAATTCCATGGACTGTATAGTCCATGGGGTCGCAAAGAGTCAGACACTACTGAGCGACTTTCACTTTCACCCAGCTGTACCAACACCATCTGTTGAAAGGATTGTTGTTTATCCATTGAATTATCTTGGCCCCTGTGTGGAAAACCAGCTGACTATACCTGTTAGGGTTTGCTTCTGAACTTTCAATTCTATTCCATTAACTCCAAGTATCTATTCTCACTAGGGCTCCCTCTTTGAGTCGGTAACAGAGTGGAGGTTAAAAGCTCATTTACCTGAATGGTCCCTCTCAACTTTCTGAGGAGCGGATGCTGGGTGTTGTGCCTAGGCCTGTTCCAGGCCAGGTGGCTTGTCAGGGAGGAGACGGTTTGAGGAGCATGGCATGAATAGGGTGTTCCTGCCCCTCCTGGAGCAGCAGCAGTTGTCAACCTGGTGCTCACATTCCTGGGCAGCCCCTCCCCTGGACGTTTGAGAAGGCAGGAATGGAGAGGACGGGCTGAGAAAGAATGTGGTCGCCATACATGGCCGTGAGGAGGGAGAAGGCACCCGCCCTGCCCACCCCACCAGCTGGGACAGCCTGTTGGCCCTTGGGCTGCCTGCCTCAGCACCTCGAATTCTCCAGCTGCCCTGAGGAACCAACCCCCCCTCACCCCACCCCGGCAGAGTTCCACCTACACCAAGGCCAAAGGCAATCAGGGCTAAAAATAGCCAGGC
This sequence comes from Budorcas taxicolor, assembly GCF_023091745.1. Lineage (NCBI taxonomy): Eukaryota > Metazoa > Chordata > Mammalia > Artiodactyla > Bovidae > Budorcas > Budorcas taxicolor. The sequence goes on along the minus strand of NC_068928.1, from coordinate 42,266,067 downwards.
GGCTGAGCCCTGGAGAGCATGCTCATAGCGGAGGGAGAGGAGGGTGGGCAGACACCCAGGCCCCCGCTCCGGCCCCTCCCCGGGCTGTCTGGGTGTGCGGTGCAGAAAAGGGGGTGGTGATGAGACCCCAAGCCCCCTCCCCCACATGGGTGGTGTCTGCAAAGCTGCCTTGGCTCAGGGAGGGTGGGATCAGGGAGTGGGAAGGCCCCTGGGAAACTTGAGATAAGGTGAGAATTTCACGAACTGCCTGGCCAGGGCCACCCGCAGCTGTGGCCTTGGATCACAGAAAAAGACAGCAATGCTGGCAAAGGGAAGTGGAGGGGGTAAGATACTAGATGGACTCAAGAGGGTTGAGTGACACGGGAGCTGTGGGCACGCAGACGGGCAGCCTCCCTGATAGAGTCAAACACACTTTATTCAGCACAGGAATGTCTGAACAGAAGGACCTTGGCAGGATTCCTGATCAAGAACTCTGCTTCCAACCCCTCTGTCCACAGAGCGAAGGTCATCATGTAAGCCACAGGGGCCAGACAGGAGGGGCTCTGCACATGGGCTGGGTCAGGTCACACTGGCTGGCACGGGGTCAAGCTGGGGTGGGGCAGATAGCCTGGGGAGTCACTGAGCAGCTCCAAGCAGCTCCCTTAGACAAGCGTGTGTGTCGGGGGGGGGCTGACCAATTTAGGGGGTCCTCTCGATCACTGAAGGTCTGCTGATCAATTTAGCTGAAGCAGCCAGGGCTGCCGTGCCAACACATGATTAAAAGGCCCCAAGATCCATCTCCTGCTGTGGGGGTGACAGGGAGGTAGTGCTCAGGGCCATGCTCACACAGCCACATACACTGGCAGCCCTGCCAGCTGCCTCCAACCAGCAAATGGTAAACAACATCCACCTTCCCACCCAGGACTCACTGGACGTGGGGTTGTCACGGAGGTAGGGAGGGGCACTGGTGGGCAGAGCAGGCAGAAACGCCTTGATGACTACAATTCTGAGACTCATAATTGGGGGTGGGCAAGGTCTCCCATCTGCACCAGGAAAGGGCATCAGTCTGGAACCTCTGTGCAGAGGGTGTGCTTGTGGCACGGTCCAAACGTGGCCTGAGACTCAGCCAACCAAGGAAGCCAGTTAGGACCTCTGTCTTGGGCCCTCCCAGCTATGCAGGTTATGCTGGGTACCAAAAGGGGAATCTGGGAGGGAGGGGGGAAGGTGTGAGTTTAGGGTGCGCTTAGGAAGGTGGTGTGGGGTATCTACGGACACTCCAGGCTGCCAGAGAGAAGCCATGCTTGCTGGCGCAGCTGGGTTGAGCCGAATTCCTGATGAGCAAGCACTGAAGATCAGAGTGAGTGGGTGGAGGACAAAAACACCACCTCCTTGGATGCCTTGCTGCTAATCTAAGAGTGGGTAGTGTTAAAGAGCACCCCACCCCCAGCCAGGAGAGAGAATGGCAGGAGCAGGGGCTCAAAGTTTGGGTGTGGACAGCGGACGGCCCCCCTCCAAGTGCTCTTGGCTCTCATGTAAATGCACAAACGGGTTCACCACCAGGGGGCAAAGAAAGAGTGAGACAGAGGCCGGGAGGGCAGGGTGGGTGCCCAGGGTGAGCGGGTGTGAGTGACCGTCAGGGCGCGGCTTCTCTAAAATACCACTACACTACCACACACCAAGCTGCGGGTGGCGGGGGACTGGGGGAGCTGGGGGACCTGGATCGAGCTAAATGCCTCACAGGTGGCTGGGGGGAGGGGATGGGGATGACCCAGGTGCCCTGATACCCAGGGATCACAACCAGCAGGCAAGTGGAGCACAGCTAACCACTGTGGCGGGGAGCAGAGGGCAGCCGGGCACACAGCCCCTTGGGGGCTCAGTCATCAAACTTCCCTTCCCGGATGTGCTCAAAGGAGAAAGGCAGGAACTTGAAGCCAGTCCCACTGTAGAACTTGTTCTGGAACTCCACCCTGGAGAATGGGAAGAAGAGAGTGTCATTCCACAAAAACTTTGGGACTCTACAGAAAGATGCCCTGACCCCAAGTTCCTCAAGCCCCCTGCTGCCCATGAAGCCGACTTTAGCCTGCTTCCAGCCCGTGATGCCCAGGGCCTGCCCTCAGCAAGGGCGCACCGCACCAATGCATTGATTTGGTCTCAGTTCCTGCTCTGTCCTGCTCAGCAGAAAATGTGTGTATGCCAAACTCTGCAGAAAACTGGGTGCAAAAAACCTTCAGCTGGCCTGAGCCTCTAACAGTGATGGGGAAGAGTCCCCCAGCACCCCCTCCTGGCAGGGCCTGGTGTGGACCTCCAACGGAAGCGTCCCACGTGGAGTGGTGTGAGCTCGTGTGAGGAACCTTGGCAGGGACCACTGTTCTCTTGTTTGTATCTCTTCTCAGGGGAGGAAGGAGAAGCAAGGGTTGCGAGTGAACAGTGGAGGCTTTCGATTTAGGGGAGGAAATTCCCAGGAAAGGGGGAAGTTAGGAGGGGAAGTCTTCTCAAAGCAATGGCAAAAATATTCTCCAACTACAAAAACATCTGAGAAAGAATTCTTCTCTTGGGGACTGAAAGGAAAAACAGCTTTAGCTCCCTTCCCCGGCAGCTCAGCATCCATCCCTGATGGTCTCCCTGGGCCCTTCGAGCTCTGAGGGGGCAGGAAGGCGTCCACGCCTGGAAGCAGGGCCTGGCTGCAAGCTCACCCTGGACGGCTGCCCAGCGACCAAATCACCACCAAATATGGGCAGAAAAATGCATGATACAGAGGATAAAAAAGCCAAGGAGAGCTGCCCTGAGGAATAGTTTCCACTCAATGCTGTGTGACCCTGGTGGCCTGGATCCCTGCAGCAGCGGGCCGCGTGGGGCTGAGGCAGGCTGTGGGCAGCGGGCACCAAGACACTCTCCACCTTCCTGCCTCTCATTCAGCCTTCCGCCAGGACGTTCTCCCTCCAAGACAAAGCAGAAAATCAGTGAAAAGGAGGTGGGAAGGGGACTGTCTGCGGTGGATGCGAGAGGTCCCCAGAGGCCCCTCAGACCTAGGGAACTGGCTGAGGTCACCAACTGCAGAGGCGCCAGCTCCATCCCCTGGGGAGAGGAGGGGGAACAGGGTTTTCTGTGTGAGCACAAGAGGCAGCCCTTCTCCCTGGATCCCGCATTCCAGGGGCTGATCCCACATTCCAGGGGCTGCGCCAAGGTCCCCAGAGCCTCCTGACCCCTGGAGGAGTCCGGTCAGTGCCTCGGCCACGCCCCCTCAGAGAGCATGGGATCCAGGAGGGGGTGCTTCAAACTGACTCAGTTGCAGGACTCAGCCCCATGTCCCAACACCCCCATGATGAGGGTCCAGCTCCAGAGAGCTCCCCTGAGGAATGCGGTGGGGGTGGGGGTAGGTTTCAGCTTCTCCCGGCTCTGAGGACTGAATCCTCCTTGCTGGGTAGGCTGTGTGCACAAGCAACAACATTTCATGTCATTCAACCATGTACAGCCAGACCGTGGGCAAGTCACCTTGGGGTCTGTGATATGTCTGACCTCTGGCTGACTCATTACACCAACAGTTCTGATCCAAACTGGCTGAAGAGAGAAGCTGCAGATGTGTTCACAGGCCCAAGGGGTCAGAGGCAGAGGCCTCTTGCCATCATCCTGCCTGGTTCATGTGTATCAGGGGACCCAGGCCTGGGAGGGGGGCACACACATTCTACTGTGTGAGCGGATGGGCGGTCCCTCTGACATACCACCTGATGCCCCTTCGCCCACTAGCTGCCACTTAAGGACTTAGGGTGGTGCCCACCGGGGACACTGTGGGTATTTTAAGGCCAGTGTGGCTCCACTTCTTGGTCGTGCTTGCCCCAACCTCCCAGTACAAAGCTGGAAAGCAGTTTCCTTGCCGGTCTCTCCCCCACACCCCCTGGCCCCAGCCAGGAACTGTGTGCTTCCTGACAAAGTACAGACATGAAGTTCTCTGTGCCGGGGCGTGGCAGGACCTTGCTGGCTGCCCTGTAAGTCCTTCCTCCTTGAGGGCGGGAGTAGGGGGGCTCTGCTTGGGACGCCTCCAGGGCCTTACCACACCCCAGGTCACTAAAATGCATTTCCAACTCAGCAGCTGCGAGGAGAGCCTCGGGCAGTCGGGCGGGGTTCTGTCACTCTGCCAGCTCCCACACCTGGCAAAGGCCACCTAGTGGCCCGGAAGGACTGACTGGGAGTCCCCGGAGAGAGCACCCCTGCTACGTGACAGAAATCTTGTTTTCTTGCGTGAACGAAGGGAGAAAGCCTGGGCCTCTTCCCTTCCCTGCTGGGGTGTGGCCGGAGGGAGGCGGTTTTAGAAAGACGGTCCTGTCCTGATCTGAGCAGTGCTGGGCCTGCAGCACACCGCCAGCCGATGACCCCCATGCGGGCCCATGAGGTCAGCCCAGGGGGCTACATTTCAGGGGTGTTCATTCTCCTGAGCAGCCACTCCCTCAGCCACCCGCGGTGTCTGGCTGTGGTGCCACTGTATTCCTTACAAAGTGGCTCCCAAATCTGCCCCTTTAGCCCCTCGTCTGTGAGTGTGCACATGGAACCTGCTAGGCAGGAAGGGATGAGGTTCCTGTGAAGGTAGGTCATTGGGCAACAAGTTTTCTATTAACATCAATCCGGTGTCCACAGTTCAAACCACAAATCGCACCCCTGCCTTTGCCTTTTCTGAGGAAGAAAAGACCTTTCATTATGGTGGGCAAGAAGGCCACGCTGCACACAGTCGGTGGGGGAAAAGACAGACAGACACAACTCAGGAGGAGACAGAATTAGCAGGTAGGTGCACGAATTCACCTGCTGTTTTCACTTGTCCTTCACCTCCTCATGTCCCTACATGACCCTCAGTCTCAAGGTTTATCCTTGTTATCAAGTCAGATGTTTTTCTTCTTGTTCCCACCGAAGAGACCCAGAACTGGTAATGGGGCAGTCCTTGCAGCAGAATCAAGAAAGCCCAGCTGAAGACCGGAGGTAAAGTGACAGGTATGAAGATGCCCAGGCTGGAAGCCAGGAAAACATCGCAGCAATGTCCCTGCAGCCATTTTCAGCGGGCCCAGCTGTTCCCACCCCTCACAGGATGGTCATAACTCAGAATGCCTGCAGTCCTGCTGGACTGAGATCCTTGGGGCACGTCCACACTCAGCCAGGAGGGGGTGCACGAGCACCAGCTTCACTAACTCCTTTCTAGTGGCAGGGGAAAACAAAGGTCTCCAGGGGTGCGATTCTCAAAGGTGCACAAAGGAATCTGCACTGCTGTTTTATTTCTCTCCTATCCAAAATTTCCCCTACCAAACAACCACCACCCTGCAAGTATGATACAGTATTTGATGAGCTTATTCCTTGCAAACTACGTCTGGGAGGCATTCAAGTGGTCTCATGTGCCTCCCCTTGGGGTCTCTCTTCTAACAGACTGAAGCAGAGCGCCTATAGGGGCCCCAGCCCTCTCGGCAGGGCAGCCCCATCTGCATTTGCTCTCAGGTTTGACGCACCAGGGCACCAGGACAGTCACTTGGTCTGTGCAGTATTTCCTACTTAACTGCAGCAACCTTGTCACATGGACATTATCCTCTCTTTTTACAGGAGAGAAAGTGAGGTTCAGAGAGGCCAGTGCTGTCCTCAGGGGCGCCCCCAGCCAGTGCCAGCAGAGCTGGAATTTAAATTCGGGTTGCCTGATTCTGAAGCCTGCTCACTCGCCACCCGTTACTTACTCAGGCTCGTTCATGAGGACTTTCACTCAAAGCCCACAGGTGAGTCTGAGGAAGAAGAATCCTTCTGACAGCAAAGCATGACCTCCAGTCGCCACAGTTCACCCTGGACATCGGGCCCAGGCGGCCCCTCCCTGCTCCATGAGGGCCTGGCTCACTGCTCTGACAGGTCTGCCCCAGCTCCTTGACTGCGCCCCACTGACCTGGGGGTAAGGTAATGGGGTCCCCACTTGGGCTGGAGTCCAGGTAGGTTGGTCACTGTTCCCTGGAGCCCAGCGCTCAGAGACCAAGTGAGTCACCACAGGCTGGCAGCACTGGGTGGTGAGGAAGTGTGCTGGGGCGAGCGCGCGCTGATAAGCTGAGAGCGGGTAGCGCGCCAGCAGTCGGGCCACTCGGCCGGGCTAGACTCCTGGCTCCCAGTAAACAACAGCTGGGCGGGGAGGGGACGTGGGGGAGGAGAAAGCACAGTGTCCTGACGCCGATTCTCCTAAAGGAGCTTTTGAGGGAAGAGTCAGTCCCGGCCACGGCTCCCCCTCCCACGCCTCACTTTTCCCTCTGTAATTTAGAACAACAAATGGCGGATTCTTTGAGCAGGCTCAGCTGAAAACAAGTCAGGCGAGAAAAAAACAAAGATAAGGGGAGTGGGGAAGAGGTTTCTCAGGTTCAGATTTTAGTTTTCTTCAGGTTTTGAGAAGCAACAGAAAGAGTCTCAGCCCTCTCTCCTAACCCTGAGATCATGAACACTACAGATCATCTCGTCTAGGGAGCCCAAAGGGAGGGGCAGTGAGTCTGTGAGCCCCTAAACTGGCACAACTGTGTGTGCACACTTCAGGTCTAAAGCTTCCAGGCCGATGGACCCCAAAAGAGAGGGAGAATCAGGACGTAAAGGGAGAAACGGAGATTCAAGGAGGCAGGGTTTGAGGTCAGGTAGCCAGATAAAGTACGGTACGGCCAGTTTTCAATGTAAACATGTCCCATGGACATCTGGGAAATACTAAAAAAAAAAAGAGTTCATTGTTTATCTGAAATCCAAATTTAACTGAGGGCTCTGTAATCTTATTTGTTAAATCTGCCAACCTTACTCTGAAGTTGTGGAGTCACACTCCAGACCAGACCCCAGCTCTCCACTCTGTAGGACTGAGCCACTTCCATCCATAGCCATTAAGAGCCACAGACAACATTCAAGAAAGAAAACAAACAAATCCAAAACCTGCCCTTCTGATGAGATGGCGTCAGTGTACCGAGCAACATGCTCTGGAACAAGAATCCTCCTATTCAACACAGAGCTGCTGGGGTCCTACCTAAAGATACTGGCGCCGTGACGGATAAGGGGCAAGACAAGGGCAGAGTGTGCTCCAGAGCCTCCCTAGACTTTGAATCTACTCCACAGCTGCTTTCATTGCTCCGAAGACAGGAAAGAGTTAAATGCCAGTGCAAAACACCCCAAACAAAAAAAGACCCCGGAAGATCTCTGAAGCCATAATCAGGACGCTGAAGGAGAAGGCTGAACACAGGAGCGCGACCTGACAGCATGCGACGGGGCCCTCCCTGGAGGCCGGGAAAGGGGCTGTGCTGATCAGAGGACACTCCTGGGGCTCACCGCCACGCACGTCCTTGGGCACGGCCGTGTGCAGGCAGACACTTCCTAGCGTCTTCAGAATTTGGACCAGCGTAAAACCGCCCTCTGTGCAGCTAAGGACACGTTCCCGCCCCAGCCCGCGCCGCCCCTCACCAGTGTAACCGCAGCGCATGGAGAAAGGCCGAGAGGCCCTCCATGATCAGGAGGATGGCCACGGTCAGGGTGGCGAAGGCGGCGAAGATGAAGAACAGCGCCAAGCCCCCGGCCAGGCTCTTCACCTTCAGGCCGATGTGGATCACCATGGTCCAAAGCACCTCGGACAACTCTGGGGATGGGGAGAGACAGGATATCGGTTCAGTCGGGCCGGGGGTGCTGCAGGCTATGCACCTCGCTCTCTATCTCCCCACCGCAGTGTGCCCTGCTCCCTGGCTTCCTGCAACCTCAACAGCTAACCTGGCAAAAGCATGGATCCTCCCGGCGGGATGTCACTCTCCTGTGATTCGGGCGTCCATAATTCCAGAGCCCTAAGGTCATCTCTATAAGCCCCCACTGTAGGGAGTGCCCAAGCGAGAGGAACAGACGTGGCTTCTGACCTGAGAGAAATACACTCACGTGCATGAGCGAGGCTGAGGGCCCAGAGCCGCAGGTAGGAGGCGGTGTTGGAGATGCAGCCCAGGCAGTACTCGATGGTGTGGATGGCCTGGTGCACCATGGTGTCCCCAAAATCAAACTGTCAGGGGAGGAAACCAGACAGCAGAAATGAGGCGGGGAGGGGAGCGTGCAGGGGTCTGAGTGCTGGCATGAATGGTTACCTGGGCCCAAAGCCCCTGGTGCTGAATTCCTGGTGGGGACACTTCGGTGGGGCCACCCCTGGAAATCCTGCCTGGCTGGGCCCGTAGCCGGGCCCCGCCCTGTCCCTCAAAACACTACACTTTAATGAACTACATCTTAATGAGACTCTTCTCAACACATCTGCTTTTTCTCCCCACTAGGCTGTCAGCTCCGGAGTGGGGTGCACGTTGGGGTTAAGAGCTGTCTGGCAGCTCCGTTCTGGCTTGACTTCCACCTCGTGGAGCCTGAGAGCAGACCACCCTGCTCTCAAAGAGCCAGGAGGGCAGGAAGGGCTCTTCCCTGGGATGCATGTCAGGTGACAGGCCACCAGGCTGCAAACTGCCTGGAGGAGACTACACCTCCGCAGCCCCTTATCTTCCCAACATGTGGGCAGCAGGGTCACTCCCTTCTACTTTAGAGACTTCTGAGAAGATCACACAGGGACATTTTGGCAAAGTTTTAAAATTCCTACTTGGGCAGGTGATAAAGGTTTTCCTCACGCTCCCTTTCTTCTGGTTTTCCCTTCAACATCAAAGATTATTTCCAGCATAAGCAGGAGGGGCTATGGGGAGCTTCCCGTTAGGCCTGCTCAGGGTCCAGCCCTAGGTGTGCTTCCGGGCCTCACTCTCCCAGGTGGCGCCACAGCCACTGAAGGCCAGGAGGCAGGCAGCCCCTCCCGACAGGGCCCAGACCAGACCCAGTGAGCAGAGGGCCGCTGCCCAAATCCGCCTTCCAAGCCTGCCTTGCCCGCAGGTCAGAGTCTGTTTTTCACCAGTTTCTTTCCAGATTCACATGACCCCCAAAAGATACCAGAAAGAACTACCTTTAGAAACGGCATGAGGGCAGAAGAGGAGGGCTGGGCTGGCTGGTGAAGCGCTAACAGCCCAGGCCTTACGAGCATGGCCAGTGGCGAGGGGGGCCAGCTCCAACTCGTCATCTCTGGCAATCGCCTCATTTTCCCTCACCCTTATGTATACCGAGAGTATTTCTGGGCTTTTCTTCTGAAATAGGCTCTTGCAAAGTCTTCTAGTTACCCTGAAAACTAGGGTAACCATAGTTACTCCAATCGTGACAATGTTGTTAAGAGCTTTTTGCCACCGCTGCTGGCTGTCGCCCCACAGTCCATGCTCCAAGGAAGGACAGGGTCCCCATCCCCACGGAGTGCAAGGCTTTACTAAGAGCTCTGTGAAAGCAGTGACTGTGGGATCCCTTAGAGAGATGGAAGATGAAGCTTTCCTTCCAGGCGTTACCCTTGCTTTCTCCTCTCTTTCACTCCCAACTTCCTACTTCGTAACCTTGGGCAAGTTTTCATACCTGTATACTGAGGGGTGGGGCAGGGGAGATGGTAAGTGGGGTGAGAATTAAGTAAGAAAGTAGCCAAGCAGTTGGGAGTCTGTCACTGCCCATGTGAGTCAGCTACGACCGACTCGGAGCCACCGCAGATGCCCCGTCTAACCCTCTGCCCGCCTCCTGGCCGCCCCGCCGTGCCTGTTGCGCACCTGCTGCACCCTCAGCTCCACACGCCTCCCAGGCTCGCTCCCCTTAGCTCCCGGGCGCCAGGTCTAACAGACACCCTGTGACTGCGCCTCTGCAGCGTCTGTCACCACTGCCTTGCCCTCCTCCTCTCCTTGACACGCTCGCTTCCTCTTGGTTTTTCTCTCCTGTAGCACTGCCACTCAGGCCTTCAGTGGCCACCCCGGGAGGAGCTCCCAATGGGCACCTCTACTTCCACGCTGCGGGTTTCCAACCAGCTGCCCACATCTCCTGCCACACCGCAGGTGCTTCACACTCCACACCACCCAAACTGAACTCACTGACTGCTCTCCTCTGACCCTCCAGGCCTACTTCTACTCCTCATCCCATCTCTAACTGGGGGTCATAACTGGAGCCCAGGCATCTGAACCTGGAAGTCGAGCTTGACTTCTCACTCACTCCCACTGCCTGCATTCACGAAGGCCCGAGGCCTGCAGCTTTTCCTTCCTCCATCTCCTATTGCTCCCTTCCTTCCCAACTCCCACTGCCAATGCCTGACTTCCCTCCAGGCCTCCCGGGTCTTTCCTGACCCCTCTCAGGCGGCGCCCCTCCCCCACCCAATATACCCTCCACCCTTCTCCCCTAGGGTACTCAGCAATGGTACACACTGGGTTACTTGCAGCCTCACTGCCCCGTGATGCTCCTTCTTGCCTAATACTCTACTATGGCTGCTGTCTGCCAACCTCTAGTCTTACTTCTCACCAGTCCCTCAACTCCTGACTGCGTTCCAGCAAGTTGAAAACTTGTTTATCCCCAAAATGTGTCTTTATGGTAACTACATACTATGGGTCTGCATTCCCTCTGGCCCTCCCTCCAGAGGACTCTGGCTTGGCCAGGCTAACCTCAGCAATAGTGCCCTTGGGGAATCCTTTCTAGGGGTCCTCTTCCACACCCCCACCCGTGTTCTGTCAGGTGCCCTCTTCCTGTGCTCCCACAGCAGCCTGGGCACACCCTGATCACAGCATCTGTCACCCAGACTCTCCTCAATTAGTCTGGGAGTTCCTTGAAGTCAAGGACTTGTTTTTTTTCTTCTCTCAGTTCCTGCAGCACTAAACAGAGTGCTTGGCACATGGAGAGTGAATGAACGAATGGGTTGGATGAATGTTGTCTGGTGAGATGACACAGTAGGGAGAGGTCCCACTGACCCTTGCTGAATGGTTACAGCCTTCAAAGACTTCCCAGACAACTGAGGGGCTGGGCTCTGGTTTGCAGCTGGACAGAGCGCCCCCAGAGAGAGGGTCTGCTGCCTCTACCTGTGACGTATTTAGATCTCTGAGACAGTTATCTGAATGTCCTCACTACTTATGATCCTATGGGAAACAATCTGAGGGAGTCGGGGGTGGGGCCACAGACTGGGAAGGCTGAATTCCAGCCCATCTTGTTTGCATGTCCACTCCCCGGGGACAGGGCTGCATATAAGAACTGAGCTGGAGGCACTGGTGCTGGAGGCAGCCTTACTGGGAGGGCTGGGCTCCTCTCTGACACGGACGCACTCCCACCTGGCCATGCACAGAGGAGTGGTCCGGAGGAACAGAAGCTCCCAGATACCATCCAAGGAGCCTCTCCAGCCTTCAGGAAGACCGAGCACTGTCTGCTGTCACACAGAATGGCAAAGCCTTTCCCATTCCCATCCCACTGCCCACTTAGAGAGCACCAGGAAGCCAGAAAAGGGAAAGGGTCACAGGTCTGGGTATTTCAGAGAGAAATTTGGGGAAAAGATGCAAACAGTGCAGCAATGCCTATTAAAAACCCAATTCAAAATGTGTACACTGCTAAGTGAATTAGGGCCGAGCTAGAAGACCTTCTAGTTTGGCTGTGGCCTGAACATTTAGCCAACTTTCTTTCTACTGTTACTCTCTATGTGTGGCTGGGATAATATGAACTCCTTGCATGCAGATGGACTGTTTTTTTCTGGAATGCATCCTAGAGGCAAAGCCTCCTTTTGAAAGCTGTCTGTCTTCCAACTGGGTCACGTGGAGGTAAAGGTGACCCCCAGCAAAGGTCCAGCATTCTCACTCCAAGCATCATCAAGCCGATGAGGGCAGCAGGAAGAGGTGGGCGGCATCTCAGGGAGGAAGGGTGAGCTTTCCCATAAGCACTCAGAGGAGCAAGGAGGAAATGGTTACCCCCAGGGCAGAGCGACTATACATAGCATCACAGAGAGGAAGGCAGAGGCCAACAGGGTTTAACTCCCAAGGGGAGTCACTTCAAGAATGCCAGTGCAGACATTACTTGCAGCTCCTTGTAAAGCCATTCTCAAGGCATTAGATCAGCAAAGTCAATGAAACAGAGACAAAGGTGACTGACATGAGATGCAGTTAATGGAGATGAGCTTTTTCATAACACAGATTCACAGACTGGTTAGAGATGGCCAGTGAGATGCAGGGTACACGGGTGTCACGTGGGGCCCCAGGATGCGGCAGGGACAGCAGAGTGATGACAAGGATGGGAAGAGAAGCCCCAGATAAACATGAAGCCAAAGCCAGCTGGTTTCTTACCACTTCGTCCTCGGTAGGCTTGAAAACACAAATTTACACTTAGTGGGAAGCCACACCACACACAAGGTCACGAGTCATAAGCTTCTTGTGGGGGTGGGGGACTGTGAATGTTAAATGTTCTAACATGTTAGAGACAGGCCTCCTCAGCACAAATGGAAAGCAAAATCAGCAGTGCTTGGAGTGCTGGTACTTATTTTGAAAAGGCATCCCAAGCCTTGCCATTTCTATTTTAAAAAAAGTCATACACACAGTAGACGCGGTCAGTCATACTGCACAGTTCAGTCCCCTGGGTCTCCAATTCCTATTCTTTATGCTTTCAAAAGAATATAGTGGATAGATGAGATCCAAAGTTCAGCTCAGAGGCTTTGTGGTACAAATGGTCAGGCAAGGAGACTGATTTAAAAAAAACTGAGCTTGGAGGTGGTGGTTTAAGGAAAAGTCTAGCATGTTCAGACTTCACCCTCCCTTTAAAAAGTAGGCAAGTAACCCCTTTAAAAGGCTCACGGAACATGTCTGCCACAAGAGCACATTAGTGGAACAGGACTTCAAAAACCCAGTGATTGAAGTTCACACGGGAACCAGTCTGAGAAGGGGCAAGGGACGAAGGGGCCACCAAAAGTGGCCGGGTTTCTGCTGTCAGAGCTGGGGCACTGGGGCTGGCTCTGCCTCAGTCTGAGGAGAGTGGTCAGTAACTGATTCACGCACAGGGTTACTGCAGGCCTCGTGGAACTCAAGAAGCCGGACAACAGAACAAAATGCTACAAGCTCAGCAGGCAAAACCTGGAGTTTAGAGCAGGGGCCACTGGAAAACAGCTGAGGGGCCCTAAGAGGTCCAGAAGGCAGGCGGATGCTCAGTGTTAGTATTTTCATCTTTCAAGGAGCAGACAGGAGTGAGGCCACTGAGGGACACAAGACTAGGGCTGACCCGATGGGAGGAGAGGAAGCCCACACCACTGATCTTACCTCCTCCGCGTCCTCTGAATGGGTGGAGAGCTGGTCATGCTGAATAATCTCAGCATCCTCCTCTGTCGGTCCGTTGCCCACCCTGATCCCACCAAAGTTGAGAGTTCCCTACACAGATGAACAGAAAGAGTAGAATTTGCCTGGGCTTTAATGTGACATTCTGTGATGTGGGGAAGGGCGATGGTTAGTACATACAAACCTCAGAAAAGCATATATTCTAACAACAAAAACAAAACCCGCTGATGGAACAGCTAAGTAAAATCAAGCCACTGTTCCCACCCCAACCACCTCTGCCCAGGCCCAGCCTGAACTACATGTACCACCTCAGTCTGATCAGAGGCAACAAGCAGTTTCTGCTGCACCAAGAGACACCAACCTCGCCTTGGCCAATGCCAACTGAGAATCCTGCTTGCGTGCAAACTTAGTAGGAACAGACTCTCCTAACAAGCGTGACTCTATCTGTAAAGGCTTCAATGACCTAACTTTTTCTGGAACTAAAGATTACACTTTCTAAGAGGGAGGGGAGTCAGATGACATGGTGATTGCAACCTGGTCGGCTAAGATTTCAACAGGAGCCTGACAGTTTCACCAACCTCTCCCCCAAATGTACTGGGTCCTTGCCCAGGAACAAAGGACTTTCTAGGTCACACAGAACAGGGGAAAAAAAGCTTAATGTACATTAGCTTGCAGCTAGAGAATACTGAGTTAGGCCCCTGTCCTTCAGGGGAGGACTCTGAGTGCTAACACAACTTTTTCACAGGCATGCGGGCAGATGCTGACTAGGTGCCTGCTGCCTCTCACTCCACAGGCATGTTGAGCAGGGTCCCCAGGACCAGAATTTCTAAGTCAGCCTGATCTGGAAAAGTTTGGGTTTATTGAGGCAAGGGGATTCTTTGGGTACAAAAACCAGGCAGAACTGGGGTTAAGTGTGGCAGATACCAATTAGTGCTAACCTGCCACTAGAGTGAAAAGGAACCAAGGAAAGAGCTCTGAGACCTACTTCACGTGGCTGCCACCCAGGGAGCCAAACAAGGCAAGAGTTCAGACGGCTTTCCTGGAAAATGGCCTCCAAGCAGCACCAACCAACAATATGCAAGCGCTTTGGGACAGCCACCCCAAGGTCCCCACTCGTCGTTTCACCTCTGGTGTGCATCTCTGACCACAGCATACGACCACCGACCCTCCAGGTTTGGGCAGATTCTTTCTTTTCTTCTAGGAATGGTTCTCACGTGCTCGTCAGAGAACCGGTTGTATCAGAATCACCTTGAAAGCTGCATTTCATTAAATAGACAGTCTCGAATATCACCTCTAGAAATGGTAAATTTAATAGGTCTAGGGTGGGGCCTAGAAAATCTGTATCTTAAAAAATATTTCCCCGAGGACAAACTGTATGATCGTTTTGATTGTCTACCAAAACTGAAAAGGCGTGCCCCCTAAAATGCATGCCCTTTGAGACAGTAAGCCCACTGCTAGGAACACCTATGCCTGTGAAGTTTTATCAGGATACAAGGACAAGGATGTTGTATTATTTGGAACAGAAAGAATTGGGAGCAACCACCAGAGCCATCTATAAGGGGATGGTGACATAACTTTAGCACAACCAACAGACAGTCCTATGGACTGCTGGGCAACTCTAAGGGTACTGTGATGAAACAATAAGTCAAGGGCCAGAAAAGTGCTACAATTTAAAACCCAATTGCTAATGTGTTTTAAATATATACACCTGTACATACGTATATACGTATTTCTATCAATAGATGGCAGACAGATGCTGATACTGGCAGAAAAAAATTGAAAGGCAAAATTCCCTACTTGCTAACAACAGCCTGGAGGAGGAGGTGGGGGAAGCTTCACTGTCAGCACTGTTTGGAGCCCTAACCAAGGGCACCTATTGCTCTTAGTTTTTCGTGTCAGAAGGGGGTGACACATACTGCCATGAGGGGTCATGGCATTATGGGCAATCTCTCTGTCTTCCTCCACTTCTCTGTTCTGTTCTAACACCTAGGAAACAAGTTCAAAGTTCATCAGGTGATTCTGACGTGTAATCAGATCTGGGAACTGCCTCGGGCACCTCCAGGTTGTGTAACTGTTACACTTGATGACCCCCGAGAGGCGGACTGAACTTGTAACACAAGTGTACACTCTGCAGCACCTTCTGCACCACACTGGTGACAGGACAGGACTCCTGAGCATCCTGGGGTGGGTCCTTGGGTGCCTGGGTTGTGGAAGCAGGGTTTAGGACCTAAAGCATAAAGTCGTTTCTGAAGTTTTCCCCAACCAGCAGATGAAGTGAGGGGGCAGCCAGGTTAAACCTCCCAGCCAGACAGAATAGGTGTCCCTTCAGAACAGAGGAAGTGTGAGTTACAGGAAGGGAGATGAGACACACACATCAGCAGGAAGAAGAAAAGAAAAAATTAAAACTATGATACACTGCTTACAGACAACCAAGAGGACAGGGGACAGAACAAAGCCAGATCTGTGTTCATATCCTCAGCTCTTGGGGTCAAGAATCTATGGCCCTCCTAATGGAGTGATCATCCTGATGCAGTCAGGCTGCTCTCCAGAAACAGATGTTTGGCTAAAGAACCAGTGGGCTAAGGAGTCCTTCCGAAGGAGCAGGTTTCCCGACCGGAGACTTTTAACTTGGACAGTATCACAGAAGAGGATGCTAGATTTAAAAGCACCGAGACTGATGCAGCAGAAGCACACTTTAAACTAAGACTAGAAGAAAGAGGAGCACACGGGAAGAATGCCAATACATGGACAGTAGGTGCTTTAGGGTATTTTTTTCCCCTCTATAAAAGAGGGTAAGTCCCCATTTGAAAACAATTGTAAGCAGCCACATTTAAATATCTTCTGATTCAAGATATCAGCCTTTTTAGACTAGTTCTAGAAGAATAATTAGTTTTTGGAGTTAAAAGGATCAGAAACACCTAATGAAGTAAACAGTCACCATCTAAATATTTCATTTATTTAAAAGAGTATGATGCCACTAGAATACAATAGAACATGAAGAACCGTTACTGGTGAGATTTCAAAAATATTACAGATTCATTATTACCTAGAATAGATCGGGCTAATTTGGTATTAGTGCATTTTAAGATTTTGGTTAAGAGATGTTTTGAGGACAAATAATGAAATGCTTAAGGTTCAGAGGCTGTCACTGAATCATGAGTTAGCACTGGAAGAAGGAAAGACTGAAACAGAAGATGACTTTGTTATTACACCAGCCGGAAAGTACACGAGACACATGGCAGGGATGAGGTCCCAATGAACAGCTGAGGATGTGAGGGCTTCTGAGTCTCTCACAGAAAAGGAGACACATACAAGCCTCCACTGGAAAGAGAGTAAGTCACAGCTCACGTGGACCAAATGTCCAACCATCACTTTGAAGTAGATCTTGAAAGTGGAGGGAAATCAATTCAAGAATCACAGGGATATTCTCAATCCATGATGGAAAAAATCATCCAACACAGGGTCACAAAATACACACATGACAATGGATGAGTCCAAGAGCTGCCCTCTTGGATTAAGACGATGGGCTTGGAGAGGGTATGACAAACGCCCTGCGTTCACAGACATGACTGTACTTACACACTGAATGGAAACTTAGTGGTCAAGATGACACTAGAATCTGTTCCTAAGAGGTGGAGGTTTTTTCTGTCATCGTCTCAGTGAGTAACAAGGACAAAATTCCCAAGAGCACACATGGCCCATGCTCTCAAACATACTTAGAAAGAATTCTGCTGCACTGTTTGCCACCTCTTTAAACAATATGTGATGGTTCATTGGTTTTAATTCACTCACTGTTGCAGCCGCTGCTGCCTCTAGTCCCTGTTGGCTCGGGGTTGGGCTGACTGGGGCCTCCACAGGTTGCCCTTCCTGATAGTGAATGGGAGAAAAGAGGAAGGGAGAAGGAAACAAGAGAGGGAGGGAGTGAAAGGGGAGACGAATGGAGGGCACATGGAAGGATGGAGATGGTCAGAAAAGGGAGAAGGATGGTCTGGTAACTCAGCTGCTCTCCAACAGGAGTAACAATCTAACAGCCGTATGAGAGTCATGCAATACGATCTTTTAGGCTTTACCAGGCAATGTAATAAGTAAGCATTACTGCAGTGCCAGAAACGGATATTTGGCAACTTAAGTGTGTGTGTGTAATTCAGATGCACACATACATAAAGTAAGCACAAGTATGTATGCTGCTTTTTTAAAAAGAAAAAACATCGATGTGCTTTAAACAAAATCCTTCCCTACACCGGATGTTTTGGCTGGTGAAAGTATCATGGTCTCATTTTAAAAGAAAATGTCTTGGTGTCAGCCCTGTGGTTGCCCAGGCAAACCACATGAGTGGGTTCGTCGTCTGCAGCTCCGGCAGCCTTGCTTCGGCTATTGCTGCAGCGAGACGGGCCCAGACCTAGATTCTGCTGAGCACAGCATAAGCAAAGCTCCATCAGGAAAGGTGAAAACTATGACTTGTTCTTGCCACCTGGGCTACTCAAAGCTGAGTATCTGGCTGTCTGAACAGCAATTACATGTTTGTTTTTTTCTTTTCAGCTGGTCCAGGGCTCATGTTGGGATACAACACAAGTGCATTTTAAGAGAATACAGGTTATGCACAACTCATTACATCCAATGAGGAACTGCACCGATTAAAAAAAAAAAAAATCTGGTAACTTTCAGCAACAGAAATATACCCACCAAATGCTTCCTCCTCAAATACTGACGGCGAAGGACCAGTGGTTTAAACAGTAGCATCCAAGGGACACACAGCAGTGCAACCACTACCAGGAAACACTGAATTCCTTTCTGCAAAGTAAGGAGGAAAATGCACATTGTATTAGTCAAATGTGCAGTTTCCAACTCTAGCATAGATTTCCCCTAAAATAGTTCTTTCTTACTGATCTAAGAATAAAAAACATAATCAGTTTCTCAAAATAACTAGATGTTGCAGCAAAGCCCAGGCTTGTCCCATAGGATGGGAGTTATAAATTCCACTCTGCCTGGATACAGAAAATTACAGTCGACTCTCCCAAAGAATGAGACTGGGTTGAATTTAGATCTGAATGTGTGGACCAAAAAGGAGTTTCAAAGGCTTTTTTCAGGTCACAGAAACATCTGGCTTCCTGACCTAGGCTAACAACCTGAGAAAAGTCCACCTCTAGATTGACGTACCTGTCCAGAATACAGCATTGAATTACCAGAGTCCCCGTAAGAAAAGAGGAACATATTTATGAAATGGATCAGAAGGCTTGGTGCTTTCTCCGATGTCTTAGCATTATAGGCCGTCCACTTGTAAAAAATAAGGATAACCAAGTAACCAAACAAAGAGGTCATGAAGATTATTTCCGGAATAAATCCAAAGTAGATATTCAGGGGCTTCTTGAAGTAGCTAAAAAGTAAGACAGAAAAAAATGTTAACAGTGAACAGACGCAGGGTCACCTCATACCAAGTGGACTGCTCTCCCTAGACGTTCTACCTAACTTTCCATCAATTCTGTGTTTAAGAATTGAACACTTTAAGAAGCAACAGCCAGAAGCACTAGAGGCAACAGAGACAGGCAGGATCAACAATGACTTCCAAACTTTTGAGCCTTGAACAGCTCCAATACCATCCCCGTCAATCTCTCGTGAGAAAGGGATGGGAAAAGCAAGTACCCTCTGAGACTACAATTCACAAGTTTATGTGAGTTACACATCATGGGGAAAAAAACATAACTTCCATTTTGATGAAAATTACACAAGGTGTTGTTTTTTTAACAAAGATCTTGAGAATGATTGAATGTTGTCTGCTCGGGGGCTCAGTCATGTCCGACTTTTTACAGCCACATGGACTGTGGCCTGCCAGGCTCCTCTGTCCATAGGATTTTCCAGGCAAGAATACTGGAGTTGGGTGCCATTTCCTACTTTAGAGGATCTTCCTGACCGAGGGATCAAGCCCATGTCTCTTGTGTCTTCTGCGCTGGCAGGCAGATTCTTTACCACTAGCGCCACCTGGGAAACTCATACATTGTTAAGGGACTAATATTAATAAGCAAGCTTCATTTGAAGAAGTGAGATTTTTTTAAAGGCACTTCTTCAATACAGAACAGTGCTCTGAGTTATTATTTCCTCCTAAAGGTGTTATGACTTCTTCAGGCAAAAGCACTGTCTGAACTGTGCGAATTCTTAGGACAAAACAGAGCAACTCACGTGTGGTTGAAAAGGCTCAGGCTGACTCCAAACAACATGTGGATGATACCAAGGATGACAGACATCTTCATCTTAAACGAGTTGAGGAAGGTCAGTTTATTGGTAGCAATGTTCCAAATCTATCATAGCCCAAGAAGACAGAAGGCATTACAAATAGTTCTCAAACGGAAAAAAATTTCCCTACTGTAGAAAAAGTTTTTTTTTAATTGTAGAAATTCTAAACATACACACAAGCAGGGAGAATAACATAACACTCCTATGTACCTATGGCCCAGCTGCAATGATTAATTATTGACTTCTCGTCAGTCTTGCTTCATCATTAATTACCTCACCTATGCCCCACCTCCATATTATTTTGAAGCAAAATCCAGATATCATATCCTTTTACCTGCACATATTACATTTCAGCATGGATCTCTAAAAGGTAAGAGCTCATTTTTAAAACATGACCACAAAGGACTCCTCTGGTGGTCCAGTGGCTAAGACTCTGTGCTCCCAAGGCAGGAGGCCTGGGTTCAATCCCTGGTCAGAGAGCCAGATCCTGCCTGCTGCAACTAAAGATCCTGAATGCCACAACTAAAAGAACCTGCTTGCTGCAACAAGATTGAAGACCCTACGTGCTGCAGCTAAGGCCTGGTGCAGTAAAAAAAAAAAAAAAATCACAACAGTACTGTCATAACACTCCAAAGCATTAACAATGACTTCTGTAATACCATGGAATCATTAATATTCAAATTTTCCTGACTGCATCCATATTTTTAAAAATAATTCATTTATTCAAAGTAGAGTCCAATTAGTCACTGTATCACGCAACTGCTGATACAGTTTTTAAGTCTCTATAGCTTCTCCCTGGAGCTCTTTTTTATTCATTACAAAATATTTGTTGAAGAAATTGGGGACATTTATCTTGTAGATGCTGGCTGAAACCCAGTGGTGCTGTCCTTCCATTATTTTTAAATATTAATTGCCTTCAGTTTCGTCGCTTAAGACCTGGATGCCTGTCAAATTTTCCTGACAGTTCTGTCTCCACTTTGGCCATCAGTGTATGTTTCCTAAGTAATGACTCTGAGGCAGCGATGTCCCTGTGCCAAAACCTCCAAGAATCCCCCTGTCACCTCTGAGACCAAAAGCAAACTCTGTAACCTGTTAGGCAAGATCGTCCAGCATCTAGCCCAGTATCTTTTTTTCTGAACTAGCCTCTTCATGAAGAGTTCATCCTCAGTGACCTCTAACCTGAAAACTTCTGGCTGGTTCTCTCTGCAGCCCCAGTCTGGCCTGAGGTTCTGCAACTCCAACTGCCTGATGGACATTTATACCCGGATGACCCACAGGCACTTTAAACTCAGTACCTACCCTGTAAGCATCAAATGTCTGCAACAACAACAACAACAAAACCTCTGTAACTACAGAACACTACAGAAATGTGAGATAGTATTATTATCAGATTCCAGGTGTTTGAGGGCAGGAGCTATGTCTTAGAACGATGTGTTTCACCAGCAGCTGCTACGCCTAATAGACAATAGGGATTCAGTAAACATCTGTTAAATGCACATATGAAATGTTATGAAATATCTCCAAGTATCAGTTTCCTTATCTGTATAGCACAGACAGCAGTCTCTACCCGATAGAATTGTTTGGAGATAAATAAGATATGCTGAGGGTTCAGTACAGTACCTGGTCCATAGTAAGCACTTCAGTAACATTAGCTTCTATAAGAATTAAAATAATCAACTTTTTATCTCCCTAACTCTATGCTTTTGCACATACTTCTCTTCATCTCTAACAATCTGCAATATTTTTCAAAGGCCAGATTAATTCCTTTATTTTTTTAATAAGAAACCTCAATCTTTCTGGCAATGATCTGCTTTTCCTCTGGAATTCTGTAATCCTTACAATCTAATGCTTAAATTCCTCCCTACCTCCTCTGTTTAAGCACATAACACAAAAGATTTGATCCTACTTTACTTGCTTACACATTTGAAAAAAACAAAACTCTGGGACAAGTTTTTTAAGTATGTAAATATAAGAATGGTAATCTAAAATCCATAAAGAGCTATTTTTGCTTTATTAAAATATCTGCTAAAAATAAAAATGAAACTAAGTTAAACAGAAATAAACTGGGAAGGAGTCTTGAAAAAATCAATCTTCCCAGAGTCAGTATTATTAGCCATCTCTGAAGTAAGTCATGTAGGAAAAATAACATGGCTCCCCAAGGCATCTGGGTCTCTTGTGGCTTTAAAGTACTCTGGACAGATACACTGAAGTTTTCTAAAAATGTTACCTAAAACTCCAAAAAAAAACTATTTATCTTCATTTTCATTCTTTCACTTCTGGGTTTCAGTTAAAACTTTTGGTGTTAGAGACTTCCCTGGCAGTGCAGTGGTTAAGACTTTGCACTTCCAATGCAGGGGGTGCAGGCACAACCCTTTGTTGGGGAACCAAAATTCCAAAAGCCATGTGGCATGGCCAATTAAAAAAACAACTTCATGTCAGACACATAGAAAAGAAGTGCTCTTACTGGATCGATGCCAAAAGGATATGGTCCACCAAAAACTCCAGTGACGGCTGGGTTCAGCTGGAGGACAGGGTTCCCCCGAAGTGTCTCTTCCCTACCATGTTAGGAGAAAACCACCATTTATTTTTTTATCAAGAGAGGGAATCACTGGGATCCAGAAACTGATCCCCAGAGAAACTACTATAAGCTACCTTGTCTTTTCAATAACAGAGGAGGGATTAGTATTAGAGAGTGAGAAGGGATCATAGATGACAAAGAGAAAGATTAAACATACATACAAGACCAGGTAGGGAAATCGGGAGACCTGCTTTTAACTTACAAAAAGAATCAATGCACCTAATTTACAGTTTCAGTTCCTTGATACTACCGAACAAATCACAAAGCATTTCCCAGGCCGGAGCATAGATAAGAGGAGACACTACACTCTTTTGGAACAGAAACGGTGTCAAACACTTCCTAAAGAAGTGCTGGTTTACCACGTATCTGGAAATCCAGAGCTGGACATAAAAGGAATAAGCTTTGACTTTCAGCTTCTTGGCAACTTACGTCCAGTTGTATATATCGAACATCGGCCGTACGCTCCAGGATGACCCAAAGATATTAAGAGACTTGGAAAAGCAGTCATTATAGATGAGGCCAGTGTAGATGGAGAACACGCCCATCAACAGAATGATGTACCGGCCGCTGAATACAGTGCTGAACATCTGGGAGCCAGAAGAAAGAGGCCAATGAAACATAATCCCTGCAGCTCAAGTTGTGACAATGTCATTCAGAATATACTAGCCCCCTCCTCTCTCGCCACTTTTACCCCATTCTGGGTCAGAGAGCTTGAAGTAAAGACCAAAATACAATGCTAACAAGAAATGTACTTTCACAGCACATGGCCTCTTTAGTGTTAAAATGAACATAGCTCCTCTAGTCTCTAAAATTTCTCTTATGGATCAAAGACTTCCAGATCATAATTTTCATAATGGATGCTTGAGAAATTATCAAGTTCCAGACCAACGCAGATGTAACCTAGACATTAGTTCATTCTTGAATTAACTAGTGTTAACTGTGTGGTTACCAGTGGGGCGAGCCAAGGGGAGAGGGATAGATAGAGGCAGGTGACTCAAGAGGTACAAACCACGATGTATAAAATAAATAGGCTATAAGGATATATTGTACAGCACACAGAATATAGCCAACATTTTATAATAATTATAAGTGGAGTGTAATCTATAAAATTTTGGAATCACTATGCTGTACACCTGAAACTAATGTAAGATTATAAATCAATAATACCTCAACAAATAAGTAAAAAGAAAATATATTTCCATCAATCATGGAGAAAAGACTGAATTATCCCTCTGTATGTACAAAATTATTATAAACCTGTTGCACCATGGAGAGACAAAAACAGCACGCAGCCAAAGATTACAGGAGAAAAATATTAGAAATATGTCAAGAAAATAATAATACTATCTTATGGTTCAGAGTTTCTATCAAAAACAGACAAAATATCACCTCATTCTCATTCTTCTGGGAGAGGATCCGGCTCTCTCTTAACACCATCCATACAGCGAAAAGGGTCATCAAAATGCCATGGCCAAGGTCACCAAACATCACAGCAAACAGGAAAGGGAAAGTGATGATGGTGTATGGAGCTATCAAGAGACCAAAGAGAGAAAAAAGACAAATTCCAGAAAACCGCAGCTCCCAACACATCACATCCCTCTCCATAATCTAAGATCAGTATAAAAGGGACTCATTCCCAAGCTGCTGGTCAGAGGGACTGCCAGGAAATAATGTCCACAGCAGGATTTGCACAGACTCACAAAGGTACCACCAGCATTTTCAACAAAGAATCACACAGGAAATGAAGGTTTTGTCTTTAGACTTGGCACCAGGGGGGTTTGTCTCTTGATTCCTTCTCTCTCACCCCTGGGATGCTGCTCCTGGGACAGGCCAACTTTCCTCCCCTGTGCACTGCAACCAGCTGAATAAAGCCACCAGGTTAAGTGGGAGAACGTTCAGAATCTGAAGCAGAGCGGGTCCTGCAGAAGACTCCCACTGAACATGAATTACCTGACTCTCGATTTCATCACCAGCTCTCTGAACAGAGGAAAATCTGCCTTGTGCTTAAAATGGTCAACAATTGCTATATTTTCTCTATCTAACCTGGAAACCAGGAAGCTATTCTAAAATGTCAATGACCTTGGGAAAACTTTTTACTTAAAGCAGTTCCAGCAAATGGCATGTGAGTGAAAGCCAGGTGCTATATAGCCGTGAGGACAGAGGAACCCCATCTATGGAGCTCATGCCTATAAAATTCCTAAAAAATCGCCTGCTAAAGGAGTTCCACCTGGCAACAAACCTCACTCCTTACATCCAGATAGGCACCTCTTCACAGGAATTCTATAAGAGCTGAGGCCTGGACAGCATCTTCAGTCTTGAGCCAATGCAATTGTTCAATTGCATTCAAAGTGAAGCATTAAAAGAAATAACAAACAGAATAAAATCTCCAGAGGGAAAAGATTCAAGCTTTTTTACCTGGATTTATCTCTCGGTAAGTTCCAATTCCATAAGCATCCACTATGTTCTGAAAGCCATACGTGAACTTGTTGGTCTTGTTATAGGTGGGAGGAGTCTGGTTTGTCTGCATCCTGTTCAGAATGGAGGGCACGGTGGAACCACTGTGCTCCTGGGAAACATCAAGCACAGATCAGAATCAGGTCACCCTTCTGATTATGGTGGTGGATTCACAGGCATATATATTTGTCAAAACTCATTGAATAGTACACATAAAATATGTGTATTTTCTTTCAGGTAAATTATATCTCAATCTTTCCAGACTTTGAGCACACTAGAACTAGCTATAAAATTTATGATGACACGTGTAAACGAAGTCTTGGGAAGAATATCCTTACCGTGAAACAAAAAAATTAAGTCTAAAATGTATAAACAAAGAAAACGTGGTACTTTCTTCCCTGAAGATATCCTTATCTGTCTACGAGTGTCGTTGTTCTCTCTTGCTTTTATGAAGAAAGCAAAGTTATTTTCTGACTTTTCCCTCTTTACCACCTACTCTTAATCCTCAGTCTAGCAGACCATGCCTGGTCAAAGTGGCTGGCTCATCACCAGATCCAAAGATCTTTTCTCTGACATGCAAGCCCCTGACCCTGGAGAGCTTCCTCTTCTGTTTACCAGCCATGCCTTTCCTGTCTCTGCTGGTTCCTCCTCCCCTGCCTGTAACACTGCAGGCCCCCAAGGTTCTATCATTAACTCCTTGTTTTCTTTCTTGGAGGTCTCATTCCCTTCCAACCTCATGTATCCCATTTCTTTCATTTTGCTTTTTTTTGAGTAAAGCAGGCTTTTACTGTTCACAAGGTTATTTGTGAAGTGCAAAAATCTTCCCATGCATTCTCACATTCAATCTGGGCTGCCACAGCAAGACGGACAGAAAGCTTGAGGACATATTTTTCTTGCATCTGTATGCAGTGGAAACCTTAGCAGACAGTAAATACTCCAGGCCTGTCAAATAGAGGCATTTTCCCCTTTCTTTTTGAGAACTATCTCATCATCTGTTTTACATTTCCACATGGATTTGTGTCCAACCCCTCAATGTGACTGAAACTGAACTTAGCAGCCTTCTCCAATCAATAAGTTTCTCTTACTGAAT
Organism: Budorcas taxicolor; assembly: GCF_023091745.1. Taxonomy (NCBI): domain Eukaryota; kingdom Metazoa; phylum Chordata; class Mammalia; order Artiodactyla; family Bovidae; genus Budorcas; species Budorcas taxicolor. The sequence continues at coordinate 42,240,620 of NC_068928.1, read as the reverse complement.
CTCTACTTCCATTAATGGAACTATTATTCTACCAGTTATCCAGCTGATAACCTTGTATTTCTCCTGTACATTGCTAAAAACCAAGTCTATCAACAGATACTTCCTTCAGAATGTCTCACAAATTCATCACTATTTGCTCTTCCCGTTGCCAGGTCTTACTGCAAGGTCATTATCACTTACTACTGTTTACAGTAACCTAACTGTCTTCCCACTTGTAGGCTCTCTCAGCTCCCCAATCCAACCCCCACGCTATCAGTGGATTACTCTTTTATTTAATTGATTGAAACTGACTGATTGATTTGCTGAGGCATGCAGGACATGAGATCTTAGTTCCCTGACCAGGGATTCAGCCTGTACCCCCTGCAGTGGAAGCATGGAATCTTAGCCACTGACCTGTCAGGGAAGTCCCTGGATTATTCTTTTAAAACTGTTGTGAAAAAAAAAACAAAACAAAACACTGTTGTGATCATTATGTTCTTTCACTGCTAAATAACTTCCAGTGTCTCTCTACTCCCTCTAGGATAAAACTTAAACCCACTAATCTGGTATTAATGACCCTTCATAATCAGGTTTCTGGCTCCCTGACTCAGGTTTACCCCCTGCTCTTTCGGCTCACCCGCTACAATTCCTGTTCTGGCCCAACCATGCATGGTCACACTGTACTTGCCTTTGGCCAGACTGTTTACTTCTTGTTATTGCCAACAGACATCTTATCCAGTCTTCAAAGCACTGAGTAAATGCCACTACCATCCTCACTGGACAAGCTAGCACCTTCCTTCCCTCCACACACATAAACTGCTCTTGGCACAGACTGTCTTATATGTTTCACATCAGCCTCTTCAAGTCAGTAGATACTTGAGGGCCTACTTTTTACATCTCTGTACCTCCTGGCCCCTAGATCAGAGGCTTAGACAGGGCAGTAGCTCTAACTAACTACTAAAGGGAACTGCAAGGGTTATACTATGTACCTAGACTAATTGTCAGAGAGAATGGACCAGGAAACTGATGTTCTGAGTGTGAGTAACCCTGAAGGATCATGTGGATATGATCAAATCATTTAATCTTTTCTGAATTACAATTGCTACATTTGAAAATAAGGATACATGAGATGTTCTGTCAGGATGCAAGGCGAGTACAAGGTGGGTAAATTGCAGAACTCTGAGACAAAAATGCCATGAGAATGTGATTGATTCCTGTTACCAGTGATGGAAACCTCTTTTCCTGGCTGGAGGCTACACTGCCAGCTGTGGGGGACTCACCGTGCCCCTTCTGAGCGCAAACTGGATGGAGTCAAGGTCAGTGACAGGGCACCAGACCTCCGCAATTAGACACTTCTGGGTCACATCTATGTTGCACAGGTTCAAAGTGTGGTAGATGGCCTTCATCTTCCGCACCTTGATGAACCAGACACGGATGTTCTTGGCAGCAGCCTGAAGAACCCTCTGGCGGTGATCCTCTGTTTGGTTCAGAACCTTTGGGGAGAGAAAGGAGCAGGAGAGCAATCCTTCTAATGCCCTTCTTTCATTTCAGGACATGAAGGCAAGGAGGCACAGCTTTCTGAGAAGGGATGCGGGGGATCTGTTTTTTTTTCTTCCTCTGACTATAAGTTTGTGTGTTGTTTTTTTTTTGCCAAATTGAAAGAAATTAAGAGTTCTACTTACTAATGTTCATATTCACTTCACTTCAAGCTAAAGAGAAACCTGAGGAAATGGTTTTCAGCTTTTCTAATTTTACCACCAAATCCATGGCTGAACAATGCAGTCACTGGCTTTTATCTGGTTCATTAAAGAGCAATGGTTTTCCATATGGAGCCTGTAATTCTGACTTGAAGAAGCCAGTGTCCCAGGCCCAGGAACGGACTGAGCTGTCACATTCCTGCTTATGAACAGCAGGCCGCAGAATGCCCCTGAACATCAGCCAGCACTGAGGAGCGGTGGAGAAGAGGCGCTGCTGACCACCATCTGCCTCTCAGAGACTCCATGCCAGGGAAGGAGACAGGAGACTTGTGGCCTCTGGAGAGGATTCAGACTGCCACACACCACAGTCATCACAGAGCAGATAAGGCTTGATCTTTCTGTCAGGCTTCGTTTTCTCCCCAGGAAGCCCGATCCCTTGGAAACCAGCACATAGTTACCTTGGAGGAATAATACTGCCTCGACTAGAGGTGGGAAGAAAGGCCAGGGACACTTTACATTCTGCTGTCTTGTTTATCACCAAATATTTAACAGGTCTATAGCAGGAGAGGGGAGAAGCCAAAATTAGGCAAGCAACTCACCACTCACTTGTGCTTAAGAATCTATCTGAAATCTCAACATCTTTTTGAAGAGGAAAAAACTATATATTAATCATTTTAGCACAAGTACTCCATCATAGCTGGTTCTTCAGGTCAGTTCAGGAAAAAAGTCATGACTGCTCCCTGAGAAACTGTCTTGGGCAGTAGAAAGCAACTTCCATGAGAGGTTTTTTTAAAAAAACAAACCCATGGCATGCTAGGGAAACTCTTGTTCACTTGAGAATAAAGGAACAAGGATACTTTCTCTCCTGCTGCTGCTGCTGCTAAGTCACGTCAGTCGTGTCTGACTCTGTGCGACCCCACAGACGGCAGCCCACCAGGCTCCCGTCTCTGGGATTCTCCAGACAACAATACTGGAGTGGGTTGCCATTTTCTTCTCCAGTGCATGAAAGTGAAAAGTGAAAGTGAAGTCGCTCAGTTGTGTCCAACTCTTCGCAACCCCACCGACTGTAGCCTACCAGGCTCCTCCGTCCATGGGATTTCCCAGGCAAGAGTACTGGAGTGGGTTGCCATTGCCTTCTCCACTTTCTCTCCTGGTTGTTGACAATTTCACAATGACTATTTAAACTTCTGGAAGGATGCTAATAAACTTGCCCCAACCCCTACATCTCACTCCTTGGTATTCAATCCCTTTTAAAATTTTACTTCAAAAAATTATTTCATTAAAATTTTACCTCATACAGTTTGGTGCTGTAAAAGTCGAACTCTAGCCATTTATAAAGGCTACTGAACATGTTCTTCACAGTCTACTGCAAGCCTGCTCATAAGGAGGGGGTAGAACAGTCCTAGAAGCCAGAATGTACTACCATGGCTCATCACCCATCAGCAGTTCGAAGAAAACTCTCTTCCCTTGGTTAAACTGATAAGTGCAGCTAACAGGAGCCAGCAGCGGGTCAAGTGGTGGGTCATACACAAGAGGGCTTGAAATGTTGCAACATGTCAAACATGTTTCTTAATGTTTCAAGGTGGCAATCGTTACATTCTTTCAATAGGGAACCAAACTCCAACTGGGCACCCTTTTCCTTCCATGTATGTATAAATCATGACTCCCTCTTTAGAACCCTGTGACAGCCACCATGTGTGCAAACTACACACACTGTAACTGGGTAAAAGTTCCTTCCTGGGTACAAGGGTTACACCAGGACTCTGGCTAGACGGTGTGGTTCAGAGTCAAGGTGACCAGGAGGACACACACCAAGCTATTAAGAGTAGCTGCCTCTGGAGGTAGAGCACGTCTGTGAGAAGCAGAATTGATTTGATATGTACTTCTATATTATTTTTTTCTTAACTAAGCGTACTTCATTATTCATATTCATTCATTATAAACGTATCTCAGATTCATGAGCTGGGGAACTGAATATTCTAAGCAACAATGATTTCAGGTGCATAGCATCTCTGTCTCATTTGAAGATAATTCATGCCATTTTTAAGTCATTCCCTGTGGGGGATGGGAAAGAGTTTCAGGGAATGACTTAAAAATAGTACACACACAAAAAAAACAAACATATCCTGAGCTGCTTAAGTGCCTAATAAACTGTTAGTGCTTCAAGGAAGAAGTAAGGTCTTCTATAGCAGTATTTACAAAGACAAACTCCCTCGAGGTCTCTGTGTACCATTTGGAGATCATCAATCCTGGTATTAACTCCGGAAGCCATTTCCTTTCTCTCCTGCGGCGTCTCAGGACAGGGATAGAGGGAAGCCCGGAACCTGGAATGTGCAGACACAGCCTAAGGAACACTGACATTGCTTCAGGGAGCCAGTTTAAGTAATCTCAGAACATAATCCCAACATACTGGAAGGACCAAAACAGGGTTAGTCCAGACTGATGCACTAATCAATAATAATTATTTATGGGAAGGGGCCTACAGTAGAGCAGCAAGCAACATTTGAACTGTCTTGGCATTCTCTGTAACTATGAAATTCCTTTAGATTAAAAAAGAAAGGCAGAAGCAGTTATTACAAATCACATTATAAAGTGCTGGAGAAAAATGGCATGGAGAAAGGATCTCACGGGCAGAATTTCAGAAAAGTTTAAGGGCACAGTGCCTATGGTACACTGCTAGGTATGCAAACCCATTGTCCCAAAACAATGCAGAATTTATAAACCATGAGTCCTAATTACTTTTCCCAAGAAAAGGACATTGTGATTTTGACGGTCTGTAAAAAAAAATAAACTTAGGCCATTTCTGATCGTTTAAGATAACCTTAACATTATTAAAAAATATATTCCCCATGTTAAGGTGGACTTACAGGGCTTGTGTCTCACTGTTCTACAGGCTTAATAGGTGGCCTGGCTACACCCTGGGGGGAGGCATGTTTTTCTTACCCTTCACAGATTTTCTTGACTCTGTTTTTCAGCTGATCGCCTTGGAAGAAAATGATGAACACAGACTTGTGCACGTAGTCTCCCTAGGCCCCAAACCAAAAACCAAGAATTCAGACTTATAACCCAGAAAACTTCTAACCCAGAAAGCATCTTTCTTTCTTGGTGACATAGAAACAACTGGAATCCTTTAAGAGTCTGGCAACCATGCACTTTAACCATTATCTTCAATCCATCTCTTAAGCTCCACAAGAACATTTGCTCTATAATATCAAGATTTACAAAAATCTTTCCATACTTGTTTTTAAACTCAATGAGGAGCCTGACACAGATGCAAAGCTGATTCTCTTCTTAGAATTTAGCCCTATTTACCAATTCAACTATTCAAACTGAATAATTCTTATAGTGCCTAAATGACTCAAGTACAGAGAAGAGGAAAGGAAGTCATTCCTGCCTGCTCGCATGCTCAGAAACTCCAGATAAAGGGGACTAACTACAAGGAGCTGAGCAGCTGGGGAGAAATGTTGATGCACAGTCTCATGATTCATGCTGAATTAGACCTCAGGGGGCAGGGAGGAAGGCAATCTATCCAAATACCAAGTGTATACCTGAAGCCTGAGGCAAAGGTTAGGAGGAAAGATCAGAAAAAGACTCTATAGTGGGTGTTAGCCAGGACTGTCTCTGGTGGCCTGTATTTTCTCCAGTTCCTAAAGAGCTTTTGTAACAGGAAAACAAACAAAACTTTGAAGGATAAAGAGGGAAGAGGAGAAAAGGAGTAAGTAAGGCTCATGGGTCTTAAATTCCTAAATTCTCCAGGAATTAACTGGAGCACATTCTTTGTGCAGCTGCTTTGTTAGAGATAGCCAGACCCTCCCTTTACTCCACTTGTTGATAAAAAATAATGCTCCTGTTGCCCAGGAACCTGGCTGAATATCCCTGAGAATAGCTCCACATGAGGTGTTTCCATGACCCAAGGACAGCCTTCAGTAAGACTACAAAACTGGTACTTCAGGAGACTCACTGTAACCTAAGTGTCACCACCCTCCTAACTCGGTCCCGAGGACATGATCCGTTTACTTCTAGCTGAAGGACCCAGCTACTCTGAGAACCCTCATAATTCAACCTCTCTTCTTAGGTTTAAAAAAAAATGCTAATTTAAGGCACCCAAAAAATAATTGACAACATAATAACCAACTCCAGGCTTCTAAATAACACTAACAGCAAAGTGAAGTAAATTTCTTGCAGAACAGTTACTCATCTTTGCTTGTCATCTCTGAATGGACTCACCAAATAAATGTAGGTTTATGCTAAGAACTCTGTCCTGTTATGTCAAATGCCAAGATGTTAAGTTATTCCTGCTTTCCAAAGCACTGGGTGGGGAATATCATCCTATTTTGCACAACATAAATCTTGAAACTAAGTTCCTAAAATTCCCAACAAAACAAGTAGACAAAAAACTATCAATTAAAGTTTCATCAACTTATGAAGATCACAGTTCAGGAAATCTCTCCTCCTTGTACACATGGTTGTTACCAAACTTGGAACCAGATGTCTTGCTTTAATTTTCATTAAAGAGTTAATGTTCTTTTGGTCCCAGATAAGTACCGGAAAACACATAAAGCTGAAATAACTGGAGGGAATTCCCTGGCAGCTCAGAGATTAGGACTCGACACTTTCACTGCTGTAGCCTGGGTTTGATCCCTGGTAGGGGAACTAAGATCCCACACATCATGTATACACTGTATGTACACATACGATGGAGGCGAAGAGGAAAAGAGGAGTCCCTCAAATTCACAGACCCAAACGGAGTAAATGTAAGGGCTCCTCTTAGGAGGGTCAGGTTCAGGTGGCACATGGTATGTTACTGCTCTGAGTTCCTTGTACCAGACCACTCCACCAGACACAATTCCCTTGTCTTACAGTCACAGGATCCTCCAGGGGGTTCTCGATTTCAGCCTGCCGCAGGAACACATTTCCCCGGCACACCCGCCAAAGCATGCGCTCAAAAGTAGGGATGCGCTCCCGGTTAATCACACCAGCCACGAAGCTGTGGGAAGAAGAGCCAGACTGGGAATGGTTCCACGCCACAGGATGGGAGGAAAGTGAAGAGCAGGGGAGGGGAAAGACGTCAGACAGGAGGCTGGGCATTGCTATGCCAAAATAACTGCCGAAGTCTGATTCCTGGACTCAGCAGAGGGTTGACAGAATGACTTAGGAACTGAACCCAAGATAAGTCAGCAACACCTTGCAACAGGCTCAGAAGAGAGGGAATCCTGGAAGCCAGTGAATGCCCAGCCTGACTGCTATTCTGAACAGCAAAAATGGACATGACACCGCTGAGTACAGAGGGTCGAAGTAGTACTTACCCAAGTCTTAAGGGCGTGCCTCTTCCCATCTCGCTTGGCTCCAAGAGGGACGAGGACTCTTCCAACAGGTCTGGATCCGCCATCTGCTGATGATGCAATTCAGCCTGAATTCACAAATCAATTAATATCTAATGAAAATAGTTAGTGGCATGCAGGGAACGAGGAACCAGGAGATAAGTTCAGAAAATAAAGATGAAAAAAAGAAAACCACTAAAAGAGAAGACATACCCACAAAAAGGAAGGCAAGAAGAACAGGGGAAGAAACGAAGAAAAGGAACAAGAGGTAAAGGAAGCAGAACTACCCCAGTAAAGCATCTGGGGAAATGGTTTTAGAAATAAGGAATAAAGAAAAAAATGTTAAATGATAGTGACACCTGTATAAACCTGTGACTTGGTGGAAACCATTTTTTCTCTTATGTTTTCCTGAATAAGCCATGAAAGAACCAAAAATATTTTTGCATGTGCATAAAAGCTGAAGTATTTCTTCCTTTTGAGCAAAAACAAGGCAGCTCAGCAGATACATTCAATACCAAATTTCCAGGCAGCTACAAATTAGAATTTTCCCTGTGTAAGAATGTAAAAGATGGAGACTCTCTTTCCCAGGAAGAAAGCAAGGAGCTGTCACTGTTCTGAACAGAAGAAAGATAGAAGGGGTGTCTCCAGATGTTTAGGTTTTCCATGCCCTTAAAAAGTCAAAGCATGAGGGCTTTCAGCACACCCACTATTTAAAAGAAAAAAAAAAAAGCCCCAAACCATGGGATTTAGAGTATTCTTTGTCCAAAAAGGTACGAAACACCATAGTTGGGCAGGCATGGGCCTTCACTGCATCGATAAAGCGAAGGAAAAGTGAAAACATACCTGAATGTCTTAGTTTCTGACCAAGAATCCAGGAATAGTAAAAAGTTCCTGTGGGCTTTACAGCCAAGGATTCTTGAGAGCATAGCTTAAGTCAACAATCTAAGTCAAGTGAAGAAGTAACAGATAATAAGCCAATTCAGAACATGTGGACTAGATGGACTGCTGAGATTTAAAATGATTTCCACCACGACAGTTTATACAATAAAATGGAGGAGCGGGACCTTCTCAGATGCAGACCTACATTTCTCAGCCTTTCTCCACACAATACTTCTTGCCCCGTTTCCTCTCAGCCTCTCTCCACAATACATCTCGCCTTGTTTCCTCTCACCAGGAAGGAGGAGCTGCCCTAAGAAATGAAGGCTAAAGGACCGCTCCACTGCCTCACCTCCCCAGCTTCAATATCCACGGCCCACCTGTTTGACCAAAGACTAGAAGTGAGCCAGGGGAATCCTCCTTTTCAAAAGTAGAACTAAATAAAAAGGAAGTCAGGAGAATTTTTCTCATCATCTTCACTCCAAATTTCAATTTGATTCTACTCTTACCAACCCTGCTATAAAAAAAAAAATGTGTTCTTGACAGTCACAGAACTATAAATGTAAGGTCACAGGGTTGGGGTGGGGAGCTGAGTATAAACTAGGTAAGTCTGAAAGTCTAAACAAGTGAAAGCAATTGTTCGGGAAGTAAATTCTAGAAGCAGGATCAACTCTCAACGACCAAAAGAAAAAAGAAAAAATTTCCTTTTTCAAAAAAAGGAAGGATAGGCAGTGGGCACAGCAGAAGTGCAGAGAAATACCACCATGAGATCTGGGAAACTTTCTGAACTGAACTGAAGATGAGATAATGAGGGCATGGGTTACTACTTGTTCTCAAGTGCGCAGTTCTTGTTTCCGCTTAAAATCAAATCCGCTGACTACAAACCACAAGCAACCTGCTTTGAGGATCCAGAGTAACTAGAGCATTTCATCTGGCTCTTAGGATGTCCCTTAGCAAAACCCAGTGAAACTCACAAGCCTCCTGTCTACTCTACTGCATGGTTCACAATGCCTGGTTTCAGTAAACCATAAAGATAAAGCTCAGTGCAAATATGTGCTCTAAAGGGGAGAACTGATGGAAAAGCAAATAGTGCTCCTCTAAAGGAGGAGGCTCCATCTAGAATCTCTGAGAAAACGAAAAAAAAAAAAAAAAAAAGGGCAGAATTAAAATCAAGTACAAATTTACAATAATATTCTAATTAATAATTACACCATTTCAAACTTAAGAATCCTTCAAATGAAATAACTGTGCCTGATGAGAAACTGTCCAGAACCACTAACTGAGGGCCTTTAAAGCAATATCTAAAACCATGTCATCAAGTATCTCAATCCTAATCTGGGTTCTCTCATAAAAGTACTACCAAAGTTCTTCCACATTACTTGCTATGCCCTCTGGTTTACCCGTTCCCCCAGTCAGAATACTCAAACCATGCCTTGAAAGAGGAACCAGCGCGACTTCAATAGTTCTATTTCTACACTTTAGCATAAGCAGCACATCTAGGTCAGGCTACATGACCAAGAGCAAACACTTTTCTTTCCATTGACATGAGAAAGAAATTACATTTCATCACCCAAGGTATTCACGCAAGCCCCAAAGGAGATGGCAGATGGGAAAGAAAAGTAAAGAAAGCAGATGGATGGAAAACTCAGAAGGAAAGGAAGGCAGGGCTCTGCATGCCATTAACCATTACTTTTCCAGTCTTCTTTACGCTCTCATATGTTATGGTGCTTATGGTAAAAGATGCAGAGAAATCTCTCCAGCTCTTACAGTTCTTCATAAGCAAGAAGACTGAGAAAAGGATAATCATTAACAAATCGTTTAAAATGCTCTGGATAAGAAATGGCTAAGTTGAATTTGTAATCATCATAAATCGTAAGACTATTCAATATGTGTTTACCTCTCCCCTTCTCCACACCTGGCCAATCATAACCCCTATGCCTGGAGATGAAGCGAATCATTTTCTGATTTAGTCATTTTCTGCTCATTACTCATTATTATTTCTGCTCTGTACTTACTATTGTACATTACTGATCATATTCACCAAATTATACTCAAAAGAAGGGTTTAAAATAGGTAGTGTTTCAGGCCATTGGCAAACATTATAATCTCAGGCATGGAAGAAAGGCTCATGAAAAGTCTACATTTCTGAGACCTGAGGTCCCAAGTCTCCTGATCTTTTGCATCATGTGAGGCGTGCGGTGCAGATGTGCTTAACTCTGTGAGGCTCTGTCTCCTGTCCTGGCAGCGACACCTGAGACTGCTGTCTGGCCTCAGCAGGGCAGGGGCTATTGAAGGGGACCTGGCTGAGGCTATGGGCTAATGGCGAGAGTGGACAAGATGCTGACTGTGCACTAGGAGGGAAAAGGAGGGGTTCCTGGCCCTGGAAATAGAGGGACTGATGACGACAGCAGCAGAAGAGCCTCTCACAGCCAAGGCCTCATGCTCAAAAAAATGCTTTGCGTGAGTAGGACGGGGGAAACGATGCAAAATGGACAGGGTGTGAAGGTCATGCCTGACTTCTCAAGATGGGCATTTCATGTTTACACCTATTAACCACAAAGAAAATTCCTAAACCCATAGTTACTATTTTAAAATCTTATATCATCTTTCCAAGTGATTCTGCTTATTTTGTTTTTACTATTATTGGTTTTTTTTTTTTTTTTGTATTATAAAATGAAGAGTTAAAAAAACTGTTTTCCTTAAGGGAGTCCATTTGTCAGTCTTTTTTCAGAATTTCTCCCAGAATGAACTAGACTAGGAAGTCTATGCCAATCCTTAAAACTCAGGAGAATATGAAAAACATTCTCATATATCTGATCAATATCCCAGCAGTAAACTAAAGGGTATATCAAAAGGGGGGAAAAAGCAGGGACAGGGTAAAAGAACTAAGTACCCAATAATGATAAAAGTAACTGAGCTCTGATCTTGAGGCCAGGTTTACTTTGGATCTGTGGGCAGCAGCTTGGACACGAATAAAAAGCACACCATCTTTGAGCCTAGGGAGTCACTGTGTTCGTGGATGTTTCCAGACATGACTAAGTGATATAGCCCTTGAACACAGAGACCATGTCACCCAGCTGATGCCTCACAAAGAGCAAGTGCTCTTCAAATGATCCAATAATAATAATGCTGTATTATTATTAAATATATTATCATTTAATAATATTATTAAATAATAATGATGTTTAGGCAGTGAGTATACTGGAATTCCAGGTTATTTGTTCATCAAAAACCACTTGACGTAAGTGACCATGCCTGTTGCAAAAGACCTGAAACACTTGGAAAGAGTTAATTACACCATCCCACATCCTTTAATGTGATGATATCGGGGATTGGTGAAAGAAGTTACCGTCAGTCTCAAAATTCTCAACTCAGTGAGCAAACTGAATATTCACACCCTCTCTGATACGTAGCCTGATCCTGATTCTCAGGACCAGGCAATTTAATTCCTAGGAGCTTTTCCCCCTTTCCCTGGCTCCAGTAGATCTTCTTAATTAGCATGGTTTCTCTTAGTCAGATCTTCAGTTACTGAGGAATGTATCATGTCTTCTTCAGCTGACTTTCTCCAGCCCCGTGTGGTTCTCACACTAGCATGCTTCAGAATCACCTCGTGAAAACGGACTGCTGGGCCCCACCCTCAGGGTTTCTGATTCAGTAAGTCTGGAGTGAGGACTGAGAACCGGCATTCTGACAAGTTCCCAGGTGAGGCTGACGTTGCTGGTTGGCAAAGCCCTGCTCCAGGCTAGAGAACTAGGGAGAGTTATTTTTTCTTCAAAACACAGAAATTAAAAGTGAAACTGAGGACTTATCAGATACTAACTAAAGTAGGCCTTTTGTTTTTTTAAAAGCTTTGCTAATTTTTGTTGTTGAGCAAAGGAAATAAAGAACTTAACGGGGTGGTCTCCCTGGTGGTCCAGTGGTTAAGCCTCTGTGCAGTGCCTCCACAGCAGGAGGCATGGATTTGATCTTTGGTTGGGGAACATGCTGCAAGGCGTGGCTGAAATTTTTTTTTAAAAAGAACTTATGGGAAGGCATACTGAATAGTGACTGGGACAATCTATGAAATGTATGATGTTGCTAATCGGGTGGCAAAGACACCTATAAAATGAAGAGTTACCCATATTTTAGGCCATCAGAAAAAGCATGTCCACACTGAAAGCTAAGACTCCTACCCAGCTTTAATTGGGAGAAGGAAGCCTTTTGAGAGCCTTGTTCCAAATCCTTGTGGTGGGGTCACTTCAGCAAGCTGTCCCCTGGCAACTGAGTCACCTACATTTTTAACCCAGGAACTTATTATTAACATTTTGCCCCTACAAGGTACTGAAGTTGAGTTTAGAGGAAAATCCAGGAATTTCAAACAAGCATCCTACCAATTTTCCATACAACATAAAAAACAGCTCTCAAACTAAGTGTGCTTGCCATCTGGAGTACTTAAAACTATGCTCAAAGGTTGACAAACAACCATAGAGGATACAAGTTAAAATTTAATGACAAAAGGTTTGGAGATTAAATTTTTGTTTCAATTTCATGTATAACTTTTTCCTGTTGCTTCAACTTCAAGCATACACTTACCTTCATATGTAAAATTTCATCTATGTTTACACAACTACTTTAGGGTTCCTTTCCTCATCTTGAGATGAAAAACTGCTGAAAATGCGAAAATATACAAAACCATGGCTGGCTGTGTACTGCATGGAAAATGGAACAGAATCTGACATTTCTTCAACTAAAACAGGGTGCAGAAATGGTATTGTTCCCAAACTAGCAAATTAAAACAATTATTGGAATAAAAATATGGCCCATTAGTGCTGGTGTAATATCCGCTGCTTAAATACTAAAAGAAACAATAGTCTGACCTCATCAAAAAACTGTTGAGTTTTGCGAAGTATAAATTTTAATTCAGTTAGTTCCAGGAAATTTCTCTTCAGAGCTTCCTGGTTTGTGTTGATTTCCTTCAGTTCATTTTCAATCTTCTCAAAATTAGCCTATAGAAAAACAAAACAAAACAAAAAAACCAACCAAACTATTAACTCACACTAAGCTCAAAATGCTTGCTCTAAAAGACAGATGAAATAATCCATCCCACAGAATGCTGGCCACGCTGAATATTCAAAGGTATCTTCATATCTACCCAGCAATACATCTGGCCCTGTGTATTCTTTGGTTCCATATCCACATATTGTTTAGTTAATCATAGTTATGGTTAGTTAACCATAGTTCAAAAATATTTGGGGAGGAACATTTTCCAGAAAGTTCCAAAAAGCAAAACTTGAATCTGTTGCTCACTAGCAACTATTTTACCTGTGATCTACATTGTATTTACAATGATTAACATAGTACTTACATTGTATTAGGTATTGTAAATAATCCAGAGAGGATTTAGAATATATGGGAGGATGAGCCTAGGTTATATGCAAATACTACAGCCATTTTACACAAGGGTCTTGAACACCAGCAGATTTTGATATTGAGGGAAGGGCTGGAACCAATCTTCCCTGGTTACTGAGGGATGACTATACTGTGTTTTTACCAGGGTGGTTTTCTTTATAAAGGTTTTTTTTGCTTAAAATAGCCTCTTTTTGTCTATAGATTCTGTTATACACTTGGTTAAATCCCTCAGCGGACTTTAGATAAAATAATGATTAAAAAGTCTATCGAGATTTTATGAGATTCAGTTTATGAGATTATTAATAAATTACTAGATAAATTAACATTAATCCAATAAATTTTCAACAAGCCAATAAACATTAGTGGCATGTGACAGTATTGGAGATATTAATACCATAGTGATTTTTATACCATAAAAAAGGAAATTCATTTTAATCCCATCCACAAGAAACTTGCAATCAAAAGTAAAGGACGGCAAGAATTATTCTACTTTCCATCTACTTAGGAAAGTAATTTCTGCCCTTAAATATAAAGAAACTTATCTGGCTTCCCTAGAAGAATTATTTACCTCTAAGTCAATCATGTCCCGGGGGAAGGGCACCTCTGGGTTTTCACCAGTGTCCATAATTGGGATGTTAGCTTTCCTTATCTCTTTCTCAACAAATCCTAGAACGACAGAATCAAAACATTCATGTCTAGCTCCACGTGTCTGGAACTGCCAATATCTGAGGAAAAAACTAATAAGATCCCAAGCCTGGCTAAGAAGAGCTTCATTCCAAGAAAGACACTTTTCATATAAAAGAAGCAGACGTGTAAATCCTTTTCTCTTCACACTCCCCTTTCTCCTGTCCCACATTCTCTAAAGCACAGTTCCTGCAAAGAGGCTTATCAGTCCACTACTGTCTTCTTTTCCTCTTCGGATCTTAACACTGGTTCTCATCTGTGTCAGCTCTCAACCCTGTATGATGGCTCTGGTCACAGATACTGGTGCTGGGGAGAGCTACAGTAGAGTGTTACTCAGTAGAATATTTGACACTCAGCCAGGACAAGGTGGCCGAGTGGTTAAGGAGATGGACTGCTAATCCATTGTGCTCTGCATGCGTGGGTTTGAATCCCATCCTCGTCGGCTTGTGGCTTCCATGCCCTGCCTTTAGCTGGGGCTTCCCAAGCGGTGCTTGTGGTTTGGGACTTCCCTGATGGCTCAGACGGTAAAGTGTCTGTCTACAACGCGGGAAACCTGGGTTCGATCCCTGGGTCAGGAAGATCCCCTGGAGAAGGAAATGGCAATCCACTCCAGTGCGACTGCCTGGAAAATCCCATGGACAGAGGAGCCTGACAGGTTACAGTACATGGGGTCGCAAAGAGTCGGACACGACTGAGCAACTTCACTCACACTAGTTAGACAACTCCAACCTACAAGGGTTTCGTTAAATTTGAAAATAGGTCAGTTCTGAGTTAAACAAAACAAGAAACAAAGCACAGAAAAGGCCCCAAAACACAGGAGAAAAGTGTGTTTTCAGGTGATAACTACTGACTTGTTTTTCAGCACAGAGACTAAATTCACCTAACTGAAAGCTGGCATCATATAGCAGCAAGATCTTGGGTTTTGGAGGCAGACAACCTGGATTCAAACACTGAATTGTGGCCACTTATATTCTTGGGCACATCACTTAACCTCTCTGATCTTTAGCTTCCTCATTTACTTAAATAAGGAAACTGATACCCATCTTGAAGGAATGCTGTGAGGAATGAACAAAATAAAGTGTATGAACGCCCTAACTCTCAATAGTACCTCAATAAATGTTAGGTTCTTCCCGCATAAATAGACAACTTAAAGCTGGCTATGCTGCCATCTGAAACTGATGGTGTTCTAGGTCCTATCTCTCAGAATTCTACAGTGTAGCACTGCCATAAAACTCTTCTCATTAAAAAACAAAACAGTATTTTCAGCTTGCAGCCTTGTCATCTCAAAGTTTCTATTAAGCACCACCGAGCCCAAATACCACACATCTATTTGTGCACAAGAAATTCATCTTCACATTATTAGACTGCAAGATTTTTCCTCTCTCCTTTTCCTTTCATAGTATTTTCCTCCTTTATGAAGAGGACTCTAATTTAAGACAAAGGGGTCAATAGACGAACGTCAGACAAGACCAAAATGCACATACGAAGCTTTCGGTCCATTTCTTCACATCTTCTAACTTCATTCACAAATTTCCTCTGGAAAACGTTCACATCTGGATTTAACTGCAAAATAAGAACAGAATACCAAATATTCAAATACTGTATCCATTTCCTCTCTTTCATAAGTAACACATCCTGTGAAGTGAAAACCTAATTCTATGTCAATGTGTCAGTTCAGTTCAGTCGCTCAGTCATGTCCAACTCTTCACGACCCCATGGACCACAGCACGCCAGGCCTCCCTGTCCATCACCAACTCCCAGAGTCTACTCAAACTCATGTCCACTGAGTCGGTGATGCCATCCAACCATCTCATCCTCTGTCATCCCCTTCTCCTCCTGCGTTCAGTCTTTCCCAGCATCAGGGTCTTTACAAATGAGTCAGCTCTTTGCATCAGGTGGCCAAAGTATTGGATAATACAATGCTATTAAAAAACTTTCTACTTATCCACACGACCCGCTTTAGGACCAGTCACCAAGGAAACGTAAAAACCCTTCTCTCACTGCTGCAAGCTTATTACTGGAATAGAGGCAAATATAACAAAACACACTAGTACCAAATGTTCATCTCAGGCCAAAAAGCTCAGTGAGCACAACCACCTCCCAAATCTGGGCAATGGATATAACAGAAGCTTTGCCTGGTTTTCCTTCTCTCCTTCTTCCCAATCAGTAGAGAGAGAAAGCAAACTTCTCTTAGTTTTCTGCCCAGGGTCTTCACCTTCTAGGTGACAGGCTTGTTTATTCAATCATCCACCCATCACAGGTAATTTTCGAAACAATGCCACAAGATATTCTGGGAAATACAAACAAGAATAAAACAAATTCCTACTCATTAAGAAGCTTGCAACCTAACAGGGAAGAAAGATGAATACAACCCATAAGATAGACTGTGATAAGTTCCATAAAAGTAATACAAATAAAGAACTAATAGCTACTCAACATTTATGGAGCACCAAATATGTGCCAGACACTGTATTAGGCACTGGTATAAATACAAAGAGTAAGATATGTCCCAGTTTTTAACAGCTATCAGCCCTACAGAAGAGACAGACAGAAACCAATCAATACAACTTTTGTGAAAAATATTATTAAAGAGTAAGCAAAATGTTGGTAGTTTCCTATAAACATTCACCTACCTACCTCATGACTGAACATTCTACACTAGACACCTGCTTAAGGAGAATGAAAACATGTTCACAGAAACTTGTTCAAGAATGTTCATAAAGACTTCGCTGGCAGACCAGTGATTAAGATGCCATGTTTCCACTGTAGCAAGGGGCATGGGTTCGATTCCTAGTCAGGGAACTCAGGTCCCACATGCTGTGCAGTATAGCCAAAGGAAAAAAGAATGTTTACAGCAGCTTTATTCACAATAGCCCCAAACTAGCAGTGATCCAAATATCCATCAACAGGAGACTGGATAAAAGCACTGTGATATGTTCATATCATGGAATAAAAGATAATCAACTACAGAAATATATAAAATGAGATTAAATCTCAAGAACATGAAGTTGAATGAGTGAAAGAAGTTGGACATAAGAATCTGGGTAATAAAAAAAAAGTCTGTACTTTATCATTCATTTACATGAAGTTCAAGAACAGGCAACACTAATCTATGATGGCAGAAATCAAAACAGTGGTTACCTACGGTGGGTACGGACTGACCAGAAGTGGGCACAAGATAACTTTCTGGGCTGCTGGAAATATTCTGTATCTTGATTGGGGTGATGGTTATAAAGGTGTATACATTTACCAAAATCATCAACTTGTACTCCTAAGATCTATGCATTTCATTGAATATAAAATTTTACCTCCATAAAAAAAAATGAGGGCAAAAAAAAGGAGGGGGGGGGGAAACAGACACACACACAAGGAATAACTGATTCTATCTTGAGGGACGAAGAGAAAAAATGCACAAAGGTAACACCTGAGCTGGCAATGAGGCAGAGTTCAGCAAGCAGAAACAGAATGGAAGCAGAAAGACCACGACAAGTGACTCAGAGACATAAATCAATCATATTCTCAGAGAATAGGGGACATTTTCTACAGATGAAGATGAGGGAATGCAAGGAGCAGGATGTGGAAGATTTTGTCCTCTGGGCAATAATATGGAATCAAATGATGTGATTTTTGCTTTTTTTTTTTTTTTTTAAAGATTTACTGTTTTGAAGAATATTGTATGTGAAGAATGAACTGTAAGAGAGAGAAAGACTGGTAACAGAGAGACTAATAAGGAAATTATTGGTATTATGTATCATATTAATGTTAGATGGAATCTATGTAAAAAGCATTGTTAGAGATTAAGAGAATCACTACATGATGATAATCAGAACAATTCCCAACTTGTGTGTCCCTAATAAAATGTTTATTTGGGTTTTGAGTTTGTTTTTTTTTCTCACTGAGCAGGCAGTACCTTGACCTCTCATTCAGAAATTTCCATTTCAATAAACAAGACATTCTGAAATGAAGGTAGCCACAAGGCTCATGGTTAAATTTACTGGTTTCATAATCAGGAGTCAAGGTCAACTGCAGCCACACCACAGCCTGTTTCGGTAAGGGCTCCTGAAATATCTGGGCAAGGTGTCTTCAAAATATTTCAAACAAACACTAACAGAATTACAAGGAGATACTGACAAACCTGTCCACGTAGTGGGAAATTTAATATAATTTTAAAACCATCGATATATCAAGTTCACCAAATATAAGGGATGAAGAAAATCTGAACAACATCAGCTTAATCTCACACACACACACACTTTCTACCACTGCATCCAATAGTTTTCTCTTTAAGAGCTCATTTATAGGGACTTCCCTGGTAGTCCAATGGTTAAGAATCTGCTTTGCAATGCAGGGGACTCAGGTTCAGCCTCCGGTCAGGGAACTTAAATCCCACATGCCTTGGGGCCCAAGCACAGTAGCAAAAGATCTTGTGTACAGCAAGTAAGATCTGAGGCAGCCAAATAAATTTTAAAAATAATAAATTTTTTTAAAAGTTCATTTATAAAAGCTAATCACAAAATAGGTCATTCAGCAAGTCTCAGTATAGAACTGGTACCATAAAATGTTCTTTGATTACCATGCAATTAAGTCAGAAATCCATATAAAAAATACAACTTAACATATTTGGAAATTCTAAATATGGGTGGGTGCATGGCTTGCAGAATCTGAGTTTCCCAACTAGGGATCGAACCCAGGCCCCAGGTGGTGAGAGAGCAGAGTCTTAATCACTAGACTACCATGAAAGCCTCTGAAAATCTTAAAATAGTTAGAATGGGATGACAGTGAAAATGGTAAAGGTCAAACTCTGTAGGATGCAGTTAAAGCAGTATTTAAAAAGAACTTTACAGACTTAAAAACAAATAGGAAAGACTAAAAAATAATGTGTTAATTATTAAAGAAGTTTTAAAAAAAAAAAAAGGTAATAGGACATAGAAAATAACAAAGAGCAGAAATGGTTGAAAGTTCCAGAACAAAACAAAGTCCAGAGAAGATTCTCCCAAATCAAAAGCTGAATTTTTCTTTTCTTCCTCTTAATCATTTTGTTATCATTTTTTCTTAAAAGCGGGTTATATGAAAAGACAAAAGAGACCAAATTTTTATAAGACTAAGAGATGGCATAAATAAACATGAGAATTTTAAAAGTCCACTAAAGATAGAAATTTCAACAGTTAAAATATACCCATCTAAAAACACCAGGCCTAGAAGGTTTAAACATAGGCTCTTTCAAACACTAGAAATGCCTAAAGCTTAGAAAAATTATTCCAATAAGGAAAAAAATAAAAGGGAACACTCCTCAACTAGTAAGTGAGACTGGCCAATATAACCTTAATACAAAAATAAGAATAGTTTCAGAATGGACAATTACAGGTCAATATCACTTGTAAATATAAATGAAAAAATCCTAATAGAATTATTAGGACACTGAACCATAAAATTCTTTTGAAGTACACCTCATGACCAAGTTTCTCAGGCTTGCAAGGATAATTTTACGCTTTTAAAAAAAGTCTGTACAAATGGCCTGTAAACTGGCTTAAAAGTGAAAGTGAAGTCGCCCAGTCGTGTCTGACTCTTTGCGATCCCATGGACTGTAGCCTACCAGGCTCCTCGGTCCATGGAATTTTCCAGGCAAGAACACTGGAGTGGATTGCCATTTCCTTCTCCACGGGATCTTCCCAACCCAGGGATGAAACCCGGGTCTCCTGCATTGCAGGCAGACGCTTTACCATCTGAGCCACCAGGCAAGACAAACTGGCTTAAAATTCAACAATAAAAATACTAAGATCAGCCATGGGTATACCTATGGCTAATTCATGTTGATATATGGCAGAAACTAACAATATTGTAAAACAATTATCTTCCAATTAAAAATAAACAACTAAGATCCCGGCACCCAGTCCCATCACTTTATGGCAAACAGAAGGGGAAAAAGTGGAAGCGGTGACAGATTTTATTTTCCTGGGCTACCAATTCACTGCAGCCAAAAGATGCTTGCTCCTTGGAAGGAAAGTTATGACAAATCTAGACAGCATATTAAAAAGCAAAGACATCACTCTGCTGATAAGGCTCATATAGTCAAAGATACGGTTTTTCCAGTAGTCACGTATGGATGTGGGAGTTGGACCACTAAGAAAGCTGAACGTCAAAGAACTGATGCTTTTGAACTGTGGGGCTGGAGAAGACTCTTGAGAGTCCCTTGGATTGCAAGGAGATCCAACCAGTCAATCCTAAAGGAAATCAACCCTGAATATTCATGGAAAGGACTGATGCTGAAGCTGAAGCTCCAATAATTTGGCCACCTGAAGTGAAAAGCTGCTGCTAAGTTGCTTCAGTTGTGTCCAACTCTGTGTGACCCCATAGACGGCAGCCCACCAGGCTCCGCTGTCCCTGGGATTCTCCAGGCAAGAATATTGGAGTGGGTTGCCATTTCCTTCTCCTGATGTGAAAAGCTAACTCACTGGAAAAGATTCTGATGCTGGGAAAGATTGAAGGCAAAAGGAGAAGGGGGTGGTAGAGGATGAGATGGTTAGAGAGCATCACTGACTCAATGGATATGAATTTGAGCAAACTGTAGGAGACAGTGAAGGACAGGGGAGCCTGGTGTGCTATAGTCCATGGGGTCGCAAAGAGTTGGACATGACTTAGCAACTGAACAACAACAAGAAGCATGTGAAGAAAGCTCCACATCATTTGCCACCAAGGAAATGCAAATCAAAACCACTGTGAGATATCACTTCAAACCCATTAGGATGGCTATAATAAATATGTGTATATATATATTGGTGAAGATGTGAAGGAACTGGAACTCTCATACATTGCTGGTAGGAATGTAAAGTGGTATGGCTGCTGTGGAAAGCAGTGTAGAGGTTCTTCAAAGTGTTAGAATTACCAATGACCCAGCAACTCCAGGTCTATACTCCTAAGTATATACCCAAAATACACCCCTAAGTATATACCCCAAAGAAGTGAAAATGGGAACTTAAACCTACTTGTACATAAATGTTTATACAGCAATGTTATTCACAACAACCAAGAAGAGAGAACAACTCAAATATGTTCATCAACTAGTGAATAAATAAACAAAAAGGTGGTATATACATTCAATGGAAAATATTCAGCCATAAAAGGAGTGAAGTACTGATACTTCTACTTCTTAGGTTGCTGTGAGGAATGCCTGCAATAATAATGTAAAAAGTTCAACATGGCATCTGTTTCAAAAATGTAAGTTGTCATTATCATCCTAAGTGTTGGAGAGTAAGGGCCTGAATAATAGACTAGAAGTATGTCAAAGAGAAAAAAATACATGAGGGCAGAGAAGCCACAGAAGACTTTGAACAAGTCAAGCAACGAAACATGTCTTAATTGTCTCTCTAAAACCCAGGGTGATATCTTTTGTACAGAAGATAAGTAAGAATTACTTATACTAAAACCACTCATTTTAATATTCTGCATATGTTCATAGTTAAAAAAAGGTACAAAAAAGTAAGAAAAGAACAGATACAAGCTACAATATAGTTGAACTTTTATAGTAAGTGAAAGAAGCCAGACACAAAAGACCACATATTATATGATTCCACTCACATGAAATGTCCAGAGGCAAACCCACAGAAACAGCGATGAAGATTGGTGGTTGCCAAGGGCTGGAGGTGGGGAGTGGGGCTGGGAGGAAATGGGGACGGACTCTTAATGGGTACAGGGTTTCTTCCTGGCGTAATGAAAATGTTCCAAGATTGAGTGTGGTGATGGTTGTACAATTCTGTGAATATAATAAAAATCATCGAACTGTACACTTGAAATGGACAAATTGTATGGTATGTGGATTGTATCTCAGTAAAGCTGTTAAAAAAATTAGTAGGGAAAAAAGTGCCTATGTAATTCACCAAATTAACAGATTTAAAGGAGAAGAAAAATTTTTAATGGTAATCTCAATAAACAAAAGGCATTCAGTAAAATTCCACAACCATTTGTAACAACCTCAGAAAAACCAGAAATGGAAAGGAATCTGTGTAATCTAATAGAATTTTCCCAAAATATTAAGAATAAACATCCTATTTAAACTATAAAAAATCTAAACGATTACCCTTAAAGTTAGGAGCAAGACAAGCATACTATGTGATAGACACAAAGCATTCCGCTCTATTTCCTCATTAACAAAAATCCCAATTTTGTTCAGGGCAGTAGCAGATCAGTTGGAAAAAAAAAAACCACCACCACCACATTTCCCAAACTCCCTTGCAGCTAGATTACACCATAATTCTGGCCAATGAATAATTAGCAAAGTCTGATGAGGATTTCTGGGAAAATTGTTTTCCTCCATATGTAAGTCCTTCCCCTTCCTCCTTGCACTTTCTTCTTCCTGCCTAGAATATGGATGAAACGTGAGTTGTGGTGATCATCTGTAAAGACAAAAGCCAAGTGCTCAAGGATATTTAAACAAATACAAAGTGATCTTAGGATGATGATGACAGTGTGAAGCTGGGCTTCATGTTACATGAGAAAAGTATACCCCTATCGTTTGGGTTTTTAGTTACATACAGCTGAACACAATCCTAACTAGTATCAGCTTGGTCTTGTACTTTATCAACATGTTACTGAAGGTAAAATAAAAAGAAAGAAAGAAAAAGGGTTTGAAGGAGACAGCTCACTCTGATAGTGCAGTAAAAAAAAGCCTGTATCAACTGCAGCAAAATATTAACAACTAATGAATCTACACCAGAGTATTCAGGCTTGAAATTTTTCAAGATAAAAATGTTGGAAAAAAAGAAAATACTAATAACAAAAAAAGAAAAATAAACTTTACATATACGGCAAACTATACCATCAAGAGGGAAAAGACAAGCCACAGCCTAGAAGAAGTTACCAGTAGAGGATTTAGAAAAAGATTAGCTTCCAGACTACAAGAAGAACTTAAAAAAAAAAAATCCTACAAGTCAGTGAGCAAGCAAACTCAACAGAAAAATAGGCAGACAATATGGACATTCATGGAAAATGAAACTCATTATATTCAATAAACAAATAATAAGATACTAATATACTAATCTAAAAGGTACAAATTAAAACAATAAGATACCACTTCATAACCATCACATAGGCAAATTTCTTTCTGTCTGAGCACAGAGGTGTTGGCACAATTGTGGAACAAAAGGAACTCTTCAGGCAGGGACGGGAGCATGAACAGGTACATTCACTGTGAAGTATAGATTCTGACTACATCTAACAGGGACACACACGATGATCAGCAATGCCCCTCCTGGTTATAATCCCTGGAGCAGCAGCAGGTCCATGAGAGCAATACCATTTTCATGTAACACTAAGACATTATTTGCCCTTTTCATTCTCATCCTCCTATGAGTCTGCAATGAAATTTCCCAGAGGCTCATAAGATATGTCACGGCAGACTGCAGAAGCAAGTAAGAATCAGGCTGTCTTCTACTAATTCGGACACTAAAAGATTTTCAAAAGTATAAAAGCCATACCCTTCTTCTCAAAATTATTTTTTTTGTTTTGGAAAATAGTTATTTTTCATAAAAAAATTATGGTAACATGTGGTGAGCTTATTATAATTTTTAAATGAGTTAATAAATACTTCAAAGATTTCTCAGTACAATAATATCAATAACTGTAACTCACATAAAAACCCTCAAGGGTCCTCAGTAATTTTTTAAGAGTGTAAAGAGGTCCTCAGACCAAAAAGTTTGAGAACCACTGCCCTGAAGAAACTATCATATATGTATATTATGATATATACATAATATATAGAGAAAAAACTATCACATATATATATATATATGAATCTTCACTGTACCACTCTAGAGCAAACGACTGCAATCAACCAAAATGTTCATCAGAAGGAAAAAAATGCTAAACTGTATACTCTTACAATAACTATACAGCAATTTAACCTATACAGGTATCAACATGGTTAACTCTCACAATGTTAAATTTCAAAACTACTTGCTGAAGGATATATACAATATGAAACCATGTACATAGTTTTAAAACATACAAAACTATACCACATATTATTATTTAGTGATACATACCTACATACATACACACACAGCCAAAGTGGGGGAAAAACACAAAGGCATGACAAAAGCAAAGATCACTGTAGAGATCACCTTTGTAGGGGAGGAGAGAGAAATGAATGGCACGGAAGAAAGCGACACGGGCATTTTTCAGTTATTCGTGGCGTAGTTCTCTTAATTAGATAATAGAAACAGTTACAGGCGTAACTCACTTTACTGTATTTCACACTAGTGTGCTTGGCAGATATCGTATTGTTTTACGAGCTGGAGGTCTGTGGCATCCTTGCATCGAGGAAGTTGGTTGATCAGTGCCATTTTTCAATCGTATTTGCCCACTTTCTGTCTCTGTCACATTTTGGTAATTTTCCCAGCATTTCAAACTTTTTCATTATTGTATCTGTTATGGTGATCAGTAATCTTCTGAATGCAAAAAGATTACCACTTGTTGAAGGCTCAGATGATGGTTAGCATTTTCTAGCAACAAAGTATTTTAAAATTAATGTGTGTACTTCTTTTTAGACATAATGCTATTGCACACTTAATAGACTTTAGTGTAGTCTACAGTCTACAGTATAAACATAACTTTTTCTTTTGGCCATGCCACTCACCTTGCAGGATCTTAATCTTTCAACCGGGGATTGAACTTGTGCCCTCAGCAGTGACAGTGAGGAGTCCTAAGCACTAGATCATCAGGGAATTCCTAACATAACTTTTAAATGTACTGGGAAACCAAAACATTTGTGTAACTCGATTTATTGAGATACTTTATTGTAGTGGTCTGGAACTAAAATAAATATTCACTTTATTAATTCCTATTAATTTTTGTTATGACTGACATAAAAGTTAAGAACACTGAATGCACACAATGGTGTTAGAAAGGGAGACACCATAGGACAAAATAAAGGATTGCAAATTAAGGATGAGTTAGGTTTGATTTAGCCTTCAAGTCTAAAAAACTGGAAGCATATTGATGCATTAGCTGAGTTAGGTAGGAGAACATTTGAAGAGAGGTAATATAAGAGGGTTCAAAGAGAAAAAAGGAATGAGACCTTGTAACTGGATTATATTTGTGCAATTTCAGCTCAGACTGAGAATTTCCAGAAAGCTTGCCAATTCCAGGAAGTCAAAACTGATTAATTCCACCGCTTTCTGACCACTCCTCTTTCATCTATCCATTCATTCCAACAAATATTATCTTATATGTGGGCACTAAGGCTATAAAGTGAATGTCTTTATCTTCCTGGTGCTAAGATCACTGCACAAGAGACATTCTTTAATCAGTCACTCACACTGATGAACAGAAAATCAGGACTCTGATGAATGCTATAAACAAGAGACTTCCCTGGTGGCTCAGACAGTTAAGCGTCTGTCTACAGTGTGGGAGACCCGGGTTCAATCCCTGGGTCGGGAAGATCCCCTGGAGAAGGAAATGGCAATCCACTCCAGTACTATTGCCTGGAAAATTCCATGGACAGAGGAGCCTGGTAGGCTACAGGCCACAGGGTCGCGAAGAGTCGGACATGGCTGAGCGACTTTACCCTACCTTACCTTACATGGAGCTTTGAAATTGCATAACAGGGAACTGTTAACTGTCCCTTCCTTTCAGCACTGTAGATTGTGCCTTCCTGATCAGATTGTAAGCCTCATAGTATACTTTTTTTTTTAATACTTAGATTGTCCACTTTCTTTTGCTATCTCCTCCAAAGTGCCTAGCATAATGCTTCAAAACAGTGAGTATTCAGTATACCCTTAGGCACTATATATCTGTAACTGGATGCTTCAGATTTTGTAATAAATACATCCTATTGTACACAGAGCTATGATACTTTTTAAAAATACCCTACTATGGGTGTTAAGGAGCCCAAAAGTGAAGTTCAAGCCTTGAACTTTTGAAGGCTGAGGATGGAGGCTGTCCTCCATCTGCATTTCAAGCAATTATGCTGAGAATGCTTCAGATTATCCTCCACAGGGTAGGCTAGTAAAAGTGTGGAAGGATCAGCACAAATCACTTTCACCTGTGCAAAGACAACTTGAAATGTACACTCTTCTAGTAGTAAGCCAGTACTGTAATGTTATTTTTGCAAATAAAAAGCAAAACATTTGTCACGAGGCAATTGGCCATAATAAGAAAAATAAAGTTCAGTGGTAATCAAGAAGTAGTGCCGTAACTACTTACATCACGAAACTGAACCTTTCCAAGTTCACCTAATTCACTGACACAACAATAAGCAGCTTCTGACTGTAGAAAAAGCTGGGCCAGTGTCATCTCCTCACTCCGGAAAAGCTCCCCCATGGTGGCAGAAAGGACAGGTCAACTGAGTACCGGGATTTCTCTGCAACCTAAAGCAAAAAGAGAAAATTACATGAACTTGGAACTACCAAGAGGACTGAAAGCAAACAACACCCCAGGAGGCCTCTTCCACACTGTATTTCGTTTCTCTCACTCCATGCTGACATCCTTAGCTTAGAAAGACAGAAAGAAGAAATTGCAAAGGCTGTTACTGAATCCTCTTGTGAAGAATGCCTGATGAACAGTCACTTCCTTTGCAGTCAACATCAGGATCAAATGACAATAATGTGGGACATCTCAATACATAAGAATGTATTCAGATTAAAAACAGGAAGTGTGAATCCGAAACAGCTCTTTAAACACCCTGGACACAGTATTGTAAGGCAGTGACATTCACAGAGATCTTTTTTTGTTTTTTTCTGTGTCAGGAAACAATCAGAAGAGACTTCAATTACCCTCTCAAAAAGGATGTCTCTGTTGAGATTAGTTTTCTATCCTCCACTGCCAATTTCTAACAACCAAAGTCCCAGCACTGCCCTCAAGGTACAGCTACCTTAAAGGATTTACCTTTTCAAACTCCTCACAAAACACCATTTTCTCTCCAAAGAATCTAAACACGTAAGTGTTCACTTCTACATACACACACACAGAAACAGCTTACACATCATGCCCAACTTCAAGTCAAACATGATGGAACACATGAAATGACAAAGCAATTTTATCGTCAGAGAATAAGCTTTCAACCTCTGCAGCTTTCTGTTTTTTATCCCCACCTTCAAAATTACTACGTTCTTCCATCTGTTACAGCTTCTCACGAATGAGCCAATAAAGATATCCTTCTGGGGCGGTCTTACCGTTACCGGGTAGGAAAGACAATTGGCGCTATCAGTGGTCCTGAAACTGCAATTATTTATTCTCAGTCGGCTACTGTAAGGCACGGACTGTACCTTACAGCCCGTGCCTTACAGTATCTAAACGCAACAAAATGCACATTATTTCTGGTATCACGAGGGCATTCCTAATGACAGGCGAAACTGGCATCAAAGGAAGAGCTATTTCTCCGGAAGCCTGGGAGACATTTTGAGAAATCTGAATGACAAAACCTTTGTGCATTTGGCATTCAAGGTAGCAAAACAATACATTTAGATAGAAGCAAGAATTTCTCAAGAGATTATGTAGCTTGACTCTGAGACTGCCTACACCTGACTCATCCAAAACAGCTGTTAACAGTCCCCACTCCACCTCCCAACACGAATAGATTCCACAACCTCTAAGCACATTAAATTATGCCAGATCAGCATAGTTCAGAGGCTGCCGATAATGACAACCTCCAATCAGTTGCCTCCCTGTTTCTGCTCTTTAATGATTAAAAGTCTCCCTAGAACATCTCTGTCCCACTGGAGCCAAATCGAAAAATAAAAAGGCTATAGCGATCCGGGGGTGTTGGGAGGGTCACAAAGCAAAATAGGAAGAAACAGTAATTCTGCCCAAGAGGAGTCCAAATAAAGACCTCCCGAGCCCTCCTGCCTCACAACTGCCATCCAGCCGTCGCCTCCCTTAACGAGGTATTCAAGTTCACCTGCCTCATTTCCTGTCTATCCAGTGAGAAGCAGGAATTCTCCGGGCCCAGGCACACCTACCTCCTGGAGTGGGGAATAAAGGGGAGAACCCTCAAATGGGAGTCCCTCTAAGAAGACCCCCAATTCTTCTGCCTTCCCGATAACCTTCAGTTTTTCCACCTTCCACGTAAATG
This sequence comes from Budorcas taxicolor, assembly GCF_023091745.1. Classification (NCBI taxonomy): domain Eukaryota; kingdom Metazoa; phylum Chordata; class Mammalia; order Artiodactyla; family Bovidae; genus Budorcas; species Budorcas taxicolor. The sequence continues at coordinate 42,212,610 of NC_068928.1, read as the reverse complement.
GGAGAAGGGTTCGGGGCCTCCAAAAGAGAGTGAACCTCCTGTTCCTCCGCCCACAGGAGGGGTACCCGAGGAGGGGTGAACCCCTGCTAATTCTTTGAAGAGACTTGAAGCCCCTGCTAATTCCTTTGACAACCGAGGGGGCCGTTAGAAGGGCTTGCTTTGCCCCTCAAAAGCCGCTCTCGGCCGCGCTCTACCCACAGCCCCGGCTCACCTCCGGTTGGGGGCCGCCGCCAAGGCAGCCGCGGCAAACCAAGCCCGCAGCCTCCGCAGCTCCTAGCAGCCGCACCTCGACGTGCGTGCGTCCGCAAAGCCCCGCCTCCGCGCCGCCGCCGGCCGCCGCCCCCACGATGACCTCATTGCCATTGGCCAATGGGGTGCGGCCTCAGCCGGAGGCCGCATTGCGGAGTCGCGGGGGCGTGGGCGAAACCCTGCGTGCTGACGCCATCTTGTTCCCGCAGCCGCGGCTGCAGGCCGCGGAAGGCCGGCTGCGGCGCGGGTGCTGGCGGCTTTAAGTCATTGAGCTCTTCAGAATCCGTGTTCCCTAATAAGTTTCCTTGAAGCCAGGCTGTCTGCTTTTTTCATTTTCATGTCCAAGGAATTAATTCACAACTTTTTCCTCTTCTAGGGAAATAGCATGAAGGGGAGAAATCATTATGAAATAACTTGCTAGCTGGAGGGAAGCTTTAAAGGGCTTCCAGCCAGTCTCTGTACGCACACACACCTTTTCCCCTTGTTTTACAGAGGAGAAAATTTGAGTTCTAGAGTGGGGAGAGACTTGCTAAAGGTGCTAGATCCTATGGTCTAGGCTTGAGCAGGGGGCTCTTTCGTTTAAGTACGGAGAAACCTCTCTTTGTAAAGGTAATTGTTTCAGTCCCTCCAGCAACTATCCAGGGCCTGTTTATCTCCAGTTAACAGTGGGAGAAACCTTATTAGGCCAAGTGTTGTGAAAGTTAATTTTGAATCTTGTTTGCATACTTGTGCTCCTACTTGACCGCTTAAAGTTTTTCTCTTCCTCAAAATCTGTAAAAGAATAACCTAAGTGTTTAAAACCGCGTTAAGTGATGCCTACCCATTATTTATTTAAAACAAAACGAAACCACCATTATCAACGATTGATGACGGTTCCCTTTTCTTGCCGTACTTGTAAGGAAGAGTGGGGATCCCAAATCGTTTGTCAAAACCAAAACTGTATCAGGAAAAACTCGGAAAACCGGTTATTCATACTTCGTGGGTGGTGGACCATATGAAGATTCACATTTAATGACGGATTGACGTCTAGCTGGCAAAACATCATCAATCTTGCTTTACCAGCCTAAAGGAAATAAGGGCAAAAACGGATGCTTAATTTGCATTTTCCATCTCACAGTGTGAATGAAGATAGGATTTCATTTCGATTTTGTTGAGAAGTAGCACCTTGGAGAGCCCCAGAACCTCATTTTCCTTGTGAGCTAGTTCTCCCTAGCGCTCTCACCTTAACCGGAAAGGCGGATAAGGACCCACATTTGAATGCCTGCCAAGTTTTAGAAAACTATTACACAATGACTGTTATTTCCTTCCTTTGAGACTTAAAATTTTTTTAAACCTCAGGGTCAGCTGTTTGCTAACCACAGATTTTCATTCTCTTGCCTTTAAGACAGCCTTTCATCTGGTCTCATCTCGGTTCTCTTGAATTCTCTTCTCTCATGGCTTCCTTGAAAGTATATTCTTTCAGAGCTCCTTTTCCGTTTCATCTCCTTCCATCAGTGTTCTGTTTCTTTTCCCTACCTGCTCTCTTCCTTAGAAGTCTTGCCTATTGTCAGGCTTAAATGTCTGTATATAGGACTCATACCTATTTTTCCCTCCACCTCCTTCCTCCAAGGCTCTCACTGAATAAAAACTGTCTCTTCCTCTGAGATCCTTAATCCTGCTAAAGGCATCGTTATTTTCCTAGTTACCAGAACTCCAAGCTTAAACCATCCTGGGTTTTTTCCTGACCAGGGATGATGGAACTGTGGCCCCTAGCAGTGAGAGCACAGAGTCCTAACAACGGGACTACCAGGCAATTCCCTTGCTGCTGCTAAGTCGCTTCAGTCGTGTCCGACTCTGTGTGACCCCATAGATGGCTGTCCACCAGGCTCCCCTGTCCCTGGGATTCTCCAGGCAAGAACACTGGAATTCCCTTAGGCCATCCTTAATTCTATTCGTTTCCCTCTCATTCTTAACTTAGTCAGCTATCATGTCATTTTCATTGTATAACCTGCATTTATGTCTTGTCTGTATCCCCTTGATCCTTTTTATTTTCATTGCTGATAACTTAGATAACCTTTGCATCTGTCAAATAACTAAAACAGTAGCCTATGGGAGGCGCATGGTGTAGTGTAGCAGAAGACCCCAGGCTTTTGTACCATCCAAATTAGGCTTGAATCTCAATTCCTCCAGTTATTCCATCTGATGTCAAATGCAAAAGGAGCCAGTCTCAGCTCTCACAGTTACAAGATGTGGGAACTTGAGCAAGTGTGAACTGAACTTCATGTTCCTCATTGGAACTCTAATGGGGCTTTTCTGTTTCTCTTATAAAACACAGTACTTTCTACCTGGACTTTTCTCCCCTAGTTATGAGCCTACTCATTCACTAGTAAAATACCATTTCTTGAATGAATGGGTGAATGGGTAGTTGATTCTGAAAGACCTCCTAATGGAAACCTGCTATCACCAAAAGAACACAGGTATAAATGAAAAGGAATATGGAACATAAGGAACATCCTGCCTTTTCTCTGTCCCCTTCATTTTATGGACTTCGTTATCTGTGGGGGTAGAGAGCTCACGACAGATGCTTGCATTCCTGTAACAGAGATATGAGGGAAAGGCTCCAAACAGAAACTAGAATCAGGAAATGTGTGTGAAGTCAGTGAAAACTTTGCAGAGTCACCAAGTTCAGTACAATAACAATGCTGATACTTGTATTCCATGTATAGTTCCTGAAGTTATTCTACATTAGAACATTCCTATGAGGAAAACGCTCTTTTAAGTTCAATGATGCGTACTTTAATAAATAGCTTTCAGTCATCAAAACTTCATCATTCCTTCAGCAAACATCTATTAAGTGCATGCTTTATACCAAGCATAATGTTGGCAATGCAAAGAGGAAGAAGGGGCTCACAGTCCTAACAGGAGAGACAGACAAACCGCTAACATATACTATATAGCAACAATTGAAGTGGTCTTTGTAAGCCCAGAGAAAACTCCCTAATCCTGTTTACCAATGGGGGAGGCTTTAAGAAGACACAACATTTGAGATGGGTATTAAAGGATAAATAGAAGTTTGTTTGGAGGAGAAGGCAAAGACTAGTAGAACAGAAATAGTACTACTATCAAACTAAATTCAGGTTTTGTTTTCATCACAATAAGTAAATACATCAACTTAGCCGGAACTAAGATGTTTTGATCCAGAATAATCCTGCATTTACATTGATTTTATCTAGAGTTAACTTGTATGCTTCTCTAAGAAAGGAAGACATTGTACTTGCAGCTTTCTGTAACTTGAACAAGTACAGCATATATGCAACAAGATCCAATATAAACAGTCTATCACCACACAGCCCTAGAAGACATGAGCAATTCCATATGGACCATAGCCAGTAGTGCACTTCTGGATGTCTAAACTGAGTTATTATTTCTTGGCATCTGTGAAAATGTCCATGCAATAGTTATATAACATTCAGTTCTACTAGCAAGATGACAGACCAGAGTCAGTGATCAAATTTAAAAGAATTATCACTGTACTGGAGTAAGTAAAATAAATTTTTTTTTTCTCTTTTTTCTTTCTTCCTTTCTTAGTTTGAATGAATGCACAACAATTTTCTGAATTTCCACCAGTGAAAGGTCAGCTCCTGTTTGCTTACCCAACTGAAGTCCTAGATGGGGCCTTGAGGAGGGTATTAAAGTTAAACCAAATGTTTTGAAATACATATTTGCTGAAGTATTTCTGTCTGCCATATGCTTCCTGTATTAATTTCCTAGAACTGCCATACAAATGACCACAAACCGGGTGGCCTAACACAACAGAAATCTACTCTCTCATAGTTCTGGAGAACAGCAGTCTGAAATCAGGGTATCCACAGGGCCACAGTATTTCAAAAGGCTCTAAGAAAGAATCCTTCATTCCCTCTACCCAGCTCCTGGTGGTTGCTCCTAATCCTTGGGGTTCCTTGCCTTGGGAAGGCAGCATCACCCCAGTTGCTGCCTTCATCTTCACATGGCATTCCACCTTCTGGGTGTCTGGACATGCACCCACATTTCCCTCTTCTGATAAGGTCACTAGTCATTGGATCAGGGCGCACCTTAATCCAGTATGACTTCTTAATTTGGCCACATATACAAATACTCTGCTTCTAAGTAAGGACATATTCACCAGCTCCAGGTGGACATAAATTTGGGGGGAGTACTGTTCAACCCAGTGCACTTGCCTTACCAGTTTTGAGGAGGAAATTTTGCTCTGTGTGATAGTGCAAGCAGCTGGCAGCTAAAATTTTGATTTAAAAGTTCATTCTGCTTGTCGGCCTTCTTTGAGGTGATAGTATCACAGTGTAATGATTATATGTATATAGTCAAATAATTTTTTCCCTTTTATATAAAAATGAACTCTAGGGACTTTTCTGGTGGTTCAGTGACTAAGACTCCATGCTTCCAATGCAGGGGGCCCAGGTTCGATTCCTGGTTAGGGACCTAGATCCCGCATGCCGCAGCTAAGAGTTTGTGCGCTGCGACTAAGACCCGTCACAACCTAATAAATAAATAATATTAAACAAAATGAACTCTAATTCCTAAACTATTCTACCAAACATCTGATTTGAGTGTTGGATGAAAGATTTCTCCTGCCGCAATCTTTAAGTAACCTGTCATGACCTTGACCATTGTTCTTGAAATATTGATTAGCAGTTTGTTTCCACAGAAACATGTACTTACTTTTGTCGTTGCACTCTGAGTACCTTAAGATAAGCTTCTTGCGAATTCCTTGGTGGCCCTGTGGTTAGGACTCTGCGCCTTCACTGCCCAGCGTGCGGGTTTGATCCCTGGTCAGAAAACTAAGATCTCGAAAGCTGCACAGTATGGCCAAGATACAAAAACAAAGGAAAAAAGACTCTGCTATTATTTGCAAAGTTCATCAATGTTTCAGATAAAAGTTTTTAAATTAACATATATTCATAATAGATCTTGAGTCTCCCTTTGAAGCTCAGGGAATGTCCATGTCCTTTAGCTCTGGTAATGATACATCCACGAGGGGATGTGAATGAACCTAAGGCATGTGACATTTTATGTAACGCTTAAGACTCTTGTGACCAACACATGAGGCAAGAAGCCTCTTAACTTGTGTGAGCGAAGAATGCCATGGAAGGAAGCTTCTTAAAGAAATAAACCCGAGAAAAGTGGAGATGAAAAGGCGGAAAGGATTGAGTGACATAGAGCAGAGAAACCTCTCTGTGAAATTAGACCAGAAGTATTTGCCCAGGTAAACAACAAGTTCAAGATTTCTGAAGTGGAAAACCTGGCAAATGTTTCTGTATTGAGTTTCTAGTGACTTGGAGAAAGGAGGTGAGATCTGTAGTAAAGAAACACATGGGGAAAATTCAAGTAGATTTATTGAATCTGGTTGATTTAATGGTCAAGGGATAGATTCACCCTAAACTGTTGTATGGCCATTGCTTAACTTGGTGCCTGGCATTCAATAGACACTTCATATGTTTGAAAGAAAGCAAGCAAAACTGGGAATTCAGTTTAACTTGTGACAAACTGGTAAAGGTTATTTGCAAATCATGCACTTACTTAAGGCTGGAGATTTCTGTGCTTTACACTGGAGTTGTTTTTATGTTACAAAAACTTACCAAGTTTTGGTGGTATTTTTAAGGAGGGAGAATGGTGGGGAAGAGAGCCTGCAGGAAACTTGTAGAGAAAATAAATAAGGGTGTCGTCTTCAGAGGAGAAATTTTTTTTAGGGAAAGCAGAAAGTTATCCAAAAGGGAACCTTCAGATGGATATTGCCTTGAGCTGTATTTTCGTTACAAATTTCCTTTTGCTTAGAAAGTCTGAATACAAGTGAACAATTAGTTCTGTTTAAAGAAAGGATACTTTGGGCCCTTAAGTTTTTCTGGCAACATGAATAGCTATTGACAAGACTGCGTTTGAGTAAAATCTGTAAGGGAAGTGAATTTTAGGAGCTTTCCAGTCAGCTTCTATATTCCTCTCTTCTATTATTTCACTCAGTACAAGGTTTTGTGCTTGATATGATTCAGGCCTACATATAGAAAATAGGGCAGGAATTCCCTGGTGGTCCAGTGATTAAGACTCCATGCTCACACTGCTGAGGGCCTGAGTTCAATCCCTGGTTGGAGAACTAAGATCCTGAAGAAAAAAAAAGAAGAAGAAGAAAGAAAATTGGACAAGGGTCTTATCCTGAAGGAGCACAGAATCTATAATACAATAAGGATTTTTATTAGTAATATATAGGTAGTACTATAGATTCACTGATAAAGGCATCACTAACGATGCTTTGAAATCTTTACAGAGGAGATGAAATTTGAGTTGTCTTAAAGAATGAGCAAGTGTTATCTGTGAGTAGACTATGAACCTGTCGGTTCTCTGCCTACACTGGGAATGATTCCAGCACTTCTCTGCAAATTGTTTCTTTCAAGACTGAGTTGAAGATCAATCTTTTAATGACAGTGCTACATATGAAATTGTATGAGAGATCACTAAAGTTGCACTCAGAATAACAATTGCTTTAAATGTGTTTATTAAGCAAGAAAGAATTAAGGTAAGTTAAATAAGCATGAAATTGACATGTTTTTCCTTCCAGTTTTATTGAGATAAAATTGACATACAGCACTGTATAAGTTTAAGGTATTGTTGTTTAGTCACCAGGTCACGTCAGATTCTTCTGCAACCCCACGGACTGTAGCCCACCAGTCTCCTCTGTCCATTCTGTCCTGGATTTCCCAGGCAAGAATACTGTAGTGGGTTGCCATTTCCTTCTCCAGGGAATCTTCCCAACCCAGGTGGGGAAGGTGGATTGGCAGGTAGATTCTTTAAGATACACAGTATAATGATTTGTCTTACATACATCATGAAATGATGGTCACAATAACTTTAGTGAACATCTCATATAGATACAAAATTAAAGAATAAAAAATTTTTTTCCTTGTGATGAGAACTCAGGATTTACTTTCAAGAACTTTTATACATTACACTTATTTATCTTTTAAATGGAAGTTTGTACTTTTTACTGTCTTCATCCAATTTCCCCTCTCTCCATGCTCCACTTCGAGTAACTGTAAATTATTTTTGTGGTTCTATAAGTTTGTTTGTTTTTGAAGTATAACTATGTTAGTTCCTGTTACACAACATAATAGTTTGATAGTTTACTGTATTTCAAAATGATCACCATGATAAGTCTAGTTACAGTGTGTCACCACAGAAAGATAGCACATCATTGTTGACTATACTCCCCACACTACATTTCACACCCATGACTCATTTATTTTGCAGTCCAGAGTTTGTACCTCTTAATCTCCTTCACCTTTTTCTTTCCTCCTCACAGCCTCCTCTCCACTGGAAACCACCTGTTTGTTCTCTGTATCTATGACTGTTTCTGTTTTATTATGTTTGCTCATTTCTTTTATTTTTGGATTACACATATCAATGAAATAGTACAGCATTTGTCTTCATCTGAACTTATTTCACTTAGCATAATACCTCCTAGGGCCTTCCGTGTTGTGTCAAATTGGCAAGGTTACATTCTTTTTTATGGCTGATATATATATATATATAATATGCATATATATATATCATTGTAGCTCAGCTGGTAAAGATTCTGCCTGCAATGCAGGAGACCTTGATTCGATTCCTGGGTCAGGAAGATCCCTTGGAGAAGGGTTAGGCTACCCACTCCAGTATTCTTGGGCTTCCCTGGTGGCTCAGACAGTAAAGAATCTGCCTGCAATGCAGGAGATCTGAGTTCAATCCCTGGGTTAGGAAGATTCCCTGGAGGAGGGCATGGCAACCCACTCCAGTATTCTTGCCTGGAGAGTCCCCATAGACAGAGGAGCCTGGTGGACTGCAATCCCTGGGGTCGAAGAATCAGACACAACTGAGCGACTAAGCACAGCACAGCACATCACTGATACCTATCTCACAGCTTCTTTATCCATTTATCTATTGATAGGCACTTAGATTGCTTCCATATCTTGGCTGTTGTAAATAATGCCATAATGAATGTAGGGGTGCATCAGTTCAGTTCAGTCGTGTCCGACTCTTTGCGACCCCATGAATCGCAGCACGCCAGGCCTCCCTGTCCATCACCAACTCCCGGAGTTCACTCAGACTCACGTCCATCGAGTCCGTGATGCCATCCAGCCATCTCATCCTCTGTCGTCCCCTTCTCCTCCTGCCCCCAATCCCTCCCAGCATCAGAGTCTTTTCCAATGAGTCAACTCTTCGCATGAGGTGGCCAAAGTACAGGAGTTTCAGCTTTAGTATCATTCCCTCCAAAGAAATCCCAGGGCTGATCTCCTTCAGAATGGACTGGTTGGATCTCCTTGCAGTCCAAGGGACTCTCAAGAGTCTTCTCCAACACCACAGTTCAAAAGCATCAATTCTTCAGCGCTCTGCATCAATCTTTGCTAATTAGTGTTTGCATTTTTTCAGGTAAATATCAGGAAGGGGAATTGCTGTATGGTAGTCCTATTTTTTGTTATTGTTGCGTCATGTGGTGTTTGGGATCTTAGTTCCCTGAAAAGAAAGTGAAGTGAAAGTGTTGGTTGCTCAGCTGTCCAACTCTTTGCGACTCCATGGACTGTAGCCTGCCAGGCTCCTCTGTCCATGGAATTCTCCAGGCAGGAATACTGGAGTGAGTTGTGATTTTCTTCTCCAGGGGATCTTCCCAACCCAGGGATTGAACCCACCTCTCCTGAATTGCAGGCGGATTCTTTACTGTCTGAGCCACCAGGGAAGACTTAGTTCCCTGACCAGGGATCAAACCTGTGTCCCCTGCAGTGGAAGTGTGAAAAGTCTTAACCACTGGACCACCAGGGAAGTTTCTATTTAAGTTTTTGAGGAATCACCATACTGTTTTCCAGAGTGGCTGTACCAATTTACATTTCCACCAGCAGTGTGTGAGGGTTCTCTTTTCTCCACATCCTCACCAACACTTGTTATCTGTTCCCTTTTTTTTTTTATAACCATTCTCACATTATATTTCATTGTGGTTTTGCTTTGCATTTTCCTAATGATTAGTAACATTGAGCAAATGTGTTCTCAGATCCTTTCGCTCTCTTCTCCTTCTGGGACCCCTATACTGTGAATGTTACTCCATTTGCCATGGTCCCAGAGATCTCTTAATCTGCCCTCATTCCTTAAAAATTCTATTTTTCTGTTTAGTGTACAAGATTTCCAGTGCTCTGTCTTCCAGTTCACTGATTCATTTCTCTTTATCATGTAATCTACTGTTGATTCCCTCTCATATATTAAAAAAATCCCTTACTGTATTCTTCAGCTCTATTTGATTCTTTATATTATCTAACTCTGTTAAAAATGTCTAACTTCTCACTTTGTTCATCCTTTCTTCTGAATTCTTTGAGCATCTTTGTCATCATTAGCTTGAACTCTATGGGATAGATTGCTTACCTCCACTTCACTTGGTTTTTCTTCTGAGGTTTTATCTTGTTCTTTCATGTGGAATCTATTCCTCTGTTGCCTCATTTTGCCTAATTCGCTATTTTTATTTCTATGTATTTGGTAGGTTGGTTATATTTCCCAAGCTTGGAGAGGTGGGCCCTTCTGGTCACCAGAGCTGTATCTTCTATGTGTGTCCTCTGTGTGGGCTCTGTGAGAGCCCTTCTGTTGTAATGGGCTGACTACTGTGAGCAGTCTGGGAGGTGTGGCTGGTCCCTGGTCTGCTTGGTTGCCAGCGCCTGCCTTGTGCAGAAGATGCCAGATGCTGGTGGGTGGGGCCAGGTCAGGAGGCTGTTGGCAGCAGGGCCCCCATGGCCCTGGGGCTAGTGCTGACTCAGTGGTGGGCAGAGCCAGGTGTTGGCTTTCTGGTGAGTGGGGTTGAATCCCAGAGCAGCTGGCTGAGGGGATTAAGGTGAGTGTCCTGGAGTTGGCCTGCTGATGGGTGGAGCAGAGGCCCAGGGGATACTGGGCTACTGCCAGCTTGCTGGTGTGTGGATTTGGTCCTTGAGTCTCTTACTGCAGGACCCTTGGGGTCCCAGAGTTGGTGTCAGCCCACTGGTGGGCAGAGCCAGGGCCCAGGGGTCCTGGGGCTGGCACCTACTTATTGATGGGTGAGACTAATAAGCTAGAGAGAGGAGTCTAAGATGGCTCTTGCCAGCACCAGTGTCTGCATGGTAGACTGAGCTCCCCAAGCAGCTGCTGCCAGAATCCATGTCCCCAGGGTAAGCTTCAGGTGCCTCCTACTTCTCTGGGAGGCTCTCCAGGATCAGTGGGTCTGGCCCAGGCTGCTTTCAAACTACTGCTACTTCCTTGTGTCTTATGGCATGTGAAGTTGTGTGTGTACCCTTTAAAAGTGGAGACTATTTCCCTCACTCCGCTGGCACTCCCAAAAGTAAGCTCATTGACCGTCAAAGCCCAAAGTTCCAGGGGCTCATTTTCCCAGTGCGAAAACTCCAGATTGCAGAGTGCAGTGTGGGGCTTGGATCCCTTGCTCCTTGGACAGAACTTCTGCAGTTGTAGCTATCTTCCCGTTTGTGGGTCACCCACCTAGGGCTACAGGTCTTGACTATACTGCATCTCTGCCTCTGCTGAAACAGTGCACCTCAGACTGAGACGTCAACCGACCCATGTGACCAGGACTCAAAGCCAGCCAAAACTCTGACTGGGATTCTAACCTGTGGTCTTTTTTTTTTTTTCCCTGTTTTCTTTTCTTTTCTTTTTTTTTAATTGAAGGATAATTGCTTTGAAGAGTTTTGTTGGTTTCTGCCAAACATCAACATGAATCAGCCATAGGTATACATAATTAGAGTCACTTACGTAGTGTCTGGACTTCTGAAGGCTCAGGTTCTTTGTGTCTCAGTGCAGAAGGAATTCAGTGAGAGGCAAAGTAATGGGCAAGAAGTAGATTTATTAATATTGGACGATTATGAGAGATGCAAGTGGGCAAGTGGGCTCTGCCTCGAGGATTAAGTGGGCTAAAATTTTTTAATCAAAGGAAAGTGGAAAAGTGAAAGTGAAGTCAATCAGTCATGTCCAACTCTTTGCGACCCCATGGACTGTAGCCTACCAGGCTCCTCCGTCCATGGGATTCTCCAGGCAAGAATACTGGAGTGGGTTGCCATTTCCTTCTCCAGGGCATCTTCCCATCCCAGGACCTAATTGCAGGCAGACGCTTTAACCCCTGAGCCACCAGGGAAGACAAAGTGGGGGAGAGGAGGAAAGACCACCTTCTTTGAGTAGACATCAGGCTTATATCACTAGCTCCTCCTTTTGTGTCAAGCAGAAGAGTTTCTGACTCTACGAAGTCAAACTAGGATTATCATAGCACTTATTCAAATCATCAGAAAGGTGGTAACAGTATTCTTTCACCAAATGGCCTGGGGCATATCCTGTGCTTTTATTTATGGCTTTCTAGTTAAGCAAGCCTGCTTCGTTCCATGATGTTCCAATAGCTTTCTTGAGCGATCATTAACTTACAGTGGTCTCTCAAAGTTCCCTAGGTTTCCCTATTTATAGTCGCTTGTTGGCTTCCCTGGTGCTCAGACTGTAAAGAATCTGCCCACAATGCGGGAGACTGGGGTTCGATCCTGGGTTTGATCCTGGGTCGGGAAGATCCCCTGGAGAAAGGAATGGTTACTCACTCCAGTATTTTTGCCTGGAGAATTACATGGACAGAGGAGCCTGGTGGGCTGTAGTCTATGAGGTAACAAAGAGTCAGACACGGCTGAGCAACTAACACTTTCACTGTTCACTGGAACTTCTACAACTACCTGTATATAACTATCCTATTCTATCCCTATAACTCCTACCTGTCTCACTGTGATTCTTTCTTTATATCTTTAACTGTGGAAGATCTTTTCTACTAGTCTTCTGGTCTTTCTCATCAACAGTTGTTCTGTAATAGTTTATCATTTTGGTCTGCCCGTGAGAAGAGGTGAACTCAGGATCTTCCTACTGTGCCATCTTGGCCACTCCCCTCTCAGCATGTTTATAAAACACAACAAGATAAACCCAAATAAAGCAGAAAGGCAGAATTAATAAGTTCTGCCTTTCTGCTCTCTGCCTTTGTGCAGATAGCACGGTGGTCTATGTAGAAAATCTCAAGGAATGTATTTTTTAAAAATACCCTAGTACACGGGACTTCTCTAGTGGTCCAGCGGTTAAGAATCCCACCTTCCAATGCCAGGAACTTGGGTTCCATCACTGGTGGTGAAACAAAGATCCCGTGTGCCTTGGGGCAACTAAGCCCCTGCACCACAGTCAGAGAAAGCCTGGGCACTGCAAAGAAGACGCAGCACACCAGCACTCCATAAAACAAAAAACCTTCACAAAACCCAAGTAGAGTACACGAGTTCAAAATTAATAAAAAAGATAAAAGATAAAAGCTTTGTTAAAAGATAACAAACATAAAAGGTAGTTCTTTTTTTAATATTAATAAAATAGGAAAACTATTAATAAAAATAGGAAAACTTCTGGTAAGATGAGAGAAAGACTAAAAATATAATGAGAATGAGAATTGGTTTTAACCACAGATAATAGAAGAAATGTAAAACATGAAAATACTATATACAGTTAGAAGTATAAATGTTAATAAAATTTTAACAGACTGGGTGCTTTTATTTAAAAAATTATAAATGAACAAAACTAATTCTGTTATATATGTTTTATTGGCTTCACATATATTTCATATTTTTTTAGCAACTATAAATGCTTTGCTTTTTTGAGGGGGCCATCTCACTTTCAGGATTTCAGGTCCTCAACCAGGGATTGAACCCAGGCCACAACAATGAAAACACCAAATCCTAACCATTAAACCACCAGGGAACCCCCATAAATGGCATTTTTTTTAAAGTTTTAAACATATTATATATATTTGGTTGTGCCAGGTCTTAGTTGTGGCACGTGGGATCTTCAACTCTTGGTTGCTGGCATGTGACCTCTTAGTTGCAGCACATGGGATCTAGCTTCCTGACCAGGGATCGAACCCAGGCCCCCCTCCATTGGGAGCATGGAGTCTTAGCCACTGGACCATCAGGCAAATCCCCATAAATGGTATTTTAAATTTCAGTTTCCACGTGTTTGCTGATGCTGTGTAGAAATACAATTGATTCTTATGCGTTTACTTTATATGCTGTAACCTTGCTGAACTCATGTACTGTTTCTAGGGTTTTGAAAAATACATTCCTTGGATTTTCTATATAGACCACTCTGCCATCTGCAAAAGGTACAGTTTTATTTCTTTTTTTCCAATCTGTATCCCTTTTATGTCCTTTTTTTTGCCTTACTATGCTGGCTAGTACTTTCTTGACTTGAATATGTGTGATAAAAGCAGATATCCTTGACTTGTTTCCAATCTTCAGGGGAAATAATTCAGTCTTTCATCATTAAATATGCTGTTAGCTGTGTAGTGTTTTGTTTTTGTAGATGTTCTTTATCAAGTTGAGGAAATTGCACTCTAGTCTTAGTTTTCTGAGAATTTCTGTCATGAATAGGTGTTGAATGTTGTCAAATGTACTTTCTGCCTCAATTGAGATGGTCATGTCGTTTTTCTTCTTTACCTGTTCACCTGGTGAATTACACTGGTTGAATTTTGAATACTGAATCAGCCTTGCAACCCTGGAATAAACCACACTTGCTCATATATATGGAGAAGGCAATGGCACGCCACTCCAGTATTCTTGCCTGGAAAATCCCACGGATGGAGGAGCCTGGTAGGCTGCAGTCCATGGGGTCGCTAAGAGTCGGACATGACTGAGCGACCTCACTTTGACTTTTCACTTTCATTCACTGGAGAAGGAAATGGCAACCCACTCCAGTATTCTTGCCTAGAGAATCCCAGGGATGGGGGAGCCTGGTGGGCTGCCCTCTATGGGGTTGCACAGAGTTGGACACGACTGAAGCGACTTAGCAGCAGCAGCAGCAGCTCATATATATAATTCTTTCTTACATATTGCTGAATTCTATTTGCTTATACTTTGTTAAGAATATTTACATGTATATTTATGAGGGATATTGGCTTACCTTTTGTACTGTCTGTCTGGTTTTTTATGTTAGGGTTATACCAGTCTCATAAAATGGGTTAGGAAGGATTCTCTCCTCTTCTCCTTTCTGAAAAAAGACTGGGTAGAGTCAGTGTTAATTCTTTGTATGTTAAGTGGAGTTTCCACTAAAAGCATCTGGACCTGGATATTTCCTTTTTTTAGATTTTAAAGTACAAATTAAACTTCTTTACAGTTATAGAGATAGCAAAGCTACTTCATGTTAGATGAGTTCTGGTGGTTTGTGTGTGAAATTGGTGTATGGAATATTTACTCAGTCTCAAAATACCACCCTACAAAATACTTATGGATGACAAAGAAGAAAAGACTAACTTTATAATCTGGAGAAGGAAATGGCAACCCACTCCAGTATTCTTGCCTGGAGAATTCCAGGGACAGAGGGGCCTGGTGGGCCACAGTCCACAGGGTCACAAAGAGTCGGACACAACTGAGTGACTAACACTTATATTGGAAAATCGGACCTCACCTTAACTGATCAAGGTTAACACCACAAGCAAAGGGCAAATCAAAATCATGTACCACTTGACAGGATACAATGAAAAGAACACAGCATCCCTTTCATGCTCTTCCTGCCAAAGTTAAAACCCTAAATCCAATCATGGAAAAAAAGCACATCAGAAAGCCCAAACTGAACAATATTCTGCATAATAATTGTCCTGTAATCTTAAAAAATGACAATGTTATGAAAGTCAAACGAGAAATGAGGAACTATTTCTGTGATTCATGGAGACTAAAGAAAGGTGACAAGTAAATTCAAAGTGTGAACTTAGATTGGATCACTAAGTGATAAAGGACACTATTAGGACAAATAATGAAATTTGATAGGTAGCTGAGAACCAGATGGTGGCATGTATTGACATCAATTTCCTGATTTTGATGGCTGTTCTGTGGTTATGTATCAGAATGGCCTTGTTTACAGAAACAAGGTATTTGGGGTTGATGAGACATCATGTTGCCGACTTACTCTCAAATGGTTCCAAAAATATATACAACCTTTTTTGTACTTAGAAATTTTCTGTAAGTTTTAAAATTTTGTAAATTATAAAAATTTCCAGATACATAGCCTCTTTCTATTTTGCTCACTCTATCAATGAAAAATCAATTAACTACCCAGTTAATAATTAAAAAGGGAATTTTATTTGAGCCAAACTGAGGACTATAACCCGGGAAAGCAGATTCTCAGAAAGCTTGGAGAAATGTTCCACCTCTTAGAAGCTGAAGGCTTTATATATATTTTTGAGACAAAGTATCATACATCAAAATGACATACTGATATTTTACATAAAGTTCACCAAAGATACACAGTTCAGGGAAACACCTACAAAGTGGAACAGCAAGTCACCATGACTCCCTACGGAGCTGAGAAAGAACATTGTTCTTTTGAGAAGTTAAAATCATCTTTATGGTTGGAGGTGCTCTGGTTAATGCATAATACAGGTGCACACTGCACTTTAGGGAGGGAGGAGGCCCAAACAAACATGGAGACAGAATTTTCTGTTTAATTTTTTTCTTGTCCTGCTTGAAAATGTAAAGTTTATTTCATTGACTCTAATATTCTAAGACTCAGAAACATTGATGGATATATTTTATATATATTTGTATTGGGTATCATTGACTCATTTGAAATCTTTATACTTCTCGTGCATTTATTTCCTTGATGAGATTACTAAACACCCAAAGGATGTAATTTTGCTTCTATTACCTTTGTATTTCCTTATTGTATCTAGTAGCTGCTGTTTTTAAAATATTAATTTATTTTTGTATTTTTTAACCGCACTCTTCAGCATGTCGGATATTAGTTCCTTGGCCAGAAATCACATGCCCCCTGCAGGGGAAGGGCAGAATCTTAACCACCAGTCCTCTGGGGAAGTCCCTCAAGTAGCTGCTCTTAATAACCACTTGTAAACACTGAAGGTTTTGGAGCATGAATTATCTGAATAGCTGAATTGCTTCTTTCAATTTAAGCCCATGCAGAAAACTTTAAATCAAGTCATAGGACGGATCCAGGAGCCAAGTCTGTGCTGACTGCTCTTTCACACCAATCAGCGGCCCCTGGGATTCACAGAAATCTGCGCCTTGGTGGAAAAATGAGTCATTCCACCAACATGCAGCTGGACTCTCACACCCAGACCACAATGGAAATGTGGAAATCTGAGTGGCACACAAGGAATCTACATACAAACAAGAGTTCACACTCTTCCTGTTCTGTTACATTGTGAAATGGAAACATCGTTTCCTGGGAAACAAGCCAGATTCCACAAATGAAATGGTTTGCTTAAAAATGCACAGCTGCTAAACCCTTACTGTGCTTTATTGAGAGTGTCTTGTTTTAAAGATCTAGATTTTGTTCCAGCTGCGAAGTTGAAAGGAAGAGGGGTACTAGCGTGTGCAACAGCATGGGTTTAACAGAAAATCTTTTTGAATACGAGTTCTTAACTGGTTCAAGTGCTCCAAAGGGAAAAAGGTTCTGTGCATGTCTTGCCATCAATGGTAGGTCAACCATTCAGATATGTGCCCCTTTATACAAGAGAATGCATTTCATCCTCAAAACGACCTTAGTATTTATTATGAGAAAGTTCAAATGTAGATGACAGTACAGAATAACATGAAGATTGTCTATGCACCTGTTGCTTGCATCAACAATTATTAATATGTGGCCACCTCATTTCACGTATAGGCCCATCCACTTCCCTCAGGATTATTTCTTATTTTTAAAATAATTATATGTATTTATTTTTGGCTGTGTTGGGTCTTTGTTGCTGCTTGGGCTTTTCTCTAGTTACGGTAAACGGGGGCTCCTCTCTAGTTGTAGTGCGAGGGTGTCTCATTTCGGTGGCTTCTACAATGGCAGGTGGATTCTTTACCACTAGGCCACCGGGGAAGCCCCCCTCAGGATTATTTTAAATGCTGTCTTAGATGTGATCTCATTTCATCCGTAAATACTTCAGTGTGTATCTCTTAAATATAAGGATTATCTTTCAAGCATAACCACAATGACACTGCTGCTGCTGCTGCTGCTGCTACGTCACTTCAGTCGTGTCCTACTCTGTGCGACCCCTTAGATGGCAGCCCACCAAGCTCCCCCGTCCCTGGGATTCTCCAGGCAAGAACACTGGAGTGGGTTGCCATTTCCCTTTCCAATGCAGGAAAGTGAAAAATGAAAGTGAGGTCGCTCAGTCGCGTCCGACTCTTAGCGACCCCATGGACTGCAGCCCACCAGGCTCCCCCGTCCATGGGATTCTCCAGGCAAGAGTACGGGAGTGACAATGACACTATCATATCTTAAAATTTAGTAATGATTCCTTGAGGTCAGCAGATACCTAATCAGAGTTCAAATTTCCTGATTGCCTCATAAACCATTTTTGTTTTTGTTTACGATGTGTTCAAATGAGGGCTTCCCTTGTAGCTCAGCTGGTAAAAAATCTGCCTGCAATGCAGGAGATTCCGGTTCGATTCCTGGGTTGGGAAGATCCTCTGGGGAAGGGATGGGCTACCCACTCCAATATTCTTAGGTTTCCCTGATGGCTCAGCTAGTAAAGAATCAGTATCTAAATAAAGTCCATATACTCTGATTCTTTGCAACCCCATGGCCTATACAGTCCGTGGAATTCTCCAGGCCGGAATACTGGAGTGGGTAGCTTTTCCCTTCTCCAGGGAATCTTCCCAACCCAGAGATCGAACCCAAGTCTCCCTCATTGCAGGCAGATTCTTTACCGTCTGAGTCACAAGGGAAGCCCATACCGTAATTAGCTGACTTTTTCTTTTCTTATTTTTTAAAATAAGTTTTTTAAGTATTTAATAAATACTAAACTTGTTTTGAGGATGAAATGCATTCTCATGTGTATAGGCAGATATCTGGTTGACCTACCATTGATTCAAGAAATGCACAGAACCCTTTGGTGCACTTGAACCAGTCAAGAACTGGTATTCAAAAAGGTTTTCAACATTAGATTAGTTTCAGGTATACAACATAATATTTGATATTTGTATATATTGTGAAATTATTTCCACAGTCTAGTTAACATTCATCACCATACATAGTTACAGAATTTTTTTTTCTTGAGAGAAACTTTTGAGATCTACTCTCAGCAACCTTCTTTTCTTTTTTTTTTTGGTCACACCAGGTGGCCTGTGGGATTTTAGTTCCCTGACCAGGGATCAAACCTGAGCCCCCTGGATTGGAAGCACAGAGTCCTGGACCCCTAGGGAAGTCGCTGGGACCTCCAGGGAAGTCCCTCAGTAACTTTCAAATATGCAGTACAGTACTGTTATCGAGAGTGTGTGGTGAGTCTGGTTGCTTACTGCTCAAAAGCCGATAAACAGGCCAGGTTGGTGGAAAGGAAAGTTTGCTTTATTTCGGATGCTGCAAGTGAGGGTTTGGAGGGAGGGTGGCAGACATCTGTCTGAAGGCCGACTCCCACCCCCCATCAACGGCAACCAGTGGGGCAAGAGCTTTTATAGACAGAGTGGGGGTTGGGGAGCTACCCGTAGAAACAGCGCAGTCATCTCTAACAATCATCTTCAAAGTGGTCATCAGTGGTCTGACCAGCATCATCTTGGTGGTTTTAGGTCCAGTTCATCTTCAGTTCCAGGGTCCATTTGTCCCCATTTCTTTGTGACCAATTCTCAGAATTGTGGCAGCTCGTGTCCTAGGTACAGTCATCATGTAGTTAGCCTCTCCACCTGGCATCTGTAAGACGGCTCACAGAATCTGGCTCAGAATATTATCTGTGGCCCTTGAGAAAGAACTAAAGCTCCTTGACTATGCTTGATGACTCCATTGTTATTATTATCTCCTTTGTTTCCACATTTCTCACTTCTTTGATTAAAGTTTTCCACAGACAAAAGGCAGACAGAAGACATGGTGGGAGGGGGCAAGGACCTTCTCTGTTTCAGTACTATCAAATAGATTTTGAAGTCTCCTTTAATGTGGTGTTTTTCCCTCTTTGTCATCACCTCTTCCTCTTCCCCGGCTCCTCGTTCTGTCTCCAGTTTGTCTGTTGGAGAAACTGGGTTGTTTGTCCTGTAGAATGTCCCACCTCTGGTCTTGGCTTATCGCATTCTAACAGTGTTGTTTTAATATATTTTCCTGACCTCCGTCTTTTCTGAAAACTTGAAGTTAGATCTGGAGTTCCAATCAGATGCAAGTTTGACTGTTTTGCTGCTGGTTTTTGTCAAAAATACTTCATAAGTGTTGGTGTGTACTTCCTATTACATCACACCCCAGACACACAATGTCAGTCCTTTCCCCTTTAAAAGAAAAACTATTTGTTTATTTTGGCTGTGCTGGGTCCTCACTGCTGTGCTGGGTCCTCACTGCTGTGCAGGCTTTTCTGTAGTTGTGGGGAGTTGGGGTGCAACTCTCAGTGTCAGTGCAAGGGCTTCTCACGGCAGTGCCTTCTCTTGCTGCAGAGCATGGGCTCAGCAGTTCCGGCTCCTGGGCTCTAGAGCACGGGCTCAATGGTTGTGGTGCACAGGCTTAGTTGCTCCTGGACAGGTGGGTTCCTTCTGAATCAGGGATTGAACCAGTGTCTCCTGCATTGGCAGGCAAATTCTTTACCACTGAACCTCTAGGAAAGCCCAGTCCTTTCCTGTTTTGTGATGTTATAATTAATGAATGAGGGGTGAGGGGGCATTTTCTTGAATCTTTATTCCATAAATAAAAGAATGGGACTTCCCTGGTGGTCTGGCAGCTAAGACACTGCGCTCTCAATGCACGGGTCTGGGCTCACTCTCTGGTCAGGGAACTAGATCCCGCATGCCAAAAGGAAGACTGAAGATCCCTCCTGCTGCAACTAAGACCCAGGGCAGCCAAATAAATAAAATAAATAAATAAATATTAAAGCAAACAAAAACTATGGAAAAAATCATAAATAAAAGAAGAAACAGACTGTTCTCCCCCACCACCTCTGCCAAAAAAAAAGATTAATGAGTGGGCTTAGGTGTTGTTAGTCTCATAAGGGGCCTCCCACAATTAAGAGTTCTCCATCAGGCTCTGGGCTTCCCTGCTGTCTCAGCTGTAAGTAATCTGCCTACCAATGCAGGAGATGTAGGTTCCATCCCTGGGTTGAGAAGATCCCCTGGAGCAGAAAACAGCAATCCACTGCAGTATTCTTGCCTGGGAAATCCCATGGACAGAGAAGCCTGGTGAGCTACAGTCCATGCGGTCACAAAGAGTCGGACTCGACTTAGTGAATAAACGCCATGCCACATCAATCTCCACCTAATATTTTTAGCAGGCATTCAGTTCAGTTCAGTTCAGTTCAGTCGCTCAGTCGAGTCCGACTCTTTGCGACCCCGTGAACCGCAGCACGCCAGGCCTCCCTGTCCATCACCAGCTTCTGGAGTTCACTCAAACTCATGTCCATCGAGTCAGTGATGCCATCCAACCATCTCATCCTCTGTCGTCCCCTTCTCCTCCTGCCCCCAATCCCTCCCAGCATCAAGGTCTTTTCCAATGAGTCAACTCTTTGCATGAGGTGGCCAAAGTATTGGAGTTTCAGCTTTAGCATCATTCCTTCCAAAGAACACCCTGGACTGATCTCCTTTAGGATGGACTGGTTGGATCTCCTTGCAGTCCAAGGGACTCTCAAGAGTCTTCTCCAACACCACAATTCAAAAGCATCAGTTCTTTGGCACTCAGCCTTCTTCACAGTCCAACTCTCACATCCATACATGACTACTGGAAAAACCATAGCCTTGACCAGATGGACCTTTGTTGACAAAGTAATGTCTCTGCTTTCCAATATGCTATCTATTGGTCATAACTTTCCTTCCAAGGAGTAAGCGTCTTTTAATTTCATGGCTACAATCACCATCTGCAGTGATTTTGCAGCCCAAAAATTAAAGATAATTTTCTAGATCATTATTTCACTAGCGGATACAAAACAATGGTATTCTAATTCTATCATTCCTTCTTCATGTATAAGCTGAAATAATTCTATAAATAAGACCTTACCCCCACCAACTACTTGCTTACCCTAAGGCACAATTCAAACAAAAAGGGTAGGGTAAATCCTTAGTTATTTCAATTTAGCTCCAGTTTTCAGAATAAGTTGGTTATCTAGTATTTTCCAACAGTGATTTCTGAGGAGGTTTGGTTTTTTTTTTGCTTGTTTGGCATCATTGTTAATTCATGAATTTAAACATATTTAATATACTACCTTGGAGAAGGCAATGGCAACCCACTCCAGTACTCTTGCCTGGAAAATCCCATGGACAGAGGAGCCTGGTAGGCTGCAGTCCATGGGGTCGCGAATAGTTGGACACGACTGAGCGACTTCACTTTCACTTTTCACTGTCATGCACTGGAGAAGGAAATGGCAACCCACTCTAGTGTTCTTGCCTGGAGAATCCCAGAGACAGGGGACCTGGTGGGCTGCCGTCTCTGGGGTCGCACAGAGTCGGACACGACTGAAGTGACTTAGCAGCAACATACTACCTGAAATCAAATAACTGGAAAAAGGAATTAACAGTGCTTTTCTACTACTTTACTATTATAGAAAGAAGGAGATTAGTTAATTAATAAATAAAGTAACATCAGGAATTTCTTTTTAAAAGCATTTCCAGGAGCAACCTGGAATATTCATTGGAAAGACTGATGCTGAAGCTGAAACTCCAATACTTTGGCCACCTGATGCGAAGAGCTGACTCATTGGAAAAGACCCTGATGCTGGGAAAAATTGAGGACAAGGGGAGAAGGGGGCAACAGAGGATGAGATGGTTGGATGGCATCACTGACTCAACTGGACTTGAGTTTGAGCAAACTTGGAGATAGTGATGGACAGAGAAGCCTGGTGTGCTCCAGTTTGAGGGGTCGCAAAGAGTCAGATGCGACTGAGCGACTGAACCACAAAAAAAAGGAGCAACCTAAGTATCCAACTACAGATGAATGAATAAATAAGATGTGGTGTACATATATACAATGGAATAATACTCAGCCATAAAAAGGATAAAATTGTGCCATTTGCAACAACATGGATGAACTTGGAGGGTATTATGCTAAGTAAAATAAGTCAGAGAAAAACAAATACCGGTGTGATATCACTTATATGTGGAATCTAAAAATATGGAACAAAACAGTGAATATAACAACAAAGACTCACAGATAAAGAGAAGAAGCTAGTGGTTTTCAGTGGGGAGAAGGAAGTGGGGAGGGGCAAGATAGGGGCTGGGGATTAAGAGTTACAAACTACTATGTATAAAAAAAATAAGCTACAAGGATATATTGTATAACACAGGGAATATAACCATTATTTTACAATTACTAATAATGGATATAAACCTTTAAAAATTGAGCCACTCTGATGTACACCTGAAATTTACATAATACTGTGTACAACTTTCAGTTCAGTTTAGTTCAATTCAGTCGCTCAGTCATGTCCGACTCTTTGCTACCCCATGGACTGCAGCACGCCAGGCCTCCCTGTCCATCACCAACTCCCGGAGTTTACCCAAACTCATGTCCATTGAGTTGGTGATGCCGTCCAACTATCTCATCCTCTGTCGTCCCCTTCTCCTCCTGTCCTCAATCTTTCCCAGCATCAGGGTCTCTTCAAATGAGTCAGCTCTTCGCATCAGGTGGCCAAAGTATTGGAGTTTCAGCTTCAACATCAGTCCTTCCAATGAACACCCAGGACTGATTTCCTTTAGAATGGAGTGGTTGGATCTCCTTGCAGTCCAAGGGACTCGCAAGAGTCTTCTCCAAAACTACAGTTCAAAAGCATTAATTCTTTGGTGCTCAGCTTTCTTTATAGTCCAACTCTCACATCTATACATGACTACTGGAAAAACCATAGCCTTGACTAGACGGACCTTTGTTGGCAAAGTAATGTCTCTGCTTTTTAATAGGTTGGTCATAACTTTCCTTCCAAGGAGTAAGCTTCTTTTTATTTCATGGCTGCAGTCACCATCTGCAGTGATTTTGGAGCCCCCCAAAATAAAGTCTTCCACCCTTTCTCTATCTATTTGCCATGAAGTGAGAGGACCGGATGCCATGATCTTGTTTTCTGAATGTTGAGCTTTAAGCCAACTTTTGCACTCTCCTTTTTCACTTTCATCAAGAGGCTCTTCAGTTCTTCTTCACTTTCTGCCATAAGGGTGGTGTCATCTGCATATCTGAGGTTATTGATATTTCTCCTGGCAATCTTGATTCCAGCTTGTGCTTCTTCCAGCCCAGCGTTTCTCATGATGTACTCTGCATATTAGTTAAATAAGCAGGGTGACAATATACAGCCTTGATGTACTCCTTTTCCTATTTGGAACCAGTCTGTTTTGTTCCATGTCCAGTTCTAACTGTTGCTTCCTGACATGCATATAGGTTTCTCAAGAGGCAGGTCAGGTGGTCTGGTATTCCCATCTCTTTCAGAATTTTCCACAGTTTATTGTGATCCACACAGTCAAAGGCTTTGACATAATCAATAAAGCAGAAATAGATGCTTTTCTGGAACTCTCTTGCTTTTTCCAAGATCCAGCAGATGTTGGCAATTTGATCTCTGGTTCCTCTGCCTTTTCTAAAACCAGCTTGAACATCTGGAAGTTCATGGTTCATGTATTGTTGAAGCCTGGCTTGGAGAATTTTGAGCATTACTTTACTAGCATGTGAGATGAATACAATTGTGTGGTAGTTTGAGCATTCTATGGCATTGCCTTTTTAGGGATTGGAATGAAAACTGACCTTTTCCAGTCCTCTGGCCACGGCTGAGTTTTCCAAATTTGCTAGCATATTGAATGCAGCATTTTCACAGCATCATCTTTTAGGATTTGAAATAGCTCCACTGGAATTCCATCACCTCCACCAGTTTTGTTCGTAGTGATGCTTCCTAAGGCCCACTTGACTTCACATTCCAGGATGTCTGGCTCTAGGTGAGTGATCACACCATCGTGGTTATCCAGGTGGTGAAGATCTTTTTTGTACAGTTCTTCTGTGTATTCTTGCCACCTCATCTTAATATCTTCTGCTTCTGTTAGGTCCATATCATTTCTGTCCTTTATTGAGCCCATCTTTGCATGAAATGTTCCCTTGGTATCTTTAATTTTCTTGAAGAGTTATCTAGTCTTTCCCATTCTATTGTTTTCCTCGATTTCTTTGCATTGATCACTGAGGAAGGCTTTCTTATCTCTCCTTGCTATTTTTTGGAACTCTGCATTCAAATGGGTATATCTTTTCTTTTCTCCTTTGCGTTTTGCTTCTCTTCTTTTCACAGCTGTTTGTAAGGCCTCCTCAGATAGCCGTTTGGCTTTTTTGCATTTCTTTTTCTTGGGGATGGTCTTGATCCCTGTCTCCTGTACAGTATCATGAACCCCCGTCCATAGTTCATCACGCACTCTTTCTATCAGATCTAGTCCCTTAAATCTATTTCTCACTTCCACTGTATAATCATTAGGGATTTGATTTAGGTCATACCTGAATGGTCTAGTGGTTTCCCCGACTTTCTTCAATTTAAGTCTGAATTTTAGCAATAAGGAATCCATGATCTGAGCCACAGTCAGCTCCTGGTCTTATTTTTGTTGACTGTATAGAGCTTCTCCATCTTTGGCTGCAAAGAATATAATCAATCTGATTTTGGTGTTGACTATCTGATGATGTCCATGTGTAGAGTCTTCTCTTGTGTTGTTGGAAGAGGGTGTTTGCTATGACCAGTGCGTTCTCTTGGCAGAACTCTATTAGCCTTTGCCCTGCTTCATTCTGTACTCCAAGGCCAAATTTGCCTGTTACTCCAGGTGTTTCTTGACTTCCTACTTTTGCATTCCAGTCCCCTATAATGAAAAGGACATCTTTTGGGGGTATTAATTCTAGAAGGTCTTGTAGGTCTTCATAGAACCATTCAACTTCAGCTTCTTCAGCATTACTGGTTGGGGCATAGACTTGGATTATTGAGATATTGAATGGTTTGCCTTGGAAATGAACAGAGATCAAACAAATCATTCTATCGTTTTTGAGGCTGCATCCAAGTACTTCATTGCAGACTCTTTTGTTGACTATGATGGCTACTCCATTTCTTCTAAGGGATTCTTGCCCACAGTAGTAGATATAATGGTCATCTGAGTTAAATTCACCCATTCCAGTCCATTTTAGTTCACTGATTCCTAAAATACCAACGTTCATTCTTGCCACCTCCTGTTTAATCACTTCCAATTTGCCTTGATTCATGAACCTAACATTCCAGGTTCCTACACAATATTGCTATTTATAGCATCAGACCTTGCTTCCACCAGTCACATCCACAACTGAGTGTTGTTTTTTCTTTGGCTCCATCTCTTCATTCTTTCTGGAGGTATTTCTCCACTGATCTTCAGTAGCATATTGGGCACCTACCAACCTGGGGAGTTCATCTTTCAGTGTTCTATCTTTTTGCCTTTTCATACTGTTCAAAATGTGGCCCACTGGAGAAGGGAATGGCAAACCACTTCAGTATTCCTGCCTTGAGAACCCCGTGAACAGTATGAACAATATACAACTATATTTCAGTTTAAAAATAAATGGATTTCCAGCGAATAGAATAGGATTAGTATATACATAATCCAGTCTTCTATAGTTTATACATCTCTACTCTAAATAATGAAAATTGTAATATTTTAGACTCCTCCCTTCCCCTCATTTTCTCCATGCAATCAGACACCAAGCCCTACTGATTTTCTCTCCTACAGAGTTCTCCCATCAGCTCTCCTCCTCTACGTACTGGTACTGCTTTAGTTCAAATGATCATCTCTTGCTAGGACTCTTATAGTCGCCTCCTGATAGATCTCCCTGCTTTTAGCTTCAGGCTCTTCCACACTCTCAGTTGTTGCTGTTCAGTTGTTCAGTTGTGTTGACTCTTTGGGACCCCATGGCCTGCAGCATACTGGGCTTCCCTATCCTTCACTATCTCCTGGAGTTTGCTCAAACTCAAGTCCACTGAGTTGACGATGCCATCGAACCATCCAATCCTCTGTCGGTCCCTTCTCCTCCTGCCCTCAATCCTTCACAACATCAGGGTCTTTTCCAGTGAGTCAGCTCTTCCCATCAGGTGGCCAAAGTTGGAGCTTCAGCTTCAGCATCAGTCCTTCCAATGAATATTCAGGACTGATTTCCTTTAGGAATGACTGGTTTGATCTCCTTGCAGTTTAGGTGACTCTCAAAAGTCTTCTCCAGCACCACAGTTTGAAAGCATCAATTCTTCAGTGCTCAGCCTTCCTTATGGCCCAGCTCTCATATCTGTACATGATTACTGGAAAACCAGATGGATCTTTGACTAGACAGACCTTTGTCAGCAAAGGTAATGTCTTTGCTTTTTAATATGCTGTCTAGGTTTGTCATAGCTTTTCTTCCAAGGAGTAAGCATCTTTTCATTTCATGGCTGCAGTCACTGTCTGCAGTGATTTTGAAGCCCAGGAAAATAAAATCTGTCACTATTTCCATTTTTCCCCCATATGTTTGCCATGAAGTGATGGGACCAGAACCCATGATCTTCGTTTTCTGAATGTTAAGTTTTAAGCCAGCTTTTTCACTCTCCTCTTTCGCCTTCATCAAGAAGCTCTTTAGTTATCCTTCACTTTCTGCCATAAGGGTGGTGTTATCTGTGTACCTGAGGTTATTAATATTTCTCCTGAAAATCTTGATTCCAATCAGCTTGGGATTCATCCAGTCCAGCATTTTTCATGATGTACTCTGCATAGAAGTTAAATAAACAGGGTGACAATATCCTGACAATAGCCTTGACAAAGTCCTTTCCCAATTTTGAACCAGTCCATTGTTACATGTCTGGTTCTAACTGTTGCTTCTTGACCTCCATACAGGTTTCTCAGGAGGCAGGTTAGGTGGTCTGGTATTCCCATCTCTTTAAGAATTTTCCACAGTTTGTTGTGATCCACACAGTCAAAGTCAAACCTAGACAGTCAATGAAGCAGATGTTTCTCTGGAATTCTCTTGCTCTTTCTATGATCCAACAGATGTTGGCAATTTGATGTCTGGATCCTTTGTCTTTTCTAAATCCAGCTTGTACAACTGGAAGTTCTTGGTTCACATACTGTTGAAGCCTAGCTTGAAGGATTTTGAGCATTATCTTGCTAACATGTGAAATGAGTGCAGTCATGCAGTAGCTTGAATATTCTTTGGCATTGCCCTTGTTTGGGATTGGAATGAAAACTGACCTTTTCCAGTCCTATCAATTACATTTCCTCAAATCAATTTTCTTTCTAAAATGCAAATCAGTTCCTCTCCCTCTTTAGGTTAAAGTCCTTAAATAGTGTCTTTTAGGATTAAGTCCAAACATCTTCGCATGATTTCAGGATGCTCTGCAATTGAACAATGTTTCCTGCCTAGCCCACGTTTAGCCTCTCTGCCTCTAAATACCTTAGCCTTCAGCCTTAATAAGCTATTTTTCCATGCCTTTACCAAGATCTTTCCTCTGACTTAGAATCCCAACCCCCACCTACCTTTGCCTGCTTGGCAAATTTCTTCTTCAAGTCACAGCTCAACTCCTCTGAAACGTCTCCTGTGTCCGTCACATAAATGTTAGCACTTTTCCCCTGTGCTCTCATTACTCTTGCTATGCTGCCTTTTACAGTAGTTAGTCCACCAAATTGTAATTGTTGGGGTACATATCTAGCTCCCACGTTGCACTGTAAATGCTGGATAGCAGGGACCATGTCTTTCCATCTTTGGTTCCCCAACTCCTAGCACTAGAAATAGCAATTTATAGGCACTTGGTATTGCTAAATATTTGCCTGAATAAATGATGTTCAGGGACTTCCCTGGTGGTCCAGTAGTTAAGACTGCTTCCACTGCAGGGCATGCAGGTTTGATCCCTGGTTGGTGAACTAATATCCTGAAAGCCACCAGGAGTACCAAAAAAAAAAAAAAGAAAATTATGTTCAAAATAAACTTTTTGTAAAGTACCAAAAGATCCCGAAAGGTTGTCTGAATTATCAGAGATTAGAATTTACAGTCATAGAATGTCAGAAATGGAAGGAATCTTAGAAATCATCTACTCCTATTTTTTCATTTTCAGATGAAAAAAACAAGAACTAAAAGAAAGGTGAAGAGCTAAGAGAAGGAAAGTCATTCACCTGAAATCACACACCAATTTGGAAACAGAGCTGTGAATAAATATTCTGTTCATCAGATGTTTAGTGCAACATGGATTTCTCTTAGTCTAATAGATTATATGTAACTATTCTAATCAGATTAGAATTAACCAAATATCAAATTAACAGGAGTCCTACTCTATATTTTTTGGATAAGTGGACTGTATTATAATTCAGCTTGAACTGGGATAAGGTTTTGCTGTTACCTTGGTCAGGGTGCTTTATTTTCTTTAACTTGCTGGGAACTCAGATTAAACTCATGTGTGTGTATGTGTGTGCATGTGCGCACGCACGCGCATGCTCAGTCACGTCTGACTATTTTTAACCCCATGGACTGTAGTGCACCAGGCTCCTCTGTTCATGGAATGTTCCAGGCAAGAATACTGGAGCAGGTTGCCATTTCCTACTCCAGAAGCTCTTCCCAACCCAGGGATTAAGCCTACATCTCTTGTTTTTCCTGTATTGGCAGGTGGGTTCATTACAACTAATGCCACCTGGGAGGCATTATGCTTCCAGAAAAATCACAAGGAAAAGTATTCCAAGCAACAGTCGTAGCTTTTGGACTCAGCTCTCAAGGAAAGAGGGGAGAGATTCAATCAGTTAGAGAGACAGTTCTCTCCCAGAATATGGAAGCACCAAAGTAGTTCTAGATGACAAGGATTATTTCTTATTTAGAGATGGTGACATTCTTGGGAAATATGTTGACTGAAATAAGTCACTATTGAGATGGCATCATGTGAAGCTGCCCATTCCACTGAAGTTCTGAAATCTTTCATCATGTAAATAATTTTCTCTTTAATAATAAGAGATGTTTCTCTTTAATAATAAAGTAATGACATGTGAACTGAAAAAAAAATTAAAAATAGAGCTACCATATGATCCAGCAATCCCACTGATGAGTATATACCTGGAGAAAAACATAGTTTGAAAGAATACATGCACCCCGATGTTCATCACAGTGCTGTTTACAATACCCGAGACATGCAAGCAACTTAAATGTCCATTGACAGGAATGGATAAAGATGTATTACATCTACACAGGGCTTCCCAGGTGGTTCATGGGTAAATAATCCACCTGCCAATGCAGGAAACACAAGAGACTCAGTTCTGTCTCTGGGTTGGGAAGATTCCCTGGAGAAGGAAATGGCAACCCACTCCAGTATTCTTGCTTGGACAATCCCTTGGACACAGGAGCCTGGCGGGCTACAGTCCATAGGGTCACAAAGAGTTGGGCATGACAGATAATGAGAAGGACAGGAAAAGAGTTATGGGGAAGGGACAAGCAGGATTTGGGATTTCTGTTGGCTTGGGAGGTGAAGGAGAGAGAGAAGTTAAACATAATTCCAAGGTCTTAAACTCTGATGATTGAGAGGATGATGGTAACATGGACAGAAGTCAGAACATTGTGAGGGATTCTGATTTTTGAGGAAAGATGCTAAACTATATAAGTGTTGAGTTGGGATGATGGCGGCATACCCAAACAGTGCTGTAAGCAGTGTAAGATGAGAGCCTGGCATTTAGGAGAGAGGTCAGAACCCAAGGAAAACTGTTAAAATATTGAAATAGTTTTAGACATACTGGAAAATAACCACTGGTCTGCCTGGCCTAAAGGGATTCAGCAACACATTTAGGACCCCTGGTGATGCCTGGCATATCAGGGCCCACAACTGTTCTAACACAATAGATGACAGCATCCATCCTGATGAGCTGAGGCCTCTGCCACTGGCTTTAAATATTATTACTATCTCCCCATTTCAGGACCACTGATTTTAGAGTCGTAGAGGAAGATGAAAGGGAAAAAAGGGAAAGTGACTGGGATAGCACAGAGGGCTGGAGGCAGACTCCACATTAAACATCTACATTAAGGGACTTCCCTGATGGTCCAGTGGCTAAGACTCTGCCCTGCAAATGCAGGAGGGCCTGGGTTTAATCCCTGGTCAGGGAACTAGGTCCCACATGCTGCCACTAAGAGTCTGCATGCCACAAAACTAAGACCCAGTGCAGCCAAATAAATAAATATTTTAAAAAAGGAAAAAAGATCTACATTAAGAAAATAGCATAACAATAATGGACATGAGTTTGAGCAAACAGTGAAGGACAGGAAAGCCTGGCGTGCTGCAGTCCATGGGGTCACAAAAAACTGGACACGGCCTAGCAACTTGACAACAATGATAGAAATAGAAAAGAAAATAACAATAAAATAGAATAGAAAACAATAGAAATAGAATAACAATAAAAATAGAAAAGAAAATAGCGTGAATTTTCATAGAATTATTCATAACAGCAAAAAAAAAAAAAGGAAACAGTCCAAACATCCATACAAACATGTAGCATATCTATACAATAGGATTTAATTCAGCCATTGAAAGGAATGCAGTATTGGTACATGCTACAACAAGGGTCAAGCTTTGAAATGTTATAAAAGAAAGAAGCTGGACACAAAGGGCTATGTATTCTATGATTCCATTTATATGTGTCCAGAATAGGCAAATCTTTAAATAGAAAATAGACTGTCAGGGACTGGGGAGCGACAGCTCGTGGGTCTGGGGTGACTATATTTAATTTTACCCGAGTCCTGTGAGCCTGGAAAACACTGAGGCTTAAAGGAATCTGCCTCCCTTTTTGTGGTCTGCAAAGAACCACCCTTCTCCCTCTGATTCACTGATGCCCCTCTTGTTTATTTGTGTCAAGAACAAGACCTTCTACGTTCCCATCTTTGCCTTATAAATAATTAAAATGAACCATTGGTGGGACTTCCCTGGTGGTCCAGTGCCTAAGATTCCGAGCTTCCAATGCAGGGAGCCGGAGTCTGATCCCCAGTCAGGGAACTGGATGCCACATGCTGCAACAAAGATCTGGTACAGCCAAATAAATATATTAAATAAATAAATAAAACGAACTGCTTGTCCCCTTGGATCAGTCGGAACAAAATGCTTATTAACAGAACTTTGCTTAAGTCTCTCCTCCCAGGCCCTTGACTTTTGGCCCACTCTCAGCCTGAAAGTGAAGTCGCTCAGTCGTGTCTTACTCTTTGCAACCCCATGGACTGTAGCTACCAGGCTTCTCTGTCCATGGGATTTTCCAGGTGAGAGTACTGGAGTGGGGTGCCATAGCCTGAACCAACATACAACCTGGCCTGCGGAGAGGCTGGCAGGCTGGCTTCAGGAAAAAAGCATTCTTTGCTCGTTCTCTCATTATGCCACCCTTCCAGCCCATTCCCTGATCCTGCTTCTTTCCAGCCTTGTTGACTTCCCTCTCTACCTCTCAAGACACTTGCTGATCTTATAGTCATGGCATTCTCTTTATTACAATAGACTCCCTACCCCTGACTGCTATAGTCCCTTTCCTCACCTGTAAAAAATCCTTTCTAATAAAGTCTGTCTTTACTAACTCTAGATTTTTAAAAAATTTTACTGGAGCACAGTTGCTTTTAGGAGACACGCTGGACTGGAAGAAACATAAGCTGGAATCAAGATTGCCAGGAGAAATATCAATAACCTCAGGTATGCAGATGACACCACCCTTACGGCAGAAAGTGAAGAGGAACTTAAAAGCCTCTTGATGAAAGTGAAAGAGGAGAGTGAAAAAGTTGGCTTAAAGCTCAACATTCAGAAAACAAAGATCATAGCATCCGGTCCCATCACTTCATGGGAAGTAGATGGGGAAACAGTGGAAACAGTGTCAGACTTTATTTTTGGGGGCTCCCAAATCACTGCAGATGGTGACTGCAGCCATGAAATTAAAAGGCGCTTACTCCTTGGAAAGAAAGTTATGACCAACCTAGATAGTATATTCAAAAGCAGAGACATTACTTTGCCGACTAAGGTCAGTCTAGTCAAGGCTATGGTTTTTCCTGTGGTCATGTATGGATGTGAGAGTTGGACTGTGAAGAAGGCTGAGCGCCGAAGAATTGATGCTTTTGAACTGTGGTGTTGGAGAAGACTCTTGAGAGTCCCTTGGACTGCAAGGAGATCCAACCAGTCCATTCTGAAGGAGATCAACCCTGGGATTTCTTTGGAAGGAATGATGCTAAAGCTGAAACTCCAGTACTTTGGCCACCTCATGCGAAGAGTTGACTGATTGGAAAAGACTCTGATGCTGGGAGGGATTGGGGGCAGGAGGAGAAGGGGACGACAGAGGATGAGATAGCTGGATGGCATCACTGACTCGATGGACATGAATCTGAGTGAACTCCGGGAGATGGTGATGGACAGGGAGGCCTGGCTTGCTGTGACTCATGGGGTCGCAAAGAGTCGGACCCGACTGAGCGACTGAACTGAACTGAACTGAACTGATGGTTTCTACTGTACAGCAAAATGAACCAGCCACACATAGACAAATGTCCCTCTCTTTTGGACTTCTTTCACATTCAGGTCACCACCGTGCATTAAGTAGAGTTCCTTGTGCTCTACAGTATAGTCTCGTTAGTTATCTAGTGTCTACATAGTATGGATTTGTTTTTTAAGTGACATATTTTAGTGGTGATGAAAATATTCTAAAATTGATTATGGTTACCACCTTTGTGAATGTACTAAAAACCATTGAAACTGTACACTTTCAGTAAGTGAATTGTATGGTCTGTGAGCTATACCTCAATAAAGCTACTGGTTGTTGTTTTTTAATGTTTTAACTAGTTTTAAAAGCTTTTTTTTTTTAAGACTATGAGAGAAAGAAAAAAAAAAAGCAAACAGGACAAGAAATACTGTGAATAAAAACAATAAGGACTTCCCTGGCGGTGCAGTGGTTAAGAATCCATCTGCCGATGCAGGGGACATAGGTTCGATCCTGGGGTCGGGAAAATTCCAGAGGCTGCAGAGCAACTAAGGCCATTTGCCACAATTGTTGAAGCTCACACGCCCTAGAGCCCATGCTCCACAGCAAGAGAAGCCACTGCAATGAGAAGCCTGTTCGCTACAACTACAGGAGCCTCTACTCGCCACAACTAGGGAAAGCCTGGGCAGCAATGAAGACCCAGCATGGCCAAAAGATAAATAAATAAACATTTAAAATAAATGAATAAAATAGTATAATTATAAATATAATAATAATACAGCTTCACAAAGGTCAAGAGGGAGAGTCTTAATGGCAAATGGATCACTAGTGCTAAATGTTGTGGAGAGTTCAAGTAAAATTAGAAAAGAGATAATTGGTAGAATACGGAGTTTATTCACGATTTTTAAGTGCTCTTTTAGTAGAAAGGAAGCCACCTTTTTGGATTAACTGAAGAAATTTAAGGACTGAATTGGGAGTAAGGGATATGCAGTTTTAGAAAACAATGAACCTGAACGGGAGAAAATGAACCGACCCCACCTTGGAAGGTCAGGGAGGGAAAACCAGTTAAGACTGCAGTGTTGGTTTGTCTGTGTGTTTTTTTATTTTTAGGTTAAGAGACCAGTGCATGCTGAAGGTAGAGGGGACAAAATAAACAATAATTAATTAATAAATGGAGAAGGCAATGGCACCCCACTCCAGTACTCTTCCCTGGAAAATCCCATGGATGGAGGAGCCTGGTGGGCTGCAGTCCATGGGGTCGCTAAGAGTCGGACACGACTGAGCGACTTCACTTTCACTTTTCACTTTCATGCATTGGAGAAGGAAATGGCGACCCATTCCAGTGTTCTTGCCTGGAGAATCCTAGGGACAGGGGAGCCTGGTGGGCTGCCATCTGTGGGGTCACACAGAGTCAGACACGACTGAAGTGACTTAGCAGTAATTAATAAACAATTTTCATTGCTTTCTGGCTCAGCTCAGGAAACTTATCCTATACATTAAAGTTTGAAGGAAAAGAAAGAATGGATTTTTTAAAAGATATTTTTTATGTGGGCCATTTTTAAAGTCATTGCATCTGTTACAATATTGCTCCTGTTTTATGTTCTTATTTTGGCCTCGAGGCATGTGGGATTTTAGCTCCCTGACTAGGGATCAAATCCACACGCCTTGCTTTGGAAGGGGAAGTCTTAACCACTGGACCACCAAGGAAGTCTCAGGCATTTCTGAAGAAGAGAAATATGTAAATATTACAGGCACTTTTCATATACGTCAGAGGGGCAAGAATTGTGCCTATGAGTCTAGGGAGAAAAACATTACTGCTGTCTGTGGCAGCTGTGAGCCAGCTGCTGAGGACTGGTTTTCCATTCGAGATGGTTTCTCCGATGTGAAGACACATCATTCATCATTCATCCCAATCATTTATAATTAACGAAGCACATTGTCTCCCTAGGATTCTCCAGCACGTATCCAAAACGGAAGGGAACACACTGCATGTTGCACCCCTCACACCTCGTTGGTGCTCCCTCAATGTAAGCTGGTAAGATTTAAGGCAGAACCTTGATAAGAGAATGCCTGGCTACTCCCCCAGCCCCCACCTCATGTCCCTGCAGAAAGGGCGGGGGTGGAAAGGGACGGAAGGCTGTACCCTGTAAACCCTTCCCTACTCTCCCAGGAAGTGGGGACAACCTTCCCTGAGCTGCTGGAGCACCTTCCACTTTGTATCAGAAACTATTCACGCATCTGTCACCCCTGCTACGCTATGAGCTTCTGAACAGGAGGGACTGGGGTTTTTTGAAGTCCCCAGCCTGGTAGCTGGCTCCTGGCAAGTAGTCACACTTTGCTGAACAGATGGATGGATAGAGCAACACAAGAGAGAGCTGTGAGATTCCAGCTGCTGACAGGGTTGCATCCTGGTGTTCTTTTTCTGGGCCAAAGGGTTGTTTGTTTCCACCTCTCTATCCCTTTTCCAGACTGCCTCACCAGCTGAAAGCACACAATGGAACAGTGTGCCTTTCAGCAAATAGAGTGAGCAATGGAAAATGCAAAGCATCAACCCTGAATGCAAGCTGTGGCAGTCCGGACACGATTCCAAATGAAGAGAAACTGCTTATTTTCACTGAAACGGAGTGAAGTTCCTCTGGGAAGGATTGTTTGGCTCCCATTCTGAGTGCCGGTGTTAATAGAGCTGGGGCACCCAGGCTCAGCACGCCCCCTGTTGGATTTAGCTGACATTTAGTAACAAGAGGAACCGGAGAGCATCCTGTCTGATGCAAATCCAGGCGAGCAGCACGAGGGCTCTTTCTGCGAAATTCTCAAAGAGCCATCAGATGAGTCAGAGACATATTCACTAGACTATCCCTGGGATATAATTTGACTCATAAAAAAAATATGGACATTCTTTTTTGAAGACCAGAAATCCCTTCCTGATGGGAGAGTCAGAATGGCATGGACTTGATTCTTTTTATGCATGCAACCACAAAAACAAATCATCCCCAAAAACTTCTCTTCAGGATCCCCCAATGTAATCTGTATATGTCCATTGATAGACAACTGGTTAAATAAGTATAGTACACCCTTCCCAGGTGACTCAGTGGTAAAGAATCCACCTGCCAATGAGTTCGATCCCTGGGTCAGGAAGATCCCCTGGAGAAGGAAATGGCAACCCACTCCAGTATTCTGGCCTGGAAAATCCCATGGACAGAGGAGCCTGGTGGGCTACAATCCATGGGGTCACAAGGAATTGGACACAACTTACCGACTAACCACACCCATGCACATTGGAAAACAAGGCCTCTCTCGTACTGATCTGAACAGTCTCCAAGATATATATTTGTAACTGACAAAAAGCAAAGTGCTGATATATATATATATATGTGCAAAGACTTCCTAGAGAAGATTCCACAAGAAAATAATAATTGTTGTCCCCTGAACCAGAAATTAAGTTTGCTTCAGATAGGGATAGAAAGAAAACTTCTTTTCACTATATTTCTTTGTGTGCTATTTGCAATTTGTATCTTATGTGTCACCTATGAAAGCTAATCAATATTTTAAAAATAAGAACCTTATGAAGGTCCACTTAGTCTCCTTACTGTCACTCTTCTTTCTCTCCAGAAGTCTTGTCAATTCTCAGTGGAAGGAACTTAAAGTGTTATAACACATTTTTTGTCAAATTCTAAAATCAATAGGTAATCTGTGTTCTAGTATATAAATACATGTGATTTTATATACCAGTTCATTCTATTTGAATTTCAGACAAAAAAGCCACTTGTTTCTGTGGAAGCAGCAACTGAAGTGTCAGGGGAAATATTCTATTCAATAGCTGCTGGGATTATTCCAGATGATTCCAGGCTATCCCAGACAGTGGGTTCCTCAGCTTCTTTCTAGGTTGGTGGCTTCTCTGACTGGATTAATAGGGCATGGCAATTTTTCATGCTTCCTAATGATAATGCATGCCAGATGAGAAGTGACCTTTTGCCAAGATCATCATTGATCCAGCTGGGGAAACCCAAGGTTGGTTTCCTAACCAGGGAAAAGGTTTGCAGCTTTTCTGGGGGAAAGGGGGTTGGTACTGCTCCAGTGCTGTGCTAGAGAGTAAAACTGGGGAGAATGGGCATTGTCTCCTGGACTTCTTGATCCTGCTCAGAAATGCTTGCTCCTTCGTACCCATCATAGTGGGAAATATATTTGTAGATGACAAGCAGGTGGCACAAATGGGTGGCAGCATCTGCCCCTCCCTGTGCTGGTGAAAGATACAGCCTGCTAAGATGGAAAGTGCCAGAGAGGGGTCCTGACACCTGGTTTGAGCTCCAAGCTAAGGTGAACTTGCTGGCAAACCTCCTGGCAAGTCATTTGCCCTCTCCAGACCCTCTGTTTCCCGTTTGTCAAATGAGGAGGTGGGGTCTGGTATTTCTGCAAAGCGCCATAGTCTCTGGGCTCCAGAGAGATGGGTGAACTCCCTGCCCTGCTCTCTGAGCTCAGTGTCAGCCAGGCCTCTGGGGCATGCAGAAACACAGAGAAAGGTGGATTTTAGAGAGAGATGAGTAAAAAGCTCTAGTTTCTATTTTATTGTCCATCTTTATCCTCCTCTGTTAGGATAATTCTAAGAGGGACCTAGAGGAGCTTGGAGGCCCCTCAGCACCACGGTGGCTCTAACGTGTAAGTTCTTCCCGTCCTTCGCAAAGGACCCCTCCAGCTTTCTCGAACAGTGCTGGGTAACTTGATGGGGTGGGTAGTCAGAGGTCCCTTAGAAGAGGCTGTGGAAGCCATAGATCCTTTCCCTCTCTAAAACGGGACACCGGCAAACACAACAGTTTGCTCGTAATTTCAGGATATCCTGTCCCACCTGACGACCTGCTCTGTAACTTAAAAAGGCGGAGGTGGGTTTGCGGGTGAGAGAAAACAAGCGGGAGGGAAAAGCAGAGCGACACTCCAGGACCTGCTTCCCTTCCCAAGCGCACATTCCTCCGCCCCAGGCCCGCTCCCGCCGCCTCCACTGCCAGCGGAGGCCCTGGTCTCCCGTTCCAACTATTCCAACCATCCTAGGAAGGGTGGGGCGCTCGGCTCTTGGGTCCCCCTGGGCTGCCCCTCCTTCTCCAGCATCGGTCTCCCCTTCTGCCCCGGTCCCTCCCTTTCTGGGGTCGGGCCAGCCAATGGGCGACGAGACTCCGGGGTTTGGCCTGGGATTCGGGGAACTCACCGATCCCCCGCCCCACAGTTCTGGCCACCATCCCGGTGCGCACGGACGTGGCTCGAGTTTCCTCCGCGCTTTCTCTCGCTCTTCCTCTTCTCCGGGTCTCCCGCTCCCGCTTCAGCTCCACACGGCCGGCCCCGCACGGCTCCGGGCAGCCATGGAGGACACCCAGCTCCACATCATCGAGCAGCCGCTTTCCGGGTACCCCGACACCGGGGACCAGGGGTCCTCCACCATGGGGGCTCCGGCGGCCGAGGAGCCGTCGGGGGCCGGCTCTGAGGAGCTGATCAAATCAGACCAGGTGAACGGCGTGCTGGTACTGAGCCTTCTGGACAAAATCATCGGCGCCGTCGACCAGATCCAACTGACCCAAGCTCAGCTGGAGGAGCGGCAGGCGGAGATGGAGGGCGCCGTGCAGAGCATCCAAGGCGAGCTGAGCAAGCTGGGCAAGGCGCACGCCACCACGAGCAACACCGTGAGCAAGTTGCTGGAGAAGGTGCGCAAGGTCAGCGTCAACGTGAAGACCGTGCGCGGCAGCCTGGAGCGCCAGGCCGGCCAGATCAAGAAGCTGGAGGTCAACGAGGCCGAGCTGCTGAGGCGCCGCAACTTTAAAGTCATGATCTACCAGGTGAGCTGGCGGGCGGACCGCGCCCAGAGGCCCGGCGTCCCCCGCCCGGGGATCCGGGTAGGGAGATCTGCCCGCGGCGCGGCTCTTGCGGCAGCCTGACCCTGCTCGGGGGATCCACCCTCTTTCTACGAGCGCTGCTGGGGTGGAGTGGGGTGGGGTGGCGTGGGTGGGCGGGCGGCTGGCTCCTGGAGCGCTCAGAGGGGCGCGCAGTGCACACCGCGGCTCCTCACCCAGCCGCTACCTCCGGTGTCCAACGCGTAGCGGAACCGAGTTAGGGGGCTGGACTCAGGGACACTGCGCCCCGCAGATCGCTCCCGACCTGGCTTGTCAAAAGTCTTCCTACTTGGAGGGAGTTTTGGGCAGAGCCGGGGTGCCTGGCGGCCACTGGGGCCCGCTGTAAACGGACACGGGCGGCGCGGCCCGGGTTTGGGGCCTCCGGCGCTGCCCGCCCGATATAGCGGCTGATTCAGGGCTCAGGCACGCACCGCGGGGGCTGCGCCGGGCGAGGGACGCGGCTGCCAGCACGCCCCCACAGACCCCGCATCGGCCTCGGCCGCCCACGCCGCCCCTCGCCGCGATCCTCTCCCGCCTCCCGGCACTTTCGGCCTTTAGGGACACCCTAACCCGCGGCGCGCCCCTACTCCTCCGCCTGTTGGAAGCAGCCGCGCGAGGGTGGTGGCCCGCGGCGTGAGGAGTCCTGAAGGGGCTGGTGGAGGGGAGGCGACAGCACCCCCCACCTCGGCCCCGCGGTCGGGGCGCGGTGAATCACCCCGCATGCCTGCGGGGGCGGCCGAGGAGCCGGAGGACAAGCGGCCGGAGGCTGGCGTGCCCCAGGCTCCGCCCAGTAAGCTTGTTGCTTCCTTTGCACCTCTCCCCGTTCTTCCCGCCTGGAAAAAAATGGGAGTTTTTGTATCCTAACCCCAAGTAAACCAGGGCATCTCAGGATCGCTGCTCTTCTCCACTCTGTCGCCCAAATTCCATTAGGGGCGGGTCTGAGCCGAGGGCTCGGTGATCTTGGGTGGGGTGGGAACGTGCCCAGCCTCGTATTTCTGCTTCCCTCGGGCCTGGTTGATGTTCTCACCCCAGGGAGGTGCGATCGTGGGGGCCGAGGGATTAGTCTATGTCCCCTCGCTCCCCTCCCCGCACCGAAGGGAATGGGAAAAAAAGAAGGCCCGATTTCCCACATCCCCCGAGGGAGAGAGCCTCTGTCCAGGAGATGTGGTTTCACTGACAGCTCAGAGGCCCTCCTTAGCTGTGTTCTGAGTGACCATCAGGGATGCCGCGAGGTCTTTGGTTTGGTCAATGTGGTGGAGCTAAGAGAAATGCAGATTGAAACAAGCAAGTTCGGGGGCAGTAGATACAAGTGAGCTGGCACTCATGAGAATAAGGTGGTGGGACAGAGGCTGCAAGGTTGCCCTCCCCTTTCTCTTCCCCCCAGGAACTCCTCCCAAGAGGTACTCAACCTTTAAACAGTTTACAACACCGCCCCCCCACCACCACCAATATAGCACTAACTGATAGAAAACATTTGCCCAGAAATGTTTCTGCTTAATTTAACTGCTCCGAGGAAGCAGAATGGGGTGAGTCTGACTTGGAGAATCCCAGGGACCGCCGGAGCCTGGTGAGCTGCCATCTATGGGGTCGCACAGAGTCGGACACAACTGAAGCAACTTAGCAGCAGCAGGGGGGTGAGATTTTTTTAAGAGAACTGCCTAGCACTGGGGTTCATCTCACGAAGGAGAAGAGGGCAGAGCTCTGGGACAGCGGGCCGCCTCTATCTTCTCTCCCGAACCTAGTGTGGGAGAGGGGAGCCACGAAGGGCTTGTATGGTTGACCCTTCTCATTCAAAATGTCCCAGACCACAGGACCTGGGAAAGTTCTCAGCCTGGAGGTAAACCTCCTTATGTCAAAGATGGAGATTCTGAGAGACTTCTGTGCAGAGGCTAACGGTGTGTCTGTTACTGTCTCTAGCCAGGTGGCACAGATTGTGTATCTGTATATTGTGTATCCATGGTGGGGAGGGGGTCTTAATTGCAGGGTGGCTTTGATTGCATCAAGGCCAGTGGGGGACAGAGGGTTGAGGTAGAAGGAATGACTCAAGCTGGAGACCCTGAGCCCCCAAACCACAGGGGAAATAACTAATACCTAAAGTGGTCCCAACCCACAGTGAAGCTCTGGGAAAAAAAATTCCA
The DNA here is from genome assembly GCF_023091745.1 of Budorcas taxicolor. Classification (NCBI taxonomy): domain Eukaryota; kingdom Metazoa; phylum Chordata; class Mammalia; order Artiodactyla; family Bovidae; genus Budorcas; species Budorcas taxicolor. The sequence goes on along the minus strand of NC_068928.1, from coordinate 42,171,999 downwards.
GCAACATGGGTGGGGCCCAAGGCCACAGAACTTCCCTGAGTTACAGAGCAGATGTTCCAGGTGGGGGTGAGGGGGTGGGGTACTCAGCTGTTGGAGGAAAGCAGAGGCTGCTCCTCCCTGAGGCCTGCAGGCCTGGGAAGAGAATGAGGTAAAAATAGCCTCATGCCTTGGCAGACCTAATAGGGAAGGTTGGGGGCAGCAACATTTATGATAAAGTTGGGCTGAGGGGGTAGGATGTTTGGGTGGCCAGGCAGAGAGATCTGGGGAAAGGCTGCCCTGGGATGATGTGAGTTTTCCAGTTGGGGAGGGGATGTGGTGTTCCCCACTGCAGAGGTGGGAGGTGATGATGTGGCAAAAGGGAGATGTGAAGGGGTGGGAAGGGGTGGGAAGGCCCCAGCTGTGGGATCAGGCCATTTGGTTTACCACACCTTTTTCCTGAGGGGTAACAGAGGGAATCCCTTGTGTGGTCCCACCCAAATTCAGGGAACTGCTAGGCATAATGATTTCACAGGTTAAGTTTGTATTTGACAACCCTCCCCTTCACACACACACACACACACACACACACACACACACACACATGAAATTCATCCCCTCCCATCACAGGATATCAGAGCCCTCACCTTGAACTCACTTCTGAGTCATTATTGTCCTTCTTTGGCATTTCCCTCCTTGTCTCCCAAACAAAAACAGCAGTTTGGCGTCCCATCCTATCAGGCAACACCTCACTAGGCAACAACAGCCAGTGAGGGAGAGAAGTGAATCCTACTAGTAACTGAGGGGTCAGTGGACCAAGAACTGCTAGGAAGACCAGGCCAACTACAGCCCCTTGCAAATAGGAGCAGCTGTGCTCAGTAAGGAGGGCTTCCCAGATGGCTCAGCAGTAAACAATCCACCTGCCAAGCAGGAGACTCCAGTTCAATCCCTGGGTCAGGAAAGAAATGTCAACCCACTCCAGTATTCTTGCTTGGGAAATCCCATGGACAGAGGAGCCTGGCAGGCTGCAGTTCATGGGGTCGCAAACAGTCGGACGTGACTGAGTGACTTCACTAGATAACTAGTACTCTTGCCTGGAAATTTGCATGGACAGGGGAACCTAGTGGGCAATAGACCATAGGGTTGAACACAGTTGGACACAGCTTAGTGACCAAACAGCAGCAGCAACAGTGCTCATTAAGGAGCCAATTCTCCTAATCCTAATACCCAATCCTAGTTTGGATGTTATTGGAGTTCTTTTAGAATCCAGAAAGGGAGGCTAAAATGGAAATAAATGTGTTCTGAAGTAGTTTTGATGAAGCAGTTAGTGACCTACATTTGGACCCCTCAGATCTGCTCTAAGGGCTTGAGGGCAGGACGCATTTAAGGGTTTAGGTGGTGCATGGGCATTAAAGGGGTGGACACCAGGGCTGGCGTGAGGGCCTGCTGGCTTCTCCTCCTCAAATCCTAACCCAGACTATAGCTCCTCCCTGGACTCAAAGCAAATCGGGGCTACCTGGTTCCAGAAGAAGCCCACATTTTCTCAAAAAAAAATCATCCCAACTTGGGGCTCTGGTCCCTCTCACCCCTTGGTGGCCTAGTGGAGAGTGTTTACCATACGCTTCCTCCAAAAAGCTAAGTTTGGGTTGTTTTTCTTGGTCACTGGATACAAGTGTTAGTTGCTCAGTTGTGTCTGACTCTTTGCAACCCCATGGACTGTAGCCCGCCAGGCTCCTCTGTCCACTGAATTCTTCAGGCAAGAATATTGGAGTTGGTTGCCATTCCCTTCTCCACGGGATCTTCCTGACCCAGGGATCGAATCCGAGTCTCCCTCATTGTGGGCAGATTCTTTACTGTCTGAACCACCAGAGAATCCAAAAATCTACCGCTGGAATACAGGGAGCATATTCTTAGAGGTATTCCTAAGACCAAAGGAAATCATACTCTTCCCTCTGATTTTTTGAAAGTGAAGTCTGACTATTGTAAAGGTCAAAATCAGAAAAGGAGGAGATGGGCAATTGATAGGGAGAAGGAATATTGTTGCTAGGCAACCAACCACAAAGATGAGTGGTGGTTTGTTCCATTATTTTGAACTACCATTGTGAATAGTTCTTTCTGTCACTATAGACTTTTTGAGCTGGAGGATGCTTTGGAGATAGTCAACTTCAGCTGTTTCATTTTGTAGTGGAGGAAGCTGAGGTCCCAAGAGGGGAAGTCACTTGCCTATTGCCACTCAAGCACTTGGGGGTCAAAGCTGAGGCAAGGGCCCAGGTGTACCCCCTTCTTCTGCTATACTCTCTGCTCCTTGCTTCCTCCTTCTTTTCTTGGGCTATGCAGCAGAAATCGGGGTCCTGGCTTCTTCATTCTCTGAGGGAGATAGCTGCACAGTTCTGGCACTGGGACAAGTGTGTGTGTGTGTGTGTGTGTGTGTGTGTGTATGAGGGCACATGTGTTTGTGAGGATGTGTATGCGTGAAGGTGTGTGTGTGAGGGTGTGTGTGTGAAGGTATGTGTGGAGGTGTGTGTGTAAGGGTGTGTGTGTGAGAGTGCTTGTGTGTGAGGGTGTGTGTTGAGGGTGTGTGTGAGGGAATGTGTGTGTGTGTGAGGGTGTGTGTGAGGGAATGTGTGTGTGTGTGAGGGTGCGTGTGTGGGGGGTATGTGTGGAGGTGTGTAAGGGTGTGTGTGAGTGCTTGTGTGTGAGGGTGTGTGTGTTGAGGGTGTGTGAGAGAATGTGTGTGTGTGTGTGAGGGTGTGTGTGCAGTGTTAGCTGAGTGGCTAAGGTGGGTGGCCATAGCTGCTCAGCCTCATAGTGCTGAAGCTGAAGCAATGTGTGGTCACCTGGCCCAATGGCTGTAGAGGGCAAGGGTGCAGGGTGTTTGGAGTGGAGCTCTCTAGCCAGCAGGGACCACATCGGCTCCTTTCTCCTCAGCCTCCCGGCCACTCCCCTCTCCTCCCTGTATCCTACAGGGAAGGTGGGCACTTGCTGTGTTGGGTTTTGTGGCTGCACACCTTAACACTGTTGTCGCTGGAGTCTGGCAGTGCCCACAAATGTCCTCTCCCCTGACTTCTCATGACTCCAGAGCAAGAGCGGCAGCTCAGCCCCTCAGGAAGGAGAGTTGGGAGCTGCTGCTGGGTGCCTCAGGACCTAGGCTCATTGGTCATTAAAACAGCTGTTTTTTTTTTTTTTCCTTTTGGCCCTGCCACATGGCATGCAGGATCTTCATTCCCCAATCAGGGATTGAACCTGTGCCCCCTTCAGTGGAAGCGAGAAGCCCTAACCACTGGACCACTAGGGAATGCCCAAAATTAGCTTGGTTTTTGATCCTGATTTCTCTGTGCTCCTGGGTGTCTGATAGCCCATGAGTCGGGGTAGGGGGGGCAGATAGTAGGAAGGGAGGCAGGAGGTGGGGATTAGGCCAAAGGGAAATAGCCAGGACGTCCCTCGTCCGTGCCTCGCCCTCCTTATCCGGGGCGGCACCCGTGCCCACCCTGCCCGGGGGAATAACTGGGATCAGCTGCCTCTGACTCAAGACAGTAAAGTTGTTTACCTTCTCTTTTCCTCCTTGGAGACTCCTCAGATGGAGTCTAACAAGTGGCCTCTTAGAAAACTCCTTCCCCGCCCCCAGCAGCCTCTTGCCTCCACCACTCCAACCCCTCATAGCATCATTCCAGGACCATAGCTGGGTCGGGGTAGAAGGCAGGAGACCAAGGATGGGACTGGGGAAGATTCTAGAGGGATGATGGGACGGGGTTCTGATTAAATTGTGCTTATTAATTCACGGGCCTGGGTTTGTCCCCCTGTTTCCACTCCAGGGCCCTCTTGATGAAGCCTTGAAAGTGTGGTGCCTTTCCATCCTAATATTTGTGTGCTCCCCTCCCCTCTACTCACCAGCCCCAGTTCTGCATGCCAACCAAGGCCTCCTCCTCCCACACCCATCTGCACCCACTCCAAGCTCCACTTAAACCCCTTTTCCTCATCTTAGCCCAAGAAGAAGCTGAATGCACCCTCAGACCGGGCCACACCCAAGATCGTGCCTTTTGATCTTCTGCCTGAGACTGAGCCTTTTGACCTGAAGCCTGAGACAGTGCCTGACCTCCCACCCTTTGACCAGACGCCTAGGACCCTGCCCTATTACCCAGAGCCCACTGGGCCTCTGCCCACCCCTGAGGAGCCAACAGCTGGTGGGGGTGCTTAGGGTCTCCTGGCTCACGTGGGGCCGTGGGCATGGCATGTCATGAATCCAGTCCACCACCAGCTCACTGCTTAGCAGCGGCCAGTCTGGAGTAGCCAGTCTCTTCTAAGCCACTGCCCCTTGTGAGTGGGTGACGGGTACTGTGCAAACACTTGCATTATGGAATGTTCAGGCAGTCGGGTGGGAGGTCATGGGAAAGGGCGCTCCTCTACTTCTTGGCTTCCATGTTAATAGTAGATGCTCCAGACACCATACCTGATTCGCACCCACTGCTGCCTGCATGAGATTGCCTGCAACTTCCATGCTTCTGTTTTTTTCTTATTTAATTGGAGGACAATTACTTTACAATATTGTGATGTTTTTGCCATACCTCAGCACGAATCGGCCATAGGTATACTTGTGTCCCCTCCCTCCTGAACCCTGCCCAGGCTTCTGATTGACCTTCCCCTGCCCCTTCCACCTCCTCCTCAGGGACAGGCCAGTTTGGCTCGAGGGCCAGTTTTACAGAGGGCACTCATGAGGCCCAGACCAGGGGTCTGTTCTGTGTCCTTTCCATGCCCCTCCCTGCAGCTGGGGAAAACTACACTTATTTTTTCCAGTTTCTTTTTTTTCAGAAAATGTTTTGCAAAGAGATCCCTTATGTTTGCCAGATCCTGCCTTTGGCAGGGCACCCAAAAGCTGCCAACTCAGAGAGGCCAGGAGGGGGTACACTTTTGCTGGATCTGGCCTACCTATAGCACAGTGTTTCTCCATTTTTTTTTTTTTCACATGATCATTCTCCTAAGGAGAATTAGACATTTAGACATTTTCTTCCTAATTGTCCTCTTCCCCATGAAATTTTAACACTATAGATATACTATATATACCCGGACTCCCCCAACACCGTACCCAAGAACCAATTTCCACCCACTTTGGGGAAACATCCTCCCACATGCTATAGTGTCATGCTAGAGCAGAAAAGAAGGTCCCTTCTGCCTTCAGTGTTTCTCACCCCCTTGTCCTGAACACCTAAAGTAGAGGTCCCGAGTTAGACTTCCCTATCTCTCACCTGCCCCCTAGTCTGCACCCTCCTCTGACACACTCTCTGAGCAGACCCCAGGTCTCTGAATGACCTCTCCAGTATCTTCTCTGGTCATTCCAGGCAGTGGTTGGGAACAGAACTGGCTAGCTCTAAGTCAAGAAAGGCCCTACCCAGAGCCATATCATACATGTCCCTTCTCCCTGACAAATGTGAAGTGCCTGGCCAAGGACCAGGCGCGAAGTAGGTGCTTGAGTAAATCACATAAAAATCTTCCTAAGGCAGAGGGGCCTAAGTTTATATAGTGAGGTTGGGGAGAGGAGAGGAAGGAGCTGGGAGCTGTCTTATGGCTCCTCTAAATTCATCCCAGACTGGTGCTTTCCTGGGTTGGGGAGCTGTGTGTGCTTGGTGGGGGGTCGGGGTAGGGGAGACAATGGAAGCTGTGCATGCTTTTGTTCAGATCTGGTCATTAAAGCTAACTCTGGAAACCAAGCCTGTGGTTTTGTTTAATAAAAATATAGAAACAGAACAAGCAGAGCTCTCCCTTCTTGCCACTCTGCCAGGGAAATAGGGGTGGGACAGGGGTGCCCGGCCTCTGTGCCCAGGGTTGGGGGAGGTGCTTTGGGATTCTGTTGCTGGTTGTTGTAGCAACAGGCCAAAAGGGTGGGCCCAAGACAGCACTCCAAAGCTGTGAGTCATAGGGGAAACCTGGCTTGGAAACAGGGAGAAAAGACAAAATCCATTAATGGAGGGAAAAAGCTAAAGTCATAGTGGTATACCCTCTCCAGGGCCAATTCACTGGATATTATCTCAGACTTAGGTCAGATGGTTTCTTCCCCTATCCCCTGACCTTCCACCAAGAAATCAGTTCCTCTGGTATAAGCTATCGCTCTAGAGGAAGCCTCACAATGAAGGGCAATATATATATATACACACCATTCTAGTCTGGCAGAGACAACTCCAAATCCTCCCCTCACTGGGATTGCTCCCTGATGTTGTATTTGAGACCTCTCATCAGGCACTAGGAAGATGGGATTGCCTATAAGAAGTCTGGAACTCTCTCTCCAGCCTTGTTCACAATTCAAGCTTTATCTAAGAAGCCAGAGGCCAGGAAAACCAGCCAGCTCAGGCTTTAGGGGTTGGACAGAGCAGAGGGGAGAATCAGGGATGCCGGGGTGGGGCACAGAGACAATGTGGATCTGTTTTCCAGCAGCAGGGACTGTTTCCTGGCTCTTCCCCACCCATCACACTTAATCCTTCCCTGAATTCATCCACATTGCCTGAGCTTTAGTGAAAGGAGGCGTTCTCCTCCTAACTGTGGTGGTGTGGGTGGATTTTTAGACTAGGAGGCTGTGAAGGAGAAATCAGAGCTGACATTTTTTGATGCTAGGGCTGCCAGTAAATTCTGGGTGGAGATGAATGAAGAAGTAACAGGGAGTTTAGATGATGGTCCTAAAATGTTGTGTAAGAGAGAGGACTCTGGTAGCAGTTGGAGAAGTGATTGCAAAAGGAGACCCAAAGTGTACAACTGGGAATCAGAGGGACTGCTAAGACTGGCTGGGTGCCTCCCACACTCAGAGTGAGGAAAATATCCCTTCAATGCCTCTGCGAGTGATAAGAAGCAGAGGGATGGATAGAATGCTGCAGAATGCCCATGACAGTACCCAGCCAGCTGTGGCAGGTAGAGACTACAAGTCCCAGCATGCCCTGAGCCCAGGTCACCTTGCCTGCTGGGAGGTGTAGTTGAGTAATGAGAGCCAGAGATGGCTTGGTGCCCAGGAGAGCTGGTGCCCAGTTTGGGAGAAGAGGTGAAGCCAGCATTCCTTCTTTGTCCCTGCTAATGATATTGACAGGGAGGGAAGGAAGTTGGGAGGAGGTGTTCCTAGTTTTCAATGTAAACCAGGAAACTCTGTGGGGATGTAGATGGGAGGGAAGAGGAAAGAGGCTGGGGGCTGGGGAAGGAATTTCTATAGCAGGTGGTGCAGAGATACCAAGCAGCCAACACAAATATGTACATGTTTGTGTGTGTTTATAGGAGGGGTCAGTTTATGTTGCCTCATTTTTCTCAGATGGGGTTTTCTTACAATTCTGTGAAACGATCTTCAGAAAACCTATTCCCTATCATTCCTTTGTACAATGTATCTACAGAAGTGAATCTGGGTCAAAGAGACTTTTGGGTTTTGTCTTTTGGGCCAAAAACAAACCCATTCTGGGTTATGTCCTCTTTTCCTTTCTGGGCTCAATCTCCCCTACCTTCTGGTGAGAGGTGATCCTGAGATTCTGAAATGTAGGTCCAGAGTCAGGATCTTGGAAAACCTTCCCGGAGTAGAAAACAGTGCTGGTGCTGGGTCTTCCCAGAACTGGCTCTGAGATCTAGGATCTCGCCATTCTACTCCTGGCTCTTGAGCTCCTGTCTGGGGTGGGGGACGGTGGGGGGGTGGGGGTGGGGTGGCGGGTTGTGTGGTGAAGCAAGAATAGAAAAACAATTCCTCCTTTCCACTCCAAGTCAGGGATGTCAGAATCAGAAGAAACCTCCAGGTTGGGAAGAAAACATGTTCTCAGCTCCCAGACAGCTTCCTCCTCTTTCCTCAATTTCTACATAGGGATGGAGAATGACCATTGGTGGAGCCAAACCGTATGGGGAGAGTGGGGAAGTCATTAACTCCCCTTCCCTAATACTGGTTCTTCTGAAACTATACGGAGTCTGGGAAACACGCTCCCTTGAAAGTAAACCTACTTTCAAGTTACCCTACCTCGGGGTCGCCTGAGATCGGCTGTGAGCTCACCCCTCAACCCAAACAAACGGCCCAAAGCCTTTTGGGCCTAGCTCAGGCAGTGTGGGGCTCTGTGCACCAGAGGGCGCTCTGCCCATTTCCAAAGTTCGATTGTGAGCTCTGGGACGCAAAGGGTAAGAAGTGGTTTAACAAGGGTGGATGCAGGGCTTGAGGAGCGGGTTGGAGAGCCGCTGAGATACTTGACCGAAGTGCGGAAACAGAGGCCAGACTCTGATCCGAAGCTCGGTTCCCTCTTTGCTCTGTATGTGTGCTTAGTCGCTCAGTCGTGTCCAACTCTTTGCGACCCCAGGGACTGTAGTCCGACGGGCTCCTCTGTTCATGGTGATTCTCCAGGCTAGAATACTAGAGTGGGTTGTCTTGTATCATATTTGAGTGCTCACGAAGTGTTCGGCTCGGTGCCAGGCGCTGGGGGTACCAGCGCAGGAGTCCAGGCCGATTTCACAGGTACCACGCACTTGCCAGGATCACGGGTGCCAATGCCCGGCCCCAGGTTCGCCCAGTGTCCCCCCAAGTCTCCGCCCAACTCTCCCGCTCTGCCCCCACCCTCATCTGTTCCCTCTGATCTCCCTTTAGGATGAAGTGAAACTGCCGGCCAAAGTGAGCATAGGGAAGTCGCTGAAAGAGTCGGAGACGCTGCCCGAGAAGGAGGGCGACGAGCTGGCCGAGGGCGAGCGGCCAGAGGAGGACGCGGCGGCGCTCGAGCTGTCGTCGGACGAGGCGGTGGAGGTGGAGGAAGTCATCGAGGAGTCGCGCGCGGAGCGCATCAAGCGCAGCGGCCTGCGGCGCGTGGACGACTTCAAGAAGGCCTTCTCCAAGGAGAAGATGGAGAAGACCAAAGTGCGCACGCGCGAAAACCTGGAGAGGACCCGCCTCAAGACAAAGGAGAACCTGGAGAAGACGCGGCACACCCTGGAGAAGCGCATGAACAAGCTGGGCACGCGCCTGGTCCCCGCCGAGCGCCGCGAGAAGCTCAAGACCTCGCGAGACAAGCTGCGTAAGTCCTTCACGCCCGACCACGTGGTCTACGCGCGCTCCAAGACCGCGGTCTACAAGGTGCCGCCCTTCACGTTCCACGTCAAGAAGATCCGCGAGGGCCAGGTGGAGGTGCTGAAGGCCACGGAGATGGTGGAGGTGGGCGCCGAGGAGGAGGGCGGCGCGGAGCGCGGCGAGGCGGCAGACCTGCTGCGTGGGAGCAGCCCCGACGTGCACACGCTGCTGGAGATCACGGAGGAGTCGGACGCCGTGCTGGTGGACAAGAGCGACAGCGACTGAGCCGGGCGCGGGGCTGTGCCCGGAAGGCCGTGCCGCCTCGCCTCTCCCCGCCCCCGCCCCGATTCCTTTCCCTCTACGAACTTTCTCTTTCGCATTCTCTCTCTCTCTCTCTCTCTGCCCCAAATGGGCCGAGACGTTTCTAAATTGAGAACACCTCCCCAAAACGAGCACCCCCTCCAAGTCTTACAGTTATTAAGACGAGGGGGAGGCAGCCTGCACCGTGGACATCCCCAGTGTAGGCGTAGGCTGGGTGGAAATGCAGAGGGCGATGATTCGTGTCCTGGGGATCCAAGTCGGGAATCCTAGAGGAAATTGCTGTCGTTTCCGTGATGACCCAGGCTTGAGGCAGGCTGCCTTCTCCCCGCCGCTCCCCGCCCCCCCCCACACACACTCTTACCCGGCTGCTGTCATTCCTGTTCACTGAGCTCTTCTTTCTCATTCTGATCTCTGGCGGCTTCAAAGCCAAAATTACCATGAAAGGGAAGAGTGCATCCTGAAGAGGCCCCTTGCCTACACGGGAGATCCCATACTGGAAGGATTTGAAAGCAGCTTTTGGGAGTATCTAGGGCAGTGTCAGAGAGAGGGCAGAGTAAGCCATGACCCTACATGAGGGTCTAGCACAGGCTGTATCTGCAAAGGGTCCCAGTAAGGAAGGCTGGAGCCAGGCAGGGCCCTGGGGGAGGGAGGGAGGGCACTTCATGTTTATGCATCTTCACACAGGAGCACATGGCTGTGGCTCCGAAGGAAAGCAGAAAATAGTACAAGGTGGAAATGGGCGAAAAGAGAATGCTCATTAGTAGCAGGAGAAACACAGGACAAGGATCCCATCTTATTGGGGTTCTCAGTAGTAGGGAGGGCAGTGCGAGAAATCCATCATCCAAGAAGAGAGAGGTAAGCCTTACCCCTTACCTCTACTAGTTATGGTGCCCCCAGGGGCAGCCCATTTCTCATAGCCCAGAAAATTAGGGTCCCAGAAGAGGGCAGCACCAGGGTCCAGAAAGCTGGTATTATAGTTAGGAGGGAGGCTGATGGGAAAGAGACCAGATGCTAAAGGCCAGGCCACCAAGTTGAGAGCAGGAGGGGAGGAGAGGAGAGTAAGGAATTCCTGTGTGTAGGGCAGCCCGGCCTTGGCTCACTCCTGGCAGTTTCTTCTCAAGATCCTTCCCTAGAGCTAGTATCATTAAGTATCCCAAGACCTCTGTAGCCTTGTGGGTTCCTCTCCTGAATCTTTGGGGTGAGAGGGGTGCTGCTTCCAGTTCAAAGGCCTGACTTCTGATCAGGGTCTCCTCAGGACACTTCAGTCTCCCTGTTGTTCTCCCATAAAGGAGACTTGTCAGAAGCAAGGACACCCCCCTCACCCCCAAGTCACAGCCCAAAGAGGAGAGCTGAAGGCTCCCTCCTTCTCCCTTCACCCCCTCTGCCTTATTTTCCCTGCTCTGCATTTTAGAAAATTGCAGCTAATTGTTTTAAGGGCTGGAGGAAGGGAGTCTGGGGACACGCCTTTTATACAACACAAAGCTTTGCTCCCCGCCCCCCACCCTTGGTTCCCTTCTCTCTTCCAAATGGTTGGAGACACATCAGCTGAGGGAGGATGGGGATTGTGGGAGGATGGGGATTGTGGGATGAGGTTCCTTGGTGCTGATGGGCTGAAGGGGCCTGAGTTGTGGGCAGATAGAGTTTCCAGTGGGCTCTGGGGAGCCTCTCATGTTGCTGTGTCCTGGTGAGCAGCCCGACCAATAAACCTGCTTTTCTAAAAGGATCTGTGTTGGATTGTATTCTTTGAAGGCAGTTACATAGGATGAGTTCCAGAGAACAGGAGGGAACCAGGGAACAAAAGAGAGATGCTGCTAGCTTAAACGTGCAGCATTTGCCTGGATGGGACGTGGGACTGGGGCGTTGTTATTATCCCACTTAGAAATGGAAAGACATACACACAGAGTAACTTGTCTAACGTCCCATAGGTGGTAAGTGGTGGAGCTGGGATTCTAAGTCAAGCACGCTGGCTCCAGTTTCACCATGTCTGTAATCCTGTAGTGTCTAGACCGCTTCTCTGCCTTCAGAGCCTTAGCCCTCTAGACCCACCCAGTTACTCTACTCAGCCTGAGCTCTGCCCCCAGCAAATTCAGGCTGCCAAATCCGTCTTATGGGAGGCAGCCTAGGGGAGGGGAAAAGTCAGGCCTGAATATCAGAGAAAAAAGGATTCTGGTGCGTGCTAGAGATGCCAGTCATAGCCACACAGCATATTTCATTCCCCCTACAGCCCTAGGATGGGCACCTCTTTCATTCTGTATACCCACATGTCTGTATACCCTCTCTTCCCCCTTGAACAGCCAGCCCTACCTGCTCACAAGTTATGGATTTCCTAGAGCAAAGGAAACAAGCTGTCATGTGAGTTCTGCCAGTATCAGAATCACCTGGGGAGGGGTGTCATTGTCAAAAATGACAGTGTCATTTTTGGGGCTGTGTCCTGGCCTCGTAGTACCACCCCAAACAAGCTGAGTCCTTCCTCAGGAACCATCCATTTCCTTTGGACTCCCCTGCTGCTGACCCCGGCAGCAAGCACGGCAGTCTTGGGTTCTAATTCCCCCAGAAAGGGTTGGCATTCCTCCAAAAGAAATGAAACTGAGGATGAAAATCCAGAGCCTGGGAGCCAGGAAACTTCCCCTCGGCCAGGAGAAGCACGCTCAGAATCCTCCTTCCTGAGGGATGCAGAAGTGCAGCTGTGAGAAGCAGGGAATGATGTCAGGACCCCAGCTGTGGAGTAATGAGCTTGAGGGAAACCAGGAAGGGCCCTGGGATACCAGGCCATTGTTTACTTTTCTCACTCAAAGCAGTAAGTTTCCTGGTCCTTTCCCCTTTGCTTCTGTAAGCCATCCTGCTCACTGGTCCACCACACTTTCACTACCAACCAAATTACTTTGCGGTAACTTCCCTACCCAGCTCTATTGTGGACACCATTTTGTTAGAAGTGGCCCTAATTCTCTGAAGAGCCACTTTTCTGCTGGCCCCTGTTCCATGACATTCCTCCTTTACATCACAGTGTGGGGTCACAACTCCAGAAGCTCTGCCTAAGTCAGAAATTATTCCTTTTCTTCTTTGCTTGCAGCCAAAGGGAGGAGGAGGCTTTCATGAAATAGCTTCCTACCAATAGGATTTGATGGACATTCCAAAGTCCCATTCCCACAAAGCATCTTTTCCACCAACTGGTCATCAACTTGCCCACCCCTCATTAGCACTATTTCCGTGGGTTAGAATCAGACGATAAACTAGTATTGTTTCTCGAAGGATCCCATCAAACATTATCTGTGTTGACCAAAAAAAACAGCACAACCTAAAAGCTGAGAGTTATGTTTTGTTTGGCAGACATTATGAGGGCTTCAAGCCTGGGACACAGCATCTCAGACAACACTGAGAAACTGTTCTGAAGAAGCAAGAGGGAGGAGCCAGGATATTAAGCAGTTTTGCAACAAAGTCCAGGTAGTCAGAACATTGAAGATTATTGTTAAAGAAAACCAAACATTTCAAGTTAATGAAATTAGTGCTTCTTTATGTGTTGATTGTTAGTTGTTCAGTCACATCCTACTCTGCAACCCCATGGACTGTGTATGTAGCCTGCCAGGCTCCTCTGTTATGGAATTCTGCAGGCAAGAATACTGGAGTGGGTAGTCTTTCCCTTCTCCAGGGGATCTTCCCGACCCAGGAATCAGACCCAGCTCTCTGGAGTTGCATGCAGATTCTTTATGTCTGAACCACCAGGGAAGCCCTTTTTATGGATGGGAAGGTGCAAAGTCTGCACTGACTAAATTCATTCCACTGATATGCACCTCAGCTGGGCCTGGTGTCCTGTGTTTTCTCCTTGTGAGTCTCCTCAGGTATAGGGCAGTGGGTATAGGGGGTGGGAGGGGAGGATCCAGCAGTTTACTGCAGAATGGTGGGCAATCTTAACTTCTATCCTGAGTTCCCTCAGCACTCACTGTCAGGGTGGCTGTAATATGGCACTTGGATTCAACATCTTTTGTTTACTGATAATTGTTGTTTCATTTAGTCGCTAAGTTGTGTCCACCTCTTTTGCGACCCCATGGACTACAGCCCACCAGGCTTCTCTGTCCATGGGATTTTCCAGGAAAATTCTCTAGGGAACCTTCCCCAGTTCAGTTTAGTTCAGTCACTCAGTCGTGTCTGACTCTGCGACCCCATGGGCTACAGCATGCCAGGCTTCCCTGCTCAGCACCACCCAGGGATCAAACCAGAATCTCTGCACAGGCACTGCAGGTGGGCTCTTTACCACTGAGCCACCAGGGAAGCCCTTATTGATAATGGCAGGCGGCAATCTTTTGTCCACACCTGGGATCTAAGGGAGTTCCTCTACAGATTGAGTTATCAGGTCTCTAAATAGTACTTCCAAAGTCCTTATCCCAAGAGGTAACTTTCTTCAGGGGCAGGAGAAGACAGCTGCAGTGTCTTACACTCGTCCAGACCTCATTTGCTCTCACCTGCAGTATTTGAACTGCCTTTAGAGTCTTTCTAATCTATTCCCCAGGTTAATGCCAGGTAGAGATAGAGATATAAACTTATTTATATGGTTTATTTTTATGTAGATATAGGTACATAGATTTTCTTTTTTAAAGAAAACATACTTTCCAGTTTAAATGTCTTCCTTTGACCAAAGGGTTAAAGTCTTTGGCATGGCTCACAAGATACCATAAAAGTCTGGCCCCATGGGACTTCCCTGGTGGTCCTGTGACTGAGTCCACCTTGCAATGCAGGGGACATGGGTTTGATCCCTGGTCTGGAAACTAAGATCCCACATGCCTCAGAGCAACTAAGCACTTATGTGCAGCAGCTGCTGGGCTTACATGCCACAACTAGAGTCTGTCTGCCACAACTAAGACCTAACACAGCCAAATAAATATCTATATATTTTTAAAGAGTCTGGTCCCTGCCTCAGTTCTTACTGCTGTTCAATATGCTCTATAGGAGTCTGCTGGTCAAAAATGGCCCTCATACTTTCAGGCCTGTGGGCCTTACCTCTCTCTGGAATAGCCTCCCTCTTTCCATCTCCCCTCATGAACCAACCTCTTCCCCAGTCATACTGATCATTTCCTTCTCAGGGTTCCCATAGGACTCTATGTCAATAAACATTTGCTGAATGAATTTTAAAACTTTATTGCAATGGTCATAAACTCACCTCAGACTGGCTTCAGCAGAAAAAGCCAAAATGAAACAAAACAAACATACAAAGAAACCCACTAAAGCTGAAAATAAAAGTCAAGAGAGTTAAGGTAATTGAAAAAGTTTCCAATGGTAGGTCCAGGAGTGTCTGATTGCAAGTTCTGATGTAGGAATCACTAGAAATTTCTCTTCCTATCTCCTCTTCTCTGCTGTGTTTTTCATTAGCAATTAGATTTTCACCGTGTGTTGGCAAAGATGACCATCAATAGCTGCAGGCTTATGGCTTGACAGCTCAACAACCCCAGTTAAGAGGATTTCTTTCCAAATCTTTCTAGAATTTCATTTACGCTCCTAAGATGTCACATATTCAAATCACTGTGCCTCTGACCAAATCTAGGCCATGGACCATTTCTAGAACTCACCTGCAGCATGGAATTGAGCATGGAGGAAGACACTTCCATGGTGATCCAGTGGTTAAATTTTATTTATTTATTTATTTTCGGCTGTAATGGGTCTTCTTTGGTGCTCGCTGGCTTTCTCCAGTTGCAGCAAACGAGGGCTGTTCTTTGCTGTGGTGCTCAGGCTTTTCATTACAGTGGCTTCTCTTGTTGTGAAGCACGGGCTCTAGGTGTGCAGGCTTCAATAGTTACAGCATGTGGGCTCAGTGGTTGTGGCTTATGGGCTCCGGAGCAAGGGTTCAGTAGTTGGGGTGCACGGGCTTAGTTGCTCTGTGGTATACGGGGTCTTCCCAGGCCAGGGATGGAAATTGTGTCCCCTGCAGGCAGGGGACAGGCAGATTGACAGGCAGATTCTTAACTGCTGGACCACCAGGGAAATCCTGTCCGGTGGTTAAGACCCCAAGCTCCCAATTCAGGAGGCATGGGTTTGATCCCTGGTCTGAGAACTAAGATCTTGCATGCTGCTCAGCAAGGAAAGCTGATTTCCCAAAGGAAAAATGGGTCGCTGTTAGGGGAAGGAGAGAAGATGATGGGTGGACAAAGAATCAGGTGTTCCTTCCCATGGATCTATTTGTGATATTGTGCTAACAGCCATGATATAATATATCTAGCTCTTGATCTGAAACATTTTGCAATTAGTGGGAGAGGCAGATGTTCAAAATAACTCAAAGAGATATTGAGTAAGAGAAGTAAAGCAAAATGCAATGACGATACACTGAAAACAGATTCACCCTGCTTGGGGAATATGGGGAGACTTATAGAGGAAGAGGGCTTTTAAGTTACAATCCTTCACAAAGGGTAGGATTTGAAATACATATTGCTGGAGGGCAGAGACAATATTTTACTTGATTTTTGTGTCACCTCACACCAAACTGTTAACACCTAACCTAACTGTTAGAGCCTAACAGTGTCTCATACATGATTTCATTGGTAAATGTTATTAGGTTGAAAGCATAACAAAAGAACACCGGCCAAAAGCAGAAAAAGGAACTTATGTTGGAAGGTTGCCAAGGTGTCCCATGGACACCAAGGAACTGCTGAGCGGTCAGGCTGGGAAGAGTAGGAATCAGGGGATCTCCAGGGACTTTTGAGAGGGAGATGATGGATGGCCCTCTTGAAAGCACTGACATTAATGGAACTCAGCTTGAAGGGCTCCCAGGCTCTGTGCCTCTCAGTTTCAAATTCCAAATTCCTGGCAGAGAGACTCTGTTTAAGCCAGTAAACATGTGCTCACCCAGGGTTTAATCATCTATGACCGGGAGAATAGGACCATGAAATACAGACATGCCTGAAGGGATCTAGCATATGAATGGGGAGTAGAGGAAGCAGTTCCTAGGAAAGAAGGACTCGTTGTGAGCCAGACAGGACCCAACAGGTCTCTTGACATAGTAGATACTCAGTATGTGTTAAATAAATGAAAGTAGTGATGGGGGACAGGCACAGTCCTCCAGGCAAAGGGAGCAGTGTGTGGAAAGGCAAAGAGGCAGTAACACTGAGGACATGATTGCTGCTGCTGCTGCTGCTAAGTCACTTCAACCGTGTCTGACTCTGTGCAAACCCACAGACGGCAGCCCACCAGGCTCCACGGTCCCTGGGATTCTCCAGGCAAGAACACTGGAGTGGGTCGCCATTTCCTTCTCCAACGCATGAAAGTGAAAAGTGAAAGTGATGTCACTCAGTCGTGTCCGACTCTTCATGACCCCATGGACTGCAGACTTCCAGGCTCCTCCATCCATGGGATTTTCCAGGCAAGAGTACTGGAGTGGGGTGCCATCGCCTTCTCCAGGACATGATTGAAGAACAGTTAATGGAATGATGAGGGGACTTCCATGGAGGTTCAGTGGTTAAGACTCTGTGCTTCCACTGCAGGGAGCGTAGGTTTGATCCCTGGTCAGGGAAATAAGATCTCATATGCTGCATAGCCGGAGAAGGCAATGGCACCCCACTCCAGTACTCTTGCCTGGAAAATCCCATGGACAGAGTAGCCTGGAAGGCTGCAGTCCTTGGGGTCGCTGAGGGTCGGACACTACTGAGCGACTTCACTTTCACTTTTCACTTTCCTGCATTGGAGAAGGAAATGGCGACCCACTCCAGTGTTCTTGCCTGGAGAATCCCAGGGACGGGGGAGCCTGGTGGGCTGCCATCTATGGGGTCACGCAGAGTCAGACACAACTGAAGCGACTCAGCAGCAGCAGCATGCTGCACAGCCAAAAAAAAGAAAAAAGAAAAATTATGGAGTGTTGAAACCTATAAGAGTCTTGCTTTATTTATTTAATATTTTGACCACGTGGCTTTCAGGATCTTAGCTCCCCAAACAGGGATTGAACCCAGTGGAAATGTGGAGCCCTAACCACTAGGCCACCAGAGAATTCCCAAAGGGTCTTATTTTATAGATGAGAACAGAAGGAGTCATTTTAGAGAAGAAGTTGCTGTGGATCTGGAAGAGAAGGTTGTTTGTTTGTACCTTATAAGACTCAGCATAAAATAGTTATCAGAAGAGAAGTGATCTTTGAAGTGCTAGGAACAGATGAGCTAGCCAAGGGAGGGGGGAGTTAGGGAGAGAAGAGGATGGATTGTAAAATTAAAGCAGGCATGCCACCCTTTAAGAAGTTGATGGGATTGGAGGGAACAGCGAAGTAGACTGCGGGATGGTTGGAGAGGGAGAAGAACACCTTACTGGGTGCAGGGCACTTTCATAGGTATTGTCTTAGGTAATTCTGATGCTTATCTGATGTCCTTCTGCTTGGAAAACCCCTGCTCCCTCCCTCTGCTTTGTCTCTACTGGATAATCAGAACTTTCTTTTTTGGAAACTGCTTTTACTGGATAACCATGTCCAACTTGCTTTTTCAAAGATGCCTGTCTGGACCAATGAAATCCTCTCTGCCAGCAATTTAGAATTTTGAGCCTACAGCTGCCAGGAAATTGGAAATTTAATTCCAATCAGATGAACAACAACAAAAAAGTGAAAAAGAATGCTTGAGGACTTCCACGGTGGTCCAGTGGCTGGGAGTCCTCCTGCCAATGCAGGGGACACAGGTTTGATCCCCAGTCTGGGAAGATTCCACATGCTGAGAGGCAACTAAGTCTGTGAGCCACAACTACCGAGCCCACCAGCTGCAATTACTGACCCACGAACTAAGAGCCCGTGCTCTGCAACGAGAGAAGCCACTGCAATAAGAAGCCTGCGCACCACAACTAGAGCAGCTCTCGCATGCCGCAACTGGAGAAAGTCTGTGCACAGCAGCAAAGACCTAGCACAGCCTACATATATATATATGTATATGAATGCTTAAAATGGTAGCATTAAAAAACACCAGCGATCAAAACATTTGGAACCTTCACATACCCTTCTTATTGCCATGGTTAGAGACTGAACATTTCAGTAGCAGCCTCAAGTCAAGTCATGACAAGTGAATGGCTTAGTGGGACGTCCACTTGTGGTGAGGTTCCTGGAATTATAAGGTGTGGTTGTTCAACTCTTTATTGGAATCTGGGAGAGATCTCAGATTCTTTCCAATAAGTTTCCCCCACCCTACTCTTGTTTTTTTAGTGGGGTTTTTTTTTTTTGAGTAAGATTATAGCTAACACTGTATCCTCTTCCATCTTCACAACCTATGAGGTAGGTGCACTCATATTCTCTGTTCTGTAGATGAGAAAACAGGCTCAGAGAGGTTAAGCAACTGACCCAGGGTCACACTGCTGTGTAGCTGGGCTGCCTGAGCCAGGCTCTTATCTGTCATGCTATACACCTAATTTGTATCTTCCAATCAAGAACCCTTTAATGCAAACTTCCTGAGGTCAGAATTAGGTTCCCCATTGAAGATAAGGGTGCTGACACTTACAGAGGTTAAGGAACTGGCCCAGGGTTGCACCATTTATTCTGTGTCAGAGCCAGGATTCAAACTCTGTGTCTCACTTCAGCTCACATCAGCCCTCTAGTTAATGCAACTGCTTCTGTTGACCATTGTGATGGTCAGGGGAGGAAAGACTATCTAGGAGGGTGGAAGAGGAATGATTGGCAGATTCTACAGTCAAGTTAAATAAAATGACCCAGAAGAAGAGATAAGATTTGGTGAGAAAAGGGTCCCTAATGACCTTCAAGAGGACTGTCCTATGGAGAGGAGAGTGCAGAAGCCACCTTGGTGGGGCAAGTGGGGGTGAGGACTTGGGGACCAAGATGGGAAAGGTGGGAGTTACTTGAGGGTCAAGATGGGAAAGACAGAGAATCTGCAGAGACAGAAGGGAAGGAATAAGTGGAAAAGTTCAAGAGAGAGAGGAGAACTGATAAAACCCACAGTGGCAGGGGTGGAACCAAGAGCACTTCCATGCGTTTATTGAGCACCTACTGTGTGTCCTGGAGAAGGAAATGGCAACCCACTCCAGTATTCTTGCCTGGAGAATCCCATGGATGGAGGAGCTTGGTGGGCTACAGTCCACGGGTTGCAAAGAGTCGGACACGACTGAGCGACTTCACTTTCACTTTCACTGTGTGTCCTGCAGGGAGAGACAAGGACGAAGTGAACAGGCAAAATCCATTTTTCCAGAATGGATAGTATAAAGAAGAAGACAGATAGGAAACTGTAACTAGATAAATAAAATGAGGATTATGATAAGAGTTTCAGAGGAAATAGCACATAGAGATAAGACTAAAGTTGCTGGGAGCAACCTTAGGTGGAGGTAATTAGACAAGGTCTTTCTGAGCAGGTGAGACCAGAAGGGTGAGAAGGAACTAGCCATATCAGAGCTACAGAAGGACAAAAAGGGCATATGCAAAGGCCCTGAGGTGGCAATGGACTGGCTGGAATTGAGGGGACAGAAGAGAATTTGGTGGGATAGGTGGGGCCTTGGAGGGAATGGGAAAGGAGAACTCCTTTTTTTCTAAGCCCCATGGGAATGACAGGGCTTCCTGGTGGCTCAGAACCTGCCTGCAATGCAGGAGACATGGGTTTGATCCCTGGGTCAGGAAGATCCCCTGGAGGGGGCCATGGCAACCCACTCCAGTATTCTTGCCTGAAGAATCCCATGGTCAGAGGAGCCTGAAGGGCTGCAGTCGGCAGGGTCACAAAAAGTCAGACTGAAGCAACTTAGCATGTACATGGGAATGACATGGTATGGATGATGTTTTAAGCAGCATAGGAAAAACATTTAGCCTTGAAAATATTGAGTAAGGAGGGCTGTTTTTCAGATAGGAGTGAAGAGAGCTGCTTGCGTGAGGATGCCTGAGAAGCATTTTTGCAGAAAGTAGAAGTCCAAGGAATTCATGTTGCATGGACCTGCCCTTCTCTGTGATTTTGTTTATCTACTTATTTATATTTATTGGCCATACCGCTCAGCATGTGGGATCTTAATTTACCTAATATGAAGAGTAACAAACCATCCCAAAATTTACTGGCTTAACAATCTGGAGGGGAAAAATAACAAAGCTGGAGGTATCATCCTTCCTGATTTCAAACTATAAATTACAAAACCATAGTAATCAAAACAGCACAATACTGGCAGTACCTAGATAAATGAAACAGAATTTAGAGCCCAGAAATAAACCCACACGAAAATGGACAACTAATATTCAACAGAGGAGTAAGGACACACAATGGCGAAATGATAGTCTCTTCAATAGATGTTGTTGGGAAAATTGTACAGCCACATGCAAAAGAATGAAGCTAAACCACTGTCTCACACCATACACAAAAATCAACTTGAAATGGATTAAAGACTTGAATGTAAGACCAGAAACCATAAAACACCTAGAAGAAAACATAGGCAATATGCTCTGTGATGTAAGTCTTAGCGATATCTTTCCAGCTATAGCTCCTTAGGCAAGGGAAGCAAAAGCAAAAATAAACAAATGAGGGAATTTCCTGGCTGTCCTTTGGTTAGGGCTCTTTCACTGCTGGGTGGGTTCAACCCCTGGTTGGGAAACTAAGATCCCGAAAGCTGTTATGGCATGGCCGAAAAAATAAAAATTTGGACTTCCCTGATAAACCAATGGTTAGGGATCTGTGCTTCCAATACAGGGGGCCTGAGTTTGATCCCTGGTCAAGGAACTAGATTTCACATGCCAAAACTAAGGATCTTGCATGCTGCAACTAAGACCTGGCACAGCCAAATAAATAAATATGTATAAATTTAAAAAATAAATAAAAATTTAAAAAAGAAAAACAAATGAAACTGCAACAAACTAAAAACTTCCACACAGCAAAGAAAACCATCAACAAAATGAAAAGACAGCTGACAACCTACAGAATGGCAGACTATGTTTCCAAGTGATATATCCAAGGGGTTAATATCCAGAATACAGAAAGAACTCATATAGCTCAACAATAACAAAAACAAACAATCCAGTCTAATTCCCTGGTAGTCCAAAGATTAGAACTCCGAACTTCCACTGCAGGGGGCCTGGGTTCAATCCCTGGTCAGGAAATTAAGATCTCTTAAACTGAGTGGCATGACCAATAAATAAATTAATTAAGAGTAGAGAAGATGAACGGAGAAGGCACTGGCACCCCACTTCAGTACTCTTGCTTGGAAAATCCCACGGATGGAGGAGCCTGGTAGGCTGCAGTCCATGGGGTCACTAAGAGTCGGACACGACTGAGCGACCTCACTTTCACTTTTCACTTTGATGCATTGGAGAAGGAAATGGCAACCCACTCCAGTGTTCTTGCCTGGAGAATCCTGGGGATGGTGGAGTCTGGTGGGCTGCCGTCTCTGGGGTCGCACAGAGTCGGACATGACTGAAGTGATGCATCAGCAGCGGCAGAGAAGATGAACAGACTTTTTTTTCCAAAGAAGATATACTTACTGATGACCAAACTGGCCTGTGGAAAGATGTTCAACATCATTAACTTCAGGAAGTGCAAATTGGAATCACAATGAAATATCACCTCATGCCTGTTAGCATGGTTATATCAAAAAGGCAAAAAATAACAAGTGTTGGCAAGGATGGGGAGAAAAAGGGCAATGGCACCCCACTCCAGTACTCTTGCTTGGAAAATCCCATGGATGGAGGAGCCTGGTAGGCTGCAGTCCATAGGGTCATGAAGAATCGGACACGACTGAGCGACTCCACTTTCACTTTTCACTTTCATGCATTGGAAAAGGAAATGGCGACCCACTCCAGTGTTCTTGCCTGGAGAATCCCAGGGACGGCAGAGCCTGGTGGGCTGCAGTCTATGGGGTCACGCAGAGTTGGACATGACTGAAGCGACTTAGCAGCAGCAGCAGCACACGTTGTTGGCAGGAATGTAAATTGGTGTAGGCAGGAACGTAAATTTTCCATTATAGGAAAAGTTATGGTGTTGCTCAAAAAATTAAGAGCAGAACTAAAATAATAGTCCAGCAATCCTACTTCTGGGTATTTATCCAAAGAATACAAAAAAACTAATGACAAAGATATGTGCTCCACTATTTTAATTGTGGCATATGTACAATAGCTAGTATGTAGGAACAATCTAAGTGCCCATTAATAGATGAACGAAGTAGATATGGTACACAGACTCACACATACACTGGAATACCACTCAGCCATAAAAAGATGAAATCTTGCCATGTGTAACATGGATGGACCTTGAGAGTATTATGCTAAGTGAAATAAATCAGATAGAGAAAGACAAATACTAAATGATTTCCCTCCTACGTAAAATATAAAAAACAAAAAAAGAAACAGAATAAATGAACCAATCAAACAAGAACAAACATGTAGATACAGAGAACAGAGGAGCGATTACCAGAGGGAAGGGCAAAATGGGTAAAGGGCATCAGCTGTATGATGAAAGATGGAAACTACATTTTTGGTGGTGAGTATGCTATAGGCTGGGGCTTCCCAGGTGGTGCTAGTGGCTGCCTGCCAATACAAGAGACGTAAGAGATCCTGGTTCAGTCCCTGGGTTGGGAAGATCCCCTGCAGGAGGGTACAGCAACCCACTCCAGTATTCTTCCTGGAGAATCCCATGGACAGAGGAGCCTGGCGGGACGCAGTTCACAGGGTCGCAAAGAGTCAAACATGACTGAAGCAACTTCACACACATGCATGCTATAGGCTATAAAGAAATAGAAATAAAATGCACACATGAAACAGTTATACACCAGTTACCTCAATTAAAGGAAAAACCAAACAAATAATCTAGTAGCTTAAAACAATGACAATATTTATTTTGCTTGTGAATGTGTAATTTGGGTAAGGCTCAGCAAAAACAGCTCATTTCTGCTCCATCTGGCCTCCATCTGGCCTCCATCCGGGTGGCTTGAAAGCTGGGGCTGGAATCATATGGAGTCTGACTGACTCACAGTTGGTGCTCGCTGTCACCTAGGCCTTAGCCAGACTGTTAGCCAGAACACTTTCAGGTGGTTGCTGCATGTTGCGTGGGCTTCCCTGTAACGTGGTGGCTGAGTTCCAAGGGTGAGTGTTCCAAGAGAAAGAGTCAGGTGGACACCGTATAGCCGTTTAATTTTTAAAAATATTTATTTACTCATTTGGCTGTGCCAGGGCTTAGTTTTCTGTCAGCATGTCGGATCATCTTAGTTGCAGTCTGCAGATCTTTAGCTGTTCACGAACTCTTAGCTGTGGTATGTGGGATCTAGTTCCCTGACCAGGGATTGAACCCAGACCTCTTGCATTGGGAGCACAGAGTCTTAGCCACTGGACCACCAGGGTAGTCCTGTATCACCTTTTATGACCTAACCTCAGAAGTCAGGCAGCATCATGGCCATTGTATTCTATGTGGAATGAGACTCTACATTTATTACAGATGCAAGAAGTGTCCAAGAATTTGCAGATGTGTTTATAAAGATATGTCCATCCACTATGGACTTGAATGGGCTGGACTTCTGCACTTTGCCCTTATTTATTTGATGGGCGGAGGGTGCAGGCATCAGGTTTTCTCCTCCTTTAGGTCCTTCCTTCCTTGGAGATCCAAAAGGAAGTTTTATCCTTGATATGAAGTCAAGGAAGAACAGCTATTCAGGCTGTCCAACTGAACACACTTGGGTTTGAATCTGACTGTCATTTACCAGCTTTGTTCTTGGGTAAGTCAACCTTATGGTAAGCCTCATTTTTCTAATTTGTAAAATCAGAGTATCATGGAGCTATTTTAAGGATGAAATGAATTAATAGATGAGTTGCATAATACAAGCTCAGAAGCAGTAAATAGCAATAGTAAACACTCCACGTGTTAGCTATTGCTAATATGATTATTCAACACTTGTTGATTAATATTTCATAAACTCAGGCTTAGGTGAGTTCTGGGCTAGATGCTAGAATTATGAAAGTGAGTATGAAGGGATTCAGGTCTCCAGAAACCAAAAGCTTAGAGGAGATGTTTTCAAGCTTATGGACAAAGGAGGCAGCCAGGCCTGATTCTCATTCTGAGTTTGCATGTAGTCTCTGTGGGACCTTGGACCAGTCTTTCAACTTTCTCTGCCATAGTTGCCTAGCTGAAAATGAGAAATGTAACAGTACCCACCTCACTGGGTTTTGGTGAGGGTCAAATGAGATAATCTATGTAAAAAGCTTAGCACAGTTCCTAGAAAACGGTGATTGTTTTATAAAAGTTAATTATTAATTTTATTTACCAGGAAGTAGGCTAACAAATGGATTCATTGGAGTCCAAGGTGGAGAATGCTAAACTAGATGGGGAAATAACCTGTTAAAGGAATCCAGGAGAAGAGATTAGCTTTGCCAGGAAGAGTCTTGGAAAGCCCAGAGGAGGTGATGCTGGAACTGGACTTTGAAGAATGAGTAAGAGTTTTCCAGTAGGGAATGAGGAAAGAGAAGATATTCCAGTTGGAGGCAAGGGGATTTGCAGAGGCGTAAAGTTACAGAAGTTGTTTGGAGGAGGGTAATAAAGTCAGTGTAGGAGCTTCAGGTGTTTAAGATGGAGGGGATGAGATTGGAAAAGGGCGTTCAGGTCAAAGCATTGGCTCAGGTGAGAGAAACTTCTGTCTTCAAGCCATGGGGGGCTCTGTGGTATGGAGAAAGGCCAGTGGCTGCACTGGAGAGAGGTTTCATAGGTGAAACAGATAGATTCAGGGGTAGATTTTCTCTGTGAATTGAGAGGAGGGCAGTGAGGGAAACAAAGGTCAGCAGAGGAGTCTGGAAGGAGGGCAGGGTTCAGGTGGATGGAACAAAGTTGTGAGATGTAGATTCTAAAAACCTGGCTCTGGGGACTTCCCGAATGGTCCAGTGGCTAAAACGCTGCACTCCCAGTGTACGGGGTCCAGGTTTGACCCCTGGTCTCCATCCCTGGTCAAGGAACTAGATGCCGCATGCCACAACTGAAGAGCTCACATGCCGCAACTGAGGGAAAAAAAGACCTTGCCACGAAGACCCAGGGCAGCCCAATAAAGAAATAATACTTTAAAAGTAATAAATATAATACATAATAAAAACCTGGCTCTGAACCCACCTGGTATATCTCTGAGTATCTGTGATCTTGAGATGATCATACTATTTCTATCATAATTTCCTATCAGTGGATAATATAGCCTCTCTCTGCCACATATAATTGTTGTGAGAAACAAGAGTGTATCAGTAAGAAATATATAAATATCAGCCCCTATGTTATTAAGGAGGTAGTCAACTGCATGGGAAAGCACAGCTGAAGCAGAGTTTAGGTGAGGTGGAAGGTGGAGGATCTGCCCTGAAGGGAAGATTAAGATAAATGCAGTCACACACACATACACACACTACAGACAAATATAGCAATTTCCAAGCTGGGCTGGGTCTATGGGAGAGCAATAGGAAACTTGCAGCCCCACCAGGAAAGACACTACCATTTACGCTATAGATGCTCTCACCTCTTTATTTGCATATATGGTGGTCCAAAGGTCTAAACTAGGGAACCAGAAGAATTTGTGAGTAAAATGTCATGCTGTGTATTTCTGGGACTGGAGTCCATAGTCTCCAACAAACTCTCAGATTCCCCAAAGGTTAGGAGTCATTGATTCTCCCACCAGAAATTAATAAGAATAGCTATCCTTGGCGAGAAGGACTGGTGGGGGAAGCAGGCATATTTTCAGTTTTAATTTTCACGTTTTCTGAACTGTCTGAATTTTCTAACCACAAACATGTGTTAGTTTCATTGAAAAAGCTGTCATCAAGGTTTATTTGGGTGTTGAGATAACAGGCCCTTTTTAGATTTCATCTTTAATACCTCTTTGTACTAAACAAACACTAATAGCTGTTATTTTAAAAAACCCTAATAGTCTTACACACACCCACTATAATGCAAAGAACATCTATTATGTGAGGTGAAATGTCTACATTTCCTATTAACTACTGGTTAATGCAGTAAAACTTTCATTCGAAGTAGATGAGGCGAAAAAGATAAAGGCACGCAATTTCAAGTATTTCAACTCAGACGCATAAAAACAATGTGTATACGTGTCATTCTTCATTGGTACTGTCTCCTTATTCCCTTGAACCGGCCAATGTGCGAGCCGTTGGCCTTTGATGCTTGAAGCGACGGAACGAAGGGCAGGGTTAAATCCACTACCTTCTCCCCACGCACTCTAGTAATTACTCTATTTCCACGTCATGTTTCCGGGTGTGTGTGTCCCGACTCACGCAGAAACTGAAGTTCAAAGCAGGCGGGAGTCACCCATGTTCTTTTTGCTGTCCCCAGAAACCCATTTCGGGCGTTGGGCCCCTAAAGGATCTGGCGACACCTGAGGACTGTCTAACTGGCTGATTCCCACGTGGTAAGTGCTCCCAACCTTGCCCCCACGTGGTGCCAAGGGCCGGGAAGAGGGAGAGCAGGCAGAAGGGAGCCGCATCAGGGGCATTTAAAGTGTCTTGACGTCACGCACTGCCAGGAACTCAGCTGAGTTTTCAGCAGGACATTCCAGTCATCTTCCCTCCCTCCCCCCGGGCTCCTCTGCCCAGGGCCTCGGTTCTTCCCCAGTTGTGGCGGAGGGAGGAGCCCTAAGAGTCGGAACAGCCAGGACAGGGGCGTTCCCAGCCTTGTATTGGCTCCGCCCTTCCTCCCAGAGGCTCTCTTCATTGGCCAGTGGGTGGGGCTTCGGATGTAGAGTATGCTCAGCAGGGCTTCTGGGTGGCCGAGAAAACTGGTCATGTTATGAATTATACATGAGCGGCGTGCCTAGGCCAAGCGGGGGCTGGGCGGGGATTGGCTGGAGGGGCTGTAATTCAGCGGTTTCCGGAGCTGCGGCGGCGTAGACGGGGAGGGGGAGCCTGGGGTTCCGACGTCGCCGCGGAGGGAGACAGGCCGAACCGGATCCCTGACGAGCACCCCAGCTCCGCGCTCTCCCCGCTTCTGCCAAAGGAGACTCCGCGGCCTGAGGGAGCCCCGCGGCCCGCACCCCGGCGCAAGCGCAGCCCCGGCCAGTCGGGCCTCAGCCCGAGCAGCAGGTGAAGGGGGTTTAAGGGTGGGGCTGCCCCCCGACGGCCTCCAGGCCTGGGCATCCCGGGGGAGGAGGGGCGCCCTGGGAGCTTCTGGGGTGTTTGGGGGAGTAGTGAATGGAAACTTCAGTGGCGTCAGGGGGATACGAGGAGACACGGAGAGTCGCTGTGAAGGGACAGTTTCCCGGGATGACAGGAGCCGACCTCTGAAGGGACGGGGTGCGCTGGAAGGAAGTTTCATTCTTTGGAAAAAGGGGAGACGCAGAGGAAGAGAGAGAATGGACTGGAGGGGGAGGACCGTGGGGCGAGGGTACTCTAGGGTGGGGGGGCAGGAGCGAGGGACAGCCCCCCAACTTCCTGCTCCCTGGGGCTCTGGGGACGTTCCGGCCACGGGAGCGACTGTCACGCCGGCGGAGATCACGGAGGGGGGGTGGTTGGCAAGCGCCTCCTCCCCGCCCCTCGGCGGGGCCCGGCGTCTCCCGGCTGAGCCACTTCCTCCGCCTTGCCCTGTTCCTGCTCCTTTAGGAGCCAGCTGTGCCCCCCTGGAGGAGGTAGGAATAGGTGTCTTCCCTTACAGCCTTGCGGGCTGTTTGGTTATGGGTAGGATTATTGCATAAGATTCAAGTTTCCTGTAGGGAAATTGACAGCCTTGTACTCTTTCTAAACTCCCCCCAGCCTTTTTCTGGGGTAAAGTCGTGTTTCCCTTCTCCCTCTTCCAAAAAAAATCCAAATAAAACCCCCATCAACCCAGCTCTAAAGAGAAATAAACCTTTTTCCTCCTTGACATTGTTCTTTTATAACCACCTGGTAAACTTGGCCAGAAGATAAATAATTGAGCCCTTGCGTTTACTGGATTGTGGTGTTGCTTAATTGCATAGGACAGAATGAACCAATCCAGAGTGGGAGTTTTCTGTCTCAGAGCCAAGATCTTGGGTAAATGCGGAGAGAGAAACAAAGACAGGCTGGCCTTGGCAAAGCCATGTGTGCAAACTTTACCTGTGTTTGGGGGTGTGGTTGCACTTCAGTTAGCTTAATTCAAACCGTCACATGAGTGGTTTTTTCCATGTTTAGTCCACATCTTTCTGTTATATCAAGTGGATGCATGATATTGACACACTTATTCTTATTAAAAATGTATATAATGTGTCCTTGCTGGTTGGTTAAATAAATAAAGGGCATATTTATTCTGTGTGTGGGTTGTAATTTTTTGGTTGGCTGAGCTAATACAGCATTGATTTGAAGAAATCAGAACTGTAAATTATCTCAATCTTTTATATGTGGATTTAGACTGTTATGACTTGATTTAGCCAATTTTATGTTTTATATCAAATATGTCTGTACTCCCTGAGTCAGCACATTTATTTCCTTGTTACATGTGCCAGGCTGAGCAATGGCACCCCACTCCAGCACTCTTGCCTGGAAAATCCCATGGACGGAGGAGCCTGGTGGGCCGCAGTCCATGGGGTCGCTAAGAGTTGGACTCGACTGAGCGACTTCACTTTTACTTTTCATTTTCATGCATTGGAGAAGGAAGTGGCAAGCCACTCCAATGTTCTTGCCTGGAGAATCCCAGCGATGGGGGAGCCTCGTGGGCTGCCGTCTATGGGGTCGCACAGAGTCGGACACGACTGAAGCGACTTAGCAGTAGCAGGCTGAGCTACTAGTAAAATTTTTGCAGTGACATTTGCACAGTGGGATGGAGGAAAGAAGTCTTTAATACCAAAAAAAAAAGAAATTGTAGGTGCTAGAGGCTTTTTTTGTGTGTATTTATTATTTATTTATGGCTGGATAGGGTCTTAGTTGTGGTGTGTGGGTTCAGTTGCCCTGAGGCATGTGGGATCTTAGTTCCCCCACCAGGGATTGAACCTGACTCCCCTGTATTGAATGTGCAGATTTCTTAACCACTGGACCACAAGGGGAGTCCCTGAGGCTTGACCTTAATCTCTATATTTGCTAGCATATCTACCTCAAAGAACCACTAGAAAATTCATAAATCTTCTATCTTTATATGTAGTTCTTTTGGGAAGAATAGCCATCTAGAAATATCCATAGTTATGACTTGACCCACAAAGGGTAGATAGTTCATGTAACCTTAACTCTGCTTTGAAGATAAGGAAATTGAGGTGTAAGGAATGAGACACTTGCCCAGGCAGCAACATACCATAGTGATGGAGCTTGTACCTTCTGTATATTTTGTTTGCTTTTGACTATCTATGCTTAAGTATTAGGTCTTAATTTAGAGTGACTGTAGGCCCTACTGGGAAAAGTGTCAGTGAAATTCTAACACATACCTAGACCGTCAATATCGTATAAGACTCCAAGGGAGATATTTAAAATAAACAGGTGAGTCCCGTTTAGGTTATTACAGAATATTGAGCGGCATTACCTGTGCTATACAAAAGGTCCTTTTTGATTATCTCTTGTAAAATAGCAGTGTGTACATGTCAGTCCCAAACTCTCACTCTCCTTCCCCTCAGGTAACTTTTTAGTCTGCATAATTTACCATCAGAATTTAGCTAGTTGCTAATGGAAAGAGAGATTTACTGAGGCAGGTTTGTAGGTGAAGGACAGTCATGACCTAAATGTCATTTAAACCAAAGTGTCTTGTGGCTTAATCAGTGGTCATTTGTATCTCCAGAAGGTTACTCTTTCCTCCTGCCACTGCATGTCATGACTTTCAGATGGTGAGACAGGGCAGAGGTGGTGGCCATCATTCCAGAGGCTGAGTCCAGCACCTTTAAACCTTATGGCTTTCTCAGAGGTGATGTACAGATCAACAAATATTTACTTTTTACACCTTTGTGAAAGTTGTTATGAGGAACAAGATACCTTGTTCACAGACCTTGCAGTCTACTGCGACAACTTCATCAATTTCTTATCCATGTAATGCAACTTGATTTCCTCAAAGAGATGGTGAGACTATAAGCCCATCCTTTCCAGCAAGGTAACTGTTACATGTTTTAAAACATATAGCACAGATTTAGAACATTTCCCTTATCACAGAGTGGAATGCTTCGCTGTTGGACAGTGCTTCACTAAGCGCTACAGGTCTTCAGAAGGAGGAGAGGTTATGAGTTGTCTAGAAGTCTTCTTGCCAGAGGAGAGATTTGATCTGAGACCCACATAATGGTTGGCATTTGACTGATGTAAAGAATTCGGGGTGAGGAGGTATGGTGATACAGCACAGACCCAATTCTAGTAGATTAGCAAAGTAAATGGAGGAGGAATAAGAGGTCTTGAATGCAAGGTCAAGGAGTTTAAAGATTTTTGAAGCCAAATATTGATGTTTAATTATGGAGTGCCTACTACATGCCTGACTTTGGTTAATTGGTATAAAGTAAATGGGTATGTGTGACCTCCACCCCAGGGAAGTTGTCATTGAAGATGACCGTGTAAACTGGACCAGCACCCAAAAAGAGGGGTCCGGATTTTGCAGATTTGTGTGATTAAGTGCAGAAGTGCGTTTTTTTTTTTTTTTAATGAGGATTTTTAACTGGCTATACATGTCCACTCATATTTTCTGTCTTCCATATTAAAAAAAATTTTACCTTAACTTTTGGGTCGTGTGTGACAACCAGCCAAAGAACACTCGAAGGACATGTCCAGATCCTAGAGAACTCCTGGTGTCCTGGAGCAGCCTTGGTGAGATCCAGCAGAATGACATCCCTGGGCTATCTCAATCTGTGTTGGTTATGGTGAAAAAACTAACATTGTGGTTGTTACACACTTGTTGCAAGGAACCTTGGGTTACAATGGGGCCGTTTTGTCAGGATGGTTTTATGGTACTTTGGTAGTGAGTTGTTTGAAATAACTCCAGGTTTTGAAAGGAATAGCATATGCAAGAAAGGATTTCTATTATGTTCAGTTTTCCTATATCATATTATTAATATCACAACTCTTAGTTCAGATCAACAAGCATTTATGTAATGAGAGTCAGTTATGCTAGGCAGGATCCAAGGATAATGCAGTATGGTCCCTGTTTCACGGAACCGGAAGTGGTATTATAGGGGCCAGGGTATGTGCTTCGTCAGTAGGGACTTAGGGGTGGGAAGATGACAGCACTGTGGTTCAAAGGTCAGACTCTGGAGTCCAACACAATCTGGGATTGGATCCTATATCTGCCACTTCTTAGTCAGAATCTGAACCTCAGTTTTCTTATCTATGAAAGGAGAGGCTAACAGTGTATATCTCCTAGTGCTATTGAAGACTCCAGGAGGTGATGCTGGTAAAATACTTAGCATAAGCCTGGTGTACAGTAAGAACTCGCTAAATCTAAGTTTTTATTAAATGTCTAATAAAAGAGATCAGTTCTTTTTAGGGATGAGAGAGAAAGGCTTTATTATAGAAGGGTATTCACGTGGGAACACATGATTAGGGTTTTATAGGATGATTAGGAATTCTCCCAACAAAGCTGACTTGGTGAATAGCTGTATTCAAGGCTGAGGGAACATGAGCGTGCAGAGGCTTAAAACAGAGTGGTGTGTTCAGGGAGCTATAAGTGGAAGTTCTTAATTTAGGAGAACTGAGGAGAAAGGAAGCTGACTCTCAGCCCTTCTGTTAATAATTGGGTTCAGATGTTATTGTTTTTTTTTCCTTGTTTATAAAAGTAATGCATGCTATTGTAAAGAAATTTAAATTTGTCGAAATAGAAACTATGTATTTTTTTAATACATGTCTTATTAGTTTGGTGTGTGTTTCTCCAGCTATTTTGCAGCTGCTTCTACCTACCGATTTATCTTGGACAAATTTATTGCAAATTTCTTTCTAATAGCCTAATGAAAAAGTAATAAGAAAGGCAGACCTGGCCCCAAAGTAAAGTTTAGATTGTCTGGTTTCCTTTCTGCTAAAACTTCCCCCCTCCATCCTTAAGAATAGATGACTTTCCTAATCACTGAACTTTTCCCTGACCTTTGACTTTTTAACTACATCAAACATGAGCTTTCCTAAGGTAACTGTTACTGTAGTGTCGAAATGTTTGGGTGAGGTGAGTTTGAGGATTTCATGATCCACAGCTGTGATAGGAGTCAAAAGAATGGCAATGAGGTCAAACTTCCTGGGCTTTTATCCCAGATCCAGCACCTCTTAGATCTTGGGTCAGTTGCTTTAACTTCTCCGGGTTTCACTTTCTCTGTCGAGAAAGTGCAGATACCAGATCCGATTGTAAGGGATTTGTGAGGATTGAGCAAGATAACGTATGTGAAGCACTTTGCACAGAACCTGGGAGATAGCTAAAAGTGGAGTGCTAATAATTGCTATTATTAAAAACCACAGTATGTAACTATAAAGTCACACCAGTTATGATCTGCGGTAGCCTTTCATGTCCCAAAGGAAAGATGGAGTAATCAGGAGCTTCTAACCTAATAGGAAAAAAACTAAATGAATAGGGAGCAGGGGGATTTACACTGTGGTGGAGGAGATGGAGGCTATCACGCAAAAGGAACAGGGCACGCTTACACGGATGCCTTTGTCAGACGGATGTCTCTCTACATCTTCTGATGGTGGCCCATTTATTTGAAGTAATATTCAACACATGAGATTTTTATGGCCACTTAGGAATGTAAACAGTCCCTTGGAGTTCTTGATACAAAAAGTACAGATAACACGAAAGGTTTGAGGGGTGGGGGACTCAGGCAAGGAAGGTGGGCCAGCACACAGCTTGGGGATGAGGCCACAGCTTGGGGGTGAGGCTGCACCCTAAGTGGAGTGAATAAGCCTATGAGGCCAGGAGGGGATTTGTTCTTTCACATCTGTGCTATGTGAGTGCGTGTGTTTTCATTGGAGGAGTCGAGCTTTACTTTCCTGTCCTGTAACTTTCCTTTGCAAACGAAAACTCAAAACAGCCTTGTGGTTTAAGAAGAGCCACTCAGCACCTCCATGAAACAGATTCTCTTGCACCAGCTCTCCGGTTTGGGGTCAGAGAAGGCCGAAGAGAAAAGGCCTGCCGCTGTTTGTTGGCCGAATGTGGGGCGGGAGGAAGCCAGCAGAGTTTGAAAGAGAAAGTAAACCTTCTGGTAAATAAATGGCTTCCCTATTGTGGGGGAGGAGTGCAAATTATTAGGGGGATGTTTGGGTAGTTTTTGTAGAAGCCATTTCTGAAAACTGATTGAGATGATTGAGGGTGAGCCCGATTTAGGGAAATCCTGCCTGGCCTGCTGTGAACCCACTGTTATTCCCACTTTGTTGATTGATTTTATTAGTTTGTGGCAGCCTAACCTCCCCGTCTTGTTAGAATTGGAGGATCTGAGTGTGACTTTGAGCACCTGCTTAGTAAAAGCTTCCTGAAATGCTTGTTTTTTGCTTCTTTTCTAATGTTCATTTTGTTTTTACTTTTAAGCGAACACTTTTTATGACAGAAGCTAAAATCATGAGACTTTCCCTTTGTTCTTTCCTCCCCCTCCCACCTCCAGTCCACCCAAACGTCATCCTCAAAACCTCAAAACCCAGATGTTAGCTGTGTAATTACCTCTCCTCTAAACCAAGCAAAGTGCAATCTTGCGTTGAGTTGGCATTAAAATCGTCAGCCTTTGAATTTCTTTCTACTTGTGGTTTAGATACAATAAATATTTAATCTCAGACTGACTTTGCCTGACAAATCAGCCTTGTATTTGGGCCTCTTTTTATCAATAGGTTTAGAGAAAGAAAACTTATTGAAACAGTAACCAAAATAAAACGTAATTAGAGTGGTCACTGTCTTATGCATCAGGGCAGGTGGAATAATCAAAGCCAAATCTCAATATTTGTTCTTTTTTATTACCTCATATTTAATTTGAACAAATGCATATATATCAAAATTTATTCTTAATTCCGTGTGTTATTACCCTTTCGACTCGAGTACATAAATAAGTAGATAGAAGCACCTGGGACGCCCTATGGTCCTGATTACTATGTTGAAGAATCCTAGGTTCGTGGAGCCATCTAAGATTCCTGTTTCTCAAATGTACTGCTGTGGTGCTGAATGTTGATAGGGCGGGAGTGGCAAGGGGAGGCTGTCCCTATAGGGGGAAAGGGGTGGGGGATAGGTGAACTCTGTCCTTCCCACTTAATTTTAGTTTGAACCTAAAATTGCTCTTAAAAGTCATTTATTAATTTAAAAACAATCCTGCAGAAATGACTGTGTCCTGGGTCAGAAGTGCCCCCTATACAGCTGTGTGATTCCAATGACTTCCACCACTGGATTCCCTAAACTTGGCAAAGAGAGTGGCTTTCTTTTACCATTATCTCCCAAGTAATGGAGAATGCTACTAGAAGTGGGGCATCCAGAAAATCCGTACAGTCTCTGGATGAACCTGCTTCCCCTTTCCTTAGGAGAGATGAATGCTAGTCTGAACTACAGATTTTCAGCAAGAATGTATCAGTTTTGTTTTTCAGTTCCAGACTAGTTTTCTTATTTTAGGGGGGAGGAGGAGTTTAATCAGTACAGTAAATGGAAAGTCTCCCCTTCATCTTATCCTCTGAACTCTCTCTCCCAGGGACAGCTAGGTGCCTATTTCTTACTTTATCTTTCCAGAATGATCATGTGTGATATACAGGCAAACATGTTATTCTTTCTCTTTTTTTTTTCCTTCCACAGACAGTAGCAAATTATACCTGTAACTCAGTATCTTTTTGAAGACACTTTGTTTATCTTAGAAGATACTCCATGTGAATATGTTTATATCTGCCTCATGTTTTTAAGATGCATATAGTGTGCATTTAGGGTGGGATGAAATACTCAGTTTTGTGATCTCACATAGAAGAACTTGGAGGAGGAAAAAAAATTACAATTTATTTATTTTTAAATCATTTTTGAATCATCGTAGTCTTCTAGGCTACGGATGTCATAATTCATCTAATGATAGGCAGAGATTGCGAATCTAAAGACAAAATGATGTTGTGGTAGGTATCATCATGTTTGTCTTTGGGGCTTCCCTGGTGGCTCAGACGGTAAAGCGTCTGCCTGCAATGCAGGAGACCCGGGTTCGATTCCTGGGTCGGGAAGATCCCCTGGGGAAGGAAATGGCAATCCACTCCAGCACTCTTGCCTGGAAAATCCCATGGACGGAGGAGCCTGATAGGCTACAGTCCATGGGGCTGCAAAGAGTTGTCTTTAGACACAGATAAATAAATCTGTACCTGTATACTTTTAGTGGGCTTCCCTGGCTGCTTGCTCAGCTGGTAAAGAATCCATCTGCAATGCGAGAGACCTGGGTTCAATCCCTAGGTTGGGAAGATCCCTTGAAGAAGAGAAAGGCTACCCACTCTAGTATTCTGGTCAGGACAATTCCATGGGCTGTATAGTCCATGGGGTTGCAAAGAGTTGGACACGACTGAGTGACTTTCACTTTTGCTTTCATAATTTTAACGTTTTAATCATAACATGCATACTGTTTATTTATTTATTTATTTTGGTTGTGCCAAGTGGCTTGCAGCATCTTAGTTCTCCAAGCAGGAATCGAACTAGCACCCTCAGCAGTGAAAGCATGGAGTCATAACCGCTGGGCAGACAGGAAGCTCTCCTATACACACTATTTAGAAATGTAGCTTTTCAGTTGACAGAGTGAACATTTTCCCCTTTAAAGGTAAACTTTGTTTTGTTTCTGGCCGCATTGTGTGGCTTGCAGCATCTTAGTTCCCCTGACCAGGGGTTGACTCCGGGTCATGGAAATCCTCGCCACTGGATTAGGAATCCTAATCACTGGAATCCTAACCACTAGGCTACCAGGGAACTCCCTAAACATAAACTTTAATTCTGGGGAGAAGTCTAGCTACATCATTAAATATGAAACTCCAGTGTGTGCCTGTCACTTGCACAGGTAGGAATTGTTGCACACTTTCACTCCCCAAATTTTTAAAACTTACTGTTCATATACCTATGATACCAGGACCCAGCTTCCATTAATCTCAATCACTCCATCCCTGAATCACAACAGACTTTTGTCTAAGTTCCCCTTGTTCCTTTGGCAAGTGAAGACATAGTTTTTGTTTTTGTATTGTTCCTGGATGGGTCAGGAATATTCCCTGGAGGAGGGCATGGCGAACCATTCCCTTATTCTTGCCCACAGAATCCCATGAACAGAGGAGCCTGGCAGGCTACAATCCATAGGGTTGCAAAGAGTTGGACATAACTGAAGTGACTTAGCACACACACATGGATGGGTTGCTCCCTGATCCTTCTGTTTGAGTTGCCTAGTAGCAATTTGCAGAGTGTGGTCCACAGTGGGTCTCTGAAATCCTTTCAGGGTAGGTCTTTGAGATTAAAACTATTTTTATAACATTATTTTTATTTTTTTAATTAGTTGGCATTTGTATTTATACTATTAGTCCTTGTACTCAGTGCACTTTCAGGGGAATCCATGATAAAACAGTAAACAATATTAATTTCATTCTCTCTCGGCTCTTGATGACTTTTTTTTTTATGGTTTTTTGATACTCTGTAGTGAAATGGCCCAGAGAAGGCAATGGCAACCCACTCTGGTACTCTTGCCTGGAAAATCCCACGGATGGAGGAGCCTGGTAGGCTGCAGTCCATGGGGTCGTGAAGAGCAGGACAGGACTTCACTTTCACGTTTCACTTTCATGCATTGGAGAAGGAAATGGCAACCCACTCCAGTGTTCTTGCCTGGAGGATCCCAGGGAGAGGGGAGCCTGGTAGGCTGCCATCTATGGGGTCGCACAGTCAGACATGACTGAAGCGACTCATAGACGGCAGCCCACAGCAGCAGTGAAATGGCAGGGCTGCAGAAAGCACTTCTGCTGCAAAGAAGTCTGGTGGAATAGCACTTGTGGAATTGAGTTGTAATCTCAAACTAGCTGCTTTTTTTCACGAAGCACCATTCTTACTTGAAAGAATGATGGACAGACCAACAGGGATATTGATA
Source organism: Budorcas taxicolor (assembly GCF_023091745.1). Lineage (NCBI taxonomy): Eukaryota > Metazoa > Chordata > Mammalia > Artiodactyla > Bovidae > Budorcas > Budorcas taxicolor. Next base: position 42,134,900 of record NC_068928.1, on the reverse strand, counting down.
TTTTCTCAAAAATGAAAGGAGGGAAGCTTTTTCTTCAAGGAAAACAACCGACATTATTTGTTGCCGATGCTTTAGAGTGGAAATTAAGAGTTTGAGAAGCTGATATCTACTACTGTGTGTTTGACAGCTTCTCAGTATTCATGTAATTTTTTGGTAACGTGGTTTTGTGATAGTTTATAATAAATTATGTTGGTATTTGAAGGTCTGCATGTCTCTGAAATAGTGTTTTACAGATAGTTGATGCATGGCATTACAAAATCATGCATGAAAACATTCCATTCAAAATGCAAGATAGACTAATGGATTTTAGTGTAACTGTGTATGAAGAGTTCATTGCCATGGTTTCAGAATCTACATTGCCTCTAACCTTGAAGAAACTAGTACTTGTCAAGTTTTGATGTAGTATTAAATAATGTCCAAAGTTATCTGCAAAGATTCTTAATATACTGTCCTTTCTTTTCCAGTGAGTGTGAGGCCAAAATTTCTTCCTACATTTCAACCAGAACAACATACTGCAACAGGTTGAATGCAAAAACAGAGCTGTGAGAATCCAGCTGTCTTCTAAGCCAGAGATTAGAGAAATCATTAGAGAAGCTTCCAAAACCTTAACAATGTCACGCTTTCCACTAAATTTTTTTAAAAATAAGTTGTTTTTCATAAAGATGTTATTTATGTAATAGGTTTATTTTTTAAATAAATTGATAAATATATTCTAAATTTCAGTTTTAGTTTGTAATACAGTAAACATTGATATACCTCCATAAACAAATGTTCCTTCAGATCCTCAATTTTTAAGGGGGTCCTGAGAATAAAAAGTTTGAGAACTGCTGATCGACAGGTTTTAGCATAAGAACTCCTTGAATAGCTGTTGAAGAAAGAAAAAAAAGATTCTATGGTTCTGTTCCAGAGAGTCTGGGTTAGTAGATCTAGGGTTATTTTTAACAAACAGCCAGTGTTCTGATACTGGTGGTCCTTGGTGTGAGAAAGCTGCTCTGAAGGTTCAGAAGTTATAAGTCTTCAGATTAATGAAGTCATATCCACAGGGTTTAGAAATCATTGTTTTGGGGATAAAAGTAAATGGTAGCCATGTGGTCTTCCAAGGAAAAATGCTTTGCAGATTTCTTTTTATCCTGTTTGTTCTTAGTATTTGTGGATCTGAATATTAATAAAAGGGGGATTATAGTCATAATAAATAGTAATAAAGAATCGCTTGGCCAAATTAGAGTTCGATTTGGTTTTATTGATAGGCCACCCATGAACATATTAAGATAGTTTCTGCAGGCTTGGGTTAATTTCTAAAGACAGTTCTGGTTAAGAATTGTCTTTAAATTCTATAAGAAGTGTTCTGTTTCAGACATGTCTTTAACGTTAGTATATATGTGTAACATAAGTAAAGCTCTCATTTTCCTTCTTATAATTGGTTGTATTACAAATTCAAAGAGAAGTTTACTTGTCAGAGATAATACAGCAGAGGTAAGACTTCAAAACATATGTCTCCACTCAGTTCAGTTCAGTTGCTCAGTCGTGTCCGACTCTTTGCGACCACATGAATCGCAGCACGCCAGGCCTCCCTGTCCATCACCAACTCCCGGAGTTCACTCAAACTCATGTCCATTGAGTCGGTGATGCCATCCAGCCATCTCATCCTCTGTCGTCCCCTTCTCCTCCTGCCCCCAATCCCTCCCAGCATCAGAGTCTTTTCCAATCAGTCAACTCTTTGCATGAGGTGGCCAAAGTATTGGAGTTTCAGCTTTAGCATCAGTCCTCCCAATGAACACCCAGGACTGACCTCCTTCAGAATGGACTGGTTGGATCTCCTTGCAGTCCAAGGGACTCTCAAGAGTCTTCTCCAACACCACAGTTCAAAAGCATCAATTCTTCAGCGTTCAGCTTTCTTCACAGTCCAACTCTCACATCCATACATGACCACTGGAAAAACCAAAGCCTTGACTAGACAGATCTTTGTTGACAAAGTAATGTCTCTGCTTTTGAATATAATATCTAGGTTGGCCATAACTTTCCTTCCAAGGAGTCAGCGTCTTTTAATTTCATGGTTGCAATCACCATCTGCAGTGATTTTGGAGCCCCCAAAGATAGTCTGACACTGTTTCCCCATCTATTTGCCATGAAGTGATGGAACCAGATGCCATGATCTTAGTTTTCTGAATGTTGAGCTTTAAACCAACTTTTTCACTCTCCTTTCACTTTCATCAAGAGGCTTTTTAGTGCCTCTTCACTTTCTGCCACGAGGGTGGTGTCATCTGCATATCTGACATTATTGATATTTCTTTCTGCAGTCTTGATTTCAGCTTGTGCTTCTTCCAGCCCAGCGTTTCTCATGATGTACTCTGCATATACGTTAAATAAGCAGGGTGACAATATACAGCCTTGACGTACTCCTTTTCCTATTTGGAACCAGTCTGTTGTTCCATGTCCAGTTCTAACTGTTGCTTCCTGACCTGCATATACCTGTTTCAAGAGGCAGGTCAGGTGGTGTGGTATTCCTATCTCTTTCAGAATTTTCTACAGTTTATTGTGATCCACACAGTTAAAGGCTTTGGCATAGTCAATAAAGCAGAAATAGATGTTTTTCTGGAACTCTCTTGCTTTTTCCAAGATCCAGCGGATGCTGGCAGTTTGATCTCTGGTTCCTCTGCCTTTTCTAAAACCAGCTTGAACATCTGGAAGTTCACGGTTCACGTATTGCTGAAGCCTGGCTTGGAGAATTTTGAGCATTACTTTACTAGTGTGTGAGATGAGTGCAATTGTGCGGTGGTTTGAGCATTCTTTGGCATGGCCTTTCTTTGGGATTGGAATGAAAACTGACCTTTTCCAGTCCTGTGGCCACTGCTGAGTTTTCCAAATTTGCTGACATATTGAATGCAGCACTTTCAGAGCATCGTCTTTCAGGATTTGAAATATCTCCACTGGAATTCCATCACCTCCACTAGCTTTGTTTGTAGTGGCGCTTCCTAAGGCCCACTTGACCTCACATTCCAGGATGTCTGGCTCTAGGTGAGTGATTACACCATTGTGATTACCTGGGTCATGAAGATCTTCTTTGTATAGTTCTTCTGTGTATTCTTGCCACCTCTTTTTAATATCTTCTGCTTCTGTTAGGTCCATACCATTTCTGTCCTTTATTGAGCCCATCTTTGCATGAAATGTTCCCTTGGTATCTCTAATTTTCTTGAAGAGATCTCTAGTCTTTCCCATTCTGTTGTTTTCCTCTATTTCTTTGGATTGATCGCTGAGGAAAGCTTTCTTGTCTCTTCTTACTATTCTTTGGAACTCTGCATTCAGATGCTTATATCTTTCCTTTTCTCCTTTGCTTTTCACTTCTCTTCTTTTCACAGCTATTTGTAAGGCCTCCCCAGACAGCCATTTTGCTTTTTTGCATTTCTTTTCCATGGGGATGGTCTTTACCCTGTCTCCTGTACAATGTCACGAACCTCCATCCATAGTTCATCAGGCACTGTGTCTATCAGATTTAGTCTCTTAAAGCTATTTCTCACTTCCACTGTATAATCATAAGGGATTTGATTTAGGTCATACCTGTCCTTGGAAGAAAAGTTATGACCAACCTAGATAGCATATTAAAAAGCAGAGACATTACTTTGCCGACTAAGGTCTGGCTAGTCAAGGATATGGTTTTTCCTATGGTCATGTATGGATGTGAGAGTTGGACTGTGAAGAAAGCTGAGTGCCAAAGAATTGATGCCTTTGAACTGTGGTGTTGGAGAAGACTCTTGAGAGTCCCTTGGGCTGCAAGGAGATCCAACCAGTCCATTCTGAAGGAGATCAGTATTGGGTGTTCTTTGGAAGGAATGATGCTGAAGCTGAAACTCCAGTACTTTGGCCACCTCATGCGAAAAGTTGACTAATTAGAAAAGACTCTGATGCTCGGAGGGATTAGGGGCAGGAGGAGAAGGGGACGACAGAGGATGAGATGGCTGGATGGCATCACTGACTCGAGAGACGTGAGTCTGAGTGAACTGCGGGAGTTGGTGATGGACAGGGAGGCCTGGCGTGCTGCGATTTATGGGGTCACAAAGAGTCAGACACGACTAAGTAACTGAACTGAACTGAACTGAATGGTCTAGTTATTTTCCCTACTTTCTTCAATTTAAGTCTGAATTTGGCAATAAGGAGTTTATGATCTGAGCCACAGTCAGCTCCTGGTCTTGTTTTTGTTGACTGTATACAGCTTCTCCATCTTTGGCTGCAAAGAATATAATCAATCTGATTTTGGTGTTGACTATCTGATGATGTCCATGTGTAGAGTCTTCTCTTGTGTTGTTGGAAGAGGGTGTTTGCTATGACCAGTGCGTTCTCTTGGCAAAACTCTATTAGCCTTTGCCCTGCTTCATTCCGTACTCCAAGGCCAAATTTGCCTGTTACTCCAGATGTTTCTTGACTTCCTACTTTTGCATTAAGTCCCCTATAATGAAAAGGACATCTTTTGGGGGTGTTAGTTCTAAAAGGTCTTGTAGGTCTTCATAAAACCGTTCAGCTTCAGCTTCTTCAACGTTACTGGTTGGGGCATAGGCTTAATTACCATGATATTGAATGGTTTGCCTTGGAAATGAACAGAGATCATTCTGTCGTTTTGGGGATTTCATCCAAGTACTGCATTTCAGACTCTTTTGTTGACCATGATGGCTACTCCATGAGTCCACTAGCCTGCGAGTTTCAAGACTCCCAAGTTTGTGTTCTGGTTTTATCTCTGTCTTTTGTGATCACTTAACATTTTGATAAAGTTGTTACATTATCTTGGAACCTCAGGGTTCTCTTTGGCTGAGTGGTTGACTGGAAAATCCAATGTGAATTTATGTTTCAGGCCAAGTTCTTTTTGGGTGTAATTTTTAGTATTTAGATCATAAGCTACTTCCAATGCAAGCTTAAATAGGGTTTCTAAATTCTAAGTTACTATCTTTCTAAGTATTTATTCTTGTTCTTTCTAAGCCATGTCCACTCTCTCACTTACATTGTAAGATGTAAGCTATGTCTCTCAAATTTTCAGATTTTAATTTCATGAGTAATTGAGACTTTTCCTTAACCTTCTCTTTTGTAGATGCTAATGGATAAGATCAGCTGCTCTCTGAAGTTTGCCCAAATTATGCTAAACTATGGTGTACAATGAGGTCACCTATTTTTCCAAGTATGCTACGCATTTTGATAAGAATTTCATAGAAAAGCTTGTCTAATTTGGGGAGATAGCTCATCGTCCTTCTTAAATACAATTGAAACTCTGTTGGGTCAGCTTATCTTTTAAAATATTTTTCATAAAGCTCAATACATTTAAAACGTTAGTAGATTATATATTTAAGAGCAGTCTTAGGATGCATAAAAATTGAGCAGAAAGTACAGAGAACCCCTCTCTACCATCTTGTCTCTGCTTCCTAGTTTGTCCAATTATTGACATCTTGTCTTAGTGTGACACATTTGTTACCATGGATGAGCCAATATTGACACATTGTTATTAACATTAGAATTCACTGTGTTATACATTCTACAGATTTTGACAAATGTATAATGACATGTATCTACTGTTAGAGCAACGTATAAACTAGTTTCACTGCCCTGCAGATCCCCTGTACTCTGCCTATTCATCCCTCCCCCAAACCCTGGCAACCACTGATCTTTTTTATTATCTGCATAGTTTTGTCTTTTTCCAGAATATCTTTTGGTTGGAAGTAGTCATTTCAGTTTGCCTTTGTTCACTTGGCAACTCTGATTCAGATTCCCCCATGTCTTTTCAATGCTCGATGGTGCATTTCTTTTTATTGCTGAGTAATATTCCATTGTCTATGTGTACCACATTGTTTATGCATTCACCTATTGAAGGACATAATAATTGTTCCCAGGTTTGAGCACTTATGAATAAAGTTGCTATAAATAATTTGTGTGCAGGGTTTTATGTAGATGTAAGTTTTCAACTCATTTGGGTAAATACCAAGAAGTGGGTTTGCTAGATACTAAAGGAAGGAGTGTCACCAGGGATCACAAGATTACCAGGTTGAATGGATGTCACTGTGTCACCATCTCGCTCACAGTTTTAGTGGTGTTGACATAGCTGAAAATCTTTTTTTTAAAAAATTCTCTCCTCTTGGCTTTTGTGATATGTTCCCCTGGTTTTCCTTCAGTCTTGCTTGTCTTTCCCAGCTGCCTTTCCTGGTTCATCCTCTACCTGAACAATAGTGGTGAAGTGCTTCAGACCACTGTCTGGGACTCTCCTTTATCTTCTTCTATTTCCTCTCCCTAATTTATGTTATCCATTACTTTGGCTTTAACTATCATCTCCATCCTGATGACTGATGTGTCTCCAACCCAAATGTCTCCAGGCTCCCAGTTTCTGTGTCCTGATGCTTAATTGACATGCTTAATTGATGCTTAATTGTCAATTAATAGAATGGGAAAGACTAGAGATCTCTTCAAGAAAATTAGAGATACCAAGGGAACGTTTCATACAAAGATGGGTGCAATAAAGGACAGAAATGGTATGGACCTAACGGAAGCAGAAGATATTAAGACAAGGTGGCAAGAATACACAGAAGAACTATACAAAGAAGATTTTCATGACCCAGGTAATCACAATGGTGTGATCACTCACCTAGAGCCAGACATCCTGGCATGTGAGGTCAAGTGGGCCTTAGGAAGCATCGCTACAAACAAAGCTAGTGGAGGTGATGGAATTCCAGTGGAGATATTTCAAATCCTGAAAGACGATGCTCTGAAAGTGCTGCATTCAATATGTCAGCAAATTTGGAAAACTCAGCAGTGGCCACAGGACTGGAAAAGGTCAGTTTTCATTCCAATCCCAAAGAAAGGCCATGCCAAAGAATGCTCAAACCACCGCACAATTGCACTCATCTCACACACTAGTAAAGTAATGCTCAAAATTCTCCAAGCCAGGCTTCAGCAATACGTGAACCGTGAACTTCCAGATGTTCAAGGTGGTTTTAGAAAAGGCAGAGGAACCAGAGATCAAACTGCCAGCATCCGCTGGATCTTGGAAAAAGCAAGAGAGTTCGAGAAGAACATCTATTTCTGCTTTATTGACTATGCCAAAGCCTTTAACTGTGTGGATCACAATAAACTGTAGAAAATTCTGAAAGAGATGGGCATACCAGACCACCTGACCTGCCTCTTGAGAAACCTATATGCAGGTCAGGAAGCAACAGTTAGAACTGGACATGGAACAACAGACTGGTTCCAAATAGGAAAAGGAGTATGACAAGGCTGTATATTGTCACCCTGCTTATTTAACGTATATGCAGAGTACATCATGAGAAACGCTGGGCTGGAAGAAGCACAAGCTGGAATCAAGATTGCTGGGAGAAATATCAATAACCACAGATATGCAGATGACACCACCCTTATGGCAGAAAGTGAAGAAGAACTAAAGAGCCTCTTGATGAAAGTGAAAAATGAGAGTGAAAAAGTTGGCTTAAAATTCAGAAAACTAAGATCATGGCATCTGGTCCTATCGCTTCATGGGAAATAGATGGGGAAACAGTGGAAACAGTGTCAGACTTTGTTTTTGGGCTCCCAAATCACTGCAGATGGTGATTGCAGCCATGAAAGTAAAAAACGCTGACTCCTTGGAAGGAAAGTTATGACCAACCTAGATAGTATATTCAAAAGTAGAGACATTACTTTGTCAACAAAGGTCTGTCTAGTCAAGGCTTTGGTTTTTCCAGTGGTCATGTATGGATGTGAGAGTTGGACTGTAAAGAAAGCTGAGTGCAGAAAAATTGATGCTTTTGAACTGTGGTGTTGGAGAAGACTCTTGCGAGTCCCTTGGACTGCAAGGAGATCCAATGAGTCCATCCTAAAGGAAATCTGTCCTGGGTGTTCATTGGAAGGACTGATGTTGAAGCTGAAACTCCAGTACTTTGTCCACCTGATGCAAAGAGCTGACTCATTTGAAAAGACCCTGATGTTGGGAAAGATTAAAGGCAGGAGGAGAAGGGGAGGACAGAGGATGAGATGGTTAAATGGTATCACTGACTCAATGGACATGAATTTGGGTAAACTCAGGGAGTTGGTGATGGACAGGGAGGCCTGGTGTGCTGCAGTCCATGGGGTCGCAAAGAGACACAACTGAGCGACTGAACTGATACTGATCTATTTATCTGTCCAAAAAAAAAAAACCCTCTTTTTAAAAAATATATTTATTTATTGGAGTATAGTTGTTTTATGCTAGTATGTCAGTTTCTGCTATACAGCAAAGTGAGTCAGCCGTATGTATACATATAACCCCCCCTTTTTTGGATTTCCTTCCCAGTTAGGGTACCTCAGAGCACCAAGTAGAGTTCCTTGTGCTATACTGTAGGTTCTTTGTCTTTTTTTTATATTGAAGTAGTTGATTTACAATATTGTGTTAGTTTCAGGAATACGGCAAAAATAATATATGTAGATAGATAGATAGATGCTTTCCAGATGGCTCAGTGGTAGAGAATCTTCCTGTCTGTGCAGGAGAAGCAGGAGATGCAGGTTCCATCCCTGGGGTCGGGAGGATCCCCTGGAGGAGGAAATGGCAACTCACTCCAGGATTCTTGCCTGGAAAATCCCTTGGATAGGGGAGCCTGATGGGCTGCAGTCCATGGGGTCCCAAAGGGTCAAACACGACTGAGCTTGCAACAACAACATCATATATGTTATGTGTGTGTGTATTTTTTAGATTCTTTACCATTACTGGGTATTGAGTATGGTTTCCTATGCTATACAGTAAACCTTATTGTTTATTTTATATTTAGTGGTGTGTATCTGTTAATCCCGTACTCGTAATTTATCCGTTCTTCCAAAAAACATGATTCTTAAGCTTTCTCACCACAAGCTTGTGCCCTTCTCCCTGCCTAGCTTTCCCCATCTAAAAAAAATGGCATCCGCAACTAACCCACGGTAAAAGCCGAAAATTTAGGAATAACGTTAATTCCTCCTTTCTCTCAGGCTTCCCTGGTAGCTCAGATGGTAAAGAATAGCCTGCAGTGCGGGAGACCTGGGTTTGATCCCTGGGTTGGGAAGATCTCCTGGAGAAGGGAACGGCTACCCACTCCACTCCAGTATTCTGGCCTAGAGAATCCCATGGACTACACAGTACAGGGGGTTGCAAAGAGTTGGACACAACTGAGCAGCTTTCACTTTCTCTCATGCCTCTGTTTCTCTTCAAATCATCAAGTCCTGCTGTTCCACCTCGCAAGTTTAAAAAAAGTCTTTATTTGTATTGTCCTGACTTCCATTCCTGCTCTATGGTAGGCTAGATACCCTGAAAATCTTCCCTCAAAACACCAAGAAGGGACTTCCCTGGTGGCCCAAAGGTTAAGACTTCATACTTCCAATGCCAGGAGGCACAGGTTTGCTCTCTCCCTGGTCAGTGAACCGGGGAACTAAGATCCTACCTGCAGTGAGGCTGAAAAATAAGCCAAAAAACAAACCAAAAAAAACCCCACCAAGAAATATTAGATATCCTGAGCTCTCCAGGAAATTAGGGAAATCTTCAGAAGCAAAAATCAAACAGAATCTCCCAAAATAAGGGAGAGGAAGTCAGCCTATAGTAGGGGTGGTGGTGGGAGGCATTTCCATTGTTTTACAGCCACTCTAGGCAGCAGACCAGGTCTTGCTCTAGGCGAGGAATCTGCCAAGTTGAAAAGAATTCCTCAGCATAGGGCTGTTGATTTTAGAGATTTGAATTTGCACTCCTTTTTGTCCCAGAAACTCCTATCTGAGATTTTTAACAGAGTCTGAACAAATAGCTTACTTCCTTCCAGATGTGGTATCTAAATTATAACTCCCAGTCACTCACTATCCTACATCTTTATTGCTCTTATCGCAAGAGGTAATTATCATCCCGTTGACTTGTCTGTCTTTATCTCCAGGGCAGAGACCTGTCTGTCTTGTTCCACACCCTATACTCTGCCTTTGCTTCCAGACCCAGGGTTGGTTTTTTTTTTTAAATTTTCTTTTTTTTTAAATGAATGAATGGGTGAGTGATTTGAGTAAGTAGCTTCCTTCGGAGAGAAGATAAAATGATATTATGTCAGTTTCGTTTTACTAAGCATTTCACTTTAATACATTATTGACCAGAGACATATTAATACATCTTTAGTCAGCAAACATTATCGACTGAAGAGGTATCAGTATGTTTTTAGAGAGTGATACAGTTAACATCATGACTTCTCAAGTGGCACTAGTGGTACAGAACCTGCCTGCTAATGCAGGAGACACCAGTTTGATCCCTGGGTTGGAAAGATCCCTGGGAATAGGAAATGGCAACCCACTCCGGTATTCTTGCCTGGAAAATTCCATGGACAGAGGAACCTGGCGGGTTACAGTCCATTGGGTTGCAAAGAGTTGGACATGACTGAGCACGGGTGTGTGCGCGCACACACACACAATTAACATCACCGTGCAAAGTTGTTAGAGTTTAAAATTGATCAAAGCTTCATTATACTTCATTGTACAACTTTTGATTGTTGTTATCACCCACATTTTGCTCTGTTAGATTTTTGTCCCAAACTTCTGTATATTACAAAGGCAAGTTTATTACTGTAAAAAATTTTTAAATGACACATCGCAAAATTTTGAATGAAGAATTTTTCGGTGAATTTTATGCAGATACTTTCTCTGATTATCCGAGTAACATATATACTGGACTCTCAGAATATGGTAGTTCTTCAGAATATAGTTCTGATTCAGACAATGTGATTATTAGACCCAGAAAAAGACGAAAAAATCTGAGTGATTCTGATACGGAAAGTGAAAATGAAACTCATGGTGCTGGTGAAGACTTTACAGGTGTGTCAGGTGTAACCATTGAATGTAATAACCTGCAAAGTGTTAGTGAATGGTAGAATTAAGTTTTGACTGGTCAGAAGAAAAATTACCAGCCACAGGTGTTAGTTTCTGCAAAAATCCCCTGGTCTGTAATGAGTTAGAACAGAATTTTAATTTTTATGTAGAGTAACGCACACAAATAAGTTAGAAATCAAAGACTAACGCAAGACATATTAAAAATCATGGTTTTCTGTTCCACTCTTATTTCTAAGTATTGCTTCCCAGAAAAGTCTGATTTATTTTAAAAATTATTTATATGTATTTATTTATTAGACTGTTCTGGGTCTTAGTGCGGAACGTGGGACCTAGTTCCCATCAGGGACCGAACCCCGACTCTTTCCTTGGGAGCGTGGAGTCTTAGCTGCTTGGAAGGACCACAAGGGAAGTCCCGTCATCATCATAATTTTTAAACCATTTTAGTTAAACCACTAAATCATGCATTTTAAGTAAATAAGTATTGTTTACTGGTAAGCTGCATAGTATACTGTTACATGATTACATTTTCTTTCACATGCAGATTTTTTCCCCTGGAGTTAATATTTTTATCTTAAAAAAGAATTTTTATAAAATAAAAAAATTCAAAATTATTTTCATAAAAAATCGATTTACTTTTCTCATACCTATTGCTAACTTTCCCTAGATATTCCAACAGGTCTATTAAATGCCTGGCACTCTTACTGCAGACACTTAAACACATTCACAATCTGTTCGTTATTTTCTGGGCAACTCTCACCTCTCATGAGAGTCATCCTGCAATCTGAGTCTCCTTTCACATGTCTTTCATATTGGATTCCCCTTTCCCTAGATCTTATGTCTTCCTCTTTCTATCTTGATTGCTTTATTTGCTGAACCACAAATTCTAGTAAAATACTATCAGGAAAAGGTGCCTGGGAGATACTTTTCTGAATTGTTGAGTATCTGAAATCTCTTTATTCTTTCTTCACCTCAAATGATGGTTTGGGTGGGCACTGAATCATTTGTTCATCAACTCGAAGGCATTGCTGGCTCAATTGGCTTTGAATCCTTCAGTGCCTGTGTTGAAAGGCTTCTGCTGTTCTGATTTTTTATGCTCTCCAAGAGGCCTGGTTCTTTTCTCTGGAAGTGTGTATGACTTCTTCATTCCCACTGTTCTGAAATTTCACAGAATATGCCTTAGTGCGAGCCTATTTTCATTCATTGGATTGAGTTCTCTTTTCCATCTTTTTTGCTGTGGATTATTTTCCATCTTTTTTGCTGTGGATTTATTCCAGGAAGTTTTCTTGGTTGTTTCAACCCATCTATTTGATTTTAAATTCTGGCTGTCATTTTCAAGAGTCCTTTCTCAGTTGCCATTTTTATCTTGATCTTCATTTTTTTAATTGAAAAATATTTTCTTATTTATTTGACTGCACCAGGTCTTAGTTGCAACACATGGGAATCTTCATTGTGGCATCTGGGATCTCGTTCCCTGACCAGGGATTGAACTCAGGCCCCCTGAACTGAGAGCTTGGAGTCTTAGCCACTGGTTCACCAGGAAGTTGTTCATCTTAATTTTTATCTTATTCCTGATTAACATATATAACTTGTCTCTTTGAGGATGTTATTTATAGTTTTGTGAAGTTTTTGTATACTGCTAGTAATTCTCTGGAACCAGTGACAGACTTTATTTTCTTGGGCTCCAAAATCACTGCAGATGGTGACTGCAACCATGAAATTAAAAGATGCTTGCTCTTTGGAAGAAAAGCTATGATCAGCCTAGACAGCATATTAAAAAGCAGAGACATTACTTTGCCAACAGACATTACTCTGTCCAGTCAAAGCTATGGTTTTTCCAGTAGTCATGTATGGATGTGAGAGTTGGACCATAAAGAAAGCTGAGCACCAAAGAACTGATGCTTCTGAACTGTGGTGTTGGAGAAGACTCTTGCAAGTCCCTTCGACTGCAAGGAGATCCAACCAGTCCATCCTAAAAAAAATCAGTCCTGAGTATTCATTGGAAGGACAGATTCTGAAGCTGAAACTCCAATTCTTTGGCCACCTGATGCAAAGAGCTGACTCATTGGAAAAGACCCTGATGCTGGGAAAGATGGAAGGTGGGAGGAGAAGGGGACAACAGAGGATGAGATGGTTGGATGGCATCACCGACTCAATGGACATGAGTTTGAGTGAACTCCGGGAGTTGGTGATGGACAGAGAGGCCTGATGTGCTGCAGTCCGTGGGGTTGCAAAGAGTTGGACACGACTGAGTGACTGGACTAAACTGAGTATTCTCAGATTCCTGAGTTCCTCTTTTCTTTTGTTCATCTCTCTCATATTGAAAGTTTTCTTCAAAAGTCTAATAGGTGAAGTTGAATGGTCTTAGTTGCTTGTTAGGCTTCCCTGTGGGGTGACTGGGGGAGGCCCTGACTGCCAGGCTTCTTGGAGCTGATGTATGTGGCTTCTCATCTGATTGCCATTGTCTCAGTTTAGTGCACCCTCAGCCGTGCCTGGTATCCCCAAGTCTGGAAGTTAGCTTTCTCCAGGCAATGAGTGTTCTTTCTGGGTTTGGAGAAAGGTAGTTATCTGGGGGTCTAGATGCTCTTCATACAGGTTTTCAACCAGTTCTCCTATTTTTATCCAAACTTTTCACCCCTCCCTTCAAATATCTCCCACCTCCAACTTGGAGCTTTTGGGGTGTTACACAGCAGACACTTACTGTTCAGTTTTCTCGGCTGTACTAGGTCAGTTAACATCACTCTACTTTCTGAATTCTAGAATTTTATTGACATATTTTGTCCATGGTCATCTCATTTCCCATTCTTTGTCCTTGTGGGTTTGTACCCATTGCCCCTGCTTTACTGTCGCTTTAGTAGGCTTGTGGGTCATGTTTAACCGGAAGATCTGTATTCTGTTCTCTAAGCACCCCTGTGTTTGCACATGCTGGTCCCTCAACGTGGACTGGTTATCCCTTCCTTTCTAGCATTACCAGCTCTCCTGCAGACCCACTGTACCTTGTGAAGTACTCTCCAAGAAATGGAGAGAGGAGGAGATAGAAGAGAAGGAAGAAGAGGAAGTAAAGGAGGAAAGAGGAGAGAGATTGGAGTCAAGGCTTATATTCAAGGTTTTTAGCGTGAGCACGTGCAGGAGTGGAGGTGTCATTTGCTAAAATAGGGGAGATTGAAGGAGAAGTTGGCTGGGAGAGGTTTTTAATGAAAGGGTTAGTTCAGGGTATATTAAATTTGGGATGCTTGTTAGACGTCCAAGTGGAGATGTTGAGTAGACAGAGGGTTCTGGAGTTCATGGGAGAGGCTAGGGCTGGAGATGTAAATTTGCGGATTGCCAGATGTTATTTTGAAGAAATCGGGACTGGATGACTCATTTAGAAAGTGAGAGCATAGGGGAAAGAAGAGATTAACTAGCAAAGTAGTTCTAACAGCAAAGCCTTTCCTTTTAAACCTACAAATTCCTTTCTCATGGCAGTTGGGCTCTATCAAGATGACATTCCATCAGTGTGTTAGTAGAAGTGTTGTTCTGGTTGCCAAGGGCCATAACCCAACTGAAACTTTAGTAGCACAAAGCCCCCACCATCTTGTGCTCACTAATTCTGTGGGCAGGGAATCTGTAAGGCAGAGGTGGCTGGTCTTAGCTCCGCAGTGTCGGGGGCCTCAGCTGGGAAGACTGGAACATCTGGGGACTGTTATCATTGGGAGGCTGCTTCACTCACATATTGCCTGGGACGAATCAGCGGCTGACCTCAGCCGGGACTGTGCGCCAGCTGTCTCCACGCGTGGCCTCTCCCGCCTTGGGCTTGTCACGGGGTGTTGGTTGGGTTCTGGAGAATGAGCCTTCCGAGGGAATCAGCACCGCTGTTTTACTCAATTGGTTGGAGCAGTCACGGACTTAGCCAGATTCAAGGGCAAGGGGCAAAGACGCCTTCTCTCAAAGGGAGGAGTATCAGAGAGTTTGGAGCCATTTTTTATACCCACCCCAATGCCCTTTTGGATTTGAGGTTCTGACCCCAAACCACAGTCACTTTGAAGGAAGAGGTTCTAAGACAGGATCCACAGATAAGGATTCCCAGCCCCAGATACCTGGCGCTCCAGGCTAAGTGTCCAGGATCAACTTAGTATCTCTTTAAGGGAAAGTATCCTGAATAAATTAAAGAAAAACTTCTTCCTTCTCTTCAGTAAGTGTTGAACTATATTGTGAGTCTGTGACATTGAGATTCAGAAATTTAGGTACTCTTTCTCTGCTTTATTTCAGTTGCCTGTCTTAAAAGAATACTACCAAATTACACAGCATTCTAAATCAGTGGATGCTTTTTGACTCTTTTCATTTGGGCTTTGGCCAAAGATAATAGTATCTGCAGGCTTCTCCCTGCCCCACCCCAGCAACTGGCCTTTCTCCCTTTGCTGCTTCAAGCCTGGAAACTTTGACATGATGATTTACTTGCCCGATGTACAGTGTGTTTCTTGAAGGCTATACTCCTGTTTTTATTTACTTAAAAAAATATTTATTTGGCTGTGGCGGATCTTTAGCTGCAGCATACAAACTCTTGGTTGTGGCACATGGGATCTTATTCCCCAATTAGGGATCGAACCCAAGCCCCCTGCATTGGGAGCTTAGAGTCTTGGCCACTGAACTACGAGGGAAGTCCCTATACACCTGTTTCTAAAAGTTGGCAGCTTGCCTCTGATTCCTGTGAGGGTGAGTCCCTCTGCATTCACTGGAAGGATGCTTTGCTTCCCTCTAGAAAAACCTCCAAATTCTAGGTAACCGGTCATTCGGGGTAGAACTAGTCGTCTTTTCTTAGATGCAGTTGCCGTACTGTTGGCGTGCTTTTCAGCACTATAGCCATCAGTGACTGTTAAGTAGGAACTTTCACAGTGGAGGTGGTGTTTATGTGTGTGTGCCAATGTGAGTCAAGGAGGCTATAAAGGCGCTACTCATTTGGTGTCTTAATCTGATATCAGAATGATATGTAAGGGTCAAATGGAGGACATGGAATCAAAACAAGAAAAAGCCTCAGCCGCATTTGTAGGTGCTGTAAGCATTCAGAGTTGAAGCAGTGACTGGACCCTGGGTAGGGTTAGGGACCAGGGCTAAGTTCTCCGGAGGAGATGGGAAAGGGGCGTACAATGCCGCCAAGGGGAAAACTACTTTAGGCAAGAACGTCAGCGAAGAAGGAACAGTCTGTGGAGGGTGGAGGTGAGGTTGGAGGGGAGATAAGTTGACATCCTGAAAGTCATCTTGAGACCCAAGAGAGGAGCTGGAGGGGCCAGAGTTGGCTGAGGAGTTGGGGAACCTTAGTGGGTGTAAAGATTTTGGGTGGGACAATGTTTTTGAACTGGAGGAGTTGCTGTAATTTTACTCTTATTGAAAGGTCACTGAAGGGTCATCCTCAAATTTTTCAAACAGCAAATCTGAAAGAGTTTGGTCTGCTCCTCAGAATATTTCTTACTGGATACAGGGTCCTTGCCTGGAAGAATATGTTTCAGTCCACTGACTGAGCTGTAATTCATACCAGTGGTTTACTTGTACTATATGTCTGAGTATCTGTTGTGAGCTGGGCACCCTGCTGGATGCTGCGGGGTGAAAGGAAGAACAGACTGGTGAGCAAAAGCCCAGGCTCTTCCTGTCCTCAGGCTGGCAGCCCGGCGTAGAGGTTACCAGTTCAAGTTACCGAGTCCACAGTGCTCACTCAGGCCCAAGTACAGAGAACACCGGGAATCCTTCCCAATAGCAAAACTGGGGGAATTGTAAGCTAAGGGTACATGCATATTCATGAAGGGGCTTGAGCAGAAGTGATATCAGCATACAACTGGGGCAAAGGTCAGCCTTCAACTGAGGCCGGGCTTTTGAAGTCAGGAGTGTCCACATCTTCCTTCCATCCTTCGCCTGGGTGGGGGCCTTGTAAATTGTTATGCGTATCCCTGTGGAGTAACTAGGACTCTGCTTTACAACTTTGTTATTGTTTGCCTTTTCTCTGTTGGACTCCTGTGTTCCCTTAAGACCATTAATTACTGAGACCTGTTCAGGGGCAAACAGGATTAGGCCAAAATAGCTTCTCTTACGTGAAGAAAATCATTCCTGGTTCTCCTTCTTTAGAGGCATGACAGAAAACCATTCATGGTTCTCCTTTCAGTTCAGTTCAGTTCTGTTCAGTTGCTCAGTCGTGTCCGACTCTTTGCGACCCCATGAATCGCAGCACGCCAGGCCTCCCTGTCCATCACCAACTCCCAGAGTTCACTCAGACTCACGTCCATCGAGTCAGTGATGCCATCCAGCCATCTCATCCTCTGTCGTCCCCTTCTCCTCCTGCCCCCAATCCCTCCCAGCATCAGAGTCTTTTCCAATCAGTCACCTCTTCGCATGAGGTGGCCAAAGTATTGGAGTTTCAGCTTTAGCATCATTCCTTCCAAAGAACACCCAGGACTGATCTCCTTTAGAATGGACTGGTTGGATCTCCTTGCAGTCCAAGGGACTCTCAAGAGTCTTCTGCAACACCACAGTTCAAAAGCATCAATTCTTCAGCACTCAGCTTTCTTCACAGTCCAACTCTCACATCCAGACATAACTACTGGAAAAACCATAGCCTTGACTAGACGGACCTTTGTTGACAAAGTAACATCTCTGCTTTTTAATATGCTATCTAGGTTGGTCATAACTTTCCTTCCAAGGAGTAAGCGTCTTTTAATTTCATGGCTGCAATCACCATCTGCAGTGATTTTGGAGCCCCCCAAAATAAAGTCTGACACTGTTTCCACTGTTTCCCCATCTGTTTCCCATGTAGAGACCTCCTAACCTGTCTGCTTACAGAATTGTTTACTTGTCTTCCTAAAATCCTTCTGACCTCCCCATTCCCTTCGGACAAGAGTTCCTGTTTCTTTGAATGGCTTACCCGAGAGCCTCTCCACACTCATCTTATGCCATAGTTTCTTTATGTGGTCTCCTTGGGGTTCTGCTTCATTACAACTGCCTGGAGCCCATCCTTGGAGTTGATTATTCAGTACATTTAGAGTAAGGACCAGCCTCTAGTGTCTCAGAACCCTTCAGGTAACTGAGATGTGCTTGCTGGGTGAGCCCTGATCTCTGCTTTTGTTCTGAGGTTCTCAATCTGGCCACACCTTAGCATCGTCTGAGGAGCTTTCGAATATTGAAACCTGGTTCCTTCCCATCCTCAACAATTCCCATTTGGCTTCTGGTTTGGTTGCCAGGTATCTCTATTTTATTTTTTATATTTACCAAAATATCTGCCCTCGTAATTCTGCTCTGTAGCTAGGGTGGGAGAGGGAAATGGCAACCCACTCCAGTATTCCTGCCTGGAGAATTCCAGGGACAGAGGAGCCTGGTGGGCTACAAGTCCATGGGGTTGCAAAGAGTCTGACACAACTAAGTGACTAAACGACCACCACCACACCACCAGCAGCGTTCTTGCCTGGAGAATCCCATGGACAGAGGAGCCTGGTGGGCTACAGTCCATGGGGTCACAGAGAGTCAGATACGACTGAGCAGCTGAACACACAGCTAGAGTGGGGAACCTTTGCATACCAGGGCAGAATCAAGGAGTAGATGTTACAGGAAAACAGAGCCTGATTCTGGAGTGACTTATCCTTTTATGTACAGATCTCCAAGTAGTTGAAAAGCCACTATTCCGTAGGTTATCCTTTTCTCTCCTGACCTTATTTCCTGCTGCCCAAGTCTTCTTCCCGGGTGAAACGTTCATGTTCTTGGACTGCTCACGCCCTGATTGCCCCTCCTGGAATATGTTTGTTTTCTAGTGCACCATTTAAATTGTGATACAGTCAGAATATAACTATGGGCCAACTGGACTAGTCCTTTTATTCAGACAACTTATATGTCTGTTAAAATATCATTAGATCACATTGACTTCGTATTATGATTGACTCACGGTTCACTTAAAGTCAATGAAACTCCCACTGTAGCATAGTGGTTAAGAGCTGGAATTCGGAAAATGAACTTATTAGGGTTGGGGTTCCAATTTCATACCTTTACTACCTGTCTGACCTTGGGTGAATCACAAAATTCTGTGCTTTATTTTCCTCCTCTGTAAAATGGGTATAAAAATAGTGTCTATCTCACAGGATTATGAGGATGAAATGAGTAAATAAATATATGTCAAAGAGTGTCTGGCACACAGTGAAAGTTAGTCACACAGTTGTGTCCAACTCTTTGCGATCCCACCAGGCTCCTCCGTCCATGGAATTCTCCAGGCAAGAGTACTGGAGTGGGTTGCCATTTCCTTCTCCAGGGGATCTTCCTGGCACAGGGATCAAACCTGGGTCTCCTGCATTGCAGACGTTGCTATATAAATATTAGCAATAATCATTAGTTCTTTGGACTGCTCTTAAACCAAGGTTCTTATTTTTCATCTTTCTCTTTCATTTGGATATCACTTAGTGTTTCCACCTTTAGTCTTTTTAGGACCTGGAGTTGGCCTTGGGTGAACTGTGTATGGAGATATTTGATCAGGGTGCCACCCAACCCTCTCTTCTTGATTCTTCCCTTTCATTTACACCAAATCACTGCATTACTAACTCCCTCCCTCAGGCTACATTACAAAGACCCATTAAAATGCATGTATTTTATGTAGAAGGGAAAGTTGAGCTTATCATTTAACAGGACTAATCTGATGACAGAGGCTGAAATCTGATCACATGGACTACAGCCTGTCTAACTCAGTGAAACTAAGCCATGCCCTGTGGGGCCACCCAAGACGGAAGGGTCATGGTGGAGACGTCTGACAGAATGAGGTCCACTGGAGAAGGGGATGGCAAACCACTTCAGTTTTCTTGCCTTGAGAACCCCATGAACAGTATGAAAAGGCAAAATGATAGGATACTGAAAGGGGAATTCCCCGGGTCAGTAGGTGCCCAATATGCTACTGGAGATCAGTGGAGAAATAACTCCAGAAAGAATGAAGGGATGGAGCCAAAGCAAAAACAATACCCAGTTGTGGATGTGACTGGTGATAGAAGTAAGGTCTGATGCTGTAAAGAGTAATATTGCATAGGAACCTGGAATGTCAGGTCCATGAATCAAGGCAAATTGGAAGTGGTCAAACAGGAGATGGCAAGAGTGAACATTGCCATTCTAGGAATCAGCGAATTAAAATGGACTGGAATGGGTGAATTTAACTCAGATGACCATTATATCTACTACTGTGGGCAGGAATCCCTCAGAAGAAAGGCAGTGGCCATCGTGGTCAACAAGAGAGTCCAAAATGCAGTACTTGGATGCAATCTCAAAAATGACAGAATGATCTCTGTTCGTTTCCAAGGCAAACCATTCAGTATCACAGTAATCCAAGCCTATGCCCCAACCAGTAGAACCTGAATGGTTCAACGCTGAAGAACCTGAATGGTTCTATGAAGACCTACAAGACCTTTTAGAACTACCACCCAAAAAAGATGTCCTTTTCATTATAGGGGACTGGAATGCAAAAGTAGGAAGTCAAGAAACACCTGGAGTAACAGGCAAATTTGGCCTTGGAGTACAGAATGAAGCAGGGCAAAGGCTAATAGAGTTCTGCCAAGAGAACGCACTGGTCATGGCAAACACCCTCTTCCAACAACACAAGAGAAGACTCTACACATGGACATCATCAGATGGTCAACACCGAAATCAGATTGATTTTATTCTTTGCAACCAAAGATGGAGAAACTGTATACAGTCAACAAAAACAAGACCGGGAGCTGACTGTGGCTCAGATCATGAACTCCTTATTGCCAAATTCAGACTTAAATTGAAGAAAGTAGGGAAAATCACTAGACCATTCAGGTATGACCTAAATCAAATCCCTAATGATTATACAGTGGAAGTGAGAAATAGATTTAAGGGACTAGATCTGATAGACAGAGTGCCTGATGAGCTATGGACGGAGGTTCGTGACATTGTACAGGAGACAGGGATCAAGACCATCCCCATGGAAAAGAAATGCAAAAAGCAAAATGGCTGTCTGGCGAGGCCTTACAAATAGCTGTGAAAAGAAGAGAAGTGAAAAGCAAAGGAGAAAAGGAAAGATATAAGCATCTGAATGCAGAATTCCAAAGAATAGCAAGGAAAGAGAAGAAAGCCTTCCTCAGCGATCAGTGCACAGAGATAGAGGAAAACAACAGAATGGGAAAGACTAGAGATCTCTTCAAGAAAATTAGAGATACCAAGGGAACATTTCATGCAAAGATGGGCTCGATAAAGGACAGAAATGGTATGGACCTAACAGAAGCAGAAGATATTAAAAAGAGGTGGCAAGAATACACAGAAGAACTGTACAAAAAAGAGCTCATGACCCAGATAATCACAATGGTGTGATCATTCACCTAGAGCCAGACATCCTGGAATGTGAAGTCAAGTGGGCCTTAGAAAGCATCACTAAGAACAAAGCTAGTGGAGGTGATGGAGCTAGATGATGCTGTGAAAGTGCTGCACTCAATATGTCAGCAAACTTGGAAAACTCAGCAGTGGCCACAGGACTGGAAAAGGTCA
The DNA here is from genome assembly GCF_023091745.1 of Budorcas taxicolor. NCBI lineage: Eukaryota > Metazoa > Chordata > Mammalia > Artiodactyla > Bovidae > Budorcas > Budorcas taxicolor. The sequence continues at coordinate 42,113,597 of NC_068928.1, read as the reverse complement.
GTTTTCATTCCAATCCCAAAGAAAGGCAATGCCATAGAATGCTCAAACTACTGCACAATTGCACTCATTTCACACACTAGTAAAGTAATGCTCAAAATTCTCCAAGCCAGGCTTCAGCAATATGTGAACCATGAACTTCCAGATGTTCAAGCTGGTTTTAGAAAAGGCAGAGGAACCAGAGATCAAATTGCCAACATCCGCTGGATCTTGGAAAAAGCAAGAGAGTTCCAGAAAAGCATCTATTTCTGCTTTATTGACTATGCCAAAGCCTTTGACTGTGTGGATCACCATAAACTGTGGAAAATTCTGAGAGATGGGAATACCAGACCACCTGACCTGCCTCTTGAAACAGGTATATGCAGGCCAGGAAGCAACAGTTAGAACTGGACATGGAACGAAACAGACTGGTTCCAAATAGGAAAAGGAGTACGTCAAGGCTGTATACTGTCACCCTGCTTATTTGACTAATATGCAGAGTACATCATGAGAAACGCTGGGCTGGAAGAAGCACAAGCTGGAATCAAGATTGCCAGGAGAAATATCAATAACCTCAGATATGCAGATGACACCACCCTTATGGCAGAAAGTGAAGAGGAACTAAAAAGCCTCTTGATGAAAGTGAAAGAGGAGAGTGAAAAAGTTGGCTTAAAGCTCAACATTCAGAAAACTAAGATCATGGCATCTGGTCCCATCACTTCATGGGAAATAGATGGGGAAACAGTGGAAACAGTGTCAGACTTTATTTTGGGGGGCTCCAAAATCACTGCAGATGGTGATTGCAGCCATGAAATTAAAAGATGCTTACTCCTTGGAAGGAAAGTTATGGCCAACCTAGATAGCATATTCAAAAGCAGAGACATTACTTTGCCAACAAAGGTCCATCTAGTCAAGGCTATGGTTTTTCCTGTGGTCATGTCTGGATGTGAGAGTTGGACTGTGAAGAAAGCTGAGTGCCAAAGAATTGATGCTTTTGAACTGTGGTGTTGGAGAAGACTCTTGAGAGTCCCTTGAACTGCAAGGAGATCCAACCAGTCCATTCTGAAGGAGATCAGTCTTGGGTGTTCATTGGAAGGACTGATGCTGAACTGAAGCTGAAACTCCAGTACTTTGGCCACCTCATGTGAAGAGCTGACTCACTGGAAAAGACCCTGATGCTGGGCGGGATTCGGGGCAGGAGGAGAAGGGGAGGACAGAGGATGAGATGGCTGGATGGCATCACTGACTCAATGGACGTGAGTTTGAGTGAACTCTGGGAGTTGGTGATGGACAGGGAGGCCTGGCGCGCTGTGATTCATGGAGTGGTGAAGAGCTGGACACGACTGAGCGACTGAACTGAACTGAATCTGATGACAGTGGATGAAATGGTTAGAGAGCATCACCAACTGAAAGGATGGGAGTTGTAGCAAACTCAGAGATAGTGAAGGACAGGACGCCTGGTGTGTTGCAGTCCATGGGGTCCCAAAGAGTCGAACACGACTTAGCAACGAAACAACAGTCTGATAATTTAATCTCCTCTTTCCAGGGCATTGAGGAAATGTATTTAGCACATGAAATGCTGATGAAAGGGATGCCATGAGGGGAAGGAAAAATACAGCTGTGAGGTACACCCAACACAGACAGGGAGGCTATACAAAATTTTTTTTTTAAAGGCGAGAGTGGCCCCCCAAATATAAGGTGGTTAATTTTTTCTTGTTGTTTGTTTTGTCTTTTAATTAATTAATTTTTGGCTGTGCTGGATCTTCGTTGCTATGTGAGGACTTTTCTCTAGTTGCAGGGAGCAGGAGCTGTTTGCTAGCTGGGCTGCGTGGGCTACTCATTGCGGTCGCTTTTTTAGTTGCGGAGCACAGGCTCTAGGGCTCGGGGGCTCCAGTAGTTGCGGCACACAGGCTTAGTTGCTCTGAGGCATGTGGAATCTTCCCCAACCAGGGATAAAACCTGTGTTCCCTGCATTGGCAAGCAGACTCTCAACCCCTGGACCACCAGGGAAGTCCCCACTATTTTCTTATTACTTACAGAACAGTCCCTCAAAAGAGGGCTACTTCTCCATTTTACTAAAGGCGAAGCCTGTTCAGTAGTCAAATAATGTTCTCCTCCTCCCATATAGCTGATAAATGACCTTCAGGGTTTTGCACCCAGGCCCATCCAAGGTCAAGTCTCTTGGTCCTTGGCTTCACACCACACAGCTTCAGGGGAGCGTGTCTGGTTGGGGGAGGGGTCATGTGACAAAGTGGGAAGGCCATGTGACATTCAGATTTGGTCTCTGTTGTGGTTTTTATCTGGAGCTCAGACCTGTTCTCAGGCCACTTTAACCATGAACTTCACATTGAGTAACTGACAAAGCACGTCTAGTTGTGTTACTTTCAGTTTAGAGAGAATATATTTGTTCTGCTCTTATTGTTTAATCTGAAATAGTCGCGATCACATGTGCCTATCCCAAATGCAGTATGGGGAATACATCACATTAAAAAAAATTACTTCCATAGCACTGTTAGATTTGAAATAATAAGAGGCCCTGGGAATTGGTAGTTTTCAGAATCTTTTTCTCAAAGGTAGCTGTTTGAGCACTAGATGATCATTAGTGCTTTGGGTTTTGCTTTTAACATCCTAATTGCCCTTCATGGATCAGGGCACTAGGTTTTCCTTCCTTTTCGCTGTTCACATTCCTGGTCGTCTCCACCTCTTACATTTAACTGTAAACCTGATACGTTTTATTCTCCATGTTTCTGGATTTAAATTAGATAACGACACCAAAGTAGTGCTAGTGATAAGACCTTACACATGTCAGGATTTGGAATGGAGAAAAAATCATGTGCTCAGCACAAGAGTCTTGAACTTTTCCAAGAATTAAAATGGGATAATGGACTTCCCTGGAGACTGCCTGCCAATGCAGGGGACACAGGTTTGATCCCTGGTCCAGGAAGATCCTACATGCTGAGCAGCAACTAAGCTTAGTTGCTGAGTGGCAATTGAGGCTGTGCATTGCAACTACTGAAGCCCACTTTCTAGAGTCCAAGAACCGCAACGAGAGGAGCCACCGCAATGAGCAACCCATACACCACAGCTGGAGAGTAGCCCCCACTTGCTTGAACTAGAGAAAGCCCTGTCGCAGCAAGGAAGGCCCAGCACAGCCCAAATAAATAAAGCTGGATAAGAAGAATGAGGGATAGTAGAATTTGGGGGGTTGCATGTACTTCAGAGTGTCATTAAAACTGTTCTTTCCCTCACTTCTCCAAGCTCTGCTGCTGCTGCTAAGTCGCTTCAGTCGTGTCCGACTCTGTGCGACCCCACAGATGGCAGCCCACCAGGCTCCCTGTCCCTGGGATTCTTTAGGCAAGAACACTGGAGTGGGTTGCCATTTCCTTCTCCAATGCATGAAAGTGAAAAGTGAAAGTGAGGTCATTCAGTCGTGTCCGTCTCCAAGCTTTACTCCCCAGTAATTTAGTAGTACTTCTTTCTTATAATCAGTTTTGCCCACATTAGTAGGGAACTATAATTCAAATTCTCTTATATCTCAATGTCCTTTTTTTTTTTTTTTGCAAGGAAGTGTTGGTTTCTAACTTTAAAACAAATATTTTATTGTTATCTATAATTGAATATATTTGATTATTACAGTGAGGTTAGTTCAGATTGGGCACTCAAGTGTTTAATATTTTGTCTTTTTAGGAAACCAAAACTGGGTGTCTGTATACATATCTTATTGTGAAGGCAAATGTCTAGTCTTTTTAAAAAAAAATTAGTCTATTATTTTTGGTTGTGCTGGGTCGTGGCTGCTCAGAGGCTTTCTCTAGTTACAGCAAGTAGGGGCTACTCTTCCTTGCGATGCTTGGGCTTCTCGTTGCAGAGCATGGGATCGAGGGCTCACAGACTTCAGTGCTGCAGCACACAGGCTCAGCAGTTTCAGCTCCCAGGCTGTAGACTGCAGGCTTGGTAATTATGACACACAGGCTTAGTTGCTCTGCAGCATGTGGGATCTTCCCGGGTCGGGGATCGAACCCATGTTCTCTGCATTGGCAGGCAGATTCTTATCCACTGTGCCACTGGGGAAGTCCCCAACATCTAGTCTTAAACTTTATAAAGGGACTGTTTGGATTTGTAAGCGACGAAATCACATATTTACTATCCAAGTGTACTTATTTTGAATTATTTTATTTTTTTGGTCACACCATGCAGCACATGGAATCTGAGTTCCCTAGTCAGAGGTCAAACCCATGCCGCCTGTGTTGGAAGTAGTATAGAGTCTTAACTACTGGTCCGCCAGGAAGTCCCAACATGATTACTTTATAGTCTTGTAAAAATGTCTTCTCAAAAGGACTGGTTTCTATAGACCTTAGTACCATTTGCTGCTGCTGCTGCTAAGTCCCTTCAGTCGTGTCCGACTCTTCGCAACCCATGGACTGCAGCCCACCAGGCTCCTGCGTCCATTGGACTTTCCAGGCAAGAGTACTGGAGTGGGGTGCCATTGCCTTCTCCGTAGTACCATTTATATGCTACTTTTTACTTGGGTTGCCTGAGTCACTGGGCCTTTCCTGACAGCAAAGAGGAGCTTAGTGTAGACAACAGATAAAATACAAGTATGAATAAATATGCTGTTTTAAAGGTAGATGTTTCTAATACAGAGTATGGCTAACATCCAAAGAAAAATCTTGTGACGCACTGCAAGGTGGAACAGAAACTATCTTTAGATCTCTGTATGTTCTGGGTGTTTGTAGACACCTGGTTTTCCTCTCTCTCCTCACTTTCACCCCGATTCATTCACCCCTTGTCGTAAATCCACTGGTGCATGGATGCAAAGAACAGGTGTTAATTTTAAACATATATTTTATGAAATGATCTAATGAAGCCTTTTTTAAGTGGTCTTGACTTGTGGTTCTCAGTACATCCCTTGGTTTCTTTAGATCGAAGTACGTAAATGAAAACTGTGACTTAGTGGATGAATCTTTTCAGCGATCTTTACAGTAATAAGTTCCCCATTAGAAGTGGTTGTTTGCCTTTTGACTTGTTGGTAAATTATCCCCAAGAGGCTGAGAAATTCCTGTTCTGAAAAGTCCAGAAAGCCTTTGGTGACTTGCTGTTTCATTTTTATTGTTCTTTTCTCTTCGGTTGTAGAAAACAGGATCAAACTTACCTTTCCTTCATCTGCTAACGTTTGATATATGTGGACCTTGAACAGAGTTAAGTCCTGGAGAGGGACTTTTCTGGTGGTCCCATGGCTAAGACTCCGACCTCTCAGTGCAGGGGGGCCTGGGTTTGATTCCTGGCCACGGAACTAAGACTCCACATGCCCCTGCAACTAAAGATCCCTTGTGCCACAACTGAGACCCAGCACAGCCAAATAAATGTTTTTTTTAAAAAAAAAACACACCTAAAGAGAATTAGAGAATGTATTGCCCTAAGCCAGCCACTGTATAGAATGAATTGTCTTCTCTCCTCTGCCAGGAGTGGTACTGGGCACTCACATTGTTGTGCAAATTTCTCTGATTTGGGGTTCAGTGAAAGTGGTTTTTAAGTCACGTTTAGAATTAGAATCATTCCACAGATAAATACTTTAGCTAGAATTTAGTGAAGTCCTTCAGATTAACTTGCAATTCGAAAAAGCAGAATTGAAATTGTGGAATAAAGTGGACTTGAAAAAAAACTTTTTGCAGTTAAGACAGTTACCACAAAGCTAATTGGCAGTGGTTTCCTAGACAATTTGGCTAATGCTCTTTCTCTTTATATAACATCTATTTGGTTGCATCAAGTCTTAGTCGTGCCACGGGCTGCATCAGGTCGTAGTTACGGCACGTGGGAGTCTTGTTGAGGTGTCTGGGCTTCTCTCTAGTTGCAACTCATGGGCTCAGTCGCCCCAGGGCTCAAACCCAAGTCCCCAGCATTAGAAGGCAGATTCTTAACCACTGGACCACCAGGAAAGTCCTGGCTAGTGATCCGTTGGGGATCCACAGTTCTTATGAAGAACACTTGGCCTGTGCCTCCTATTAGTTAAATATGGTTAGTAGCTAAGCAGCTGCTAAGGAAATCACTGTTTGACCCTTTGCTGAAAATACTACCTGTTCTTTGGCTTTCCTTTAGAAGGATTTTTTTTTTTAAATAGAAGAGAGCTAATACACTATTACCTACACTGATTAGTCTGAGACATAGAACATAACATTAGTCATTTTTGGTCTTTTAATTTTATGGAAAATAAAATAGTTAGCTCATGTCTGGTTTAAAAAATAGCCCAGTTATTGTACTAACTAGCACTAAAATCACTGCAGATGGTGACTGCAGCCATGAAATTAAAAGATGCTTACTCCTTAGACAGAAAGTTATGACCAACCTAGACAGCATATTAAAAGCAGAGACATTACTTTGCCAACAAAGGTCTGTCTAGTCAAGGCTATGGTTTTTCTGCTAGTCCTGTATGGATGTGAGAGTTGGACTATAAAGAGAGCTGAGCATCGAAGAATTGATGCTTTTGAACTGTGGTGTTGGAGAAGACTCTTGAGAGTCCCTTGGACTACAAGGAGATCCAATCAGTCCATCCTAAAGGAAATCAGTCCTGAATATTCATTGGAAGGACTGATGTTCAAGCTGAAACTCCAATACTTTGGCCACCTGATACGATGAGCTGACTCATTTGAAAAGACCCTGATGCTGGGAAGGATTGAAGGTGGGAGGGGAAGGGGACAACAGAGGATGAGATAGTTGGATGGCATCAGTGACTCAATAGACGTAAGTTGGAGTAAACTCCAGGAGTTGTGATGGACAGGGAGGCCTGGCGTGCTGCAGTCCATGGGGTTGCAAGAGTTGGACAGGACTGAGTTATTGAACTGAACTGAACTGAGCACTAACTAAAACCCAAACAACAACAGCAACAAAAACCTTCTGAGTAATGAATTAGAGATGAGTCGGCAAACTTTCAACAATTTGTAATTTTTTAATGATGTAAGAGTTTGAAAATGCAACTATTGAGGCATGAAAGTGAAAAAGTGAAACTGTTAGTCAATTCTGACTCTTTGCGACCCATGGACTGTAACCCGCCAGGCTCCTTCCTCTGTCCATGGAATTCTCCAGGCAAGAATATCGGAGTGGGTAGCCATTCCCTTCCTCAGGGGATCTTCCTGACTCAGGAGTCAAAGCCCAGTCTCCTGCGTTGCAGGCAGATTCTTCACTGTCAGAGCCACCAGGGAAGCCCATGACTCCATGGTTAATCCAGCAGTGAGCAGGGATAGGGGATGCTGCTTCATAGTTTTAATTTGGACCTTCAAGGATCAGACTAATGGCTCTGTGTTTGTATCCACGATCAGCAGTTAGTCTATTTTTTAATTGACTTATAACACAGGAGTTTATTATGAAAAGGTGTCTTTAAGTACTTTATTAGAACCACAGCTTTTGGATTACATAGTCTGTAGTAGTGTCCAGCAAAAATAGAATACAAGTCACGTATGTAGTGTTAAAGTTTCTAGTAGCCACAGTAAAAGAAGTAAGAAGAAATAAATAAAATTCATCTTAATGGGGTATTTCATTTAGGGACTTCGCTGGTGGTCCCATGGTTAGGACTCAGCGCTTTCACTGCAGGGAGCTTGGGTTTGATCTGGGAACTAAGATCCTGCAAGCCATGCAGAGCAACCAAAAGGAAAAAAAAAAAAAAAGGATAGTAGGATAGTAAAACTTAATCCAGTATATCTAGAATATTAACATTTCTATATTAATGAGATATTTTACTTTTGTTTTTGTACTGAGTCTTCAAATCTCAGTGTGTATTTTACAGCCTGTCTGGTTTGAAATGAGCCACATTTTCAAATGCTCAGTAACCACATTCGGCTACCGACTGCTGTATTGAATTATGTAGAGCTACAGTTTTGACATTCACATGAGACAGAAATCTATATAAATTGGCCTAGTACACAGATTTCTATGCAAATCATGTCCTGAGAAACACAAGGCGGATCCTGATGCTTTTAGCCTAGGAGGCAGGCAGATTTTAACTTGGTCCCAATGTGAATATTGTAAGAGTGTTCTAATGGTCTTTGATTTCTTTTTTCTTTTTTAAATTTTATTGGAATATAGTTGACTTACAACTTTGTGTTAGTTTCAGCTCAGTGATTCAGTTATATATATATATATTCATTCTTTTTCAGATCCTTTTCCCATATAGGTTATTACAGAATATTGAATAGAGTTCCCTGTGCTACACAGTAGGTCCTTGTTGGTTATCTATTTTATATATAGTAGTGTGTGTGTGTGAATCATAAACTCCTAATTTATCCCTCTCATCCACATTTGCTCTTTGGTAACCATATGTTTGTTTTTGAAATCTGTGAGTCTTTCTGTTTTGTAAATAAGCTCATTTGTATCATTGTTTTAAAGGTAAATTCCACATGAGTGATATTGTATGATATTTGTCTTTTCTGTCTGACTTACTTCACTTGGCATGGTAATCTCTAGGTCCCTCCATGTTGCTGCAAATGACATTATTTCATCCTTTTTACGGCTGAGTTGTGTTCCATTGTGTGTGTGCGTGCGTGTATCACACACAAATGCCATGTTTTCTTGATCCATTCCTCTGTCGATGGACACTTAGGTTGCTCCCGTGAGTGCAGCAGTGAGCGTTGGGGTGTGTGTATCTTTCTGAAGTAAAGATTTTGTCCGGGTCTACGGCCAGGAGTGAGATTACTGGATCATATGATGGTTCTATGTTTAGTTTTTTAGGGAACCTGCATACTGTTGTTCATAGTGGTTGGAGGCCTTTGATTTCCTATTGAGAGTAAAATTCAGCACGGTCACAATGCTTCAGCAGTAGCATGTGCTTCCTCACTGTTTAGCACACACGTGTGACTGCCCAGGTAGCCTTGCACTGGTACTGTGGCAGGTTAGTCTTGGGGGTGAGCAATGCTTGGGCGGGGGGTGGCGGGCGGGGGAGACTGCAAAGGAATGGTAGCTGAAAATGTTCGAGACATGCCTCAGACACTGGTTTTTATAAAAACCCCAAGCAGTGAGAAAACTTAACTTAGTCTAACGTTGTTGGAAGATTTAGCTTATTTATTAAAAAGAATTAGCCTGATTGGGGCAAGTGCCTCATTCTGACATTCTCATTTCTTTGCTTTACTGAAGTTTTCACCAGTGGAACTTAAGCCTTTGGTACTTAAGTGAGGAAATACCTTAGATCTGTGGTGTAAGTATAAAGCACACATTGGATTTAGAAAACTTTGTATGAAAAGAAGAATGTAATGTATCTCATGAGTAATTTTTGTATGATCACACGTTAAGGTGCTAACATTTTGGTTGACTTAGGTTAAGGAAAATGTATTTTTAAAGTTAATTTTACCTGTTTCTTTTTACTTTTTAAAATATGGCCCCTAGAATATTTAAGATCACCTGTGTGGCTTGCATTACATTTCACTGGATAATGCTGCCTTAGATAGTTATTTGTTGAATGTAAAGACTGCTGGGTGGGGCCAGCCTCTGCTGTCCTGAGTATATGCTTGAAAGCTTGATACATTGACAGTATCTTTGTAGTAGCAAGGGGGTCTGCTGCATCTGTCCCCCCAAGAGAGGGGAGGAGAACAGCAGCACAGCTCCCTGGAATTCTGTAATTTGGGTTTGTTCAGCTTGAGTTGCTCCTTGGCATGTGGAATCTTCCCAGACCAGAGATCGAACCCGTGTCTACTGCATGGGCAGGCGAGTGGACCCCTAGCCACTTGCCCACTAGTGAAGTCCCGCCCAGTTCTTTTTATGAAAGGACCAGTAATTAGGTGCTTCTTCATGCCCTCTCTGAGAAATCAAACACTCTATATATGTGTTTGTATATATTTTATCTCTCAGTAAATGTTCTCACTGTCCCAGAGAACCATGTCAATATACTCTGATCTATACATACCTTAGTCTTTGGCTACTGCTTGTAGTTATCCTTTACAGCTTCTTAAGGTGGTTGTTGTTATGTTAGTCGCTCAATCGTGTCCAACTCTTTACAACCCCATGGACTGTAGCCCACCAGGCTCCTCTGTCCTTGGAATTCTCCAGGCAAGAATACTGGAGTAGCCATTCCCTTCTCCAGGGAATCTTCCCAACCCAGGGGTCAAACCCAGATCTCCTGCATTGCAGGCTGATTCTTTACCGTCTGAGCCACCAGGGAAGCCCAGTTCTTAAGATTACTTGGTCTCTATTGCTATTTCAATGACCCAAGATATTCAGAAAGAGGATTTAAGGTGGTTAGCTGGCTTGCATTCTCCTTCCTGAACATTTCTCTGGGGTATTCATGAACCTGGGGACAACTCGAATGCCTTTTCTTTAGCTTCTCTTCTTTCTCACCCCAGACTGAGAAATTTTAAAAACATAATTACTCTTTTTTGAATGGGAGAACCCCAGGCAGATCCTTGCTGTAGGTTTAAATCTGTAGTCCTTTTTAACTTTTTATTTTATATTGGAGTATAACCGATTAACAGTGTGGTAGTTTCTAAATCCGTAGCCTTGGAATTAGCTCTTTGTCCTCCCTGAACACCCACATCCCACATTTTGGTCTTAGTTCAGGTTTACGGTATTCATATCTCCCAGTCCACCTAAAAGGAGTGCCAACTGGAAAGAAAGGAACTCATATCTTTTGAGCATCTATTGTGTGCTGAGCACTGAGCTGAATGCTCTAGAAATATTATTTCAGTAGCCCAGAGAGCTGGGAATTATAATGTCTGTGTAATAAGAAGAAATGAAATCTGGAAGTGAAGCAGTTTCTCAATTTCACATACCTCTAGGAGATAATGGATTCTAGAACTTGGCATCATGCCCACATTGTCATCTTGGTTTAGAAGAAAGAAGCTGTGATGTGGCCCCAGGGGTAGAGATTTGAATCCATATGTATTGTTCTAAAGTGGGTGGAGCAAGTGAGAGCCTTTCCACAGCACCTTTTATCCCTAAGCACAGACCTGATCCCTATGTTGGATAGATCATTTCCTCTTACTGGGGCTGGTAGTGACCATATGAACCTTTGGTTTGCAGTTGTGACCCCTGATTCCAGCAGAATGGCCCAATGGAATCAGCTCCAGCAGCTGGACACACGGTACTTGGAGCAGCTCCATCAGCTGTACAGTGACAGCTTCCCCATGGAGCTGCGGCAGTTTCTGGCCCCTTGGATCGAGAGTCAAGATTGGTAAGTCCTTCTCAAGAAACTCCCCAAATTGCTAGGCTTTAGTTTGAGTCAAGAGACATGATCTGCTCTAACTTAACTCTTTGCTAACTATTTCATCTTAAAGCTTATAGTTGCAGGTGATGGGGCAAAAGAGATTGGAAAGTAAAGAGGTCATTTTAGTCCTGAAAAGCATTTTTACGTTAGAAAGGCATCTGGAAAGCTGTCTTTTGGCACGCTGAAACATCCTGCTTGATGGTTCAGTTCAGTTGCTCAGTCATGTCCAACTCTTTGTGACCCCATGGACTATACCACCCTAGGCCTCCCTGTCTATCGCCAACTCCCGGAGTTTACTCAAACTCATGTCTACTGAGTCGGTGATGCCATCCAACCATCTCATCCTCTGTTGTCCCCTTCTCCTCCTGCCTTCAATCTTTCCCAGCATCAGGGTCTTTTCAAATGAGTCAGTTCTTCGCAAGATTTGAAATTGAAAGTAAAAACTGTTACTGGTTCAGTCGTGTCTGACTTTGTGACCACATGGGCTGTAGCCTGCCAGGCTCCTCTGTCCATGGAATTCTCCAGGCAAGAATACTGGAGTGGGTTGCCATTCCCTTCTCCAGGGGACCTTCCCGACCCAGGGGTTGAACTCAAGCCTCCCGCATTCCAGGCAGATTCTCTACCATCTGAGCCACCAGGGAAGCCCATTTTAATTTCATTTGCTTGATGAGATTCTCTGCATGTTCTGATGCTTCAGGGACATGCTACAGATAATTTTTTTTTAATCTGAATGAGAATATTGTCATGGATAAAAAAAGGTTTGGGTTTGTACTTCTGATTCCTCTTTCATTAAAGAAAAGAGATACAGAGTTAGAGAAACAGACTCAGTCATAGAGGAGATAGGGGTTCCCTGGTGGCTTAGATGGTAAAGAAATCGCCTGCAATGCAGGAGACCCGGCTTCGTATCCCTGGGTCAGGAAGATCACCTGGAGAGGGAAATGGCAACCCACTTTAGTATTCTCGCCTGGAGAATTCCATGGACAGAGGAGCCTGGCAGGCTACACTCCGTGGGGTCGCAAGAGTTGGACACGACTGAAAGGCTAACCCTTGGTCATAGAGGAGATAATGGTACAGAATCCCAGCAACTCTTTCCTTCACTTTAATGTATTCAGATCCACCTTTTAATTTTGGTTTAATTCAGGCCCATGACCTAGTTTTTCCAGAATTTGATGAGGGGCCAGGGAGGTAATTCAGAGATGTTGGAAATAGGCCATCCTAACCTGGGATTGGTTATTTGCTACTGAAAATCTGACCATAGAGTTGACTGAGAATTTAAAGGAAAACAGCATATCTGATCATTCAAAATTTGATAACTATAGAACTATGACAGTCGCTTAATAGTATCCAAAATAATTGCTGGTAATTTTAAAATCAGTGACTTTTATGATTGCTGAGTAAGATGTATCTAAAATGGTGAGTGGGTTAAAGCTTCAGGTTTGCCTTGTTTTTCCCTCCTTGATGGTGATTTCGGGTGCATGCCTGTGCGTGTGTGAGCGTGTGTATGTGTGTAGGTTTCAGAATCATTCTTTGTCTTTATCTTCCTTTTTCTAGGGCATATGCGGCCAGCAAAGAATCACATGCAACTTTGGTGTTTCATAATCTCTTGGGAGAAATTGACCAACAGTATAGCCGCTTCCTGCAAGAGTCCAATGTTCTCTATCAGCACAATTTGCGAAGAATCAAGCAATTCCTTCAGGTGTGAGGAGAAACTGAACCTGCAGAGAAGGGTTTTAGCTTTCTTTCCTGAAAATGTTTATTTCTCACTTGGTTAATTAATAACCTATCTTGTACTTTAAATCCAAGGAGAAGTTACCAGCCCTTTGAGTATTATTGCTTGAAGTTTACTTGGTTGGTTCATTGAAATAATAATGTGATTTTTATGTTAATTATATTATGTTAGTATGCTAATAACATGATTGTAACAAGTTCAGATGACTAGGAAGATGGCTCTTACTTTTCAGTGTCAAAGGCTTAGACACCGTAGTTGGATACTCCTTGACAAAGTCACCCCCCTGTAAGACCAGGATAACTCACTGTCCAAAGACAGACAACCAAGCCTACTCTCACTGCAGTACTGCTCATCGTGATTGCCTTTCTTCTCCATCACTTCTTCTCCTGCTGTCTGTAGCCAGGCTCTGATGCTCTGTGGTTCCATGCAGTAAATGTAACACTTTCCCTAGTTTGAGGAAGTTAGCTTTAAGTTAGCAAAGTTCGGTCCACATCTCCTGAGCTGCTGCTGATTTTCATTCTCTTTGTCTCCCCACTTACAGAGCAGATACCTTGAGAAGCCAATGGAGATTGCCCGAATTGTGGCCCGTTGCCTGTGGGAAGAGTCCCGCCTCCTCCAAACTGCAGCCACTGCAGCCCAGGTGAGGCCTGGGAAGAAGCAAGCGCTGTTAATATGTGCTTCCTTCACGTGTACGAAGATGTCCTTGCCTTTTGACCTCCATAATCGTGGGTGTTTGGGGGTTTTGTACAGTAAAAATAACTTTCTCAGCATATAAAATGCATTCTCCTTTTTAAGGAAGACTTTATTTAATAAAACATTACAGAAAATTACAAGGAAGAAAGTTTTAAGAAGAACTGAAAGGTCACTGGCTCCTCTGTCCATTTTGTCTTCCCAGGAAACCAACATTAATAGTCTGGAATATAGCCTTTCATAACTGTCTCCAGGCTCCTATATAGGAAACACATGCACACACATTATATTTAAATTGGTGTACTTTTCCACATCTTGCATTCTTTTAATTACATCATGTAAATCCTTCTAAGTCAAGCAGTTTAAAGCTAACTCATTTTATTTGCTGCATAATATTCTGTAGTACATATTTGCTGCATATTCTGTAGTACATAATTTATTATTGTCCCTTCAATAGACTTCATTTCATTCTGTTTTTTTTTCTCCTCCATGAAAAAGACTAGTGCAGTACCTCCCTATATATCTTAATATATTTATGCTGTGTTTTCTCTATTATAGATTTCTAGGCGTGGGATTGTTAGATCAAGGGGTGTGTGTGTGTGTGTGTGTGTGTGTGTGTGTGTAAAATATATAAAATTTTATAGATAGTTCTGGGTTGCTTTCCCCAAACGCTGTAACTGTTCACACTTGCCCCAGGAAGAATGACAATGGACTCTTCTTGGGAGCCAGCCACCTTGGGGGTGGTTTGGGATTGAGTCATTCAGGTTCATATGTATTTCTCTTTATTGTTAAGTTTGAGAATAACCTCCCTAGAGCTAAAGATACAGTTAACTTAGGGAATAGAGATTATATGACCCTACAGGCCCATTGAGGGACCACATATTGATATATGATAGTCATATCCATCTCTCTAGATCATCTAATCTCTTATATATCTATGTGTGTCCTACTGTGTGCTAGTTATTATGACCCCCTGCTCTAGAGGAGGTTGTGGTGTGAAACAGAAAATCAAACAACTTTATAATGCAGTAGATTTTCCAGGCAAGAATACTAGAGTAGGTTGCTATGCCCCCCTCCAGGGGATCATCCTGATCCAGGGGTTGAATTCTCTCCTATGCCTCCTTCATTGGAGGCGGATTCTTTACCACTAGTACCACCTGGGAGGCTAGTAAAAAATATACAAATTATTAAAATATATTTAAAAAGATGAAAAAAGTTGATTTAACCATAAAAAATATATTGAAAAAGACTTTAAAAAATTACACTCTGTATCCCAGCAAAAAACCCAATAGGCCAGATAGTTTAGAAGCTTTAACAAACCTTTGTGGTACAAATTGTTCCATTATCATTAAACTCCTCCAAAGTGTAGGGGAAAAAGAGATGAGATTGAAATAATGCTAATATCAAGACCTAAACTACAGTGTAAATAAAAATTATTTTATGAGGTTGAAATAATGCTAATATCAAGACCTAAAAGACAGAGTAAATTTAAAATGGTTAGGATGTTTTAGGGAGTCTGTTAATGTCATTCATTGAATTAGTAAATTAAAGAAGAAAAATTGTATTTTTGTTAGATGACAAAATTTAGTGTCCATTCTAGATTTTAAAAAGTAAAGAAATTAACAACAAAAAAAGAAAATTTGTCAGAAATATGATACACAATGGTGAGACACTAAAGTAATATTGTTAAAATAGTTACAAGATTGAGGGTGCCTCTTGCCACTGATATTTTTCTGAAAGATCAAGCCAATGTAATAAGACAGAAAAAGGGAGTGTAAATGTTGGAAAGTAACAGACAAACTTTAAATGGAACAAAACAACACAACTATTAGAACTAAGAAGAGTTCAGAAAGGTGATTGTGTTCAAGGTAAATATTTTAAGAATCAGTAGGTCTCATAAATAGTAACAATAACATTTCATTACATGAAGATATAATGGAAGATCAGCTTCATAACAGGAAAAATAAATTACATGGTATGCATATGTTATTTTTTATTTTATTTTATTTTAATTTTCCCCCATCCCCTGCATATGTTATTGATACGTGTGAAAAAATGTCTGGAAGGATATTTGTTATTATAACCCCATGGTCTATAGCCCCCCCAGGTTCCTCTGTCCATGGGATTTCCTAGGCAAGAAAACTGGAGTGTGTTGGCCATTTCTTTCTCTAGAGCAGCATCCTGACCCAGGGATCAAACCCGCCTCTCCTGCATTGACAGACAGATTCTTTACCACTGAGCCACCTGGGAAGCCCCAGAAGGATATGTGCCAAAGCATTGATATTGTTGGTTACAGGAGACTTTCTTATTTTCCCTGAGGGTTTTTTTTGTTTATTTGGCTGATTGGTTTTTTTGGCCATGCTGCCTGTGGGATTTTATTTCCCCAACCAGGGATTGAACCCACACCCTCTGCAGAGAAAGCACAAAGTCCTAACCACTGGACTACCAGGAAATTCCCCTGAGGTGTTTTCTTTAATAACCTCTAATTGGGGAATATTTTTTTCTTTTTCCCTTCTTTAAAAAAAATTATGGTAGCATACACACAACATGAAATTTACCTTCTTAACCATTTTTAAATATATAGTTTCATTAGTGTTAAGTTCATCACATTGTCGTACTTGTCCAGAAATTTGTTTATCTTGCAAAATTAAAATTCTATACCTATTAAACAATAACTTCTCATTCCCCCTGGTATCACCATTCTACTTTCTGTCTCTGTGAATTTGACTGTTCTTTGTTGCTGTTGTTCAGTTGCTAAGTCATGTCCAACCCTTTACGACCCCATGGACTGCAGCATGCCAGGCTTCTGTATCCTTCTCTGTCAAACTCATGTCCATTGAGTTGGTGATACCATTCAGCCATCTCATCCTCTGCTGCCCTCTTCTCCTCCTGCCTTCGATCTTTCCCAGCATCAGGGTCTTTTCCAACAAGTCGGCTCTTCACATCAGGTAGCCAAAGTATTGGAGCGTCATCATCAGTCCTTCCAATTCAGGGTTGACTTCCTTTAGGATTGACTGGTTTGATCTCCTTGCTATCCAAGGGGCTCTCAAGAGTCTTCTCCAGCACCACAGTTCAAAAGCATCAATTATTTGGCACTCAACCTTCTTTATGGTCCAACTCTCACATCCCTGCATGACTGCTGGAATAACCGTAGCTTTGACTGTACAGACCTTTGTTGGCAAAGTGACGTCTCTGTGAATTTGTCTGTCTTAGGTACCTCATTTAAGTGGTAACATACCGTGTGTGCCCTTTTTTACTGGCTTATTTCTCTTAGCATAACATCCTTAAGGTTTATCCATGTTGTAGCATGTTTATCCAGAATTCCTTTCGTTTCAAAGGATGAATACTATTCACTGTGTGGTTATATCACATTGTGTTTATCCAGTGGACACTTGGGCAGCTTCTACCTTTTGGCTATTGTGAGTAATGCTACTGTGAACATGAGTGTGCAATTTTTTTTTTTCTTTTCAAAGACAAAAACGGGGACTTCCCTGGTGATCCAGTGACTAAGACTCCAGGCTCCCAATGCAGGGGGCCCGAGTTCAACCCCTGATCAGGGCACTAGATCCCACATACTGCAACTGAGCATTTGTGTACAACAACAAAAAGATCCAGCGTGCCGCAACTGAGACCACGCTGTGTGCCAAGTCGCTTCAGTCGTGTCCGACTCTTTGTGACCCCATGGATGTGGCCCACCAGGCTCCTCTGTCCATGAGATTCTCAGGCAAGAATACTGGAGTGGGTTGCTGTGCCTCCCCTCCAGGGAATCTTCCCGACCCAGGGATCAAACCTGCGTCTCTTACATTTCCTGCTTTGGCAGGCAGGTTCTTTACCACCAGTGCCACCTGGCAACTAAGACCAGGCACAGCCAAATGAATAATTAAAAAAAAAAAAAAGACAAAAATATAGCAGGAACAAAGAAGAAAGAACATCTAAGTCTAATTGAGAGAACTGGAGAAGGCATCGAGGAGAGAGGAGAGGTCATGTTTGAGCTAAGACTCGAGGCTTATCAGATGAGCATCAGGCAGATGGTAAAGAGAGGCAGAAAGATGATCATGTTCAGACGGAATCAGAAACATACGTATTCTTGGGAGAAGTGTAGAAAGTTCAGCATCTGACTGGGTAAAGGAAGATAAGGTGGTCAGAGAGCCATATCATGAAAATCTATTAGTCATGCCTCAGTTTGGCCTCAGAAGAGCAGTTTTGCCACAGGGGACTTGGGGCCAGACTGCCTGTATGTGAACCCCAGAGCTCCACCACTTGCTGTGTAACCTTAGGCAAACTGCTCTCTTCTCCTGCATTGGGGAAGATAATTGTACTGACTTCATAGAATTAAATTAATTCCTACATGTAAAATGCATAGAACAGGACCTGGCACATGAATGCAAGATAAATGTTAACTGTTTTCTGTTGCTGCTGCCATTATTACCATCAAGTCTGTGCGAAATGGGACCCACTGAAGAATTTTTTTTTTCGGCTGTACCACACAGCATGCAGGATCTTAGGTCCCTAACTCGGGAGCCAACCTGTGCCCTCTGCAGTGGAAGCATGGAGTTTTAACCCCTGTTCCACCAGGGAGGGCCCTCCACTGAAGAATTTTACGTAGAAAGCTGGTATACTCAGATGCAGGTGAGGGGGTAATACTCATCATTCAAGACTCTGAAGTAAGGGAGTTTAGAAGATGGCACTTGTCTGTGCATCACTAGGGTTTGCTGTTTGTGGAGAACTTTTATGTTTGCATTACTGTTCAATAGGATAAAAATAATCAACTTAAGCCAATTTGGATAGAGGCTCTAGCTTACCATGGGAGTTAGAAAAGCAGGAAGTGTCCGAAGGATGTTCCCAATTGTGTTGATCGGGGCTGGCAACCAATACCCGGGGCCCAAATCCAGCCTGCTGTGTTGTTTGTTTTTTTCTTTATTTATTTAAAATTTAAGGCTAATTATAATATTGTGTTGGTTTCTGCCATACATCAACATGGAACAGCCATGAATATACATATGTTCCCTCCCTCTTGAGCTTTCCTCCCACCTCCCATTCCATCCCAGCCCTCTAGGTTGTCACTGAGCCCTAGTTTGACTTCCCTGAGTCATACAGCAAATTCCCACTGGCTATCCATTTTACATATGATAGTGTATATGTGTCCCTGATACTCTCTCCATTCATCCCATCCTCTCCTTCCAATCCCCCTCCCACCCCATGCTGTGTATTTTTGCAAATGAAGTGTTTTTGGAACACAGCCACACGTTCACCTGTGCCCTGTTCATGCCGCAATGGCAGGGCTGCGTATTTACGACAGAGACTGCGTAACCGACAAAGCCAAAAAAAATTTACAGTGTGGCCCTTAGAGAAAAAGTTTGCAGCCCCATGCTACAGAGCTAGCTCAAGCCAGGTCTCACTGTTGTTTCGTCTGTTGACATCGTCTGGCATACTCCCACCTGTCTTTTGTGGGTAAAGCCCTGGGAGACTAGTGGGATGTGGTCCCTTGTCTCCCAAGGCTCATCTATCTAATTGGGTAATAGGTGCACAAACACTTCAAGTGAGAAGAACGTAGAGGAACTTCAGGAAGTTGAATAAGATTTCACAATGGAGCAAAAACATTTGTACTGAGTTTGAAAGTGAATGAGTTCAGGTGTGCCAGTCTGAGTGAGGTGGCACTAGTGGTAAAGAACCTGCCTGCCAATGCAGGAGACATAAGAGACTCGGGTTCGATCCCTGGGACAATCCCCCGGCGGAGGGCATGGCAATCCACTCCAGTATTTTTGCCTGGAGAATTCCATGGACAGAGGAGCCTGGTGGGCTACAGTCCAGAGGGTCACAAAGAGTTGGACACGACTGAAGCAACTTTGCATGCATGCACACAGTTAGGCTGAGTAGACAGGGTGCGGGGAGTCAGTGTGGAAACCTCCTGTGTGCAGAGAAGGATGGGGAGTTTGCGGTGACTGAAGCACAGGGAGCTGTCTGTGCTGGCCTGAGATGCTTATACCTGGAAGCAGTGGGGCACCGTTTCTGTGGGTGATAACTGATCACATCTGTTTTCCTTCTTTAAGTGCAGTACCAATTTAGAAATAGACCTGGGAGGACTTCCTTAGTGATCTAGTAGTTAAGACTCCTCGCTGCTAGTGCAGGGGGCACTGGTTCAATTTCTAGTCAGGGAGTGAAGATCCCACATGCCATGTGACGCAGCCAAAATATACAGAAAAAATTTTCCAGAAAAAGGAACAGACCAGGAAGTTGACTCCAGATGGAACAATCAGCTTTATTGTTGGTAAACAGGACTTGGAAAGCATGACTTGGATGGATGACTGTAGGGGCTTTATTTTTATTTATTTATTTGTGTGTTTAAAAATTTTTTTAAACTTCTTATTTTTATATTGGAGTATTGTTAACAAAGTACAGAAAAGTGATTCAGTTATATGTATGTATGTATGTATGTATATATATATGGGGCTTTTCAGGTGGCTCAGAAGGTAAAGAATCTGCCTGCAATGAGGGAGACCCGGGTTCAATCCCTGGGTTGGGAAGATTCCCCTAGAGAAGAGAATGGCTAACCACTCCAATATTCTTGCCTGGATAATTCCAGGGATAGAGGAACCTGGTGTGCTATAGTCCATGAGGTGGCAAAGAGTTGGACATGACTGAGCAATTAACACTTTGACTTTTCACTTCATACATGTATCCTTTTTCAAGTTCTTTTCCCATTTAAGCTATTACATCATATTCAACAGAGTTCCTTGCACTGTACAGTATGTCCCTGTTGGTTATCCATTGTAAATGTAGCTGCCAATCCCAAACTATTTATTTATATTTAAGTATAGTTGATTTACTGGAGAAGGCAACGGCAAGCCACTTGAGTACTCTTGCCTAGAAAATCTCATGAACGGAGGAGCCTGGTGGGCTGCAGTTCATGGGGTTGCTACTAGTCAGACACGACTGAGCAACTTCACTTTCACTTTTCACTTTCATGCATTGGAGAAGGAAATGGCAACCCACTCCAGTGTTCTTGCCTGGAGAATCCCAGGGACTGGGGAGCCTGGTGGGCTGCCGTTTATGGGGTCGCACAGAGTTGAACATGACTGAAGCGACTTAGCAGCAGCAGCAGCAGCATAGTTGATTTACAGTGTTTCAGATGTATAGCAGAGTAATTCAGTTTCGTCTTCAGATTCTTTTCCATTATAGGTTGTTATAAGATGTTGATTATAGTTCCCTGTGCTGTACAGGAGGTGCTTGTTGTGTAGATGCCTGTTGTCTGAGTCAGGTGTTGGGGTGAGAGACTGGGTTTGCAGGACAGCACTGCTGCAGCCATCCTTTTGGAGCTTTAGAGACCACACGCTGATACCCCCTGAACTCAGACACATAGGCCTCTAGAACTACTTCTAGAAACCAGGCCCTGGCTTCTGCCCTAGGTGTGCCCTGGGAAGGCAAGAGTGGGAGAGGGAGCCACCAGCTTAAGGGCTGGGCCTTCAAAGATCTCTGTGTGGGCAGTCTTTCTCCTGACCTCACTAATTGGATGAGTCACTCATCCTAAAAAGAGTTATGTAAGGGTGGAGGTCGCCTTCCTGGGACTTCTAAGGGAAGTTTATATTCTGTGGGCTTGGACAGGGTCCAGTGGAAAAGGAGAGAATAGTTCCCTCTAACGGTGGCGTGTTTCAATCTACTTTGGAGACTTGTGGTGGCAGTGTGAGAGAGCAGATTGGAAGTGAGAGAGACTAGAGGCAAAGGGATCGACTTTGGGGCTTGACTGGAGCCAGTGGCACCAGCGATCCATTGGAGAGATTACAGAATACAGAGCCAGGAAGATCTGGCAGCTCAGTGTGAGTCAAAGACCACTGAAAAGTTCTCGTTTGGAAAACTGGACTCTCTTTTCTGCCACACTGACTTGGTCACTCCACCTTTTATGTGGTCTTTAATGTCCTATTCCTTTGACAAAACTTATTTGTAAGTCGCATGTGCTGTTCAGCCTTTTCGAGGCACCAGCCAGCACCTTCCCTTCTCCCCCGAGATGCTATCTCTTGATTAGGAATTTTATTATTCTACCGAAATGTGTTAAAAACCTTCATGCTTTTTTTTCTTTTGTGGCTGTACCGCATGACATTCGAGATCTTAGTTTCCCAACCAGGGATCACACCCTTGCCTCTGCAGTGGAAGTGTGTATACTTAACCACTGGACTGCCAGGGAAGTCCCCCTCCCCCTGTACATTTAAACAGGCATCCAGCATCTGCTTTCATAAATTGTCCTGATTTTATATATATATATATACACACACACACACATATGTATATATCCTTACCTAGAATGAGTTTTTTGAAGGTAGGGACTGTGTCTTAGCTCAACATGTGGTCTCTGAGTGCAGTACATACAGTGAGTTTATAGTATGGCTTCCCTGGTGGCTTAATCAGTAAAGAATCCGCCTGCCAGTGCA
This sequence comes from Budorcas taxicolor, assembly GCF_023091745.1. Lineage (NCBI taxonomy): Eukaryota > Metazoa > Chordata > Mammalia > Artiodactyla > Bovidae > Budorcas > Budorcas taxicolor. The sequence goes on along the minus strand of NC_068928.1, from coordinate 42,091,600 downwards.
GGAGATGTGGGTTCGATCCCTGGGTCAGGAAGATACCCTGGAGAAGGAAATGGCAACCCATTCCAGTCTTGTTGCCTGGGAAATGCCATGGACAGAAGAACTTGGCAGGCTACAGTCCATGGAGTCACTAGAGTCAGACACAACTTAGCGACTAAACCACCACGAGGTTAAAAAGCCAAGGACACAAGGAAAAGTGCGAGAGCTTTCTCGGCCTGCGCTGACAGCCCCTGGAGAGCAGTGGGTGCCGTGGACCACTCCTCTCCTCACAGTGGCGGCAGCAGCAGCTCAGGCCAAGCAGGAAGGGTCATGGAGGAGATGGAGACCAGACAGGGATATTCTTCTCCTGCTATTTCCGGCTTTCATGTGCACATGCTCCCTGTCTTGGCAGCAAGGGGGCCAGGCCAATCACCCCACAGCCGCCGTGGTGACCGAGAAGCAGCAGATGCTGGAGCAGCACCTGCAGGACGTCCGCAAGCGTGTCCAGGTAAAGCAAGTCTTGGGCGGGAAGCCTTTTCTTGGGACAGTGGCCTGTGGGTCCCATGTGTAGCTTTTGTGAGGTTGTGGCTTTATTTTAATCCTACTCAGAAACTTTCTTTTCTCTCTCCCGAGGGCAGTCCTTGTTTTTACTTCTGTTTTGGTTGGTTTGTTTGAAACAGGATCTAGAACAGAAGATGAAAGTGGTAGAGAATCTCCAGGATGATTTCGATTTCAACTATAAAACTCTCAAGAGTCAAGGAGGCAAGTGCATTTTAGAGACATTAAAATCCCCCATATAAAGTGAGTTTGTGTTACTGGAGTCTCAGAGCTGGCTCGTCTTGACTCTGAGTTCAGACTCAGGGGAGGGGACGCTCAGGGGCTGCTGGCAGTTAAGGGAAGCCCAGTTATTGACGCTAGGCGTATTCGCTCAGCTCACGGAGGTTCTCCTTCCTTCTCAGACATGCAAGATCTGAATGGAAACAACCAGTCGGTGACCAGGCAGAAGATGCAGCAGCTGGAACAGATGCTTACTGCCCTGGACCAGATGCGGCGCGTAAGAGCGGTGGACCCCCGCCCCATGCCTGGCTCACTCACCTTCGGGAATTGGGCATCTCCGGGAAGAACTTGCCTGTTTCCTAATCAGTTCCTTCTCGGAATTGACCAAAGAGAGACGGTCTGTGGTTAGAGACGGTCTGGGGGAATGTTTTCTGACTTTGTTTTTTGGTTTCCAACCAGAGCATCGTGAGTGAGCTGGCGGGGCTTTTGTCAGCAATGGAGTATGTGCAGAAAACTCTCACGGATGAAGAATTGGCAGACTGGAAGAGGCGACAACAGATTGCTTGCATTGGAGGCCCTCCCAACATCTGCCTAGATCGGCTAGAAAACTGGTATGGCAGAGAAGAGAAGCTTCCCCTTTCTTTTCAGAGAGCTGTGCTAAATTATGGTCAGAGCTGCATGAAGAGTTGCTACTGTATTTCAGTAGAGAAGGGCATGGCAACCCACTCCAGTATTGTTGCCTGGAGAATCCCATAGAGAGAGCAGCCTGGCAGGCTACAGTCCATAGGATTGTACAGAGTCTGACACAACTGAAGTGACTAAGCATGTACATACTGTATTTCAGGGGTGGGGATTTCAACATACTCAAATTTAGTCTAAGGGTTAAAGCTTTTTACTTTATTTGGACAATTTTTTAAATGAAAATGTATTTATGTTTGCTATATTTTAAATATATTTTGCTAATTTAAAGTTTTGGGTTTTTTTTAAAATATATAGACTAAATTTTAAATTTTAGTTACTCTAAGACTCTCAAATGACATGTGCTCTTTATAAGGGAAAAATGTTCAAATACAGAAAGTTAATAAACAGCAGAAAAGACTTTAAAAATCAAATCATGCAGAGGTACTTAGAGTTAAACATTTGGTGACCGTCACTCCAGACATCTGTTATTATATATATACATACAAAGATCGAAATCTACATGTTTATTATATATATACACATATAAAGATAGAAATCTATACATTTCACATTTGTAAGGTCATTCTTTATATGCTCTTCTTTTACTTTGATTCACTCAGAAAATCTTGATTGAGCCCCCTTGATGTCCAAGGCCCCGATACTCAATATGTTGTACCAGCTTAAACTGGGAGAAACTTGACCTTGACCCAGGATACACAGAGCGTGAAATTGGAAATTTAGGATAGCTCTACATGAGATGCCCGTTTGTTCATCTAACTAACCCTGAGCTTTGCTCATTGATTGAAAGCAGTTTTAAATGCTTTCTAATCAGGGAACCAAATAACTTACAAGTTCTAGGAATGTATTGAGATGTTTCCATAACATCTTATGGGAAAACCAAGCAAACATTTTGGCCAACCCAGTAGGTGCCAGAAGGGAGTCTGTGAGCTCAGGAGTCCTGGTGCTGTCCTTCTCCACCCCTTGCCTTCCACTCTGTCTCTTTGGGGTCTTTACTAAACTAGTGGGGGACCATCGGAGAGAGCCACTGATATTCTCCCTCCTTGGGGGCAGACTTAATCAGCCTTTGTCTCCCTGTCTACTTTTTCTGTATGCATGTTATCAATATTTGGAAACATAATGTCACATCCAGTGATCCATGGAAGATGAGGGCTCCTGGGGATCGTGCAGTTCAACCCTGTCTCTCAGGCAAGGGGGCATCAAGGCCCACGAGGGTGAAGGGACCTGGTCAAGCTTGCATAGACAGTGAGGGACAGAGCTGTTCAAACCTATCTTTTTGGGCTGTCAGATATCCTGTGTTTCCCCAGTACTCACATTTGGTACAAAAACAAGTTAGGCTGACGAAAGTGAGCACCAGATCCCATATTTTGTGTTCGAATGTGTTAACATTGGTTACTTCACTCCTAGTGGTGTAAGTTTTGGCACGTCTTCCTCTGTGTCTGCCTCCTTCTTTGAAAAGTAAACTTTTAGGAAGTGAAATGAAGGTTGCTCAGTTGTGTCCAACTCTTTGTGACCCCATGGACTGTAGCCTGCCAGGCTCCTTGTCCATGGAATTCTCTAGGCAGGAATACTGGAGTGGGTAGCTGTTCCCTTCTGGCAGGCCAAAGTTAGGACTTGCTGCTTTCACTGCCAGGACCGGGGTTCAATCCCTGGTGGGGATCCTGCAAACTACGCTGCATGGTCAAAAAAAAAAAAAGGGCAAAATAATTTTCCCTTTTCTAACCTAGTGCCACTGAACTGTGTGTTTAGAAATGGTCAATGTTATGCTACTCATATAGTCCCATAATGAAAAAGATGCTCCTTTCTTATGTCGGATGACTGCATGAGAGAACCTGTGGTATTATTCCCTTCCCCTTCTCCAGCTCATTTATATACAACCACTTAGGTAACCGAGAACATCCTTATCTTATTGGCAGGATAACCTCATTAGCAGAATCTCAGCTTCAGACCCGCCAACAAATTAAGAAACTGGAGGAGCTGCAGCAGAAGGTTAGCTACAAAGGGGACCCCATTGTACAGCACCGGCCAATGCTGGAAGAGAGAATCGTGGAGCTGTTTAGAAACTTAATGAAAAGGTAACATAGAGCCGTTGCCTGTTTCCCCCATCACCTCCCCCACCAATGTTCTTCAACGAGAGCTTGTTCGACTTCCGAGGAACGGGACAGGGACCAGCCCACTGCATCTTGTGTGACCCACTGCCTTTCTCTGTCCCCTCCAGTGCCTTCGTGGTGGAGCGGCAGCCCTGCATGCCTATGCATCCTGACCGGCCATTAGTCATCAAGACCGGTGTCCAGTTCACAACTAAAGTCAGGTGGGCTGCGGCACCTCCTCTTCTGGCGGATGTTGTATCAAGGGACACCCTCAGGGCCAGAACAAAGGTGGTGGGCAGTTGTTCTTTACAGCCATCACAGGCAGTACTGTGATGGATAGGGAATTTTTTGGTGTAATATCAACTTGCTCTTTGATTGTCCTGTCAAACGCTAAAGAACAGGAATCTCTCTGAGGTTACCTGGATATATTCCTATGATTCGGTTGCACTGTATTCCTGATTCCAGGCCTAATGTCTTAGGTCATAGCATCTCCATCTACCATGCGAAAGGAGCAGAATAATGCCAGTTATCTTCTGTTCTTTGAGCCTGCTTTTTCCTGAGCATTTGAAGGGGAAGAGTAAAGCTTAGTGATAATAGACACTAAGAGGTCACAGGGCCGGTGGGTGGGGGACCTGCAGGTAGAGCATTACTTTCACATTCAAGTCAGAACAGGTAAGCTGGGGTTTGCCCTTCTGCAGTGAAGTTTCCCTCCTCAGAAAGGTAGTACGCTGTTGGGTTTCCGGTCTCATAGAAAGAATACCGATTTCAGAGCATGTATTCCTGTAATGTTTTTCATGATATGGCTTCCATTATCCTTTTGTGTGTCTCTCACAACTTTGTCCAAGTTCTTAGTTCTTAGGCTTTTTTTTTTTTCAGTCCCTTTTGGCCTGAAGGGGGTGATGCTTGACTTAAAATGAAAGGAAGCACTGACAGGAAGAAAAATTTGGAATTATGACTCATCTCTTTAGAATTGAAGAGTTATGAATTTTAGATTCAACTAGAAGTTGCTGGGGGAACCTAGTGGCTGTTTTTTAAAACTGGATTTTTTTTCCTTTGCTCTGAAACTTTTTTCCTCTTTTTTTTTCTTTTTTTGACATAGATTGCTGGTTAAATTCCCTGAGCTAAATTATCAACTTAAAATTAAAGTGTGCATTGACAAGTAAGTACTCTTCATCTTAGCTCCTTTTTTTTCTTCCTTTTCTTCAAATGAGGGACAGAGAAACGAGAACTTTGATAGATATCATGTGAACTTAGAGGCTTTATCTATATTCAGAGATCTTCGTTTTTTTTTCTTCAAGTTTTCAAAAGCCTTGCTGTGCATTGTCATTTACGTGCCTGAACAAAACCACGAAGCTGGCGGTAGCGATTTGAGTTGTGATTGCCACTGTGACCTCAAGTCCCTCTTCTTTGTTTTTTTACTTATAAATGTAACTTGTGCATATTATGTAAAATTGAGAATATATGGGAAAATTGATTTTAGTTGTTGTTCCACACTTTACCACATAATGGAATCCTCTTCCAAATTTGACAGTACCTTTTAAAAAATTAAAATGCACTTACCCTCTGAAGACATTAGGAAAGAGAAAATGTAGGTGATATAATTATTCATCTGGAAATTCCATGAGAATGAACTAGAAAATAGTTATGCAGCCAGGGACTTGAGGAAGGTGATAGGTTTCATAAATGAATAAGCAAAAATTAATGACTTTAACCATAAATTTGCATAAAAAAATCACCTTCTCACTAAAAAAAACTGACCATCAGAATAAATTCTACATGTATCTTAAAAGCATAGGCAAGGACTTCCCTGGTGGTCCAGGGGTTAAGAATCTGCCTTCCAGTGCAGGGGACACAGGTTTGATCCCTGGTCTGGGAAGATTCCACATGCTGAGGGGCAACTAAGCCTGTGAGCTACAACTCGAGAGTAGTCCCTGCTCACCGCAACTACAGAAAGCCTGAGCACAGCAACAAAGACCCAGCACAGGCAATAAATAAGTAAATAAGTTAATTAATTAAGATTTTTTATTTTTTTTTTTTTATTTTTTATTTTTTTTTTGTTTTTAAAACAAGCTCTGGCCAGTTTTATTAAAGAAAAATTGTACATGATTTACTTTTCACCAGTCTGTTCTGGCATGCTTCTAATAATATCAGAATCACCTGGATCAATGATAGCCAGTGTGCATACTCTGTAGTATTTTCCACATGCTGTGCCCAATTCAATATTATTGCCACTGTAGTGATGGACACCAGTTTTGGCCAACATGGCGTAATACTCTATTTCAGATTTCCTCAAGGCTGGGCAGTTGTTGGCGAGGATGACCAGTTTCGCTTTGCCTTGTCTGATCATTTTCAGAGTCTGTTTGTACCCCAGCACGTACTTTCCACTTTTCATAACCAGCTGGAGCCTAGAGTTGATCGACTCCAGTGACTTCTTCGTCTTCTTTGCGGCCACCATCTTCCTGCCTTAGATGCGGGACGCCCCCAACCAAGAGCAGCCGCCAAGATGGCCGGGGAGCGAGAAAGGCTAATTAAGATTTTTTAAATGAATAAGCAAATGTGTCATGTAATGGTGGTAGAATGGCAACCACTTTTGGAGAACAGTTTGGCAGTTTCCTGAAAAGTTAAACTTGCCCCTATCCTACAGCCCAACCACTCCACTCCTAGGTGTTCATCCAAGAGAACTGAAAGTGTATGTCCACACAAAGGGTGGTACAGGAGTCTTCACTGATAGATGGGTGTCCATGAGTTCGTGGTATATCCATGCAAGGGAAATACTACTCACCAACAAAAAGAAATAGAGTATCAAAATATGTAATACGCAGATAAATCTCAAAATAAATATACCCAGAGGGAGAAGCCAAACCAAGAAAAAAGAGTAATTAAATAAAATTCTAGAAATGTAAGTAAATCTGTCATGACCGGAAGCAGATCATTGGTTGTCTGGAGACAGGGATGGGTGGAGTGAGGGCCTGGGGAATGGGTTGCATAAGGGAGGTGGGAAACTTGGGGATGAGGGATTGCCGAATACATTCAGTCCCTTGATTGGGCTGGTGTCACAGGTGTGTGACATCTATCAGACCTCATCAGCTTGTGCATTTTACATGTACAGTTTATTATTCATCAATTATACATCAAAGCTGTAATACAAATAAAGAATATAAAATAAATAAATATAGGCTACACATGAGGGAAAACTCTGATAACGGGGGCTTGATTTAAGTTCTAAAATGTGATATATGGGAGGTTCCCTCGTGGTCTAGTGGTTAAGACTCCAAGCTTTTACTGCTGAGGCCCCAGGTTCAATCCCTGGTTGGACCACTAAAGTCCCACAAGCCAAGTGGCCCCAGAAAGACATAAAATGTAATGTATGGAAAGATATGTTATAAATGGTTTAAAAGTTGATCCATTTTAATCTATGAACTCCCATGGAATGCACTATCTAACAAGTAGTAGATATTATTAATTCTAAAAGCATATGTGGATATATAGCAATGGAGGAGGACGTCTAAAACAGTACTAAAATAATATTAAAAAGAAAACACAGAAATGGTGACTATGTAAAAAATGAAATACTCAAAAACATAGTTAAAAGACAAGGAACACGCTGGGAAGAATATTTCCGGCTATATTGATGAGATACTCTGAGTTGCAGGTAACAGTGGACCTTTACAGAAACCCCAGTGTGGCTTCAGTAATAAGGAAATTTGCAACCCAGTATAACTGGAAATGCAAAGTTAGAACAGGTTCCAGGTGGTGAGATCAGTGACTCAATTCCTGTCACCAAGGATCCAGAACTTTCCGTCTCTCTTCTCTGCCACCATAAGAAGCACGGGCATTCTAGGGTTCCCTCTGGGTTGCAGCATGGTTGCTTGTAGTAAAGGCCACGTGTCTCCTTGCTGATGTGCAGCTGAAGCTACAGAATGTAAATCTAGCCTGAGGGAGAATTCCTTCCCCGTCTGATTGAGACAGTGTGGGTCCTGGCCTCACTCCTGGACCAACACTGTGCACATGCTTGGTTCTGTGGGCTTAGTGAGCAGGATCCCCTGGAAGTGGGGATGGGAAAGATACTTGATGGAGTCAAGGTTCTGTTAGGAAGAGGGGAGTAGAGCTTGGGTGGGGAACCAGCTGTGTCTTCTATTTGAGCATGTACAGGGATGTTAGATTTCACATACACCATGTAATTGAGTCCTCGACAGAAATCCCCAGGAGAACAGCAGTTTTTCCATCTGAGTAAATGATAGGTGTTCAAAGTGGACTTTCAGAGAGACTCAGGGCCTGTTTTATTAATGCTGGTTTATGTTCTTAACAGAGACTCCGGGGATGTTGCAGCTCTCAGAGGGTAAGTTCAGCATACAGGCTTCCTTCTGTTCTGTATAATCTAACTTTGTCCCTGGCCATTCGGTCACATATGTGGTTGGTCTTTTCCTCCTGTGATTCAGGTCCCGGAAATTTAACATTCTGGGCACAAACACGAAAGTGATGAACATGGAAGAGTCTAACAATGGCAGCCTCTCAGCGGAGTTCAAGCATTTGGTACATGGGAGAAAAAGCCTGGGCTCCCTTTCTTCAGGGCCTCTGGCAGGGGGCGGGGCTTGGGGAGAGCCTTACCTGACGGAGGATGCTCTTTGCTTTTCTTATAGACCCTGAGAGAGCAGAGATGCGGTAATGGGGGCCGAGCCAATTGTGACGTAAGTTTTGTCAGAGATGGTAGCTGAGCGGGACAGAAAAAGAGCCTCCCTAGGAACTTCCTTGGTGGTTAAGACTCCACGCTTCCAATGCAGGGGGTGTGGGTTTGATCCCTGGTCAGGAAACTAAGATCTCACATGCCTTGCAGCCGAAAGATTGAAACTTTTTATAAAAAGAAAAGAAAAAGAGCCTCCTTACTGCCCAGAAGTGGAGACGCCTACCTGCTGTTTCAGCTGCAGTCACTGCCAGCCAACGCATGAGTAGTCACACATGCCTTGGAGGAGTTCTGGCTCAGTGCATTTCCTTGATTGTCCAGAGAGTTAGCTCATCTTTAAGGAGAGTAAAGTCCCTTGCCCACACCCATTTGGTAGAAAAGGAGCCTTCCGCCTTGGCTGGGACTTTCCAAATTCCCCTTCCAACTTCTGTGCACTGACACGGCTTGTCTCAGCTTTTGATGATCTCTTTTGGTCACTGAGGTGGGATGGGTTTCAACACATCCAAGTTAAACATTTTACCAAAAGAGAAACAGCAAACTCTCTTGTTCTTTACCCGCCTTGTTTCTTCTCTGTCTCCCATTGACTCAGATTCTTGGATTCTTAGTGTTAAGAATAAACTTAAGGGAATTCCTTGGTGATTCAGTGGTTAAGACTCAGGGCCTTCACTGCCATGGGCCTGGGTTCAATTCTTGGTTGGGAAATTAAGATTCCACGAACTATATGCCCCCCCCAAAAACAATAAACTTAAAAAAAGAGAAAGTAAATGTGACCAAGCACTGGTTTTAAATCTTTTTTTATATAATTGTGACACCCTATTCTTTTCGTCTCTTGAGCCATTCTTACCCTCTTCTCTAGAATGTAGCGGGCCTTTTAAAAAAACAAACTGAATCTATAAGACTTGACAGCAGTTAAAGAGTGAGGTTGTGGCATATTTATTGAGAAAAAAAATGCAAAGTAATTTGAGTAGTATACTAGTATAATTGTTTAAAAATTCACTGTTTTTTGGCCATTCATGTCTGCATTACAAAATTCCAGAGGAATGTCTACCATGTGTATTTCTTTTGTAATGAGAGAAAGGACATTTTAAAATATGAATTGGAATTTCTAATAATTCACTGACAATTCTCATTCAAAATAGTCACTATGTTGCTGGTGTATCGATTGTTACAATCACTTTGAAAAACAGTTGGGCATTATGAAAATGAACATACCCTGTATACCAGCAGTGCCACTCTCAGGATTTAACAGTAGAGAAATCTTTGCTGGTGCCAGGAGACTGGTGCCAGGAGACATGCATTTCATGTCCTAACAGCCTAACTGTAAGCCCTAAATGCAACCCATATGTCAACAGCACTAGAGTGGATCAGTGATCTGTGGTACAGGCAGGTGATGGAATACTATACAGCTATGAAAATGGATAAATTGCAGGTGTACACAATTACATAGGTGTGAAAAGCGAGTCACAAAAGATGACACAGGGTATACTTCCATATGTATGAGATTCACAACCCTCCCCCCCCCAAATTAAACAACACATACATTGTTTAGAGATATAAATGCAAGAAAACCATAAAGAAGGGCTAGGAAATGACAAACTCAAAAGACAAAATAGCAGGCACTTCTGAGGTAGGAGGCTCAGGGATGGATGGAGTTGGGAAGGGCACCGAGAGAACCTCCGTGGTGATGGTCTCTGCCTTAAACTGGGGGTGTTCACTCTTGTGTCATTATGCTGTTCCCATTTTATCCATGAGCAGTCGGATCTCCATAGTATCATCATAAAGCCGGTAAGAGATCAGGTTGTAGATGAGAGCACTGGCGAGTCGGAGAGTTGGTAAGACCACGTGCTCCAGTTGTATCCATGGCCACCTGGTGGATTGCGCCTCAGGATGGTGTAGTGAAGGCTGCCAGGACTCAATGCCATCCTCTCTGAGGAAAGGCATCCTTCTCATTCTTGTAGGCCTCCCTGATTGTGACCGAGGAGCTGCACCTGATCACCTTTGAGACTGAGGTGTATCACCAAGGCCTCAAGATCGACCTGGAGGTGAGTTCTGCACAGAACTGGGTAGAACTGCCTGCAGGATGGTTCAGGATGAGGCTTCTAGTCAGGGTTTTCACTCCAGAAGGTGGAATGATGACTCTTTACTCAGCACTGTGTTTACATTTGCTTCTTTTTCTCCAAGAATTCGTTAGTATCTTGCCTGAGTGCTTAGAAGATACGTGTCTACTCAGGTTCCAGCAAACTTGATGTAAAAACTTGTATTTAGGAATTGATTACAGCCAACTTTATACAATTTGGGCAAAACAGTCTTTCAAACAATCGTGGCATTTACCTGCTCTTTCCCCAACTTTCTTGATCTTTAAATTAAAGATACACCTGAAAAAGCAAGAACCCTAGTCTTTGATTCCTGGGACCTCTCTATTAAATGGGCAGATACAGCTTCAATACAGCAATGCGGGAGACTTGGGTTCGACTCCCCTGGGTTGGGAAGATCCCCTGGAGAAGGGAAAGGCTACCCACTCCAGTATCCTGGCCTGGAGAACTCCATGGACTGTATAGGCCATGGAGTCGCAGAGTTGGACACTACTGAGCAACTTGCACTCTTTTCACAGCTTCAATTTGTGAATTCCTTCCAAGTTTTATAAATGGGGAGTCTGTGGACTGTGAGTCCACTGTGAGAGTCAGCTTTGTAAATTCCTGGTGATACTCAGACAGCCCCTGAGTTCAGCCTACTCTCCACGCTGGGTGTCGAGCTGACCGGGCTCCACAGCTTCCTGAGGGCTGGCAGCAAGTGTACTCCACGACCTCTCCTTTTATTCCGAACCCTGCGAGATGCGGGTGAAGAGGTTTCTGGAGCCTCAAGGGCCCTCTGCCTCCCCAAATCATTGCCCGCTCCCTCTACAGACGCACTCATTGCCAGTGGTGGTGATCTCCAACATCTGTCAGATGCCCAACGCCTGGGCATCCATCCTATGGTACAACATGCTGACCAACAACCCCAAGGTGAGTCAGGGGCCCGGGGTCTCCGGAGGCTCCTCGGTGCTCCTTGCTCCTTGGTGCCGCCCAGCAGGCGCCACCCTCTCATCTAAAGGAGCGAATGTGTCATTTCCAATAGAACGTGAACTTTTTCACCAAACCCCCGATCGGAACGTGGGATCAAGTGGCCGAGGTGCTGAGCTGGCAGTTCTCCTCTACCACCAAGCGCGGGCTGAGCATCGAGCAGTTGACGACGCTGGCGGAGAAGCTCTTAGGTCAGCCCTTGACCTCTCCTCCCTTTGCTCTCCTTGCAAAAGGAATCTGGCCCGTGGGGCTGTTCATTGAGGAGAGTTGACTGAGCATGGCGCTGGGCAGAGTACGTGTGCTCCAGCAGGCCCTGGAGTCAGGATGCAGCGGAGGTTTGCGGCTGGCGATCATTTTTATGAGACGGGAGGCAGATTTCTTTTCTGTTGGTGGCTGTCTCCCTGGGTACTTTGTCCAGCCTTAGGAAGTTATTTTAAATGTATGTTAGAGCTAAAGGCTTGGCATCCCTGTCTGTTTCTTCCTTCAAGAAAATGTAGCTTGTTTTTATTTTTTTTTTCCTGGAAGAAAAAGTCTTAGAATGTTTTACGTGCCATCTATGCTTTGTCCTGTGCTGCTACTAAACATGGGCTCCCCAGGTGCCTCAGTGGTAAAGAATCCACCTGCCAATGCAGGAGACTTGGATTTGACCCTTGGGTCGGGAAGATCCCCTGGAGGAGGAAATGATAACCCACTCCAGTATTCTTGCCTGGGAAATCCCATGGAAAGGAACCTGGTAGGGCTACAGTCAGACACGACTGAGCGCCTGAACATGCATGACTAAACGTGACCCTGTAACTCAAGCTGTCAGCTTCTTAGTGTGTTCTGCTGATCCCCAGACTGCCACACAAAGCTAGAAAGGGCAGCAAGGACTTGATACATCACCCACCACCTCTGCTGAACAACAACTTAGGGGGCATCAAACGGTGGGATTGGGTATGTGGGGAGGGGTGCATATGTATGCACTCAACAGTGGCAACATTCAGATACATGAAGAGCAAGTTTCAGGGCATGTTGTGGGACAGTTGTGTGTGTGTTCTGTTTGAAGAAAGATCTGGATTTAAAACTGCAAATCCTATGACTTTTTTTTTTTTTTTTTTCATTTCAGGACCTGGTGTGAACTATTCAGGGTGTCAGATCACATGGGCTAAATTTTGCAAAGTAAGCCACCGTGTGAACTCCATCCGTGAGGCTGCCTCATAGGAGGAGGAGGGGGCAGGGACACTTAGCTGTGGGGATGTTGTGGAGGGCAGTGGGCCTGAAGGCCCCGGACTCTTGGTCTGGCGGCCAAGAGGACCTGCCTCAGGGTAGATGGGCTTGAGGATTTTGGTGGCACCTCACCCCCTTAAAGGAAGAGCCCAGGGAGGTGGGGAACTGAGCTTTCTCATTACTCTTTTCTCCAGGAAAACATGGCTGGCAAGGGCTTCTCCTTCTGGGTCTGGCTGGACAACATCATTGACCTGGTGAAAAAGTACATCCTGGCCCTTTGGAACGAAGGGTAGGTTGGAACTCTTGTGTCTGACAGAACACACAGGGGTGACAAGTCCCCTACTCTCCCAGCAGGCTGGCTGCATACCAGAGGTCCTTTAGCCCCAACCTTGCTGTTGCTCCTCTCTGTCTCCAGGTATATAATGGGCTTCATCAGCAAGGAGAGGGAACGGGCCATCTTGAGCACTAAGCCCCCAGGCACCTTCCTGTTGAGATTCAGTGAAAGCAGCAAAGAAGGAGGAGTCACCTTCACCTGGGTGGAGAAGGACATCAGCGGTAAGCTTAGCGATTCCCCACCCCAACTGGTGGCCAGCACGGCTGTGGCTGGCCTTGCCTGCTGCTAGTTTCAGGCACCTGCTGCCCCCTTGTGGGCGGGGATGGCCTCGCACTCCCCTGCCTCAGACTTGGAAGGTACCCGGTGATCATTTTTATGAGATGGGAAGACTTGGCTTCTCTAAATTCTTCCAGCTGGAGGATTGGTTTGCCAGTTTTATTTTGCTCCCCGCAAGGGGCTAATCAGTTCAGTTCAGTTGCTCAGTCGTGTCTGACTCTTTGCAACCCCATGAATTGCAGCACACCAGGCCTCCCTGTCCATCACCAACTCCCGGAGTTCACTCAAACTCATGTCCATCGAATCGGTGAGGCCATCCAGCCATCTCATCCTCTGTCATCCCCTCCTCCTCCTCCTCCTGCCCCCATTCCCTCCCAGCATCAGAGTCTTTTCCAATCAGTCACCTCTTCGCATGAGGTGGCCAAAGTACTGGCGTTTCAGCTTTAGCATCATTCCTTCCAAAGAACACCCAGGACTGATCTCCTTCAGAATGGACTGGTTGGATCTCCTTGCAGTCCAAGGGACTCTCAAGAGTCTTCTCCAACACCACAGTTCAAAAGCATCAATTCTTCGGCGCTCAGCTTTCTTCACAGTCCAACTCTCACATCCATACATGACCACTGGAAAAACCATAGCTTTGACTAGACGGACCTTTGTTGGCAAAGTAATATCTCTGCTTTTGAATATGCTGTCTAGGTTGGTCATAACTTTCCTTCCAAGGAGTAAGCGTCTTTTAATTTCATGGCTGCAATCACCATCTGCAGTGATTTTGAAGCCCCAAAAAATAAAGTCTGACACTGTTTCCACTGTTGCCCCATCTGTTTCCCATGAAGTGATGGGACCAGATGACATGATCTTAGTTTTCTGAATGTTGAGCTTTAAGCCAACTTTTTCACTCTCCTCTTTCACTTTCGTCAAGAGGCTTCCATCAGGGGGCTAATATTTGCCTAGAAATTGGTAATTTTTTTTGAAATTTGCAATTTAAATTGTATTCTTCATCTCCTTTCTTACCCACTCTGTTCATATATCTTATCAAAGTAATTATTCAAGTATGTTACTTGTGGCCCAGCTGAATAGCTTCTCCCAAAGCCAGCTGAACATTTCCACAGCGCCAGACGACTGGGCAGAATATTCAGGGTCTCGAACACTAGGTTGGTATAAGCCTTTCCCCCTCAAGGGAAAATCAATCAGGCAGTCTTCTCTAAGATCACCTGAGTCTTCTCTTCCCATATCCCATGACAGGCAAGACCCAGATCCAGTCAGTGGAACCTTACACCAAGCAGCAGCTGAACAACATGTCATTTGCTGAAATCATCATGGGCTATAAGATCATGGATGCCACCAATATCCTGGTGTCTCCGCTGGTCTATCTCTACCCTGACATTCCAAAGGAGGAGGCATTCGGAAAGTACTGTCGGCCGGAGAGCCAGGAGCATCCCGAAGCTGACCCAGGTAGTTGTTGATTTTCCACAACAGCCACTTGGTTCTGGGGAGAAATGGGAAAGAGTAGGATCCTTGGGGGACAGGTAGGTAAATGCCTGAAGAACCTGGTGATCTTTTTTTTTCTTTCTTTTTAGGGAATTTTCTTTTTGTAGTTTTTCTTTCTTTATTTTCATTTTTGGCTGTGCTGGGTCTTCACTGCTGTATGGGCTTGTCTGTAGTTGGGGCAAGCGGGGGCTACTCTCTGCGTGCAGTGCGTGGGCTTCTCGTTGCAGTGGCTTCTCTTGTTGCAGAGCATGGGCTCTAGGCACACAGGATTCAGTGGCTGCAGCAGGTGGGCTCGGTAGTTGCAGTTCCCAGGCTCTAGAGCCACACGCTCAATGGTTGTGGCATACAGGCTTAGTTACTCCGAGGCATATGGAGTTTTCCTGGACCAGGGATCAAACCTGTGTCTCCTGCGTTGGCAGGCAGATTCTTTACCATTGAGCCACCAGGAAAGCCTAGTCTGGTGATCTTTATTCCTCTTTCTGGGAAAGAACTTTATAGTGAGTGCCTTTAGGGGAAGCTGATGGGGTTAGAGAGAGGAGAGGAATCAGTCACCAGGCTCTGCCCCACTGGAGGCACCGGTCTAAAGGGGAAAACAGCTCACACATACCCAGACATACCGAAGACACTACGAAGAGAAACCGAGGGCGGAATTCTCTAGAAACAGGATGCCCAGCCAGCACAGCACTTCTTGCAAAGCATATGCTGGAAGGTTTGCGACTCAGACTTCAGTCTAGAGTGCTTCCTTTCCCCATCACTGAACAATGTAAGCAGCCCAAGTGGGATGAAGAAAGGCTTTCTGGAGGAAATGAGTGTTAGCCACGCGAGATTCTCAGGAGAGAGGAGACTGAAGGGGAAGACGGTAACTGGTGGGAGGGGCCTAGGCTTGGTGCTTTGAATGTGCAGCTACTGAAACTCAGATGTTTTTTTAGTGTACTCGAGCCCATGTGCTTATGTAAGTTACACATACATTTTTTTCATACTAAACCCTCGCTTTCTGGTGCCATCACCAGCATGGAGGCTGGAGCCTTCTAGCCTGTTCCCATGGGTGCTTGGGCTCAGACTCGTGGTTCTCTGGCCAGATCCTGAGAAGGAGACTGGAATTTGCCATGCTTTGTTTTTATTGAACTTTCCTTAATCATAGAGCCAGCAAGGGTTTAAAACGATTCTTTGAGTTAGCCTCCCTACCCTAACAGCTTTGGGAAAAAACCTGTGTTTTGAACAAATAGTTCCCCCACACAAACCTACCAGCTCCCTTCACAGTCTTTTCACAGTAATTCCCTGTGAGGGACTTCTGGGGGCGAGCAGATCGAGACTTGGAAGAGGGAGTTGGGGCTCACTGGCAACTGACTTTCCTTTCTCCTTTGTTCTGGGTTGAGTCTTGGTCACACTCTAAGCGAGCATAACTCTCATTTCCTGTCTGCTACTTATCTCTCTTTCCACGTTGTGCTTCGGTTGGGAGATCTGTTTATCAGCCCCCGTCACACTGCCCTGTTCCTTCTGCGGAAGGCAATTAGGTCCAAGTGCTGGGCCCTCGACTCATTTCGCCTTCAAGGTCCAAGTTCCTGGTGTGAGGCTGCACCCTCCCTCACCGCTCCTGTGTGAGCAGGAGGCCAGACCTTTTCCTGCCTGGGGACTCAGTGTTTCCTCAGGGGCAAGATGCCAGTCATGAGATAGAACTAATTACTCAAGAGCTTTGTGTGTCTCCTGGGGCAGCAGGAGCCTGGTGATGGCGTCAGGGGGTGTGGGGGAGGCCAGTGGGCGACCTGTGGGTTCCTCCAGAGTGGAGCAGCTGACCGTTTCCTCTCTGTTCCCATCCTGAAGGTTTTATTGTCTCAAGGAGATGGCTTATCTTCCCAGGACTCTTCCCTCCTCCTTTCTTAGAAGCTCACATTATTTCCTCATGGCTTGAGGGAAAGATTCCTCTGTAGAAATGACAGATCTCTTATCTTACAAATTGGATGAAGTACATTTACAACTTTGCACAGAGCTATAAGTCAACTTTTAATCTTCATTCTCCTTTGCTTCTACTGTGGCATCTCAGAGCTGTTTTTCTCAGCAACACTGATCACTTGGGAGAATTAAAACCCTTTTGTGTCTGGGAGTCAGCTGGAGTCAGCTCCCCTCAAGCCTGGGCCCAGATGGATTTATAAGATAGCAGAACCCTGCCTTAGTAGGGTTCTTTGGATTCTGTACTGAGTTAATCTATTTCTTGGCCCCAAATAAGCTCCGATGGCAGTGCCCTTTCTCAGATTGTCATCATTCTTTCTGATCCCTCAGTTTCTCTGCAAGCCCCAAGCTTTCCAGCCGTGTTTTTCCTGGCCCACCCCACCCTTCCTAAGCGATCTGTTCACCTGAATCCCCCAAATTCCATGCCAGTGTCTCTGGGGCCCCTTGACCTCTTGGTATAAGCATTTAGCAGTTAAAATTCTTAAATCTTCATGTTTCTAACTATAGAAGAAGAATCACAAATGACAAAGATGGGCCCCTCCATCCTCCTCCCTCTCATTTTATTATTATCTTGTAAATATAGTTGATTTAAAAAAATTTTTTAATTAACTTTTGGGGGCCACCCCACACTGTATTTGGGATTTTAGTTGCCCGATTAGGGATGGAACCCAAACTTGCTGCACTGGAAGCGTGTTTTGAAGATGTAACGAGGCCCTAGCCTCCTCGGTCCAAAGGCAGTTCTACTACACTGGAGACATTCTCCCCACGGAGAGGCTCTTCTCTGTGATGCAGCTATCTAATGGGGGTTACTAATACCCTCACTGAAAGATGTAACAGGCAGATCAGTGCTAATGGGAACAGATGGTGTCACCCTCAGCTTTGGAACTGCATTAGCCACTTCTGTGTTTTCATAAAGACCCCATGACTTTGGTGTTTGAGCAGGACGAGGTGCCCGACTGGGTGGGCTCAGTCCTGCCTGCGGGGAACTCATCCAGGAGATACAACCAGGCTAGGCTACAATCCTCAGTCCACATACAAGCAGTGAAACTCTTCACCCTCATCTAGGGGAAGAATGAACACCAGGCTGGCACTCATCTGAGCTCGAGTGAGTCTGCTGAAAAGCTTTAGGGAAAGAACTGAGCTTCCAGCTGCAAGCGCTGGAACATGAGTCTATAGTGAAGGGGAGGGCAGCCCAGTGGGAGATGGAGGTTCCTTCAGACTGTCTCTGCTCAGGGATTGAGTGAGTTTCACATCGGCCCTGGGGAGGCAGCCAGCTTCCCCCTGTCCGGGACCCAGAGTCACAGTCGCTAAGGCAGAGTTTTCTTCTCCCCAGGTGCTGCCCCATACCTGAAGACCAAGTTCATCTGTGTGACACCGTAAGTGGCTTCCCTCCCCGATTTTGCCTCCATCTCTAATGTCCTCAGTTACCCCTGGGGACGGACACTGGGTGAGAGGCCTCTCGTGAAGCAGGGTTGGAGCCCTCTGAGGATGTTCGGTACTCATTTAAACTCACAGTGACCTCGTGTGTTTAAAAAGCTTGAGCTTTTATTTTTTTTCTGTTGGAGACCAGAGTTTGATGGCTTGTGTGTGTGTGTTTTGTTCTTTTTTTTTCCTCCATTGTGTCTTGTCAACCCGACCCTTCCCCCTCCTGCTGCTCCCCCTTTCCTACAGAACGACCTGCAGCAATACCATTGACCTGCCGATGTCCCCCCGCACTTTAGATTCATTGATGCAGTTTGGAAATAATGGTGAAGCTGCTGAACCCTCAGCAGGAGGGCAGTTTGGTGAGTATCCGGTTGCTGGACTGTCCCCCTGAGCTGATGCTCCCGTGTACAGAAACAACCGAGGGGCACCCAGATGGGCAGAAGGAGTTCTCAAGCAGCACTTGCCTATAGAAATACACACCTCATGCCAGTGTAAATTTTCTAGGAGCCAGGTTAAAAAGCAGTGAAAAGGAACGGGTGAGGTTAATTTTACAAATGTATTTTCTTTAGCCCAACAAATTCAAAATAGTAGCATTTCTGTGTATCAGTAAAATAGGAATGTACGACATCCCTGGTGGTCCAGGGGTTAGGACTTTGAGCTTCCAGTGCAGGGACCCTGGGTTCGACCCTTGGTCAGGGAACTAAGATCCTGTAAGCCAGTTGGCTCCCATAATATTAAAAAAAAAATAAACTATGTATATTATGATTAAAACATTAAAAGTATGCAGATACAACTACTATATGACCCTGCAGTCCCCCTGCTGGACACATATCCTACTGCTGCTGCTGTTGCTAAGTGGCTTTAGTCGTGTCTGACTCTGTGGGACCCCATAGACGGCAGCCCACCAGGCTCCACCGTCCCTGGGATTCTCCAGGCAAGAACACTGGAGTGGGTTGCCATTGCCTTCCCGCATATACCCTGAGAAAACCATAATTTAAAAAGACACTTGTACCCCAGTGTTTGTAGCAGCACTATTTACAATAGCCAGGACATGGAAGCAACCCTAGATGTCCATAAGCATTTGGATAGATAAAGAAGTTGTGGTTTGTACACAAGTACATACATATATGTGTGTATGCACTGGACTCACCCATAAAAAAGAATGCATCTGAGTCAATTCTAGTGAGGTAGATAAATCTAGAGCCTGTTATACAGAGTGAAGAAAGTCAGAGAAAAACAAGTTTTGTATATTAACATGAATATAATTTCATATACATGGAATCTAGAAAAACAGTACTGATGAACCTATTTGCAGGGCAGACATACAGAACAGACTTTGGACACAGCGGGGGAAGGGGAGAGTGGGACGAACTGAGAGAGTGGCATTGCCATACATCCTTTACCACGTGTAAAGTAGATAGCAAGGGGGCAACTGCTGTATGGGCACAGGGAACTGAGTCTGGAGCTCTGCGACAGCCGAGAGGTGTGGGTGCCCTTTCAGAAGGCAAGACCCCATAGGAAGGAGAGAGAGAAGGTGGATTCTCTACCCCTTCTTGATGACTGAGGGGCAGGGGCAGGAGACTGGACGGCAGTGGTGGTCTGAGCTCCATGCCCCAGAAAGCTAGGGCTGTGTGCCCTGCCTGCTGTGGGGCCCAGGCGATTGAACCGGCTCTCCCCGTGTGTGTCCCCCTCTGCCAGAGTCCCTCACGTTCGACATGGAGCTGACCTCGGAGTGCGCTACCTCCCCCATGTGAGGAGCCGAGGACGGAGGCTGCAGAGAGATGACGGATGCGCCAACCCATGTCCCACCAGCCCTTACACAGCCCAAGCCCAGATCAACTCAGCTCCCAGCTTTGCGGTTCCAGATTTTTTTTTTTTTTCATCTCTCACTTTAGCTATCTGTCAGCAATCTGGGCACTTTTTAAAAATAGAGAAATGAATGAATGTGGGTGATATCCTTTTATCTACATGCAAATAAGAATACGCACTCCTTGACTGTGATCAGGGGATGTGGAAGGGGCGGTGAGAGGGAGAAAGAGGAAACATCTTTTTTTGTCCTCCTCCCCCGCCCCCGGCCCCCTTTCTCAGCAGCTTGTTGTCGTTGTGAGTCAAGTGCCTCCTGGTGCCAGCTGCATCCTTCTGCCTATTCTATAAGCTGATGCCACGGGCTGCCTGTCGCTGTATCCTCCTGGCACCACACTTTCAACCTTGCTAACGTCCAGATAGATGCTAGGACTTTCAAAGCCCCTAGGTTTCTTTTTAATCTTAAGTAATTTTTTTTTAAGGGCAAAAGACACTGACTGTTTTGGCATAGCTTCCTCTGTATTTAAGAAAGTTAATTTCCTCCTTGGTGCTTCAGATATTCAGCTTTCTTCAGGCCGATAATTTATATAATCCCTGACATGAATTTTAGATCCAACCCTTAAAAGATATCTTCTGAAGATGCCTTTGGTTTGAAATAGGAAGGTTGAAGGAGACCCTAAATATTTTAGACTTTTTTTTAAAATAAAGTTTTTATTTTCCTCTTTAGCATGTTGGCCTGTTTGTAGGTAAGGCTGGGCAGAGGGGCACTTACAACCTGATCTCTCTTTCTCCCTGGGCTTCTCCTGTTGCCAGGTGTGGGGGGTGTCTTAGAAGGGACGGGACAATTCTTCCTTTTCCCATTGACCTGAGCCCCTCTACTGGGTGGCTCCTTCCAGTGTCTAAAGATCCCTTATCCTGTTTGCTTTATGCACCTGGTCTTGGGACCTTTTCGGATAAGAGGGAGACACTTACAGGTTGAACGTGAGTCAGACTACAGACCCCCAGGCAAGGGTCTAGTTGAGCTCAGGGAATATGGTTCTTATCCCAGTTTCTTGGAGATTTCCTGCTGCACCTGTAATCACTTCTCCAGTCTGTCAAGCCAGGGGCAAAGGCTTAGTGATAAGCTTGGGGTCCGTCAGTTGTGTGAGGGAATGTACGCTCCCACCTCCCCCAGCACTGGTGACTGTCTCCTCCCCGTAGGGGCCCCGCAATTAGGCAGAGCAACTGCATGTACTGGGCATCTCAGAACACAGGTAGCATGTGGGATGGTCTCTGATACAGGGCCTCTCAGACCAAGAAGCACGGCTAGATTGGGTCAGCTACAGCCACCTTGTCTCAGTTGACCAGAGTTTCTAGGGATGCTATGCGTTACACCCAAATTCGCCAATTTTTGAAGGGGATAAGACCTTCTCTCCAAGACAAACAGGGGTTGACAGGTAATGCAGAGAGATTCTCCTCCAACTCTCTAGATGGAAATAAGCTTAACGTGAGGGACCTGGGGCAAGAACCCTGGCTTTGCTGGAGCAGAAATCATAAAATCCGTCTCTTAGGTCGTGTGAGTATCTGGTTTTAACCTTGATATTAGCAAAAGGCCTGAGAGGAGCTGAGACCCTCCCTTAAAGAACCCCATCCTCCAGGACCTGCCTGCATTCTCTCTGCCAGCCCCCTGTCCAGCCAAGGGATTCCCAAGGATGCCTAACCTACCCACAGGGTGGTTTGTGAGATGCTCTCCTGGCCACTGCATTCAAATTCCAATGTATACTTACTTAATAGTGTAAAAATTTCTATTATTATGTTGTGGGTTTTTTTTTTTTTTTTTTTTTGTATATTGCTGTATCTACTTTAACTTTCAGAAATAAAAGTTATATAGCAACCCTCCCATAGCATGGCAGTTCTGTGTCTGGCTGGGTGGGGAGGGGAGCCCCTCTTCCCCTGCTTCAGTTCTGAGGGGCCTCATAGGCTGAGCATGGGTCTTGCAAGATGGTGGCTACCCCATTCCTGAGCTGGTGGTCTTAACTTCTCATGCTGGAGCTGATGGGGCCCACCTCTGGAGCACGGAGCATCTCCCCCACACCCCATCTTACATTAGCTACAGCCTCTAGCCCAGGGGTACCTGGAGGAGCCAGGGGTCCTACTCCTGGTGCACAAAGGCTGCAGAGTGAGGCCTCCTGTCTCCCCCTTCCTACCTCCCTCTTCTCCGCGCCCTCCCTCTCTTCCGGGGCCTTCACAAGCCGCGGTGTCCTGTCTGGGGTCAGATAAGCCACCTCAGGGGGTTGGGGGGCAGACACTCCCACCCCCTAGGCCTCTTCTTCCACAGTTGGTTCCATTATCACTTTCTCTTCAGTTCGCTCCATGGGGACGATTGTCAACACTCAACGGGCCTCGGCTATGGGCCCCGGGCCGTGGGCGGTGATAACTCACAGACCGAGGCGCCCACTGGCCTGGCTCCCCCGCCCCCGGCGCCGAGCACCATGGAGACGAGCGGGTGCGGGAGATACGCGCCGCCTCCCCGGGTAGAGATGCGGCTGCAGATTAGATGCGATCCGGGCTCCTCGGCTGCCTCCCCTCCCGCCCACCCCCGCCAGCCCCGCGCCGGGCTCCTGCGCCTCTCCGGGTGGGCTGCGAGCCCCTCTTCCCTTGCTTTTAGTCCCGTAGAAACCTTGTCGTAGGCCCTTGCTCCCCCGCCGCCAGGCCCTGGCGACAGTCCCTGGACTCTCGGTGCCAATGGAACCAAATGGGGAGACCGTCCCAGCCTCAAATCAACCGCTTGAAAAAGCAGTGGCAGTGGAATGGTGCCACCTGCTGGTCTCTGGGAAGGGACCCGGGGAGGAGGGACTGCGGGGAGGCTCCTGCAGCGCTCCCCGCTCTCCATCGTCCATCCAGCGGGGTTGCCGGCCGGGTTGAGAATGGTGGGCCCCGGCCTTCAGCTGCCACCCTCCAGACTGCTTATAGCAGCGGCTGATAAGGGCAGCAGGCGGGGACCAGAGTTCTCCCCTGCTCCCGCTCCCAGTAATTGCTGTCCTGGCTTTCCCCAACACCTCAAGTTCTTTAGTCTTCTGAGAGACACTGCAAGTATTGGGGCGGGGAAGGGGGGTGGAGTGTGGCGCCCTTAAAAACCACAGAAAAGGGAGCAGGCCTGTAGCTTTAGGCTACAAGTTACAGCGCCAGCTATGCAGGAGGAAAGGAGCGAGAGGACTCCAGCTGTCCCCATGACCCAGGAGCCTTACCAGCAAATTTACGAAAAAAAATATTTTATTCAAAAACTGTTTACACAAATGTGTAGCCTATGTACAGAGTACAAAAGAATCCTGCTTCTTGTCTCCACCTTCCTTGAGAGATGTTTCAACTTGGGACCCCTTCCAGGACTCCGGCTGTCAGCTGCCCTGGGGCTGACTGTGGGCGGCAGCTTCAGAGGGAGGGGCCTTCTCAGACCACAGTCAGTTATGCAATTGTGAAGAAGCCCTATTCCAAGTTCCCCCTCCCAGCAGAGTGGACCGCCATCAGCTTTTACCCCTCTCTCCTCCAGACTCCACAAGCGCACAGCAAGTCGCTGGTGCTGCCTCTTGCTGCAGGTTTTTTCCAGGAGAGGGGATCAACCCTGCAAGCCCTGGACCTCTCTCCCCATCCCCCAACTTCTTCCATAGTGAGCAAGGTTGGAGACAGCGAGGCAAGGAAAGAAGGCAGGGGCCAGATGGAGGAAATGGGATTGGGGTCAGGGAAATGAAGAGCACGAGTGTGGGCAGCAGCATTATAGACATGAAGCCGGAGCCCCCTGGCTGGGGACCAAGAGGCCAGGGAACTGCAGGCCCGAGGCAAAAGACCCCTTTCTGCGGTGTTTAGGGACATAACCACAGCCTAGATAAGCTCTCAGTTCACAAAAACTCTGGAGTCCCTATTCATAAGATAAGGTATAAAATATCACTCATCATCTCCCTCCTGAGGGGAAGAATCAAAAGACCAACACTGTACCAGAGCAGATCCATGCACACAATTGAGAGGTGAAGGTGCTAACTCAGGAATAAAACTTGAGCTTAGAGAAATTACCTGTCTCCTTTCTCTTCGCGAATAATTCCATTCAAACAGCTGCTGAGCAGACTAAGGCTCTGGCAGGAATAGGGTCTGCCTGCCTGGCGTACCTGGGACCACAGAGGCGGCTTGGTCTCTCCCACACAGACAGGCCCAGTGAACTCTCGGAATGCCTTCATCCGCAGAAGAACAAGGCGGCCGCACACCTAGGACTGCGGAGGCGAAGTGGGCACACCTCGTACACAAACGCGCGCACGTCTACACGTGTACATGGGCTGCCTGCAAAGGCATCAGTATGCGCAGAGATACAAACACAAAATCACAATGAATAGGACCCTGAACACTGGGGATTGTTCCCACAGAGGAGTGCAGTGTTGGAACAAGCATTCAGGAGAGCGAGCCTCTGGCAGGAGTAAAGAGACCAGTGGGCGGGGGGAGAGAGGGGTCCAGACTGTCCATTGGGCGGCGGAGGAGTTCTTCCACGTGCCGGGCCACATCCATGGTCTCTTCCAGGTCGAATTCTCCATCCTGGTCAAGCACCGGGTCAGGGCTGGGAGGGGGAGAGGGGTATCAGAAGGAGCTGGCCTGCTGCAGAGCCTCAGGCTCCTGGGGGACAGGGCCCAGCCTGATCCCCATTCAGTCTCATGGGAACAGGACCTGCTCTGGCTAGATGCCCGCACCGCCAAGCTGAATCAGTCAGTCACTGGTTTGTTGGAAGACACCCCGGTTCTAGTCTCATTGCTCACAAGCTCATCGAGTGATCTCAGGGAATTCATTTCCCCTGTCCCTGCCCTCCTCTGTAAAACGAGGTGGTTGGGTGAAGGAGCTCTGCCCGTGAGGTCTCAGGCACCAGACACTGAGCACCTATGAAGACCTGGGCCTTTCAACCACATTATGCCAATCCCCACAGCCACTGGTAAGATGGGTATTTACTCCACTTTATAGAGGAAGAAACTGAGCCTCGACCATGTTAGGAAGCTTGTTCAGAGCCACCTGGAAGGCAGGTGGAATAAGGACTGGAATTCCAGTTTTTGTGACTCCCAAGCCTGTGGTCGTCCCATGGCAGCAGGCTACCCCCGGCTCAAAAGAGAATGAATCCCCTTCTCTGGAAACTTCAGAGAGGAGCCACATGTCTTGTTCCCACACGACTCCTAAGAACCACCAACCACCCAGAGATACTCTGTATCAAACCCTGACAGCACCCTCACCTGTGCTAAATGCGTTACCTGCAGTCTCTTGCTTGAGCCTGACCCCAGGCCCATATGGTAGGTATTCTTGCTTCCATTTTACAGATAAGGAAACTGAGCATCAGAGAGGCTTAATCATTTTCCCAAGGTCACATAGCTAGTCAGCACCAG
Organism: Budorcas taxicolor; assembly: GCF_023091745.1. NCBI lineage: Eukaryota > Metazoa > Chordata > Mammalia > Artiodactyla > Bovidae > Budorcas > Budorcas taxicolor. The sequence continues at coordinate 42,066,455 of NC_068928.1, read as the reverse complement.
AGCAAGGGCCCTGCTACATGTAGTTTCACAACGCTCTATGCTCCTGGTTGGCTGATCTCATCCACCCTGCACCTGGGCATAGGCCCAAGCCCACCTGGCCTGGGTGGTCTCAGACGGAGAGGAGCTCTGGTGTCCTTGCCCATTAGCCCTCTGGGCACCCAGCCTGAGGCCGGGTGCCCAATTCCTCCCCCCGGAGCTGCATGAGAACACAACCTACTTCTGTGGGTACATGTTATAGTGAGGCTGGGGGCACACGGCTGGGGAGGGAGCCTGGTCCATGTAGGTGGCGCTGCTTCCAGCAGAGTCTGCAGAGGCGCTCACAAACCTGTGGGAGGAAGCGGAGCCTCAGCGGGGAGGGGCTCGGGGGCACCTTCGTGTCTTTCTCAGGTGTGGAAGGACAACGGGCCCACTGAGCCTAGGGCACCGAGTGCAGGGGCGGGGCCCTGGGTACCCGCCCCTTGTGACCACGCCCAGTGCCCCTCCCCAGGGCTGGGCCAGGTGGGATGGGGGAGGGAACAGGAGGGGAGGCGGTGGGGGGTGAGGAGAGCCTGGTGGAGGCTCGGGGAGAAAAGAGGCCGCAGGAGACCAGAGCTGGACCCGGACACTTACTCAGGGACCACTTGCTTGATCTGCGGCTTCACGTATCCGTCCACTGCTTTAGCTGCCGGGGGTCGGGGTGGGCGGGGTGGGGGGGCGGGGCCGGGGGGGATGGTGATGAGAACCAAAGTCACTGGGAGCTCCCCGGGGAGTAGACACCCCCCTATGCAGTCGGCCCCCCCATCCCCACTCCCCACAATGCCATGGGGCTCATCAGGGATAAGATTTCCCACAGACTCCCGTTAAACACCTGCTGATAGTCACCAGGTGACCCCCCCAGACCCCTGATTTCAGTCTCATTCCATCTCCCGCTTCCTTTGCTGGCCCTTGGCTTCCTCTCTCCTCGTCCCCACCCCTGCCAAGGAAACAGAGTCCACACCGAGGAACAAACCCAACCAATGGAGTGGGGCCAGGTTGAAGAGAAAAAAACCTGTCCATTTTGCTCCCTACCCTCAACTGTGAGGGCAGATTTGAGGGTGGAGAGGGGTGAGGGCAGTTGATTAAGATGGGAGCCCTGCTTTATCTGTGGGTCTGCGTGATCCTGCTCCTCCCCCTACACTGCAGCCGCCTCCTCCTCCAAGGGCACAGAAGGGAGTCCACTCAGTGTTTTGCTTTGCAGGGAGGAAAGCTAGGTCGGGGTTTCTGCTTTCCAAACTCTCTTCGGTGGTGAGCCCTGAAATCCCCGCCACGTGCCTTGTGCCATCCCGGGGACCAACACTCACAGGGGAAATGGCCCCTGGGCTCTTTCTGGGGTGCACTCGCTGCTTAGCCCCGGGAGTGTGTTGGGAGGTGTGTTGGGTAGACGCACCAAGCACAGGAGTGTAGTACTTGGAGAAGACCTCATCCTTGGGCCGGTCGGGAAACACGTAGATGAGATAGTTCAGGTCCCCCAACCGGTCGGCCAGGGATCGGATGGAGAAATCCCGTGTGGTGAATGGCTTCAGATTCCACAGGTTACGGTCAGCTGTGAAAAGGCCAAGCTTATTTTCACAACCCACCGCCCTCAGGAGGAGGATTGGAGCTGTAGGGCTGGGGGCCAGGCTTGTAGAGACATCCAGGTAAAAGCCAGCACTGCAACCCCACCCCTGTTCTCGGCACAGGGCAAGGAAGTGACCACGGGCGAGCAGATACCAACAAGTCTGGGTCAGGACAAAGAAGGACTCGCTCAGCAATTCTGGAGGCTGTTGGGGGTAGTGATGTTAGGTTCTCCCAAGAGGAAAACAATAGAAAGGGACTGGGTTTTTGAGCAACACTCCACCCACCCTCAAAGCTCAGTTTCCATCTTTCCCAGCGGACCCCTTCTAAGGATACAGGCCTGATGGAGAATGGGAATGAGGAAATGAGAAACAAAGCCACTGGGGCAGGAGTGTGGGCAATGCAAGGAACTCACGAGAGTCAAACTTCCAGGCAATGGTGATGCCCCCAATTTCTGAGTCGCTAAAGCGCAACAAGAAGGTACCGTCGGGCTTGTTGATGAGCAGGTCATGGGCCTGTTGCTTGTTCACAAAACCTAGGATGGCCCTGGGTGCACGGAGCACACAGAGTCACTGCTGGGCCACCAGCCACTGTCCCGAGCCCCTGACCTCCCACTCCCCGTGCCTCACCCGTCATTCCAGTGGGGCTTGTGATGTTTCTTCAGCACCTCCATGACCCCGTCGAACCACTGCCAGAAGGTGTAGTTCCAGCCGGGCAAGTTCTCCTGAGAGTGCCCAGGAAAGCCCGGGTTAGGGCTTGTGTCCCGTCATCACAGGTGGTCCAGGGAACACTTGGTGCCCCCATGTTCCTCACCCAGCGCCTGTGTGCCAAGTCGCTTCAATTGTGTCCAGCTCTTTGTGACCCTATGGACTGTAGCCCACCAGCCTCCTGTCCGTGGGATTTTCCAGGCAAGAATAGTGGAGTGGGTTGCCATGCCCTCCTCCAGGGGATCTTCCTGACCCAGGGATCGAACCCACGTCTCTTTTGTCTCCCACGTTGGCAGGCGGGTTCTTTACCACTAGTGCTACCTGGGAAGCCCATCCTCTCAGACACAGGGATCTGGGACAATCCCATGGAGGGGGTCAAAGGTGCAAGAAATTGTCCAAGCTGGATGAGACCTCCAATGTCATTCCTGCCCAACCCCTTCATTCTACAAATGGGAACAGTGCGATGCAGCGAAGGGAAGGGGCCTGGCAAATGAGTTAACATGTTTAGGACCAGAGCCCGGGGACCCTGACTTCCAGCTCCGGGTTCTTTCCAAAGTCCTGCCTCGGGTCTCATGGCTGTCTGCACTCCTTGGGGTACCAGCCCCCATATCTCCTGGTTGTAGGAGAAGGGTCTGTGGGTGGAGGGGGGCCACGGACCAGGTGCCTGTCTGTGAGGTTAGGGAGGGGTGGAGGTAGTCCCAGGCAGGCAGCAGGCAACGCGTCCCTCACCCGGTTGAACTGGGACCAGGACACAGACATGCCGTTGTAGTCCTCGAGGTGGCTGCTGCTGCTGTTGAACAGCTTCTGCGCCAGAAACAACAGGTTCTCCTTGGTCAGGCCCCGGTTGCTCTGCACCTCGGCCTTGAATTTCATGTTGAGCGCCTCGCACAGCTGCGGCCACAGGACTTTGTCAGGCACCGCAAACGGCACCCTGCCCTGAGAGGGAGAGAAGAAAAGGGAAAAGATCGAGGGAGTAGGAGGTATTTACACACACACATACACACACAGATATCAAGAGGCAGAGGGGAGTGAGAAAGATCCAGGAAAGGAGACAAAAGCACAATGGAAGGAAAGGGGGGGCAGGGGCAGAGGGACGGGTATATAGGGGTAGAGACCCAGACCTGGGCCCTGGGAGCAGAGATCAGGGACCAGATTCCAAGCACCAAGCTCACAGACCTAGGAGACCTGAGTCCCGTGACCCGGAGCCCAGACAGAGCTGAGCTTGTGCTGAGGGCAGGGTGCTCGCACCAGCTGCCCCCTGACCACTGGTTTGGCCCAAGGGTGGGAGAAGACCACTCAGCAGGAGCCCTGGGGTTGGGCTGACTCTGGGAACCTCTGAGGGGCTGAGGGCTGAAGTGGGGGTCCTGCAGGGACTCACCGGCTCAGCAAAGGCATTGTCCCACAGCACGGTGGCGGTAGCATTGTGGTCCTGGCTGCCGTGAACGATGACAACCACGGGAAGGGACAGGGTCTACGGGAATCCAGGGAATGACGGATGAGGGCCTATGACCCTGGTCTTGCCCTCCACTTGGGGGAGGCACCTGACCTCCATTCCTCAAGCCCCTTCCAGCAAAACCAAAGCAGAAATAAACAAAAAACACAGCCCATTTCTTTTTGGCCATTGCCTCAATCCTGTGGGTGGGTGCCAGATTGCTGTGCTGTGCCCAGTCACTCTGATGTGTCCTACTCTTTGGGACCCCATGAACTCTAGCCCACCAGGCTCCTCTGTCCATGGTGATTCTCCAGGTAAGAATATTGGAGTAGGTTAACCCACAGGGGATCTTCCCAACCTAGGGATCGAACCCAGGTCTCCCACATTGCAGGTGGATTCTTTACCATCTGAGCCACCAGGGAAGCCCAGGTGCCAGATTACAATCTAGCAAATAAGCACCAGCAGAGTGAAATTAGGTTTTCTGAGAGCATCATGGGGTAACTGGACTGAGCGTATGCAAGGATTCCAGTCTCTGGCTTTCCCAAGTCAGCTGGGTGGCCTGCAGGGTACAGGGGAGCCAGGCCTCACCTTCACTTGGAACACAAGCTCATTGCTGCCAACACTGAATTGAGACTCAAACAGGACCGTGAACTTCTCTTCCGTCACAGACTCTGCGCCTCGCCGGTCGGCTCGCTTGATCCTCTTGAGGGACTGCAGGGCGGGAGATTAGAAGGGGACGAGGAGAACGCGGCAGGTTACAAAGACTCAGGACTCAGCTCCGGGCAGACCTCCCACCTCGGGCCAGGCCCTGTCCTCACCATGTTCCTGAAGTGGGCGCTGAGGGTGCCTGTGGCCTGGTGATACTCCATCACACAGCAGTTGTTCAGGATCTCCCCGCTGCACTCACTGCCAAGCAGAGGGGAGCCCATCTCCACTGGGCCCGGGCCCGGAGCACTGTCCTGTATGCACCCTGGGCCCCAGCTTCTCCTGAAGGCCCCACAGCAGCCCCTGACCCCTCCCCTAGGAACGTTCCTCTGGGCTGACTTTTCTCATCAACCTGAGAGCATCCGAGCAAAGCCCCAAGGGTGGGGCCAACGTTAAAATTCCTTGGGCGTCAAGATTGACATGGGGGCCTTTGGCAGCTTTTAGCCTACTTGACATAAAAATCATGACCTCACCCTAACAAGATCCCTGCCATCAACCCCTGCCCTGGCCTCAATGGGCTCCTCTCCCCTCATTCAGAACAAGCAAGCCCACAGTATCTTGTATGTTTGCTGAATACGCAAGCTCAGTGCCGCCTGGGGACTCCTGTACTTACCTTCCTGTTACTTTTTTTTTAAGTAATGCATTTTACACTTTGTTATTTTTTAATTTTTTAAAAAGTTCTGGCTGTACCCCGAGGCATATAGGACCTTAGTTCCCCAACCGGGGATCTAACCCATACCCCCTGCATTGGAAGGTGGAGTCTTAACCAGTGGACCACCAGGCAAGTCCCCCTGTTGCATTCTTGACTTTCTCATCCAGGTCTCCACTCAAATAGATCCTCAGAAAGGCCCTCCTTGGCCATCCATGTGCTGTTGCGACATCTATCCAGGCGCTTTGATATTGCTTGGCTTTAATTTTCTGTCTAGACTCTATTGACTTTTGACGCTGCCTGATTTTTAAGAGTATATGACTGTCTTGTTCCCAGCCCAAAGGCATAAGAGAGTGAGAACTCTTCGTCATCTTCGTCATCCCAGCCCCAGAGCACACAGTGGGCCTCAGTACTCAGGACCCAGTCTCTCCCCTCACTCATTCCCGCCCTCCTTCATTCATTCCCACGTCCTTCACGGGTGGCCTGGCCTAATCCCAGGACCTCACCCCTGGGTTCTCCATCCACCACGCCCTTTGTCTGCTCCTCCTTGAGACGGGCCCATGTTCTCTCTGCCCGAACGTCTGCCCTTTCCACGCCCATTCATCATCTCCTCCTAGTCATCCCGCAGCCTTGAAACTAGCTGTCATTCTGTCCCGCCCCCTCCATGACCCACTTTCATGGTGCCCCAGTCATCTCTCTTGTCATGTGCCAGCAAGTAATCAATTCTCGTGTCTGCTGCCTGCTAGCCTAAAGGTTGGGCCGTGATGGAGCCTGTCGGTGTGGATCACAGCAGTGTGCCAGCACTCAGCACAGGTCCTGGGACACCCTAATAGTGAAATCCTTATTGATTTACTCTGTGGGCGAGGAGGACCCCCAGACAGACAGAGTGAGCTGGAGAGACATGGGACCACCTCGCAATGCAAGACAAAGAGTGGGAGGCCCTGTGTGTCCTCGTCACCTGGGACGCCAGCTACAGAGCAGATGAAGGAGCGGGCAACGTACTTGCGGGTGTTCTCGTTCTTGAGCAGTGACTTGGCCTGCTGCTCGCTGATGATGGTGGCCTTCACCTGGGGCGGGTTCATGTGCACGTTCAGCTTCCCGCCCACCAGCAGGCGCACGGTGGCCGCGAACTTAGTCTGGGTCTTCAGGACCTGAGGGGGCTGCTTCTCGATGATGAATGTGCTGCGGGGACAGGAGAGACTTCAGGGGACAGGACTCTGGCCCCACCTTCCACGTGGGGAGGCTGCCTTGCACCAGGCTGAGCAGGTGAAGGGAGGGCTTGGGGCACAGTCCACCCTCCCTGGGGGCCACAGTGAGTCAGGGGAGCTGGCGGGAAGGGAGGCAATGAAAGGAACTCAGCAGCTGAAATGAATTGCAGGAGACAAACACCTGTATAGTGTCCACAAGAAATACTGGGCGAGGTCAACAGCAAGAAACCACAGCAACAAGGGATGCAGAGGGATGGGATGAGGGTGTGAGGCACAAACTGAAGGATTTAAGCCAGAGCTCCCCATCTGCAAAAACCCTGTTGCCCCCCTGCCACCCAGAGCAACCAGATGGGAGCGGGGCGTGGCCAGGAGTCACCTGGTCACCAGGGCTGAGATGATGTCAGTGATGGTGGCGTTGACCTCAGCCAGCATCTCCTCCACGGGGCCGGGGATGGGCAGCTGCTGGCAGAGGTGCTCGGCTCTGCGGATCTGCTGCCGGTTCTGCCAGATGATCTCCGCCAACTTCTCACACCTGAACGCGAGCCCCGGGGCCCAAGGGAAGGACACTGGCTTCACCCCCGTCCTCCAGGCCAGAAGCTGGCAGGCGCCCAGGCGGGGACCAGGCCCACACCCAGCTCCATCCCCAGGAAGGCCTGCCACCCAAGCCACCTCGCCTGTTCCCTGGGCACAGCAGAGATGCCCTGCCTTCCAGAAACCCAGAGGAACACCCAGGAGGAGCGACGCTGACTGGGGTCCAACCAGCCTGAGTGTCACTTTGCCACCTGGCCCCATCCCAGCATCCAAGCCAGTGATGCCCCTCCAAGGGGAGTGGGCACAGGAAAGGACGCCAGCGTCAGCATCAAACCAGACCACTGGTGGGATAAGACCCGTGCCCAGACAGAGGGAGCCAGCTGCTCATGCAGATGTGGGCACAAACAGCAGCTGGCAGCACCACCCTGAGCCCCTGCTGCCTGCCCCTCCCTGCCCCCCACCCCTGGTACCAGGACTGTAGCACATCCAGGCTGCCCTCGGGGGGGCCTCCGTTCCCCGCCAGCTGCTGCCGCCGCTTCCACTGGATCAGCTCGTCATCCAGGATGATGGTCTGCTGCTTCCGCAGCAGCTGCAGGGTCTTCTGGTGCTTCTCGGCCAGCTCCTGAGGGTCGGGCGGTGGCTCAGGGGGCCCTTCGGGGCTCTCAGAACAGCCCTGCAGGGCCTCCTCCTCCTAGACTGACTCTGCCCCTCAGGTCCCATGAGGAAGAAGGCCCTGGCCTCATGCCTCACTGGGTCCTGTTCTCCTCCTGGCTCTCTGCCTCCCTCAGGGTCCCCAGGACAGCTCGGGGCGTCACCGCCCCCGGGGAGGGGAGGGCCGCTGAGCCCACTCACCACGCGGTACTGCTGCAGCGTCTGGGCCTCGCGCTGCAGCCAGGCCTCCAGGGACACCTGCTTCTGCTGGAGGGCCGTCTCCCGGCTCAGTCGCTCCTGGGGGTTCAGCTGGGTCAGCTGGGCAAACTGAGCTGGAGGAGGGGACAGGACACCATGACCATGACCTCCCCGGTCCAGCCGGGAGCCTATCTGTTCCGGAGGCAAGACCCTCGAGGGGACGTGTCTGACCAGCAGCCGGTCAGGTTCCACAGCAACGGGGCCCAGAGATGAGAAGGCTCTGGCCCCTGTGCCCCGACTCTGAGCTCCCCTCGGGGAGTGGGGAGATGGAAGCCTGGGGACAGCTGAGGAGGAGCCTGCCCTGGCCAAGCCCCTACTTAGCCCGCCTCACGCCATGCGTGGTCTGGCTTGGAGCCACCATGTCTGGTCTGAAGTGAACCCCACCCTTCACCAGGTGGGTGAACTTGGGCAAGTCACCCCACTCTGCTATGCCTCAGTCTTCCCATCTGTGAAAGGGGAGCATCATGAGACATCTGCCTCAGCGGCTGCTGGGAGATTAAAAAAGTGATGAGACAGAAAATGCTCAGGAAGCTGCCCGGCACCACTGGCCCCAGAGGGAAGTCAGTCATGGTTAATGGGTTACATGAGGGGATGAAAGGCAGATGGAGCAGCTCTCAGCCCCAACCTCACGGGCACAGCCTCGTCAGGCTCTGACAGGGCTCTGTCCTGTCTCCCAGGCTCAGCAGCCTCTCCTCAGGGAAGGGGGGTTTCTTCAGGGGGTGAAGGTCCCTAACATGCTTATCCAGGTTGGTCACTGTGAGCTCAGCTGACCAACCAGAAGAGAGACACAGAGAGAGTTGGGGCCACTGGGAACACAAAAGCAGTGAGAGTCTCTCAGGAGAGCGAGGCAGTTTCTCTCCACACCAGCTCTCAGGCAGCTCATCAATGGCAGAATATGTAACCAGGCCTCACTGACTCCTTCTGCAAACAACCTGTGATGAAATACTTAAGACACAGGAAGTAGAGAGGATGATACAAGGAACACCTGTGCATCAAGAAGCCGCTTAAGAAATCAAGCACTTCCATGGTGAAGCACCTGTACCCCTCCCCTGCTGGTAACCCCATCCCTCCCTCCACAGGTAACCACTGTCCCCAGTGCTGGCATCCGACCCTGGCCAATGGCCTTTCTGAACATCTCAGGGCCCTCACTGGGGCTGAGTCTAGAAGACATGACCATCAGTCACAAGTCTTGGTCAAACTCCTGGCAGGCCTCTGCGGGCCATGTCACACGGCCGAGACCCTGTCCTATGGACACACAAGGCTGGGACAGACTAAAGCAACTCTATTCAAGAGAACTTGGAAATATGGCTCCATTCTGACTGCAGGGGACTGAGCAGGCAAGGAACAGAGCAGAACAATCTGGACAGCCACTCGGAATCCTGCCACCCACAGGGAGACAGTGATAATCCCAACACTGGGACCTGGCTTCCTTATGCAAGTGACCCACTTAAGTCTCTCCTGGCAAATTTCTGGGAAGGACGCCAGGAGACGTGAGGCAATTGTCTGCTCCACTGGAGGGAGCTGAGACTGCCCTCACACAAACAGATCAGTCATCTGTGTTTCTGATGTGTGCACTTGATAAATGAGACTGAACTGACATTGCAGGATGGGGACAAACACAAAGCAGAATCGAAACCCCACCTCACAAGTAGGAAACATAAAGCCCAAGAATAGGATCATCCATTCTGTCAGCCAGTCAGTGGCCTTGGGTAGAAATAAGAGCCTGAAATCTCCTGTTCCCTAATCTTGGAAAAGGGCTATCCTTTCTTTCACGTCAATCTGGGATGGATTCAGATGTAATGAAGACCTTCTCGAATCATCCCCCCAACTTTTATTCAATGCCTGCTACGACTCAGGCAATGGGCTAATCTCAAGATACAGAAAACACCCATAGGGTAGGGTAGGAGGAAAGCTTAATGGTTAAATTAAAACAGCATCTTTAAAAGTTTAAACAATTAAAAGGAAGAACAGAGGAACAAAAACCAAAAAGGGACAAAACAAAATAAATATTAAAATGTGGACCTCAATCGATGGGTATTTAACATTACATTAAATATTAATAAACTGAACACCTCAATTAAAAGCAGAGATTTTCAGAATAAATACAAAAAGCCTCAACTATGTGCTGTCTACATTTCGAATTTTTTAAAGCATGAATAAAAAACTGGAAATAGAACTGCCATATGACCCAGCAATCCCACTGCTGGGCATACACACCGAGGAAACCAGAATTGAAAGAGACATGTGTACCCCAGTGTTCGTCGTAGCACTATTTACAATATCCAGGACATGGAAGCAACCTAGATGTCCATCGGCAAACAAATGGATAAGAAAGCTGTGGTACATATACACAATGGAATATTACTCAGCTATTAAAAAGAATGCATTTGAATCAGTTCTAATAAGGTGGATGAAACTGGAGCCTATTATGCAGAGTGAAGTAAGTCAGAAAGAAAACCACCAATACAGTATACTAACAAATTTAGAAAGATGGTAACGATGACCTTATATGCGAGACAGCAAAAGAGACACAGATGTATAGAACAGTCTTTTGGACTCTGTGGGAGAAGGCAAGGGTGGGATGATTTGAGAGAATAGCATTGAAACATCTATATTATCATATGTGAAACAGATCACCAGTCCAGGTTCAATGCATGAGACGGTGCTCAGGGCTGGTGCACTGGGATGACCCTGAGGGATGGGATGGGGAAGGAGGTGGGATGGGGAAGGAGGTGGGAGGGGGGTTCAGGATGGGGAACACGTGTACACCCATGGCTGATTCATGTCAATGTATGGCAAAAACCACTACAATATTGTAAAGTAATTAGCCTCCAATTAAAATAAATAAATTAATTTAAAAATAAAAAATTAATAAAAAGCATGAATAAAAAATACATTGTGTTAATATAGAATAAAAAGGCTGGAGGTGTTATAGTAATACCTGATAGATCCCAGACAAACAGTGATACCAGAGATCAGGAAAGGTATTCCATAATTATTAAGGGGTCAATCAATCAGAAGACATGCTAATTATAAGTAATTATAAATAACTAGCGGAGAAGGCAATGGCACCCCACTCCAGTACTCTTGCCTGGAAAATCCCATGGACGGAGGAGCCTGGTAGGCTGCAGTCCATGGGGTCGCTAAGAGTCGGGCACTACTGAGCAACTTCACTTTCACTTTTCACTTTCATGCATTGGAGAAGGAAGTGGCAACCCACTCCAGTATTCTCGTCTGGAGAATCCCAGGGACAGAGGAGCCTAGCGGGCTGGGGTCTCTGGGGTCGCACAGAGTCGGACACGACTGAAGCGACTTAGCACAGCATAGCATAAATAACTATAAATATATATGCTTCCCTGGTGGCTCAGACAGTAAAGAATCCGCCTGCAATCTGGGAGACCTGCGTTTGATCTGATCTGGTCCAGGATCTGGGAAGATCCTCTGGAGGAGGGCATAGCAATCTACTCCAGTATTCTTGCCTGGAAAATCCCCATGGACAGAGAAGCCTGGTGGACTACAGTCCATGAGGTCACAAAGAATTGGATATGACCGGGAGGCTAAAAGTGAAAGTGAGCGAATTTGCTCAGTCGTGTCCGACTCTTTGCCACCCCATGGACTGTAGCCTACCAGGCTGCTCCATCCTTGGGATTCTCCAGGCAAGAATACTGGAGTGGGTTGCCATTTCCTTCTCCAGGATATCTTCCCGACCCAGTGAATCCACCGAGCGACTAAGCATGGCATAAATATATATGCATCTAATAATAAAGCTTCAAAAACATAAAATATTTACATAAGAAATATTTACATAAGTAATTGGAGAATTACACAACACAGTAGATCTTGATACCTCTCTATCTATAGGAGCAATTAGGCAAAAATAAATCAATAAAGATATATATCAGTGGTTCTCAAAGTATGAACCAGGGACCCCTGAGGGTTTCCTAGAACCCTTATAGGAGGTCCACAAGGCCAGAACTACTTTCATAAAATCATAAGACTTTATTTGCCTTTTTTTCTTTTATTCACTTATAAGTATACAGCAGAGTTTTCGAGAGGCTATAAGATAATGTGATATTACAACAGCTTGAAAGCCAGATCCAGCTCTCTCCGACTAAGCCTAACATTAAAGAGATTTGTAAAAATGTAAAAAACAATGCCACTCTACTCACTAAAGTATGTTTGGAAAACATAGATGTTCTTGATTTCTCGGTTTGTTTGTTTTTTTACTTCATTCTGTTAACATTATATACTATGTTAAATACGTTAACATTACTGAATTTATTATTGCTACCTTTAAATGAAACAACTTCAGAACATACATTCTTTTCAAGACCACAAAATACATTCATCAAGATAGAGCACATGCTGGGGCACAGAGCAAGTCTTCATAAACTTAAGAGAGGAGATCATACGCATAAGCTCTCTGACAACAATAGAACTCAGCCATGAAATGAAATCAATAATGACATGACACCTAGAAAAAACTCAAATATTTGGAAATTAAACAATATATGTCTGAGTAGTGTATGGGTGAAATAAATGGAAAAGAAATTAGAAAATATTTCAAATTGAATGATAATGGTATACAGCATAGCCAAGATGAGATGCAGCTAAAGCATTAATGAGAGGGAAATCAATAGCTCTGAATATATACATTAGAAAAAAGAAGGGTCTAAAATCAATGACCTAAGGTTCTACCTTAAGAAGTCGGAAAAATAAGAACAAGGAGAAGGTGGCTTCCTGTTCTCACTTAGATGGGGGTGATACAGCTCTGGGGTCAATTTGAAGTAGAGGAAGATGAGTCATGTTTCAAGGCTCCTCAAAGGGTACCGTAAGGACACGTAGTGGGGTTAATTCCTTCTGGGTTAATTTTTTTTCCCCACACCCTAATCATGGCAGCTACTAGAAAATTATAGACCTCAGAGACAGCAGAGTTTTCCACTGTCACGTCCTCCTCCCATCTTTACCTCCTATTAGTGAAGCTCAAGAAGGGGCATTCCGGAGTTCCACCTCTCCCCAGCCTGGTTCAACCAGGGGACTCCCAACCTAGGTTTTCCCTCTGATTGGGGAACACTCTGTCCACATTCATTCATTCGTTCACTGAGATACAGAATACTGGTTAATAAAATATAGGGATTTTATGAATATCTCTAGTTAATATCCAGTTCTGCAACTTACAAGAAGCCCAGACCAAACTGCATGTTCTCTTTGAACATCAGTTTTATTATTTGCAAAACAGGAATAAAGAATACTGGAGTGGGAAGCCATTCCCTTCTCCAGGGAATTTTCCCGACCCAGGAACCGAACCTGGGTCTCCTGCATTGCAGGCAGATTCTTTACCATCTGAGCCACCAGGGAAACCCCACTTAATTCTTAGGGCTATGGTAAAAGTTGTATTGAATAACACAGTCGTATTGAGTAAAGGTTGTATTGAATAAGGGTTTAGCCTGGAGCCTGGCCCACAGCAGGGGCTCCATCACTGGAGCTGTTACTTGGACCAAGCTTTGGGTAAGGCTCTGGGGAGACAGACATGGACCTAGCCCCAACCCTGCAGGAGTTCACAAAGTGGTGTCACTCTGGTCCTCCAGACATGCACCGCCCTCCCACACCAGGCTCACCCTGGATCCTCAGGCTCTCCTGATACTGGATGATGAAATACTCTTGAGTCTGCTGCAGCTTCTTCAGCTCATTCTCTGTGTCCTGCGTGACCAGTCGCAGCTCCTCAAATGTCTGGTTAATCTGAAGGTGTTTCTGGGACATGGCATCAACCAGGATCCCAGCAGAAGAATTACCCTGGAGACATATCAGGGGAGGGTGCAGGCAGCAGTGAGCTGGGCAGTGAGGATGGGAGAAAAACCTCAGGCCTTGGGGAACACCACCAATACTACAGACCCCAGACACCAAATCTAGAATAAGAAGGAAGGGTACTTTGAGTCAGAAGAAGAGTCATTTGCCAAAATAGGGGTGGAGGGGGTAAAGGAGGCGAAACAGGTGACCTGGCAGACTCTGGTAGAAACTTCTGTTGCAGTTCTGACCTCCATCTGAGTATCCCACACAAGGTCCATCTGAGTTCTCTCTGGAGAGACTAGAACCCAACCCATCCCAGGAGTTACCTGAGTTTTCCTACTAAGGATGATGGCCCCTCATTTCAGAATCATTCACTGATCCCATGCCATGATGTTGGATGCTGGGGACATGATGGGGAACAAAGCCATGTGAACACACGTCATCTGTGTCCTCACTAAGACCTGAGGACTGAGGGAAGAGTGTGAACCGCTCATGGGTGGAGTCCTGAAGACCCTCAAGTGAAGGTACAAGGAGGCATCAACAAAGGCTTTGTGGATCCAGCCATTCAGCTAACCTGGTTGGATCTATTCCTTCAACCAAGTGTTCTTTTTTTAAATTTTACTCACTTATTTATTTTTGGCTGTGCTGGGTCTGTTACTGCTCATGGGCTACTCTCTATTGTGGTGCAAGGGCTTCTCATTGCAGTGGCTTCTCTTGTTGCAGAGCACAAGCTCTAGAGCTCAGTAGTTGTGTCCCATGGGCTTAGGTGCACCATGGCATGTGGAATCTTCCTGCACCAGGAATCGAACCCATGTCCCCACCATGGGCAGGTAGATTCTTAAGCACTGGACTCCCAGGGCAGTCCTCAACCAAATCTTTAGGGCCTCTCCAGTAAACTGCTCTCAGAATAAAACCCAAACTCCCTTCACAGCCTCCACGGCCCTAGCCAGGAGCCTCTGCCTACCCCACCCCCAGCTCCATTGTTGCCCAACCACACTGGCCACTTTCTGTTCCTTGGATACGCAGGGAGTTCCTGCCTCAGGCCCTTTGCATGTTTTGTTCCATTACCCTGGAACATTCTGGCACTAAATCTTCCTGAGGTTGGCACTTCCATTGGCACCTTTTCAGAGTGACCTCTTCTGAAGAGTTACATTAAAATAGGACTGCCCTACTGAACGTGTCATGTTCCTGCATGTTCCTTCTTGTCTGCCTCTCTGCACTAGAAAGTGAGCTCCCTAAGGACCAAGACTTTGTCCCGTTTGGTGCACAACAAAATCCTCAAGGCCCAGAACATCAGAGGTGTCCAAGAACAGCTTGATGACTGGAGGACTATTTTTCCCCCAACCATAACAGCACCTGCCTTGTAGGCAGGTATTTCTTAACTGGAACTGGACTCATTCCTATGTTTACAGATAGCTCTGTAATTGCACCAAGTCAAGAATTGTACCAGTTGACCCTTTGTGACCTGGCTTCTGCCCAGTTGGCTCCCTTCTCCCCAGTAGCACTAAACACTTAAAATTCTTCAAATGTCATAAGATGGCTTGTGCCTTCCTGCCCTCATATATACTGTTGCTATTTATTTATTTTGCATTTTCTTTATTTCTATTTTTGGCTGCACCTTGTGGTATGTGGTATCTTAATTCCCCGACCAGGGATCAAACCCATGCCTCCTGCAGTGGAGGGTAAAGCCTTAACCACTGGACCCCCAGGGAAATCCTACTGCTGCTATTTTTCACTAGAAAACTCACTCCACCTTCTTCCTCCCTCTTTCCTCATTATAGTCAGGCATCTTTTTCCTCTGGACACCCTTCCCACTACTGGCCAGCCTGCCGCAATCTGAGTTGGGTCCTTTTTGCATATAAGCTGACTTAGCAGCAGAGTCCTAAAGATCTATCACAGCCTGAATTCCTTTTAGGTGGAGGCCAGGACTTTATCTGTTTCTCCCACCCTAGTCCAGTGTCAGACGCACAGCAGGACCTCGATAAATGTTTACTGAATGACCTCTCAAATTCTTGATACCACCGCAAGTGGTATCAAATTCTTGTCCACCGCAAGTAAATAATAACTATGACTTCGCTTCAGGCCACTACTCTGTGGCCATTACCTAAGGGATATCACTTAATGAAATTCATTTTGCTTTACTGGGGATAATGTACCATTTGCATCACTGTCCAAGCATATGTCCGAGAACTTTATGATTTCAGAACCTGGGGAACAGGTCCCTGCTCTGCCTCCCTGGGCCTTGCTTCTCTGAGCTTGCCCAGGTTAATTCTCTGGACACAGACCTCCATTTTTCCTCATAGACCCCACCAGACGATATTTCTTCTTTTGCCCCTGGCCTCATTTATTCAATGGCAAATCTTTCCCCTAGTGATTTGTAATGCCACCTCGGACATAGATTGAGTTTCCAGATGTGTGTGTGTTTTTAGGGCTTCCTCCTCTTCATTTGTATATGTCTGTTCTTTGCTCTGGGCTTCCCAGGTGGCGCAGTGGTAAAGAATCCACCTGCCAAGGCAGGGGACACAAGAAATGTGGGTTTGATCTCTGGGTCGGGAAGATCCCCTGGAGTAGAAAATGGCAACCCGCTCCAGTATTCTTGCCTGGAAAATTCCATAGACAGAGGAGCTTGGCAGGCTACAGTCCACAGGGCTGCAAGAGTCAGACACGACTGAGCGATTAAACACACAGCACACATCCTTTGCCCACATGGCATCTCATTTAATCCTCAAAATAGCCCTATAGGGTAGATACTATGACTACCCTCATTTATAATAGGAAAAAAACCGGAGGCTCAGAGAGGTGAGGTAACTTGCTCAAGTCACACACCTAGTAAATAGTAGAGCGAGGGAGTGGGAGCTTTGTGTGTGGGAGGGGGTGTCAATCTACACCTGCATGTAATACGGCCTCTCACACTTGCCCGTGTAGGTTATTTCTTTGGTGCTCTCTCTTGCCAGTATTTATAAAACAGAGCTGTGTCTGGAGAGGAGAGCAGGTGGGAGGACTTCTCAAAATCTTTCCCCAAACCCACAGGGCACTCACATTGGTGGCTTCTCGGACCAGCCTCTGCTCATTGTACAGAATGTGGCGAATGCAGCGCACCAGCTCCATGGGGCAGCGGTCGTACGTGTTCTGAAAGAATACAACAGCGGCTGCCAATGGCCACCCTCTGCTCCCACCATGCCCCCTGCAGTGCCACCCACTCCTTCCTCTCCTCCAGCCTACGTCTCAGCTTCCACTCGGAAGCCTCAGGAACTGCCACTAGAACCTCTATCTCTCCTTGACTTGATTTCCCCTCCCAGATCTTCACATTCGGTTCGCAGTGCGTTAGAAAGCCACAGGTTACAAAGTATTTCCAATCTGCCATCACCTTTGACTTGTGCATCATAGAAACCCTATGACATAAGCAGAAACCATTATCCTCATTTCACAGATGAGAATACTGATGCTCAGAGAGATTGAGTACTTGTCCAAGGGCAAACAAGTGAGTGAGCAGATGACTCAAGACTCGGGGCATCTAATGCCAAGGTCAGGGTACTTTCCATTATAGTCCTGGCCCTGGGTTCCTATTTTACTTCCCTTCCCACACCCCCCACACCCCAGGTTTCTCCTGTTTCCTGCCCTCTTTGGGATGGACTTTTTATTTCCTTGGCACCCTACTGCTTGTATTCAAGAAGGCTCTCTAAAAATTCAAGTGAGTTCCAATAAACGCTCATCTATGATTACCATCCACATCCCTTTCCTATTTCCACAAAAATTTCCTCTTTCCCCTATACTCCTTCCTCCCACACCCTCACCTTACATTAAACCCTTAATTCAAGGCTCCAGGACAACACTGCTCCTCTCGCACGCACTTGCCCTAAGAGGGATGTCTGGTTGCCCTACCCCCTCCTTTCTAGTATCTGTCGGTGTTCCTTTCTCTCACAACAGAATTTTGACTCGGGCTACTTCCATCCCTTCTGCCTGATCTACCCAGAAAGTGCTTTCACCCATCCCCCTTCTCTTGGGGACAAACATGCCCCATCTCTTACTTTGTCATAGGGCTAAGGGAATCTGACAGGTCTGATTTAGAAAGAGGGGGTGGGGGAAATTGAAGCACAGATAAGCTCAGGGTCATACAGTGAGTCAGTGGCCAAACCAGGAAAAAACCCAGGGGTTCTGGTGCTGGAAAGAGAAGGCGGACACTGTTTCCCTGCAGATGGCTTGCAGCTCACGCCCACCTGGAGCTGCGTGGCGTAGTGCCCCAGCTTGATCTTCAGTAGGAACCCGTCTTCCCCGACTTGGTGCTCTGCCTTCTTTTGCAGCTCCTGCACCAGGCCCTCCAGGAGCTGGGTGGCCTGGGCCCGGTCCTGGGGATTGTCCAGGTCGATGGCATCCCTTAGCGCAAGTCAGGAAAGAGAAATCTGCTATGGTGCCTCCTCGTATGAGGAGGTCAGGTACCAGGAAGGACGGGAAAATCCCAGGCTCCTGCCCACAAGACTTGCTCCCTGCAGCTCCACAGGCATCAGAGTCTAGAAACATCCCCTTTCCCCTCCCAGACTCCCATTTCCCTGTTCCCCTTTCCCTGGGACACCACCCCTTCCACACAGGGAGGGACAGCCAGGATCAGAATCTCCCCAAACCACCAAGAGGAGACGTAAAGGCCAAGGGGCCTGGATGGTTAGGGACCCGCAGAGCAAGGCGCCGGGCAGGGGCACCTACCACGGCTGGCTCTCAATCCACTGCGCCAAGTAATGCCGGACCTCGATGGGGAAGTGCTGCCCGTATAGCACCTGCATCTGGCGCAGGGCATCTCCCTGCAGCTGCTGGGCCTGGATCCAGCCCGCCATGTCCGTTCACCTAGGGTGAGCAGAGCGCTGAGGAGGTGCCTTCTCGGCACAGGCGTGGACTGGGCCTGCCCCCAGCCCTGCCATGCCCACCCATCCCTGGACCGCGGTCAGGCCAGGCCCCTCCCTTCCCACAGACACGCTTTCCTGTGCGGGAAGAAAGACGGTGAGGAGGGGAAGGCCGTCCTTCCCTCCAGCGAGGAACCCGCTGAGGCTTGGGGAGGGGCTCCCGAAAGTCAGGTGCCCTCCCCCTCTTCCTCTCCCCTCGCCCCACCGGGGCTTCCCGGGGTGGGGGTGGGGGGAACAGCTAGAAACTGAAAGAGAAGCTTGATGGCGGAGGCCCTCGGGCCCTCTGGGGAGGACTGCAAACACCCCCTACCCTGCTTCGAACTCCGAGTCTCCGTTTCTGGGAACGCGGGGATATTCCAGCCCAAAGCTAGGGCACCGAAGGTTTCCCCTGGACGGCTCGGCAACCGCTGGCACGTGGCTGGGGTGTTCAGGAGGGAGGGCTGGGGAGACAAGACACTCCCTCTCTCGGGCTGCGCCCCCCGCACCTCGCTGTGCCCCGACGTCTCCCACTGTCCAGTCCGACAGCGCCCCCTGCCCACCGAGGGTGAGGACGGCGCCCACCCTCGGCCTCCTCCCTCCATCTGCGTCCCGCGTCCCTCGTCCACGCGTCGCCGAAACTCCCTCTGGGTCCCGGGGACCGTCCCCGGCGCCCCTCCGGCTGTCGGGCTCCGGGGCCTGCGGGGCGAGGACCCGGGCGGCAGCAGCAGCAGCAGCAGCAGCGGGGTGCCCCCTCTGGGCGCGCGTCGCCGGGGACGCGCTGCCGGGGCCACCCACCTGGTCGTGCCGGGCGGTCCGGCGACGGGGCCGGCGCTCGCTCCCGGCCGGGGCTCCTGGCGGCGGTGGCGGCGGCGGCTGTTACTACAGGAAGGAGCCGAGAGCAGCGATTTCCTCCTCAAAGGTCAGCTGCCTCTGACAGACCATACACAGCGCGCGAGCTCTTGCCAGCACCCCTCCCAGGCTCGGTCGCTCTCTCCCCGCCTCCGCCCTCGGTGGCTGGCTCCCCGGCGAGTGCACAGCGGCGAGGCGGGGCGGCGCCGAGCGCGGGGGGCTGCTCCGACGGCGGGGTCCCCCGGGAGTCCCAGCCGGCCCTCGCCGGCGACCCCGCGGAGCTGCCGCAGACCGTGCTGGGCAAGAGGGGCGGGAGTGGCTGGAGGCTGGGAGTGGGAGGGCTGGGAAATCCCGGGCTCTGGAAATCCCAGCGCGGGGCCTCAGTTTTCTCATCTGTCAAAAGGGAGGAGGAAAGAGTTGGAGCAGCTGGAGATGCGGGCGTTTGTCATCTTCTGAGCCTCTAGATTTAAGAAGTCTAATGTGTGTGTGTGTGTGTGTGTGTGCGTGCGCGTGTGGGTTGGGGACACAGCTTTTGTGATCTCAGGGGCAAAGCCGGTATTGAGGGGGAGGGCTGGGGATTCCAGAGATTGCCAGCTCACTTAGAGGCCCCCCTGCCCTGCCCCTCCTTCCACGACTTTTCTGTGCACTCCCCTGTGCAGCAGAAACAGGAAAGAACCCTGGCAGTCAAATGTTTCAAGCCCTGGAAATTTTGCAGATGAGAAATGGAGTCCAGAGGGGTGAGGGGGCCTTGCCTAGGGTCCCACAGTGGGCACAGGGCCAAGTCCACAAACCATGGTCCATACAGGATCCTACCTCTCCGTTCACCCCCAGCCCGGTCACATCTGAGGCTGGTCCTATCTTCAGAAAGTCCAGGGAGAGATGACGCGAATGCTTGCAAGGTCACCACTACAGGCCTTGCGGGAACAGGCAGCACCTTCTCCTAGCCTGGCCTGGGTGACAGCCCCCTCCCCAAGAGCTCCCTGGGGGAGTTGGGCAAGGCTACCCTGGAAGTCTTCCATTCCCTTTCCCCAGCTTCCGTCTCCTCTGGGGCCTCCCCTCTGCCTGGCAACTGGTATTGGCAGCACCAAGGGAGGGGCCCTTCTGCTGCCCACTCACAGCTGGCTGGGCCAAGACCTGCTATCCTGGGGGCAATCATTCTCCTCTCCCTCCCTCCCCAATTCCTTCTTGGATTTGCCCTTTTCTCTCCATTCCTTCCCACACCACCCCCCACCCCATCTTCTCACCACTCATTACTTCCCCACTTTCATTCTTTTATTTCAGAAAAAAAAAAAAAAAAACGAAGTTTAAAGCTGCCGAAGCTGGATCACCTCCCCCCGACCCACTTCCACGTGTGGTCACAGTCTCTGTTGGCAGGATCACGAGGAAAGGAATCGAAAACTGTGAAGGGGTTCAAGGGAGGGGGCAAACCTTGCTCTAGGGGGGAGGAAACACAGTGCCTCTCTCTCTCTCCTTCCCCTACTTTGTGCAAAGGGTTTGGCAGGGGAGGGTCCGACACACAGCTAAGGCGTCACCTGGAGTGATCGCCAAGTGTCAGAGCTGGAAACAACCGTAATGATGATTTTACGAATGGGGAAACAGAGGCTGGAGAGGGGAAGTGGCTTGGTCAGTGTCACGAGGGCTGTCGGTGGCAGATTCAAACCCGTCACCCCACAGGGGCTGGGTCTGAGATGGCACCTGTGCCCTCTAGCCTCTCACTGTGAGCAGGTCAGTCAGTGGGAGCAGATCCCTTGGGCTTCCAAGTCTTCTGAGCCACATCTAGAAGGCAGAGGACCACTCTTGCCAGACACCAGCATCTGGGCATCTGGAGAGGGTGGGATGGCAGAGTGGCTTCAGAGTGGGGGTCCTGCCCGCCCACTTCCTGGCAGCCGCCTCTCCAGCTTCCTCCTCAAGGCCTGTGAGGGCCTGCTATTCCAGCTGGCAGCCACACCCACCAAACATTTGGCTGGGCTGGACTGGGCTTGACTAGGGGGTGGGTCCTCCTGGGTCCTAAGAAGCTAGCATTGGTGTGCCCAGGAACAAAATGGAAGGGACTGGCCTCAAAGGGTGTGCCCCAGTGCCTCCCTCCTCCCCTGTGTCCAGTGGCAACAGCGGTTTCCCCCACCTCTGGATCTCTCCCCATTTGGCCTCTCACTGTGAGGCCCTGCATCTGGGTGTCCTTTGTTTCATGTTTTCATTCTCTTGCTTTGGGATTCTCCTCCTCTTGATTCATTCTCTCTCTCTCTCTTTCTCTGTGCCTCTGTTCTCCTTCTGAGATGCAGTGGGAGGGGAGGAGCTTTGGCGCTTTCCCAGGATGGGCAACGGCCAACCGGAGAAGAGTGGAAGACGGAAGGGTGTCAGAGTTGGGTTGGGGGCAGAGGTGACTGTGGTCGCTCTGGATAATGCAACTACCCGGAAATGTCAAATTTGGGGTTTCTTTCTGCTTTCAGTCCGCTGGTTTGGTCTCTGCTATTTCCCACCACAAAGCAAAGCAGGCTGGTGGTTTTAGGGGCCCAGATGACAGAGGAGAAAACTGAGGCATAGGGGGTGGGGTTCAGAAAGATCAAAGCCTGCCTAGCGTTTGGATGAGCTGGGGTCCCAGGCTGCTGCCCCTAATTGCCCCTTATCACCAACTCCAGGTCACAGCATTACATGGGGAAGGATTTAAACAAAAATTCTCACAGGAATACATTCCCCAAAAGAAGACTGGCCATAGTTTGATAGGAATCAGAATAATCCCTAGCCGAGCCAGTAGTTCACACGCTCTGCATGTATCCTGAACTGAACCGTGGCACACTCGTGTGCAAACCTGGTTGAACTCTTCAACTCAGTTGATCTTTGTGACAACCTTGAAGGTAGGCAGAGCCAGAGCCCTCCCCTTTGATTAGTCCAGGACAGCGTCCCATCCACGGCAGTCTGGCCAGTGAGTGCATAGCTGGCACTGGGATCCAAGTTGCTCGGCTCTGTGGGCACTGTCCCTATACAACCCTTTAAAACTTTCCCTACCCTGAGCACACGCCGTAGTCTTCACTCTAGCCCATGGTTGTTTTGTTTTGTTTTGGCCATGCAGTATGAGGGATCTTAGTTCCCCCACCAGTGATCGGACTTGTGCCCCCTGCATTGGAAGCACAGAGTCTTAACCACTGGACCCCCAGGGAAGACCCACCAGCCCATGGTTGTTTTGTGACACCAAATGTGGCACGTCCATCCCTGTGCTGGTCCTGCCCTGTGTTGATGTCCTGAGCAGCCCCAAGTCAGGTCTGGCTCCCCATCCTTATACGGATGTGGGTTCGAGTCACATAGGAAGGGAACAATGATCCCAAGTTCTCTTTCTGGTCCTTGGAGACAGGTTAGCCGTGAAGAGGGCCCTGCTGATGCCCCTACCTTAAGGTCGCCTTGACCTAACTGTCCCCGGGGGCAGGGGGAGATGGTACAGAGATGCCTTTGTCTCCTCTGCTCCAGGTCTGTTCTTCAAGGAGAGTTCCTGTTGTGCAGGAGCCAGAGGGGAGGTGGGGGGTGAAGAGTCTTCCCAGGAAAGCTGGAGGCCTTCCAGGAAGTATCTCCGTGCCCCAGCATAGCAGGCACAGCAGAAGCCGAAGTCCATGGGCTCTTAAGCATCCCGTTTCACCCCCACGGTGCCTCTGCAGGGGGCTGTCCACCTCCACTCCAGCCCCTGTCTTTAAGGCTCCTGGAAGTGGGGGAGCCACAGGTTCATGCTCAGACTGCACCCCTGAGACCAGTGTCTCTTCCTCTCCCAGAATTTCCACACTCGGGTACCCCACTGTGAAAATGCTGCCCATGCCTGTCCCTGAAGACAGAGTGGTACGTAAGGAGGGGGCGCACGCGCCGTGAGAAATTCGGTGTGAGTTAGGGGAAGGAAAGGAGCTGCTGGGTCCGCGCTTCCTGCCCCTGCCCCCTGTCCTCTACCACTCTTCAGGGAAGTCAACTTACAGTGAAGTCACCAAGGGAACACGAGGCCTTCCAGCCTCAGGCATAGTGACTGTCCTCTGTTTCTGGGAATGGGGTGAGGGGAGGGTGACCCAGTGGGTGGGAGGGGGGAAGTCAGCCTTCCTTTGCCCAGCTGCCCTGTCCACCTGATTTGGGCGAGAAGCTCACAGGGCAGGGAGAGCAGGGGGGTGCAACATTTGGGCTGAGCACACGTGTCCTAGGCCAGAGAGGAGCCCACCCTCCTCACAGCAGGGGTAGGGCTGAGAGGCTGGCGGGTGAGAGGAGAGGTGGGCCACGGGCACTGAGATGGGCAGCTGATGGGCCTGGTGACTGTCCTGAGCAGCCCCAGGTCAGGTCTGGCTCCCCATCCTTAAGCCCACTGATTACCAGTCCCCTCTTCCGCTGAGCTAGTTTCTCCTCCTTCTAGCCCAACAAGAAATCTTTTGTGTCTCAGCCAGTCCAGTGTGGACCTCAAGCCCTCAGGGCAGTACACGAGAGAGGGCTGTGCATCTCCTTCTCTGCCACCTCCCCACCACTTTGCCTGTCCTTTTTGTCATGACCCGAGGAGGTTCCTTTCTCTCCAGCTCTGTTTTCCATTGTTCTTGACTTATGGCTGGCACCAACCCACTGATAACTTCCCTGTCTGCTCCCAGCCTCCGAAATCGGCTCCCCAGAGCCAGGAGCCAGTGTGGGTATAAAGTCCAAATGAAGGGTGGTCCAGCGCTCCATCCCCTCCTCACTGGCCTGGTCTTCATTTGCTGCTAGAATGGACCCCAAGCACCCGTGTCCCCTTCGCTCCAGGCTTCAGCCATGCAGTTCCCCCAGTGCACTGGCCTCTCAACTCCAATGCATCTACCTAGAATGTCATTCCTCCCTTTCCTGCCTGGGGACGTCCTCTTCATCTTCCATACAGTGGCAGAGAGGAAAACACAAAGACTTTGGACCTTCGACACTCAACAGGAAGGCAGAGACGGCAGAATGGAAGTTTGTTACAGTCAGTGATTCGGGATGGGGAAGGGAGGTGTCTGTCGGTGCCAGGGCTTGCTTCTGCCAGAACGGGGGCAGCAAAAAAAAAAGAGCTGAGTTAGATCTGCTTCCAAATCCCAACTTTGCCAACCTAGCAACCGGGTGACCTGAAACCACTTTCCTTCTTTGTAAAGCAAACCCGGCTCTGCTGTGTGACTCCAGGCACATGAGTCTGCCTCTCTGAGCTGAGCGGCCTCTTTCGTAAAAGGAGGACAGCAAGGCTTACCTGCCGGAATTGCTATGAAGACTCACTCACAGAGCCGAGCACATAGCAAGTAGGTGCTCAGGGACTTTAGCCAGGTATTTTCTCCTCAGCACCCTTGAGCCCCTCAATCCTGTATTGCAAACCTCTGCTTTCTTTCTTAATATTTATGTATTTGGCTGTGTGGGGTCTTAGTTGCAGCATACAGGATCTTTAGCTGAGGCATGCAGACTCTTAGTTGTGGCATGTGGCATCTAGTTCCCTGACCAGGGATTGAACCCGGGCCCCTTGCATTGGGAGCACAGAGTCTTAGCCACTGGACCATCAGGGAAGTCTCCAGAAGCCTCTTCTTAAGGCCTGAACTAGTTGCCTAAAGGGCTGTGTCTTACTGCTTGACTTGTAATCTGTGAAAGAGTGTGAGTTGCTCCATCGTGTCCAACTCTGTGGCCCGATGGACTGTAGCCCACCAGGCTCCTCTGTCCATGGGATTCTCCAGGCAAGAATACTAGAGGGAGTAGCCATTCCCTCTTCAGGGGATCTTCCCAACCCAGGGATTGAACCCCGGTCTCTTGCATTGCAGGCAGATTCTATACCGTCTGAGCCACCAGAGAAGCCGGTGTTTCAGAAATATGTGCTGGATTAATAAAGGTCCCTGTCACAGCATAGGGCTTCCTCAAGCTCTGATCCCTTTCTCTAGGGCAGTCCCCTCCCATTTATTAAGCCCACTGATTACCAGTTCCCTCTTCCCGCTGAGCTAGTTTCTCCTCCTTCTGCTGTTGCTGCTAAGTCACCTCAGTCGTGTTCGACTCTGTGTGACCCCATAGACAGCAGCCCACCAGGCTCCTCTGTCCCTGGGATTCTCCAGGCAAGAATACTGGAGTGGGTTGCCATTTCCTTCTCCTCCTTCTAGCCCAACAAGAAATCTCCTGTGTCTCAGCCAGCCCAGTATGGACCTCGAGCCCTCAGGGCAGTACATGAGAGAGGGCTGTGCGTCTCCTTCTCCGCCACCTCCCCACCACTTTGCCTGTCCTTTCTGTCGTGACCCGAGGAGATTCTTGATTCACAGCATCCCGAAGGCTCTCTCCTCTGCTGCCTTGGCTTCTGCCTGCTCTGGTCTTACTGACCTGCTTTCCCCCTCACACCAACAGTAGCCTCATCTTTGCCCCGTGCTGGGCTGTCTTTCGAGTTCTTAATCCACCTGCCAAGCCATTAAATTACCTGGCTGGAATGGCCCTCTGCACCTTCTTCTGTGTCAGCCTCACCCTCTCTGGATGATAGCACTGCCCCAGGACTCTGCATGGAAAGGGCATGATGACCCTGTCCCAGGAGGAGGTGGGGGCCCCTAGGGCTTTCTAGAGAGCCGTCTCTTTAACTCTGGCTAGAAGGGAGCCTAGACAGGTGAGGCAAACAGGAGCAAGACAGGGAGCGTGTAAGAATCTCCAGGTGGCAAGGTCTGCATGGACCCACACATCCATTGCCCACATCCCACATACTGACTACTGCTTCCCCTGCCAGCTCCCTCTTGGCCCCACAGGCTGACTGGGGTTGAGCTGTGGTTGGGGGTGGGGGTGGGGAGACAATACTCATGTATCAAGCTAGGCAGGATGCTTTCACAAACCCTATCTCTCTACTTTTTTCTTTTATTAACAAAAAAATGTTCAACTTCCCCATATTTAAATAGGTAGCACAGGACATGATACAAAAACTCAGAAGACTTAAAAGGATAAATGGTGAAAAGTTAGGGCTTCCCAGGTGGTGCAGTGGTAAGGAATCCACCTGCCAATGCAGGAGACACAAGAGGCGCAGGTTCAGTCCCTGGATCAGGAAGATCCCTTCCAGTAGGAAATGGCTGCCCGCTCCAGTATTCTTGCCTGGAACATCCCATGGACAGAGGAGCCTGGTGGGCTACAGTCCATGGGGTCGCAAAGAGTCGGACACGACTGATCGTGTGTGTGTGTGCCCACACGTGCACACACACACACAATGAAAAGTTAGTCTCTCTCTTTTCCTGTCCCTTGGATCCCTTCCGCAGGGACAACTACAGTTTTAGTCTTGTGTATACTCCCAGAAAATGTCTATACATTTACAAACACAACTTACACCTCCTATGAGTCACATTGGAGGGAAACTGAGGCCCTCAGAGAAGTGAAGTACTTTGACTAAGGTCACACAATTGTGAGATTGACAGAGCTGGGATTTGCAAACAGATCTAACTGTAAAACTCAGCTCTTTTCGCTGTCTGTGCTCTGGCAGAAGCAAGCCCTGGTACCAACAGAGCCCCAGCCCCCATCCCCGCCCACCATGAACCACTGGCTGTGATCAACCTCCATTCTGAGGCCTTGGAGATGCCAGGGGTCTTTGGTGAGTGTCTGAGGCTCCAGGGGCCTGTACTGACTTACTAGGGAGGAAGCACTCTGGTATGGAAGAAGGAAAGTTCCCGCAGGTGTCCTTTTGTGGCTGCTGTGTGGTCAGGACCAGTACGACTCCCAAGGTACAGAGAGTTCTGGAGAGAGACGCCACATGAGCGTATGAGCGTGGGTCTCTGGCTAGAGGGGATTGTGGTTGTGGTTTCAACTACATTTCCAGAAAATACCCTCATGATCTCCCTGTGGTTGGGCAGGGCTGAGCGGGGATGGGAAGCATGGGGGCTGTTCTCCGTGGAAGCTAGGTGCTGCAGGTGAGGGGAGGAGGCTGGGGTCAGTCCCTGGTGGAGAGCAGGCAGGATGCCTGAGCGGGGCTGCCCACCAGACTTCCAGGCTCTCAAGTCTCTCTCTCCTTGGTCAGGCCAGGGTGGGCTAAGAGAGACCCCCAACTCTCTTGACTAGTAAACACCTGTACACCTACAGCTATGTCTCAGGCAGCTTCCTATGTGAGCTCTCTGTAGGGTCTTTCTGGATCCTGGCTTCCCATTCAGTTTCTTTGTTTCTGTGACTCCCTATGGGTCATGTGTCAGTCTGGTGTCCCCTCAACTTAGGGGTCTATGTCCCTGAGGCCCTGTGAAAACCAGGAGACCCAGGTAGGGTCTCACCTCGTCTGCAGTGAAAGGAGGGAGTGGTAAGTAGTGAACATTCCTCCCTCTCTCGGGTTGACAACATTCTTGTTTTGCAGAGGTAGTAGCCAGAACATTCCGTCCTCTATGTCGGTGCACACAGCCAGCCAGATCTAGCTTGGTGCCTAGTGGTCAGTCAGAGACGTGCTATGAGATGCAAGAGTCAAGAAACATACCTGCCCCACCCTCCCAGCATTCAGACCAGCACTTTCCACGCTGGTGAACAACAGCCAAGGCAACTGCACTGAATCCTAGACTTGACCAGTCCTAGGAAGAGGAGTGTAAATCTTAAAAACAACAACAACAGTTAACAGCGCTATAGTGCTTTACAGCATTCGAAGCACTTTACATGTACTCACTCACTGAATTCTCCCCCCAATGCTTTGAGGTAGGTCCTATTACCATTATTATATTACAATGAGGAAATCAAGACAGAAAACTTGCTCCAGGTCACACAACTCAAGGCGCTGATGGTGAATCTGGTTCTAGATTCTGTGTTTTTATTTTTTTTTTTAATAATTTTATTTATTTATTTTTGGCTGTGCTGGATCTTTGTTGCTGCACGGGCTTTTCCGTAGTTGCAGAGAGTAGGGGCTACTCTCTAGCTGCAGTGCTCGGACGTCTCATCGTGGTGGCTTCTCTTGTTGCGGAGCACAGGCTCTAGAGCTTTCAGGCTTCAGCAGCTGCAGCGCGTGGGCTCAGTAATTGCAGTTCCCGGGCTCTAGAGCACAGGTTCAATAGTTGTGGCTCATGGGCTTAGTTGCTCCAAGGCATGTGGGATCTTCCCGGACCAGGGATTGAACCTGCAACTCCTGCATTGGCAGGCAGAACCTTTACCTGTGCTGTGCTGTTAATTACTATGCAGTCATCCTGGTTTCCATTTCTATTCCTAGAGGGTAGGGTTTGTTCCTCAAATATTTACTGAGTGTCTGCTCTGGGCTGGGACAGCGTGGGAGCATTTAAAGGTGAATGGGATATTGTGTGTCATTGAGGGTAGAAAGGTATGTAAACAAGAAATTGTCCTTCAGCATGAGGGTGCCATAATACGAGCATAAATGTGTGGCTGGAAACAGGGAGGGTGAGGTGCATACTGCCTAGACCAAGTGTCACCGAAAGGCAGATATCAAGTGGCAGGAGGACATTCCAGGCAGAGGGAATGGTATATAAAAGCTTACAAGAAAGAGATATGGTGTGCCTAAGTGTTGAAACCTCATGGACAATAACTGTCAGAGGGGTTGCCAGAGAGCTCAGGGCTGGCACTTCCGTCCAGCTTCCTGCTCCAGCCTGTCCTCCAGCTCTGGCCTCCAAGCTCTCAGTACCTACTCCATAAGAAGCACTGTGCCAGGTGTTGGCCCAGAATGTGGGAGAAAAGTGGTAGCCTGGGTGGCGGAGAAAGAGCTGGTGATCAGCTGCAAAGATCTCTGTGGCTGGTGTTATTCAGGAGGTGAAGGCAAGGCTGCTGGGAAGAGCTGCCAAGGTAGGATTATGGGAGGACGTGGGGACTTGCAGATCGTGGTCATCTCTGGACAGGAAGATTTTCAGACTGTAGGGAAGGGACATGCTCTGTGCGTGTGGGGGGGAGGGGGTCCTTCTCCTTTCTGCTGCTGCAGCTGGGTTTCTGGAGATCTGACATGCCTTGCTTTAGTGCTGGCCCTTGAAGGGTTGCCAGGGAAACCGTCGGCCAGCTCCAGAGATGTAGCCAGAGGAGAGTGGGTGACTCCGGCTGCCTTCTCAGATACTGCACCCCATCCCCATTACATGGAAAAGGCTCTCAGAGACCCTTTCTTCTGGATCCTACACAGCTGATCCTCTCTATTCTCTCTCTGGATAGACAGTCCCTCCTGTAGTTCCACTGGTGGGATTCCCCAGAGAGGGAAATATCTCGGACACCTCTGGCCCCCATAGATTCACTCTGGAACAGCGGATGGAGGGTCGCGTAAACTCCTGCTGTGTCCCTTAGGCTTTCCTCTTGCCTGTCCTCCGTGTGGTAAGCGGCAGGAGCCCAGGCGGAAACGCCCTCCAGGGAGCAAACCCGGGATAATTATTGATGGGGCAGCAGTGGACTTCTGACCTCGGCCTGCGAGTGACAGGACCCAGAACGCGGGCCCCAGCCGGGGCGAAGCAAGGTGGGCGGGCCGCAGGGCGGGGGGGGGGGGCAATCAACACGACCACAACAGGGGGCAGCCGACCCTACCCAAACAAAGCAGCATGTGCTCGCGGGCCGCGAACCCGCCCGGGAGTCGAGCTGCAAAGCGGCTCCAGCACCGCGAAGAGGGGCTGCCAGCGGCGCCGGCGCCCCCGCACTCGCCCAGGACTCGCGGAGGGGGTTCCGGGTCCCTCCAGGGCGGCCGAGGAGGTGGGGCGAGGGACCACGGGGCTCGCGAGCGCGCGCCGGGCGGAACCAGGAAGCGGCGCGCGCCGGCGCGGGGCGCGCTTGGGGCTGCGGGCGACGCGCGCGGTCGGGCCTCCGCGCGCGAGCGGCGCGCGCGCCCCCGTGGGCCCCGGCGCGAGGAGAGTCGTCGGCCGGAGCCGTCACCCCGGGCGGGACCGAGCGCAGGCGACGACGCGCGGCGGCCCGGCCGAGGGAGGGAGCGAGCGAGCGGGCGGGCGAGCCAGAGAGCGGGTAGGAGGCAGCCGCTGGCGCCCGAGGGGCCGAGCGAGGTAGGAACTGCGGGGCCGGTCTGAGGCTTGGGGCCCGCGGAGGGAGGCCGGGGAGCTTGCTCGGGTGGGGCCCCGCGCCCCGGCCGCCCAGACGCCCGGCAGGGCCTCGCCGCCGCCATCGCTCCCCGGGCCGGGAGGGCGGCCGCGGGGACCGCGCGCTGGGTGAGGGGAGCCACGCGGGGCGAAGGCTGGAGGGCCGCGCGAGGGGCGTCGTGCGGAGGCTGCGGCGGGCCGGGATGGTTAGCGGGCAGAGACCGTGCGTGCGCGGGTGTCTGGGTGGGCTGCTGTCGGCAGCTCACACCTCCGTGATGCAGTTACCCCCCGCCAGCTCCTCTCGTTTCTCCTTATTTCAGGAGAGGTATCAGCGACTCTTAGGGGGTGGGATGAGCTCGGCGGGGGGCGGGGGGGCGGTGGGGCGGGGGGATTTAGCCAAGCTTCAAGGAACAGCGCCTTATAAGGACTCCAGACAACAAATACGAGCGTTTCGTTCAGGCTCGGGGGGCGGCGGGGGGTTGCAGAATCCCCCATCAGGACCCGCCAAGCCCCGGCTGGTGCGTGTGGCGGTGGGAAGCGGCGCGTTCTGGTTTTCTAGCAGGGGATAAAGAGTTTTTTAAAAAGTGCTCCTGGTGTTGGGGGCAGAGATGTAGTGTCGGAAGGGTAGTCCGTTGTATCACCCCAGCTGGTCTGAGGCTAAAGGAATCTGGCAAGATGGTCAGGCGGATCAAAGAGGAAAAGTTGTGTGGAGCAAGAGGCGTTTGCAGACACTTGTAGCCAGCAATGATGGAAAAGGCGAAGACTGGAAAACAAGCGCCAGTTTTCGGAAGATTAATGCGTACCACAGGAAATTTAGGGGCAAAAAGAGATAGCAATCCTCTCTTTCCTAAAGAGCCATGCCACGTCTTTTTTTGTTTGTTTTTCTTGTCCCCTCTGATCCTGTCATTGTGTTTGATACCGTCGATTCAAATAAATAGTGCTCAAAGTGGGTCGTAGAATGTTAGAGCTGGAAAGGATCCCCGCGGTAATGCTGCCTTCTGTATTGAACAAATGAGGAAACTGAGGCCAGGTACGTGGAAGGATCGGCCTGCTCCGTTCGCACAGCTGTTCAGAACTTCAGGAACTGAAATGTCGGTCTGAAGACTCTCAGATCAGTGCTCTTCCCGAAGCATCGAGAAGTAATAGATCTTTCCCTAAATACAGTTTCATAAATTGTCTCTGGAATGCCCTCGGGGAATGCCCCTTGAAAGGGCCAGTGTATCACCTAATTATTAAACTGAGCTTAGGTCCCTTTTTCAGTCTTCAAATGGTGTTTATCGTCCGCTTGTATCTTAGATTTCCAAAGGGGTTGGATAGCCGCCTGGGCCATAATAAGCTTTCAGCTGTTGAGTATATTATCTCAATTAATTTTGTTATCGTTCAGCAAAGATAATAGAACTCTGCCTCTTTCCTCAACGTTTTTCTGTGATTATTTGTTTACGTTTTGTTGATCACATTGTTGATGTTCATTGACTATGTGCTTTATTTAGCGTGCCTGTCATTTTAACAATTTCATTCCCTAACACTGTGAAGACTAGATCAGTTTTGATAGTGTAATGTGGTGGAATTCTATTGCTTGACTTTATTTCAAGGCTTCAGGGTTCTTGTTTGTGTTGGTACCAGTTTCCATCTGTTGGAAGATCACAGTTGTTAGAATTCATAGTGTAAGGGGGAGAAGGGGGCTGCTGACTTTAAGGAAATGTATTATGTGACAGTTTGTGATGTCTGTGAGTTTAACCAAAACAGCACCACACTTTTGGTCAGGTTGGTGTTATCTGGTAGATTGCTTGTTTTCTGTAGCCTTTGGAAGATGGAAAATTCAAGCACCTGATTGAGACACAGGGAGAGAATGGAGAGATCTTTTTTTGAAAAAGCAAAACATTAAAAAAAAAAAAAAAAGAGTTGATTTCTATCACCAGCAGTTTGGTTATTGCACAACTGGGAGCTAAACTGCACAAAATCTTTGCTGTACACCCAACTAAATAAATTACCCCCTCTTCTCACTAGTCAGGATACACATGTTTGCCCACAGGCTGTTAATATGAATTGTGTTAAGTTTAAGGTGGCTGTGTTTCTTAATCGGGTGCTTCATGATATACATGATGGGAGGGGGAGAAAGAGCTATCATTGTTTGGAGTGTTACAACATGAATATTTTGGTCAGCACTTCCTATTATGCCCCAACTTCTCATTTCATCTTCATTTTCTTGCTCTCGATTGATGTTTTTTAAACAATTTTATTTACATATGCAAAACCCACATCAGGACTAGGAAAAGGTATCATTTGTTTGTTGCTCTTTGGGTACTTAATGTCAAATTGTTTCAAGTTATATCATTATATTAAAGTTATTTCATATCATATTCAAATTATTTGTGATTTGTATTAGGTTAGGTTTAGGTTAATCAGTGTGCTTGTGGTAGTTACTTTGACTTATTTTTGTATAGGTAATTGATAGAGGTAGTCTATTAGAAAAGGATGATGTTGTAAATAGGTAAATAATATGCTCAAGATTAAATTGCAGGTTGAAGGTGGAAGCCAAGGAAGCTTAACTCTCCTAGTGCCCTACAAACGTGTGTATCTCATGAATTTTCATAGATACCTGGATGTTCTGACCACCAGTGACACGTATTTT
Organism: Budorcas taxicolor; assembly: GCF_023091745.1. Lineage (NCBI taxonomy): Eukaryota > Metazoa > Chordata > Mammalia > Artiodactyla > Bovidae > Budorcas > Budorcas taxicolor. Next base: position 42,033,687 of record NC_068928.1, on the reverse strand, counting down.
CCCCTTTCTATTAGAGTGTAGATTACCTACACTCTAGTGTACATTATTGTGTACATTATTGTGTATTCTATGTGTACAATAGTGTAGTGTACATTATTCCTACAAAAGGAAGCAGAAAACCTCCTGTTTTTTATTAGTTTTTTTGAAACTTATTCTTTGAAAAAGTCATCTGACAGTTCTAGGTTACTGAGCTCTTCAGAAAAATATCCTTTTACTGCATAATAAAGTATCAAAATACTTTGATACTTCTTAATAAAAATAATGTTTAAAATTTTGTTCTAAAGTATCACTGTCCCTGATTTTGTGTGGTATTTAAAGGAAAATATTTTTCTTTACATCTGCGCTTTGTTAATAGAACCGTTCTAAGATCGGAAGTATTTTTTTCCCCTGCAATGTTCGAAACAACAGTTTTGTGCTTATTTCTGGGAATAGGAAAGTCAGATTTAACAATCTAGTTTCCACTGATCAGTTATTTTGTACATTTAAATCGTGATAACAGCGATTAAAAATGTTTTTACTTTGCTTTCTCTTAATTGTCATGTCCTTGTTTTAATTAAATAGCCTGTTTACATTGGATGTTTTCTTATGAATAGTGATCCTTTACTATTAAAAAACCTAAGCCCATTTGGAGAGGATTTTACATATCTAAATCTAGGCTATGTTTACTAACCAAAGAAACGAGTAATTTTTAGGCATTTGACTTTTAGTTGAACGAGACCCTCACTTTTGGTGGTTTTAGGGTTTTGGATGATGTTTTATTACTTTTGTTAGTTTTGGTCACACCCATGACTTCCTTGGAAGGTATCTTTGAGGTTTGGTTTCCTTTTTTTTTTTTTAATGGTAATATTGGGGTGGGGGTGCTTCCTGTTTGTATTTTCAAAATTAGGTCCACATGGAAACCTTTTGGTAGTGTCACATTTTTATACGCATAAAGACGAGCATCAGATGCCATGAGGTTTGTCTTTGACCCATCGTACTGCCTCATGACAGCTCTACTGAGTACCCAGCTGGAAAGACAAGACATCCCAGATCTTCCCAGCTTCCTTCAAGGTTTAGCTGCCTTGGAAGAAGTCTTGACAACAACTACCACAACAAAGGTACAAGTAACAGAAAAATGGGGCTGCCCCTTTCTGTTTTCCTGCCAGGTACCTAGAAAACGCATAGCACTAAGACAGAGTGAAAAAATGTTATGTGTAGCTTTGCCTGTCAGAGCTTTCAAGGGGGGTGTTGCCATAGGTTTATATGATATGGAACTCCATCTATCTAGCAGTGACTGTACCAGTTTTTCTGACCTCACCTAGAAGTCGTACAGGATGTCATGGAGGAGTTAAATAAGAACAAGGAGAAATTTACTGTGGTGATGGTAGAACTTTGGAGGAATCACCCTCAGTCATAAAACTCTTCCTTGACCCTCCTGGATAATCATTAACATGGTAGGTCACTTTTAATATAAATGTTGGACTCTGAGTTATGTGGAGTGTTGCGGAGAAGAATATCCTTGAAAGAAGTACATACAGTATTGTTTCAGTAGTTGAACCAAGTGGCCTTTTCCTCGCCTTCAACTAACTTTATTATAAGAAGTGTAATGACTTAATAGACTCCTGATTAAATTGGCCTTCAAACATGTTTGCAGTTTAGGGACAGTTTCTGTCTTGTAAATTTTCTTTTAGATCACATCACTGAAGGCAGTACTATATTAGCGTGTGGCATGATTATGCATAATACAATTTGCAAATAAGGTTGATGAGTGTCTTGACCTCCCACCCCCGCCCCCCATAGTCATATGAGTTTGTCACATACTGGATATTTTCTTCATTGGGTTTATTCATAATAATTGCTTCCATTTCTCATGTATTATAGTACTACTAAGATGAAAAATACTTATATTGATTGATAATTTTTTAGAAACTAGCTTGCAGAATCCAACACTCATTCTCCATTTGTTTTACCTTTGGCATTCTGATGAACTCTTTAAAATTATTTTCCAGATTTATTTCTAGTATGAAGAGAAATATCTCCATATTCTGTGCACTACTAGTTTTTTGAGGTGCTTATGCTGACTCATTTTTTAATTTTACTAAGATATAGAGTATGGTTTGAGAGCAATAATGAGATTCTCAGAAAATATGAAAACTTTCCTTTCTGACTACTTAGAGAAAGGTTGGGGAAGACAAGGGGAAATACATCAGTGAGCCAATCAATTATTGTTATTTGTTGGGATTAATTTGGTGACTAATATTTTCAGTGCCCATCAGGCTAGTAAAAGTGACTTTGGCTTTACCCTGCAATGATCAGGACAAACCCAAGTGTTCTCTAATGCTGCTTGTCTTTTCCTGATAGGGGATTTTCTTTTGCATATGGGAAATCAAGCCAGAGTTACCAGTAACAGCCACGTCCAAGATTTGTGTATGAAAAAAGAAAAACTCTTTAAAAAAAAAACTCTTTACCCCTCTGGGCTATAACTCTACTTACCCTGGGCTCATTTGAGAAGGTATACTAATTATTTGCATAATGATTATTATACTATCTTTCAAAAAGTGATCAGAAAATTACTTTAAAAGTACTTTGAATTATGCCCCAAACCTAAAAATGAAGATAGTAAAAATAATACCTAACACCATTCACTTACAGAGTGCCAAGCAGACACTGTTATAAGCTCTTGGCGTGTTTTAACTCATGATCCTCAGAGAGGTGGGTTCTATTCTCAGATGAAAGAGGAAGAAATGGCCACAGAGAAGTTAAGTAATTTGTCCAAGGTCACACTGCTGCTAATGGCAGGGCTGGATCTAGACACAGGCCAAGCTGAATCCAGAAGCTGTATTGTTACCCACTGCACTTCGAAGGAGAGCAGGCAACTGTCACTTTGCAATGAGACGTTTGGTTTCTTTAGAGGTTTATGGTTCTCTGTGTTCCAAAATGGACTTTCTGTCTCTTTTTTTAATAGAAAATTTTCAATGTATGTTTGGAATTTTTTTAAGTTTATGAAGGCGATGGTAGGTGTTTTACAACTAATTCATATATTCCTGATAGAAATTAGATTAAAATAGAGAAAGTCTTCATTTTAACTCTTAAGTTGTCCTTTGTTTCCTTTCTACTGATGTTACCATGTACATCATAGAGGAAAAGCTATAAGCTGTCTCTTTGGCTTCTGTTTACAAACAAAAGGATCTTCCGTGTCAGTGTGGTTTGAGACATGCATGTTTGTTGACTGAGAATGCAAGTATCCAGCCCATTTTATTTGCAGCTTTATTTTGAAGGGATTTATGGTCCTATTCTTGTTTTAAAGCCAGTAATTGTGGTTTTTGAAATAGAAAGACTGAAGAATTTTAATTTGAGGGGATAGTTTTTAAGGCAGCTGAACTTACTGCATATGTTTCTAGTTTAGTTGTGCAAAGGCCCTTAGAAAGGAGTCTCAGAACGTATTCCTTTTCATATCTGATGCTTATATTATTCTCTCATCTCTTTTTTTAGAGGTGGATTGTAAAGTTAAATCTTGGAGACAGAATTCACAATCCTAAATTGTAGTGATTTGAACTTGAGAGATCAAGTCAGGGATGAGAAAAACTTAATTTCCCTGAGCAGACAGTATGAACTCGTTCATATAAACAGAGGATGTTAGCTTCCAGGGTTGTCAAACTGTCACCTTTGACCAGGGTTGAATTTTCTTTGAATATCGACAAAAGCTACAATGTCAGTGGAAAAAGCTTAATGTGAAGTATGCATAACTCAGAATTTCCTTATGTTTGTGTCAGTGAGATCCTACAATTAAAGCTTTTTTTTTGAAGTGTATATATGTATATGTCTGATGAGTTTAAAAAGCCTTCAATGGGGGTTTCCAGCCTTTAGGTGAGAGTCAATTAGAAAGTTTGTGAAAAACTATTTTGTGTTGTCTAAAATTCAGAGCCTGTAGCTGGTAGCAATCAATATGTTTTTATAAAGAATGAGATTTAAAAAAATCCAAACTGGGAGAAATTTAAAATATCATTGTAGCAGAAAAAAAGAAAAGAAACTGTTGAGTACTTAATCTGTTAGAGTACTAAAAATTAGGATTTATCAGCTTCATGATATAGCATTCTACAATATATTCATGGTTTAAACTAGGCAAAAATATTCTCTCAGAAATAATGCTGATTCTATTTTTCTTTTAGTTTCATGTTTCTAAAAATCATTTGGTCATCTTTTAGGCTTGAAAAAAGTAGCAACCAAGGTATCTACAGAAATATATAGCTCTTTACATAATGAAACAGTTACTTCAGCCTGTGGATTTGTGTTTTTAGGATTTGTGATGTTTCTGGTAGAAAGTAAGAGAGTGCTGGTCAGAATTGAACTTTGTAGAGTCTTACTCCAGAAGATACAGAAGGTCGAGTGCATAGGGATGTAGTGCAAATATTCCTTGTTATTTTATTGTTATTGTTTCAATTGTGTAATGATATATTAAACCCTGAATGTGAGCAGATTTTAAAGATGAGTTTATCCTTCAGTGAGTTTAAACATCAAGTAAAAATACTAATGTGTTGTAATGTGTAATAGAGATTGGCCTTCCTCCTTAACTGTTTAAGGTACCAAAACAAAATAGAAAATGTTTGGCTTCCTGAATGACATGGCTGCAGTGAACATGCTGAATTGGTAATGAAGCATAATCCTTTGATTTTGCTTAAACACATAATTTTAAAGGAATGGGTCCATAAGATAACTTATTACCTTAAGCATGTATTTTAAATTTTGTCCCAGAAATGTGACATCATCAAAATTTATGGTTTCGAAGCTTTATTCCTTAAGTGTAAGAGGTCTAGTTGGGACAGAACATATTCCAGTTATATTGGTAAATTTCAACAGGACAAATATAAAAACAGTGGCTTTTAGGAAATAACTCCTAAAAGAAATACATAGGCCCGGCATAAGAATAGGCCCTGAAAAAAGATTTCTTCTGAGTTGTGGGTTTCTGGGTGTATGTATCCACTTGCTAGTAGCTTCCCATTTTTCTACAATAAATAGGTGATAATAAATAGGAACCCTGAAGAAGGAAATGGCAACTCACTCTAGTATTCTTGCCTGGAAAATCCCATGGATAGAGAAGCCTGGCATGCTGAAGTCCTTGGGGTCGCAAAAGAGTTGGACAGAACTTAGCAACTAAACAACGACAACAATAAATAGGAAATACTTCTGTAAACAAGAAAAAAAAAGTTATTTTTAATGAATCGGTGAAGAACATGTGAGAGCGCTATAATAATGGAATATTGTTTAGCCATAAAAAGAAGGAAATCCATTGTGACAGTGTGGATGAACCTTGAGGGCATTATGCTAAGTGAAATAAGTCAGACAGAAGAAAATGCTGTCATCTGACCTCACTTACTTGTGGCATCTACAAAAACTGAACTCCTAGCAACAGCAGACTGGTGGTTGCCAGGCAAGCACAGTGGGGAAATGAATGAGGGTGGTTAAATGGTACAGATTTCCAGTTATTAAGATGAATAAGTTCTGGGGACGTAAATTACAGCATCGTGACTATATTACTATATACACAATACTATATTGTGTATTTTAAGTTGCTAAGAGAGTAGACCTAAAAGTTCTCACCAAACAAAAATTGTTAACTATGTGAGTTGATGGATGTGTTAACTAACCTTATGGTGGTAATCATTTTGCAATATATACTTATATCAAATCATTTCATCTGCATCTTAAGTTTGCACAATGTTATATGTCAGTTATATCTCAATAAAGTTGGGGAAAAAGTTATTTTTTAAATGGCTTCTGTATATTGATTTATCTCAGAATGAGAAACCTGTTTTTGTTTTCAGTTAGTGTTTCCTTTTTAGGAGCAGAAAAACAAGTAGATTGTGATGTTTGTGTTAAATATTTGGCATGATGATATATCTTTTTTTGATGAATGATATTAAAATCATTTTATTGTATTTAATATTCTTAAGAGTTAAAATAACTTGAGGATTGAGTTGTTTCTTATATTTGATGGAGTGCTTCATATTTTTATATATAAGCTGGTGGAGAATTATAATACTGTTTATAAATATAATAAGGAAATTCTGTTATTTTACTTGTGTATATGCCCTACTAGGTTGCCAGTCATTTCATACTGAAGGTATGTGTTTGTTTTTTCAACTTTTGGGGAGAAAATGGTCTTATTTAACTTCTAGTAATGCTGAACATTATTTCAATATATTTTCTGCATTTGCTTTTGTATTGCTTTCTCATTCATGATGATACCTGCAAAGGTTGCTAGGTGTATAGATTTCTTTTTCTTGTAATTCCATTAGTCATGCTTAATGACTTCTCTGTGTTTTTTATGATATTCATTTGGGAATATCTGGTAAAGGAAACCTCTGGTGAAAGACTCTTTTGGGTATATGTCATTGCTAATACAGGAGACTTGTGTTTTGCCTTAATTAAATTTGCATTAAATAGTTTATTTGGAATGAAATCTAGTGTATAAAAGCATTCAACATTTTAAGGCATTTAAGGAATAAAAATGAAAATAAATTACAGGTTTTAGAATTGTGAAACATAGCTCTCCAGGTCTTATCACTTTGCAGCAAATAAAATTACAGTCTTAAATATGTACTATTGAGCCCAGCATAACACCTACATATTTTATGTAAAATTTAACTCAGTAAAAATCTACCTTAACTTAGATTGTACCTTGTAATTTATTATAATGGAATTTCCAACAACAGAATTTTAAGTCAGTTTTGGGAATAATAAAACCTAAAAGAGATCATATAGTACCTTTGGGTGTGTTTTAATCCTAAATCCGTATGTAGTTAATTCCAGTTCATGAAGATAATAATTATTATTATTTTATTTTTATTTTTTAAGTAGAAGTTTTTATTTTATCTTTTTGGCCCTGATGCATGTGGAATCTTAGTAGTTCCTGACCAGAGATCGAACCTATACCCCCTGTAGTGGAAGCGTGATGTCTTCATCACTGGACCACCAGGGAAATCTGATAGTATTTTGAAGATAATTATCTTTGTGTATTAAAAATAATACTGTAAGCGTATATTGCCCAACATGCCTTCATAAATAAATCCTGTTGATTTTATTACTTTTTTGCTTGTCACTTCTTACCTCCCCTGCCTCCTGAAAATATGATAATCTCATTTAATCCAAAATTATGTTTTCCTTTGGTTTCAATTCATTTATAGTTGCTGATTTCCCTTGTAATCTATTTTGCATCACTATGATATTATTGTGGCCAGTAGATAATCTTTCTTCCCTTAAATATCTGAATCATTTTTACCAAACCATGAAATACTGTAAAAATTATATAAATTGGGGCCTCAAATTTAGTATTATATATTTCATAATATGGCATCAGTAAATTATTGAACATTTTAAAATTAATATATGAAGTGATTTATTGCTTTCTTCATTTAGAACTAATTACCTGATAGTGTTCTAGTCCTTATTTGATTTTGAGAACTTGACTGTCCTAACAAAGATAAGTCTTTTTCTAAGTCCTTAAATCTTAGTTATCTCTTTAAAGGAGCTCAGATGGATGTAAGATTCAAATGACTGTGAAAAATAATTACTTCTTTTAAAAGTTAATATTATAATTTTGTTTGAAACTTTCTAATTCACTTTTTGTCTCCTAGCTGCCAGAGAGCTTTTGGGGATTGTGTGTGTGTGAGTATATGCGTGTGTTTGAGTATGTGTGTGTGTTTCAGATACTTTCAAAGGGTTTAAAGAAGTCTATTCCAAATTTTTACGATAATTGGGCTACCAATCAAGGTAAGACTTAGTAAATACTAAGTAAATATTGACTGACTGCTGAGCTCACGCACTGTACAATCACATATGCTTTTGAGGACAGTTAGACAACAACTTGGCCCATTAAGCTATATACTCCAGTGGTTCTTAACCAGTGGTGGACTAGGGGGCCTTTTGAGGCACTAATGAATCCATGGACTCTCTTCCCAGTAAAATATACACACACACACAAAGATTTGCATATGTTTCAAGAGGTTTGTGGACCCAGGTTACAACTCAGCTGTAAACAGCCAGCTCTCAGTTAACACAGGTAATGGAGATGAGAGACTATGGAGAAGAAATAACAAATACTCCCAAGTTTATTGTTAAAACAAACCTCTAGACATGCCTTGTTATTTGGGAGCTCAAGGGGTACTTGTTTCCCCAGAGAACTAATAGATACCATATACTTTAACATTTTTAAGATGTGTATTCCATTGTATAACTGTACCATAATTTAGTTAATCCATTAATAATTGATAGCTGTTTCTAGTTTTTCACTTTTATAAACAACACAGTAGTACAGCTCCTTAGGCAGAGTGGATTTTTTTCACATTTACTGGACCATCTCCTTAATGTTCAGAAGTGGAGTTATAGAAGTGGAGTTGCTGAGTCATTTGATAGTCATAGTACCAGACTGCCCTCCAAAAAGACTATCCCAGTCGACATGCCCACCAGTAACTAGTGCGTGAAAGGGGGGTTACTAAGTGTTGGCAACCTTTCCATCTTTGCTAGTCTCCCATATTTGTTTGTATTTCTTTGATTTCTACCACGGCTGGACAGTGCTTCACAAGTTTGCTGGCCATTTTATTTTCTTTTTGTGATTTGCCTCTGTATATAATTAGCCTGTCTTTTCTGTTACAGGTGCTTGAGTTTTCCTCAGAGATCTTTCTGTCTTACATATTACAAATTATTTTCTCCCATTTTTTTTTTCTTTTTTTGGCTCTCAACTTTGTATACTATTTTTTTGTAGTACAAACTTGTTAAATTTTTTTCTAGTCTAATTTGATAAATCTTTTCTTCTCTGACCTGGCTATTAAGACATACTTAGGAAACCATACCTATACCCCAAAATGGTAAAATTTTCATTTGTATTTTCTTTTAGAATATTTTATTGTTCTAATTTTTCAATTAATGTATTTACTTTTGGCTGTTCTGGGTCTTCGTTGCTGCCAGGCCTTTTCTCTAGTTGTAGAGACTGGGGGCTACTCTCCAGCTGCAGCGCTTGAGTTTCTCATTGCGGCGGCTGCTCTTGGTGTGGAGCATGGACTCGGGCACACGGGCTTCAGTAGTTGCAGCTCAGTTTAGAGCACAGGCTCAATAATTGTGGCTCACAGGCTTAGTTGCTCCGAGGCATGTGGAATCTTCTCCAATCAGGGATTGAACCCGTATCTCCTGCGTTGGCAGGCGGAGTCTTTCCCACTGAGCCACCAGGGAAGCCTGGTTCTAAATTTTTTTGCATTAAGTTGCTCAGTCCATCTAGAATCTATTTCTGTGTAAGAAGTGAGGTGAGATTGTAGCTTTATTAGTTTTCCTCAAGGTAACAATATTATTGATCATTCACTGTATGCCGAGCACTGAGCTGAGTGTTTCACAAATGTTAACAGTTTCAACCTAAATCAATTCCAAATCGCTTGCGAGTTATCCAGAAAAATCCACCACTTCCCATTAGCTTCCTCTTTTCCCCATTGATAGGAAAGTCCATCTTAATGTTTATTAAATCCTCTATATGTTCAGATCTGCTTCTTGTCTATCCTGTTCCATAGATTAATGTGGTTCTGAATATACCATGTTGTTTTAATTATTATACCACATTGTTTATTTGGATCACTAAAATTGTTTTTCAGAGAATAAATCAGGTGAGAATTCACATGGATTTCCTTTAGAATGTGCATTGGGATAGGTTTTTAATATGATTCAAAATTAATTTCACATTCTTTGAACAGATGGTGGATAATCACTGGTAGTTTCATTAAAGAATCACTAGATTTAGTCTTCTTAAACATATCTTTCTGTAGAGATTATGTAATAGAATGTAATTTTAAAAAACAATATTCTGAATGCTTTCAATTCAAATAGTGTCATTTCATGCTAACATTTCAGTAAGTATAGTAAAATTATATATTTAAAAATTTTAATTTAAAACCTCAGGGTTGCTTTCAAAATTTTTTCCTTCTAAGCAATACATGGAAGCAGAGTTATAATTGTTACTGATAAGACGAGTATGAACTAGAAAATTGTTAAGAGTTATATAGGAATACGTGAAATATTTTGGTTATAGATAAGAAGCTTGTCCAATATAAATGTCATATTTTAGGAGTAACCTTTTAAAAAAGCAAAAAGAAACAGGTGAAACCAATTTTAATAACATATATTCTTTAACCCAGTATACCCCAAATGTTATTATTTCAACAAGGACCACATACTCACTGCACGCTTAATTGCTCAGTCGTGTCCAACTCTTTGTGACCTTGGGGATTCTCCAGGCAAGAATACTGGAGTGGGTTGCCATGTCCACTTCCAGGGGACGTTCCCAACCCAGGCATCAAACCCAGGTCTCCTGCATTGTGGGTGGATTCTTTACCATCTGAGCCACCAGGGAAGCCCAAGAATATTGGAGTTGGTAGCCTATCCCTTCTCCAAGGGAACTTTCCGACCCAGAAATCGAACCCGAGTCTCCTTCATTGCAGGTGTATTCTTTACCAGCTGAGCTAACAGGGAAGCCCGTGTAATCAATATATGAACTAAAGAGGGACTTCCCTGGTGGTCCAGTGGTTAAGAATCTGCCTCCCAATGCAGGGGACCCAAGTTTCATCCCTGGTTGGGGAACTAAGATCCCACATGCCCCAGGGGCAGCTAGTGAAAGCCTACTCACCTCAATGAATACCCAGCCCACTCACCTCAATGAATACCCTCAATGATTCATTCACCTGAATGAATCACCAAAATTAATTAATTAAAAAAATAAACTACTAAGGAAACATTTTACATTCCTTATTTGCTGCTGAGTCTTCAAAATCTGGTATATGTGTTACACATACAGCGTATCTAAATTCAGATGCAAAGTTTCTACTAGAACTACATGAAATGTTCAGATTTCATAAAACTTTTAGTTAATAAAGTAGATTCACATAGTGAGGTCATTCTAACAACCAAACATACTTGAAAGTCTTCCAGTAACCAAGTTGAGCCTCAGTTTTTAAGTTTAACATTTGAGTTGATTAAAAATGAAATGAAATAAAAATTTAGTTCCTCAGTGACACTAGCCACATTTGAAGTGCCCCAATAATAGTATATGTGGCTTGTAGCTGTCATAATTGGACAGTGCAGTTACAGGCCTTCTAAAGAAGTAAAATAAAATACCAGCTGTCTCCTACTTTTAACATCTAGTTTACATATAGCTCACATACAGATAGGGTCTCTTACCCTCAGGGAACTGAAGTCATTGCTTTCCAAGGGAGCAGAGTGTGTGTGTGTGTGTGTGTGTGTTTTAGACATCAGGTTTGCCTGGAAAATAATCTTACTTATCTTTTGGTCTTAGTTACTCTTCATGGTGTACATAAAGTTGATGCATGAAATTTGAGATCTAGTTACAAATGAAATTTTTCCTTTGAAAAGACCCCCCACACACACCATGTTAGTTTAATCTTAAGACATATCTTATGGAGGGGAGTAATTTTGAGTTATCATCCTGAGATGGTGATAACTCCACCTATTAATATATGTGGAAGATTGAAGCAACAGCTTCAGATGGCCAACTCGACCCTCCAATCCTCAGGCCCTCCTTCTTAGTTTATCTTAATGGGTATTTTTTAGATCCCTGGTTCTAGAAAGAACCTTTGAAGAAATGGATAGAACTGTGCTATTTTGAACATTAGCTGACACCTAAGCCAAATTCAGTTGGCTTTTGATTTATTTATTAAATAATCTTTATTTATTTACTTACTGTTTTGGGCTGTGCTGGGTCTTTATTGCTGCGTGGCTTTTCTGTAGCAGCTGTGAGCGGGAGCTGCTCTCTCCTTGCAATGCTAGGGCATCTCACTGCGGCGGCTTTTCTTGTTGGGAAACCCAGGCTCTAGGACTCTCGGTCTTCAGCAGTTGTGGCTCCCAAGGTGTAGAGTACAGGCTCAGCAGTTGTTGCGGACAGGCTTAGTTGCTCCCTGGCATGTGGGACCTTCCTGGATCAGGGCTTGAACTCCAGGTCTCCTGCATTGGCGGGCAGATTCTTTACCACTGCATGCTCAGTCACGTCCAACTCCTTGCAGCCCTATAGACTAGCCCGCTAGCCTTCTCTGTTCATAGGATTCTCCAGGCAAGAATACTGGAGTGGGTTGCCGTGCCTTCCTCCACATTTCTGTATTGGCAGGCGGGTTCTCTACCACTAGGCACCACCTGGGAAGCCCATTGAGCCAACAGGAAAGCCTGGTTGGCTGTTTAATGTTAAATAAAATACTTGGTAGCTTTTATTCCCAGGCAGCCTTTTGGAAACCCTTTACTTTAATATGGTGTCCAAAGTAGGTTAATTATAACTCAAAACATCCTGGTATACTTTACTGATTGTAAATTATTCCTTAATAAAATTTAGAATTATTTCTATAAAGGAAAAAAAATCCCTTTTTCCCCAAATATAACCTATTTTAGAATATTTGAAATATTTCCTTAAAGGTGAAGGTTTGAGTGTGCACAAAAATCATAGTGTTCCAAGGGGAAATCTGACACTTTTGTCTTAAAATTTATTATATTCATTATATTGAACAAAAAGATTGTTGTGTTGAGTTGAGAAACAGGGCATTTTCAAATATTTAAAAATACTTTTATTATACCTAGATTTTCACTGTAATAGCATTTGTTATTATAGTAGAATCATACATATATTTTATTTCTTGGGAAAAAGAAGAAGCCAAATGTTTACAGGCCACCTGCCACCTTGCACTGCTATACATTGGTGAGGAGAAACTTGAGTCCTATTGTAAATTTTAAACTCTGTGCTCTGTATTTTTAGTATCTTGTGGAGATTGAATCTGCAAATTGTCTCTGAGAGATAAATGATTTGATTTGATTGTGACAAGCATGAAATTTATCCTCTATATAATACTGTGTCTCCTGGGAAAAAGCTGGACTAATACCATACTGAAATGACCTTAACGGTGGAATCCTTGATTAGATCCACGTTGTTACGCACATCCTACAGCTCCATAAAGTTGATCAGCTTCCACCAGGGATGAACAGATGTCCTGGCTTTATCAGAAATTGCTTTCCCATTGCCACGCCTTTCATGAAAACCAGTCATCGCCCTTGTTGTCTGATTTTGTTGAGATGCTTTTAAAACTGTTTCCCCCCACCCCCACCCCCACCCCGCCAGTATTGGTTTGAATGCACAGACTTTGCTATTTACTTGTAAGATGTTATGGTAATCAGATATGGTACCCTTCTCCTGAAACAGAAATAAAAAGAAGAGAATTAAAAGTGAAAAATAGAAAGCACAGCATAGTCTGTATTTATTTAAACTTTAAAGTGTTTCATATCAGATACTAGAACCTAAGTTCGCTAACAGGCATGTCTATTTTTTTCACTGCTGTATCCTCAGTACCTAGAATAGAACTTGGCATGTGACAGATCCTCAGTAAGTACTGTTTCTATGACTGGGTCGGTCTGCTTACTTTTGTTTATAGCAGGAAGACCCTCATCTCTGATAGTAAAGGTTGGTTTATGTTGAAGGTACCGTAATTCCCATCTATTAATCTGTGTTGAGGGTGTGTACAGAGAGCTCTTCAACCCTCAGTAGGGCTGAAGTTCTGTCTATTACTCTGGGGAAAGAAAAGAGAGAGGAAAGTCTATTCTCTTTGTTTCCTTTGGATTTCAGAGTTTAAGATGGAAGAAATTTTAGTTTACTAGGAAGGAACTGGCTTTTCCCCCTCCATTTAAAAAAATTGTGTTTGTATGTGTGATTACCATTTTAACTATTTTAAAGTATACTGTTCAGTGACATTAAATATATTCACATCCTCTTACAGATATCACTATCATCCATCTCCAGAAATTTTTCATCATCCCAAATCTAAATTATACCCATTAAGCAATAATTCCCTATTTCCCCACTCTCCCAGACTCTGGTGACTACCATTCTACTTAATCTCTATATGAGTTTGACTACTCTAGGTACCTCATGCAAGTGGAATCATGTAATATTTGTCCCTTTGTGTCTGGCCTATTTCTTTTTTGTTTTTTTAAATATGACCCCTTTGCTTAGAGACTTGGCAGTTTTTTTCCCTTGATTTTTGTTGTTGTTGTTGTTAGTTTTTGCTTTGTGCCTAGACCTAGCAAGTGATGCATACACTGTCAGTGTCCAAGACAAGTTAATTCAGCAGCTTGTTTCATGTCGTTAGGGGGTTATTAAAGTTTTGAAGCTTTAATAAGCTGTGATTCCTAATCTGTATGTCTGTAGGCTTAGCTCCTCCAAGTCTTGCTGATAAACCTGCACTGACAGTGCTGTTGGAGATTAGTCTTTCTCCTTGTTTCATAAAGCAAATTGTTCTCCTTCTTATGGCCTGATTATGGACTGGAAAATTACTGGTCCATTGTTGTCGTTGTTTATACGGGCATGAAGACAAACTCTGCACAAGGACAATAGCGACGTGAGAAGTTTGATTGCAGCCTCATTAAGAAATTACACGCTCCTCCTCATTACTTTTCTCTCTTTTTCTATTCTCATTATATCCTCCTCCCTCCCTTTCTCCCTTTTCTTCCTTTCTAGCCTGTCATCCCTCCTTAACGTCTCTTTCTTCCTTCCTTTTCCATTCTCATTTTCCTGAGTAGGTGCCACAGAGACAATCTGACCCTGTGATCCAAATGTAAGTAGAATAGCTGTGGCTCTCCCTCAGTGTCTTGTGGGGTTCGTGGTTCCTGGTGCACACAAGTTTTGTTTGAGCCCTCTGAGCGTCTCTGGCAGGTATGGGCTTTGATTCTAAACACAGTTTCGCCCCTCCGACTGTCTTGTTGGGGCTTCTCCTTTGCCCCTGGATGTGGGGTATCTTTTCTTGGTGGGATCCAACATTCTCCTGTCAATGTTTGTTCAGCAGTGAGTTGCAAGTGAGTTCTCACAGGAGAAGATGAGTGCATGCCCTTCTACTCCACCATCTTAGCAGTACTAGTCATAGCAAAAAAAAGGCAAACACCCTCTTCCAACAACACAAGAGACAATTCTACATATGGACATCACCAGATGGTCAATACCGAAGCCAGATTGACTATATTCTTTGCAGCCGAAGATAGAGAAGCTCTATGCAGTCAGCAAAAACAAGACTAGGAGCTGACTGTGGCTCATGTTATGAACTCATTGCAAAATTCACACTTAAGTTGAAGAAAGTAGGGAAAACCGCTAGACCATTCATATATGACTGAATCAAATCCCTTAGGATTATACAGTGGAAGTGACAAATAGATTCAAGGGATTAGATCTGGTAGACAGAGGGCCTGAAGGACTATGGACAAAGGTTTGTGACATTGTACAGGAGGCAGTGACCAAAACCATCCCCAAGAAAAGGAAATGCAAAAAGGCAAAATGGTTGTCTGAGGAGGTTTACAAATAGCTGAGAAAAGAAGAGAAGTGAAAGGCAAAGGAGAAGAGGAAAGATATACCTGTCTGAATGCAGAGTTCCAAAGGATAGCAAGGAGGGATAAGAAAGCCTTCCTAAGTGATCAATGCAAAGAAATAGAGGAAAACAATAGAATGGGAAAAACTAGAGATCTCTTCAAGATAATTAGATACCAAGGGAACATTTCATGGAAAGATGGGCATGATAAAGGACAGAAACGGTATGGACCTAACAGAAGCAAAAGGCATTAAGAAGAGGTGGCAAGAATACACAGAAGAACTATACAAAAAAGATCTTAATGACCCAGATACACGATGGTGTGATCACTTACCTGGAGCCAGACATCCTGGAAAGCAAAGTCAAGCTGACCTTAGGAAGCATCACTATGAACAAAGCTAGTGGAGGTGATGGAATTCCAGCTGAGCTATTTCAAATCCTAAAAGATAATCCTGTGAAAGTGCTGCGCTCAATATGCCAGCAAACTTGGAAAACTCAGCAGTGGCCACAGGAGTTTTCATTTCAATCCCAAAGAAAGGCATGCTAAAGGATGTTCATATTCTTGCACAGTTGTACTCATCTAACACACTAACAAAGTAATGCTCAAAATTCTGCAAGCTAGCCTTCAACAATATGTGAACCAAGAACTTCCAGATGTTCAAGCTGGGTTTAGAAAAGGCAGAGGAACCAGAGATCAAATTGCCAACATCCATTGGGTCATAGAAAAAGCAAGAGAATTCCAGAAAGACATCTACTTCTGCTTCACTGACTATGCCAAAGCCTTTGACTGTATGGATCACAACAAACTGTGGAGAATTCTTAAAGAGATGGGAATACCAGACGGTGCACTTTACCTGCTTCCTGAGAAATCTGTATGCAGGTCCAGAAGCAAGAGTTAGAACCAGACATGGAACAATGGACTGGTTCCAAATTGGAAAAGGAGTATTTAACTTATATGCAGAGTATATCAAGCAGAATGCTGGCTGGATGAAGCACAAGCTGGAATCAAGATTGCTGGGAGAAATATCAGTAACCTCAGATATGCAGATGACACCACCCTTATGGCAAAAATGCAAAGAGGAACTAAAGAGCCTCTTGATGAAAGTGAAAGAGGAGAGTGAAAAAGCTGGCTTAAAGCTCAACATTCAAAAACAAAGATCATGGCATCCGGTCCCATCACTTCATGGCAAGTAGATGGGGAAACAATGGAAACAGTGACAGACCTTATTTTCTTGGGCTCCAAAATCACCGCAGATGGTGACTGCAGCCATGAAATTTAAAAGACGCTTGCTCCTTGGAAGAAAAGCTATGACAAACCTAGACAGCATATTAGAAAGCAGAGATGTTACTTTGCTGACAAAGATCTGTCTAGTCAAAACTATGGTTTTTCCAATAATCATGTATTGATGTGAGAGTTGGACTACAAAGAAAGCTGAGTGCCTAATTGATGCTTTTGAACTGTGGTGTTGGAGAAGATTCTTGAGAGTCCCTTGGACTGCAAGGAGATCAAACCAGTCAATCCTAAAGGAAATCAGTCCTGAATATTCATTGGAAGGACTGATGTTGAAGCTAAAACTCCAATACTTTGGCCACCTGATGTCAAGAACTGACTCATTTAAAAAGACCCTGATGCTAGGAAAGATTGAAGGCAGGAGGAGAAGGGGACAACAGAGGATGAGATAGTTGGATGCCATCACCGACTCAATGGACATGAGTTTGAGCAAGCTCCAGAAGTTGGTAATGGACAGGGAAGCCTGGCATGCTGCAGTCCATGGGGTTGCATAGAGTCAGACACGACTGAGCAACTGAACTGAACTGAACTCCACCAGTCTACCTGGAGGAACAGGGAAACAGAGGGTTCAGTTCAGTTCAGTTCAGTTCAGTTGCTCAGTCTTGTCTGACTCTAAGAGAACTAAATTCTTATTTTTTTAGAGGATGTAAACTAACTTGTTGAGAAAAAAGAGAAATACACTGGGAGGTTTGGTTAGCAAGAAAGCAAAGAGGAAGAGAGAGGGAGCATCTTGGAGGATGATTTAAAAAGTAACCCGTGCAGTCGAGATTTCAAGCAGAATCTTAATCCATGGACTGTTTTCCGTGGGCCTTGGGGCCACTACTCCCATTTAAGGCAGAGTGAATAGTAGTGTTAGTCGCTCAGTTGTGTCTGACTCTTAGTGACCCCATAAACTGTAGCCCACCAGGCTTCTCTGTCCATGGGATTCTCCAGGCAAGAATACTGGAGTGGGTTGCCATTCCCTTCTCCAGGGGATCTTCCTGACGCAGGGATTTAATCCAGATCTCCTGCATTGCAGGCAGATTCTTTACCATTTGAGCTACAGGGAATCCCCAAGGACTGTTTTAGAGCCTTTTAAAACAGCAAACATAGAGTTGGTTCTCTCTCTGTATCCCCTGCTCATTGCTCTGGGCAGATCACTCTTGCCTTCTCCGATTCCATTTCTCAGTCTGTAAAATGAAGGGCCAGCAGATTCAGAACCATAAGAACTCATAAGCCAAAGCCATGAGACTATGAAAGGTCTTCTTTAAATTCAGTTTTTATGTTGTCAACAAATGAAAGTGTTAGTATGCTAGAGACAGAAGTATTAACAATGAAAAATTACCCAACGCCCAGACTGGCTCCTGTTGGAAAGGTGGAAATGGTCATGATGGAATTCAGGTAACCTCAGGGCCCTGGGATTTCTGAAGTTCAGAACACTTAGAGAATCTTCCAGTCTTTCCTTCTTAAATGTGAATAGATGTATATTGCCATTATTGCGTTGTCCCCACTTCTCCCAAATTTAGATCACCAGTATTTATAGTTTGCCAGTCACAAATAGATTCTTGCATCCCCATCCCTCTTTATAGGGACCTCTTTCAGTTCAGTATGCTTTTACTGGCACCTACTTTGGTTTTCTTTACAGCAGCAGCTGCTAATTACTGACAGCTTTTGAGCAAGCAGCTTGTCATTTTTGGCAGGGATAGGGACCATCCATAGCAATTCAAGACTATATTTTCATTTGCTAAATTTACTTTGCTGCATGAAAATACATCTTGAGTTAAAACATAGTCTGTAGTCAAAGGTGGCTGTATTTGCTGAAACATTTCCCTGAGTTGGCATTTGGTCCTGTAGTTGAAGGACTCTCAGGTGATAAAGCAAAGGTTCAGTGTCTATCAGACCGATGCCATTAGTCCTGAGTCAACCTTCTAATGTTAATGAACATTCTAGATGTAGAAGCTCATGATCTTGTTTTGTCACAATAGTAAATCTTTCTGGCTTGCATTTGGTAGTATGCATGGTAACCGAAGGAGTGAATTGTTGGTATACTTTGAGCTTTCCAATTATATTCAGCTTCTTTCTTGAGAAATAATTAATAGAAAGAAAGTTTAGTTTGGATAAAGAAGAAGCTTTCTTTGGAATTTCAGCTCATATCAGCATCATCACATTTCATGTAATTCTCCTCTTTGAAATCACTGCAAGGAGGTGTTAGCTCTGTTTTACACACTTGTCACGATGTTGATAGAATGGTACAGCTTGCAATTGTATTTACCTTGGTTAGCACCAGTGATGAGTCAAAACCTCCATCACAGTTTCTATAAAGTGTGATTCAGTCCCATTATTCCTGTAATAAGGATTCAAGTTAATGACCTCTGCAGTGTTAAAAATAACATCTTGAAGGAAATAACTGACCTGCCATTTTTTCCCCTAATTTAGGTTCTTTTTTGTAAGATGGAGGTCTACCAAAATTATATTTAATTTAAAACACAGTTATTGACTGTCTACCGTGTACCTAGTACGATGTTGAGGAAATCAAAATGAATGAATGATTCCTGCCCTGGATAACTTACAGTCCAGTAGGTGACTAACAGATAACTCAGAAATGCTTTGGTTCTTATGCCCAGAGTAGGGTAAATTCTAATTCTAGAGAGGCAAAGTGTTCCATCTTTTTTTAAAAATCAGATGCTCAAAATGATAAAAGGCATAAGATACAAGCATTGTGTTGTTTTTTTGTTGTTGTTGTTGTTTTAGCTAAATATTTTAAAGATTGTATGAGGCTCCTTTCATAAGGCCCTGGAATTGCCAGGTGTCCCTGTCCCAGATTTCCTGGTGTCACAGTTGGACAACCCTGTTAAATTCAGATGTGGTCTTCCACATCAGAGCACCTCTCCATGCCTTGGCTTGGTAAACCCCAAATGATCTCCTAAAGTTCAGCTAGTATCTACTGGGCACTGTGCACAGTGACGCAGTCATTTCTGCATTTTTTGTGTGAGGTTTATCAATTATTATAGGAATTTATCATTCACATCATGTGTCTAACTTCAGATGCACATCAGCGTCAGGTAACTTGATGTTTAGTTATCCTCCAAATAGTTACCGGGGTAACTGACTTCGTATCGTTTACTATCCTATCTTACCCACTAGAATATTTCACGAGTTGTTTTCACGTCTGTAATAGTGATATTGTCCCTTTAATGAGAAATGGTTTCTACCAGTAGATAGCCTGAGTTTAGAAGGATCTCTGGTAAATATTGGTGAGAGATAATAATGCAGCTAATGAAAGCCCAATAAGGAATTTGGGAACAAATAGAATAAAGGTAACCACTCTGCTTCTCATAGGAAATGTCACGGTGTTAATTCTTTGCTTTATGTATCTGTTCATTTTAGGCTGTGCTGGGTCTCTGCTGCTGTGAGAGCATTTCCCTAGTTGTGCCGAGCGGGGGCTACTCTCTAGCTGCAGTGCTCAAGCTTCTCATTGTGGTGGCTTCTCGTCGCAGAGCACAAGAGACACATAGGTTCTAGGACACATAGGTTTCAACAGTTCTGGCTCCCAGGCTCTAGAGCCTGGACTCAATAGTTGTGACACACAGGCTTAGTTGTTCTGTGGTATGTGGGATCTTCCCGGACCAGGGATCAAACCCCTGTCTCCTGCATTGGCAGGCATATTCTTTACCACTGAGCCACTAGGGAAGCCCCACAAAGTTAATTCTGACCACCGGTGGTCAGGATCTAGGTTTAGGCCTCTTTGAAAAATCACCCACCCCCAGCACGATTCTCGTTATTCTCCCAATCCTTTTTGTAATCTAAAGCTTTTGGCTGATTTCTGATTTGATTGAGAAGAGTGAAGGTGAACCACCAGATTCCTAATATGGCTTCCTTTGCTTGAAAGCTTGGCATCCTGATGTTCTCAGGCCTTTAGGGAAGGGAGTCCTAAAAATTGGGAGATCATCAAATAATTTTTGTTATCTGTGAGTTGCACTTTGTTAATTCAATTTGCAGCTTTTATCATAAAACAATCTTAAACCACAGGTATCATAGTCAGGAAAAGCTCATTTGATTAGGTGAAGTTTTTAATAAATAAAGCCCAGGGGTTGAGGGAGAAGGCAATGGCACCCCACTCCAGTACTCTTGCCTGGAGAATCCCATGGACAGAGGAGCCTGGTGGGCTAGAGTCCTTGGGGTCGCAAAGAGTCAGACATGACTGAGCGACTTCCCTTTCACTTTTCACTTTCATGCATTGGAGAAGGAAATGGCAGCCCACTCCAGTGTTCTTCCCTGGAGAATCTCAGGGACGGGGGAGCCTGGTGGGCTGCCGTCTATGCGGTCACACACAGTCGGACACGACTGAAGTGACTTAGCAGCAGCAAGGGTTGAGAGTGTGAGCACTGGAAATGGGCAGCCTAGTGCTGATCCCATCTCCTCCACTTGTGGCAGGACTGTGGGCAAATTTTTCACCTCTTAAGCCTGCTTCCTCTTAAATAGAATGGGGATAATGGACTTCCCTGGTGGCTCAGACAGTAAAGAATCCGCCTGCAATGCAAGAGACCATGGTTCTGTTCCTGGGTCGGGAAGATCCTCTGGAGAAGGGATAGGCTACCCACTGTAGTATTCTTGGGCTTCCCTTGTGGCTCAACTGGTACAGAATCTGCCTGCAATGCAGGAGACCTGGGTTGGGAAGATCCCCTGGAGAAGGGAGTGGCTACCCACTGCAGTAATCTGGCCTGGAGGATTCGGTGGACTATATAGTCCGTGGCGTTGCAAAGAGTCAGACGCAACTGAGTGACTTTCTGTAAGCCTGCTTCCTCTTAAATAGAACGTGGATAATAATCCTATTGCCTCATAGGATTGTCATAAGGATTAAATGAGGGTGCATATAACATGCATACCACAATACATGATGTAGTAAGAGCTCCTTGAATGCTTATGTTACTACCGTTACTCTTATTACTGTTACTGCTGCTGCTAGTACTCCCTATTTTTTCTTTTCCCATGCTAATTCCTTTGTTATTTAAGATTTGCTGATTAAATGTAAAAGTCTTGAAAACTTAATAGTTTTTGTTGTTTCCAACATGAGATAGTTTCTGGTGTGGATAGCAATAGTTAATTCAGCATATATAACAACCTAATAAGTTTCTCCTTGAACTCCAAACTGTCATTTTAAAGGAGGTAATCTCAGAGTGGGATTATGTACCCTCCATCATCAAAGCCTAGAATCTTTATGAAAGCTTGTCTCGCAAAAAGCCTTGTGTCTGTGTTGCTACCACAACCTGAAACTAATGAGTTAGAAACCACACAGAGCCCTATGACATGCTTGTAGGAGCCTTTCCGAAGGACCCATCACATTTTCTTATAAGCTGGATGTAGCTAGCTAAGCCAGGAATCGATCTGGATCAGAAAACAAAAAGTCTTCCTTTTTCCTTCCCTCTTCTTCACTTTTAAACTAAAAAGATTTAATTTTTTTGCCTCTGGGAAGGTTAAATGCCTAGATGCTCTCTTGAAGTCTATGTGAGAATGCGATATTGTTTCTTTGGGGGTGAGGGGTCTTTAATATTGTTCCACAACTATCAAGGGTTACTACCTAACAAAGATTTAAGATCATATTTTCTGTCTTCTTCCCCCTTTTGTTACTAGTTGTACAGTCTTTTCACCATGTTTTGTCTAAGGAAATATATCTCCCTTGTATATGTGCGTTTGCTGATTGTCAGCACTGAACCTGGCCAGTGCCTTAACATGTTGGATAGCTGATTGGACTTTAGTTAGAGAAGAGGAAAGCTAAAGATTTATTTTTAAATCAGTCAACTAGGGGCCTTGTATGTGGCCACATTTATTATAGACAAAATGCCACTTTATTTTTAGGTGGAGACTTCTTGAGCATTAGCATTGATATGAAGCCTAGGATGGGTCCAAGCCTCGTGTTGAAGTCCGCATGGAATCTGGTAGTTCCTGAGTCCCACTGCTGTTTAAAGAGTGTAGCTCCATGTGATCTTATTGTCTTTAACTTAGTCAAGTGAGACACCACATTACATAGGTTCTAGGTCTCACATTTGCTTTGTTTTTCTCTGGAGCTTTACTGGAAACCGAATGCTGTTGCGTACTAGCTACAGAAGCAGGAGGGGAAGTTGGCAAGAATTAACTGCTTTCTGTTTGGTCTGTCTGAGGCAGCTGACCTTTTGGAAGGAAATCGCTGCTCTTTGTTTCTTCCTGTAACAGTGCAGCCTGTGAAAGAACATATACACAGAAGGGTTCTGCCGCTATCCTGGCTGCTGGCTTGGCGCGTAAGCTGTTAGTTAAGAGGTGGGCATCTCTCGGTGCAGCTGTGTGTGTTGCAGGAACAAGTACTCAGGTTCAGGGAGCTGAGCTGTGTGTAGATATGCCAGTAGATAAAAGAGTATCTGTTTCCAGAAAAAGTAGTTTGTTTTAGCAAAGAGAATTGTATTTTATTGCCAAGTTCCAGTGTTTATGCTATGGACACTTGCTTTGCGTTCAGTTTTAATTCATCTTGATGTTGAATGTCTTGATATCAGTATTATTTCTTACACTGGATCACCTTTTTTTTCCTGAGAGGCCATTTTTATTTTTTAAAACATGAGCTCTTAGTTTAATGTCATTTCCATATACAGACTGCTATATTTAAAATGGATAACCAGCAAGGACCTACTGTATAGCACAAGGAACTCTGCTCAGTGTTTTGTGACAGCCTGGATGGGAGGGGAGTTTGGGAGAGAATGGTTACATGTATATGTATGGCTGAGTCCTTTTACTGTCCACCTGAAAGTATCACAACACTGTCAATCCACTATACTCCAATGTAAAATAAAAAGTTGAAAAACAATTCAAAAATAATAATAAATGTCATTTCATCTCAGAATTAGAATTAACTTCTTACCATATCTGCTGCCCATTGTTGGATCCACTTTTTCTGCAGGAGTTGTTTTACTTAGACACAGTGAGTATTATACCCCACACATTGGCATTTTCTTCAGGAAGCTTCAGTTGGGCTTCCAAATTGGCATATCATCCAGTGAGCAGGCCAAGGGCTTCCCAAGTGGCATTAGTAGTAAAGAACCTGCTTGCCAGTGCAGGTAAAAGTAAGAGACTTGGGTTCAATCCCTGGGTCGGGAAGACCCCTGGAGGAGGGCATGGCAACCCACTCCAGTATCTTGCCTGGAGAATTCCAAGGACAGAGAAGCCCAGTGGACTATGGACCACAGGACCGCACAGAGTCAGACACAACCAAAGCAACTTAGCTTGGCAAGTTGCTAAGGCAAAGGAACTAGCTGATGAAACATTTCTCTCTTAAAAGATTTTAGTCTTCCAGCATTTTAACCCAAACATATTTAGGTTCAGTTTCAAAATTTTGTTTTCTGAAAGGATTTATCGTCAAGTACAGAAGTGAAGTTGATTATGGTTATTGTAGAGTGCAGAGAACATAGCTACCTGAAAAGAGGGCAAGGTACCATATTCTTCTGCATTTAATTTGAGTTCAGTTTATAGGCATGCTTTCCCAATGTATTATTGGTCTCTTTCCAAGATTTACTGTTAATAGTAAAGACTGTTGAGTGAGCATCAGTGTCAGTGTACAAAAAAGGCGCAGAGAGTAACCTCATGAGATTGACGTCTGGTCTCTCCTTAGCAAGGTGGCCCTGCAGTGCTTATTTCCCGTTCTTGGAAGCTGGCCTCATCTGTTCAACCTTCTAGAGATAGTGAAGAATCCAAAACGGAGTGCAAACCTTGTTTTGGCTTTAGGTATAGGTTCTGGCACAAAATAAGTTGATATCAACAAAAAAGGAAGATCTCCTCCAGTTCTGTTGGCCTTTGAATAGGAGTAAAGTTAGGAACTGGTGGCTAAGGCTTTCTGGAAGCTGATCAGGTAACTGTTTGCTTCCGGAGGCCTTGAATTGTTACCCTTAAACTGTCAAGGGCCTTCACCTAGGGCAGTTGTGTCCAGGTATGTTGCTAGGGGTAAGGGAAATAGAGTTTTTAAAAAGGAATTCTTGCACTGCTGACAGTGGTTTTCTATGTATTTCATACCATTTACTGTTGGCACAAGTTTGCAGTGACCATTGCTTAATCATGTCAAAGACGAATAAGAGCTAAACATGAATCTAAGTATGTATTATTTCTTGCCTTGAAATAGGACTTTCTCAAATACCCTCTTTTTTCTTTTCTCTTTGCTTTTTTTTTCCAGAAGTCACAAGAAAACTTTTTACATTCCAGCTCTACTCCCTCTGAGATCAATAATCTTCAACCTGGTCTAAGTTCTAGTTTACTTTTTTTTTCTTTTGGTATTCTGAATGATTTGGTATGAAGATTTTCAAACACTCACAAAATATAGTGTATAATGAATTTCCATAGATTCATCAGTTCAGTTCAGTTGCTCGGTTCTGTCCGACTGTTTGTGGCCCCATGGACTGCAGCATGCCAGGCCTCCCTGTCCATCACCAACTGCCGGAGTTCACTCAAACTCATGTCCGTTGAGTCGGTGATGCCATCTAACGATCTCATTCTCTGTTGTCCCCTTCTACTGCCTTCAATCTTTCCCAGCATCAGGGTCTTTTCCAATAAGTCAGTTCTTCACATCAGGTGGCCGAAGTATTGGAGTTTCAGCTTCAGCATAGTCCTTCCAGTGAATATTCAGGATTGATTTCCTTTAGGGTTGACTGGTTGGATCTCCTTGCAGTCCAAGGGACTCTCAAGAGTCTTCTCCAACACCACAGTTCAAAAGCATCAATTCTTCGTTGCTCAGCTTTCTTTATAGTCCCTCACATCCATACATGACTACTGGGAAAACCATAGCTTTGACTAGACAGACCTTCATTGGCAAAGTAATATCTCTGCTTTTTAATATGCTGTCCAGGTTGATCATAACTTTTCTTCCAAGGAGCAAGCGTCTTTTAATTTCATGGCTGCAGTCACCATCTGCAGTGATTTTGTAGCCCAAAGAAATAAAGTCTGTCACTGTTTCCACTGTTTTCCCATCTATTTGCCATGAAGTGATGGGACTGGATGCCATGATCTTAGTTTTCTGAATGTTGAATTTTAAGCCAACTTTTTCACTCTCCTCTTTCACTTTCATCAAGAGGCTCTTTAGTTCTTCGCTTTCTGCTGTGAGTGTGGTGTCATCTGCATAGCTGAGGTTTTTGATATTTCTCCTGGCAATCTTGATTCCAGTTTGTGCTTCATCCAGTCCAGCATTTTCATGATGTACTCTGCATATAAGTTAAATAAGCTCATAACCTACCAAAATTTTGTTAACCCTTTTTATATACTCCCCACATAAACACCTTTTTGTTTCTTCTAGGGTTTATTAAAAGAATAGTATGAACAGTTAATGAATGCAAGGTATTATAAAGGATTTAAATAAAATATAAATAGATGTTAAAATTACAAATTAATCTTATCTATTAATAGTCTTGAACCACTGCTTGAAAACACATTGTTGCTATATATTGAAAGTGATAGAATTGTATTTCTCTTTTAAAAAAACGTATAAATATCTCATGCCCTGCTTAAATCTCAAGACTACTTAACTTGTAAGAAACTGCCGTAACCTGGGTACTGTCATGATGGGAAGCATTGCTACCTATGTCTTTTGCATATCCGTTTATATTTAACTCCTGTGGGGTAGGGAGCAGTGCCAATTGCCCATAATTATTAACCTTACATTTCAGGTTTTACATTTCGAACAAAATTCAATAGATAAAAAAAGTTACAAAAAATTGTACCAAAACTTCTTCACCTAAATGTAATGGCTGTTTATAGTTCTCTCTGACCTTCCTCTGGTATGTGTCCTCTGGCAAACGTGTACACTTTTCATTTAGTATTCCGTTACTTCTAGAAAATGTGTCTACAGCCTTATATTTTAATATAGCCTTTAGATTTCACTTAAATTGTTGCACTGTATTCCATCAGATGAATATATTATAGTTTAATAACCAGTCTCTTATTTTGGACATTTAGAGTATTTCTAATTTCTCACTGTTGTGTATCCTACTGAACTATTGTCCTTAGGAGTTGACCTCATGCTGAGGGTTCTTCAAAGCAAATTTTGCTAAGTGGAAAATTTTTTATTTTATTTTTTCTCTTATTTGGCTGCACCACGTCTTAGTTGCGGCATGTGGGATTTTTAGTTGTGGGATGCAGAATCTTTTTAGTTGTGGCATTCAAACTCTTAGTTGCAGTATGTGGGATCTGATTCCCTGACCAGGGGTTGAACCTGGGCCCCCTCCATTGAGAGTGCAGAGTCTTAGCCACTGGGCCACCAAGGTAGTCCCCAAGTGGAAATTTAATACTATAATTTTCAGTGGTAAGAGGGAGTCTGTGAACTTTAATGCAGAAAATATTAGGAACATGTGTAGATTTATTAATAAGTTGACTTTTAAACAAAACTTCAGAACAGAAGGGAAGGGATTATAATTCATCTCAATGGTGCAGAAACTCAGTATATTGAAGTAGCTGAGGAATTTCTGTGTCCTGAACTAAAGGATTTGACTTTTTCAAAAGACAGTCTAAGATGAGTTGGTTTCGATTAACAATATAAAATGGGTACATATATAAACCCTCATTTGGGGGACTTCCCTGGTGGTGCAGTATTTAAAACTCTCTGCTCCCAGTGCATGGGGCCTGGGTTTGGTCCCTGGTCAGGAAGCTAGATTCCACATGCCTCGATGAAGATCCAGTGCAGCCAAATAAATGAATATTTTTTTAAATAAACAAATTTAAAAGCCTGCATTTGAAATTCTGAGACTGACATAGGGCTACGTAGCAGCCTCAGATCATTTCTCACTCTTCTGTAATGCAGACAGTCATTGTTTGGGGGCTACAGTAAACGTTTTCAGTTACCTGAAAAATGTTATTGATGTAGCTTCTTCCCAAGCGGGCTGTCCAAGTTGCTAAATAGATTGCAACATAGAAATAATGATAACAGGCGCTGTTCAAGCTGTGAGCCAGTGTAGCATGGGGGAGACCTTCTCCTCCCACCTCCTCCCCTCTCCCCAAAGTAATATGCAGTAATTTCACTGTGACGTAAAGATTTAAGACTGATTGTCTTCCCAGAATTTTATCATCTCTGTGTTGCCTGGCAAAGTTTTCCTTGTTTGTTTCTTTGTGAGCCAAATACTTTTATTCATTCTGTTCTCTTCCCATCTGTTTAATAATCTGATTTTATTAGAGAATTGCCTTTCCGATGGCTTATAAAGTAGTGTTTAGAAAAAAATGTTTTTAAAGAGCAGATGGCTCCAGTGTTGACCTGCTTCTAGATGGGATAGTTTTACACTAACCTTCTTACTTGATGTTAGGCCAGTTTTAGTATGAACAAAGTCTTAATCCTTCATTGCCACTATTTCATAGTTTTCTCTCCCTCCAGGTTCCTACTACTAGGTAATCACTGCCACTGGACATATGTATTGACAGTAAAGCAGGAAAAAACAACAGAGAACTTGCTGTTTATATTGCATCCAAAGTCCTTCAGTCACTAAGTGGTGCTGATATGATTAACAGTTTTGAATCCTAACTCCTTGCCAGATCATATTCTTTTTCAGATCACAAGCAATGTTTATACATCTGTTTCATCTGCCAAGTAGCCCAAGCCTTTGCCCAAATCAGAGCCCTGCAATATTAGGTTTCTGATTCTAATTTCTTACTCATTTTCTTCCGTTAA
Source organism: Budorcas taxicolor (assembly GCF_023091745.1). Classification (NCBI taxonomy): domain Eukaryota; kingdom Metazoa; phylum Chordata; class Mammalia; order Artiodactyla; family Bovidae; genus Budorcas; species Budorcas taxicolor. The sequence continues at coordinate 42,005,399 of NC_068928.1, read as the reverse complement.
GTTACGAAATATAACAAACATGCAGAAAAATACAAAACACAGTATGCCAGACTACGACCACAAGTCCCTGGGACAGAGTCAGCATGGTGCAGTGGTGGAGTACAGGCTGGGGCCAGGCTGCCCAGACCCAGCCCAGAGGGTACACCTCAGCAGAGTGGGACGTGGGGCAAATGTTTCACCCCCAAAAGAAACCCATACCTATTAAAGTCACTGCCCATCCCCCTAGCCCTTGGCAACCGCCTGTCTACTTTGTTTCTATGGGTTTGCGTATTTCTGACATTTCCTTTAAATGGAATGCGCAATATGTGGCCCTTTGTATCTGGCTTCTTTTACTTAGCATCATGTTTTCAAGGTTTATTCATATTACAGCATGTTTCAGTACTTCAGGCCTTTTTACTATTGAATAATATTCCATTTTATCTGCTTTATTTCTCCATTCATATCCTTATTATCCACTCATGTACTGATGGACATTTGGGTTGTTTCTGCCTTTTGGCTATTATGTATAATGCTGCTACGAACATTTGTGTGCAAGTTTTTGTAGACATATGTTTTCATTTCTCTTAGGCATATACCTAGGAGTGAAACTGCTGGGTCATATAGTAACTCCATATTTAACCTTTTGAAGAACCTCCAGATGGTTTTCTGAAGTTATTACACCATTTTACAATATTGTTTCATTTGCTAAACCTCAATTTCTTCATCTATAAAGTAGGAACAATAATAGGGCTACCTCCTAGGGTTTTTGTGAGGGTTGTATGAGTAGACTCATAAAAGCCCTCATTGCTGTAAAACAATGCAGCAAGTGTTCAGTAAATGACATTAAATGATAAATCTGGATGGTGGATAAAAACACTAATAAAATGTTATTTTAATTCAGTTTTCATTCTTATTTCTCATGTTTATTTATTAGAGGAATCAAGATATTTGTTGCTCGTAATTCATACTTTTAATTAGTAGGAGTCCTTCTTTGGAAGGAATAGGAGAAAGCTTTGCTCCGGCTGCCAAGCAAGCACATCTGAATGGATGTTCCTTTTTGGAGTCGAGTGTACTTATGACAGGCTTGCTCTCACTGCACTGCCCTTCACAATTCTTAATTCCTTTGTTCAGAGGTGAGGAAACAGTTCTCCCAAAGCCTTTCCACCAGCCTCCATCAGTTCTCATCCATGAAAGTCCTGGTGCCAGTGAAATTGATTAAGAGATGGGCTTTTAACAGGGGGGTAAAATTTATCTGCAGGATATTGGTTAAGGAGAAAGACAGCAAGAGCGCTTTGTGGGAGGATTGACTTTCGGAAGGTACTTATTTGAAATGAGTTAAAATAGGAGGTGGGGAGAAGGACACCGTTTTATCAGTTTAAGGTTGCAAAGTCAGAATAAGATTGAGCATTTGCTATGAGCCAGGCACTGTTTTAAGCATTTGCCCATGTTAACTCATTCTTACAACAACCCCCGAGAGACATAATTTTACAAGTAAGGAAACTGAGGCCCAGAGAGGTTTAAAAGGTTATTAAATCTTTTGTAGAACTTTATTTAGGTGAGCTTGCCATTATCTCCAGAACTTGAACTCCATTGTAGAGAGTTTGGCCCTGGGATGGAATGGAACAGTGGTTGTGATGGGGTGGAGAAGACTTACAGAATACTTGAATTATACACGTGAATCCGGCAGACCAAATCCCTGCACACACTTTTTGAAATATTTATTTATTTGACTAGGCCGAGTCTCAGTTGCAGCACACAAGACCCCCAGGCTCCACTGTGGAAGGCAGGAGCCTCAGCTATGGCATGGGGGATCTAGTTCCCTGACCAGGGATGGAACCCAGGCCCCCTGCATTGGGAGCACGGAGTCCCAGCCACTGGACCACCAGGGAATTTCCCCCTGTGCTCATTTGAAACTCCCACTCTCATCCCAAGCCAGAATTCATTCTTGCAAGTGACAGATACGCTTGGGGAACTTTCTGTGGTCCTTCTCTTCCCCTACAGTTGGCTATAGCATGACTTTAGCCACAATATTTTAGGGTCTTCAGAGAGAGTAATTTTTTTTTCCTCAAAGGTTTATGTTTTACTTCTCAAAGGGAAAGCATCTAATAAAAAGATATCTATTATCGGGAAAAATTATCCTTAAATCCCACCCACTCATATTGTCTAATTTATGTAAACAGACAGTCTTTGCTTCAGTTTTCATTAAGTCTGTAACATTATGAGCTATTAGACTTTGAAACGCTTTTTTTCAAGTGCCTGTGGGTCTGCTGTATTTGGGACTCCTAGGATATATCCATATATATGGGGTCCATGTAGATACTTTATGCTTTCGAAAGCGCAAGATTCTGTATCCAGGGTGGTTTGGGGTTGTTTGGAATGCTTATGAACAATAAGAGTGCAACTCGCAGAGCTCAAACAGTTCTCATCTTTGGCTAAAAATAAGATTGTATATCCATTTCCCAGTCTTCAGAGGTGGTGATTTACCAGAGATACAAACCACTTCCCTTGTCAGAACATCACACATTGAAGATGGAGCTGCCCGTAAATAAGCAGAAGAAAGCGTGTATTGAGGACAGACGTGCAGTTACTGTGTGTGTGGGGTAGCGTCACTATGTGTGATACACGCATACACTATACTGTGTGGGGGGGAGGGTAGCGTTCAGTGGCTGCATGAGCACTAGTGAGAAAGGACAGGGAGTCAGCTGATACCAGGTGTAGGCTCAGCCGAATAATGTGTGTAGAACGTGTATGAAGTTTTGACGTGCATGGAGAAAAGCACCACTTAGAGTCCAGGCTTTATTAACACAGTTGGTAGGGGGAAGTCATTTTTTTTTCTAAACTGCATATTTTAAATTGTTACATGATAATCTCAGTAGGTCATCTCATATTCCATGTGTAAATAACTCTTAGTTTAAAAATAAAGATGATTTGTACTGCTTAGTGTTTTTATTTTACATTTTTGGCCAGTGGTAGGCAAAGTGTACTTTCCAGCTCTATCGAAGCATTTTTTTTTTGTAGTGAAATTAACGTATATTGTATTTATCAAAATAAAGAGATTACCACCTTATGTTTATCAGCTGTTATCCTTCAGATGGCATTTTAGAAAGTAACTGTTGTGGCATGTTCATATTTAGAACCATAAAAAATATTCTGAAAACTTCCAAGAGTACAGCATTGTACTCTTTTATAAAAACCAAGAACTAGTACAAAGCTTAACAAAACAGTGTGACATTTATATAATATTCCTACCTATGTAGCATATCAGCGTAGTATTTCTTTCTTAAAACAGTAATGACTCCTGGAATTATGCTCAGGCAGCAGAACCTGTGACGTATTTAGCAAATATTTGGTATGTGTCTATTTACTGAACAAATGCATACTACTTTTCACTTCCATGGCATGCCAGCATAGTAGGTACTCGCTCACTTATGGTTCTTATTCAGTGGGGAAAACAGACAAAAATTAATAAAATCTAAAAGAGAAAATTACAAGCGGTGCCATATGTGATTAAGGGACAGATAGACTGAAGCGACTGAGCAGCAGCAGCAGACCGTTATTAATATAGACTCACCCAAAGTGTAGAATCTGTTTCATTTTCTTAACTTGGTATTTCATACTGATATCTCGTTCCATGATGACTTTGGAAAGAGCTGATAGATTTAACCAAATTCTGTATATACATTTATTTATGCAACAACAACACATTTTCTGAATGCTTATTTGCCAGGCACAATTCTAGGCCCAAGAGAAAGAGCATAAGACAAAACAAAGTCATTGTGTTCATGGTGCTTTCTCCCTAGTGGGAAGTCATTAAACAAATACGTAATAAATGTCAGTTCAGTTCAGTTCAGTCACTCAGTCGTGTCCGACTCTTTGCGACCCCATGAATTGCAGCACGCCAGGCCTCCCTGTCCATCACCAACTCGCGGAGTTCACTCAAACTCATGTCCATCGAGTCAGTGATGCCATCCAGCCATTTCATCCTCTGTTGTCCCCTTTTCCTCCTGCCCCCAATCCCTCCCAGCATCAGAGTCTTTTCCAATGAGTCAGCTCTTCGCATGAGGTGGCCAAAGTACTGGACTTTCAGCTTTAGCATCATTCCTTCCAAAGAACACCCAGGACTGATCTCCTTTAGAAGGGACTGGTTGGATCTCCTTGCAGTCCAAGGGACTCTCAAGAGTCTTCTCCAGCACTGCAGTTCAAAAGCATCAGGAAGTGATAAATGATACCAAGAAAAAGAAAGTGAACTGAGAGGATAGAGTTAGCAGACTGCTATTTTATTTGGGTGGACTGAGGAGATAAACATTTTGAAGATAAACATTTTCCCACAGTTTTCCTTCCTTTGTCTCTGGGGTCAATTCAGTAAATGAACGCAGGATGCAAGATCATTTTTGTATCTGTTGGCATCATCCGCATATTCATCAAGAGAGCTATGAGGAGGTCCTGCTTCTTTCCAGTTCCTTACCACTAAGAGAGATTAATAGTACTGAATTATTTTCTTTATTCCTGTATCATTCTTGTCTAAGCACCTTCAACCATGACATCCATCCCTTTACCTTTTGTCCAAAAAATATGCCTTGGTATCTGTTCCAGTTTTCCAAAATCTTGAGATATGATGAGTCATTTGATTAGAAATTATATTGTACAATTAAATGTCTTCCGGGTGTTTGATTTTACTGTGGGATTCCTTCTGGAGAGAACTGTTTTATCCAAGTCTTTCTCTTTGTAGTGAGAATTTGAAAAATTTCATCAAATTTCAAGGCTGGAATTTGATGTCTTGGGTGATCTTACAGTGATCCCAGCCTTAATGCTCAAAAGCCCTAATTAAAGTTGTACACTGCACAAATGTTCTATAGCATAGCACAAATCTAAAATAGGTAACTGGCAGCCACCCCACACCTCATTGTTGGCTAACTAACTTGTCCCATAAATAGCTCTGTGTTATGCGATCGGACAACTACAACTGACAGAGAAGGGATTTTTGTTTCATAACACACTTGTGTGGTCTCTGATGTTCAACAAAACCAAAGTTCTAATTCACCAGACCCTGACTGTAGCACGGGTTAATAGGAGAATTGTACAAATCAGTCGTCAGATAGTTCTGGAAGGGATTCAAGATATCCCTGCCTTGTATCAAACTCCACACTGTGGATCATAGTGTTAGAGCAAGATGCAGTTTTAGTCTCCTTTGTGTACGTGAAAGTACAACATTTTTTGGCCACTTGGCATGTGGGATTGTAGTTTCCTGATCAGTGACCAAACTCAGAAGCTCCCTGCAGTGGAAGTGTGGAGTCTTAACCACTGGGCCAGCAGGGAGGCCCCTGTGCTCATGAAAGTAATGCTGCTGCCACCGTTTGGTTTCACCCCAAAGAGTTTCTGCCAAATGAATTAAAAATTCTTAGGTGAGTCTGAAAAGGTATCGTGGCAGTTTTATAAAACTGTTTTCCTGAAATCAAGTGAGTGTTTTAAAAATCTACCCACTATTGGAATATAATGGGTTTTGTTTCTAACTCTTAGCTGGAATATATTGTTTTCAGTGTCTGAAAGATTTTTAAATGCTTTAATTTTAACAGAACATTGCTTCATAAGTTCCTTAGCAGTAACTCAGAAGGTGAACCTTGGGGTTATTTTCCAGATAAATCTGTTCTTTTGATGTGCAAATAATTACTGTTTAGGTAAATAGTAATAATACGTAGGGTTCAATCCATGCATAAGATATTACCACTTTTCTTTGACTGGGTCTTTTTCAAAATGGCAGTGTGTTTTATTGCACGTTTTAAAAGTAAAAATATGAAATCTAAAATAAGTGATTATTTAACAAAATCCCTGTGCTACTTATTTATCATTACTGTTGAAATGCTGCTTACTGTTACTTCAAGTTTGGAACACATGTAAAAGAAAGAATATGTCTGTGATATCAAAACTATAGGCAGTTCTTTCCTTAATGCTGAATTTGTATTTTTCATTATAGGGCTTCTGTACATTTTGTAGTCAGAGCTTCATAGACCCAGTTGTACACCTTTCCATGGCCGCACCGAATGTCTACATTTTGAAAGCATTTTGAAGCTAAAATTCAGTTTAAGAATACCAATCTTCAGTCTATCAAAAAGGGCTTAAATGCATTTATCGCCAGCCTTTATAATCGAGTATTTACTCTAGTGGATTTAAAGGGGGGCGGGGGGGGGCGGGGAAACCAATGCAAACCACTGTTTGTTTAACAGATTGTAAACCATGGCTGTGTGGATACAAGCCCAGCAGCTCCAAGGAGATGCCCTTCATCAGATGCAAGCACTGTATGGTCAGCATTTCCCCATTGAGGTGCGCCATTACTTATCCCAGTGGATTGAAAGCCAAGCTTGGTAAGTGAATAAAGGTTTTTCTGTCATATTTTGTGAGGCACAACCATATTGAAGTTTTATCAGAAAGATAACATAATGAAGACTCTAAAAGTTGTACATTTGTAAAGAAAGCTATGTGACTCATGAAAAGGTATTCTATCTTAAATTTTAAGAAGATGGAATAACTACTGGGATTTTTTTTTAAAAATAGGGTTTGTTTCCTTTAATAATAAATTCTGGATAAAAGCATTATAATATTGCTGCTCATAAAAAACAGTTAATACATAGGTACCATCTGTGGTACTGTGTACTATGGTACTAACACATCAGTACCATCTTTCTAGATTCCATATATACACGTTAATATATGGTATCTGTCTTTCTCTTTCCAGCTTACTTTACTGTGTATAATAGGCTCTGGGTTCATCCACCTTATTAGAACTGACTCAAATGTGTTCCTTTTTATAGCTGAGTAATACTCCATTGTGTACATGTAACCACAACTTCTCTAGAGACACAAAGGACAGACTTTTGGACACAGGGGAAGGAGAGGGTGGGATGATTTCAGAGAATAGCATTGAAACATATATATTGCCATATGTAAAACAGATAGCCAGTGGGAATTTGTTGTATGACTCAAGGGAACCCAAAGCTGGTGACATCCTAGAGAGGGTGGGGTGGGGAGGGAGGTAGGAAGGAGAGAGGTTTAAGAGGGAGGGGGCGTGTGTATACTAATGGCTGATTCATACTGATGTATGACAGAAACCATCACAATATTGTAAAGTAATTATCCTCAAATTAAAAATAAAATTTTTTAAAAAGTCAACAAAACTGAGTATCTAGCAGTGTTGTAGTTAGTGGAGTTCATATGAAAACACTGAAGCCCTTGTCCACAGAGTTTAGTATTTAACGGGTCAGATAAGGTATGCATATGCATAAAATTTAATAAAGTGTATTATTAACAAGTTTAACGATGACTTTGGTGTCTTCAAATTTATATGTAATCTGTATATATATATATAGACTAAAAGATAATACGCCAAAATGTTAACAATAATTACTCTTAATGGCAGATTCAATAACCATGTTTATTTTTCTGATTTCTCAAATTACTGTTTATATATCCGGGGAGGGAATCGCTTTTAAATTATTTCAAAATTAGTACATTGCAGTAGACTGTTGACAAAGCCTTATAATCAGCAATGCTGTTGCACGCCAGGCCGCAGGCTGTCTGCTGCTCTGAGCAGGGCCTGGGCACATGCCAGTTACCAGTCTGGAGCTGATCTGTCATGTTCGTTGGGTACTTCAGGCCTCCATCATCATGGCCAGGAGAACAGGAGAAACCAGCCTTTATGTTGCTATTTGAGGCGAGCTGTATACCCATCAGTAATGTTGCCTCAGAATCATTGCGATCTTGTGTTAGTAGCAGACTTCTGTTCCAAAGCTGGAGCGCACCAAAGGAAGGCAATTTTCTAGGCAATTAAAAAAATCTCAGCCTCATGCAATTAAGTGAGGAAAAAAAAAGGTACTGAATGTGAGCATGTCAATTGCACCTCATCTGGTGCTTTTCTATTTCATTTTCATTTTCTTTTAAAGATTTGGAGAGTTCAGGAAAACATTAGTAGGAAGTTTCTGTTGATCTAAAATTTCATTTAGTAGATTTCCCATGTAGTCTTCTTATCAAACGAATGTTAAAAGTCTTGTGTTTATGTCAAGGAAAACCTGAAGTTTATTCAGTTTTGGGTTTAAGAATATAAAGATTTTAAGTAAAACATCTTCAGTTCTTCATGTTTAAGCTAAGAAAGTTTATATGTGTGTGTGTGTGTGTGTGTGTGTGTGTGTGTGTGTGTGTGTGTCTGTATATATATGTATGTGTGTACATTTATGGAAGAGAATTAAGTTTTAAAGTCCAAGAACTGGTAGTACTTGATTACCATGAGTTTTGCTCGGAGATTGGCTCTTCTCAAGAGTGGATTCACTACTCAGTGACCTGTGGTGACCTCAGTGGTAAAGAAATCCAAAAAAGAGGGGATGTATGTATACATACAGCTGATTCACTGTGCTCTACGATAGACACAAACACACCATTCTAAAGCAACTGTACTCCAAAATATTCTTTTGAAGAGTGGATTCCTCAGATGAGGAGCATTATTGCCATTCAGAACAGAGGTGCAGGGCTGCCTCCATTCCTTCAAGGCTTTTATTTAGACATATTTGGTACATAGTATGCATATTTAAATTTTGGCTTCCTCTACTGCCTTCTCAAGAGGGCAGATTCGAGCATGTTAGTTGATGAAGTAATGTTACCAGTGCTTTGGTGTACCTGTCTGTGCCCCTGTTAGAAATTAGTTTCTACCTAACTTCAGGGCTGTGTAGAGATGACAGAGCTGCTTAGCTATCACCAGATGTCTTGTTTCGCTGCAGACCCACCAGCAGTAATGAATGTTATTTCAATCTGACAGCTGTTAGGTTTCTTCAGCAAGCAGAGTTAAGTAACACAGTACTGCCCAATAGCAATTGTTGATTAAGTTGTTTAAAAAAAGAAAGAGAGTCAGAGATGGGGAGAGGGGGAAGAGTGGGGGAAGGAAGAGAGAGGAGGAAGAAGGGAGGGAGGGAGACCACCCAAGCCCTGCCACCAGTTAAGTGGCTCTGAATTACTGTGAAGCCTGTAAAGTGATTTTTCTGGTTCATTGGAGGAGTCAGCCCTGCCTACATGTCCCAAATCTGCACCTAGTGATACAAATGCCTGCCTTGTGTGAATACTTGTAGGCTTCATCTGTCTTAATATCATATTTCCAGGGCTTCTTAGAAGTAACTCCGTTAACTCACCTGTCTTTACTGAAGAAATACTCCCTGTGAAATTAGCAACACATACAAGTTGAGGCTGGCAAAAACACACAGAGCATTCTTGACCCTGTGCCCCCTTCCACCCTTGAAGGGGTGACTATAAATAGGAAATTATCAGAGTCCTTATTTCCTTCAGAGCACACAAAGCACTTTCCTTTTCCCTTCATTCCTAGAAGCAAATAGCATAAGCACCAGAGCGAGTCAGTGGGAGAATGGACAGTCCACTGCAAAGAAAAAAGAAAATATGCTATACCTTCCACTAAGGTAACTAGTGGATTGGAAATAGATTTATGTAGCTATGTAGTCAGTTTGAATTGGACAGTTGCCTAAAATTTGCAGTGAGCATTGTAAAGAAGTCACTTGAGCCCCAGAAAAGGTATGGTGCATTGAGGCTGCATTTATACAGGCTGTATGCATGTATGTATACATATGTATGTAATTTCTTTCCCCTAGGGACTCAATAGATCTTGATAATCCACAGGAGAACATTAAGGCCACCCAGCTCCTGGAGGGCCTGGTGCAGGAGTTGCAGAAGAAGGCCGAGCACCAAGTGGGGGAAGACGGGTTCCTACTGAAGATCAAGCTGGGGCACTACGCCACGCAGCTCCAGGTGGGCATGAGTTCGGGGCCGCGCTCCATGTGAGCCCCAGGCCACGCTGCATTCTCTTCCCTGCAGGGGCTCTTCCTTCATTCAGAGGTTTTCTCTCTCTCCTTTCACATGTTGCCAAGCCACATGTGACAACGTGTAAAGTTCTTATTGTTTGGTTTTGTGATTGTAGCTGCCATTTTTAAACCTTTTATTTGAAAACCATTTCAAATTTATAGACAGTTACAAGATTGATACTAAGAACGTATGCTCAGACTCAGCATTGTTAACATTTGCTTTACAACATTCTCCCTCTGCACACTTGCATGTACACACACACCCAGGTGCGCCATACATAGACGTGCACACAGTTTTTCATCACTCGAAAGTTGTATGCAGCATGCCCCTTTGTCCCTAAAGCACTCCAGTGTCCATTTTCTAAGCATATGAACCTTCTCTTATGTAGTTGCAGTACAGTTACCAGCTGACTTACTAACATCCTTTGGGACATTTTTCTCCCCCTCCAGTCCAGGATCACGTTCAAGATCGCTTATTGCATATAGTTGTCATCTCTCTTTAAGGAACCATTTGTCAGTCTCCCTTTGTCTTTCATTGCGTTGACATTTTAAAAATAATTCAGCTCCTCTATTTTTTAAAGGTAAAATGTACCTTATTTGGGGTTTGTATGACATTTCCTCATGATTAGATTCAGGGTACACACCCCTGATCAGAATTGGAAAGAAGTGATGTTGTGTCCTCCTCAGACTATCACATCCAGAGGTGTACCGCATCCGCCTTGTCCTCCTTGGTGGCAGTAATTTTGGTTGCTCAGTCAAGGTGGTGTCCAGTTTCTCCTCTGATACGGCCTTTTAAAAATGTATTCTGTTTCCATGCATGGTTCCCTTACTTTAAGCAATTTAAGATGCAAGAAATAAAATAATTTTACCTTCCTCTTGTAATTGAGTTTCCCACAGCATGCTTTTCTTGTCCCCATTCACACTGGAAGAGCAGCAGTCCTCATGGTTGTGTTGCCAAGCGTCTCCTCCAGCCTGAGGTCTGGCCCTCTGCTCTGCGGTGAGGTTCTGCCCCATAGCATGAAGCAGAACAAAGTGACGTTTGCTCTTGGATTCTTTCAGAACACGTACGACCGCTGCCCCATGGAGCTGGTGCGCTGCATTCGCCACATTCTGTACAATGAGCAGAGGCTGGTCCGAGAAGCCACCAATGTGAGTGCCCCGCGGGCTTGGGAGTCCTTTCCTGCCGAGCTCGTTCTGGCCCAGCTTTGTCAGGGTCTCTCAGGGTGCATCTGTTGGTGTCTATAAACAGAGCCTTGTCCTAAGAGCGCAAAGGAAATAGAAAACTGATCTCTGATCTTGACTGGCTTGTAACCTTGATGAGATCGCAACCACAGAACAATGTGAACAAGTGCAAAACAATTTAACCCTAATTGAATAGTGTTTGAGGAGAGGCAGGGATATGTAGGGATCCCTGGTGGTTCAGTTGGTAAAGAATCTGCCCACATTGCGAGAAACCTGGGTTGGATCCCTGGGTCAGGAAGATCCCCTGGAGAAGAGAATGGCTACCCACTCCAGAGTTCTTGTCTGGAGAATTCTGTGGACCAAGGAGCCTGGCGAGCTACAGTCCATGTGGTCACAAAGAGCTGGACACAGCTGAGCAACTCACACACACATGCTTATATTCAGGTGAGATTGCTTAAGAATAGCCCCTTCTCAGCCCCCCTCAACCCGGTGTTGAAGGAGTAGACCCACCCAGGCCAGGTCGATGACTCGATCCACACAGCGCTTGTTGGTGCCCCGCCCATCACCTCACTTGGGGTCTCCAGGACGCCGCCCCTGAACAATTCACGCTCTTTGCCCAGTCACGAGGTCTTGAGGGAGGACACAGATGACATGTGTTCACACAGCTGTGTCCCCCGCTGTGCCGCCAGCACCTGGCACAGTTGGCATCCAGTGAATGACTCTGAAATGAGGGGTCATCATTATTAGTAGGAAAACTCCTGAGACACGTTGAGTTCTGGTCTCCAAAGAGAACTCAGATGTCTCTTGTGTGTAGGTCAGAGCCTTTCTGCAGCGCTTCATGAAGATGCCGTAGTCCACCCGGCCTCCTGTTGCTCCTCGTCTTCCCACTCTGCCCCAACTCTCACAGAGAACATTTGCAGCTCTCTGACTCAAAATTTAGCCTTTGGCATCTCGGCCCAGTTATAGTGCGAGCATTGCCCTTTCTCTGGGACTAAGGCCTGAGGCTTCCTCCCATCCTCTCTGCCCGGCTCACTGCCACCTGCTCTGTCTCTCTGCTCTGTCTCCAGGGTACTTCTCCGGCTGGAAGTCTCGCTGATGCCATGTCCCAGAAACACCTTCAGATCAACCAGACATTTGAGGAGCTGCGACTGGTCACGCAGGACACAGAGAATGAGCTGAAGAAGCTGCAGCAGACTCAAGAGTATTTCATCATCCAGTATCAGGAGAGCCTGAGGATCCAGGGTGAGCCTGGTGTGGGAGGGTGGTGCGTGTCTGGAGGACCAGAGTGAGGACTGGCAAGAAGCTGGTTGGCTTAGAAGAGAACCAGTTCTCCATTTAGAGGCGTTTTCCTCTCTCTGAGGTAGCAGAGAATACTTTGCATTGAAGGCAGCGCCGGAGGTTGAGGCTTTGGAAGGGGCAAATCCAGGCACTGGTCCTGGGAGAGAAGGTGGGGTCTCACTCTGGCCCCCCACACCCAAGGAGCTGCTGGTCTGTGAGGAAAGGCATTTCCTCTTGTGGGAGGGGCACGCAGAGTAAGGAAACAGTATCAGATGCACTTTGTACGTGGCAGGCATTTTCAAACAGGCGCTTTATTGAAATGGTAAACTTTCTGAACAGTATGAGCATATTAGGGACAGAGAGCTGTGTTCTGCAGCCATTTAGTATTGTTTTGTTCGGCTATTCAGACAGGCTGTCCTGGGGCAGAGCAACTCGTGCATCTCAGTTAGCCCTGTAGACAGAGGAGCCCCTACCTTGGGTAAATCCTGCTGGTGCCTTGGTCAGAATCAGTCTGGAAGGTGTGGAGCCCACCAGCACCCTCTATTGACCCTTCAGAGTTTGGCAGTGTGACTTTAATTGAGGGGTGCTTGGGGGATGCCAAGCGTTTGGTTCCAGACCACTACAATAAAGTAAATATTGCAGGAAAGCAATTCGCATGAGTGTTTTGGTTTCCCAGCGTATATATGTGTATACTACACTGTAGTCCAGTAAGTGTGCAATAGCATTGTCTAAAAAAAAAAGTACATACCTTAATTTTAAAAAGGCTAATGAGCCCAACCTTCAGTGAATTGTAGTAGTAACATCAAAGATCACTGGTCACAGATCACCATAGCAAATATAGTAATAATGAAAAACTCTGAAATAGCGCAAGGATTACCAAAATGTGACACAGAGACAAGAAATGAGCCAATGCTGTTGGAAATAACAGCATCAATAGGGTTGCTTGCTTGCCACAAGGTTGCTGCAAGCATTCAATTTATATTTAAAAAAGAACACAGTGTCTGTGAAGTACAATATATTGCACCAGGATAAAATGAAGTGGCCCTGTAGTTTGCTCTCCCTGGTTACGTGCCCTGCTCAAAACCTCAGAGACGCTTCAGCTCAGCCAGCCAGCCGTGAAAGCACATATGCCTGCACATGCCATGCCCTTCTCTACTGCCGTGCCTGTGGGCTCCATCTTAGAACTGTATTAACACCACTTACTCTTTCTGTCTTCTGCGGAAGAATATAAATTTGTTGAGAGGAAACAGTCTTTTATCTCTGTACCCTAAGATTTGTTGTTGGTGGTGGTGGTGTTGTCATAGTCACCAAGTCTTGTCCAGCTCTTTGGGACTTTGTGAACTGTAGCACGCCAGGCTTCCCTGTCCATCACCAACTCTCGGAGCTTGCTCAAACTCATGTCCATCGAGTTGGTGATGCCATCCAACCATCTCATTCTCTGTCATCCCCTTCTCCTCCTGCCCTCAATCTTTCCCAGCATCAGAGTCTTTTCCAATGAGTTGGCTTTTCACATCAGGTGACCAGAGTGTTGGACCTTCAGCTTCTGCATCAGTCCTTGCAATGAATATTCAGGATTGATTTCCTTTAGGATTGACTGGTTGGATCTCCTTATAGTTCAAGGGACTCTGAGGTCGGCACAGCCCAAGTTAGAGCTGGTGTTGAGTGAATGATAAGAGGATGACCCTGGCATGTCTTCCTCCCATCTGCATCCATACCAGACTGACCCCCTCCTAAATTTGGAAATTTCAAGCTCTTATTTCTACCCAAGGCCATTGACTGGCTGACAGAATGGATGATCCTATTCTTGGGTTTTCTGTTTCCTACTTGTGAGGTTGGGTTTGTCCCCATCCTGCAATGTCAGTTCAGTCTCATTTATCAAGTGCACACATCAGAAACACAGATGACTGATCTGTTTGTGTGAGGGCAGTCTCAGCTCCCTCCAGTGGAGCAGACAATTGCCTCACGTCTCCTGGCGTCCTTCCCAGAAGCTTCTGCAATTTGCCAGGAGAGACTTAAGTGGGTCACTTGCATAAGGAAGCCAGGTCCCAGTGTTGGGATTATCACTGTCTCCCTGTGGGTGGCAGGATTCCGAGTGGCTGTCCAGATTGTTCTGCTCTGTTCCTTGCCTGCTCAGTCCCCTGCAGTCAGAATGGAGCCATATTTCCAAGTTCTCTTGAATAGAGTTGCTTTAGTCTGTCCCAGCCTTGTGTGTCCACAGGACAGGGTCTCGGCCGTGTGACATGGCCCGCAGAGGCCTGCCAGGAGTTTGACCAAGACTTGTGACTGATGGTCATGTCTTCTAGACTCAGCCCCAGTGAGGCCCCTGAGATGTTCAGAAAGGCCATTGGCCAGGGTCGGATGCCAGCACTGGGGACAGTGGTTACCTGTGGAGGGAGGGATGGGGTTACCAGCAGGGGAGGGGTACAGGTGCTTCACCATGGAAGTGCTTGATTTCTTAAGCGGCTTCTTGATGCACAGGTGTTCCTTGTATCATCCTCTCTACTTCCTGTGTCTTAAGTATTTCATCACAGGTTGTTTGCAGAAGGAGTCAGTGAGGCCTGGTTACATATTCTGCCATTGATGAGCTGCCTGAGAGCTGATGTGGAGAGAAACTGCCTCGCTCTCCTGAGAGACTCTCACTGCTTTTGTGTTCCCAGTGGCCCCAACTCTCTCTGTGTTTCTCTTCTGGTTGGTCAGCTGAGCTCACAGTGACCAACCTGGATAAGCATGTTAGGGACCTTCACCCCCTGAAGAAACCCCCCTTCCCTGAGGAGAGGCTGCTGAGCCTGGGAGACAGGACAGAGCCCTGTCAGAGCCTGACGAGGCTGTGCCCGTGAGGTTGGGGCTGAGAGCTGCTCCGTCTGCCTTTCATCCCCTCATGTAACCCATTAACCATGACTGACTTCCCTCTGGGGCCAGTGGTGCCGGGCAGCTTCCTGCGCATTTCTGTCTCATCATTTAACCTCCCAGCAGCCGCTGAGGCAGATGTCTCATGATGCTCCCCTTTCACAGATGGGAAAACTGAGGCATAGGAGTGGGGGGTGACTTGCCCAAGTTCACCCACCTGGTGAAGGGTGGGGTTCACTTCAGACCAGACATGGTGGCTCCAAGCCAGACCACGCATGGGGTGAGGCGGGCTAAGTAGGGGGTTGGCCAGGGCAGGCTCCTCCTCACCTGTCCCCAGGCTTCCATCTCCCCACCTCCTGAGGGGAGCTCAGAGTCGGGGCACAGGGGCCAGAGCCTTCTCATCTCTGGGCCCCGTTGCTGTGGAACCTGACCGGCTGCTGGTCAGACACGTCCCTTCGAGGGTCTTGCCTCCGGAACAGATAGGCTCCCGGCTGGACCGGGGAGGTCATGGTCATGGTGTCCTGTCCCCTCCTCCAGCTCAGTTTGCCCAGCTGGCCCAGCTGAACCCCCAGGAGCGACTGAGCCGGGAGACGGCCCTCCAGCAGAAGCAGGTGTCCCTGGAGGCCTGGCTGCAGCGCGAGGCCCAGACGCTGCAGCAGTACCGCGTGGTGAGTGGGCTCAGCGTCCCTCCCCTCCCCGGGGGCGGTGACGCCCCGAGCTGTCCTGGGGACCCTGAGGGAGGCAGAGAGCCAGGAGGAGAACAGGACCCAGTGAGGCATGAGGCCAGGGCCTTCTTCCTCATGGGACCTGAGGGGCAGAGTCAGTCTAGGAGGAGGAGGCCCTGCAGGGCTGTTCTGAGAGCCCCGAAGGGCCCCCTGAGCCACCGCCCGACCCTCAGGAGCTGGCCGAGAAGCACCAGAAGACCCTGCAGCTGCTGCGGAAGCAGCAGACCATCATCCTGGATGACGAGCTGATCCAGTGGAAGCGGCGGCAGCAGCTGGCGGGGAACGGAGGCCCCCCCGAGGGCAGCCTGGATGTGCTACAGTCCTGGTACCAGGGGTGGGGGGCAGGGAGGGGCAGGCAGCAGGGGCTCAGGGTGGTGCTGCCAGCTGCTGTTTGTGCCCACGTCTGCATGAGCAGCTGGCTCCCTCTGTCTGGGCACAGGTCTTATCCCACCAGTGGTCTGGTTTGATGCTGAGCTGGCATCCTTTCCTGTGCCCACTCCCCTTGGAGGGGCATCACTGGCTTGGATGCTGGGATGGGGCCAGGTGGCAAAGTGACACTCAGGCTGGTTGGACCCCAGTCAGCGTCACTCCTCCTGGGTGTTTCTCTGGGTTTCTGGAAGGCAGGGCATCTCTGCTGTGCCCAGGGAACAGGCGAGGTGGCTTGGGTGGCAGGCCTTCCTGGGGATGGAGCTGGGTGTGGGCCTGGTCCCCGCCTGGGCGCCTGCCAGCTTCTGGCCTGGAGGACGGGGGTGAAGCCAGTGTCCTTCCCTTGGGCCCCGGGGCTCGCGTTCAGGTGTGAGAAGTTGGCGGAGATCATCTGGCAGAACCGGCAGCAGATCCGCAGAGCCGAGCACCTCTGCCAGCAGCTGCCCATCCCCGGCCCCGTGGAGGAGATGCTGGCTGAGGTCAACGCCACCATCACTGACATCATCTCAGCCCTGGTGACCAGGTGACTCCTGGCCACGCCCCGCTCCCATCTGGTTGCTCTGGGTGGCAGGGGGGCAACAGGGTTTTTGCAGATGGGGAGCTCTGGCTTAAATCCTTCAGTTTGTGCCTCACACCCTCATCCCATCCCTCTGCATCCCTTGTTGCTGTGGCTTCTTGCTGTTGACCTCGCCCAGTATTTCTTGTGGACACTGTACAGGTGTTTGTCTCCTGCAATTCATTTCAGCTGCTGAGTTCCTTTCATTGCCTCCCTTCCCGCCAGCTCCCCTGACTCACTGTGGCCCCCAGGGAGGGTGGACTGTGCCCCAAGCCCTCCCTTCACCTGCTCAGCCTGGTGCAAGGCAGCCTCCCCACGTGGAAGGTGGGGCCAGAGTCCTGTCCCCTGAAGTCTCTCCTGTCCCCGCAGCACATTCATCATCGAGAAGCAGCCCCCTCAGGTCCTGAAGACCCAGACCAAGTTCGCGGCCACCGTGCGCCTGCTGGTGGGCGGGAAGCTGAACGTGCACATGAACCCGCCCCAGGTGAAGGCCACCATCATCAGCGAGCAGCAGGCCAAGTCACTGCTCAAGAACGAGAACACCCGCAAGTACGTTGCCCTGGAAACAGAAGGAAAGGGATCCCACCTCCTGGCAAGTCTAGGCCTGGCCCTTCTTGTGTAGGAGCACCACTAGCTCTCTGGCCTCTCCTCTCTCTGAGACAGAGAAGGCGATGGCACCCCACTCCAGTACTCTTGCCTGGAAAATCCTATGAACGAAGGAGCCTGGTAGACTGCAGCCCATGGGGTCGCTAAGAGTCGGATACGACTGAGCGACTTCCCTTTCGCTTTTTACTTTCATGCATTGGAGAAGGAAATGACAACCCACTCCAGTGTTCTTGCCTGGAGAATCCCAGGGATGGGGGAGCCTGGTGGGCTGCCATCTATGGGGTCGCAGAGTCGGACACGACTGTAGCGACTTAGCAGCAGCAGCAGCTCTCAGAGAAGGAATAAGGCTGTTCTTGTGTAAAGAAACTCTGATGTAGTAGGCATATGTCTAAGGAAACTTCTTATGTGTTTTATGTATGTTTACTTCTTATATCATTTATGCAGCGGAGCCCCCATTTCCTCTTAAATGACTCAAGTGTTTGACAGTCTCCTTTATTTGCTCCCACCCCCAATATATTTGCTGCCCATGTGTGCTGAGACTCTGTATGGGTGTAGAGTTGAGTCTGCCTCTCGCTTGCAGTGATTACAGCGGGGAGATCCTGAACAACTGCTGTGTGATGGAGTACCACCAGGCCACAGGCACCCTCAGCGCCCACTTCAGGAACATGGTGAGGATGGGAGAAGAGGAAGACTAGGCTTTCCCTCTAGTGGCTTGAGGGCTTTATCCTCTCATCTTTCTCCTTGGCAGTCCCTGAAACGAATTAAGAGATCTGACCGACGTGGAGCGGAGTCGGTGACAGAAGAGAAATTTACCATCCTGTTTGAATCACAGTTCAGTGTTGGTGGAAACGAGCTGGTGTTTCAAGTCAAGGTGTGTGTCTGTGTACTTTATATCCCAAAAGAATTGTTTTGATCTCAGAATATCTTCTGATTTTTGTTTTGGAAGTGTACTTACGTTGTGTTAGTGTCAGGTGTACCTGCTTGTGCTTACTGACGAATAGAAAGTGAGGAGACCTCATCCTTAGGGCTCTGTCTCCTCGATTCTCTTAAGACTTGAATACATGATAATGAAATGGAATAGCTAGGATTACGGGTAGGAGTGAACCCAGGGAAACACCACTCAGGATGGATTTGAGCACACTTATTGTTAAATTTTAGACATTCGTTTCTTGCTATTTTTTTCCCGGAGATGTCTCCATCTTCTTTCTCTTTTCTATCTGTTCTCTCACTTCGAGAAACTTTCTCCATACTTCAGAAATATCTAAGGAATATCTAAATCTCAAAATGTCATGCAGAAATATCTCTGCTAAAATAGCTTAAATTTCTAAGACTGTGCAAATGTGACGTCTTGTTGTTCCTGGAGTCGTTCCTATTCTGTGTTTGAGGGTGACATTTACTGAAACTTGGAGAGAGGATGCACGTGTTATGATGGGAACAAAAGGAGAGAAGGGCAGAGCATGTGGCTGTGGGCTCTCAGCCCTCCCTGTGTCTCTTTCAGACCCTGTCTCTCCCAGTGGTGGTGATTGTTCACGGCAGCCAGGATAACAATGCGACGGCCACCGTTCTCTGGGACAACGCTTTTGCAGAGCCTGTGAGTGCATTCCTTGGGCCTGAAGGTCTCAAGACCTTGACACTGGTGTCCTGAGTCTCTCTATCCCCACCAAAAGGCTTAAAAAAAAATGCTGTGTTCCTTAGGAGGCAGAATGGAGAGCATGTAGAAAGTAGAATGAGCAGGCGCTGGAAGAATGGCCAGGGTTTCAACTCAGGCCCCACCATTTCCTCACTCTGACCACAGGAAATTTACTTGACCTCTCCGAGTCTAAGCTTCCCATGAGTGTCTGCAACACAAGGAGAGTAATGCTCTGGAGTGGTGTTTGGAAGATTCATCCACAAAGTGCTTGTCACATAGTCAGTACTCTGTAAATATTATTTTGAATCCTGGGTAAAACCATGCGTGGAGTTTGGGACTCCCCAGTTTCTTCTAGTGATTGTGTACTTTATCAGGAAGTCACTTTCTGTTAGAAATTGCTTCCTGTCATCATCCCTCCAGTGACTGAGGGTGACATTTCATGTCTTTTCCAAATTTTGGCTCTATGACTCATCCCAAGTCTCAGGAAGAATGAGATGCTGTGTGTGAGTGAGTGAGTGTGATTCTGCGGATGTATCGCCTCAGTACTGTCTGGGTACCACTCGTGTGTGGCTGGCTTGATCATTTTCAAAACATGTCAGTAGACAGAGTTCTGTGTGGTGCATAATTCCAGTAGAAATTAGTCCAAAGAACCTGAGGAAAGGTTATGCTTGTTATTTGGGACAGAAAAGTATGTCCTTCTCTAATGTGGCTCTTAACGTGAAGAGTCTGACTTGGCATTTTCAACAGGGCTCTTTAGAGAACAATATTTTTGCTGCAGGGATGAGATTTTTAGCAGAAATTCTGCCATGCTTGTGCTATGAACCCTGCGTTTGAGGCGCTTTTAAAAAATATCTACCTAAGGAGCTCGAAGAGAGGATTTGATTGATTTGATTTGAGCAAATCCATTTGATCAATTTGATCAAATCCTCTCTTGGATTTGATTGATCCAAGAGAGGATTTGGGAGGAGCAATCAATTAAAACTATAAGACAACTATTCACCAACTGACTAGACTTTTTAATAAATAAATATATGAATAGAAATGTATCTATATATGAGAGAATTTGATTAAGTGAGAATCAAAAGACAAGGAAAAATTGAAAAATTTTTAAAATATCTTAGGGACTTCCCTGGTGGTCCAGCAGCTAAGACTCCATGCTCCCACTGCAGGGGTCCTGGGTTTGATCCCTGGTCAGAGAACTAGATCCCACATGCTGCAGCTAAGACCCGGCACAAAAAAATAAAAATAAAAAAAAAAAATCTGCCTCCATTTGTCGTGATGATCCTCCTGGATAGGATTGCCACATCTGCTCTTCTCTCCCTCCCTGCTGCTGCTGCTAAGTCACTTCAGTCGTGTCTGACTCTGTGCGACCCCATAGACGGCAGCCCACCAGGCTTCCCCATCCCTGGGATTCTCCAGGCAAGAACACTGGAGTGGGTTGCCATTTCCTTCTCCAATGCATGAAAGTGAAAAGTGAAAGGGAAGTCGCTTAGTCGTGTCCGACTCTTTGCGACCCCATGGACTGCAGCCCACCAGGCTCCTCTGTCCATGGGATTTTCCAGGCAAGGGTACTGGAGTGGGGTGCCACCGCCTTCTCCCTCCCTGCCTGTCCCCAAATCTCACTCCTTGTGTAACTCTGGCATCTCCTGCCATATGTCATTCCCGAAGCATCTTATCTAAATAAATAAGCATTTTTAACATTTTCAGTCATGTTAATAACTAGTATACATCTTACTGTATTTTTTAAAAAAAAATTTTATTGAAGTATAGTTGATTTACAATGTTGTGTTAGTTTCTGATGTATAGCAAAGTGTTCAGTCGGTTCAGTCACTCAGTCATGGTGTCTGACTGTTTGTAACCCCATGAACTGCAGCATGCCAGGCTTCCATGTCCATCACCAACTCCTGGAAATTGCTCAAACTCATGTCTGTCGAGTTGGTGATGCCATCCAACTATTTCATCCTCTGTCGTCCCCTTCTCCTCCTGCCTTCAATCTTTCCAGCATCAGGGTCTTTTCCAATGAGTCAGCTCTTCGCATCAGGTGGCCAAAGTATTGAAATTTCAGCTTCCAATGAATATTCAGGACTGATTTCCTTTAGGATTGACTGGTTGAATCTCCTTGCAGTCAAAGGGACTCTCAAGAGTCTTCTCCATCACCACAATTCAAAAGCATCAGTTCTTCGGTGCTCAGCTTTCTTTATGGTCCAACTCTCACATCCATACATGACTACTGGAAAAACCATAGCTTTGACTGGCCAGACCTTTGTTGGCAAAGTGATGTCTCTACTTTTTAATATGCTGTCTAGGTTTGTTATAGCTTTTCTTCCAAGGAGCAAGCACCTTTTAATTTCATGGCTGCAGTCACCATCTACAGTGATTTTGGGGCCCAAGAAAATAAAATCTGTCACTGTTTCCATTATTTCTCCATCTATTTGCCATGAAGTGATGCGACTGGATGCCATGTTCTTAAGTTTTTTGAATGTTGAATTTTAAGCCAACTTTTTCACTCTCCTCTTTTACTTTCATCAAGAGACTCTTTCGTTCCTCTTCACTTTCTGCCACAAGGATGGTATCATCTGAGTATCTGAGGTTATTGATATTTCTCCCGGCAATCTTGATTCCAGCTTGTGCTTCATCCAGCCTGGCATTTCACATGATGTACTCTGCATATAAGTTAAATAAGCAGGGTGACAGTATACAGCCTTGACCTTTCCCAATTTGGAACCACTCTGTTGTTTCATGTCCAGTTCTAACTGTTGTTTCTTGACCTGCATACACATTTCTCAGGAGGCAGTTAAGGTGGTCTGGTATTCCCACTCTTGAAGCAAAGTGTTTATATATATATACATATACATATATATATACACACACATATATATATATACACACATATATATACACATATTCTTTTCTGTGATGGTTTATTGCAGGATGTTGAATATAGTTCCCTGTGCTATACAGTAGGACCTTGTTGTTTATCTGTTTTATATATAGTAGCTTGCATCTGCTAATCCCAAACTCCTAATTTATCCCTCTCCAACTCCCTCTCCCCTTTCTAAAGTCTGTTTTCTCTGTGAGTCTGTTTCTGTTTTGTAAACAAGTTTGTGTCATGTTTTCGATCCCGCATGCAAGTAGCATCATATGGTATTTGTCGTTCTCTTTCTGACTTCACGTAGTACGCTGAGCTCTAGGTCCATTCATGTAGCTACAGATGGCATCATTACCAATGGCTGAGTAGTGTTCCACTGTATGTGTCCACCACATCGTTATCTCTTCACCTTTCCGTGGACATTTAGGTTGTGTCCATGTCTCGGCTGTTGTAAATAGCGCTTCTCTGAACATAGGGCCGCATGTATCTTTTTGAATTAGAGTTTTCTGTCAATATATACCCAGGAGTGGGATTGCTGGATCTTATGGCAACTCTTTTTAGTTTTTCTTAAGGAACCTCCATACTGTTTTCCATAGTGCCTGCACCAATTTATATTTTCACCAGCACTGTAGGAGGGTTCCCCTTTCTCCCCATCCTCTCCATTATGCTGTTTTAGAACAAATACCTACCTGTGGGAATTATTCTACAGATGTATTTGCCTATGTGTGAAATGACATAAACACACTGCAGCATTGCTTGTAACAATAGCCAAACACTTAAGGATGGTACACAGATGTCCACCAATGGAGATCTGGTTAAATGTATTATTGTTCCTCCACACTGTAGAATATTTAGCAGCCACAAAAGAAAATGAAAATTTTCTTTATGTGCTAATGTGAGGTCTTCTAGATAAAGTATTAAGTGAAAAAAAGGAGATGCAGAATATGTGGGGTTTATATTCTAAAGAAATTATACATATTTGCTGACAGGCATAGAATATCTTTGTTAGTATACACAGTAGACTAGATTACGTGCTTTGGGGAGGGGAACTAGATTTCTGGCAGACACAGATAGGAAAGTGATAGGAAAGTGACTTCACCGTATGCCCTTCTGTGCTTTTTAAATTTTATATCATGTGAAGGAATTGCCTTTTCCAACAAAATTTATAATGAAATAAAATGAAGTACTGTGCCTGAATGGGATGAAAGCAGTTTTTAATAAATTTATAGCCTAATCTGTTTCTCAGTAAAATCGTCAGCTCATAGTTTCTACTCTTCCATATAAGTTATTTCACTTTGAGCTAGCGTTCTTGGCAGAAGGAGTCAAGAGCAAGGATATACCTAGAGAACCAGACTTGTAGACTCGACTCCCTTTGAATTTCCAGTATCAGAGCCAGACCTTGGTCATGTTTTTTTCTTTTTTCATGACCGTTGAAACACGAGACATCCAGCAGCTCACTTACAGAACCCCACAGAAAGCACGAGGTTACTTTCCCAGCTGTGTGTGAAGAAGATAAGGTGGAACCTTCTGAATTTCATGAAGCTGCACACCCCAAGGAAGTTTGAGTTGACGCTCAGGCTCAGCCAGACAAGTGTTTGTAACTCCATCCAGTCCCTGGTGTTTTTCGCTTGCGCGTCAAGGGTATAAATCATGCGACTGTTTGCTCCTAAGGTTTCTGGCTTCTCTCCCCCTCAGGGCAGGGTGCCGTTTGCGGTGCCCGACAAAGTCCTGTGGCCGCAGCTGTGCGAGGCGCTCAACATGAAATTCAAGGCTGAGGTGCAGAGCAACCGGGGCCTGACCAAGGAGAACCTGGTGTTCCTGGCGCAGAAGCTGTTCAACAGCAGCAACAGCCACCTCGAGGACTACAACGGCATGTCCGTGTCCTGGTCCCAGTTCAACCGGGTGAGGGACGCGCCACCTGCAGCGGTTAGATGAGCCCCTGCAAACCCGATCCCTCAGGAGCTGCCCTGCACCAGGCCCTCACTCCTCGTGTCTCTAATGTGATGTGCCCGTGATATTAGGAAGCTTCTGAACAGATGGACAGCCTCATACATCTTATGTACAAAATTACGTGCTTGAATATTTAAGCAGATGGGGTGGACTAGCATGCGGCTAGTGTATTTTCTCCTTTGTAAAGGAAACAGAAAAGCAAACAGTAACGTAACTCATGAGAAGTAAAGCTTTTGTGACGATCAGAGCTCCATGGCTCTGTCCCCTTGACCCTCTGATGTTCCTTGATACGTAATACAAAGTCAGACTCCCATGGAACCCTTGGTCCAAGAAAGAGGACGCTGATGAAGGAAATTTAAGTTGATTTTAAATTGAACTTCAGTCTCTTCCTTACACCCCCACTCCACTTATTTTAAGTGTCCTAATTCAGAGATTTCATAGTCTCTGAGTATGTCTTTTTTGAACGGTTATGTGCCAACCAGCTGGCTAAGAGGTTTGCTGGTGATCAGGGGAGCTTTGCTAGGAGAAGCAGGAGGCCCCCGTGGTCTGTCTTTGCTGTTGCAGTACGGCTCCTGCCTTCCAGCAGAATCAGATCACTGCATTTGGCTGATAATTGTCAGTAACACCCAGAGGATGGAGTGTTCTCTGCAGCCTCATAGTGTGATCTGATGCAATTCACATTTACGCATCCCGGAGCATCTTGTTAAGGGGCAGGCTTGGACACAGCAGGCCTGAGCTCAGAAGCTCCTGGGCGGTGCTGCTGCTGTTCATCACATGCCACAAATCACAACCAGCAAAGGACTAGTCAGCCCAGATGCAGGGGAAAGTGTGTGTGGCCAGGCCCACTGAGTGTTGGTAATTGCTTCGTGGTGTTTTCCCCTTCTTCCGTCTTTTCCTTTCTGCACTGTATTTTGGTTGTAGGACCCTTTGGTCAAACTCAGGCAGGTGTGTATATTTGTATGATCCTGACAGTGAGGATGTTTTCCATTTAATTTGTCCAGTTAAAGCGTATCCAGGTAATCAGACCCTGAGCGTGGCTTTTGCCTTCTTGGGTTCACTGTTGTCTCTCCAACCAGGAGAATTTACCCGGACGGAATTACACTTTCTGGCAGTGGTTTGACGGTGTTATGGAAGTGCTAAAGAAACATCTCAAGCCTCATTGGAATGACGGGTGAGAATCGTCATTTGTTAAGTTGGCAGGAGAGTGGTAAGATCTTCCTTCTTGCATTGAAACATCACACTCTGCTTCTGCTCCTTTGGCCTTTATGATCCAGGGCTATCTTGGGTTTCGTGAACAAGCAACAGGCCCACGACCTGCTTATCAACAAGCCAGACGGGACCTTCCTGCTGAGGTTCAGTGACTCTGAAATCGGTGGCATCACCATTGCCTGGAAGTTTGATTCTCGTGAGTGTCTCTCCCTCTTTAGGACATCTTGTCTCTGGTTAGGTGCTTACGTTGGGAAATTATTATACTGTAACCACCAGTTCATGGAGTACTTGTTATTATTCCTTGGGGCCAGTACTAATTACGGGAAGCACAAGTGTATAACCGTGACACAACTGCAGCTGGTGTAGAATATTATGGGAAACACAAGCACTAATTTTGAGAAACACAAATGGACAGCCCGACATGGCTACCTTTGTAATACAGTATCCTGCCCAAAGTCTCAGCTGCTTCACCTTTGAACTTTTTGCCTTCTTATTATTCAACCTTGGGCTTATTTCAGTAAAGAATTACTCTGTTGTTTGGAGTCATTAGAGTGGAAATAATATGCTGTTTTCATTTTTCGTTTATGCTAAGCTAAGGGGTCACGGCTATTGACCATTTCCATCTAGAAATATTAGTTCTTTCCTCTGATCTTCACAGTCAGACAAGAGTAGTGTAATTGTTTTTGGTAACTTAAAGATTTTAATAGCTTTTAATAACTCTCACACACCCTCTGGCTATGGACACACTTCCTATCTCTCTTACATGCTTTTGTACAGGGAATCAGGGACTGGAGTCAGAAACAAGTTTTTTGTAGGAAGGGAGAGAATACTGTTTGAACTGGAAACTGCCTGAGATCATTAGGTCTCAAGGGAAGTAGGGTATGTGGTACCTGCTTATGTACCCGTGACTTTTAAAACTGCTTAATCCACAACCCACGGTTATTTTTAAATGGAGATTTTTATTAGGACAATTTTCATGGAGAGCTTTATTTGTAGTCTCTTTGGGTTTTAAGATTTCCTGTTCAGAAGTCATATTTAGACCATGATTATTCTGTCTGTTGATCTAGAGGAAAGAATGTTTTGGAATCTGATGCCTTTTACCACCAGAGATTTCTCCATCCGGTCCCTGGCTGACCGCCTGGGAGATCTGAGTTACCTTATCTACGTGTTTCCTGACCGGCCCAAAGATGAAGTGTACTCCAAGTATTACACCCCAGTTCCATGCGAGCCTGCCACTGGTAACAATGTTCGCATTCTGATTTGGTTTCATTGTGACTTGGGGCTTTGTTTTAGATGTGAGTGTGTCTGTGTCTGTCTATCTGTATGAAAATCTATACAATTAATACTCAGTTGTTGCTGTTAGAGCTTTATGCAGGGCAGATATAAATCCCAGGCTGTTTTCATTAGTCAAACAAAAAACATATCCACCACCAGCCCCAAATACCAAACTGAAGGGAACAAGTGTCTGTTTGTATCCTGGCTTTTAATTCTTTTGAGTATTTTCCCAGAAGGGAAAGGACTGGTTTATATGATAATTCATATGTTTAATTTTTTGAGGAACCACTGTAGTGTTTTTCTAGCAGCTACACTGTATTACAATGTACAAGTTTAGATCAAACAAAGTTAGGAAGGTAAAATTTTGTATTTTAAAACAGAGATGGTTTCATTGCTTTCTGAGCATAGAAGTATTATGTATTTATTGTAAAAATTTCCAGAAAAGTATAGAAAAGAAAATAGATATCACACAACAGTCTTACCTCATCCATGTAAACAATTTAGTAAATGTTCTTCAGTCCACATAGCTAGGTTTTCTGCATTCAGTCACCAGAGGCTTATTGAGTACTTCCTGTGTGGGGATTACAATCTAATAGCAGAAGGAAGACAATAAACAAGTAAATAAATATATCTATTTAGTGATGGCCATTATGAAAACAAATAAGGTGAAGGGATAGGGAGTCCAAGAGAGGTGGCAGTTCACTCGGGTGGTCAGAGAAGGCTTCCCTGAGGAGGCATCATCAGAGTAAACCTGAATGAAGTGGGGAGGCCGCACACAGATCTCAAGAGAGAACGCTCTAGGCCGGGAGAACAAGAGCAGAGACTCTGAGACGGGAGTGAAGTTGACGTGTTTAGAAAATCTCACAAGGACCCGGGGGGCTGGAACTGGATGAGCAGGGGAGAAATGGCAGGAGGCGGGGCCAGGGCAGCAGGAAGGACCAGGTCCTGGCGGGTTTGGGCCATACCATACATCATCATTTATGATCTGATTACTCTTTGACTGAAAAATACATCACAGGCAGAGTTACAGGCCAGTAAATATAAACTAACAGCATCGTTTTAACAATAGCCTAGACTTCATTGTGCAGCGATTCTCTGTTGGTTATTTAAGATACTTTGAAGTTGGTCACAGTTTTTTTGTGATGATTAATATTGAGATAACCAAGTACCTGCATCTCTTTCAACTTGTTTCCTTAGGACAGATTCCTAAAGTCGAATTTGAGACACGTGGTAGGTGCTTTTCAAGCATTTTGACACATCTTTCCAGAATTGCCCTGCCGAAAGTGGAGTCTGTTTCCACTCCCACAGACACCTGTCTGAGTGTCTGTTTCTCCATCCTCCTCCTGCCAGGCATAGAATCTCTTCATCAGCTTCCTGTTTGCCAGCCTGACATGAGATCTTACATGTCAGGGCATACACATGAGGTCTTAGTTCTTATTTTTCATTTCTTCGATTCTTTATAAGCTCAAAACATCTTTTCATGTAATGGCAATAATAGTGATAAGAAATGAAGTAATAATAGCAGCTAATGTTTGTCAAATGCTTACTTGAGTACCAGACACTTTCTGAGCACGTTTCAAATAGTTTCTCTTTTAATCTTCAGAACAGGCCTGTGCAGTAGCTACTGTTCCCATCCCCAGGTTTCATTTGAGGAGCTGAGGCCCAGAGGAGTGAAGTAGCTGGTCAGTGGTCTCACAGCTAGGAAGAGGCCAAGCCAGGGTTTCAGCTCAGTCTAGCCTGTGCTTCTTAGCCTCCACGTTATTGGCCATTTGTATTTTTCCTGTACGTTCCAATTCCTTGTTCAGTTTTCTTTTGGAGTTCCTTTTTCCTTAATAACGTGCAAGGATCTTTATATAGTAAATAAAGCCTTTATCTTATATAGCAGAGATTTTTTCTTTGTGTCATGGTTCTTTTAACATTTAGGTTTTGTTTTGCTGAAGTGCAAAGATGTGTATTTTCTACATAGCCCAATCTGTTGACCTTTTTCCTGTAGAGATTCTGCCTTCTGTAGCATGCCTTCCCACCTGGTTATATTTCTAGGTGGGGAAGTAAGCCAAAATATTTTTAGACTTAGGTGGTATTTTGGATTAAACCTGCCACTGCTTCTTTTTATGAGCCCAGCTAATCTAGGTTTTCAAATGTTAGTTTTATAGCATTTCTTTGTTTCTTATCTTTTCTGCCGTTCTATAAAATTCTCTGTAGACAGTAAAGCACAAAAAGCATGAGATATTATGAAAAGGCAGCCACTGACATTTGAAGCCCCAGAAGAAGCAGGTCAGGATAACAAGCGATGTGTAACCCATGGCGCGGTTCAGTCTCTTAGACTGAGTCATCCTCCTGACCTCAGCGGAATCTTCGCTGTCTAATAGACTTGAGACATACTTGTTGCCTTCCTCACACACCCAGGAAACAGGACTTCACCAACTTCAGACTATCACAGTCCTACTACCGACCTTAGCTGGATTTCCATAACCAGCCTTTGAGAAGGTAACTCTGCCTTATCCCCTCGGGTGATCCCTAGCCCACCGCATCCCAGCGAGGATGCTGTGGAGTGCTTTTTTCCTAACCAGCCATGCAGCAGAAACGGCACCCACTGGGAGGCACGGCCGTCACATGACTCCCAAGTACAGAAACCCACACAAAGACGCAGACACCTGACAGAGTGGCTTTCCATTTCCCCAAACAGTAGAAGCTCAGAGCTAGAGTAACTCCCAGGGTCCTTGAGTAAGAGTGATCCCCTTCTGATACCTAGATTTTTCCGCATGACCCCTGGCAAGTGTTGGTCCACCTTGTATGTGAACACCTCCAGTGATAAGGAAGTCAGGGCCTCCCGAGGCTGTTTCTCTAGAGTTCCAGTGGTGACACTGTTCTTCCTTGTATGATTGAGAAGTTGTCCAGTTGCGACCTCCCCATGTTGGTCCTCGCTTTGTTGCCAGTCCTTCTGTATCTGCAGCTTGAAACTTTTGAAGATGTGTTTTCTTTTTACAGTGAGTGTGCAGTTAATGCTTGATTTAGATGTGTATTGAAGTTTTCCTTTTTTATGGTCTGAAGAATGTATTAACCCATCCAAGCCGACTTGGAAGCTGTCTTAACTTCCAGTGTCAGTATTGAGGCTTCTCCTCTCTTGGGTCTTCCTAATGAATTAAAATATGTGCTTGTGGGACTTCCCTGGTGCTCCAGTGGCTAAGAGTCTGCATTCCCGATGGAGGGGCCCCAGGTTTGAGCCCTGAACAAAGAACTAGATCCCACTTGCCACAACTAAGCCAAAATTAATTAATTATTTTAAAAGACTCCATGCTCCGAATGCAAGGGTTATGGTTTCGATCCTGAGTTGGGGAACTAACACCCCGCATGCCACACTGTAAGACCAAAAAAAATGAGAGAAAAATGAAAGACACGCTTGTACCAAATCCTAAGATAAAATGAGGTGATTGTGTCTTATCTTAAGAAAAGACGGGATTCTTAAGGGAGACTGCATCTTCATTTCATTTGAGAACTTTGGTTCTCATCACCATCTTCCCTCCTCGGCAGCTAAAGCAGTGGACGGATACGTGAAGCCACAGATTAAGCAAGTGGTCCCTGAGTAAGTGTCCGGGTTCAGCGCTGGTCTCTTGCGGCCTCTTATGTCCTCCCTACGCCTCCACCTGGCTCTCCTCACCCCCCACCACCTCCCCACACACACACACATACCTGGCCCAGCCCTGGGGAGGGAACTGGGCCTTGGTCATGAGGGGACCTGGTACCCAGGGCCCCGCTCCCACAGCCAAAGCCCCAGGCTCAGTAGGTCCTTTGTCCTTTCCCACCCGAGAAAGACACAAAAGTGCTCCCTCCCCGCTACCCCTTGCTAAGGCTCCGCTTCCTCCCACAGGTTTGTGAGCGCCTCTGCAGACTCTGCCGGAGGCAGCGCCACCTACATGGACCAGGCTCCCTCCCCAGCCGTGTGCCCCCAGCCTCACTATAACATGTACCCACAGAAGTAGGTTGTGTTCCCCTGGGGCTCCATGGGGAGGAACTAGGCACCTAGCCTCAGGCTGGGTGCCCAGAGGACTGATGGGCAAGGACACCAGGGCTGGTCTGGGTCTGAGACTACCCCGGCCAGGCAGGCTCAGGCACGTGCCCAGATGGGAGGGAGAGATTTGACCAACAGGCATTGGTAGTATCCAACAGGGTTGGGCAATGTCACCTGCTCCACTCTTCTAAAGTGGAGATTTTTCTGGCTCTGTGTACGAAGCAGATGGGTTTTAAGTACGTGCGGGCAGCCCGTGTTGAGGCTAGGTAGGCTGGGCATTTTAGTCTGGGTCACTGTGTCCAACCGACTGGCAGCCGACTCTGCCCCAGGGTTCAGGTCACCTTACTAGCTGCCTGCCAGGCCTGGGCCAAGGGTACAGGCAGCCTGAGCTGCTCACCTGGTGGGGTGTAGGGTGGTCTCTGCTGCTCCTTGTTGGCCTCTGACCTCTTCCTTCCTTCAATCTCTCCTCTTTTCCTCCCAAGCCCCGACCCCGTCCTTGACAACGATGGTGACTTCGATCTGGACGACACGATCGACGTGGCGCGGCGTGTGGAGGAGCTCCTAGGCCGACCCATGGACAGTCAGTGGATCCCCCACGCACAGTCGTGACGCCCCACCCCCTGCCCCATCGCCATCTCTAGCTTCTTCATCCTCGCCAGAGGAGTTACTTTTGTGGATGTTTTAATTCCATGAATCGCTTCTCTTTGGAAACAATACTCATAATGTGAAGTGTTAATACTAGTTGTGACTTTAGTGTTTCTGTGCATGGTGGCACCAGTGAAGGGCGTGTGAGTGTGTGTGTGTGAGTGTGAGATTGCACGCTGTGCTGCTTCTCCTCCTTGCTGTCCAGAGTTTAGCTACAGCACTGGGGCCACAAACAGAGGCTCTGGTGGTTTTAACCTTGTGCAGAATGGCAGTTAGTTCCATGAACCCTGGGCCATGTGTCTTGAGGTCCAGTGGCTCTGACACGTGGCTCTTCAAGTGAGGGAAGGACAGAGGGAAGTGGAAACACCTCCCGTCTGGTGAATCTGTGTCACCGTGTTTGCCAAGCCATTGATCTATAACCGTGATGGTCTCTGCTTTTCTTCTGAAACATAGAAACTGTCTTGTGATGAAGGAGGTCAATCCTCCATCTTTCCTCTCCCCCAAGCCCCATTTTCCTGGGTCGGTATGGGAAAAGTGGCTGGGGCAAGGGAAGTCGTGGCTTTGGCGGTGGGTAGTGGCTTTCTAAATAACTGGTAGCCCATCTTCTGTTCTCTGCCTCCCACGCTCACTCCCACGCCCCGTGGAATTGCCACTTAGTTCCTGTGTGTGTACACATGTGCAGACACGTTTGATGAAGTAGAGGAAAGACACGAGGGTCGCATAACCAGTGCTCTCAGTGTTGATGTCCTTTATGCCGTGGCCGGATTGAACGGCCCGGCCCTGGCTCACGGGCTCTGAAAATGTCGCCTTGTTCCCCGGGAACAACCATCAGTCTGCCTGCCCTCCTCTGCGCTGGTGGAGGCGCAAGCAAGGTTTTCTAAAGGCACATTGATAATAGCTTTTTGCAGATGTTGACTTGTGTTTTTGTTTCTGAATCAGGACTTCTCGGTTTCCCCTTCTCAGCCCAATTTGACGTTGGAATTCTCTCTCCCTGCATCAGGGCCTGTGCCTTTGACTCACCACAGGTCACGTCTCTTCCCTTCACTGTCCACACCCAGTGTCTTGGGGAGTGGGTGGCCAGAGTGTGGGCTGAACCCAGGACCTGTGTGTTGCCCACCTGGGCAGGGTGCTGGGTGTCAGCATTGGGGTAATTTGGGGAAACACAGTCAGCAGGTTTGCTGGGAAAGTTTAGTAAGCTGCAAAAACAAAGCAAAACAAAAAATCCTCAGCATAATTTTGTCCAAAATTTCTTCCATAGCTTTACACCAGAAGGAAGGAATGGGCTGTGGCAGGCAGGTGGGCAAAGGGGGAGGCAGGTATAGCTTTGGGGTTTAAGCCTTAAGGTCACCCCAGCTCCCCTCAAAAAGAAGGGCCTGACCACACCCAGGAGGGAATGGCCCTAAAAACATTATTTTTATACATGTGGGGAAATGAAAATATTTTTTTTACAAAATTAACTTCTGAATTTATCAGTATTTTAATGTTAAAGGAAAATATTTCTCTGTAGTAAATATTTATTGGAAGATGACTTTGTAAAAGCTGCTCTTTGCCCTAGCTTAGTTTCGTACACTGATGTATCAATATTTTTCTATGCTGGGCGGTAGACTGTCTCTGCTTCTGATGACCAGGCTGACCCCTCCATGGATACCAGCCCTGACGTACTAGCCCCTTATGTCCTCAAGATTTGATTAAAATCCCCGCCTCCCCCTCCGCACCCCCTTACCGAGGATAGGAGTGTTGGGGAAAGGTGGAAAGAAAGCCTAGTTGCCCCTGTCACCCAGGCACCTTGAGTGCCAACCCTGGTGGTCCCAGCAACCCCAGGGGCAGGGAGTGACACACGTTCAGATGAGCGGCTGGCCCGGCCCCAGGCATGCCAAGGGCAGAGCTCTCACTGCACAGTTAGCACCGGGCTGGGGAGAATGGGGGCCCAGGAGAGTGGCTGCCCGGAGCCTGGGGGTTCCTGCGCGTGTCCCATGGCCGAGCTGTCCTCAGTTTTCCTGAGACCGTGTCTCCTGATAGGAGAGATTGTGACTGAAAGGCACGCTCACTGTCTGCATATAGCTTCTCTCTCCTCCCTGTTCTGCAAACCACAAGGAGAGGCGACGGCAAGTCTCGACTGCCTCGGCCCCTCGCTCACTCCCAGACACACACACACACAAGTCATCAAAACGTTTCAATGTACAGTGTGTGCAGGGCTTTGTGGCGGGTGAGGGGGGAGACTAAAAGTGAATATAACTTAAAATAGCAGCATACTTTTTTATGTTTTCTTTATAAAACTTTGTGAAATTATTTCAGATACATATTTTAGTCTTGACGCAAATTAGTATATAGCTGCCCCCAAAAAAGTATTGTGTACAATTTGGGATAGTCACAAAATTGTGTATTTTATGTTACAAATAAATACTTCCTCTCAGTGGACAAGATGGAGTGCTCGTTTTATTTCGTTCCGCCAGGTGCTGAGATAGGGTGGTTTTGATGGGGAAATGTTTGAAATCATCAGTGTGACTGAAAAAAAGAACTAGTTGGGCGTTGGCTGCCTCAGAGCGTGTGTGTCAACAGCTTTGATGGCTAATGGGGGCATTTCTTGCCTTTCTGTTCACATGAGGTTTTGAAAATTAGAATGATAGTCATTATTTCCTATTCCTGTTAGAAAGCTCATCCTTTAAAATCAGCGTGTTCAGGGGACTTCCCTGGTGACCCTGGGCTAAGACTGTGAGCTCCCAATGCAGGGGGCCCCGAGTTCAATACCTGGTCAGGGAACTAGATCCCACACGCTGCAACTAAGATTTCACATACCACAACTAAAGATCCCTCATCCCACAGTGAGATCAGAGATCCTGTGTGCTACAGCTAAGACCCGGCACGGCCAAAGAAATTTTTTTTTTTAAGTGTCACTGGGGGGCTTTGCTGGTGGTTCAGTAATTAACAGTCCACCTTGCAATGCAGGGGACACTGGTTTGATCCCTGGTTCAGGAAGACCCCACATGCTGCAGAGCAAATACGCTTGTACACCGCACGCTGCAACGACTGAAGCCCAGGCCCCTAGAGCCCGTTCCTTGCGACAAGAGAAGCTGCAGCAGTGAGAAGCCCATGCACCGCAGCAGAGAGTAGCCCCCACTCGCCACAGCTAGAGAAAGCCAATGTGCAGCAGCAAAGACCCACCACAGCCAAAACAAATCTTCAAAAAAAAGTATCACCGATAAGGTTTAAAAAAAATGAATGATGGGAGAGGTAGGGAAAATCTGAAAGGCTACAGCTAACAAAGCCCAGGGAAGGGTGACAGTGTCAAACATAGTAACTGGGAACACTGTCTGGGTTTGGCACTAACGGGGCTGTTGATGGCCTTGGTGAGAACAGTCTGTAAAGGTAGGGAGCCAAGCTGAGTTGCCGAGCACTGAAGAGTGACGGGAGTTCCACTCCTGGCGTGACAGCACGAACAGCTCTACACACCGCCCCCCACAGTGAAACTGGGACAGTTGCTTTCTTAAACCCACCCGTCTGAAGTTTCCTAAGGGTATACAGCAAATGAAGAAATGTTCACTCAAGAAATTTCAAAATGCACTAAGAAGAGTGAGCGTGGTTGAACCAAGACCCAGAAGGACAGAAACTCCAGACCAGTGCAGCCAAGAACACAGAGCTCCCTCTCCTCATAGCTCCCAGTCAGAGGGTTATCATCTGGGAAAGCCAGGATGCCAGCGTTTCTCATCCTCCCCCCAGACCCCTGTAGCTAATGCTAGTTTCTGGGTGATGCTGCTGAAAGGTAAGGTACTCCCTTCTGCTTGGCCCCTTCTGGTAGGATGGACACTTTACCTTGGGCCAGTGCTGCTGAGAGTCCTGGAGCCCTGATCACATTTGCCCAGGTCCATAAGGTAGTGATTCCACCATGGGAGAGGCAGGCCGGGAAGGACTGAGGCTACTCTCACCGCCCCCCCCACCCACCCCTCAGCTTTTTTTTTTCCCTTTTTTGGCTGCATCTTGTGGTGTGTGGGATCTTAGTTCCCAACCACAGATCAAACCTGCACCCACTGCGTTGGAAGCTTGTAGAGTCTTAACCGCTGGACCACCAGGGAAGTTTGAGCACTCAGCTTTTGAAGTGGGCCCATCACTCAGAAGTGTGCCATCGTCATATGCACAATGCCAGAGCTAAGACTCAGAGATTTTGCTCCAGAGAGGAGAGGCAGGTTTAAAACAGGGAACTGACTCCATTTGCAAACTCAAGCTTAACTGTGCTCTCAAAAACTGGAGGTTGTGGGGAAAGGCTATTGGCAGGAGACCTGTAGCTTCATTGGAGACAGAGGCTAAACTGAACTGGCTAGAAATGGGGAACGATAAAGCAGGAAGGAGCTTTCTCTCTCTGGGGTCAGAACAAATCTCAAATACTGAACTTTGAAACTATCCCTTCAAAGAAGCCTGCATTTGATTGGATCAATTTGTGGAGTCATTTATTCCCCAGCGCATTGTTGGCAGATCAGCCAACAACTAGTGCAGTTTTAACAGTTGGATGCGGTCAGGGAAAGAGACACAGAGAGATCCTTGCAAGTCACTGTCATGCTAGGGTGACTATGGGCTTAACTCAGGTCTGCACCCACCTAAGGAGCAACATCAGAGGCTCCACACTGTGTAGCAGGGTGGGCAGTGGGGAGCAGACAGACTCACTAAAATAATCCAGCCGCTCACTCAACAAGGAAACGTGTTTACCTGGACCAGAAACAAGGAATTGTTAAACTGGTTTCCAAGGTGGCTGCACCATTTTACATGAGGGTTCTGATTCCTCTGCATCCTTGCCAACACTTGCTCTTTTCTGACCTTTTCGATTATAGCCATCCTAGTGGAATGTGACATGACTTGAGTCAATTCTAGTTTGCATTTCCCTGATGACTAATGGTGTTGAGCAGCTTCATCAGAAGCCCTGGAACATTCACAAATATCTGAAAACCAGACCATACACTCCTACAAAACCAATTGAAAAAGAAGAATAAAGTTGAAGTAGTCACACTTAGCAATTTCAAAACTTACTACAAAGAAATAGTAATCAACGAAGTGTAGTGCTGGCAGGAGGATAGACCTATAGATAAGTGGAATAGAATTCAGAGTCTAGAAAGAAACCTATGTGTCTGTGGTCAACAAATTTTTGACAAGGGTGCCAAGACCGTTCAGTGGGAAAAGAATAGTCTTTTCAACAAAGAGTGCTGGGACAACTGGATAGCCACATGTGAAAGAATGAGTTTGGAACCTTACCTTACATCATATATAAAAATCAATTCAAAGTGGATCAAAGATCTAAATGGAAGAGCTAAAACTGTAAAACTCAAAGAAGAAAACAGAGCTTCATGACATGGGATTTGGCAATGATTTTTTTGGCCATGATACTAAAAGTATAGGCAGCAGAAGGTAAATTGGACTTCATCAAAATTAAAAGCTTTTGGGAATTCCCTGGCTGTCCAGTGGCTAGGACTCAGAGCTTTCATTGAACCAAGCCCAGGTTCAATCCCTGGTCAGGGAACTAAGGTCCCACAGTGCTGCAAGTAAGCATTTTGGCACTATGACACAGCCAAAAACACTGTTTTAATTGTGCATCAGAAGACACTATTGGGACTTCCCTGGTGGTCCAGTGGCTAAGAGTCCATGCTTCCAATGCAGGAGGCCTGGGTTCAATCCCTGCTCAGGAAACCAGATCCCACAGGCTGCAAATAAAAGTTCACATGCTGCAACTAAAGATCTCACATGCTACAACTAAGACCCAGTCAGCCAAAAAAATAAGAACTTTTAAAAAAAGAAAAAAGAAGAAAGACACTGTGAACAGAGTGAAAAGGCGACATACAGAATGGAAGAACATATTTGCAAACCATATGTCTGATAGGGGATTCATAGCCAAAATATATAAAGAACCCTTCAACAACAAAAACTTTTAAATAGGAACATGATGTGAATAGACATTTTTCCAAAGAAGATACATAGGTAGACAACAAGCACACAAAAAGATGCTCAGTTGTTAGAGAAATGCAGCTCAAACCCACAAAGAGATACCCATCAGCTTGGCTATTACAAAAACCAAAAACTCAGAAAACAGTAACTGTTGAGGGGATGTAGAAAAACTGGAACCCTTATACACTGCAGGTAGGCTCGTAAAATAGTGCAGCTGCTGTGAAAATAGTATGGTGGTCCCTCAAAAAGGTAAATGTGTGAATTACCATATGATTTAGCACTTCACCTTCCAGGAATATTCTCAGAAGAATTAAAAGGGGGTATTCAGATCTTTGTACACCTGTGTTTATAGCAGCATTATTCATAATAGCCAAACAGTGAATGTCCATCAATGAATGAGTGGATAAACAAAATACGGTTGTATATATATATCTCGTATATTTCCTTCCTTAAATTCTGACACATGCTACCACATGGACAAAAACAGACATTATGCTAAGTGAAATAAGACAGACACAGAAGGACAAATATTGTATAATTCCCCTTATATTAGGCACCTAGAGTAGTCAAATTCATAAAGACAGCAAATAGGGTGATGGTTTTCAAAGGCTGTGGGAAGGAGCAGTGGGGAGTTATTGTTTGATGAGCATAGAGTTTTAGTTTAAGAAGATGAAAAGTTTTGGAGAGAGATGATGGTGATGGTTTCACAACAATGGGAATGTACTTAATGACAGTGAAGTGGATAACTAAATACAGTTAAAATGGTAACTCTTATGTATATTTTACTACAATAAAAAGAAAAATGGATCAAAGACTTAAATGTAAAAGCCAAGGAAATATAAGGGTAAATCTTCATGACCTCAAATTTGACAATATATTCTTAGATATGACTCCAAAAGCATAAGCAACAAAAGAAAAGAATAAGTTGTTAAACTTCATCAGAGTCAAATATTTTGGACTTTCCCTGTGGTCCAGTGGTTAAGAATCTACCTGCTAGTGCAGGGGACCGGGTTCAAGCCCTGGTCTGGGAAGACCACAGGGCAAGTAAGCCCGTGCAGCAACTACTTAAGCCCA
Organism: Budorcas taxicolor; assembly: GCF_023091745.1. NCBI lineage: Eukaryota > Metazoa > Chordata > Mammalia > Artiodactyla > Bovidae > Budorcas > Budorcas taxicolor. The sequence goes on along the minus strand of NC_068928.1, from coordinate 41,967,366 downwards.
CATGCACGCCAGCCTGTGCCCCACAGAAAGAGAAGCCACCGTGATGAGAAGCCCGTACACTGCAGCTAGACAGTGGCCTGCGTGCAGCAATGCAGACCCAGCAGGTAAATAAAAAATTACAGCTAAAAGGTGTGTGCTTTAAGGACACTATCAAGAAAATAAAAGGAGGTGTGGGATCTGGGGTGGCAGGGAGGCTCAAGAGGGATATACATATATTTATAGCTGATTCATGTTGTACAGCAGAAGCTAACACAACATTGTAAAGCAATTATACTCCAGTTAAAAAACAAGTTTCTAAAAATGAAATTTTTAAAAATTTTAAAAAGATTTTTTTACTCCAAGTCAAAAAAAAGAAAATGGAAAAATACCCCATAACATAGGAGAAAAATCATATTTGCAAATCATATATATCTGATATATGGACTTGTATATAAAATATATAAAGAACTCTTACAACTTAATAAAAAGACAAGTGGTTCAGTCAAAAATAGGTTAAAAATCTGATAAGACATTTCCCCAAGAAAGTACATAGATGGCCAGTAAACACATAAAAAGGTGTGATATCATTAGTCATTAAGGAAATGCAAAATCTCACTCGGATGGATGAATGAAGAGGGCAGGATAGCCAAAAGGTCAGATAATAACAAGTGTTGACAAGGATGTAGAGAACCTGAAACCCTCATATACTGATGGTGGGAATATAAAATGGTGAAGCCACATTGGAAACCAGTTTAGCAGTTCCAGTTACTATACAACCTAGCCATTCCACTCACTGGAACATAGTGAACGCCTTGCATTCCATTTTTATGCAAGAAAAATAAAGATATATATCCACAGAAAAACTTGTACACTAGCATTCATAATAGCAATATACACAATAGTCAAAGGGCAGAAATAACCCAGGCTTATCCACTGATGAATGGATTATCAAGTGAGTTTCATCCATATGATGAAACATCATTTGGCGATAAAAAGAACGAACTACATGGAAGAACCTTGCAAACATGTTAAATGAAAGAAGCCAGACTCAAACGATCACATATTATGTGATTCCACTTACACAAAATATCCAGAATAGTTAAATCTATATACAGAGAAAGTAGATTTGTGGTTGCTTAGGGCTGGGGGGTGGAAGGTGGGAAGGGATTGGGGATTAATAGTTAAAGGACCTACGGTTACTTCCATGGTGATGAAAATGTTATAAAATTGACTGTTGGCATTCATACCTATGAATACACTAGAAACCACTTGCACACTTTAAGAGTTAAGCTGTGATGGGAATTCCCTGGTGGTCCAGTGGTTAGGACTCAGTTCTCACACTGCTAAGGACCCTAGTTCAATCCCTGATCAGGGAACTAAGATCCCGAAAGCAGTATGGCCAAAAAGAAATAAGTAAATAAAATTTTTAAAAGCTCAGTTTTGAGAAGAGAGACTGCAATATGGTGAGGCAGTTGAGGGTGAAGGGAGAGTGTCTGAGAGCCTGGGTAGAGAACACAGAGGGAGAGAGGGCTTCACGTGGGATAGAAGATCACCGTCCTGAGCACAGCTTCTCAAGTCTTTCAGTATCAGCAGGGACAGCCGAGCTCTGGAGAGCACCTTACTCCAAGCTGCAAAACTACCTCTTGCCATAAAGATGGGAGAACTTTGTTTTTCCTGGGATAAAGCCAATAAACTAACACAGGTGGGGACCCCAGTTACCAGGTAAAATTATTTATCGAGAACATGTGTTAACAGGTTGTGTCTGTTGGGCTCTAGCTTTAAAAGGGAGTGATACTGATGAATCTGTTGGCAGGACGCAGACCTAGAGAACGGTCATGCAGACACAGGGAGGAGAGAGTAGGATGACCCGGGAAACTAGCACTAACATTTATGTACAATGTGTGCGTGCGTGCTAAGTCACGTCAGTCATGTCCGACTCTTTGTGAGCCCGTGGACTGTAGCCCGCCAGCCTCCTCTGTTCATGGGATTCTCCTGGCAAGCATACTGGAGTGGGTTGCCATGACCTCCTCCAGGAGTTCTTCCTGACCCAGGGATCGAACCCGTGTCTCTTATGTCTCCTGCATTGTCAGGCAGGTTATTTACCACTAGCGCCACCTGCGAAGCCCAACATATATACACTACCATGTGTAAAACAGATAGCTAGTGGGAAGCTGCTGTATAGCAAAGGAAGCTCACCTGGGTGCTCAGTGATGAGTCGGTGAGGGGTGAGATGGGGGGAAGGGAGGGAGGCTCAACAGGGAGGGGGTATATGTATCCATATAGCTGATTCACTTTGTTGTACAGTAGAAACTAACATAACATTGTAAAGTAATTATACTCCAATTAAATATTTTTAAAGATAAAAATAAAAAGGTAATAAAGTGAAAAAAGAAAGTAAGCCCATACAAAATCAGGATGACAAGTTAATAAATTATAACTACAAAAAAAGGGGGGGGTGGAGAATGAGATTCTTCTCTGTCTTCGTGGTCCCAGTAGTTTGCCTGTGATGCGTCACACGCTGCTTTAATGTTTATTCAATAACAAAAGGATTTTCTTTCTCTACTACCTTTGTGGAGGGCAATTCTAGACTGGAAAAATGTTGCTTTGGGATAGTGCTCAAGTTTACACCTGCTCCAGGATGGGATGTGCCCACTCCCCGCTCAAGCTGATCTGAGACACTCTTTTCTGCACTCAGGTTTCTCTTCCTTCACCGACACGAGTCTGAGGACCACTCTGCATGCTAAGTCACTTCACTTGTGTCCGACTCTTTGCAACCCTATGGACCACTCTACTCTGGCTATAACTTCCCTCCACCTGCAAGCTTGGGCCACCTCCCAGCTCCGCGGCCCTTAGGCAACCTGTCCCTTTAAGAGCTCTCCCGACCCCGCCTCCAGCTCCACCCTCAGGCCCAGGGGCAGGACTTCCCCTTAAAGCCTGGGCTCCATCTTTCTGGCTAGCTGTGTACTGAGGCTGTTCCGGAGCCTTGAGGGGCCCTTGGGTGCCGGGCAGAGGCTCAAATGGGCTGTGACAGGTGCCTGTGGGACGTGGAACCACTGCTAGGGGCTCAGGGCTTGTAGGGGGGTGGGGGTTGGCAGGGAAGGGACACGATGATGGGACAGGGTGGATCCTGGACAGAGCAGAGCCTCTCCGGAGTAGACCAGACCTGTCATCAGTTAAGGAACTGCTCTGAGCCAGGTGCTCTGCCGTGCCCTCGGTGCTCCTTCTCAGGGGTATCATTATTTCCATTTTACAGGTGGGGCAAGGGTACGGGGCTCAAAGCAGCTGACTGAGTGCCCCAGGGCCAGACAGCTAACCAGGGGTAGAGCCAGGATCCAAACTCAGGTCAGTGTGACCCCAAAGCCTTGCCGTTGTCTCCTCCACATCACGCGCCTGGCAGGGGTCCAGGCTTCTTCCCCAGCTTCCCTTTGAACTTGATTTTTCTGTGCTCGGCAGAGTGAGGGGAGGAAATGGGTTTCCCCTCCTCCCTGCAGTGCCAGTACTTGGAGGCCTTCCTCCTTCCAGGAGCTGCTTGGAGATGCTGCTGCTGCTGCTGCTGCTGCTGCTGACCCTGTTGCTGCTGCTGCCACTGGCCATGCTCCTGTGGCGGCCGCGGTCCCAGGATGCCAGGCAGTCCTGGCTTGTCCGCCTCCAGCACCGTGTGGCGTGGGGGGCCCTGCGCTGGGCAGCCGCCTGGCAGCAGAAGAGACTAGCGCATAGCACGTTGCACGCGGGCCAGAGCCAGCAGCAGGCCCTGAGGCGGTGTCTGCGCAGAGCCCAGGGTCCCCACTGTCCCCTCAGAGGGAGCACAGGTGTGTTTCCCAGGGTCTGGGGAAGTGGCCCAAAGAGAAGGAAACCCCACAGGAGAGTCAGATTCCAGAACCCAAAGACCACCCTTTCCCCTTCTACCACCAGCACAGAGAAGTCTGACCCAGAGAACCTACCGAGGCCGGATTGTTCAAGATGAATTTTGCCATCCTGGCCCCTGATAGCCTCTCTCCCCTCAGGCCTGTTCTGGATTCCTTTGCGGAGGGTCACCAGTCTGGTTTGAACCCTTGGGAAACTCTGTGGCTTCATGGGGATTTTATGATGTCTTTGGGGCTACAGATATAAGCACCTTCCGGAATCATCTCCCTCTGACCAAGGCCAGCCAGGCCCAGGAGGAAGAAAGTGGCGAGCAGCCCTTGCCCCCCACCTCAAACCGGTACCATGGTGAGGCCTCTCTGCAGGTAAACGGGAAAGGCTGGAACCCAACCCCATCAGAGGTCCCTAAGTGGAGCCAAAGCCTCCCATCAGGATGGGAAAAAAGCAAACAGCAACAACAGCAACAAAAACCTCAAAGCAAAACTGGGGGGCTTCCATGATGGTCCAGTGGTTAAGACTCCCCGCTTTCAGTGCAGAGGGTGCGGGTTCGATCCCTGGTGACCAAAAAAAAAAAAAGAATATCTGGGGGCTCAGAGTCTGGCTCAGGCCCAGGGCCAACACTGTCTCTTGTCTCCCTCCAGGCCACCTTGCTGGGTCTGGCAGCCCTAAACAAGGCCTACCCGGAAGTGTTGGCTCCAGGAGGCACGGCTCGTGTAACTGCTTCCTCCCCTTGGCCCTACCCCCTCCCTTGGCCTTGGCATGCCCTGGGCCAGGTGAGCCCCCCTGGAGCCAAGGACCCAAGGATCCTGCTCCTGGAGGCACTGAGGTCCCCAGGGCTGCGGGCTCTGGAAGCTGGGACGGCAGCAGAGCTCCTAGATGTCTTCTTGGACCTGGAGGCCCATGGGGAAGAGCTGGCTGCGGCCATCGCTGCTGGGAACCCAGGAGCACCTCTCCCCAGACGGGCAGCCGAGCTGCGGGAGGCCCTGGAGCAGGGAACCCGAGGACTGGCCCTTCGGCTCTGGCCACAACTGCAGGTGGTGGTGACTCTGGACGCAGGAGGCCAGGCTGAGGCTGTGGCTGCCCTGGGGGCCTTGTGGTGCCAAGGGCTCACCTTCTTCTCACCCGCTTACGCTGCTTCTGGAGGTCAGCAAGACTCAAGGGTGGTGAGGGGCACACAGCTAGCTGCCAAGTTGTCGTTGTTGAGTTGCTAAATTGTGTTCAACTTTTTGCGACCCCATGAACTGCAGCAAGCCCTATATAGTCATCTCATTGATTCCTCCCCAACACCAGCTCCATTTTACAGATGAAAAAACTGAGGCTCAGAGAGGTTAAGAGACTTACACAGATTTATACCACAGCAGCATTTTCTCCAGGTCCATCACCTCCAGAACCACTGCCTCTTCCCAAATAGGGCCTTAGAAGCAGAGGGCTGAGCCTGGGGGAGCCAGGAAGGATGGAGTGGAGGGGCAGCAGGGGGATCAGATGCGCAGAGGGTTAGGGCCTGGGCGATTGTAGCATATGAAGAGGCTGCTTGCTCCCCACAGGGGTGTTGGGCCTGAGTCTGTGGCCAGAGCAGCCCCATGGCCTGTACCTTCTGCCCCCTGGAGCCCCCTTTACTGAGCTGCTCCCACTCAAGGAAGGAACTTGGGAAGAGGCTACCCCCGCTGTCCTGCTGGCTGAGGCCCAGAAGGGCAAGGAGTACGAGCTGGTGTTGACCAACCACGCCAGCCTCACCAGGTGAGCATCTGCCTGCCCTCATCTCCCCACTCTCGGTTAAAGGCTATGCGCATGCTGTTGAAGTTAATGGGCCCTCGGGCCTGACCTCATCCCCACTCCCTCCCCATCAGGTGCCGGCTCGGTGATGTGGTACAGGTAGCGAGTGTCTACAATCAGTGTCCGGTCGTCAAATTCATCTGCAGGTAAGTCACCCCCCGGGTCACTGAGGGACCATGCTCGTGCCCTGGGTTCCTCTGCCTCCTGCTTCCTTCTCCCCAGGCTGGGCCAGACCCTGAGTGTTCGAGGTGAAGTCACTGGTGAGGACGTGTTCTCTGAGGCCCTGGGCCGGGCCGTGGGGCAGTGGCCGGGGGCCAAGCTGTTGGACCATGGCTGGGTGGAGAGCAGGATTCTGGGTAAGCTTTTCCACTGGCTGACTATCCCTCACCCATACCCACCCCACTGGGAGACCTCTAGGAAGGAGGAAACACCCAGCCATTTCTGCTGCTCCTAACAAAAGTCCTTCCGCATATCTAACCCCGCTCCGTCCTGCTTCAGTCTCTACCCATTTCCTCTCCATTGACCCCACTCCTTGCCAAGAAACTCCTCTCCCCTGTGAACCTTGGAGTAGGGGCAGTGGGCTTGGGCTTTCGAAGATGCCCCATTCACAAAACGTGTCCGTAATAGGCGGTTTGTCCACAGATTCCTCTGAGGGCTCCGCTCCCCACTATGAGGTATTTGTGGCACTGAAGGGGCTAAGGAACTTGTCAGAGGAAAATCGAGACAAGGTAAACCGGAGACAGGGACAGGATACAACTGAATGTCCCCTTCACTCTGCACACTGCCCCGTGTGTCTTGGGGAGGTGGGGGAGGGAGGAGAGCCTCCCTGGAGCTCTGGGAAGGGAGGGTTGAGCCCCACGGACACACATGTACACATGAAACTTCTAGCCATGCATACCCTGGGCACAGCTGTGCACGCCTCACCCACATGCCGCCCAGCCCCACATCAGCCTCACTTGAGCTGTTCTGTTCCCAGCTTGACCACTGCCTTCAGGAAACCTCCGCTCACTACAAGCACCTGCGGTTCCGGGGCAGCATGGGCCCCGCCCAAGTCCACCTGGTGGGGCAGGGGGCCTTCAGGGAACTTCGGGCAGCCCTCGCTGCCTGCCCCTCGGCCCCTTTCCCTCCTGAGATGCCCCGGGTCCTCAGGCACAGGTCCCTGGCCCAGTGCCTGCAGAGGAGGGTAGTGTCCTGAGCTGAGGCCTGCCCCTGGCCCCGTTCACCCCCATGGGCTGCCTCGCTCTTTCTTCTGGGGCCCCTCTGGATGTGGAGCCCTTGGCCAGGGTCTACAGCTGCCCACGAGAGCTGCTGCCCTTAGGGAGGCCCGACCTGGTCCATCAGTTCCGAGGAGTTGACTTCAAGGACAGAGCAGACACCAGCAGCGCCCCGCCTGGAGCCCCCAGCCCACCCTAGAGGACAGGGGAGTTCCAATCCATGCTGGCAATGCCTGTGTTTCTCAGCCTGTGCACCAGGCAGGCTGGAAGTGTTGGAAGTTCAGGCTCCCAGGAGTGACCCTCAGCTGGCACGGAGCAGGGGCTGGTGACCGCAGACCTCAGCTTTGTCGTCCCTCAGTAGAACAACTCTGAAGTGTATTCTGTAGCATCTCCCTCCGAGGGTCCCCACCAGTTGCCCGCAGTGGTAACCTTGTTAACACGGTTCTTACTGGTTTTCTTCCTGTCTCTCCTGTCCCTCCTCCCACATGCTTTCTAGGGTCACCTGCCAAATAAACTTCTTACACCCAGAATCTTGGCTCGGGGTCTGCTTTTGGGAAAACCAGGGACCCCATTCGCTCTGCTCCTGCTACAGCCTGGATTGCCCTCTCCGCTTCAGTTCTGGACACTAGGGCTTTCCCTGTAACTTCTGCTCCAAGCTGGAGTGGGCCCTGAGTGTGTGCCCTTGGAGACCTGGGGGACCCCTACCACAGCCTAGGTCAACCTAGGAGACACTGAGCACCCCCCGACCTCTCCCCATCCCAAGCCTTCCCTAAGTGCAGAGGGGCTGCTCCTCAACTCCTCTTGCCCAGGCTTAGCACAAGTCTCCCTTCCTGGCCCAAAACCCACAAATCACTTCCATGGGCAGGACCTATACTGCAAATTATAAAGAATCACAGCAGGAAGCAGCCCCAGAGACCATCTGGGTTGACTGTCCATCTTACCACAGGGGAAACGGGCTGGCCTTCAGTTTCAGCAGGCTCGTGAGTCTTGTCCAAACCTTTCAGCACCTCCTAAATAACGTGGCACCTAATTCCAATCAGCTCCCAAGCCTCAGATTCTTTGTTCATTTGTTTGTTTTAATATTTATTTATTTATTTGTCTGGGCCGGGTCTTAGTTACAGCATGTGGGGTCTAGTTCCCTGAGCAGGGACTGAACCCGGGGCCCCCTGCATTGGGAGCACAGTTTAGTCACTGGACCACCAGGGAAGTCCAAGCCTCAGATTCTGACTCTGAATTACTACTTCTGAATCAGTTCAGTTCAGTTTGGTCGCTCAATTGTGTCCAACTCTTTGCAACCCCATGGACTGCAGCGTACCAGGCTTCCGTGTCCATCACCAACTCCTAGAGCTTGCTCAAACTCATGTCTATCGAGTTGGTGATACCATCCAACCATCTCATCTTCTGTCATCCCCTTCTCCTCCCGTCTTCAATCTTTCCCAGCATCAGGGTATTTTCCAGTGAGTCAGTTCTTCCCATCAGGTGGCCAAAGTATTGGAGTTTCAGCTTCAGCATCAGTCCTTCCAATGAATATTCAGGACTGATCTCCTTTAGGAGGGACTGGTTGGATTTCCTTGCAGTCCAAGGGACTCTCAAGACTCTTCTCCAGGGTGGGATGATTTGGGAGAATGGCATTGAAACATGTATACTATCATGTAAGAAACGAATCACTAGTCTAGGTTCAATACAGGATACAGGATGCTTGGGGCTGGTGTACTGGGATGACCCAGAGAGATGATATGGGGAGGGTGGAGGGAGGGGGGTTCAGGGTTGGGAACTTATGTACACCTGTGATGGATCCATGTCAATATATGGCAAAACCAATACAGTATTGTAAAGTAAAAAAATAAAATGCCAAAAAAAAAAAAAAAAAAAAAGAGTCTTCTCCAACACCACAGTTCAAAAGCATCAATTCTTCGGCTCAGCTTTCTTTATGATCCAACTCTCACATCCATACATGGCTACTAGAAAAACCATAGCTTTGACTAGACGGACATTTGTTGGCAAAGTAATGTCTCTGCTTTTTAATATGCTGTCTAAGTTTGTCATAGCTTTTCTTCCAAGGAGCAAGCATCTTTTAATTTCATGGCTGCAGTCACCATCTATAGTGATTTTGGAGCTCAAGAAAATAAAGTCTGTCACTGTTTCCATTATTCCCCCATCTATTTGCCATGAAGTGATGGGACTGGATGCCATGATCTTAGTTTTTTGAATGTTGAGTTTAAGCCAGCTCTTTCACTCTTCTCTTTCACTTTCAAGAGTCTCGTTAGTTCCTCTTTGCTTTCTGCCATAAGGGTGGTGTCATCTGCATATCTGGGATTATTAATATTTCTCCCGGCAATCTTGATTCCAGCTTGTGCTTCATCTAGCCTGGCATTTTGCATGATGTACTCTGCATAGAAATTAAATAAGCAGAGTGACCATATACAGCCTTGATGTACTCCTTTCCTAGTTTGGAACCAGTCTGTTGTTCCATGTCCAGTTCTGTTGCTTCTTGACCTGCATACACATTTCTCAGGAGGCAGGTAAGGCGGTCTGGTATTCTCATCTCTTTAAGAATTTTCCACTTCTGGATTTCACACCCCAAATCCAGTCCCCTGCCCCCATCTGCCTGGCCCCCACCTCAGCCCATGACTCCTTACTGCTAAAATCCTCCCATAGTGCCCCCAGCACCTGTGCCATCAAGACTAATCAGCTTAGCTGATAAGACCCTTTGACCCACTCTGACTTCACTTACCTGTCCAGCCACCTCTCTCTTCTCAGAGAAGTTGTGATCAGTGGACCACACCCTGCTTCCTGTATGAGTATAGCACGGTCACCTCTAGGTCTCTGCTCAGGCTGTCCCCTTCTAGATAAAGCCTTCTCTCCCAAGCTTACTTGATGGAAACTGACTTTTCACAGAAGGCTTTTGCAGAGTCCCCTCTCCATTGAGCTATACTTTTGCTGGGTCACCTCCCAGCAAAACTGGCCCAGGGCTTCCCTGGTGGTCCAGTGATTAAGAATCTGTCTGCCAATGCAGGGGACATGGGTTCAATCCCTGGCACAGGAAGATTTCACAGGCAGCAGAGCAACTAAGCCCATGAACCACAACTACTGAGCCTGCAAGTTGCAGCTACTGAAACCCCCATGCCTAGAGCCCATGCTCTGCAACAAGAGAAGTCACCGAGATGAGAAGCCCCAGCACTGCAACCAGGCCCACCGCCTGGCACCCAACTATAGAAAGCCCGTGCGCAGCAATGAAGACCCAGTGCAGCCTATGCGTGCTTAGTCACTTAGTCAGTCGTGTCTGACTCTTTGCAACCCCACGGACTGTAGTCCACCAGGCTCTTCTGGCCACAGAATTTTCCAGACAAGAATACTGGAGTGGGTTGTTGCCACTTCCTTCTCCAGGGGATGTTCCCGACCCAGGGATCCAACCCGTGTCTCCTGCATTGGCAGGCAGATTCTTTGCCACAGTTCCACCTGGGTAGCCCCAGTGTAGCCAATAAATAAATAATAATAATAAATTTTGTGGTTTTTTTTTAAAGAAAACCAGGCAGTATCTTATGCACACTGTCGCTCCAGCACCCAGAGCAAAGCCTGGCACAGAACCAGTGTTCAGTAGACAGTGCCCTAGATAAGAGGAACTCCAGCCTAGAGATGGCACATGTCCGTCTCCCCATGGTGGCTCTCCTCCTGCCAGTGGTGGGATGGGACTCAATCCATCCCGTTGAGGCAGCCCAACCAGGTAGAAAGCTGGCGAGGTGGAAGGATAACATCAGTTTTGGCTGGTGTTCTTCCACTACCCAGGAGTGGCTTTTTAAGGTTCTCCATCTTGGAGGTTGGTGGAAGGGGCAGAAGGAAGAAGAGCCAGAGGGGAGAGGAAGTCAGCTAAAACGCCTTTTCCACAGAGGAAGAAGGCCCTGAAGCATAAAGGCCCCAGGGGCAGAGACAGAAGCGGGGGAGAGAGGCTGTTGCCTGGCTGCCCTCCCCCAGACACACACATCCTATGGAGGGTGGGTCTCATGACTGCTTCCTTTCCTGCCCTTAATTAGCAGCTCCCCCTATGCACTGTCCCACGCCAGCCCCCAGGCAAGACCTCTTTTGTGCTCCCAGATTCCTAGGAGAAAGGTGGCCTCATTAGTGCCTGGAGACCGCCCCATCTCCAGGGAGCAGGCAGACAGACAAAGCGGGGGACCAGGGGCACAGAGATCCAGCTCAAGACTCTGATCGCCTTGGCGGTCATTCCTGGGGCCCAGCCTGGAGACGGCACTCCTGCGGGAGGCTAATCTTAGATTTGCCTTTGTCTGTTCCCGGAGTAGATGCAAGCACCCATCTCTCCCCCCTTCCCGCCTACCACCTCTGAGCACTATAAACCCCAGGCTCCTGCTAGTGGGTTGCAGTTAACAGCCTCAAAGTTCCTGGCTATTTGGACCACTGCAGATGACACCTTTCCCGGCTACCCCACTCTGAGCTCCAGACACCATGAATCCTTCCTCTACCAAGGTAAAGACCCAGGGATGGAGGGGTGACTTAGGGGCAATGAGACCGGGGACAGTGAGAATGCTTGCTCGGGGAGCCAGAAGGAAGGTTGAAAGTGTCTTTTCCTATATGGGTTCTGAGGCAGGATGCAGGGTGGACCCTTGACAGAGAATCTGCCTTAGCTAACACTGGACTGTGCCCTGTTCTCCTAAGAGTTCATGTTTATCGAGCTTTTACTATGTATCAGGTGCAATTTGCACCTGTCATCTTATCTCATCCTCCCAGCAGCCCTGCACAGCAGGAATTACTTAATACCCAGTTTGCAAGTGACAACGTTGTGCCCCATGAAAGGGTAGGAAACGGGTCCAAACCCACAGAATCGTTTCCCCTGCAAGGGATCAGGCAACAATCTGGATCCTGCCAGTCCTTGATTTTCCCGTGTTTGCCCTCTGTGGGGAGGAGGAGCGGATAAATGGGGCTTCTGTTTCCCTGAGCAAAGTCTCCATAAACTTCTGGGGCAGATTCAGACATGCCTGTTTCAAGTGGAGTGGTCAGAGCTCTAATGAGGGTACAAGGGACTAAGGGCACCCAGAGGAGAGAGAGATTCATTCTGCCCAGGGGGTTTCAAAGAGCTTACTGGAGGAGATGCTCTGCTGGATCTTAAGGTCAGTCAGTTCAGTCGCTCAGTCGTGTCAGGCAGAGCCGGTCAGACAGCTTTGAACAGAGAGGCAGGAATGCCAGGCTACAGCGAGTGAGAAGCGCCGGCCACGAGGGGGCGCAGAGCCAGCTGGGCAGGACCCGGACGTAGGGGCTGGCATGCGGGCGACCCTCAGCGCCCGGTCTCCGCCTTCCTTAGGTCTCCTGGGCCACCGTGACGTTGCTGCTCCTGCTCCTGTTGCTGCCGCCAGCGCTGCTGTCACCCGGGGCGGCCGCGCAGCCCCTGCCCGACTGCTGCCGTCAGAAGACGTGCTCCTGTCGTCTCTACGAGCTGCTGCACGGCGCGGGCAATCACGCGGCCGGCATCCTCACGCTGGGCAAGCGGCGGCCCGGGCCCCCGGGCCTCCAGGGCCGGCTGCAGCGCCTCCTGCAGGCCAGCGGCAACCACGCGGCCGGCATCCTGACCATGGGCCGCCGCGCAGGCGCAGAGCCAGCGCTGCGCCCCTGCTCCGGCCGCCGGTGTCCCTCTGAGGCCGCCTCGCCCGTGGCACCTGGGGGACCGTCCGGGGTCTGAGCTCTCGCTCGGGTCCAGTCCTGGCCCTACCCTGGCCCCTCCCTCACCCCCGCAGGGAAAAACCAAAGTGTCAGCTCGCAGGGAAAAGGGGAATAAAGTCTCCCTGTTAGTGTGGCTGCTCTCTGTCCCTGTGCGGTCGCGTCCCGCCCTCCAGGGGGCGTGAGAGTCTTTCGAACCGTAAAGAGCCGGAAAACCCAGGGTTCGGTTTGGGAGTCTTTGAACCACTCTCGGATCGGCGCTCTTAGGGCAAGAAACTGTGCAAGTCCCTGGAGAGCGGAGAGAACCGCATATGTGAGTGCTAGGAGGGGAGAATGGGGGCAGACACGGTCCTCGGTGCTCCACCAGTCATTCTGAATCGCCAGGCCTTTCCTGAGAGACGCGGAGGAAAGTGCAAGCAGAGGAGCGGGATGCGGCTGGGAAAGAGGGAGCCGCTCCAGGCAAAAAGGCAGGGAACATGAGGTTCAACAGGAATCTTCCATTGGGCTACAGTGTGGGATAGGGCTTTTGGGGGAGCGGTGAGGCACTGAAGGGGAGGGGGTTAGGCTTGTGCAGCCCAGATTGTGAAAGCCCTCCCAGATCATCAGGCTTTGCCCTTTATTCAGTAGGTAGCTAAGGGTCAGGAGAAGTTCTTAAGCAGGGATGAGGCAAGATTTTTCCAGCAATTTCAATGGAACACACCTGTGACAAGTTGAATTGTGCAACCCCTCCCCCTTCCCCATTTACATTTGAAGTCCTAACCCCCAGCACTTCAGAACATGACCTTATTTGGAAATAGAGTCTTTGTGGATGAAATTAGTTAAAATTCAGTCATACTGGGGGGAAAAAAAATCTATCATACTGGAGTAGGGTGAGCCTGTAATCTAATATGACGTGTCCTTATAAAAAGGGGGGGATTTGGACACAAATGCACACGAGGAGAATCCGTGTGAACATGAAGGCAGAGATGGGTGATGGATGTACAAGCCCAAAAGTGCCAGCCAGCCACCAGAAGCTAGAAAATAGGCATGCGACAAATATTCATCGAAGCCTTCAAAAGGAGCCAACCCTCAGTCATTTTGGTCTTGGACTTTCAGCCTCCAGAACGGAAACAACAGGTTTCTGTTGTTTAAGTCACCCAGGTTGTGGTACTTTGTTACAGCAGCCCTAAGAAACTAAAACGCAGAAGTAGAGGTGCAGAAAGATGTGGCGCTTTTTAGCATATAACGTCCCAGGTAACGCCCAGCTCAGACTTGGGGTGAGGGTGAGGAGCACTGGCCTGCCCTCTCCCCAGCCCATCTTCCCTTTGTCATTGGCTTTAGCTGTTTTTTTCCCAGGAAGCAGCCGCCCTAAGCCACCACACTCGGCTGCCACAGTAATTTTCTGCTTCCATAGTGAAAAGTCCCGTGTCTGGTCTCACCTGGGTCCTTCTTGCTGCACTGGTTTCGTTTTGGGGAAGATGAAGAACAAACTCCACCCAGTGCACCTTGGGGATTTATAAACTGGATCTTTCTCAGCCCCAAATTTACCTCCAACCTCTCTTCCACTTGAATGGTTGCAGTGAGAAGGAGGGTTAAATCAGAATGATAGGAAGAGGGGGCGAATAAGGACACAATTGCTCTCCAACACATTGTGTGCCAACGATATGCATTATGCTATTAAATTCACACAACCATACGAGGTAAAAATTATTAGCTCCATCTGACAGGTAAAGAAAGTGATGCTGCTGGAGGCTGAGTCACACAATTAGTAAGTGGCAGAGCTGGGATTTCTACCCAGTGGACTCCAGAGCTCTTTTCATCCATCCTGCTGAGGTAAGAGGCAGAGTTAGTCAGGGTATCCTATGCAAACTAAGGCACAAGTGAAGGTTCTAGCATTTGAGTTTCCTGCCCTCTCAGCGATCCTCCACCGGCAAAACTAACCTCTTTAACTCTTTGCTGTCTCATACTGGAGCGCAGGAAGCTGAGGTTGCTGCGAGATATCCCAACTCCAGCAGGCGGCGCTGTGAACCAGACACGAGTCCCAGCGTGGGCGGCTAGAGGGGGAACCCGAGGGGAGGAGACACAAGGAGCCGCCAGGGAAACACGCATGGGGGAGTGGCCACCCTGGAGGGTGGGCGTGTCTGTCATTCAAGCCCCGCCCCACCCCTTGGCGCTTCGGCCTCGGGTGGGCGTGTCCCAAATTCTCTGCGGGAGAGACACGCGTGGGCCGCTCCCCACCCGGAGGAGGGCAGCGGAGGGGAGTGAGGGTGTCGCTGGCGGCCCCTCCCCGTTTGGGGCCACGTGGCGGGCTCCGGGCGAGCCCTAGGGAAAGAACCTAGCCCGTGGGGAGGTGGGGGGACCGAGGCGGCGCCGAGACAAGCGGAAAGCTACTGGGTTTGGAACAGAGAGGCGGCGGCAGCGGCGGCGCCGAGAGGGAGGGGAAGAGGCAGGCGGGCGCATGGGGCGCCCCGGCCCCGCCGGCAGCGCGCCCCCTCCGGCCCGGCCGCGCTGAACGCCCCCAGCGCTGCGCCTGGAATCTGCGCCCTGAGGCCATGCCGGTCATGAAGGGGTTGCTGGCCCCGCAGAACACCTTCCTGGACACCATCGCCACCCGCTTCGACGGCACGCGTGAGTGGGGTGGAGGCTGAAGCTGAGGGTTTGAGCTAGAGGTCAAGTCTCCTTTGGCGCTCGCGTGGGTCTCCTGAATATGATAAGAGAGACCCAAGGCGAGGAGAATGGGCTAGGAGGGTCTAGGAACTACCAGAGCCCCCAGTAAAGGAGCAGAACTAGCAGCGCCCTGGGAGGGGAGACGCGGAGAAGGACCAACAGTGCGGGCAGCCAAGGTTGGGGGTGTGTGACAGGAGGCAGGAAAGGTTCTTTGCGCAGCAAAGCGGAGGAGTCCTTGAGAGCCGCCCACTCTCGGGCAGGGCTCTGCTGGGGGCGTGTATGGGAGTATCCAAGACGCGGAGGTGGGACGAAGTGGCCAGGTGCTTTGGGGTCTGCTCCCCGACGACTGCAGCATCTCCTTTCCCCAGAAAAAATAATAATAAAAGAGAGAGAGACATAGAAAAGGTCAGACTTTTGCAGGACCTAGCTTGGATTAAGGTCACGCACCCCCAAATTGTAGCCGCGTCCCTGTCTGGGGGAGGTATGGCAGGAAGGCAGGGGGTGGTCTGTGTAACGGAGAGAACTGCCTGCCCTCCCAACCGAGCTTGAGTTCCAGGTTCAGCACCTTGGACAGCCACCATCCTGCTTCCCCTCCTCTTCTCCCACCATTCCCTTTTCCTACTTTGGAACTGAACGATCTCCCCTTGCCCGGTTCGGACACCCAGGCTGAGATCTGGAAGGTGGGGGGAGCGGTACCTGAGGGAGGAAACAGCCGCCGGGGCCCTACCCGCCTCCCCACCCAGCCCCCACACACACCTCCCTTGTTTCCATAGTGCCTATCACCCGGGCAACCGACCTGGGATGGAAGAAGGAGGCTGCTTGCCCAGGGCCCAGCACCTCCCAGACACCTTCAGTATCCCCATCAGCTGCTCCATCCCCAGACATTCACCCCTCCTATCACCCCAGGACTGGTTTCTTCTCAGATCCCTTCCTTCAGCTGAGACTGTCCCTAGATGGCCTACCGACCCCCCACCCCCACCCCGAGGCCTCCCACCCAGTGGAACTGGAGGGGAGCCAGCTCAGGTTCTGTTGCTGGGTTTGCTGGAGCCACAACTTCATTGCTCAAGCCTGTCAAACTTTGAGAATGGGGACAGACCCCCTGAACTTAGCTAAGGGATGCTAAAAAGAGGACTTTTCCTGGAAGGCAGGGAATGAGGATGCTATTCATCACTGTCTTTCTCCCTACACAAAGGAGACTGGACAATAAACTCTGTGTTTGGATAACCTCTGCTTTTTGGTTTCCTATCAATAACATGGGTGTGATAACCCCAGAATCTCTGCCTTATCCAGGATAGCAGTTATGGATTGTGCTTTGAAAGCTGGGCAAATATGGGGCATCATTTCACCTTCTCAGTGTAACACTTACTATGTGCCAGGATTTGCTCTTCCCAGGTAACCCATGTAACTCACACCAAACCTTTTGAGGAAGATATATAATCCCTCACTTTTCAGATAAGGAAGCTGAGGCACAGGGGAGTTCATTAACTTGTTCAAAGTTACGCAGTCAGCAAGTGGCAGGGTGCTGGAGCCCATGCCCTCACTCACCATGCTGTGCTGCCGCCTACGGTCACAGCTCATCAGCTTCAAGGCAGAAGTCATGACCTCTTGGAGTTCCTTTTCCAACCCCCTAGACTACCCTGTCCCAGTTCCAGGCCACCCTTAAGTCCTTGTCCTTTTGCTCTATCTCTTCTTACTCTCATTTCAGGACATCCCAAAGGGGATCCAGGAATCCCATGGAAACCTGGGAAGCTCCTGTCTCTAGGATCTCTGACCTCAGCTTGGGGGAGGTATGGCTCACCTGGAAACTGAGCTCCCCTCCTGGCCTTGGCCTGACCTTAACCCCTTCTTCCCACAGACAGCAACTTCCTGCTGGCTAATGCACAGGGCCCGCGGGGCTTTCCCATTGTCTACTGTTCCGACGGCTTCTGTGAGCTCACAGGCTACGGCCGCACTGAGGTCATGCAGAAAACCTGTAGCTGCCGCTTCCTCTACGGTCCAGAGACCAGTGAGCCAGCCCTGCAGAGGCTGCACAAGGCTCTGGAGGGCCATCAGGAGCACCGCGCTGAAATCTGCTTCTACAGAAAGGATGGTGAGGGGATCTGGCCTGCCCTGTCATCCTGCCCAGACCCCAGACCTTACCCAGAGTCCACTGGGAGAGTGGAAACCTGGTTGCTGGTCCCCACACTGCCACAAGCTGACCATGTGACACTGAGTGTATCCCTGACCCTCTCTGAGCCATGGTTTTCCCATCAGGAAGGTGAAGGATATGGCTGACAAAATCTCTGGGCTTTCCAGCTCTAATCCTTGGCCAAGCCCTTTGATCATAAAGAGGGATAAGAGAGAAGGGGATGCCACGGGCTGCTCACCCTCCTCCTCTTACCTCTCCACACCTGCAGGCTCAGCCTTTTGGTGCCTCCTGGATATGATGCCCATCAAGAACGAGATGGGGGAGGTCGTACTTTTCCTCTTCTCCTTCAAGGATATCACTCAGAGCGGAGGCCCAGGACTTGGCCCCCCAGGAGGCCATGGCGATAGTAATCACGGTAACCTCAAGTCTGCAACTCTGGGGAGATGGCGTGAACGGTCAGAAGCCCTTGCCCAAGGGCACCCAAGCCCTCTCCCTACTCAGCATCATGGATGTGCCCCCACTTATTGCCGTACCCTTCTTCCCAACAGAAAACTCCCTTGGCAGGAGGGGAGCCAGCTCAAGACTTCGATCTGCCAGGAGGCAGAGCCGTACTGTCCTACACCGACTGACTGGCCACTTTGGCCGCCGGGGCCAGGGAGGCATGAAAACCAATGTGAGTCCAACTTCCACCCCAACATCTCCCAGACATGTTTCTGAGGCACCCTTGCTACTGTGTCCGTTTCCCTGTCTGTCTAATCTCCCTCGAGTGGCTTGTTCTTTTGTCCGCCGTTGCTCACGTATGGCTCTCTGCTCTATCCCGTGTTCCCCCACGTCTTCTTTCATGCCGCTCTTCCTTGCTTCCTTGTGATTGACATTACGCTGCTCTGATGATGCCACAAAGGTGGGGCTCTAGCAGAAATTACATCACCCACCTTTGGGTCTTAGGGTTACCTCGTGGGGGGTATGAAACCGCTTTAGTGGTCCCAGGGAGAAAGCCCCCATTGGGGTCTGGCATCTGACTCTGTGTACCACTCCTAGGACCCTGATGAAGCCATGGGTCTCCAACCTTCTGAGCAGACTGTTATGGCAACAGGGAATGGGGTATGCCATGTCAGCCTCCCCTCACCCCTGGGATATACGTATCCTCCACTGCATCCCTAGAACCCAAGAGGATCTTGAGGGAGAAGCTAGTGACCCCTCAAGCTAGGGCATTGTCTGACTGGTCATAATCACCTTCTCAAGAATGGTAAAGGTCAAACCTTAGAAACCTTGTGCGTGCACACACACACACACACAAAACATGGGATTCCAAAGAGCAGTAAGTTGGCAGAGGAAGGAAGTATCAGGTGTCAGCTGCCAACCCCCACCTCCTGCACGTTCTACCTCCTCTTGTGGTTGTGCTTGCAGTGCCCACTCCACCCCTTTCCCCGATCCTTACCTGTCCCTCCCCCAGCTTTGGCTCCTCTTTTCCCCAAGTGTCCCCAACCGCCACCCCTCTCCCCTTAGAACGTGTTTGAGCCAAAGCCATCAGTGCCCGAATACAAGGTGGCCTCCGTGGGGGGGTCCCGCTGCCTCCTCCTCCACTACAGCGTCCCCAAGGCCGTCTGGGACGGCCTCATCCTCCTTGCCACCTTCTACGTTGCGGTCACTGTCCCCTACAACGTCTGCTTCTCGGGTGATGACGACACGCCCATCACGTCCCGACACACCCTTGTCAGCGACATCGCCGTGGAGATGCTCTTCATCCTGGGTTAGACCCTCTGCCCCATGTACCCTGGTGGGTGGGGTGGAGGGACCCACTCACCCAAGCCTCGTTTTATCCTGGGCTTGCCGGACCCAGATATTTAGAGCCCACCTATTTCTGGGTCTTTATGTCCTCATCGTCCATGAGCTCTGCCCCTGATCCCTGGAGCCTTCAGCCTTTAGACCCCTCGTCTTTTAAGAACCAGTCTGAAGCCCAATCCATCATCCCCATTCCTGCCTCCAACACTATTTTGAGTCTTACACAAGGTACCTTGGCCAAGGTCCCTTAGTAACAGCTTCTTGCATCCCCAGATATCATCCTGAACTTCCGCACCACCTATGTGTCCCAGTCTGGCCAGGTGGTCTCTGCTCCTCGTTCCATTGGCCTCCACTATCTGGCCACCTGGTTCTTTGTTGACCTTATTGCTGCTCTACCTTTTGACCTGCTTTACGTCTTCAACATCACCGTGGTGAGTGATCCCTGTCCTGCCTTGCAGCCTAGCCTGGCAACTTCAACACAGCATCTCCCATTAAGGGACCCACCTCAGGCCCAGACTCAGTCATCAGCGAATATTTGCCAGGCATCTGTGATGGGCAGAGCCCAGGACTAGAAACCAGGAAGGATCCAAGAGCGTCTGCCTTCTTGGGGAGTTCAGCTCACAGTCTCTGAGGGAAGCTGAGACAAATGAAAAGCTAACTAGGGCTACCAAGGCGGCATTGGTCTGCAGCCAAATGAGTGGCACTTTTCACATTTTTATTTAACAAACAACGGATGAGCATTTAGCTGTCTGCAAAGCACTGTGTAAGGCATGGTCACTGTGGAGGAGAGGGATAAGGATTCA
The DNA here is from genome assembly GCF_023091745.1 of Budorcas taxicolor. Lineage (NCBI taxonomy): Eukaryota > Metazoa > Chordata > Mammalia > Artiodactyla > Bovidae > Budorcas > Budorcas taxicolor. The sequence continues at coordinate 41,947,513 of NC_068928.1, read as the reverse complement.
GCCACTCGGCAGCTAAGCTGGTAGAGACAGCAGGAGCAGAAGAGGTGAATGGACTGCAAGACGGGGCCCAGGTAGTGCTGCGCAGGGGCTGGATGCAGAACTAACCGACCTTGGAATTCCAGGCTGGAACACGGGCTCCCACAAAACTGATCTGAAATCTGGCTGTTGCAAGGAAGCCAAAGCATGGCAGTTGGGCAGAGGCTGGCGTGGTCTAGGAAGGGTTCCCGAGGGAGGAGGTGAGAGCTGAGCTAGACCCTAGACAGAATAGGCCCCAGCTGGTGGGAGACAAGGAGAGGGAACATTTAGGGGGAACGTAGCAAGCCAAGATGAGGAGGTAGAGGCTGCGGGGCGGACTTGGGTGCAGAGAGTCCCAGAACTGCCTGGAGGCGCCCTCAGTGGTCAGCTCTGCACCCAGCCGGCAGATGCCAGGTCTTCTATGACCCAGGGAGAGGGAGTCCCACCCTGTGTCCCCAGACCCCCTTGAATGGGGAGGTGGAGAGCAGTCTCCCCGTGTGCTCCTCTGCCTGCCACACTCAGCTATAGCGGGAAACCACCTACACACAGCCGGATTTAACTAGCCGCCAACGGGCTGTGGGCCTCTTCTCCTGGCTGTGTACACGTGTGTGCATGCTCCCACACACGTGCATGTGGGTGTGTCTGCCCTGAGGCTCTGGCCGTTCCAAGTGGAGCTCCTCACTTCTCCCCTGGGTGCATCCCACCTGGTTTGTGCCCACCAGGCAGTTCCCCCTTCTCTGGTAGCTTCAGGAGCACTTTACAGTTTTCTCAGTTCTTTCACACATCATCACATAGGAACCTCACAGTAACCTTTCAGGGCGGATTCTCATATCTCTCTTTCTCAGAGGTAGATGCAGAGGCTCAGAGAGGTTGAGTGGCTTATTGAAAGTCACACAGCTAGCAATGGCAGGCAAGAGACTAGAACCAGGTCCCTACACTCCCGGTCTAGAATTCTTTCCAGCATGCCACCCTGCTTCCCAGGAAACCAGCGTACCTGAGTGGATGGCCTGGCATGAGGAGAGAGGAGGAGCCATGCTGGGGCTAGAGGGAAGCAGAGCAAAGATGGAGGCTAAGTAGGCACTGGCAGAGCCATGGACTTGAAGGAACTAGGCCTGAGACATCCTGGTCCAATGAGGAGAGCAGGGCCCCAACGGAGTAGGGCCCAGTGGTAGGTGACAAGGGGAAGCCTTGAAGAACTCAAGTTTGGAGTTAGGAGCTCTGAGAGCTAGGGGAAGGCATTAAGCCCTGGAGTGCGTGTTCAGTAGCTAAGTTGTGTCTGCCTCTTTGAGACCCCATGGACTATATATAGCCCACCAGGTTCCTCTGTCCATGGAATTCTCCAGGCAAGAATACTGGAATGGTTTCCCTTTTCCTTCTCCAGGGGATCTTCCTGACCCAGGGATCAAGCCCGAATCTCTTGCACTGGTGGGCAGATTCTTTACCACTGAGCTCCCTGGGAAGCTCCTAAACTCTGGAGAGGGTCGATCAGAGTCACCTCCTTTCTGACTCCTTTGTCTAAAATTAGAGAAAATGGCATGTGACTCAGGAGCTGTGTAGGGCCAGGGCTAAAGGGGATGCTCCTGGAAGCCCCTGAAGGGACAGTGAGGGGCCTTCATACAAAGTTCCGCATGTGCTGCCCCAGAGCCCCCAGCCCTAGCCTCCAGGCTGCCCCACCCAGAGCAGTGAGAACATAAGCTCCCACCTGCGCATCGTGTCCAGGACTAGAAGGGCTTATCAAAACACAACCAAAACAGTCATGGTTAATACCAGCTAACCTTTACAGGACCCTGACTAACTTCAGCAACCCACAGCAAACCCTGCAAGGGCTGGGGCCTCACGGTCTAAGTACCCTGCTCTCCTCTCTCAGCATCCCAGCTGTAGCTGATCCATAAGGGATGAGGTCCCTAAACCTTCCCCTGTCCACAGCTGATTGTACCTAAGACACTGGGGGCTTTGAGCAAGGAGCAGAGATCATTATGTCTGTTGTCCTGCCTCTGACTTGCCCTTTTACCAGCCAAGGTGCCAAGAGGCAGTATAGCACAAAATGGACTCTGGTGTCAACTCAGATTTGAATCCCAGTCCATGATTTCCTTGGTCTGTGCCCTTAAGCAAGTCACCAGCCTCTCTGAACCTTAGTATACTCATCTGCACACTGAGAATGGTGATGACAATTGGACCGAAGGCGTAAGTCTGTCTGTTTTTATGAGGATTACAGTTACTTAGCCCAGTGCCTGACACACATAGTACTTGCTGTTAGCCATTATTAGGGTTGCGTTGTTATTGTTGTATCGGTCGCCGCACTGCATGGCTTGTGGAATCATAGTTCCCTGACCAGGAATTGACCTCTCGCCCCCTGCAGTAGAAGTGCAGGGTCCTAACCACTGGACCGCTAGGGAAGTCCCCATGATTAGTTTTGGTATCATCCTGTCCCCCTTGCATTTCCTGGTCACCTTCTCAGCACAGCAAGGATCCTTTTCCTCAGGCAGCCTCCCCTAGCTCCAGGGCACCTGGGGGAGGGGGGAACATTGGGGGGGCCTGCTGACAGCCTCCCCTGCTGCACCCACTCCGCAGACATCGCTGGTGCACCTGCTGAAGACGGTGAGGCTGCTGCGGCTGCTGCGGTTGCTGCAGAAGCTGGAGCGGTACTCGCAGTGCAGCGCCGTGGTGCTCACGCTGCTCATGTCGGTCTTTGCACTCCTTGCCCACTGGATGGCCTGCGTCTGGTATGTCATCGGGCGTCGGGAGATGGAGGCCAACGACCCCCTGCTCTGGGACATCGGTGAGCCACTGACCTCCAGGCTTCCACCAACTACCCATTCACCTGCCCTGTCCAGGCAGGCCCCCAGGCTGACACCCCCACCCCAATCAGGACCCCACCCCCACCCCATATTCCTCCATCCCTCCAATAAACATGCAATCGAATAGGCGATCAAGTCCCAGCTCCTTGTGCACAGGAAGCACTTATAAACTCTTAGAGAATGGAAGGGGCCCCTAAACAGTCAGCAGTGTAGGGAGCTGGTAGCCTTGAACTGCAACTGTAACCACTTCAGGGCCGGGAGGCCCAGACACCGGCTGCTCCTCACATTTCCTGTGCAAACCTCCCCTCACCTCTGTAAATACTCCCCTCACCCAAGGTCAAGTGCAGACAGCTCAGGGAAACCCCATTCTCCACTGCTCGCGCAGCCGGGGCTCCTTGCATCCCTCCACCCGCTAGGCTGGTTGCACGAGCTGGGCAAGCGGCTGGAGGTGCCCTATGTCAACGGCTCAGCCGGCGGCCCGTCGCGGCGCAGCGCCTACATCGCCGCGCTCTACTTCACGCTGAGCAGCCTCACGAGCGTGGGCTTCGGCAACGTGTGCGCCAACACTGACGCCGAGAAGATCTTCTCCATCTGCACCATGCTCATAGGCGGTGAGGCGGGGCCTACCAAGCCCAGCGTGCAGATGGGGAAACTGAGGCCCAGAGAAGGCAAGGTGGCCACCCACGACCAGACACTGGGAGAACATTCGTTCATAGATGTTTGCTCAGCACCTACTACATGCTGGCCTTGGGGGGAACGGCCAAAAACTGGAGGGTTGCTTGCGAAAGGGATGGGAAGCCCAAGTTGGTGACCTAATGGGGTAGGGCATGAGAGAAGCATCAGGTGTGACCCGTCTCAGGACCACCTGCTATTCCCTGCCCCAAACCCAGAACCTGGCATCAGGTAGGCACTCAGGGGCCCTCTGGCTCTCCTGCCCCTCCCCAGGAGCTCAGAGACTGGTCCAGGGCAGGGGGCTCACCGTGGAGGGCGGGCGTGGGGGGCGGAGCCCGGAGGGGTGGCCACCCCTGACTGCCCGCTGCGTGCCACAGCGCTAATGCACGCCGTGGTGTTCGGGAACGTGACGGCCATCATCCAGCGCATGTACTCGCGCCGCTCGCTCTACCACAGCCGCATGAAGGACCTCAAGGACTTCATCCGTGTGCACCGCCTACCGCGGCCGCTCAAGCAGCGCATGCTCGAGTACTTCCAGACCACGTGGGCGGTCAACAGCGGCATTGACGCCAATGAGGTAGTGCGTGGCTGGGGGGCGCCCTGTACCTGCAGCGCAGAGGTGCAGGAGCGGGGAATGGGGTCAAGGCCTCTCAGGGTTTGGGATGGAAGCAAATGGGTTGCAGGGAAACGCAATGATGTTCACAAGGACACACACCTACCAGAGTCCACATCCCTTTTCCTTTACACGTGGCTAATGCCATGGTCGAGCATCTGCTTGCAGCCCGCCTCTGTGCTGGACACAGGAGTCCTGGGGAGGATTACCCCCAGCCCTTACCCTCGGGGAGACAGAAGCCTGGTGAGGCAGACAGCCTGGTAAACAAAGAGTTACGCAGTGAATGGGACTCTTCTGGAGAGAGTGGGTACAGCAGTGCCATCACTGTGTCTGAAACTCAAAGTGTCAGAGGAGGTGGCACAGAAAAGTGAACATCGTGAAGGACAAGAAGGAAACTGGCCTGCTACCAGAAGGCCATTCCAGGCAGAAAGAGCAGTAGGAACACAGGTCTGGAACTACTAACGCCAAAGAGCAGGACAAGTTCAGGGAACTGAAAGTAGTTCAGCGAGCTTTCAGGAAAGGGTGTGTGAGCACTGCGGAGGAGGGAGCAGCAGAGGCTGGAGAGAGGGGCTTGGGAGGGGGGCAGGCCCAACTCAGGGATGGCCTTGGATTTAGATTTTGTCCTACCACACTTTTAGGCTCAGGAGTCACCCGCAGATCCAGAAAGTCTTTTTAAAAAATTATTTATTTTGGCTGCACCAGGAAAGTCCCCCAGGAGGTATTTCTGAGAGCAGGAGCCTTGGGACTTGGTGATCAGCTGGTTGCAGGAAAGAAGCTCAAAGGGATTCCTGGGTTTCTGGCTTCAGCCAAAGGGTGGGATGGAAGCATTACCCAGGGAAGATTGGATCTAGGGGTGAAACTGAGAGGGTCAGGGTTGGGCCATGATGAGGGTTTCATGCCTGTGGGGGATCCAGGTGGAGGCGGCCCCATGGGTAGTTGAACACACAGGTCTGGACCTGGAGGTAGGGCTCCAGACTCACAGGGAGCGGGGAAAGTTGTGGAGCTGGTCGCTATGATGCAGGGAGAGTGTACAAACCAAGAGGAGAGCTGAGGAAGTAGGTTGGCTGAGGAAGAGGAGCCTGAAGGAAGCAAGTGGAACAAAAGGGAGAGGTCAGCAAGCCTGAGTGGCCAAGGGGCTCCAGGAGATGAGGGTAGAACCATGAACATTAAGTTCGGCCCCCAAGAGGTCACTGCTAACATCCAAGGTCTAGTGTAACCCTGCATTTTACAGATGGGGACACTGAGGCCTAGAGAGAGGAAAGGGTTTGTCCAGAGCCCACAGGGATTTATGCAGAGCTGACTTCTAGTCTCCTGGCTTGAAGGCTGACCCACCAGGGATGGTCTGTGCATACGCGGGGTTGAGTAACTAGGATGTGTGTGTGTGAGACCAGTGTGTGTAGCCATGGGCAGTGGACAGACAGAAGATCTAGTCTCTGCCCCATGACTTGGGTTGGGAGGTCAAACTGAGATGAGACACACAGAGGTCTCCCTGAAGGTCAGAAATGGGTAATTTGATCTCTGTCCTTGAAGACAGCTCAACACATCTGTAGAGCTCAAATAGCTGCTGCCGGGGGAAATGGCCAGAATGACCTTTGCCCCTTATGCAGTTACTGCGTGACTTCCCAGACGAGCTGAGAGCTGATATTGCTATGCACCTGAATCGGGAGATCCTGCAGCTGCCGCTGTTTGGAGCAGCGAGCAGAGGCTGCCTGCGGGCCCTCTCCCTGCACATCAAGACCTCATTCTGCGCCCCTGGCGAATACCTGCTGCGCCGCGGGGACGCCCTGCAGGCTCACTACTACGTCTGCTCCGGCTCGCTGGAGGTGCTCCGTGACAACATGGTGCTGGCCATCCTGGGTGAGGATCGCACCTCCACCTTCTCCGTACCCCGGATCCTTCCCCCAAAGGCCTTGGGAGGGGCCAGGAATCTAGGGACTGGATAGCTGGCGTTCTGGCAAAGGAGTACTCTCTCTCAGTCCCAGCATCTACCACCATCCCTTTTTGACCATTCTTCTCAGACCCTTACCTCATCCCATTGGCCATCCCTGAACCCATCAACCCTTCCCCAGTGATTATTCCCCCAAATCAACTCTCCCACCATACTGTCTCCCAACTCCCCTGACCCATCTCTATCAACTTTCAACTCCACTGACCCACTACTCTTTAACTGACCTCTCTGGCCATTCTGTATTGACCATCCAATTCCATGGATCATTCCTCCACCCTTACTGACATCCCCAACTGACTGTCTCCCAACTTCACCAGCCATTCTCCACTGACCTGCCAACCCCATTGATTATTTCCTCTAATTCCATTGCCTGACCCACCTTCAACCGTCCTTCAAACACACTGACCATCTCTCACGAATCCACTAATATCCTCTGGGTCCCTCTGCCCTAGCTGACTGTCCCTATCCCTCATCCACAGGAAAAGGAGACCTGATTGGGGCAGATATCCCCGAGCCTGGGTCAGGCACAGCTCCAAGCTGCGTGCTGAAGACTAGTGCTGATGTGAAGGCACTCACCTACTGTGGCCTGCAGCAACTGAGCAGCCAAGGGCTGGCCGAGGTCCTGAGGCTCTATCCTGAGTATGGAGCTGCCTTCCGGGCTGGCCTGCCCCGGGACCTCACCTTCAACCTGCGCCACGGCTCTGAGACCAATGTATGTAGACCCCTATGGCCTCCACCTCCTCCAAGGTCACCTCCTTCAAAGTAGACCCTCCCCCAGCCCCAGAGAGAGCCTCATGAATTCCTTCCACCCTGAAAACATCATCTCTCAACCCTGGGCACCCCTTCCATTGCCCCGCCATACTTAACATCTTCAACCCACTGACCCTACTCCATGGACCATCATCCAACCCCATGGACCATCTCTCACCAACTCTACTTCCAACTCAACTGACACACCTTCTATTGGTCCCCCTTCTGCTCAATCCAGACTCCTCAAAAGTCAAGTCGCTCAGTCGTGTCCGACTCTTTGCGACCCCATGGACTGTAGCCTGCCAGGCTCCTCTGTCCATGGGATTCTCCAGGCAAGAATACTGGAGTGGGTTGCCATTTCCTTCTCCAGGGGATCTTCCCAACCCAGGGATCGAACCTGGGTCTCCTGCATTGCAGGCAGATGCTTTATCCTCTGAGCCACCAGGGAAGCCCCAGACTCCTCAAAGGACCCCCACTTTGAAAACAATCCCCTCCATGTGCTCCTTCTCCATCAATTCCCTCCCGCTTTGGACTGGGTCTCCTCCCCTGGGGCTTCCTCTGCTCCACTCAGCAAATGTTTCCTGGGCCCATTTTTGGTTTAGGCTCTGGGCCAAATCTTTAGTTTACACCCTAGACCTTGGACTTTTACTGCTTTCCAGACTTCTGTTGCCACTCAGGAGTTGTCTGAGTTGGAGTTGGGGGTATCTCTGACTCAATTCCACAAAAAGGCCTCACATTCTCCAACCCCATTACTCTGATGGGCAGGACTAGGAGGTGCTACCCTGGGGGAGTGGGGAGGTGTGAGTCAGCCAGAACCCTCCTGTGTCCCTGCAGGGCCTCTGCCGCTTTTCCCGATCCCCTCGCCTCTCCCAGGTAATGCATCCTTCCTGGGTAGGGTTGAAATCGCATGCAGAGGTGGGGGCGCAGGGGTGGATGCATCTTTCCTTGACTGCCTGGCTGCAGGGTGAAAGGAGAGGTGATGGGGGCAGCAATGCCAGTGGAGGCTGTTGCTCACTGTAGGGGCCCGTTGTCGATTGCCCTGTGACATCAGCTGCGTCCTCTGCCCACAGCCCTGTTCGGATAGCCTGGGCTCCTCCTCAGACAAGACCCAGCCATCCATCACAGAGGCCGAGGCTGGGGCCGAGCCTGGCGGTGGTCCCAGGCCCCGGCGGCCCATCCTGCTGCCCAACCTCAGTCCAGCGCGGCCCCGGGGCTCCCTGGTCAGCCTCTTGGGGGAGGAGCTGCCCCCTTTCTCAGCCCTTGTCTCCTCTCCTTCCCTGTCCCCAGCCCCTTCCCCTGCCCTGGCTGGCCGGGGCCACAGCCCCTCCCCTCATGGCCCCCCTAGGGGCTCTGCTGCCTGGAAGCCCCCCCAGCTTCTCATTCCCCCACTGGGAACCTTTGGACCTCCGGACCTCAGTCCCCGGTGAGATGCCAGCCTCCTCTGCCTTCCCTATACCCCTGCTGGCTTCCAGAACCTTCTCTGGGCTCTGTCCCTAGCATTCTGACCAGTGCTCCACCCCGCCCTTCCTGATCCACCACAGCTTGCAACCCCACCCCTCTGTGACGGCTGCTCCTCCCCAGCTCCCTGGTGCTGCAGCCCCTTTCACCCTCTGCCTGCTCTGCCCTGCTCTGGCCCTTACTCTCTGCCCGTGGGACTGATGACCACTGCCTCCATCCCAGGATAGTGGATGGCATTGAGGACTCTGGCAGCACGGCAGAGGCCACTACGTTCCGGTTCAGCAGGAGGCCTGAGCACCCTAGATCTCGCTCGCAGGCCCCTCCTACAGGTAAGGGCCAACAGTGGACTTCAACTCACAGTCACCCACCCACCATCCATCCTTCTATCCACCCATCCCACACATAGTAAGGGTCTACCAGCTGCCGGGTGCTCTGCTAGGAGCATACAGATGAACCAGACCTGGCCCACACTTAGCAAGTGCCCGGTCTAGTGGAGGCAATACCTGTGTTCTCAGACGATTGGTTCCAGATCAGCGTGCTAAGAGCCACGACCGAGACAAGAGCGAGAGGAGGGAGCCTCTAACTCTCCTTCTTAGAGGAGGGGACACTTGAGGTGGGCCTTAAAGGGGGGGTAGGAGTTTGAGTTGCGGAACAAGGCAGTTGGAAAGGCACATAGGCATGAAGAGTGGTTGTGTTCAGATTCCAAGGAGAAACTTCGTGCCTAGAGCTGGGGGAGGGTGGGAGGTGGGTGAGGCAGGGGAGCTGTTGGAGAAGTGATACGGCCTCAAAACCAGCCTGAGGAGCTTGGGTTTCCCATCATCCTGATCCCAGAGCTTCCTCTACCCTTGCTCTTCGCGTGCCCAGTGACAGGAAGGGCCCAGCCCAGGCTGCAGACTCAAGCTCCCTGCATTAACCCAAATCCCTTCTCCCCACTCTGTCTGCAGGGCCCATGCCTAGCCAGGAAGCTGCCCCTGAGGCTGAGGAGGTGAAGGAAAAGGTCTGCAGACTGAACCAGGAGGTTAGTTGGGGTCCGTTCCTCTCCTCCAACCTTGGGATCAGAGATGTGCCTCATAGAACAGCATTGCAAAGGGTTTGGAGCCAAGGTCCTGATTTCAGATCTTCATGTTAGCTGTGTGACCTTGGGCAAGCCCCACAACCACTCTGGACGTCAATCTCCTCATCTGAAAATGGGGAGATAGTTCTTCCCATCTCGTATGCATTAGATGAGGGCGCATACGTGCCCAGTTGATCCTTAGCGGGTTGTAAGTACTCAGGGAGGGCTGCATCCCTGCCTTCCAGCTGACTCGGGAGGTCTGGCCGGAAAAAGAGGGCCTCTCCACTGACAAGGGATTTGCTCCTACAGGGGCCATTCCCCCTACCCCCACCAAGTCACGTGCTCCAGTCCTTCCCTCCCCGTCTCCTTCCCCTCCCTGCCACCACCTGTCTGGGCAGCGACTGTGGGGCATAACCTGGGGGGCCTGGACCCTCCCATCTGAATCCTGTTGGGAAAGAGCCCAGGTCCTGTTTGCTGAGATCGTGTCTCCACCTCCCCTTCAGGGATCTCAAAGCCACATCCACAGCGCAGCCAGGCCCAGCCCTTGGGAATGGGCCTTCCCTGGGTTCTGATAAACATCAGGCATCCCCAGGGGTGCACCTGGGTGGGGCGGGGCCTGGGGCAGGGGGCAGAACCAGCCCTGGTTCTGCAGGATTCAAGGTCAGCCCTGCTTCAGCTGGCAGTTCTAGACCAGTGGTCCCCCAGCTTCAGCATCATTATCCAGAGAACCTGCTAAAATGCGGACTCCTGGGCCTCACCCAGTTTGGAATGTCTGGGGTGGGGCCCAGAAATCGGCATTTTGACAAGTTTTTCAGTTGATTCTGTAGTTCCTGAAATTTGAAAAATGCTGAATAGACATTTGAGCGCCTGTGATGTATCACCTGAGAGTAAGCCTGCGTCTGTCACTTCACAGCTGTGCAGCCTCTTTGAGCACATTCTTCTACATCTTATAAAAGTGTGTGTGTGGCAGGGGTGAGGGGGTGGGAATAGCAATAGCTGTCGTCCCAAATCCTTTTTTGGAAAGAGGCTGGGGTATTTACATCTAGACAAAAATAACTCCTGTCCTGTCTTCTTCTTCAGAGGGTGGCCATGAGCAGACAGTGGATATGAAAGCCCTTTGTAAACTGGGGAGGGGAGTGCACCTAGGAGGGATGATAACTGTTGTGGCACCTGGGAGACAATTTGATGTGTTTTCAACAGATTTCCCGTCTCAACCGAGAAGTGTCTCAGCTTAGCCAGGAACTTCGACACATGATGGGCCTGCTGCAGGCCAGACTGGGTCCCCCGGGCCACCCAACAGTCTCGGCTTGGCCCCCACACCCACCTTGCCCACTTCAGAGGCCTCCGTGCAGTTCTCCTTATATGTCCGGACCACCACCTGGCCTCCACGATACTACTCGGGCTGAGGTCCACTGCCCGGCCAGTGTGGGGACAGCAGAGATGGGGGCTGCCCCCCCCAACCTGCAACCCTCTGTACGGTCCCCCTACCTCTCTGAGCCTGACCCTCTGGGACCCTTCCCAGTGCCAGAGGCCCCGCCTCCGAACTCAAGCCTCATGAGGCACAACTTCCGGTCCAGGTCAGACACGATCCACTGACACTGGCCACAGGCCCAGGCCTGTCTGGGGTGGGTGCTGCTGCCTGCCATCCAGGGAGGGGCTGGGCCCCTTGGCCTCCTGCCTTGGGTCAGCAGCCACCAGCGGGTCTGGTTGGCTCTGGATTCTCTGACCTTTTTTAACCAATTCTGGTCACTTGTGACTCTTCCCTTTTCCCAAACCTTCCTGTATTCTCCTCTGTGAGGGGAGCCACCTGAGGCCGTGGAACCCAACAGGCATGAGATGGACCACAGTGCCCATTAAGCTGGGCAGATGAGATGTCTGGCTTTCTCCCCAGGACCTGGAGGCAGGTAGAGATGGGGGTGGGGTAGGGAAAGGGCCCCAGATCCAGCCTAGGAAATGAAGACTGAGGAAAGAGCAGGCAGGATCTTGGTGTCTACAGCAAGGGATTCTGGTGCGGAGATAGCTAGTGATATTGTGAGGTCTTTTGTCCCAGCCCCCAGGTCTCTGCTGGAGATGGGAGTCCTAACCACTGGGAGGTCCCCTGACTGGCGTTTGAGTAACCCAAGACTTCTTAGGGCTCCCAGCATCAGTCCAAGGTGGAGGGGCTCACTTTACTCCACAGCCCACATAGGAAATGAACCAATGACCCTAGATATATATTCTTTGACTTGCACAGTATTTTTTTTTCCAAAATATGAATGTGTTGCCATATTCAAAATCAGGAAAGTTCACATAAAAATCCAGATATTCTGGGAACTTCCCTGGCGGTCCAGTGGTTAAGACTCCATACTCCCAGTGCAGGGGGCCCTGGTCCGTTCAATCCCTGGCCAGGGAACTGGACCCCACATGCTGCAACTAAGACCCAGCACAGCCAGAAAAAAAAAAAAAAAATCCAGATATTCCAGCTTCTCTAAACAAATTACAGAGATCTGGCAATTCTGGACCAACATTGCACCTGGCAATAATTAGTGGGGGGGGGGGAGGGGGTGCTGTCCTCTTTGGATGAGGCCTGCATCCTCCACGTCTTTGCAGTCCCCAGGTTCCTTGATCATTTCCTGACACCTAGCTAGCTTCCCTCCTTTGAATTCTTTATCTGATCTCTGTTGGTATCTGAGTTTGTAATCCCTGCCTTATAGTGTGTTTCCAGGTTCCTTTGCCCCAGTGGGTGCTTTTCAGGTCAAGTAATATCTATTTCTACCCCTGGGGCTGGGGCCTGTCCACATCTCTGTTTCTGTCTCTCTGCAGGCCAACACTGAAAGTGGTCTCTTCTGCTGCCAGCAACCTGAAACAGTCCCAGCAGCACTCCTTCCCCTTCCCCACCCCTAGACCTCAGCCATGCCTGTTCTCCCCCTTCCAACATGGTCTCACTCAGGGCCTTCTCGAATATGCACCCTGGTTTCCAGCTCTCCTTTACCACCCACCACCCTGGGCTCACTTTTGGATAGGAAATAAACTCTTTTATTTTTGTAGTTACTGGCTCTGGCTGTTTCTGGGGGCTGGTGTGATAGCCCCAGGGCTTTGGAGGAGCCTAAGTGATAGTCACTCCCACACAGTACCCCAGGGCCCTGTTACTGTCTCTAGGAGGGCAAAGGTGCCAACCAATCCGCTTGGCACCACATTCACGCCACCAGGAGCCCCTGGGATGAGGCAGAAACCTTAATGAGTCACTATGGGCCCGTTATATCCACCCTCCCCCCAGCCTGGTCAGAGCCACAGATTCAGACACAGTGTGTGGGAAGGACAGAGCCCTGACTCAGGTCCACCTGCAGCCCTGGAAAGGTGGCCCACGGTACTCCCCACCAATCCTGCAGTAACTGACCCTGTCCTTCTTGCAGGCAAGGTACAGCAGGGTCTGGAGGAAACCACTTGTCACCAATCAAGAACCTGCTAGGAATCTCACTCTGCCCCATCCCCTCTGCTCTCCTAAGCTTGCTCCTCCTTCTGAGTTTTCACTACTTTGATGATCACTGCAGGGGTGGATGTTATGGATGCTGTTAGAAAGAGGCACCCTGGTGACCAGTTGGAACTAGATGTGGGCAGTTTTGTGGCAGGTTGTCCCAGAGAGGTTGCCAGGTCGATTCTCCAGCTCAGGCTCCAAAGTGTGATTGGTGTTGGCCGGCAGCATAGGAACGATGCCCATAGCTATCTCTGGGGTGAGTTTTGATTCCATACAGTTTCTGAGTAGTGTCCCTGGGGATGGGATGCAGAAGTAGAAGAGATACTGGTTTGTGTTGAGGCTTCGGGGGTGAGGGGCGGGGGAGGGCAGAAGCAGAAATGCTCCTAATTCATATTGTGTTGTTCAGTCACTAAGTCGTGTCCGTGTCGGACTCTGCAGCCCCACACACTGAAGCACACCAGGGGAACAGAAAAAAAACAGAAATAGTCCCGATCCATATGAAGGGCAAAGGGGCAAACAGAAGTGGTTCCAATCTGCATTTATGGAAGGATGGGGAGAGCTAAGGCAGAAGTGATCCGGTTCTGTATTTGGCATCAGAGAATAGAGCAGGTTCTGGTTGGGGAGGGGACAGGCAGGGCAGAGGCGGAGGTTGGGGTTGAGCCAAAGGCGAAGCGTGCTGGTTAACAGCTGGGAGATAGAGCTCTTTCCACCCAGTAGCCGCCAGAGAGCCCTTCTGATAGCGACTCCATCATCTTCCCATCTCAGAATGTCCCTAACAGTCGGGCTACCAGAACTGACTTGGCCTTAAAGCGCCGAGAGGCCTCTCTGGGCTAGCGAATGCTGAAGACTGGTCCACCAGCCTCACGTGCATATTCACTCACACCATGTTTTTCCTTTCTCAGTTCTGCACACACAGCCTTCTGCCCTGTCGCAACGCTCTGCCACTCGACTCCCCTCGGGGCGCCAGGAACCCGCGATGACGCGGTCGGCGGGCCTGGCCTTAAAGAGTTCCCGGCCGGGCTCCGCCTAGCCGGCAGCCGGCTCCACCCTAAGCCTAAGTCCCAGGCTGCCACCGACTCCTCCCAAAGCTGCGAACTACAAGTCCCGCCATCCTTCGCGCGCTTTCTCCCGCCTCTCCCGCGCCCTAAGCCGGCGCTGCCAGTGAGTGGGCCTAGAGTACCTCCCATTGGTCTCTCTGCCCTGTCAGTCACCTGAGAGTACTGAGGGGCGGGTCAGAGGTGGAGATCCGGATCCGGAGCGGCTGAAAGGCGGAAGTGGAGGCCGGAGCCTGGGACACCGCCGGGGGGAGAGGAGCGGAGCCTGTCCGAGCCCCGGCCCCAAGTAACGCCGCCGCCCCGGAGCCGCCGTGAGTGTGCCTGACTTGGGACCCAGTGTCTCTTTCGTGTTGAAGCCTCTCCGGGGCAGCCTTTCCTCCCGCCCAACCCTGGCTTAGGGAGATACTGATCCCTCCCCCGATCCGTAGCCCCTTCTTAAGGGACTCCTCAGGCGTCGAGCCAAAGCTGGGAGATCTCTTCTTTCCTTCCCTTATCTGCTCTTCCTGAGCCTTTGGAAATCTCTGTGGCTCTTCTCTGGCCTGTCTGGTCCGATTGTGGGAGGGAGAGCCCTTAAGTTCTTCTCTCTCTGCTCCCAGAATTGGAGGAATCTTTGTCAGGTGTGAAGGATCTTGTCCCCCTTCTCTTTCAGAGGTAGCCCGGAGTGTTGTCTGTCGCCTTTTTCCTGCCCCTCACTCCCCATCCCATAAAAACAGTTGTCCCTCCAGCCCTGGAAGAATTTTATCTCGATTTCCTGGGGCTGGGGCGGGGTGGGGGTGGGGGTCCTGGGTGAGACTGCTCCCACAACTCCTTAACTTCCTCTCTCTCCTGAAGCCAGAGAGCCACCCAGGATCTCAGCAGAGTTTAAAGTCTGGATCACTCTTTAGGAATGAGCTGTCTTCTTGTCTTGCCCCCTCAGCCCCTGTTCTCTAGTTGTGTTGTTCTCTTGAGTGTATCGCTCACTCTTCCTGCCTCTGAACAATTTAGCTGAGGTTTGCTCAATCCTAGCTACAGATCACATAGATCAGGGTGGCTCTGCCCATTCATTATCTTCTCTCTCCCCTCCTCCTCCCCACTTGCTGGAGTCCCAGCCCTATCCTCCCAGAGCACGTGAGTGGTTCCAAGCTGCCTCAGAGGGGACTGCTCCTCCTGGGACTGCTGTCTGTTGGTCTTTAGCGAAGAGGGAAAAGACCAAAAATAAAGAGTCTGGAACTAAAGAGTCCTGGGCTATCTCTTCCCATCCCTATACAAGCACACTTACCTCCTTGATCAACAGGTCTCACCACTTTTAGTCCCAGGGTCTGTTTCCATTCCCCTCTGGGCTTGATCATGTAAATCGTAGATTATAGATAATTAAGTTGAGGTCACAGTAGCACCTCTGGGTTCTTAATGTGTTCATTTTTTGTAGCCCAAGGAATTCCTATGCATGGCAGAAAGTGCTGATTTCTCCTAGCTTCTCCGAGCGACGGCCTGTACTGACATCTGATCCTTGTCCACTGCTTAGGACTTAGGTGTGTGAAATGGCTGCTGTCTCAGACCAAGCTGGGAGGTTCTTTGTTATGTGGCCAAAGTACAGGCCAGAGACTACCTTAATGAGTGCAACCTGACTCTGAAGGCCATGACTGACCCTTGCTATCTACAGTGGAGGAAGGGAGGGAAGGCCATGCAATCTTTGGGAATTTCTGAAGCTCTTCAGTGTTCTGGGCCATCTTTACTGCCCTTGGATGCTCCTTACAAGTGTTCCAGTTGTTTTGCCTTGAGATCTTTTTGACCTCTTTTGGACAGTGTCTGACTCCTATGAACTTTCGAGCTAGACCTAGGATGCACTTATTTCATTTTTTATTGAACAACAAAAAAACCTTGTTAGTGTCAACAACAAAGACTCTCTGTCTCTCTGAACTTCTTTGGAGATTGCTGGAGACTTCTGTGACTAACCTAGTTTCTCTAGTCTGGCCAGTCTGTGTTCTTGAGGGGCAAAGCCAGAGAAGCTGGCTGCTCGCTGGCCATTGGTCTCTGACCAAACTTACCTCCTCAGTATTGGGGTATAGTTTCTGGAACTCTGGGAGTCCTGGGATGAGGCTAGCTAGCTTTCTGAGGAGACCTTCTTTGTTTGGGCTTGGTCTCCCAGCTCTGATTCTAAAGCAGGCTTTTGAAGGAGAAGCTCTCCCTTTCAGAGAGACAGGAAGGCATTAGTGTCCTGGGTTAGGCATGTACTTCTGTCATCCAGAGATTATAGAGTCCAAGCAGAGATCTGACACTGCTTGGCAGAGAGAGGGAGGGCTGTGTGTGGGACAGAAGCCCATCCCCTCTGATGCCCTTCTTCTCTTGTCTTGCCTCTGACAAACAGTAGGCCTTTTTCTGCCTTTATACCGTGGAAGGGTGGTAACAACTAATTTTTTATAAATCAGTTTAAAGTTGCCAAGTTCTTTTCACACGTGTTCCTCACAAGAGTGCTGGAAGATTGTGGGACTTGTATGTCCACTTTAGAGACGATGTTGAAGGAACTTAAGTTGCTAGCCTTAGATTACACAGTCGGAAGAAGGTCGAACTGGGTCTGTTTTGGGATTTGATGTGCCTCATCTTCCCTAATAGAGGGTCCTCCTTTGGTCTGTTTTTGGAAGGAATGAACATTCGGATGGGCAAGCAGTGGCCCAGGTGCAGACCCTTTAGCATCCTCACCAGTGACAACCTCCTCTGAGTCTGGTTTTCTGCCCCACCCTCACCCTACCCTCCTGTCTTTCACCCCTGTTTCTGGGGACCATGGCAGTTATGAGTTCCAAGTCAGGACCCTTCAGGGCCTGAGAGTGCATGCATCTGCATGCCAATAATTTCTTGGGAATCTGAAAGTCATGATGGCTGGAAAATGAAAGCAAAAGTGAGTGGACTCGTGGTCCCTCTGGGCAGGGTGAAGGGCACAGAGAGGTGGCTGAGCCGGCCTCTGCTTAGCCTCCCGATTCTCCCCTGGTGCTGCCCACTGCTTACAGTGGGAAGAATGTGGCAGTCCACCAGGGGCTCCTTTCACTGGAGTTTACATGGAAACACAGAATAAGGTCAGATATTTAAATTCAGCCCCACCAACCAAGTACTTCTCAAAAGGACCCTTCTTCCTCTAACCCTTGCCTGGTAAACAGAGGTGGTGTGGTGGGGTGGAAGGCACGAGAGCTTTAGAGTCAACCAGGCCTGAGTTGTCATCTGGACTTCCTCATGTACCAGCTGTGTGGCCTTGGACTTGTTGACCTCTCTGAGCCTCTCTTCCAGTAAAATGGGGATACAAAATATCTTGCCAAAGTGGAAACAAAGGGGACAAAGAAGTTAGTCTGTTCCCTGGCACAGAATAGATACTCACAAGGTCCATGGGGTTTTGAAGGTACATCGTAATTTATCCCTAGGATTCTGAGTCAGTGTTTCTGCCAGTTTTTACTGTGATGCCTGGTGCTTGGCTGGATGTTTGCCATGTTGTCTCATTCCGTGGATGGGGAACAGAATTGATGTAGGTTGTGTTCCCATTTTACAGAAGAGAATGCTGAGGCCCTGATTCTGCTCCTCCCACTGGGGGTTCTCAGACCCACTGGATACTCAGAATCATGGATCTTTGCATCTCCTAGGGACTTCAGTCTTACTCAGTTTTAGACGTTTTTATATTCAAACAATCCTGAATCTATTATAGATTGGAATGCAAAGTTTGCATATATTTAAGCTAAAACAGGAAACTTGAGGACAATATTTTCGTTCCTGCAGGCTGCTTTGGGTTCAATTCCCAGATTTCTGGGCTTTTGCATTTTCTCTCGCCTGAGTTGAGTCGGGGTACTTTTGTTGGGGCCATCTGAGAAGTATCACTTCAGATAGGATTTGTAAACCAGGATGTCCCCCAACCCAGGTAATAGTGCTTTCAAGAGCCTTGACAGAGTAGAACTGGAGTATTTCTTTTTTTTTTGGAGTGTTTCTTAAGAAGTTCTCTGCGTTAATAGCTTGGTACTGTAGAAGGTTGGTTTTCAGAGTAACTATCCCATCTCCTGTATATAGGAACAATCATCCAAATAAAAGCTACATTTTTGAATTGTGCTTCCTGTGTGCAAGGACAGACTGACTGCATTCAGTCCCCAGGTTATGGTGGAGTGAGTGGCAGAGCAGGAGGAAAGTTGAAAGTCTGTGCTCAGGCCCCTCCTCACCCCGTCTCTGGGTGAACTGTGCGCTTTTCCCTTTGCGTGGAAAGGCCTTCTCCGCCTCCCGCCTGTGAGCCGCAGTGCCCAGCTTTTCTCTCAAAGCGCAGCTGGAACATCACTTCTCTGTGAAGCCCTCCTCTCCCGAGGGAGTCTGAGGGCTTTCCTCTTGTTTGTGCTTTCCTTTCATTGCTTGTGGTCTGCCTCGTCTAGAGGATGAGCCCCGTGGGGGCACCAGTTGTGGCCTATTCTATCTCTGTGCCATCCTGGCACCCAGCATAGCAGCCCCCCCACTGTGGTTGTCCAAGGAAAGGGCAGACATTCAGACCTGCCCTTGAAGCAGATGGCAGCCTGTTTCCTCTAACTCACCCAGCGAAGATGCGGTGAGCCTGGCCCTCTGATCCATTTCTTCGTCCAGCCGCCACATAGTTGCTCAGAGATAGGAAAGCAGACAGGTAAACAGGATGAATGCTACTGTACAGGTAACAGGAGGGGCAGAGACAGGCCACCAACTCAGTTTCTAGAGGGTAGAGCTCTCCGGATATCACGTCCCACACAAGCTTTCATCGGAAAAGGGCATGGCCGTGGCCGTCCATGGTCCACTGACTGCCTCTCAGCGCCCATGCACCTGGTCGCTGTGCCCCGGTGGCTGTGTGTGGTGGTGGGGCAGCGCTGACCCCAGGCCAGGGTTTGGCAAGGGATGATGGAAGTGAACTTGGCTCTGGTCCCTGGGTCCTCGCTTGCACGTCTGCGCAAGGCTCATTCTTGTAAGAGTGGGCCTGAGAAAGTGGTGTTGGCAGAAAAATTGCAAGGGTCCTAGAGTTTTCACCCAAACTGCACACCCCCCCCCCCACTCCCACATGGTTTCCACTGTGATTAATATCTTACATTAGTATTGTACATGTGTTACAATTAATAAACCAGTTATGCATTATTGTTAACTAAAGTCCACAGTTTATTCACAGTTGCCTTTTTATAAAAGTTAATTACTTGGTTGATCTGGCGGTGACAGGTCTTGGTTGCGGCACACATAGTCTTCGGTCTTCACTGTGGTGTGCAAGCTCTTAGTTGCAGCCTGTAGGGTCTAGTTCCCCGACCGGGGATTGAACCTGGGCCCCCTGCATTGGGAGCAAAGAATCTTACCACTGGACTGCCGAGGAAATCCCACATTTCCTTGGTTTTTATCTAGTGTTCTTTTTCTGTTCCAGGATCCCATACAGGACACCGCGTTACCTTCAGTTGTTATATCTCCGTAGGTTCCTCTCAGCTGTACATTTTTTTTAGACTCTCCTTGTTCTTGATGACCTTGACGGTTTTGAGGAATATTGGTCAGATATTTTATAGCATATCTTTCAGTTGGGATTGGCCTAGTATTTTCCTCACGGCCATACTGGGGCTATGAGTTTCGGGGAGGAAGACCACGGGGCTAAAGTGCCGTTCTCACCACATTGTATCAAGGACACGTCCGCTCTGCGCCGGCTGAGGTGTTTGTCGGGCTTTCCCGCGTCATCATCTCCCCTGCCCCTTTTCGTGCTCTCCTCCTTGGAAGGAAGCCCCTCTGAGAAGTCCACACTGGAGAGGTAGGGAGTTATGCTTCTCGCCTCCCTGGCGAAGGATCTACGTGGGTTGTTTCGAACTCTCATACACAAAAGATTTGGCTATTCTCCCCCATTTATGTATTCAATGAGTTATATCAGTATGGACTCGTGGGTGTTTATTTTACACTGCGGTTTATAATCCAGTGCTACTTTATTGTTCAGGTTGTCCCAGCTTTGGTCGCTGGGAGCTCTTTCAGCTCCCTCTGGCCTACCCCCATCCTCTCGGGGTGTTTTGGTTTTCAGTTTTGTAAGCACTTCCTTACTTTTTGGCACCGCAGGGTGCTCCAGGCTTACCTTGTGTGTTTCCTGGCCTGGTCCTAGAATCAGCTGGCTCTGCAGGGCCCCTCCTTTTTAGCAAATGCTTCCTCTCAGCTGCGTTGATACGGAGTTATATGGTTGGGCTCAAGTTATTTCTCCTCTTGATGGTTAGTCATAGTTGCTGAAGCCTCCAGGGGCAGGTGAGGCGGAACTGCACCTGGGAAATCCAGCCCGGGAGACTCCTGGGAGCTGACCCCAATGGCCAGCAGCTGCTTCTCCATACTTCTCCTACCCTCTGCCCGATGCTTTTTGACTGAGCCCAAAATGGTCGGATTTGGTATTTACTTTGGAATTTACTATCCATTTGGAAGGATGAGGTTCATAACCATTCCTGTTTTTCAGGTACTAAGTTCTCCAGCCAAACCTTCCAGAACTCTTGAGTCTGGTAGGCGAGTCCCTGTGGTCCAGGCCAGCATTCTATTGCTGTCATTCAGAAACAGACCTCCTCTTTGGGAGGGCTTGCACAGGGTTTGTGGCTCCAGGCAGGCTCAGGGCAGGCTGTCACTTTGAGCTGTGATCCTGAATCACTGAATAGCTTAAATCCTTCCGTTGTTGTGTCATCCCTCTGAAGATGTGTAACCTGCTGGAAACACTAACTTGGGACCTGAACAGGAGTTGGTTTACAAGCCTCTTGCCTTCTATTCAGAGCTCCATGTGTGTCCCCTTCAGGTGGCTCTGTCAGAAGCATCCCAGGCGTGGGGGAGGGCGTGGGTGGCCTCCCGAACCCTGGCTACTCTGCTAGTCATCAGATTGCTCTCTGTGCAGCTCTGAAGGCTGTGGTGATTAATGACACCAGTTTCCAAATCTCTAGCATTTGCAGCCTGGTGTTTTAAAAGGAACTCTCGTGTCTTTGTCAGCTGTCCTAGCGCTGTCCCCTCCCCCTCTCCACAACTGAACTACTTCTTCCCTTTCCTGAAAGAGGCTCTGAGATGGAAGGAACGCCGTTTGGCTTTACGATGTTTCATGTTGTGGGACTTTTTTTTTTTTTTAAGAGTTCTTGTTTGCCTGGTTGGGGGCTTTCACTCAATGTTGATTGTTTTTTTTTTTTTTTTTTGGACAATGGTGGTGGTCCCCACCCTCTGTTCTCCTGGCTTTGGAAGTCAGTCTCCAGAGAATACAAGGTTATGGTTGTTTACAGGACAGAGGACATCAGCAGTGAGCTGGTCCTTTTTCTCAGGCACTGGGGGAAGTTGTTGTCTTAGTCCATTTGGGCAGCTGTACAAAATTACAGCAGACTGGGTGACTTACAAACAAAGAAATTTACTTCTCACACTTCTGGAAGCTGGAAGTCCAAGATCAGGGGCCCAGCATGGTTGGGTTCTGGTGGAGGCCCTCTTCCAGGTTGCAGACTGCCCACCTCTGGCTGTGTCCTTGTGTGCTGGAAGAGGCAGGGGAGTTCTCTGGGAGTCTCTTTCATTAATAAAAGGGCACTCATCCCACTCATGAGGGCTCTGCCCTCACAGCCTCACCTCCCAAAGGCCCCACCTCCAAACACCATCCCAGTGGGCATTAGGGTTTCAACATAGGCATTTGGGAGAGGAACAGAAGTATTCAGAGTCAAGCTGTTGTCCTCCTCAGCACGCTCTCCAGATGAGGGGCACTGATACACGGGGTCCGGGAAAACTGGAAGCAAAAGCAATATGTGAATAAATAGTGTTGGAACGTTTGGTGGAGGACTCCACTTTATTGGGACCTCCCCGCCACAAACGTCTACAGGGAGAGCTCTCCCTGCGTCAGCTCGCCCTCAAGTGCTTGGTGGAGTCTTTTCTGCATCCTTCCCCAGCAGCCCTGGGAGATCGGTGGTGCTAATCTCTGTTTTGCACGTGAGGAGGTGGGTTCAGTGATGCAGTACAGACTCACCCTAGGAACTGGCAACTCTTGGACCTGAAGTTTGTCTGACTCCAGCCCTCGTGCTCTTCACCCCTGTGCAGATGGAACCTAAGAGGTTCTGTCTGGACTGTGGAAGCATCTCTTCCTCTGGGCTATGGCTCTGTTGAGGGATACGAACCGTATGGCAGATGGGTGTGTGTCGCAGCCTTGAGCTACCCCATTCGCTCGCCAGACCTAACCAGTCTGTATGTGCCTCGCAGGCTCGGTTCACCACACTGATGCACACCCACTGTGCGTCAAGTTTGATGTTATGCGCTGTTAAAACAAAGAGAAACCCATAGTCTGCCTTTGAGAATTTTATATTGCGATCGTTTCATCTGCAACAATGCCCTTAGTTTCTCTCTCTTTCTCACTTCCAGCCCTCAAGCCCCCAAGTTCTCCAGCCTCTTGCCACCGACCACAGTCATGAAAATAGGGCCATGAAATAGAAGTGTGATTCACTCATTGAAACCTGTTGAGACCCATGCATTGCCTGACTTCTTCCCCTCACCCATCGACATTTTGTACGACAAAAATTTAACAAAGGAGAGATCAGCCTAAAATACTGTTCTTTGGGATGCAGACTCCCTGGAGCAGCCATCATCCCTCAGACCCCACAGCAGGAACTTTGACCTTGTTTCTTGGTGGCTGGGCAGCCTCTGACCATAGCGTGTGGGATGTCTGAGCAGGAGGAATTTGGTTTGCTAGATCTAATACCTGATTCTTTTCCCCTGCTTGCCTGTGAAGCATGACCTCTGCCCTCTGCTCTCTGTTGAGAAGCTAAGGGCAAAACAGAGCGGGGCAGTCACTTAAACTGGCTTTCTTTCTTTCCTTTTTTTTTTTTTCCGTTAAGGACAGGAAGGGTTTGTGAGAGGTGTCAGTTGTTGGTATGAGTAGCTCGGTAGGCAAGTGTTGCTGATGACCCTGACTTTCAGCAAAGGTTTTTGGAGGCTTTTCTGGCCTGGGGCTGCCGTGGAAGCAGCCGCTGTCCAGGCATGTACTCCTGGCTCCTGCAGAGACCTTCCCAAGACAGAGGACTCAGTGGGCCCTGCGTTGTTGAGATCCTAATTAGCGCTGTCTTAGGAAATGAACTGTAGGAGCATGAGCAGCTCAGACAGAGGAATCGTGAGGCTTGTGGGTTGGCCGGTATCCTACACCCATTCTGACTGTCTTCCATGTGACTCAGACTCCATCCTGGGACCATAGTAGGTATAGGCTGGGATGAGGGAGGAAGCTTGCCCGGCTCTCTTCTTTGTGTTCCACCCAGCCCTGGCAGGTGAAGAACCGGGGATGGAGTGAGGGTGGGGAGCCACCACACCGCCTTCGTCCCATCCCCCCTCCCCTGTAGCTGGATGCAGAGGGGTTTGTGCCACCAAAAAAGCGTCAGACTTCCAATTGGGCTTTTGCTTGAGGCTTCTTAGAGAGCTGCCCTACATGGGGCCAGAGATTCTGACATAGCCTTGAGGACTGAGGTGTGCTGAGCTGGAGGCCAGGCCGTCTTAGGGAGAGTCTCTTAGTGGCTGTGGTAGGCCCGTGCACCTCCAGGACCTCTTCAAATCAGTAGGCAGGACAAGCCTCACCTGGTGTAGCTGCTGGCAGACCCCTGTCTGTCTGGCCTTCCTCACCACCCTGCCACCCAAGTGACCAGCAGAGAACCCTAGCACTGCCCCTGGGTCCCAGGGCCCTTGGATGGATGGTATGGAAGGGCACACTGGCCGGGCCGTGTCAGCAGATCCCGGTAGATAAGCCCCCGCCCCTCAGCAGCCTTTTTGCCCATGGGCACAGGAAGAGAGGGCCTGGAGGTTTCCATCCGGCGCTGACTCTGCTGTCCGCCTCTCCAGGGAGACCATCTGTGGTCGAGGGCTGAGAAAGCAGCTTGGAGATTGGGGAAAGATTTCTTGGGGCTCTTGCTGGGGCCGGGCATGGGGAGGCCAGGGCTCCGACCTCAGGGGTGGCTTTCACCCAGCTCCTCCTGGCATCTGTGCTGAGCGATACTGCCAGCCTCCCCTACCAGGGAGAGGGCTGCAGGAGCAGCCACACTGTCCGGGCTGCTCCTTGGCACGGCTCCAGACACGGGAAGGCCCACACAGTCACGTGTAACCAGGGTGTGTGCCTCTTGGCGTCCCTGCATCCGGTCCCTTCGGCAGGTGTTGGTATAGCTGGTGGACGCTGTGCTCACAGCCTCACTGCGGTGCAGGGGTCTAGGCCCCCAACCCCGTGGAGTCTCCCTGTTGGAAGAGAAGAGGGGAAACTGCTCCCGGTTGAGGGAGATGGGCGGGCTGGGGCAGATTCCACGGCCTGTCCCAGCAGTAGGACCCTCCCCTCTCACTCCCTCTGAGTCCCCCTCTGGGATGATTTCTCTCCCTGTCCCCTGGACAGGGAGTCACGTGCTGTGACTGTAAAGGCAGTACCCCTTCCCTCTCCTCCTGCTTCCATCTCCCCCAAGCCCCTTCCTTCCTTGTGGGATGAGATTGCAGCCCTGGCCCGACACACCGTCACATTCTCCCCAGAGCTCAACCTGCGTGCACTGCTAAGCTTCTGGCTTCCAGGGCCCAGCTTCCTCTATTACACACTCCAGATGAGACTCAGGCCCTCGGTGTGGTGATTCCACACAGTTGCCAGTGGTCACGCAGGGAGGACATGCCTCTCTTTAAGTCCACCCCTAAACCCTTTTCCCTCTGGACTGCTTGCGGAGTGCAGAGAGTCTCACCGCTGTAACCTCTTTCTCCACACTGAAAAGACATCAGCGTCGGCTTTTCCATGAAGCTTTAAACAACCTTAAAATTCTTTAACCCACAATTAAGTACAAACCATAAGTATGATCTTAATATGTATGCAGCAGGCACATTTGTTTATGTTGAATCCTACCATCTCGCCCCTTGTTTGTTTGGGTATCTTTGCTCTCTTGGTCCTCTTCTAATTCGGACAGCATTTTTTTGATTGCCTTTACTCTGCATCTTGTAATACTAAAATATAAAATATTTTATCTATAGGGGAGTTAGATTGGTCTCATGTTTCTAAACTTTAAGTTTTCATTGCTGTATGCAAAATTCTGTACCAGCAGCATTTTAAATCTTTTCATTGACATGTAACTTATATACAGAGAAACTTACAAGTCTTAAGTGCATTTTTGCTCGTGTAGACATCCATGTGGGTGCGCCTGGTGGCTCAGTGGTAAAGAATCCACCTGCCAGTGCAGGAGATGCAGGTTTGATCCCTGGATTGGGAAGCTCCCCTGGAGAGGGAAATGGCAGCCCACTCCAGTACTCCTTCCTGGAGAATCCCATGGATGGAGGAGAGCCTGGCGGGCTCCCGTCCTGCTGCAGCTGCTGTGTAGTTGCTAAGTTGCATCTGACTCTCTGTGGCCTTGTGGGCTGTGGGCTGCAGCCTAAGCTCTTGCCCACAGACTGTAGCCTGGAGCCCCTGGGGACGCAGAAGAGTTGAACACAATTTAGCAACTGAACAACAACAGACATTCATGTGTCTGCCTCCCAAATCAAGATACAGAACTTTTCCATCCAACAGCATGCTTTTTTTTAGTTTGATACAAAACTCCTTTTTCCACAGTTAAAAGCCATATTTTGGTGGCCCTGTTACTCTTGGTGGCTGTAGCGACATTATTAATATCCTTGGGCTTTCTGTCTCTGATTGGGGAGCCTTGCTGGAGTTATAATCCTGGGCTCGGGCTCTGCCACCACCCGACTGTGACCCTGGGCAGGTCACTTCGCCTCCCCTTCACCTCCTCTGTGATTGTGAAGAGAAGCATTGAGCTTTGACAACCAATGAGTCAAAGCTAGTTAGTTAGGCTGTTAGTAGTGTGACAACCTTGCTGTTCACAAGTCCCTCACCTTCAGGAGGATACTGTGCCATGCACTCTGCATGTTGTTTCATTTAGTCTTGTTTCATTTAGCAGCGCTGTGTGATTGGTGTTAGGTAATACCATTTACTAGATAAGGGACAAGGGACTGAAGCTGACAGCGGTCACTCGTCTGACTTGGCCAAGGTCACTCAGGCTTTAACCAAACCCAGTTCAGCCTCCCAAGTCCTGACTGCTAATAGTGCCAGGAAAGGGCGTGGCGCCTCCTGTGGATCTTGACTCCTGTCTCTCTGGATCTGCCACCAGCTGGAGGCCTGGGTAGTCCTGCTGTGCGTCTGCCCTCTGGTCCTGGGTGCCAGTCTTGGTGGTTCTGGTTTTCCCCTGTGCTTTTAAGTCTAGGGGTGAATCAGCTCCCCTGCCAATCTGAGCTTTTTAATGTCTTACACCTTAGATTTAAAAAAGAAATTTGTGTTTATTTTATTTTGGCTCTGCTGGGTCTTCGTTGCCACTGCTTTCTCTGGTTGTGGTGTGCAGGCTTCTCGTCGCAGGGGCTTCTCTTGTTATGGAGCATGGGCTCAGTAGTTGTGCATGGGCTTAGTTGTTCTAAGGTTTGTGAGGTCTTCCCAGACCAGGGATCAAACCCGTGTCCCCCTCACTGGCAGGCTGATTCTTAACCACTGGATCACCAGGGAAGTCCCCCCACCTTACCTTTTGAACCTAATTACCTCTCCTACCTTCCCTGATTTGTTCATTCTCTTTAAGCTAACAGGTTGCTTCTGCTGTCCTCTTGCCCAATTCTCACTGTGTTAAATATTCAGGAATGCTTTTATCCAGAGTAAAGTATAGCTGAAGAGTCACTGGCCAGCACCCCCCAACCCCCAAGGCTAACCTTGAGTAAGCAAGTCTAGAGTCTCAGCCCAGCCTCTGGCCAAAACGAAATCTGGTTTCCCTAATCTGCTCACTATCCACGCTGTGCCGGGACTCTCAGCTAGGGGAAGTTTCTGAAGCAAACAGGAAGTTCGAGAGACACCCACCAGCTGGAATTGCTCACTCTTTACCAGGAAGGACAGAGCGTATCAAGTGGGTGACTTCATGAATTAGAGAAGGGAGAGGTGAACTTTTCGAGTATGGATGCTGGGGGCAAGGGTGACACTCCAGCAGCATCTGGTGTCTTGGAGAGGGCTGCAGGTGTTGGGTAGAGCCAAGAGCCAGTCCCCACCCCCAGCTTGCTCCACCTGTACTGTCCACAGTACCCAGCTGGGGGCGCCTTTCTGTCTCATTTTCCTCCCTCCTTCCTGTGCCAGCTGCAACTCTTGGGCTTAAATCAGCCACGTAGAATCACTTAGGGAACTTATTTTTATTTTATCATTTTGGGGTTTTGGCCATGCTTCACAGCTTGTGGGATCTTAGTTCACTGACCAGGGATTGAACCTGGGCTCTTAGCAGTGAAAGCGCTGAGTCCTAACCACTGGACTGCCAGGGAATTACTAGGAAACTTATTTTATCTTTTGTTGTTATGTTTTGTTTTTTTAATTAATTAATTTTTTTGGCTGCTCCAAGTCTCAGTTGCATCATGCTGGGGCTTTCATGGTGGTGCACAGGCTCTGGAGTGTATGAACTTCAGTAGCTGCAGAGTGCAGGCTTAATTGCCCTAAGACATGTGGGGTTCCTCGATCAGGGATGGAACCCAAGTCTCTTGCATTGGAAGGCAGATTCTTAACCACTGGACCACTCGGAAAGTCCCAAAGAGACTTATTTTAAAAAACACTGATTTCTAGACTCCACTCCTAGAGATTCTAGATTCAGTTGGTCGGCCCTATTTTCTAAACCTAGTGGGTGATTCTGATGGAAAAAAGTTTGAGATCCACTGACCTGGTGGCTTAGACAGTAGAATCTGCCTGCAATTCAGGAGACTCAGGTTTGATCCCTGGGTCGGGAAGATCCCCTGGAGAAGGGAATGGCTACTCACTCCAGTATTCTTGCCTGGAGAATTCCATGGACAGAGGAGCCTGGCGGGCTACAGTCTACAGCAGAGTCGGACACAACTGGGTGACGAAGCATGCGTGCACTGAGCAAGACCTAAGTGTCTAGAGGTCAGAACAGCAGCATCCTGCTCTTTTTTCCCCTCTTTCTCTTACCCCCTTGGTTTCAGGCTGGGCTGGGCATGTACCTGTTAGGCCTGTTCATGGGCCAGAATGTTTAGGAGCTCGGATCCCTTCTGCCCTTTCATGTGCCCCGTGGAGAAAGGTGTAGGGTATCTCCGCCCTCACAGTCTCTCCCAATTGCCTTGAAGATTGGGAGTGGTGCTTGTTCTAGTGGCCTCTGAATGAACCAAGTTCTGATATGGAGCATGGGGATGGTGGGTGGCTGGGTCATGGTGAGAAAGGGCCCTCACAGTGGGTCTGAAGCTCGACACATTTCAGCAGCTTCATGAAAATATCCAGGAGGAAATTCATTCCACTCATGTGTTTTTTCTGGTGCTGGAGAAACTGGTTATATATATATATATATACACACACACACACATGTTTTGGCCTATTCTATACCTTATAAGAAACTTTGACCATAACTTCAGCTCTTCAAGAGAACTGGATGGATTTCGGTCTGAAAGAAGACTGACTTTTACTGTATCATTTTGGGTTAGAATGCCACCACTTGACTGCACCTATGGGTAATCTAGCTGCTGGTTCAGGAGGAAAGGTCCCCAGACAGAAGCCCAGTTCAGTGAATTCACCTTTACCACCTGCCGGGGGTCCATCTCTGATTTCCCAGTCTTGGGAGGGGAGGGCCTAGGGCTTCCTGGGGCCTTGGAGTATGGCCTTTGCCTGTCTCAGGCACCTCCATGTCTCCGTGTGCCCTTGGTGACAAAATCAACTTCCTCTGTGCCTTAGTGTCTGGGAAGGTTCAAGACCTTGGCTCATGTGATCACTGAGTGGGGCCAGGAAAACCACGAGGCAACAGGCCATAAAAAAAATGCTGTGTGTGCCTGCTCAGGTGTCTCTGCAAGGCAGGACTGGCATCCAGGAAGAACATGTCCCAAGCCAGTTTGTACTAGGCAGAGCACCTGCAGCAAGTTATAAAGTGCAGACGCCAGGCCCTTCTCCAGCCTATACCGGAACCTCCAGGGGCTGACTGCACGAGTGGTTTTGTTGTGTAGACTGGGTTGAGAACCACTGCATAAACATTATATGTCTCTTCTTCTGACTTGTTTAAAAAAATCAGAGTTGTCTGGGCAGGTTTGGAAACCCACTGGCTTGATAAGAGCAAGACTTAAGTGTTACCTCTATTTTTCTTGACTTGTGAGTGCTGCTTACCCCCCACCCCAGTAACCCTCAGCCCCGGCTGTTTTGGTTTTCTTGGAATTGTGTCTTCACCTCCTGTTCCCCTTTCCCCACTCATTCATACCTCCTTCTCCAGTGCCCCAGCCGCTCTCTGTTGCTGGGCCAAGATCACGCATCACGTGGACTCGTGGTACTAACCAGCCCGTAATTCCACTGTGGTTTCACACTGTCGCTGTCACCTGGCCCTGGGCAGCTCCTCCCACTGGTGGCAAAAGTACACAGGGACTTCAGGGTGGCTGCGATTGGCAGCCAGAGCCAGCCCTTGCTGGGCCAGGAAACTACTGCCACAAAAGGAGAGTCTCATTCACCCAGCCGCTCAAAACCAAACACAGAGGGAGGGCATTGCCTCCACAGTGCCCCCTACAGCAGGGACTGTGGCTGGCATGCAGGTTCCCTCACCACATTCTGGGTGGCTCTGAGCAGGGCAGTTAACACCTGAGCAGCAGGCTATATCTGAAAAATAGGAGATGGTTTTAAAGCTTAAAGGAGATGTGGGTTGTGCAGTTGTTCAGTAAATGTCAGCTGTCTCTGAAAACCATTTCATTTGCTGAGCGCTCTTTGAATTCCCTGTTTGTTCCGAACACTGAGAGGAAGGCGACAAAAGAGCCGAAAGCACAGACCTGGCCTCAAGGGCGCAGTGTAGGGTCTTGCCAATACCACTGATTGGGGTGAAAAGAGAAAGCATCTAAAACTAGAAAATATTTCAAAACTAGCATTTCTTGTCACCAAGTGAGGACTCCCCCCCCCCCCCATACTTCCTTCCGTGTGCTCTTGGGGAATAGGTGGCCCCCGCTTCAAACCTCTTTTCCTTTAGAGCCATCCAGAAAGGAAACTCTTGTTCCTGGTTAGTGAATCACTCTTCCTGAAGCTCACTTTTTAAGCGAGTTGCTGGGAGAACTTGGACGTGGAGAAACGATTTGAGGTTGCACAAAGCGAGCCCTTTGTGCCTGCTTCTCACATGAGCACAGACCACTGCTTCTCACAAACACCCCCCTCTTCATTCACACCCCCTCCTTTGACTGGCGGGGAACGTGCTCCCCGTGCTCAGGGGCCAGTCGGGCTGTCTTGCTCTGAAACCCTTCCTGCATAGACTCTGTCCTGCAAAGGGCAGTCTCATCCAAACCTTTTCTTCTCAGCTTAGGTTCAGATGCCCCACAGAGTCTTCAGGATACAATACCTACTCACAGAGCTCGTTTGTCAGACATTCTGTGTACGTTCTCATACCAGTTAATCTTCTAGAAGCTTCTGGAGATGGGCGCCTCAGCCTTCTTTTCAGTCCCAACCACCACTAACAGAGTGACTAAGATGTCAGTGTAGGAACACCAGCTCCGGGTCGGGTGGGGGATACGCAGGTCTTGGCTCCTGTGTTTGTCTCCGCCCATCCACACCTCCCCCCTTGCCCTCCTCCATGTCACCCTCTGACTCTGCCAGCGGAGAATGGAACTGTGGTCTCTATTTAAAAGGGAAATTTGGCAGCCCTTCTGACTGCCAGCAGAGCTGGCTGGCTGTGGTGTGTGTTTGGTTTTTTAATGTGTGTGAGACTTCTGGGCCATCAGAAATGAGAGAGCTGGTGAGGGGCGGGGGGAGAGGCTCAGGAGGAGGGAGTGAAATGAAGCTTTGATTCCAGCGCACAGTCCAGCCTCAGATTGAGAAAGTTGGTCAGTCCTTCTGGAGATGACAGGACAGAACGACTCATTTGATAACAACTTGCACCTGGCCGGGCCCTGGTCCCTAAATGCCCACGAGGTTGACCAAGCACCTTGTCTAAGAAGCTTTCCACGGGGACTCCCCGTTCCCTGGTTGGCCTCACCTCCCACTCTGGCTTTGCTTAGAGGCGAGCTGTGATCTGAGCTACCAGGCCAGAGGTCCATTGTTGTTGAGCTAGATCCTAGAATCTTCTGAGCCAGTTTTTGATACCCCATGTTGCCTGTTGACTTACCCATCAGTCACCAGGCTGGCAGATGCCCATTCCTTTCCTTTGGGTGTTAACTTGTATGTGAATGTACATTTCTGGGGTTGGGAAGTCAGTGTGTTTGCTGAGAACTGTGAGCCTAGAGTTGGGTGGCCACTTTTCTCTTTACCATCAGATGGTTGTAGGGCCAAGAGATGTGAGTTACAGCCTAGTAAGGGCTCGTGTCCTAACTTCTGGAAGAGTGGGGCAGGATGTAGGGGGAGAGGGGAGGCAGTCAGCCAGGTTGTCAAGGAGGGCGGAGGGAGTGACCTGTGGTTTAAGAGGGGCTCACTGGGCCACAGTCTTTGTACTAACCCAGTACTTCTGATCTCTCCCTTATAGTTGGAGTCCCCCTCCCCACTAAGTGCCTCTTTGCATAGCACCGGCCCCTGCCCCCACGCTCACTGGTACCACTACAGCGGGACGGGCCATGGCGGGTCGGGGAGGCGCAGCACGACCGAACGGACCAGCTGCTGGGAACAAGATCTGTCAGTTTAAGCTGGTCCTGCTGGGGGAGTCCGCGGTGGGCAAATCCAGCCTCGTCCTCCGCTTCGTCAAGGGTCAGTTCCACGAGTACCAGGAGAGCACAATTGGAGGTGAGTGGGCCCGAGGGCAGGGATGGTGGTCTCAGGGAAGTGGAAGAAATGCCTGGGCATCGAGGAGAAGGGACACTTAACTGCCCACAGGCTAAGCATGCCTTGGGCAGCAGCAGCTCGCCTCCCCTAAACCCTGGATTGAATCCAGCAGCTGGTCTCCATGTCTGTGTCCCAACAGACATTTAGTGAGAATAATCTGATAGACTAAAACCGCCTTCTTCCCCTGGTTCCACCTCTTGGCTTACTTGTGTGGCCCGAGGTACACCCCCACCGACCTGGGGCGGGAGGGCTCCATGTGGGTCTCTGAGGATTGTTATCTTCTTACCACAACCAGGCAGTGCGTCAACCCTGGAATAGGGAAATGGCCTTGTGAGAGGGCTGGTGTTTCTGAAGCTGACCTTTAGCCCTTCTTGAGCTCAGAACCTGTCCCTGATTTCCTAGTGATTTCCTAGCATGTAGCTTGTGACAGTCTGGTCTCAGCCTCCTGCCTCAGTGGCTAGTATACTCCTCGAGGGGCTGGGGCTGACCCTGGGCTTGAGTCATCCTTCTTCTACCCTCTTGGTTTGGTAGGAGGTTTCCAGGCAGCTGGAAACAGAACGGGCCGTGTCAGCAGTCTTCGGCTGCCTCCTCAGCACTCCAGTCAGGAGCTGAGAGGGGGAAGTGAGGCAGTGCCGCAGGCCCCTCAGGGAGGTGTGGGGCGGGTGGCCGCAGAGGGCCAGCTTCCTCCACAGAGCTGCCCGGAGTCCTCTGCTGGCTCTCCCGCCTGCCAGTCCCAGCTCTAAGACTCTTCCTTCAAAGCACATGCACAGGTGCCGAGTATTCCTCTGCCTCCTCCGGCCAAAGATAGGGTCACTGTGTTCCCTGAAGGTCGAGCCAGTCAGGAGTGAGTTGAGGGCAAAGCCAAGGGTGGCGGCAGCCGGCGTGCCTGGAGGTGGCAGGGGCGGCGATGGGAAGCCAGTCACCCAGCCTCTGCCTGGCAGTAGCACGGCGTGTACTTCATTCTTCCCCAACATAGCTGAACGTGTGAAAGTGTCCTCAGGACACCAAAGGCCAGCGACACCCCTGGGCTGGAGCAGAGAGAGGGGCTCGGAGTGTTCTCTGATGGGAGAGCAGAGGAGGGCGTTGGGCCCACCCTGTTATGCTTGGAGCCGGGTTTCTCCTGTAGTCTTCCTCTCCTGCCCCTGCTGCTGCCCTTCAGGGACGGCTTCTGCAATAGCTTCCCTTCTCCCACTCCCGCCTGGCGGGGTCTGTAAAGCCTGTGCAGCCCCGGCCCCCTCGACACACACAAGCACCAGCTCTGCCTGCCGTGCTCAGCTGCTCTGGCTGCCAGCTTGGGGGTTTTCGGTGCCCCCCTCAGCAGCAGGCTTCTGAGCGCCAGCGCCTGGATGGCTCAGCACAGATGTGTGGGGGTGTCTTCTCAGCTCTTCCGCACCTGGTAACACCGCCTTCCCTCTTCCAGCGGCCTTCCTCACACAGACCGTCTGCTTGGACGACACAACAGTCAAGTTTGAGATCTGGGACACAGCTGGACAGGAGCGGTATCACAGCCTGGCCCCCATGTACTATCGGGGGGCCCAGGCTGCCATCGTGGTCTACGACATCACCAACACAGTAAAGACTTTCTCTTGCTTCTCCACCCTTTGTTCCTGTTTGGGGTGTGGGCACATTTTCCTCTGGTGTTGGCGGGCGTCTCTCCAGAATCTTTAGGGTGGTGGCATCTTAGACACCTGGGCACTGTCAGCTCCAGCCTCTCCAGCGAGCGGCCCTGGGCAGAAGGCCCGCTCTGTCCTGCTGATGCTCTGGCCCTGTTTCCCCAGGATACCTTTGCACGGGCCAAGAACTGGGTGAAGGAGTTACAGAGGCAGGCCAGCCCCAACATCGTCATTGCGCTTGCAGGCAACAAGGCGGACCTGGCCAGCAAGAGAGCCGTGGAGTTCCAGGTGGGGGACAGAGCAGACTTGGGGGAAGGACGAGCTGGCTGCCCTAGGCTTCCCCAGGCTGCTCGGGCTTTGCGAAGGACTGCCATGGGTGGTGGTAGGGAGCTTCCGTCCGCGTCCCCTCACGGCTCGAGCACAGCCTAAAGGGAGTGTCGTCTGCCCCTCTGCCTTCTGTGTTCATCAGGGTTGGATGTGTGTGTGTGTGTGTGTAGATAGCAGAAGCTTCAGCTTACTTTGTCTGTAAACTGACTTTTTAACAAAACAGTAAAAAACTTTTTTTTTTAAACACGTGCACATCGGAAATTTTTCACAGTACAGGAAAGTGTATAGGATGAAATTTGGGTCTCTAACCCTAGAAAGTCAGTCCCCCTCCCCACAACTTCCTCTCAGTTTCTTGTCTTTCTGGAAAATATACACAAGCCCTGTTGTTGTTTAGTCGATAAATCGTGTCCGACTCTTTGTGACCCCATGAACTGCAGCACGCCAGGCTTCCCTGTCCTTCACTATCTCCTTGAGTTTGCTCAAACTCATGTCCATTGAGTTTGCCATCCAACCATCTCATCCTCTGTCCCCCTCTTCTCTTGCCCCCAATCTTTCCCAGCTTCAGGGTGTTTTCCAGTGAGTTGGCTCTTTGCATCATGCCAATGAATCTCTTTCTTTACATACTGTGTGGTTTTTTTTTAACCAGTTCCCACCTGATGGATTTCTAGGCTGTGTGTAATTACAAAAGACTAGAAACAGTGCCGTAGTCAACATCCACATACTTTTGTCCAAGTGTGTGAGTGTATTTATTTGTAGGATAACTTTCTAGAAATATTTTCTAGCCTAGTAATTTTGAAAAGCAAGAGGGCAGAACTGGGGCCCATGGATACTTGAGTCAGACACCTGCTGATGTGTGTGAGCTGAGAGGTGCTGTGTGTGATGCGGAGAACTCAGAACAGGGGCATCTTAGGCCTGAAACCCGCTGCATCGTGTCTGTCGTATGGAAGACACTCATCGGGGACCGTTGTTCTCCTGGGTCCCAGCCCCTGCCAGTGTTTCCCTCCCACTCACTTTCTCATCTCTGTCCAAATCAGGAAGCACAAGCCTATGCAGAGGACAACAGTTTGCTGTTCATGGAGACATCAGCAAAGACTGCGATGAATGTGAATGAAATTTTCATGGCAATAGGTAAGTGGCCTCTGTTCCCTTCCCCCAGCCAGGGTGTATTACTTGCTTGCTGTCCTGTCGTAGGTCTGTGGGGTCCCTTCATCAACAGATCTTTTACCATTTTTAGTACTTTGATAAAATTGTTTTCTTTTTCATCTCTCAGATAAATATAGTTCACTCCAGGAATTTCTAAAACCTGAGCCCACGTCTCAGCACTTCACTTCCAGACCCTTTATTGTACCACCATCTAAAACTACACATCACCAGCTCCCTACCCACTGCTTAGGATTTTTTTCCCCCCTCCTTTGGCTCTAGAGTCATCCTGTGTGGGTTTGAATCCTCACTCTCCCACTTATTAAACTCTGTGGTCCTGGGAGACTTATTTAACCCCTTTTCGTCTCAGTTTTCTGAAAGACCCAGAACGCACTTGGCGCATAGCAGTGAAGCCATCAGTATGCTGGGTATCACTGATTGGGTGGTACCCAAGTGGCCTTGGGAAGAGTGCTGGGGTTCCCTCACAAACACACATCTTCCTGTTCCTCTCCCAACAGCTAAGAAGCTTCCCAAGAACGAACCCCAGAATGCAGCTGGTGCTCCGGGCCGGAACCGAGGCGTGGACCTCCAGGAGAACAACCCTGCCAGCCGGAGCCAGTGCTGCAGCAACTGAGCCCCCCTTGCCTGCCCACTGCCCCCACCTCCTCCGCCTCAATGGCCCGACTGGAGTCCACTCTAACCAATCGCACTTAACGACTCGGGCCACCACTGGGGGGCAGGGGGAGGGGTCCGCCATGATTTCTCCGTATCATTTTGATCATAGGCCGGAGTGAGTTATTCCACCTGCACCTTTCTGTACAAATACTAATTCAGTTTTAAGTCTTAAGTCACTTTTTTAATATATATGATCTGCTCTTCCCATTTCCTGCCCTTTCTACTGCTCTCCCCCTCTTCTTCTGCTGGTAGTAGCCACGTGCCCCTGTTCCACCCCCACCCTGGTGTGTGGGGAAGCAGGGGTTGGATCAGTTACCCTTCTTCCCCTCTTGCTGATTAGCGGGCTCAGCAGGAGCATCCATATCCTTACTGTGTCTGGAGTGTGCTTGGTTCTGGGTGGCGGGGCAGGCCCTTGGGGCCAGGGAAGGGAGAGGCAGCTCTTCCCTCGGCTGGCGGTCATCAGGCTGCAGCGCCCGCCTTACCCCCCAACTCACAGCTGGGAGAGAACCCACAGCATTACCACAGCATTATTGTGACAGCCACGAACCCATTGCTCATAGCCCTCTTCCCCCTCGTCCTTGGTCACCCTGACCTCTGGCTCTGAGCCCTGTTCTGACCAAATCACGATGATGAGTATTTGGGGGTGGGTGGGTAAGGGGGGGTAGTGGGAGGGAATGGAACCAACTTTTTCTGTATTTTGTATTGTATGTTTTCTTCAACATGTAACCAATCAGTATCTTGTCAATATAGTCAGCCGATCGACCTCCCGCTTGTCTTCCTTGTCTTTCTCTCTCTGGCAGAGTTTATCAGGCCATAGCCTCTCCAGCTTCCTTGAAGTTAATTTCACATGAACCTCTAAATCTTCTTAAACAAAAGCGTTCTTCCCCATCTAAAGTGAGGGGATGTTGGTGGTCATGGTAACCAAGAGAGAGAGGCCAGCTGTTACCAGCTATAACCGGGTGGCATGGGGTAAGAGTGAGCTGAGGCTGAATCTCACCAAGATAAAGTTGAGGGTCCAGCATTTGCCTCTTCTCAACCCCCTCCAGATTTTATTGGGGCATGTGCAGTCTATATTTGAAAATAATTGTTCTCTCAACACCAGAAACAGCCTCTTTGGGGTTTCTTGACTAGTCTGTACTAGGCTGGTGAGGGAATGGGGTCCTCTCACCCTTTCCCCTGAAGAAGAAGGAACACCCCAAGACCTTTGGAAACTTGGCTAGTCCTAAGGCCAAGATAGCAGCTCCATACCAGATCCAAGTCGCCTGGTTCCCAGTCTCTCCCGGGGCCTTCTGCTGGTCCTGGAGTCCAGTGATGGTGGGGCCCTTTCGGCTCTCTGCTGCTCCCTGCTGGAGCTGCTGGTCCAAGCAGTGAGCCGAGCTGAGTGAAACAACACTGCCCACTGTCCCTCCAGCTTCCCCCCAGGGCCTGATTTATGATAGGCCACCACCTTGAGGTGCCTTTCCTTCCCCTCTGGGCCCTCCCCTTGGCCTTCTTCCTTTGTTCAACTTCCACCTCTGATCCCAGCCCCAAGAAAAGACCACGGACACTGAAGCTGTTGCTCACTACGGTGGTTGTTTACTGGGTCAGGCTAGTTTCTTAGAGCCACGGCTTCTGAATCTCGAGGCGGGTCCTGTTTGAGCCTCAGAGGGAGGCAGTGCCCGGCACTGGCCACGGACACACAGCTGGCCGGAGGGCGTCAGGCAGCAAGTCATGGCAGCGGGATCCAGGTCCGGTGGTAGTGACATTTGCTGGTGCACCTTCTGCGCCACGCGGAAGCCGGTCCCATCCGGGTTGCAGCCCTCCAGTTGTCGCTGGCCAGTCACCACCAGGCATCCGCTGTTCACCTGAACCAACAGCTCCTCGGGGGTGAAGCCATGGGCATACAGTTTCATCTGGAAGCCATCCTCCGGGTGGACGTTGTCCCGCACAGCTGCCACATCCTCCGTGAGCCGCTGCACCGGTAGAGTGGCCACCTGGTTCTGTTCAGTAAAGGCCACGCTGGGACATCGGGAGGCCGACTGGCTCCCGCTAGGGAGACTGCCACCGACCCGCTGCATCCGAGTGAGCAACTGCTGTTGGGCTCGAGGCTCAGAACTTAGCGGCCTGTCGGAGCTGGGGGGCGGGGCCTCGTGGCCCCGCGTCGTTACACTAGCGCTGCGCGCTGCGCTGAGCAGCTCTGAGCAGGGCGCTCCCTTGGCTTCCAGAGAGGTTCGGTTCCGCTGAGTTTGAGGTCACCTCTGCTCCGGGAGTTGGTGATGGACAGGGAGGCCTGGCGTGCTGCGATTCATGGGGTCGTAAAGAGTCGGACACGACTGAGCGACTGAACTGAACTGAACTGAACTGAACTGCACTGCATGTCCTACCTCCACGGGTCAGGTTGGCAGCTGCTCTGTAGCCTCTTGCTGCTGCTTTTATCCCAGATCCTGCTCCTTTTTTGGTCAGGGCTCTGTCCTACCTCCATCACAGGGCCGGGCGGCCAGGGCTGTGACCCAACAAAAGAGGTTGGCAGCACTTGAGCCCGACCCTGCAGTGGTCACTAGCATGAAGTGAAGATGAGATTGAGCCATGAGACTCTTGCTCTTCTGCGAATCAGGCCTTGGGGCAAGGAGGACTGCCCCTGAACAGAGCCATCAGTGTCACCACGGGGTCACTGGTTCTTGTAATATCCTACAGTTCTCTGACCACATACGAACCTGTACTAGGAGATGAACGCGTCTTTCTGGTTTCCTTCATTCATCCTACCCTTG
The DNA here is from genome assembly GCF_023091745.1 of Budorcas taxicolor. NCBI lineage: Eukaryota > Metazoa > Chordata > Mammalia > Artiodactyla > Bovidae > Budorcas > Budorcas taxicolor. Next base: position 41,909,508 of record NC_068928.1, on the reverse strand, counting down.
GCCTATCGCGGCAGGCTCAGAGCTGGGCTCTGGGACCACAAAGATGAAGACGTGGGCCCTGACTGGGAGGTGCCCACGGTGTGGGTGTAATAGCACGTCCCATGCTCCCTCATCCCCACCTCAGGAGCCTTTTTCCTGACCCTGGCCATTACTCTGACGCTCAGTGCTTTTAATAATAAACCTCTTTTCGTTGAAGTATAAGTTAACACAGAGAAAAGCGCACAAAGCACAACCATGTAACCACTTAACAGGTCAAGAAATAGAACTATTGTTATTTAATCACCACCCTAGTCGCAAAGAGTCGGACACGACTGAGCAACTGAACTGAACTAGCTACAATTCTGTGTCCAGAAACATGTGGGATAGGGGCAGAGTGAGGGGAGGAGGGAAGTGGGCATGAAACCACTACACTTCTGGCCCCAGGCCTGGATTTCCACCTTTATGGCTTGAGAGGTGATTCCCCAAACAGAAGCCTGTTTTCTGGGGTGCTTCTCCATGTCCTCAAAAGGCAGTAATCTTGACTACCTCGGAAGCCTTCTAAAAGGATTACAAGTGAGGAGGAGTCAATCTGGGGTGCTGGCTCGAGCCTCATTTGGCTGTCCGGGATCGAGGGACAGGACAGAAAAGTCTGGAACCTGGAGGCGACGAAACTAACCGTGAAAGACTACAACTCCCATCATACTCTGGGGCAGCGACGCCTGCGCATTGAATGCCGGTTGCCCATGCGGCCCTAGGGCTGGGAGCGCCGCGCTGCGCCGCGCTCCGCTTCGGGGGAGGCCATGGCGGAACCTTCCCAGGCCTCTACCCCGGCCCCTGCCGCGCAGCCCCGTCCGCTTCAGTCCCCAGCCCCTGCCCCAACTCCGACTCCTACCCTCAGCCCAGCTTCGGCCCCCACTCCGGCTCCCACTCCGGCACCAGCCCCTGCCCCAGCTACAGCCCCAGCCGGGAGCACAGGGACTGGGGGGCCCGGGGTAGGAAGTGGGGGTACCGGGAGCGGGGGTGATCCGGCTCGACCTGGCCTGAGCCAGCAGCAGCGCGCCAGCCAAAGGAAGGCGCAAGTCCGGGGGCTGCCGCGCGCCAAGAAGCTTGAGAAGCTAGGGGTCTTCTCGGCTTGCAAGGTGGGGGCGGGGCCTGGGGGTAATAGGGGGCGGGGCTTGGGGCATCCTAGGGCTTGGGTGGGAATCGGGGCAAAGCTGTGACAGGGGAGCGGCTACTCTTCTCCGGGTTACACGCTTACTGATTGATATTTCTGCTTCCAGGCCAATGAAACCTGCAAGTGTAATGGCTGGAAAAACCCCAAGCCCCCCACTGCACCCCGCATGGATCTGCAGCAGCCAGCGGCGAACCTAAGCGAGCTGTGCCGCAGCTGTGAGCACCCTTTGGGTAAGGCAGATAGTACCCGTGGAACTGGGGTTGGGGAGGTGGAAGTGCTGGGTCCTGCTTGGACAGGACCACACAGTTTCATCCCTGAAAGACAGAAGATGCCTCCTAAGGAGGAATTGGGCTGGGAGTGTGTATGCCCCAAGGAAGCAGAAAGGAAACCTCCCACCAAAAGAGACAAGAGGCCCCCCAGGGCTGACATAGGAGCAGTCAGTCTCATTGCCTGGTCACACTGGTCAGAGGGACTGAGGATGTGTCTTGGCTGGCAATAATGAGGAGGAGGAAGTCCTGTTGATTTTTTTCTGTCAGTTTTTCCCAACTACCACTTATTCTTACAGCTGACCACGTGTCCCACCTGGAGAACGTGTCGGAGGATGAGATTAACCGGCTGCTGGGGATGGTGGTGGACGTGGAGAATCTGTTCATGTCTGTTCATAAGGAGGAGGACACGGACACCAAGCAGGTCTATTTCTACCTCTTCAAGGTGAGCTTCCTTCAAATGAGAGTGTGAGTGGGCAAAAGGGAGGCTGGGAAGGTCTGCAGCTCTGTGCTCCACTGATCTCTACCCCTCCCTCTTCCTGCAGCTCCTCCGGAAATGCATCCTGCAGATGACCCGGCCTGTGGTGGAGGGGTCCCTGGGCAGCCCCCCATTTGAGAAGCCTAATATTGAGCAGGTGGGATGAGGAAGGTGGTAAGAGGATTGAGGGCATCTTGGAGGAGCGGGGAGCCTGTGTTATCTGCCGCCCCCCGCCTGCCCTGAGAACAGGGGAGAGGTTAGGAAAAAGGCAATTGCTTTGTGCTAACCTCAGGGTGGGTATACTAGGTGGGAAGCGGTATAATCTCTCCTGCTCAAAGTGAGAGCGAAAGCCCGAGAGAGCTCCCTGCCCTCAGGAAGCACCTTACTTTTGGATAAGAAGGCCATGCTAGCTGCTCACACCTCTTCTCCTATTTTTTCCCTTCCCCTCCCCGCCCAGGGCGTGCTAAACTTTGTGCAGTACAAGTTTAGTCACCTGGCTCCCCGGGAGCGGCAGACGATGTTCGAGCTCTCAAAGATGTTCCTGCTCTGCCTTAACTACTGGAAGCTTGAGACACCTGCCCAATTTCGGCAGAGGTCTCAGGCCGAGGATGTGGCTACCTACAAGGTCAATTACACCAGGTAGGTCCAGCCAGGGATAGCATGGGGGGAGGCTTGTAGGCTCAGCCTGAACTTGGTTTCTGCTCTCCCTTACCACCTCCTGCTCTTGCAGATGGCTCTGCTACTGCCACGTGCCCCAGAGCTGCGATAGCCTCCCCCGGTATGAGACCACTCACGTCTTCGGGCGCAGCCTTCTCCGCTCCATCTTCACGGTTACCCGGCGACAGCTGCTAGAGAAGTTCCGAGTAGAGAAGGACAAGCTGGTGCCCGAGAAGAGGACCCTCATCCTCACCCACTTCCCCAAGTAAGGCTCGTTCTGGCCCATCAGGACCTTGCACCACGCTCACATCCTCCCTCTTGTTCCCTTTTTCCAGGAAGGCTTCCTGGATTGGTCCCTCTTCTCCCTCCATGAACCTTCTGGGATCTGGACCTCTACCTGGGAGGCTTGCCCAAGGCCCAAGAGTAATTCACTAGCTCTTTGCCTGTCTGTATACTGGTGGGATGGCAGGTATATGGCCTGAGTGCTAGTGCTGCCCCTGCCCACCCACCTGGTAGACGTGACTGCCTGTTTCCCGTGGGGCATGGACACAGCTCAGAATCCGTCTCACCACAGCATTCCAAGAAACCAGAGCTTACACTTGAAGAGAAGCCAATTTCTACCCCTGTTCTAGTCCTTCTGTAAGATTTTTCTCTGTTTTGCCACACTGTCTTTTCATTTTAAACGTGGTTCATAGGTATCCACAGATTTCCAAGTGGTGCAGTGGTAAAGAATCCACCTGCCAGTGCAGGAGATATAAGAGATGGGTTTCGATCCCTGGGTCAGGAAGATTCCCTGGAGGAGGGCATGGCAACCCACTCCAGTATTCCTGCCTGGAAAATTCCACGGACAGAGGAGCCTGGCAGGCTACAGTGTATGGGGTTGCACAGAGTCGGACTCGATGGAGCAACACACACACAACCCACATACACACACACATCACATCACACACATACACACCACACCACACACACATACCCACCCCACACATACCCACCCCACATACACACCATATCAGACACACACCCCATACACACCACACCACATCACACACACATACCCACCCCACACACACACCACACCACACCACACCCACCACACCACACCACACACACCCCCACCCCACACATACACCCCCCACATAAACACCACACCACACACACATCCCCACACACCACACCCACATACACACCTCACACACACCCACACCACGAATACACACCCCACATACACACCCCACACCCCCCACATCACACACCCCACACCCCACACATACCCCACATACACACCACACACACCCCCCCACACACACCCCCCCACACACACCCCCCCACACACACCCACATACACGCCCCCACACACATCCCACACCGCACCACAGACACACACCCACCCCCCACACACACCACACACACACACACACCCCATACACACACACCCCACATACACACCCCACACACACACCACACACACACACACACCCCACACATAGACACCCTATACACACACCACACCCACATAAACACACACCCCACACACACACCACACCACACACACCCCCACTCCCACCCCACACATACCCCACACCACACACACACACCACACCACACCACACCCACACACCACACCACACGCACACACCACACACACACACTCACTCTCTCTCCTGACTGATCCAGACCCTCCTATGCTCCTCCAGCCACCAGGTGGGAGCAAGAGGTAGCAGGAGAGGGTGGAGTCCCATTTCGATACTGAGGCCCTGGGTGACTGGGTGCCCTGCCTGGTGCGCAGCACGGGATGGCATCATTTCAGGCCTTGTCCCCCTCACCCTGGCATACTGGGCCTCTGATCTCTTCTGAATCATCCTGTCCTCCTATCTTCAGAGAGGGGCTCCCAGAGCACAGAGGCCATCTTTGTCTCCCAGGTCCCTGGGCGGCCTCCAGTCCCTGTGTCTGGCCCAGGCTGCTCCCTGTCGGAGGACAGAGTTGTGGGACAGATTGTACCCTTCCCCACAGATTCCTGTCCATGCTGGAGGAGGAGATCTATGGGGCAAACTCTCCGATCTGGGAGTCGGGCTTCACCATGCCGCCCTCAGAGGGAACGCAACTGGTGCCCCGGCCAGGTACGTGCACAGCAGGCTGTCTGCTTGGCCTTCCTGGCTGAGCTCAGTGCCTCTGGGGGAGGAGGGGCTGCGACTGGGAGCAGGGGGGAAGTGCAGGAGGGCTCGACAGGAGTGGGAGAGCCAGGCTATCTTTGCGGGACACACCCTACCTTTGAGTTCCATCCTGATTGTTTCCTCTTTCGCTCTCTCAGCTACAGTCAGCGCTGCAGTTGTTCCCAGTGCCCCCATCTTCAGCCCCACCATGGGTGGGAGCAGCAACAGCTCCTTGAGCCTGGATTCTGGAGGCGCTGAGCCCATGCCAGGTGGGTACTTGACCCCTGACCTCCACCCCTCGTTTCCCCCACCCAGCCCTGGCCCGGTCTCTCTTGCTGTGCCTGGGAGACCTTGCCAGCCCCCTCAGCAGGCGAGAAGAGGAAGCTCCCAGAAAACCTGACCCTGGAGGACGCCAAGCGGCTCCGTGTGATGGGTGACATCCCCATGGAGTTGGTTAATGAGGTCATGCTCACCATCACCGACCCCGCCGCCATGCTAGGGCCCGAGGTGGGCAGCCCAGCCTCCCAACCCATTGGGCGGGGGCTCACCCCCGGAGACCCTGGCTCATCACTCCCTGCTCTGGTTCCCAGACGAGCCTGCTGTCGGCCAACGCCGCCCGGGATGAGACTGCTCGCCTGGAAGAGCGCCGAGGCATCATTGAGTTCCACGTCATCGGCAACTCGCTCACACCCAAGGCCAACCGGCGGGTGTTGCTGTGGCTGGTGGGGCTACAGAACGTCTTCTCCCACCAGCTGCCGCGAATGCCCAAGGAGTACATTGCCCGCCTCGTCTTCGACCCGTAGGTCCCTGGGAGAGCCCAGGCCACCCCCCACTGCTCCCTGGGCCTCTTCCTCCATCCCTGGGGAATTTTTGCTCCTTAGTTCCCAGCACTGTGTGCAGCTCAGGCCTCCGGGGTGGTGGGTTCCTGAGGAACATTCAGGGGACGGGTAAGGCCTGTGACCTGAGCTCTCTCCCCTCAGGAAGCACAAGACTCTGGCCTTGATCAAGGACGGGCGGGTCATTGGTGGGATTTGCTTCCGCATGTTTCCCACCCAGGGCTTCACGGAGATCGTCTTCTGTGCTGTCACCTCCAATGAGCAGGTCAAGGTGAGTCTGTGCTCGCCCCCAGTGTGGGTGGAGGTCAGGGAGCTCCTGGTCCCAGCTTCATCCCACCCCCTGCTTCCGAGTCTGGACCAGGTCAGAGCAGCACAATAGTGACACAGCTGCCCCCAAGCCTTCTTTTAATGGCCCGACACTTCCTCACATCCCCACAAGGTGGCAGTTGTAATTTGATAACTGAATTAAGAAAACACCTGTCAACACAGGGTGCCCAAGAATCAGTAACACTTGTTTTCTGCTAGTTTTATGGAGATGCAACTGACATGTAGGACTGTGTAAGTTTAGGATGTACAGCCTGATGCTTCGACTTATATACATCATGAAACAACCACAGCGAACATCTATCATCTTATATAGGTACAAAATGAAAGGAGCAGAGAAAAAATGCTTTTTCCTTTGTGATGAGAACTCTCCAGATTTGTAGTAACACTTTTAAATGGATCTGTGTTTCCTTCATCACAAGAACATGTACATGCATCGGAGAGTTGATAATTTTTACAACAGTCCCGCTCTGGGTGGTCGTCCTGTCTTCTATCCTGTCACAACAGGCCGACTAGTAGGGTCCCCGGCTTGTCTTATCTATTTTTTAAAATGGTGTGGCTACTTTATTTTTAATTTTTATTTTCTGGCTGCACTGTGAGGCTTGCCAGGTCTTAGTTTCCCAACTAGAATCAAACCCACACCCTTGGCAGTGAAAGCAAGGTATCCTAACCACTGGACCACCAGGAGATTCCATGATTGTCCCATTTTCCATAACTCAGATCTGCGTGGTGCCTCCGGTCCTAATGTTTGTGGATGACAGGGTGTCTCTTTGGGGTTCAGATGTCATGATGAGGGGGGCCCTTGTGATCCCCTCTCCCCTTTCCTCCAGTTCTGAGGCACAGGGACTGGGAACCGTGGCCTGTGGACCACAGCTTCCCGGTTGGGTTTAGATCCAGGCTCTCCCTGCCATGGCTGGTCACCTGACCTGGACGTATTTCCTGACATAGCTGAGTTTCAGTTTTTTCTTCTGTAAGATGGAGGTAATGATAGCTGTTTCATGGGTTAACTTGAGGATTGCTCTGTAAAGAACCAAGCGTCGCACCTGGCCTGGAGTAAGCGCTTAGAAACCCAGCATCCTTCGCTTTTCTCCCTATAAGCTCCCCTTCCTCTGCCAGTCGCCTTTCCTCCTACCTGACTTGGATCCCCTGGCTGTCCCCACCTCCTTTCCAGTCGGCTCCCTCCTGTCCCTGCCCTCCGCTCCCCACCCTCCTGAGACCGCTCTAGCTGTAGGCCTGCCTCCTCCCACCTGATGAGCTCTGCCCCCTCCCCTGCAGGGCTATGGCACTCACCTGATGAACCACCTGAAGGAGTATCACATCAAGCACAACATTCTCTACTTCCTCACCTACGCCGACGAGTACGCCATTGGCTACTTCAAGAAGCAGGTGACTCTCGCCTCTTGTTTGCCCACTGGGGTCAGGGGTCATTCTGTCTCGCCCCCAGTGTGGGTGGGCTTCATGTCCCCTGTTCCATCCAGCACCTGTAGGGAAGTCCTTCATGCCTGTCTTTCTCCCTCCTGCTGCTGCCCCAGGGAAGAGGCAGCTGGGAGAGCTGGGAAGTTCTCAGGGTGGGACGCAGGGGGCGGGGGTGAATCAGGAAGGGCTGCCGGCCTGGAAATGTTCCAGGGACAGATTCAAGCTGGAAGAGCCTTGCTGATGGGTTGGTGGTAACTCTCCACTCCCTAGGGCTTCTCCAAGGACATCAAGGTGCCCAAGAGCCGCTACTTGGGCTACATCAAGGACTACGAGGGTGCAACACTGATGGAGTGTGAGCTGAACCCTCGAATCCCCTACACAGAGCTGTCCCACATCATCAAGAAGCAGAAGGAGGTGCGTATGCTCACGTGCGTGTCTCCATGGGGCTCTCCGTGAACATGCGCTTGAGTGAACACGGGTGTGGGTATAGAGATGCGTATATACCTGCTGTGCACACATGAAGTGGGGCTGGCCAGGGTCTTGGTTCTTGCGCTGCCTCGAGGGGCAAGTGCGGGAGCCCTCCCTGCCTGCGGCCGGAGAGTCTGGTTGCTGGAGCTGGGTTGGCCTCTCAGACCCTTCCTTCCCTCAGATCATCAAGAAGCTGATTGAGCGCAAACAGGCCCAGATCCGAAAGGTCTATCCCGGGCTCAGCTGCTTCAAGGAGGGTGTGCGCCAGATCCCTGTGGAGAGCGTCCCTGGCATTCGTGAGCAAGGGTCTTGGCACGGGAGGGGGTGTGCTGCTCGGGGTGTGGATAGGCATTCTTAAGGGTGTTCTCCCATTTTGCAGGAGAGACAGGCTGGAAGCCACTGGGGAAGGAGAAAGGGTGAGTGTTGTGTGGAGGGAGTGGACAGTGTGGGGCAAGGGCGGCAGAGGGCCCAGGAGCCTCAGACTCGGCCTCTCTCGCTCCAGGAAGGAGTTGAAGGACCCTGACCAGCTCTACACAACCCTCAAAAACCTGCTGGCCCAGATCAAGGTGGGGAGACCAGGCTCTCTTCTGGGGGTCCCTGTGCCAAAGGCTGTGGCTTTCTGACCAAGGGTGAGGGGGTGGCAGTCCCGAGTTGGGCAGGGGCACAGTGGATCTGGACCCAGCTTGACTGTCCTCTGCAGTCCCACCCCAGTGCCTGGCCTTTCATGGAGCCCGTGAAGAAGTCAGAGGCCCCAGACTACTACGAGGTCATCCGCTTCCCCATCGGTGAGGACCCTTCCTTCTAACCCCTTCCTCCCACGCCTGCCCCAGCTCTGGCCCTCCATGGCCGGGCAGCCTCTCAAAGGTATGCCCTTTCCTCTCTTGCTGCCCAGACCTGAAGACCATGACAGAGAGGCTGCGCAGCCGCTACTATGTGACCCGGAAGCTCTTTGTGGCCGACCTGCAGCGGGTCATTGCCAACTGCCGCGAGTACAACCCCCCGGACAGCGAGTACTGCCGGTGCGCCAGCGCCCTGGAGAAGTTCTTCTACTTCAAGCTCAAGGAGGGCGGGCTCATTGACAAGTAGTCCAGCCTTGGACCTCGGCCTCAACGTGGAATGTCTCCTCCTGCAGTTCTGATCTCATCCCTGGGGTGCCCCTGTGCCCAGGTCCCCCTCTGTCTGAGACACTCCAGCCTGGGACCCTCCAGCCCCTGATCCTGCAGCCCTTTCTGGGCCCTGAGGCATCCCCAAGGCTGCAGCTCTGTCCCACCTTTCATCATGTCTGAGCTTGGGAATGGGTCTCCCTGGTCTGGGAGCCTCTAAGCATGGCTAGTGGCCAGAGGATAAACGCTGCCCCGCCCTGGTGCCCCACCCCACCCCCACCCCCCACCCCTCTTCCTGATCTGATCCCCACTCCCCACACACACACTCCCCACAAGCGATACAGCTTTGGAATCCTGGGCCTTGCTCAGATCACTGGTTCCTCAAGGGCAGGATCCCCAATTTTAGCTTGAGTGGGGGCCATCAGAGCTTGGAAGCTCAAGCTGGACTGAAGGGGCCATGCCTCACCCTGCACTGCTCTGTTTGTCCCCTAGGGGTAGGGGGCATGGGGACCATTCATTTCCTGGCATTAATCCCTCCAAGGGAACAATAAAGTTTTGGTTTTGTTTTGTCTTGTGTGGTGGTTTCCTCAGTAAAATCCCCTGCTGACCCTGTTCCGCCAATATCCCCTGCAAGCTGGGGCTGCCCTTCCCAGCAAGCCTCTGGCCCCTCCCGTTCCTGTCCCCCCACCCCCGGCGCCCCGCCCCCGCCTTCTCCCTGCTGGCTGCTCCTGGGGGAGGGGCTGAGCAGGACCCAGGCTGCGGTCCCATTCGGTCAGCAGCATTTCTCTTCCCCTCACTGCCCACCCTCACCCTGCACCACCCCCCGACCCCCGGCCCCCAGAAGCACAGGATTTGTTTTTCTGAAGGGCCTGGAAGGGAGATTCCTAGATTGATCTCTGCTGAGCTGGCTCCTCCCCTCAGTTTCAGTTTCGATTTCCTTCTCTGCAGAGCCCAGCAGCATTTGGGCTGAGCCGGCAAGGCTGCAGGCGAGACAGACCCTGTCAGCATATCTGGGGCTGGCGTGGTCTGCTCCCACCCAGCTCAGGTTCCCGGTAGGTCCCAATGTTGCCCTGCCCCTTCTCCCTCGAGCGGGGAAGATGTTCCCACCCACCACCGCCCCACACCCTGCACAAGGAGCTCCCCCAACCAGATGGAGCTGGCCAGGAAGGGGGAGTGGCTCTGACAGGGGCTGGGCCTGGGAGGGAGCCAGGAGGGTCTTTGGGTCTGAGCTCCCGGCCATTTCCAGGATGGAGCTGCGACCCTACCAGTGGGAGGTGATCATGCCCGCCCTGGAGGGGAAGAATATCATCATATGGCTGCCCACAGGCTCTGGGAAGACCAGGGCAGCTGCTTATGTGGCCAAGAGGCATTTAGAGACCATGGACGGAGCCAAGGTGGTTGTATTGGTCAACAGGGTGAGTGTCCTGCCCTCCCCACACTGTGGCTTCTCAGTTCCTCAGGTAACCTCTCAGGAGCCTCCAGAACTCCAAAGTGGCTGTGACCATCTCTAAGTTTCCCTGTCTCTTCACCCATTCCAGAAGCCAGCTATGTGCTGAGGGGTTCACCTGGCTCCACCCCCATCCCCCAGACCCTCATCTAGCTTCCTCCCCCGTCTCATTCTCCACCTCCAGGTGCACCTGGTGACCCAGCATTATGAGGAGTTCAGCCGTATGCTGGACAGACGCTGGACCATCACAACCCTGAGCGGGGACATGGGGCCACGAGCTGGCTTTGGCCACATGGCCCGGAGGCACGACCTGCTCATCTGCACAGCTGAGCTGCTGCAGAAGGCACTGGCCAGCCCGGAAGAGGAGGAGCATGTGGAACTCAATGGTGAGGGCTGTGGGCAGGGGGAGAGGGTACGCCCAAGGCACCCTGCCTGGGGGACCCCAAGGCTCCTGTTGTAGTAAAGGAACACTTTATAGAATGAGGAATTCCCCATTCACCAAACCCCAGCATACACCCCAGTAGAAACAGATCTGGCTAGAGTGCAGGATTTCGGGCAGGTCCCTTGCCCCAGCTGAGCCTTAGTTTACTAATCTGCAAGATGGAGGTAAATTGTCCCTACCTGGCCGGTTCTCTGGGGCCCAGGTGCAGGCTGTGAAGGGAGGGAGGGATTCTCAGATAAGCTGTAAGGACTGTGCGAAACAAAGCTTATGGGAAGAAGGGCTGTGCAAACTCAGGTCATAACCTTCCCTTGTGTGCCCCCAGCCTTCTCCCTGCTGGTGGTGGATGAGTGTCACCACACGCACAAAGATACCGTCTACAACATCATCCTGAGCCGATACCTGGAGCTGAAACTCCAGAGGACCCGGCCGCTGCCACAGGTGCTGGGTCTCACCGCCTCCCCAGGCACTGGCGGTGCCTCCACGCTCAAGGGGGCCATTGACCATGTCCTGCAGGTCAGCTTGGCCCCTGTGACCCACCCACCCTGCCCTATACCATGCCCATCAGCTCTCCCCAGGCTGCCCCTGGCGAGGAGGGTTGGGGTCCCTTCCCCACCTAAGCACTAGCCTCGCGCTTAGAATAATCTCCCAAGCCCACTCGAGCTTATAAAGTCCCACATGATTGAGCCCCTGCCTACCTCCCACCTTCATTTCCTGCACCTTCTCCTCCCTGCCACCCCCCGCCCAACTCCCACTTTTCTGACCTTCTCTCTGAATCGTGAGCATGTCAGGCTTGTCCTCATCTCAGGACCTTTGGCATCTGCCACTTCTGCCCTGAGTGTCTTTATCCTGCATTTCACCTGTCGGTTCTTTCTCATCATTCAGGGAACAGCTTAAATGTCACCTCTTCAGAGTTTTCCCTGATCATCACTGCACTGTTCCATACCAATTTTATTTTTTTCAGAGCTAGTGAACACTACTTGAAATACTCTCATTCTGTTACTCTTTACTCATTTATCATTTGTCTCCCCATTTCCAATGTAAGATGCTTTATATCCCCAGGAACTAGAACAGTACTGGGCATACAGCAGGGGCAATAGCTATTTGATTTTGTTGTTGTTTGTTTTTAAAATTTACTTATTTATTTTTGGCTGCATTGGGTCTTCCTTGCTGCTGTGCACAGGCTTCCTCCTGATGCAGAGAGTGGGGGCAACTCTTAGTGTGGTATTCTGACTTCTCATTGCAGTGGCTTCTCTTTTTGCGGGGCACAGGCTCTAGGTTCGTGGGTCCAGTAGTTGTGGCTCGTGGGCTCTAGAGTGCAGGCTCAGTAGTTGTGGTGCAAGGGTTCAGTTGCCCTGAGACATGTGGAATCTTCCTGGACCAGGGACGGAACCCAAGTACATTGCATTGGCTGCTGCTGCTGCTAAGTCGCTTCAGTCGTGTCCAACTCTGTGCAACCCCAGAGACGGCAGCCCACCAGGCTCCCCCGTCCCTGGGATTCTCCAGGCAAGAACCTTGGAGTGGGTTGCCATTTCCTTCTCCAATGCATGAAAGTGAAAAGTGAAAGGGAAGTCGCTCAGCCGTGTCTGACTCTTAGCGATCCCATGGACTGCAGCCTACCAGGCTCCTCCGTCCACGGGATTTTCCAGGCAAGAGTACTGGAGTGGGGTGTTGCATTGGCTAGTGGGTTCTTAATCACTAGACCACCATGGCAGTCCACAAGATGTTGGTTGAATACATGAATCCCCATTCCTGATGGCCCTGCTTCAGCCCACCCTGCCCCAAAGCTCTGCCCATTGTCCCCACACCTCCCCCCACCCCCATTCCAATGAACCCCTCTCTGTTGCCCCAGCTCTGTGCCAACCTGGACACATGGCGCATCATGTCACCCCAGGACCATAGTCCCCAGCTGCAGGAGCACAGCCACCAGCCCTGCAAACAGTATGACCTCTGCCACAGGCACACCCAGGTACGTAGAGGGAAGGCTGGGGCCAGGGGTGGGGTCTGGTGTCAAGTTAGGGCACCTGGGATTGAGCTCTGACTCCACCCTCACCAGCTATGTGGTTCCAGGTTATTTGCTTTTGTCTCAACCTCCATTTCTCCTTTCCATGAAATGAGGCAGACACAGCCCATGCCCTCAGCCTGCTGTTTGTTTAGACTCAGATGCCACTGTGGGGGAATCTCTCAAAACCCTGGGCACGGTTTGCAAACTGTAAAGCTGGGCACTTTGTCCTGAGGCTGTTCCAAGCTCGCTCATGTGGTGCAGACACTGCCTGGTGTCTGCTCTGATGGGGCTGGACAGGACTAGACAGACATCACTGTGCTCAAGCCAGAGGTCAGGGGTGCAGACAGAGCAGGAGCGGGGTGCAGGACCCCGGCTCCTACCTCCAACCAGGACTCCTCCACCCAGCTGGCCTCCCTCTGGGGCTGGCTCCTCTCCAGCTCCGATATGCCGCCAGTAGCAACGCAGCTTCACCCAGAGATCAGCTTCCCCACTAGGTGCCCATTCCCTCTATGTGTTTGGAAATCCCCTCACACCCTCACTCTTCTCGCCCAGGACCCGTTTGGGGACATGCTGAAGAAGCTCATGGACCAAATCCACGACCACCTGGAGATGCCCAAGTTGAGACGGGACTTCGGGACGCAGACCTATGAGCAGCAAGTGGTGGAACTGAGCCAGGATGGTGAGGGGTCGCCCTAGGGGAGGGTTGGGAGGTGCGGCGATCCGGGGTGGGGCCAGCCTGGGCGGAGCCTTTCGTGGGGCGGAGCCTAGGCGGACGTTGACCCCTGGAGGGGCGTGGCCACTCAGATCCTCCGAACCCAACCCTCCCGCAGCGGCTGAGGCGGGGCTCCTGGAGCAGCGGGTGTACGCCCTTCATCTGCGTCGGTACAATGACGCGCTGCTGATCCACGACACGGTCCGCGCGGTGGATGCCCTCGACACGCTGCGGGATTTCTACAACAGGGAGCGCGCCACTAAGACCGGGGTCCTACATGCTGAGCGCTGGCTGCTGGCGCTGTTTGATGGTGAGGCTCGCAGCTGAACTAGAGGTCAGAAGCCAGTCAGGGCACAGGTCCCACCACGGGTGGGAGAAGTCCTAATGAGGGTACTGGGGCCCTACTTTTCTAACCCAAAGTCAAAGTCGAGGATATGACAAAAGATAGTATGCCCTCGTTTGTGAAGGTTTGAGTGGGTGTAACAACTAATTCTTGTTTATGACAAAGATTTTTTTAAAAAACCATTTAATTGGGAACGATCCTTTAAAGTTTGGGATGTGTGGTACCTTTAAACTGGGAAAGTGAGGTGGTCAGAGGGTGAAATGTAAGGCTAGAGGAGGCCTCAGCACAGGCTGGAAGGCAAGGATCCTTCTGAAAAGACCTGAGGTTGAGTCAATCCCAGGGGGCAAAGATTAGCATGAAAAGATCCAGGGGTTACTGAGTGTGGTTGCTCCGTCGTGCCGTGTCCAACGCTTTACGACCCCATGGACTGTAGCCCGCCAGGCTCCTTTGTCCATGGGATTCTCCAGGCAAGAATACTGGAGTGGGTTGCCATTCCCTTCTTCAGAGGATCTTCCTGACCCATGGATCAAACCTGGGTCGCCTGCATTGCAGGCAGATTCTTTACTGTCTGAGCCATCAGGGAAGCTACCAGGGCAGGCAGAGGGTATCCTTAAATGTGCTTTTGGTGCTGTTCAGGGGAATTAGGCAGGAGCACGTATCCTCAGGCACCCCTCCTCCTGACCCCATACTCCTGTAATGTTATCCCTATGAATCCCCCACCCTAGCCATGCCTTGCCCACCTCCAGGCCTCTGTTTTGGGCTTTTCTGGCAGATCACAAGAATGAGCTGGCCCGCCTGGCAACTAGCGGCCCAGAGAACCCGAAACTGGAGGTGCTGGAAGCGATCCTGCAGAAGCAGTTCAGGAGCCCTGACAGCCCCCGGGGCATCATCTTCACCCGAACCCGCCAGAGCGCTCACTCCCTCCTGCTGTGGCTCCAGCAGCAGCCAGGCCTGCAGACAGTGGGCATCCGGCCACAGGTGTTGATTGGGGCTGGGAACAACAGCCAGAAGACTCAGATGATCCAGATGACACAGGTGTGGGCTCTGGTGGGAGGAGCTGAGGGCGGGGGAGTTCCCTAGAGGAGAAAAGAAGGGGACAGAGTCTTCACCGAGCAATGGGTGACTGATTATGTCTAGGGGGAGGCCAGAGAGCTGGGGCAGAGACAGAGACCCTGAGTTCCCTAATGCTGAAGGTTCCCCTAGTCTGGAGGTCTCTGGGGGAAGAGATGCAGAGGCTTGGGGAATCTATGGGGACAGGCGAGTGATGTCCTCAGAACAGAGAGTCAGGGGCCTGAGAGCTCCTAGAGTAGAGGGGCAGGGACCTTTGGGGACTCCTAACGGAGACGGTCCATCCTAAAGGAAATCAGTCCTGAATATTCATTGAAAGGACTAATGCTGAAGCTGAAACTCCAATACTGTGGCCACCTGATGTGAAGAACTGACTCATTTGCAAAGACCCTGATGCTGGGAAAGACTGAAGGTGGGAGAAGGTGGGAGACAACAGAGGATGAGATGGTTGGATGGCGTCACCGACTCAATGGACATGAGTTTGAGCAAGCTCTGGGAGTTGGTGATGGACAGGGAGGCCTGGCGTGCTGCAGTCCATGGGGTCGCAAAGAGTTGGACACGACTGAGTGACTGAACTGAAGGGAGACAGAGTTTACATGGTTACCTGGGAAGATGAGCAAGATCCTGGGGGGTACTTGAAGATCGAAGTGGGAATTCAAAATTCCTCAGGAAAGGGACCAAGGTTGTGAGTAAAAGGGCCAAACCAGGAGAGGCTGAGCTAGCAGGATGATTGGACTGAACCTACATCATTTACCATCTTCTTTCTCTTCCCCTACCCCCCAATCCCAGCGGGACCAGCAAGAAGTAATCCAGAAGTTCCGGACTGGTACCCTGAACCTCCTGGTGGCCACAAGTGTGGCAGAGGAGGGGCTGGACATCCCCCAGTGCAATGTGGTGGTGCGCTATGGGCTCCTGACCAATGAGATCTCCATGGTCCAGGTGCTCAAAGCAGCCCTTCCCCAACCAGCCCTCAAAGGATGCTGTGTGGGGGACCCCAGCCCCACTTAGGTCCCTCTGTTTTCTCTTTCCCCAGGCAAGGGGCCGGGCCCGGGCCAGCCAAAGCGTATACTCGTTTGTGGCAGCCCAAGGCAGTCGGGAGCTACAGCGGGAGCTAACGAATGAGGCGCTGGAGGCGCTGATGGAACGGGCAGTGGCTGCTGTGCGGGCAATGGACCAGGCCGAGTACCAGGCCAAGGTTTGTGGGCAGCCTGAGGGGAAGGCAGCTGAGGACACTGCCTGGAAGGTCTCTGACCACTCACACACACACTCCCTGGGTCCCCCTTCCTCTGGGGGCTAACCTGGCCCACTTGGGAAAGGTAGAGGCTGGAGGCTGGGGGTAGGGCTACCAGGGAAGGCAGTGGCTATTCTCCAGAATGCCTTGGGAGCAGGGCTTATCCAGGGCTTTGAATTTACCCTTATCACCAAATACTCTGTCTATCTGGGAGAGCCGCCTTACAGCCCTTCTGGAACCAGTGTAGTGGAGTGTGGGAGCGTAGTTGCCCAGTTGTATCCGATTCTTGTGACCCCCATCGACTGTAGTCCGCCAGACTTCTCTGTGCGTGATGTTCTCCAGGCAAGAACACTGGAGTGGGTAGCCTTTCCCTTCTCCAGGGGATCTTCCTGACCCAGGGATTGAACCCAGGTCTCCTGCATTGCAGGCAGATTCTTTATCATCTGAGTCACCATGGGGACTCCCTTCTGGAACCAGAAAGGGGGAAACAAATAGACACAGCCACAAAATAAGCCCAGAACCAGGACTGAAATGAGTTCCCCTGAGGTAGGATCACCAATATCCAGGCTTGTTCAGGATGGTCCCTGCTTCTGTTGTCCTTGCATAATTATTCATGATGCCCCATGCTAGATTCCCTGGTGGCTCAGCTGCTAAAGAATCTGCCTGCAATGCAGGAGACCCTGGTTCAATTCCTGGGTTGGGAAGATCCCCTGGAGGAGGGCATGGCAACCCACTCCAGTATTCTTGCCTGGAGAATGCCCATGGACAGAGGAGCCTGGTGGGCTACAGTCCATGAGGTCACAAAGAATCGGACACAACTGAGCAATTAAGCACATGTTAGATTAAGTGAAGCCACTTTGCACAAAATCCTCCAAAGTAGGGGTAAATATTCAGCAAGAAAGCTTGCTTCCCTCCCATAGTTGTCCCCACCCCCCTATTTTTTGCCACAGAGCTGCTTCTAACAGCTCCAGGAATGGTTGAAGAAGTCCCTTCTGGCTGCTAATGATCTGAGGTCTTTGCCCCCTGAAAGCATTCCTGGGGTCAGGTCTCTCCGGTCTCAGCCATGCCCAGTGTCCACTCCCATCTCAGATCCGGGATCTGCAGCGGGCAGCGTTGGTCAAGCGGGCAG
Source organism: Budorcas taxicolor (assembly GCF_023091745.1). NCBI lineage: Eukaryota > Metazoa > Chordata > Mammalia > Artiodactyla > Bovidae > Budorcas > Budorcas taxicolor. The sequence goes on along the minus strand of NC_068928.1, from coordinate 41,892,280 downwards.
TCCAGGCAGCCCAGCGAGAGAGTCGGCAGCGCAAGTTCCTGGCGGAGCAGGTGCAGCTCCTCTGCATCAACTGCATGGTGTCCGTGGGCTATGGGAGTGACCTACGGAAGGTGGAGGGTACCCACCACGTCAATGTGAACCCCAACTTCTCGTGAGAACTGTGGAAGGGGATGTTGGGATGGGAAGAGGGGAGAGAGGAAGGGGCATAATGGGGGATGAAGAATCCCTTGCACCCAGACAGTGCTTTGAGAGTTTGGGAGGTTAAAGAGCATTTTAACAACTACCAAGTGTCCATTTTCACAGTAGTCTGATTAGACAGGTCTTATCATTATCCCATTTTACAGGTGAGGAAACAGAGGCCCAGAGAAGCTAAGTGACTTGCCCGAGTCCCCACAGCCACTGTGTGGTTGAGCAAGAGTTGGAATTCAGGAAGCCAAATGCTGAGAGGCCACAAACTGGCCCCTTGGTCCTACCTACTTTGAAGACCTGAAGAGGGCTAATTGTCCCCAAGCCATCCCCTTGTCTTCTACCATAGAGGGTGACCTTCCCCTATCCTCCATCCATTCATTATTTATTAGGCACCTGCTGTGTGCCAGGCCACGGATCTTCACAGTTTCTTGAGGTAGCATTTCCACTGTATCTTGTCTTGAAAAAGGCACTGGATCAGAGTAGGTGTGGAGGTTAGGGCGATGCAGTGGGAGTAATTGTGATTGACATGAATGGAAGAGGTGGTGAAGAAAGAGATTCTGGAGGAACACAGACTGGCCTGTGGAGGACCTTGAAGGTCAGACCTGAAAGTTTGGCTTTTGTCCTGTAGGCCGTGAGGAGTCTGGGAGGGATTTTTGAGCAAGGGCATGTCAGGGTCAGATGTACATTTTTAGAGGATCACTCTGGAGGTCGGACACGACTGAAGCGACTTAGCAGTAGCAGCAGCTGGAGGTTGGTGGCAGGATGACATGGGGTTGAGAAGAATGGGATAGAAGGATAAGGCAAGGAGAGCTGTTGGGAGACTGTTAAAATCATCCAGGTGCTGAGGCCTGAACTTGGGCAGAAGAGGATGCCGGGGAGGCAGCATAGGCAGAGCATAAGGAAGATGGGGTTTCCCGGCCCTGGGACGTCTCTGTGCCTCCTGACAGGCAGAAAGGCCCAAGGCCCAGGCAGAGGCTTCGCAGGCAGGAGAGCGTGAGACCTGGGGTTGGGGTGGGAAGTGGGGTTTGTGAGGGCTGTGGCCACCCCCATCCCTTTCCAGGATCTACTACAACGTCTCAAAGCAGCCTGTGGACATCAGCAGAAGCTTCAAGGACTGGAGGCCCGGGGGTGCCATTAGCTGCCGGAACTGTGGGGAGGTAAGTGCCGGGGCTGTGGCCCTTCGCTCTAGCCTTGAGAAGTCCTCAGTCTGAGAGGGGGCCCACCACCCTGCCCCAGGACCTCCCAATCTGGGGATCTCCCCCACTATGGTAGGGAGATCACAGTGTGATAATAGGGAGATAGTTCTCAGGCTGAGGTGGGAGACACAGGCCCAGCATGCATGGACCCCGACTGGAGAAAAGAAGCTGTCTGAGGACAGAGACTCAGACCTGGCCATCTCTCTCCTCTCCCCCCAGGCCTGGGGTCTGCAGATAATCTACAAGTCAGTGAAGCTGCCGGTGCTCAAAGTTGGCAGTATGCTGCTGGAGACACCACAAGGGCGAGTCCGGGCCAAGAAGTGGTCCCGTGTGCCCTTCACTGTGCCTGACTTTGACTATGTGCAATATGCTGAGGGCCTGGCGGGCCTCTCTCTGGACTGACTGCCTTGTCCTGCAATGCCCAGCACAGCCTGCAGGGGGCAGAAGAATCCACAACAGCCACCATCTCCTGGGCAAAGCCTGGGTCCAGCCCCTCTCACCAGAGTCACCAGTTCCTGAGTCCTGGCTGACCAACCAGCCACAGAGGAACCACGGGCTCCCAGGCTGGCTCGACTCCTACACTGAGGAAGCAGCCGGAGAGCCACAGCTCATCCCAGATCCCCTCACATGTACATAGACACCTTCGTATACACTGGATGGAACTGGGGTGGGGCGGACCTGAGGCAGGAGAATGGCCATCCTGACTAGGCATCGTCACGGCTTCCCTTCAACACTCCTTCCCTGCCAAGGCCACTTCTATGTTTTGTGATTCTCCATAAATTAAAGAAGTGGAAAACGGGTGTAGAAAATGTGTGATATTTGAAAAACAGATGTGGGAGGTATAATTGATATTGCTGTACATATTTATAGTGTATGATTTGATAAGTTTAACATATGTACACTCTTCCACAATCAAGATAATGAACATCGCCGTCACCCTCAAAACTTCCTTGTTCCCGTTGTAATCTTCTCTTCCCCTTCCTCGTCCGCTGATCTGCTTTGTGCTATATTTCTAATGTCAAAAGCTTTTTTTTTTAACACCCCTCTTTATGGCTCTCATTCATGTAACCTTTATTTGGACAAAGCATCAAAAGTCTAAATTTGAGAGCCATCAAGAATGTGAGGCTTTCTCACCTCTTCCACCCCATAATAGGCTCAAACCCCAGTGACCCCTCTCTATCCTCTCCTTGACCCCTCGGTCATCTCCCTGGGCTGGGGACAGGCCGAGATCCAGGATTTTGAGGGGTAGGGCTCAGGCAGGCATGGGGTGGGTGGGAGAAGTTGTAAAGGCCTAAATTTTCTGTTCTCATTTTAGCAAGAAAGAGAAAGGCAAGATCTAGGTTGATTCTTCAGGGAAAGGGCTATTTCTGTAGTAAGAGGCCCAGCAGGCAGGAGTCACCTTCAAGAGGAAGGGAGGGGGTTAGGGCAGAGATTTGAGAGCAGGATGGCAGTCCTTCCTGCCATCCCACCTCCTCCTCTCCTGCTGCACCCCTGCTCCTGCCTAAGGATAGATGGGAAATAACGCACACTCCCTTCTTCGGCATCTTTCTTCAGTCTGCCTCTTGTCTGATTGAGGGCTGACATTCCAGTTCCAGTCTTTTTGGCCTCCACTCCCCCAGAGAGTGTACCCTTCTTTCCTAGGGCCTCTCCTCCTGCTAATCTCCAGCGTTCCTTGGCCCTGGCTCCAGGAGTCACCCTTCTCTCCTGTCCCATCTGTGCCTCCCAGGACTGCTGCTTCTGCCCCTCTGCTCCCCACTTCACCTTCAGTCACGATCTCGCCTGTCAGCAACGTGCCTTTTACAGGTCAATAAAATTAGCGACTGGGGGCAGAGCGGGGTTGGGGGGGGGGGGCAGGGGCCCAGGGGTGTTAAGCTCAATGGCCTTGAATGTGGCTGGACGCACGGAGTCCGGACGCCTATCATTCCAGGGCTAAACAGTGACAGCTGAGGGACCTGAGCTGGCATTGAGGGCAGGGTGGTTGGGGGAGGCGGAGATGCTATGTTGCTGGGAGAGAGATGGACAAAGGATAAAGATGACCTGGGCACCTCAAGGTCCCCTCGGTGGCCTGGGCCCCTACACAGCTGACCCCTGGTTGGGGGGCTTTGACTTTAGAGGCGGTGGGAGAGCTTTGCAACCACTTTGCCAGGCTGGGAGAGCTTTCCTGAGCTCAAATGGAACGGGGAACGCACGAGGGGTTCCCAGGCTTGCTTCTTCGTGTGAAGGGGTCTTCACATGGAGCCACTGCCTCCAGGGCACCTGGGTAAGGCTGCCTGAAGAAGGGCGTTTCATGAGGTCCTCAGGACCCAGGCGCCCTAAGCCTTCAGGAAAGCCAGAGCTCCTGAGCGTCCCTAGTGGCCCGGATGCTCCCCGCCCCCCACACCCGACCCCGCTTTCTGCCCACCTGAATAAACCAGTCGGTCCCACCCCGCGGAGGCTCAGGGAGGGGCGCGGCCGAAGCTCCCCAGGCCCCGCCCCCGCCCGGGCCCCGCCCCCTCCCCGGCCGACTCGAAGCCGCTGCGCTCCAGAGCGCGGTGGAGAGCAGGTGGCCGCAGCCGGCATATCTCTGCCCCGCAGGTAAGTCCCCGACGCGGGCCGGTTCACGCTGAGGGACTCAGGGCAGTGCGCGAGAACAAGGCAGCCCCTTCCACCTGTTATGTCCCCTCGACTCAAAACTGGGGGGCCGCAAGGGTCAGGGAGGAACCCCCGTTGGCTCTGCGCACTGATGCTGGGCATCTGGGTAGAGGGTGAGACTAAACTCTGGAGAAGTTTCGAGGGTTCCGGCTGGCTTCCCTTGACACTGGGGCAGGCTGCAAGGCACGGAGAGGGACAAAGCCGGACGGTAGGCACGCAACGTTCTGGAGGAGAGCAGGTGGAAGGTGGGGACTGCGGGGTTCATTGACTAAACGAGCCCCGTGCCTCATCAAGGGCAGCTTCCTTCACCCTCCCTTTACGGGGTGATGGGGTGACCCAAACGGCTTCTGTGGGGAAATGCGGTGAGAGCTGCTGCAAAGCTGAGCTGGAGCCTGGGTCTTTCGGTGTGCCCAGCGCAAACACACCTGGATCATTTATTTGCACCCTGGATACAGATATGTGAGGGAGAAGGGGATGATGGAACAGGGGCTGCTCTAGATGACCCGGGGAACCCCAAGAGCCTGGGGACTGACTTGATGTTTTCTGTGTCCAAGTCCCAGAGTCAGATGGTGGAAGTGATCACAGAATTAGGCCTTATGGTAGACCTGGGTGCATCTGCACCTTCTGTGTCGAGATTTGGGCTATAGGCAGGTCCTAACTCCTAGGATCACAAGGAAGCCATCCTAGAAAAGGAGGTCCTGGGCTGCCAGCTCAGATGTGGTGCTTAGCACTCTGAGCCACAAAGGAGAGTCAGACTTTGGGTGTTGGTGCCGTGTTGGGGTAGAGCAGAGAACCCCGGATTGTAGAATGGGAGGAAGGTCAGGATGTTACTGTCTGGGATCCAGAGAGGACTCCTCGGACCTTCTAGAGATCATCGCAAGCCAACAGACAGACCAAGACCCAACTCAGGTGGGGAGGGGGCTTCCTGTATCTGAGTAGTTTCCCCATTGCGTTGTCTCCTCTCACCACATACACCATCATTGTCGGAACTCCTTCCTCATATCTGACCTTCATCCCTTCTGCTTCTGTGCCAGTTTGTTGCTTCTGGGAGGGGGAGGCAATGGAGGCTATAGTGGAAAGAGTGGGGGCTCTGGGGTCACTTAGACTTGGGCCCTATCACCTCTATCTGCTGAGTGACCTTGGGTGAATTAGTTAACCTCTGAGTTCGCTTCCCCATCTGTAAAATGGGGATAATAATAGAACCCACCTCATAGGGTGGCTGCAAGGATTACATGAGAACACACACGTAGAGCGCTTAGCACAGTGCCTGGCGCCTGGTGAGGGCTCAACAAGTGTAAGTGTCCCCTCGCCTGTAGGACAGCAAAGCCGATCTGCGGGGGGTAGGGGTGGGGTTGGAAGTTCTTTTTTAAACTTGGCCAGAGAGAGCAGTGCCCTTCACGCCCCCTCCCCCCACCCCCACCCAGCCCCTTTTGGTCTCTGGATCTCAACTAGATCTGTCTGAGCTGCCCAGGGTCCTGCACCACCTTCTCCTTTAGTCACCCTGCTTTTTGTCTCCAGGGTGAGGAGAGGGGTCCCTGCAGGGCAGGGACCAGCAGCAGCCCACTTGGGGAGGGCTGTGTCCCAGGGGAACAAACTAACTTAGGGACCCAATCCAAAGAAAAAGGCCCATTGTCATCACCTCCCTGCCCTCCCCATGTCCAGAAATCCACAAGTTGGGATCAAGCGGCACTCAATTTTTTTCAGGAAGATAAATAGTACAAGTGACTGAAAGTCCTGCTTGGGGATTGTCCAAGCTCCCCTCCAATGAAAAGACAGCTCCAGTCCCTGCCTGGCCTGAGCTCTGGAGGCTGCCAGAGAAGGCTGGGTCTAATAAGCACCCTTAAACCTGGGCAAGGGCGGGGCTGCCCATGTCTTGGCTTTGTGCTTTCAAGGGCTCTGCTCTGGCCCTCATCTTGCCATCCCTCTCTCTGTGGGATGAAGAGTCGTCAGCAGGGCTAAGGGGATGGGCCTGAACATCCCTTTCGAGACCACATGCCCCATACCTGTGGTGCTGGAGGTCCCTGCCCAGAAGGTTGCCAGCTTGCTCCCAGCCCATGCAAGCCTCTTCCTTGAGCTTGCTCTCCTCAGGGCAGGTCACGCACTAGGTGTGTGCACCCCTGGACCTGAGAGAGGGACACCTGAAGATGGCCAAGGGCAGCTGTCTGCAGCGTGTGAAGATGGAACCAGGCTGTGTGTTGAGGCTGGGCATCTACCTCCGTGCATGTGAGTCTCTTGCAGTGCAGAAAGCAGCTGGCTGTAGGAAGCGAGGCTGCTGGCTGGGGCCAGAGTAGGAATGGAGCTCTTTCTCTTTACACAGAGTTCTGCAGAACTCCCAGGAGTCACAGGAATCTAAATTGGAAGCTGGTCTTTCAGGTAATTATGAAAGTGTATTTGTCAAGGTGGGAGTTTAGAATGTATTTTGTTTTATTTTAGGCCACACCACATGGCTTCGGGATCTTAGTTCCCCAGCCAGGGATCGAAACAGTGAGAGTGCTGAGTCCTAACCACTGGACCACCAAGGAATTCCCAGAATATATCTTAATTAGCAGTTTACTAGCTTGATTTATAATTTTTAAGCATTTCGACATGGATAGGTGGGCCCCTCTTTGTCCCCCTGCTCCAGGCCTTGCAAATGTTAGGGGTGGAGCCCGCAGCATCAGCAACCAAAACTGTTATTTGGTGAATTCCCTTCCTGCTCTCCCTGTCCTAATAGCACCCCTCTGAAACCGGGCTTAGGACACGCCCACCTGGACCATGAAGGAGTTTCAAGGTGAAATGAAGACTGTCAGCTGTCACCGACAAGCGGTGCCCCCATGGGTCTGCTGACCTCATTCTCCATGCCAAAATTGGGACATTAAAAAAATGTCTCCTGTGATGCTTAACAGGGAAGGGATGAGGGGGAAAGAGGTTGCTCATCTCCTAACTGTGAAGCTGATGTGAGCACTCACTGGACCCAAGGAGCAAGGAGGGAGTTCAGTGGGGACTGCAGCAGGTGGGATGGCAGTTAGACTGCAGGAAGATGGGGGCTGGACCCCACCGTCTCTCTGGCTGCCTGTCTGAGGGGGCACTGGACTCGCAGCCAGGAAGAGGGCCGTATTTCTGGAATGCGGGTCCTCCTGTAAGTTTGGGTGGGGAAGAGTGTGGGGGCCAGCTGGTCAGGCAGTGGGAGTAGTCCCCAGCAGGCAGGAATGGCACATTGGTCTCGGCCATAGCTGAGTGCCCTGTGGCACCTGAACACACCGTCTGTTCGGAAGAAGATGCACAGCCTTTTGGAGTCGTGTCTGACTCAACTCTCAGATTCTGATTGGGCTGCTTGAGGATCAAGCCTGCCGCCTTGGCCTCATTAGGGCTGTGAGGTGCTTGATTGAACTGGACACACACTCACACTCAGACACACACCCAGGCAAGCATGCCCACCTTCAGCAGCCCACAGATGTCACTGTGCATGGTAGTGCACCCCTCATCACTGTCCCGAGTACAATCCGGGCTACGGACCCCACCATGGACCCACTTTGACATGTGGGCTCTGCCAACCCCTTGCCTTCACCAGAGTTCACATTCTCTCTCCCCTGTTGGTGACTTTTCATTTCACCTTGGGTGACCCACCAGCTCCAGTGGCCAGGGCTTGGCTTACTTGAGGGTGGCTGGGGGCCAGATGCCTGCAGAGGTTCAATGCTGGGGACAGGAGACAGCCGTGCCGCCCTCCTAGGACTCCCGGCAAACCCCACCAGGCTCAACAATCAGCCCCTCTGCTCCCCCGAGGCTGGAAGGGAGTGTCTCTGGGTCCCTGTGCAGTTCTGGGGGCCTCTCAGCCCGTAAGCGTGTCTGTCCATGTGTCCTGTGTGCTCTCGGGGCGGCCCTGCCCCTGCTTTTATGTCGGTCATTTTCTGCCTGTCTCTGAGCCTCTTTTTCTGTGTGTCTTTATTCCTCTTCCCTTTCTCTGTGTATCTGTCTCTGTCTCTCTTGGTCTCCTTCTGTCTTTTTCTGTGTGTCTCTGCCCTTGCATCTGTCTCTCTGCCACGCACACACATCTCACTCCTTGTTCCTCAGCTCTGTGTCCCTGATGGTGGGGGCGTCTCACTAGTTCATCTTTCAGTATCTGTTGGTCTTTGCCTCCCCCCATCTCTGCCTCTAAGTCTGGGTCTGTGTCTCTCCAACCTCTGTTACTCTCACGAGGCGTCCCAGGGAACAGGGCAGCCAAATGTCTCTGACTGCAGAATAAGGTGACAAAGCTTCCCCTGGCGCTGCCATCACCTCTGGCCCCTCCAACTGCCAGGAGAGAGGACTGTCAGGTTCCAGGAAAGACCCTGAAGCTGGCCCACCTGCCCTGGCTCCTCTGCTAAGAACTTGAGAATTGGGGGCTTTGGTTCCTGACTGAAATATTCAGTGTTTTCTTCTGCCACAAGGCCCAGGGTCACAGGCCTGGCAGCGGGGCTGGGGGTTCAGAGTGTTGAGAGGGAGAGCCCTTGTCTGTGACCTTGAGCCGAGGGAAAGAGGTGTTCCTCAGGAGGCTTCCTAGGAGCCTTCCTCAGAGGGAGGCTGATTTGATGCTTTTCTTTTTCCTCGAAGCAGCCAAGCTCAACGCACCCACCCCAGGCCCAGCTTCCAGATCCAAACCACCGCTGTGTTCCCCGCCCTGTTCCAGACATTTCTGCCAACTGCCCCAGGGCCTCGGGGCCTTGTTCAAACAGCCTCCTTGCCCTGTCCCCCTGTCTCCTCACTTCAAGGGGCCTCTCCTTGCTGCCACGGCCTCTGGTACAGGAGCAGCTGTGTTGGCTGTTTGTTTATCTGACTAAAGTTTCCTTGGGTGGGGTGCAGACCAATTCCATAGGTGCTTTTTTCCCCTCTGCAGATGCCCAGACCAGAGACCAGGCTGACCCTGCAGTGCCCCCACTGCCCTCCCCAGGCCCCCTTCAGACTCTCCTACCTCCCCAGGCCCCACGCATCTCCACCCTCCTGATCTCAGATCTGTTGATCCCTACATCTGATGCCAACAACCCCCTCCCACTGGCCAGGCAGGAGACGAAGCTATGACACTGCCCTGTACCCCCATCCCTCATCTAGGGCACGGGAAATACCCTGAGAAAGTATTGGGAATTGGAACCCATGAGTTCTCTGGGTGTTCCCAAAGAGAAACATGTGGGGTGTGGTCTTCAGAAAGTGGGAGAAGTCTGCCCGTGTGCCTACCCACCCTCGTTGGCCGAGCCTGGAGCCAGTGGTAGAATGAGACTTCAGGAAAAGATTCATTCTCTAATGGGTTTGGGGACCCCTCCCAGGATTCATCCCAGAATGATCTCCCTGAGACCCCAAGGGTCTTTCCGTCCCTGGACTTTGCATGACAACGTACTACGTACAGAACCGCTACATCCTGCCCGATGAAACCTGGAGAGTTCATAAAAATCCCGAATCCAGGCAGTCTGGACTCGACCCCAGTCTCCTCATTCCCCACAGCTAGGTCTCCTCCCAGGATGGAGCCAGAGCTGCTCTGTGGGCAACAAGGAGCCCAGGCTGCCTCAACTGTCCCTCATCTCGCGCTCACCCACGCCTCCTCCACCTTCACAGTCTGTGATGGAGACGTCTGGTCCCCACCCATGTCTCCAGCAGCGAAGGGAGTGTAGGGGCCCGAGTCTTGTGACCTCGTTCTGAGATCTGCTGTCCTAGTTAGCAGCTTCCCGAGGGGAGAGGGACACCAGAACCTTTCAGAGATGCTTGCATACCATCTGGGTGCTAATTGGGAATGGGAACGTCCCTAGTTGAGGCCAGGGACAGCTATTCCGGGGCCACAGGATGGGGTGTGGGGGTGGAGAGGCCAGAGGGGGGATCAGGAAATTTCCCCAAATAGCCTGGCCAGCAGCCACATGTGGGAGCTAGGCCCGGGGGAGGGGGGCCACACAGCCCAGCTGGGCAGGTGGGGAGCAGGCAGCTGGCCAGTTGACACATGGTCTTGAACCTCAAGCTGGGCAAGGGGCAGAAATGAAGAAGGACTGGTACAGTCTCCTTTTTTTCTGCTAAAATGGAATTCTCTGGAACTTGCAGTGGAAGACTATGTCCCTGCCCTGTCTCTTTAACTCTCCCACGGGCCTTTGTAAGCCCTAACCCATCCCCCAGCCCTTCAATCAGGTGACACTGATTTATTCATTCATTCAACAAATATTTATTGGGACTTCCCTGGTGGTCTAGTGGTTAAGACTCTGCACTTCCATTGCAGGGGGGCACAGATTTGATCCCTGGTTGGGGAACCGAGATCCCGCAAGCCACATGGCACAGCCAAAAAAACAAACAAAAAACCTCACGAATATTTATTGAGCACCTACCATGGGTTGTGTTTTCTAGGTCCTGCCCTGGGAATTCAAAGAGAAATAAGATGAGGGGTGAGGGAGCAGGGATAAGAGAGCATACAGGGAGGCAGGCAGGGCATTGACCTTAAAGAGGGGGAGGAGGGAAGGCCTCTCATGGTATTTCAGCATCAGCTACAGGAGCGAGAGGTAGGAGCCAGGAGGAAAACAGAGCTGCAGGCAGAGAACAGGTCTTGAGATCCTCTGGGGTGAGGGAGAGCTTACTGTGCTCCGGTAAGAGAAAGAGCCACTGTGGCTGTAGCAAAGTATCCTAGCAAGGCAGGGAGGGGCACAAAAACAGATCTGAGGGGCACGGGATATTTTGACCTGGACATTTTGACCCCAAGGATGTTTTGAATGCAAACATTTGAAACCAAAACATACCAACACTGAAGACTTCTTCAGAAAGTGCTTTCCCGTTTGAACTCTGTTCATCCAATTTAATTCCTTCATCAGATTTTTCCATTTTTTTCCCCTCTATGGTACAAACACATTTCCTTTTTTTTTTTCATTCTATTTTAGCTTTATTGAAATTATTTTCACTGGCATCAATTCTGTATATATTTTGCAGCCGAGAATTGATTCGCTGATCAATTTCACAATGATTAAAGGCCCCCGACCCTGCTCTCCACCATTGTGTGAGTGACTGGGTAACTCCGCCAATTTTGGAAGATTCGAATATAAACAGATTTGTGTTCAAGATTGGATTCTTGTGTCCACTTTAGCCAACAACAAGTTTTCTTGTATCTGGTTCTAGCTATTACCAGTGTTACTTGTACCAGCCAAAGTCTTAGGTGGAGAGTTGCATTCATATCTCAGTTAATCTGTGGGCAGGATCATGGATTGCAGAGAAGAAGGGTTTTGGGGAGGTGGATAGGAGCCAGATCTCCTAAAGTAAGAGAAGCCCTTGGAGGTTTTAGGCAGGAGAGTGACATGTTCAGATTTGCCTTTTAAAAAGTCTCCTCTAGGGAATTCCCTGGTGGCCCAGTGGTTAGGACTGAGCTCTTTCACTGCTGAGGCCCAGGTGCAATCTCTGGTCAGGGAACTAAAACCCTGCAAGATGCACGGTGCTACCAATCAATCCATCAAATAAAAAAGCTCCTCTGGCCACGTGGAGAACAGACTGGGAGGGTGGTGGAGGCAGGGAGGCTGATGAGGAGGCTGTTGTGCCAATCCAGGTGGTAAAGAGAAGTCAACAGCTTGAAGACAGGTTAGGGAGATAGAAAGACAGGGTAATTCCATCTTGCTTCCCGGATCCCAGCACAACCCTCCCCACTCTCTCAGAATGTCCTCCATGTCATATCCCACACCTCAGCTCCTACCATCACTTTCTCTGAGGTCCCAGATACCCCAGGGTTCGGCCACTTGAAGTTTGTACAGGGTAGAGACCAAGAACTGGGGTGTTTTCCTTGGGGCTGTCTCCCAGTCTGTCTCCTGGCTGAATGTGGTGAGGGAGGGTCAGGGATGCCCTGCTGAGGTTGGGGTTCGGGGATGGAATAGCCCTCAGATCCACCCACCTAGAGCACGTGGCTAGAGCAGCCAGGAAGACCACAGACTTGGCCATGAAACAGACCCAGACACAAGGCACTTGTCTGGTCCATGGCTCTGAGCTCTGGGTGTGACCCTGGGCAGGGGTACAAAGGGGCCTCTGTCAGTGCGGGGCACAGAGCCCACCTGGGCCAGGCCAGGCGCTGGAGGAGTGAGGAGGTGGGCTCTAGGGTGTTTGAAGAGAGAAGGCTTGAAGTAACTGACCTGAGGTTTGGGTGTCATCTGGGGCAAGTCACTTCCTGTCCTTGACCTGTCTGCTCACCTGTGAAATAGAATCTGAATCCCAGCCTCCCAGAACTAGCTGCATTGTCAGGACTGACTTTGTTGATGAAAACTTTACCTTCCTGGAATCGTGTATTTTAAAATATTATTTAACAACCACACATGCTGATCACCGGGTACCTGTTTCCAAAAACACTGTAGAAACATTGACTCATTTAATCCCTGTAAAAACCCTCTAGGAAAGATCCTATTTTATCCTTGAATCTGCCTGCAGTGTGAGAAGATCCATCCTTGGGTCGGGAAGATCTCCTGTAGAAGGGCATGGCTACTCACTCTAGTATTCTTGCTGCAGAATTGTCCATGGAGAATTCCATGGACAGAGGAGCCTGGCGGGCTACAGTCCATGGCGTTGAAAAGAGTTGGACATGACTGAGCGACTAACACTACAGATGGGGAAACTGTGGCACAGAGGTCGCCAAGGCCACACATTTGGGAAGAGGCAGGAGTAGGACTTGAACACAGTGGAGGCTATAGCTATACTATGCTATTTCCCTACAGGAAGGGGTGATCATCCCTTAGGCCAGGGAGCCCAAGCACAGGGTGGGGGCCCTGATTCTTCATCAGGGATGGAGAGGGATTCAGGAACACCTCTGCCTTGAGGAGCATAACCATGTAATCTCTCCCTCCCAGAGCCTGGCCCCTAGGACAGGGCTATGAGTGACCAGAGACCCAGGACAGGAGAAGAGGGTGGAACAGGGAGTTACAGGAGCAGGTCACAACCCTGCCACCTTTGGCCCAGTTGTGGGAGCAGCTGTGACCAGCAGAGGCTGGGGTAGGTGTGGTATGCCTTCAGCTAGGACTAGCCATACCTGTGGGGTGCCAGACTTGGAGCCACGTGGTTGGAGGAAGGCCAGGGTCTGGCTGGACATAAAGCATGGACATGTAACAGAATGGAGTCGGAGGCTTCTGCCAAGGGGCTGAGGATGCTGGAGAAACAGAGCCCAAGTCCACAGCGTCAGGACTTTCGGTCTTCCTGGAAAGCCTTTGAGCATGTGCAGAACCTGAGTTAAAAAGGAGGCGAGGCTTACCAGGCTGAGGTCAAACAGGCCAGTAGCTTACATCCTAAGCAGCAAGTGGTCCAGTGTGGGCGTGGCTCAGGACTGGACGTGGAGAGCTGTGAGTGCCAAGCTCTGAGCTGGTACTTGTTCTTCCAGATGCATCTCGAGGCCTGTCTGCTCTTCGGAATCACCTGGATGCTTGTTAAAAAGGCAGACACCAAGCCTCACTCCAGATTTTGAATCCCTGGGATGAGAGCCCAGCCCAGGATGCCTGACAAGCTCCCTGGTGATGCTCACATAGCCAGGCACATGGGAAAACTGCCAGGTGATGGGTTCTCACCCTTGGCTGGGCATCAGAATCACCTGGGCAGAACCGAAAATTCCTGGTGCCCAGGCTGCAACCTGGACAAATTCCATCAGAATCTCTGAGGAGGAGTCCCATCATTTTCAAAGCTGCCCAGGTGATTCCAGTGAGCGGCCATAGTTGAGTATCTTCGAGCAGCCCTGACCCTTATCTCAGGCAGCTCTGGGCTGAACTGTGCCATCCTCAGAGAGTCCTTTCCTGGCCACTTGTTCTCCCTGACCTTGTGCGTTTATCCACTTATTGACCTGACCATCCTAGATTGCAAGCTCCATGAGGGCCCCTTAAGACTTTTGTTCATTGCTGCATCCCCTAGGCATAGAATGGAGGGCCTAGCATACAGAAGACGCTGAACAGGTATTTACTGAGTGAATTTATCGAGTCCTTCCTCTGTGTCAGGCCCAAAGGGAGATACTCTCCAAAATCTCAATTTTCCCAACAAATCCACAAGGTAGATACTTTTGTACCCATTTTACAGATCAGAGAGGTGAAGCGGCTTGCCCAAGGTCTGAAGGCTCCAGAACCCAGGCTTTGTCCTGGGCCCTGAACTGCCTCCCAGCCAAGGGCTTTGGGCAGCCCCTGCTGTGGGAAGCAGCCTGACAGCCTGGAGGCTGAACGGAGGGCCTGGGCAACCGAGGGTATGTTGACTCAGCCCATTCCCAGGGCGTTTCTTGGAAGCTCTCTGCTGGTTTTGAAAGGCTTCCTTCATGGCCTGCAATGGCTGTGTGCTTCCACCCACCCGACTAATTTGAGAGGAGGACTCCTTGATGCGGTCGGCAGCTGCTCCCTGGCCAGCAAGATGGACCATGGCCATCCCACCATCTCCCTCAGCCAGTGTGCTCGGAGGCTGTCCCCTCCCTCCTGCCCCAGGTGACCCCAGATTCTCAGGGTCATTCTCAGTGCTCCCCTGCCTTCATTCTTCTAAGGTTAGCATGTGTTAGGTTCAGCTACTTATACTGAGGAAGAGGGGAAGACCTCAAAGTCCAGGAAGGTGGGAGAATTCTGCTGGACAAACTAACCAAAGAAAAGCATCAGGAAATGAAGGGTGGGTTGGGGAAACTCAAAGATCTAAATTTCCTTAGGGTTGATCCTGGCTGGTAGTCAGGGCCTCTCCTGGCCTCTTCTGAATGCAGCTCTTTAAGTAGGAAGGAGGGTAGCCTAGATCCTAGTGAGGACCCCTGGGCCCTCAGCCATTCCTTCTCTTCCATGGGGCAGTATGAGCAAGTCCCCGCAGTAAGCTGACTGCCTTCTAGCCTGCTGCTGTTGCAATGAATATTCTGGGGAGGGGGCCACCCCTGCTGTGGACACCCTAGTCCCCAGCCTCCTCTCCTCCCGCTCCAGCCTCTCCTACATGACCCAGGCAGCTTTGCCCAGCTGGGTGAGGAGGTTGAAATAATTTCCGTTGCGCTGGCAACAAACACAAGTCGGATATAACTCTGGACTAGGGAAGACGGGACAGGCTGGCAGTCTTGAGTGGCAGGATGATGGGCAGGAGGGGAGGGGTCTAGTCTGGATATGCAGACGGGCACTATGTGTTGGGAGAGGAGATTATTTGTGAGGTTTCAGGGGTTCCACCCAGGCCCATTTGTCTTTCCTCTCTTTTCGCCCAGTTAGTTTCCATTGCATAGCTGGGGGAAGTTCTTTCTGCAGTCTTACCACTGTCCCTCCTGCTTTAACTAACAATGTCATCCCCTCACATTATAATGGCTCTTTACAGCCTGCAAGGTGTTTTCTATTTGTTATCTTATTTAATCTTCTCAGCTGTCAGCCTTGGGTTAGACGAGTTATTATTAGTTAGTGTTAGCCCCATTTCATAGATCAGGAAACTGAGATGTGGGGAAAATGGCCATGTTCCCAGTCACAGGTCAGTAAGTGGCAGAGTGATATGTAAGTGCTTGTTTGCCTGATTACAAGTTACTCTAGTTTTCATGAGGCCCCCCTCCCCAAATTACTCTCACAGACACACACATACCCTTTACCCCCAGCTCCTCACTCTTCCATGTCACCACAATTCAGAAGCAGCCCAGGCCTGAAAAGGTCATGGTGTCCATCCCCCTGCCTCTAGGCCGGTGCAGTGGAGCCTCCATGGGGCCCATATCTGGAGCTCATCTGGCCATGGTCCAGGAGAGGGTGATGGTGGCAAAGGCGGGGGAGTCGAGGGTGTCAGCTGCTGCTGCTTCTTTTTGAGCAAAGACTTTTAAAGGTTAATGTGATAATCTCATCATGATTACTGCAAACTAAGGACCTCATGCTCATCCAAGAATCTATTACTAGTCATGCAGGAGGGGCGGGGAGACTGCACGGGGCCCACCCCGCCTCCCCACCGCCACCCTCACGCATGTTGAGGGGGGCCGAGCCTTTCAGTTTTACGTTTTGTTTTTAGTGGAAAGAGGTATTTCTAGATTGTGGTAAGGATGCTTGGGTCTCCCTACTTCAAGACCTGGACCAAGGGATCCCAATCTTTCACTTTTACATCTAAGTTACTGTTCTAGGAGGGGCTGCTGGTGGATCTGGATGCAAGGCCAGAGATCTCAGAAAATCAGGGACCTGGGAGGTCATCACACCCCCCCCACCCCATCTTCCCTGCTGGGCAACCAAGGCCTGTTGCTGTTGTCCCGCATCACGCCTGCCCAGAAGTAAACCAATTAGCACCGTGTCTGGTTCTGTGTTCCCAGCGCCTGTCTCATTATTTGGGGATTTATGTCTCGGTCACCGTGAAGGACGACTGTCCCGGTTTCCACTGGGGGGAGCCCGGCCAGCCATAGAGCCCAGCGGGCGGCAGGAGGTGGTGCTGTCCTGCTTGGGGGCAGGATGGGGATTTAATTTCAGGGGGATTTGCAAGCAGTGGGGAGCCGCCCTGGGCACATGGTGGCTTCGGGCTATTTTAGGAGGCAAAAGGCTGGCCCTGTGGGGGGAGGGCTCTCAGCTTTAGCGATTCTGCCCTTTCAGTGGGAGTGGAGAGGACCTGGGATGGAGGAGGCAAGCCCACCTGAGGTTGAGGCTTCTCCCAACTTCCTGAAACTCAGGGCCCCAGAATGAGTCTGTACTTCCAACCCCAGGTGGGGCAGTGAGCAGAACACGAGCTGCTGACTAGGTAAGGGTCTTTGGCTCCTCTCCTGAGCCCCTCTGTTGTAGACTTTCTAAGTGGGGTCCTTGGTGTTATTAGAAGGAACAATTAATATAACCATCTCACACATTTGTGATAGGAATTATATTTACTGAGTGCTTAGGGAAGGCCCCATGGCACAGGGGAAAGGGCACAAGCTTAAGGCCAGACACACCCGGCTCCCATTCTGTATGGGTCACTTCCAAGCTGGTAATGTGGGTTATGTAAGCCCTGTCACCTCTCTGAGCCCCAGTGCCCTGTCTCTAAAGCGAGGACCATAACGCTGCATTAATGACGCCTGTGTTATTAACTGGGCACAAATTATGTCAAGCACGCCGCAGGGATGATCTCTCATCACCCTCTGCCATGTTAGGATGTGTTAATTGTCCTGTTTTACAAATAAGGAAACTGAAGCTCAGAGAGGGAAAGTAACTTGCCTCGGCCCACACAGCCAGAGCAAGGAACCCGATCCGTTTTCTGTGCCCACAGTGAGGGTTGGTTCATTCCTTAAATCCAGCAATATGTGTTGGTTATCTTTGATATGCTGGCACTGTTCTAGGGCTGGGGATTCATCACAGACAAAACAGAGGAAACGGAGGGACTTCCCTGGTGGTCCAGTGGCTAAGACCCTGCACTCCCAGTGCAGGGGCTGGGGTTCGATCCCTGGTCAGGGAACTAGATCCCGTATGCCACAACTAAAAGTTCCCACATGCCACAACGAAGATCAAAGATTCCATATGCCACCCCGCCCCACCAAGCAGCCAAATAATACATATTTTTTAAAAATACGGAGGAAGAGGAGATAATGGGTTGAGACTGAGCAGCAGGGAGAACTGAGTCGGCCAGTTAGAGACACAGTGGCTTTATTTAGACTGAGAATTATTTTCTGATGGCATTATCGGGGGAAGGTGATAACTAGGGGATGGAACCCCTCCTTGGAAGATGCTAGGTGGGAAAGGGAGCACCAGCATCCGAGCAACCCCAGCTGTCAGGACTAGGAAAAGGGTTTCCGTGTTGTCTTCCTCCTCATCCCACATTTATAGGAAAAAAGTCTGGGTGTATTGGGATAAGGCACTATGAGATAGAGGAAAGAAGGCCTAGTGTTTAGAGTCAACCAGATGGGGTTCAATTTCACCCCTTTCTGGCTGTGTGACCTGGGGCAGGTAAACTAACCTCTCAGAACCTCCCTTTCCTTATCTTAAAAAAAAAAACTGTTTATTTATTTTTGGCTATGCTGGATCTTCGTTCCTGTGCACGAGGGTTTTTCTCTAGTTGTGACAAGCAGGGGCTACTCTTCGTTGCAATGCATGGCCTTCTTATTGCTTACGGAGCACAGACTCTAAGTGGGCGGGCCTCAGTAGCTTTGGCACATGGACTTAGTTGCTCCTCAGCATGTGGGATCTTCCCGGACCAGGGATCGAACCCGTGTTTCCTGCATTGGCAGGCGGATTCTTTACCACTAGACTGCTAGGGAACCCCCCTTTTGTTATCTTTAAAGTGGGGAGAGGAATGCTGACTTTTCAGGGCTATTTGGGAGGAGAAAATGGATCAATAAAGATGTGGGAAGGGGCTTGAAAACAGAAGGCTCACAGCTAGGAGCTGTGTTGTGTGTGTGTGTGCAGGGTCGGAGTTTGGGGGTGTGTTATCCTGGTGTATCTAGGTGAAGCCACGTCTTTGTGATGGCACTCAGCTGGCACCTGTGCTCCTGTTGAATGATTTCAACAGGCCAGGCAGAACAGGAGAGCCAGCAAGCCTAAATACAAGGTCCGGTGCTCACAGTGCTAGAGATCGTTCTCTGGGTGACTAGATGGGGAGGCTGAGCTCGCCAGCAATGACATGAAAATAAATGAGGGAGGTTTCATGAAGCCTTGGCTCTCTATAGAGCTGACTCAGAAGTGCAGAAAAGTTAACAGTGGGCAGCATTAATAGAGGACAGGATAGAGGGTCGGGGGAGGTGATTCCCTCCCTGGCTCTGTCTTAACGAGGTCATTGAAAGCCTAAATATGCTTAAGAGGGATATGAGTGGGATCATAAAACCTCTGGAGACAAGTTTTTATTGAGTTGAGTGGTTCAAGTCCCTTGGTCACCATGCAGGGTACTGAGCAGAAGGAAATGAACAAAGGCCCAGAACTAGCCCCGTCAGCACAGTGGTGTAGCCTGGGCAGGGTCTGGGGACAGTTACAGCATGATAAGTGCAGTGTTAGGGTCCCATACAAGATGCCCTAGGAGCATGTAGGAGGGGCTTCCTGGAGGAGGTGGCCATGTCAGGGGAAGAACAGCTGAGGGAAATGGGTTTCTTTCACTGAGCAGAGAGATCCCTGAAGAAGAGGCTGACAGCCATGTTCAGCTGGCTGTGGAAGGTGGGGAGGGCTTTTTCTGCATTACCAGGGAGCAGATCTGGGCTTCCCTGGTGGCTCAGCAGGTTAAGAATCCACCTGTAATGTGGGAGACCTGGGTTCGATCCCTGAGTTGGGAAGATCCCCTGGAGAAGGGTACAACTACCCGCTCCAGTATTCTGGCCTGGAGAATTCCATGGACTGTATAGTCCATGGGGTCGCAAAGAGTCGGACATGACTGAGCGACTTTCACTGAACCACCAGGGAGCAGATCTAGAACCCGTGCTCAGGCATTACAGGAAAGCAACTCTCAGCTCCCATACTGATGGGCTTTCTGTCCTTGAGACCCTCCATCAATGGGACGGGCCATCTCGAGAAGCAGTGAGTGCCCCGTCCTCAGCACGTTCAAGCAAAGGCCAGAGGCTAACTCATCAGGGACAAGTTACAAAAGGGACAAGATGACCTCTAAGATCCCTCCCAGGTCTGACCAACTGCATGCAGTTTGTTATGGACAGACATAGGATGTGGACCATGACAGAGGAGACGTGGTCGGATCAAGTTAGAGGGTGGCTGTGTTGGGGGTGTGCTTGCCAGGTGCTGCCATGTGACTGTCAGCTGCAGTCTGCACTTACTGGTTTTTGAGTAACCCCTTCACTGAGATATGTCACATACCATACAATTTGCCCATTCAAAGTGGACACTTTAATGTGGCTTGACTCTTGGAGTGGGAATGAGTTCATGCATTCATTCCACAACTCTTTATAGAGCATTTATAGAGCTTAGCGCTGGTGCTTCCAATACCTGGAAAATAAAAGCCCTTTCCCCACGGGGGAGATAGGTAAGTGTCTAGGCAAAAGCATTGCATCTTGGGAGATGTGCTTAAAGGGAAAATAACCAGGGCCTGGGATAAAGATAATAATAACCGGGCTGGGGAAAGGGGGTCCTGGGGAGGTGATAGTGGAGTTGAGGCCTGAGTGGCAAGGAAAAGGCCTTGTGAAGATCAGGGGAGAGTTCCAGGCGGAGGGAACAGCAGAGACCTCAAGACAGGAGTGAGTTGGTAGACGTGAGAACCAGGAAGCAGTGCCAGGAGCTAGCAAGTGAGACATCACCAGGGCTCCCCATGGTGAGACCTCCTCTCTGGAAGGCCTGTTTCACACGAAGGCTGGCTGGAGCGTGAGGTGGGAAGAAGGGCACTGGTCCATATTCTTTAATACAAGAGCCATTCCTATCGCCTTTCTTTGAGACTCTCCAGTAATGGAATGATGGCAGGTTCTGTTAGGAGGTTATGCCATCAGCCCCTGCCTCCTGCCCTCCTCTGCTTGGCTTCATTTTCCTGTCTCATGCCCCAGTGTGGGCCAGAGCCAGTGCACTGATTCCCTGGGAAGAATCAGAAATGATCCCCAGCCACATACACCAATGATGTTTCCCCAACAGGCCCACTGATTTAATCCCCTGACCTGCGGACAACCTGAAGTCTCCCATTTGCTCCTGACTTCATGTGTGACTTTGAGCCAGTTACTAAACATCCCCAATCTTTCATCTCCTGGTCTGTAAAATGGGGATCAAACCAGTCTGGGGCAAGCTGTTACGAGGATTGAGTGCCATCCCTCTTGGCACTCAGGAGGTACTCCATGAATGTCAGCTTCCTTATTCTCCCTGAGCTTCCCCCACAGAGGGGCTGGTTTACAAAAGGGTAGGGAAGGGTTCCCAGGTGGTGCTAGTGGTAAAGAACACGCTTGCCAAAGCAGGAGACACCGGTTTGATCCCTGGGTCAGAAAGAGCCCCCTGGAGGGCATGGCAACCCACTCCAGTATTCTTGCCTGGAACATTCCATGGACAGAAGAGCCTGGTGGGTTACAGTCCATAGGGTGGCAAAGAAGCGACTTAGCATGCACAGGCAGGGAAGGTCACAGCAGGCCAGTGCGGGGTGGCCAGTGCGGGGTCCCCTCCCCCCAACTCTGGGACCCTTTGGAAGGTGAGGGGCACTCAGGACTGGCCAGCCAAGGGTAGGGAGGCTACTCACCGATGGGTCCAGCCCTGCCGCCAGAAGAGCCCCTGCGTCTCCCCTGTCTGCTGCCCGGGGAGCCCCAGCGCCAGGCCACTTTCCCGACCCGCTCTTCTGCGCTCCGCTCCGGGCGGCGCGGCTCCTGGCACCTGCTCCCCGTGGGCCGCCCAGGGGCGGGCTCCGGGGACGCGGCGGCTGCCCCGAGACGCGCGGGCCCGGGACTCATCCGCCGCGCACCTCCGGGAGCCAGGAGCCGGGAGCCGCCGAGAATCCCGACCGCCCCGGGCGGCCGCGGACGACTGGATGCGGCCCCGCTCGGGTCGGAAGCGCCCTTCAGGTAGGCGCGGGCGCGGGCCGTGGGACCGCACTCCCGGCTCCCCATCCCGGACCGACGCGCCGCTGGGACTGAGCGCCCAAGGGGGCCCGCGCGGGGTGGGGGTGTAGGTGGCTCCGTAGGGCTGGTGGCAGCAGCGAGGACCCTACCCTGCCTTGTGTTTTGGGAAGGTGGGCGACAAGAATCACGGCTTAACCGGAAACCGAGGCCGAGAGGGGGGACAAGGGTGATGGCCAGAACTTTTAGCTCCCAGGAAGTAGGGGAAGGGAGGCTAGCGACCATAGGCCAGGGACAGCGAGACTCATCCCGAGAAGGGACAATTCTCCGCAGACAGGGGGATCGACCACAGAACCTACCTTTTTTGTCTAAGTTCTTTAGAGACTCCAAAAATCAACTCCCACCCCATCAGCCCCTGAGATAGAACAGAAAGGAAGGGGTGGGGGATGGGAGACCTATTGTCTTTTGGGGGTGGGTGGGTGCAGAGAGTACACTCATCCCCCCCACTCCGTCACCCCCATCTCCATTATTCACAGTCATTGGAGGCCGCCTTGCCTGCCCCTCCTCCTTCAAGCAGAATGCCTCCTCTTCTGTCAGGGTCAGAGGTAGAGGCTGGCCCTCCTGGCCTTTGTGGGAGGCAGGATTCTGCCTCACCCCGCCCCTCCCCACCCACCCCCACCCCCGCCCGACAAATCTCAAACAGTCCCAGGACCTCTCAGCCCTCCTCCCTCTGGCTGTCTCTCTCTCTCCCTCTCTCTCTGACTCATTCTCTCAGCCCCATCTTGGAAGTGCTGACCCTGGGGCCGTCACGATGCGGAGCCTGGTTTGGGGGAGCTAGTGTTCAGGCTTTCGGGGACTTGGGCCGGGACAGCAAGCAGTGGATGGGGCTGGACTGTGCCAGGGTCCTGGGCAGGGGCCTTGGTGTGGGCCGGGGGCTCTCCTGTACAAAGCAGGTTCCTAGGCCTTGCCTGGAAGCAGAGGTCAGAAGAGGGGACACTGAGGCTAATCCCCCCTCCCCCACCTTAGAGGCAGCTGCTCTGCGTTACCACTGTGGGCCCTTCGAGGAGGGATGCAGCTGAGATAACAAGAAAGACTTCCTTCCGGAGGGTGGCCAGAGGTTCAGGGGAGAATCAGTGTCCAGGAGAGGCAGCCCTTATCTCTAGGGTGTTCAGAGGAAGGAGGCCCTCTGGGACTCCCAGCCAATAGGGGGTGAGGATAGCCTGGGGGGATGGTGATCTCACCTCTGGACCATTGCTCTTGTCACCTCTCATGCCCTCTCTCTTGCTTCCTTGGAGCCAGAGTGTTGACTTTCAGCACCACTTAGCCAGCTCACTCCTGAAAACCCCAGCACCCAGCCGTCCCCAGGGAAAGGTGACAGGCTTCATCTCTCATCACTTCGGATGGGACAACAGACATGACTGCCTTGGTTTGTCCAGTGGATCCCTCCCACCCCCACCCACAGCAGCCCAGCCTCAGGGCCTCCTGCCTGGCAAAGTGGGGATGTGTGAGCTGGGGGTGGGCATGGCTGCCCCCAGTCGGACCATCCCACTCCTCTAGGTGGGAGTCTCTGACTCCTTTGGGGAGTCTTGGGTATGACCGTGGGTGACCCCAGCTCTCTGGGCCATCCCCTGGGGGTGCCGCTCTGTGGGGGCTGCACAATGAACACCCTGCAAGGTGTCAGCCTTGGGAGAGCAGAGTGCTTGGTGGTGGCTCCTTGGGGGCCTGTAGGGGGCAGCCAGGCCCAGGAGGGCTCACATTCCACAGGACAAGAACAGATGAGGCCTCTCTTCTTCCAGACACGACCTCATACTCCTGCCTGTGACCCTGTGAGTGATGGGATGGGGGCTGCCAGGCTGTGCACCCCTTCCCCCTGCATCATAGGATAAGGCCTGTCGTTTCGATTGTGAGCCTCAGTTTCCTCATCTGTAGAGCCTCACAGGGTTGCTTGGTTGCTCTGAGGGTTAACAGAGGTGATGTCTGTCCAGTGCCTGGAAGGCAATGGGCACTCGCCACAGGGCAGTTCTTTCTCTGTCCCCACCCCACCTTCCTCTGGCCGCTGAAACAGACAAATACAGCTTGGCGTCCCCCCTCCACCCCAACCTTAGAGGCAGCTGCTCCCTGTGGCCACTACAGCACCACCTGCAAGGGACCTAAGAGATTAGCCCAGCCCAATCCGCTCTCCTTAAAGACAGGGAACTG
The DNA here is from genome assembly GCF_023091745.1 of Budorcas taxicolor. Lineage (NCBI taxonomy): Eukaryota > Metazoa > Chordata > Mammalia > Artiodactyla > Bovidae > Budorcas > Budorcas taxicolor. The sequence continues at coordinate 41,868,763 of NC_068928.1, read as the reverse complement.
AAGCCCAGAGGGGCAGGGCTGGCCCGACTTTGGCCAGCCAGCCAGGCTCCCTTCTCAGAGGCAGCGCTGGGGACCTGGCTTGGGGAGGCGAAGGGTAGATATTGGCAGACCTGGGGGAAAATACCAAAGTGTAATTGGGCTCATTAAGGATTAGGTGAGGGAGCCCTTCATGCCCTGCCAAAGGCTGGGGACAGGCCTGGAACCCTCCTCTTCTGTTAACCCTTTGCAAAGACAGGTCTTCCCCAAGAACCCCCTTCCCCAGGATGCAACCACTTCCCGCTCTGCACTCACGGCCTCCGAAGAATTTCTCTCTAGCCATCTTTGGGTAGTGCAGTTTCCAAGGATGCCACTGACACCTGGGGCCCCGAAGTCCACTGACACTCAGCAAGAAGGGGTGGAAACGGGCTCTGGAGCCATATCTGAGTGCTCCCTTCCCCCAAGGCCCCTCTACCTCCGCGAGGACAGACATATAGACAGCAACCTCGTGTGTGTGCTAAGTCGTGTCTGACTCTTTGAGACCCAATGGGCCATAGCCCTCCAGGGTCCAGGCAAGAATACTGGCGTGGGTAGCCATTCCCTTCTCCAGGGGATCTTCCTGACCCAGGGATTGAACCTGGCAGGCAGGTTCTTTACCACTAGCGCCACTGGGAAGACAGCCACCTTGGTCTCCATCAATTCTCCTGTGCTGGCATGAGCCTGCCTTCAACTGGGTGGCTCCCTCCCTGGTCCAACACCCCCCCCACCCCCACCCCCGCCCCCTGCTGCAGGAAGGTGAGAACAGAGGGAAATTTATCCTCTTCCTGTGTAAATTACAGACTCCTGGGCACACCTATGCTCTTTTTCTCTGCTTTCACCAGGTCTTTTCCTGAATTAAGTCCAATTCTCCCCCGTCTTCATACCCTCTCTTCCTAGTCTCTCTGGCTCTGGCCTCCCCGCTCCCTGCCCAGGGGGTTGGCATCTCCCTGCCTGGCATCTGGGACAGTAAGGGCTGGGCAGCCCTGAGCCTCATCAGGAGCCCTTTTTTTGCATTCGTAGTCCCCCTCCCCACCCAGAAGTTCAAACCAGGGCATAACAGGCTTTACAGTGAGAAAGAAAGTGAAGTCGCTCAATCGTGTCTGACTGACTCTTTGCAGCCCCATGGACTGTAGCCTACTAGGCTCCTCCGTCCATGGAATTTTCCAGGCAAGAGTACTGTAATGGGTTGCCATTTCCTTCTTCAGGGGATCTTCCCTACCCAGGAATCAAACCCAGGCCCCCTGCACTGGGAGTTCAGAGTCTTAGCCGCTGGACCACCAAGGAAGTCCCCCAGAAGCAGCTCTTACACTGTCTGTCTATGTACTTTGAAGCAAGTCCTCTCCCCTGCTCTGGGACTCAACTTCCTCTTCTGTTAAAGAGAGCGTGTCCTGTCCAAATGTGGGTCCAGTGAGGGTGAGTCATGCTGGTTCTGAATAGAAGCCAGCACAGGGTGTGCTGACCTCTTAATGCTCACAGCAGGGGTTAGACCAACATGTGTGTGCGATAAAAACTGCCCACCCCTCCGCATTTCTGGCTAGGAGCCGTGGCTGAGCTGGAGTGGTGGAGCTCCCAAGAGGACAGCTGGGAAGCCTGTGTTAGGCAGGGCAGGCTGCAGCAGGCCCAGCAACCTGGCTGGTGGGTACACAATGAGCCCCAGAATCCAGGCGGGCCCTGTGAGCCCAGAGGCTGTATATCATGGGGGTTTAATCAGCCCCGTGGCAGATATTTGCCTGCTCTCTTGGACCATGTCCTGGGCCTGCCTGTCATAAACTGCTCTGAGATTTCAAAATACCACTGTCCCCCTGCTGCTGGGGCAGCCTGCTCTCCTGGGCAAGGCCAGAAAATCTCACTCTCCTGAAGACTCTTCCCCCTGGCTGATTGGACCACCCCCATCCCCATACTTGTACCTGGTGCTTTTTTCCTGGTCCGCTTTCCTTCTGAGAGAGCAGGGGAAGACTTGTAAAGGCAGGAGAATCGCTGTGATGACTTCCATCTAGAGGTGAGAGGATGTAGAATCTTACAAGGTGATGGAGTGACTTTCCCGTGTGCCCTCTGTGGGCAGAGCTGTCCCCTGGACTCCAGACATGATGTCCAGGAGTTTGTTATGGCTCAGAGGGGCAACCTAGTTGCCTCAGAAGTGTGGAGGAGTGGAGTCTACCCTCCTGGGTCGGAGTTCTACCTCTTATCTTCCCGCTCGACGCTAGCTGCGCTATCTGGAGGCTGTCTCTGGTACTGCAGTCCAACCAGACCCGCCTGTAGAAGCAGCTCCCCCCCACCGCCTTGGTTTTCACATGGTATCCTCCCGTGTCCATGTGAGGTGCTGTGCTCGGTCGTGGCCGACTCTTTGCGACCCCATGGACTGTAGATCACCAGGCTCCTCTGTCCACGGGCTTCTCTAGGCAAGAATACTTGCTTGGTTTGGGTTGTCATATCCTCCTCCAGGGGATCTTCCCGACCCACGGATTGAACCCGTGCCTCTTTGTCTCCTGCACTGGCAGACGGGTTCTTTCCTACTTGTGCCACTTGGGAACTCTGGGCATGACTGTGTCCACAGTTCCTCCTTTTATAAGAACACCAGTCATATGGGGTTAGGGGCCCACCCTAACTCCATCTTAACCTAGCTAATAGCATTTGCAACGACCTTATTTCCAAATAAGGTTGCACTTCATATTCTGAACTGCTGGAGATTAGGATTTCAACATACGACTTTGAGGTGGGGACAGATGTTCAGTGACAGCCTCATTCCATGAGCTGGGCACAATGACACCCGCACCAGGACTCAGCTACACTGTGACATGCATACAGAGTGACACAGATTCGCCCCAACAGACAACAAGGTAACCGAGACATTCACAGTGACCCAGGTACACCGTGGTAGACACATAGGGTGACAGACGAAGGGACTGCACTCACAAGCTGCAAAACACAGACACATCCCAGATTTAAAAAACCGATGTTTATAGGACCCTGAGGGGTATTTTACAGAGAGCAGCTCGTCTAATCCTCACAATGTGTGTGACTTGGGAACTGCTCATCACCCCATTTTACAGATATACAAATGAGAGGACTGAGGCTCCAGTCACACAGCCAGGAAGTGACAAGCTGAGGTTTGAAACCAGGTAGGAGTCATTAATTGCTCTTAATTGCTGTGCCACTCTGGTCCATTCACTCACACTCCCCACACGCGTAATGACGGCCGATTTTGTGGGCACATGCCCAGAGAAGTGACAAGCAGTTTACTGAGAGCAGGGGGTGGGGTTCAGGGACAACAGGCAAGGTTCTTGGCTGTGAACTTGAGAAATGAATTTGCTTTGTTCGGATGTGGGCTCCACCACTAGGCGTGTGGCCTTATGGGAATGTTACAGCCATCACTTGTCTTCATTGGGTCTAATTTGCAAAATGAACACAAATCTAAAGACACAGGAAATGCCTTTTAAGACGGTGTACTAGTTTGCTCAGGGCTTCCCAGGTGGTGCTAGTTGTAAAGAACCCTCCTGCCAATGCAGGAGATGTAAGAGACACAGGTTCAGTCCCTGGGTGGGGAAGATGCCCTGGAGGAGGGCATGGTAACCCACTCCAGTATTCTCACCTGGAGCATCCCATGGACAGAGGAGCCTGGTGGGCTATGGTTCATGGGGTTACAAAGAGTTGGACACAACTTAGCAACTTAACACAGCAGCACATTAGTCTGCTCAGGCTGCCATAACAAAGAACCACAGACTGAGTGGCTTGAACACCAACTATTTATTTTCTCCCAGTTCTGGAGGATAGAGGTTTGGGTTCAAGGTGTAGGGTTGGCTTCTTCTGAGGCCTTGTTCCTTTGCTTGCAGACTGCCATCTTTTTTCTGGGTCTTCCCATGGTCGTCTCTCTATAGCTGTGTCCAAATTTCCTTTTTTTTGGCTGCCCCACGAAGCTCATGGAATCTTAGTTCCCCGATCAAGTATCGAACCCATGCCCTTGGCCGCGAGAGTGCGGAGTCCTAACCACTGGACCACCAGGGAACTTTTGAAATTTCCTCTTCTTAGAAGAGCACCAGTCATATTGAATTAGGGACCACCCTGATGACCTCATCTGAACTTGATTACCTCTTTAAAGGTCCTCTCTCCAAATTCAATCACATTCTGAGGTACCAGGAGTTAGGACTTCAAGTCATGAAATTTGTGGGGAGAGAGGACGGGGTCATTGGGCACAATTCTGCCCATATAAGAGAAATGGGCTCAGTCATCCTCACTCAGGCCCAAGCCAGGGGTCAGCCCCAGTCTGGGGGAAAGACACAGTTCCTGACCTTAGGAATCCTCTGTCCTCGTGGGGGAGACACAGGCCCTGCCCTCAGGAAGCCCCCAGCTAAAGCAGAGGCAGGAAACGTGCACACAGATTCTGGAAGGAAGTGAAAATCAACCCAGTTCAGTCTGAGGAAGGTCATGGGGCAGAACAGAGCCCATTAGAGGCAAAGTCTGGTGGGAAAGATTCAGAGAAGGGAGTCAGAAAGGAGAAGAGGAGGGGCCTGGAGGGGTGGTGTGCATGCTCTGCAGGGCCCAGGGGTGTGTGTGTGTGTGCGTGTGTGTGCGTGTGTGTGTGTGCGTGCGTGTGTGTGTGTGTGTGTGTGTGCTGTGTTCCGCAACCCAGGCAGCAGAGCCCAGATTTCCACTGAAAACACCAACTGTTGCCATAGCCCGAGTGGCCAGCACAGCAGGGGGTATTGGGAGCCACGTGGCGAGGGGTGGGGATGGCTTCACATGCTGTCACTGTGTCACTGTGTGTGAGTGTCACTGGCGCTGGGCACTGGGAGGCTGGGTTTCTGTAGTCCCTCCTCTGGCCCAGCAGCTTCTGCGTCTCCAGCAGGTACCACAGGCCTGCCTGTCCCAGGATTGTCTGCGTCTGGGCTCTGGCAGGGGCTGAGAGGGCTCCAGGGTCCCTCAAATGTGACTCTATCAGCTTCCCTGCTGCCTCTCCCTCAATTCTCTGAGGCCCAGTCTCCCTCTGAGTGCTTTACTCTGAGTCCCTAAGCGCCAGGCTCCCAGTGTATGGCCATCTCTTTTGTTTTAAACCTTAAAAAAATATATTTTTTTAGATTATTTATCTGACTACAACAGGTCTTAGTTGCAGCATGAGGGATCTAGTTCTTTGAACAGGATTGAACCCAGGCCCCCCACATTGAGAGTGAGGAATCTTAGCCACTCGATCATCAGGGATGTCCCAGTGTGAAGCCATTTCTGATACTCTTCCAGATATTCCTGCATTTCACTGCTGCTTTGTCTGAAATAGCCCCCATCTTGCTCCCTTTGGCCATTCTTGGGCTGGGGCTTTCAGAAGGAAGGCCCCCGGGAGGTCCAGCTGGGACAAAGGGCACAGTCATCTCTGGGTTCCGAAGCCCTCTCACTCCTTTTGTGTGTTTACCGCACTCACCTTTGTTTATCTGCCTCCCTCTCTGCCCAGGTATGAAGCGGCCACTGAGCCCATCTCCCGTGGGTGAGAAGGAGCCCCCCGTATCTGAAGCTGCTGAGTGCCCCCCTCGGCCCCCAGAAGCACCTAAGCCCAAGCGGGAAAGAAAACGGCCCTCGTACACCCTCTGTGACGTGTGTAACATCCAGCTGAACTCAGCGGCCCAGGCCCAGGTGCACTGTGGGGGGCGGGCCCACCAGAGGCGCCTGCGGCAGCTCAGCCTTGAAAAGACAACCCCCGGGCCAGGTCAGTCAGGAGGGGCGCTGCCTCCAGACTTGGTTCTGGGTCCCTGTGAGGGGCTCTGGGTCTCTGGTCTTTCTTTGTGGAGTCCTTTGATCTGAGGGACCCTCAGTGGGATCTTAGGGTCTCAGGCTTCTCAAAGACCATCCAGTTTTGTTTTGCATCGGACAGCTCTCTCTGGGGTCTCTCAGGGCCTGGGGTCTGAGGCCTCCCCTGGATCTGGGGCTCTTCCTGGGGGATCTTTTAGGACCACGTCCCCTAAGTAGCATTTCTCCAGCCTGGAGCCCCCTGGAAGGTTGTTTTCCAGTTAAGGGACTCACCAGAGTGTCCTGGTTTTCTGCTCTGGTCTCTGCAGGCCAAGGTCAGTGAGGTACACAACACGCCAGCTTAGGGCTGAAAAGTGGTCAGGAGAATGGGGGTGAGGGAGTGCGGGGGGCAGGGAAGGCCCCCTCCCTCTGGCTGCCGGACTCCCGGCCAGGATTTCGGCCTCTCCCTGGCTGGGGTGCCGCTGCAGAGGTTTGGCTGAAAGAGGGCCACTGGCTACGAGGCAGATTTCTGGGCAAAGTGGGTGAATGGATTTGTCAGGATGATTCCAGCTGACAGGCGCATGGGAGTCATGGGAGAGATGGGCAGCAGTCGGCTGCTGGCGGCAGGGGAAGCAGGTTCAGAAGCAGGCCCAGCATGGGAGGCGGGAAGGGCTGGAACTTCTGCCTGGTTCCTGGAGGCAGCCGCAAGAAGCGTGCCCTGCACACACACCCAGCAGCCCAGGGTGCTTTTGAGGGCTGCCTGCTGTCCGAGTGCGTGTTCATGGGGCAACCTGTGTTCCCAGTACTGTGCTGGGGCCTGGAGACGAAGTCCCAGTTCTATACCCGCCCCCACCGCCACCTCTTGCTCCCACTATGACTGAAATCTTTCAGGCTGAGATAGGAAAAGACCAGATGAGTGCTGTGGGTGGCACGTGGGACATGCCCCCACGGGAACAAAGGAGAAAGGGTGATTCTACCTGGGGGTACCACAAAAGGCTTCTTGAAGGAGGGGGCTGCACTGAGCTTTGGAATAGGGGTGAGGGGAGGAGGGATGTCTCAGACAGAGGACACTGCAGGAGCAGAGCTGGGAATGCTCTAGTGGCTGGGACTGTTTCTCCCATCTGAGCATTCCCCCATCGGGGCTGGACCTCAGGACGTGACTCTGAATAAGAGCATATTCGACTGTATGCGTGCGTTCAAAGTCATTCATTAATTCATCAAATGCTTAGCTGCTGTCTGAGGTATTCATATTTTTTCCTTTATTAGTATTTTTTTATTGAAGTATAGTTGATTTGCAGTGTTATGTTAGTTTCAGGTATACAGCACACTCAGTTTTTTATATATATATATTCTTTTCCCCTATGGATTATTGGGAAAGTAACAAAATATTGAGTGTAGTTCCCTGTATTGTACAGTAAGTCCTTGTTGTATTTCTCTTCATTGATCTTTATTGAGATATTACTGACATATAACAAATGTCAGTAAGTTTAAGGTGTACAGTGTGATGATTTGATACATATATATATTATAAAATGATTACCATAATGTTAGTTCATATTGCCACCCCTCACACAATTATGATTTTGTGTGTGTGCACTGATAACAGTTACGATCTACTTTCTGAACAACTTTCAAGTATATAAGGCAGTATTGCCAATCAGGGGCTTCCCTGGTGGCTCAGATGGTAAAGAATCCACCTGCTATGTGGGAGACCTGGATTCGATCCCTGGAGAAGGGAATGGCTACACAACAGTCTGTGGGGTCGCAAAGAGTTGGACACAACTGAGCGACTTCACTGTTCACACACTCCAGAATTCTTGCCTGGAGAATCCCCATGGACAGAGGAGCCTGGAGGGCTACAATCCATGGGGTCGCAAAGAGTTGGACATGACTGAGCAGGCACACACTTGCAACAACTCACAACAACTGGGGTACGTGAGAAGGAAGGGGGTGGGATGAAGGAAACACATTCTGGAGTCTTTTCTGCAGGACTTGGTGACTGATGAGATGTGGGGCCAAGGAAACAGGACGTGCCAAGACGGCCCTAGCCTAGAGGATGCAATGATGGGCAGTTCCATGATCAGAAAGGAAGCTCTCAGAGGAAGTGGGGCTGGAGGGTAGGGGTGGCTGGGGAAGGCCATTCCTGTGGCCAGAGGACTCTGTCCCACCCCTGCTCCCCTCTAACTCGGGCTCTGCAGGCCCTCCTCCTGGGCAGTGGTTCTCCTTCCTCTCCCAGTATCCCAGGGTGGAGGGAGCATGTGGGGTGTGAGAGAAAGGACCACAGCACCTAGAAACCGGTGGCCCAGACAGGCTGCCCAGAGGGAGGGAGTCCCCCTTCACTCAGCTTCCCTTTTCTCACAGCCCTAGTACGGGCCAGGTGTGGAGTCACCAGGAGGACTGAGGCCTGGTACTCCCCTCCAGATTGCTAAACAGGACCTGGTAAGTCACCTGTCTGTGCATCCCTGAGCCCTTGGGCCCTGTGCTGGCCCAAGGCGGGATGCCAGGATTCTGCGCTGAGCAGTGCTGGCCCCTCAGTCCACGTGGCAGACCTTCCCACCACCATGCTAAAAGGGGCGAGCATCACTGTGGGAGCATGGCGGGAGGGTGGTGATGGCTGTGACTAGAGCAGGGATGAAGCCAGAACCCGCAGGTTTCTGGGAACTCTGGAATCCCGGGGCTCCAGTGGGGAACCGGTGCTCCATTAACCTGGTTATCTTCGAACCTACTTCAGGCCATGACCCCCCAGCATCCACCCACCTCTCCCATGGACTCTCCTGTCTCCTTGGCCTCCTGAGAGCTGGGGGTGGGAGAGGCAGCCCACAGCAAGCGATGCTAGCAACTTCCCCCGGGGGTGGGGCGTAGGGACCTCCATCCTGCTGAAGGTCTTTCCCAGGCCTTCATGAAAAGGAAGAGGGTGGGCCAGGGGGTTCTCTCTGCCAGAGCAGAGAGACCTGAGGAAGGGACTGGGCCAGAGCAGAGAGACCTGAGGCCACAGCTGACTGGGGCTGGGACTTCCCAGGTGGCGCTACTGGTAAAGAACCTGCCTGCCAATGCGTGAGACTTAAGAGATGTGGGTTCGATCCCCGGGTCAGGAAGATTCCCCTGGAGGAGGGCATGGCAACCAACTCCAGTAATCTTGCCTGGAGGATCCCATGGATAGAGGAGCCGGGTGAGTTATGGTTCATAGCATCACAAAGAGTCGGCCACAACTGAAGCAACTTAGCATGGACTAGAAGCAGGCAGAGTCACACCTACTGGGAGGGGGCTTGAGGTGAAGTGTGAGGAGCCCTTAACACACTGCTCTGTCCTTGGACGCCTGAGATCTCAGGCCTGTGGCAGCCAGGAGGGCCACCCCGCCCGTTCCCTGGGAGGGTGCTGAGGGGGTGGGGGTGGGACGGCCCAGTCAGGCCCCTTGGAGGCTCCCGTTCTAGAAGGCCTCCTGGAGCTGTCACTCTGATTAGGGGTCTATGGGACTGGAGCCTTGCTCAGTGGCAGGCCGTCACGGGCAGTGAGGCGGGATCGTGTCTGGAGGATCCTGTCCCCGAGGCTTCTATGGGAGGGAGACGTGGGGGGCCGTTCTCTCTCTGAGCTTCATCCCCAACGCCTGGGTCAGAGCCCTCCTTACTCAGCCTTACCCAGCTTCTACCCGGACTGAGCCTGGAGCACCCAGGAAGGGGCACTGGCTGGGAAGACAGCAGGAACCCCACCCTTCCCCCCAGCCCCTACTCCAGGTCATTCCCCTACTTGCCTTCCTCCCCATTGATCTCCCACACAGCAGGCCCTTTCATCCTTCAGGAGTTCATCTTGAGCCATCTTTCAGCCGCCCTGCCCCTCCTCCTGTGAGAGGGGTGGGCACCAGGAACCCTGGCTCCAATATGGCTGAAGTCAATGACCCTACTGACCATCACAGACACACACAAACACATACACACACATGCCCCTAAACGACTGTAGGTAGTTATTGAACATCCACAGAGATAAAAGGTTTGCTGGCTCAACCCTCCACCTCCAACCTCTAGTGCGGATGTGGGGACAGGCTTAGGGGACAGACACCTGGACCTCGATCTGGGGGGACCGAGAGCTGTGATGTACACCCAGCACCAAGCTGAGCATGTGCTTAGGAGATGAACTGTTTGCAAAGCACTTCCATGTGCAGTGCAGCACAGCATTCCTTTCTTACCCAGACATCCCAGAGTGTGGATGACTGGCATTCAGCCCTCATGTTAGAAACTGAACTATATTAGAGCTCAGAGAGGGTAAGCAACAGACCTAAGGCCACACAGCCAGGTTCAAATCCCAGCATCTCTGACTCTAAATCCATCTCTTGTGCCCTCCCCACCTTGTGACTGTTAAGAGAGACAGAGCCTTAGTGCTTCAGGAATGGGGAGGGGGGATGACCCAGAGCAGGTGTACAGGCCCCCAGGACAGGCTGATCAAGCATGCAGGGCCCATGCCTTGGTGTCCTCAACTGAAAAATGGGGAGATGCCAGCCATCTCCCGCTCTGCCTAGGCTAGCTAGGGACAGGGAGGGGAGCCTCCTAAATCCAGTTGGTTCCCTCCCCCCGCCCCCGCCGTCTCTTGGCAGGACTGACCCAGCTGGCCCATCCCATCCGCTGCCCCCCATCATTGCAACATGACACCAGAGGGGAGAAAAGGGCATTTCAGAAATGTCTTAAGCTCTGGCTTAAGGGGAGTGAAGGGTAGACCCTAAGGAGGACAGGAAAGCAGAGATGGAGGCAGACTGTGTTGGATTTCAGGGCAAAGATGGCTGCAGTTGAATCAGACGTCCCTGTGCCTTTGGGAATGAGAAGGCATCAGAGAGGCAGGTGGAGGCTGTTCCCGGCCCCGTGCCCTCAGACCTGGCTCCTGTTGTAATCAGTCCCTCCATCTCCTCTCCTAGTCTTTGCCTGCAGAAACCTCTGGCTGCATTCTGAGCCCCAGAGATCAAAGACCTTGAGCTTGGGTCATGCCTGAGTCACTGGTTTGATGAGCTATTCACCCCCCACTCCCTGCAGATGGATTAATTTCAGTCCCATCAGGAGGTCCCCAAAGCCCTCCAGCCTGTCCCCCCACGGCTTCAGCATCTCCCTTGGTTGCCAGTTCCTCCTCAGTGGCCCCTCCCAACTCATCCTGAGGCCTCTGCATGCACGTCTCCCCTTGGCTCCCCCAAGGCCTTCCAGGTGGTTCAGTGGAAAAGAACTCACCTGCCAAAGCAGAAGATGCAAGAGATGTGGGTTCGGTCCCTGGGTCAGGAAGATCCCCTGGAGGAGGGAATGGCAACCCATTCCAGTATTCTTGCCTGGAAAATTCCATGGACAGAGGAGCCTGGCAGGCTATGGTCCATAGGGTCTCAAAGAGCTGGACACGACTAAGCACGCACACAGCACCCCCAAGGCCAGTGAGAAGTTCTTGCAGTCTAACCAGCAGTGCCTCCTGCTGGTGCTCTCCTTAATGCTAGGTGATGTAAGTGCCCTCACTGACCCTGGACAGCCTCCCCACCCCCTGCCAAAGGTGTGAACCTGACCATCAGCACCTCCCCCTAGGGACCACCAGGAAAGGCAAGGCTGTCTGGGTGGAGAATTAGGGGGCTTAGCTCAGATCCCTGGCCCCACAGAAGACAAAGTTTCTGTCTGTGTCTCTAGGTGGGTTAATTAGCTCTGGGCTTGAGTTTCCTTCCTCTGAGCATACCCGCAAGCCCTCCCCCCAGAGCCTTTTCCTAACAAACCTGTTTTCAGGGGCTGCTGCCACCAGCCCCTCCCCAGATCTTCTTTGCAGCTGGAGAACTGGCTGCTCCAGAGATTATGGGTTATTGTCTGGTGGAGACAGGATGCTGAGGGGGTGGGGGCTAGCGCTGGGACCCGGGGCTTGGAATGCGAGGCTGGATCCAGCTGTGTGGCTTTTGGCTGTCTCCCCTGCCGCATTCCACCCCACCCTCCCGGCACCAGGTGCCCAGGTGAATTGGGAACCGGCAGGTTTCAGGAAGAGGAGGGGAGGAGGGAGCAAAATGAGGAGAGAAAAGATGAGTGGGGAGGGAAGGGTATGGGTAAGCTCGGGGTGACAGACCTTCTAGGAGATCAGATAAACGTGCCCCTCCCCCTCTTCCTGGCATTGCCAGGTAGCAGATCTGGCCAGCAGTCTCCAGGTCCTGAACTGTAAGCCACCTGGGCTCCCTTCCCACATCACCATGGCCAATACTCTGGGACACTCTGTACTTCACGTTCCCTGTAGCCTGCTGTGCTTAGTTGCTCAGTTGTATCCGACTCTTTGCGACCTGACCCCGTGGACTGTAGCCCGCCGGGCTCTTCTATGAGATTCTCCTGGCAAGAATACTGGAGTGGATTGCCATGCCCTCTTCCAGGGGATCTTCCCGACCCATGGACTGAACCTGGGTCTCCTACTTTGCAGGCAGATTCTTTACCATCTGAGCCAATAAGGAGGTAAATAAAAGATAATGGGGGCAGAGGATGAGTAAGGCTGGAGAGAAGAACAGGGGCTCCTGCAGCAGCAGCTGAGTTCAGCAGGAAGAGCTACCTGGCAGGCAGAGAAGGGGCTGGCAGCACCTCTTTTCCTGGGGCCTGGGGTAAACTCTTCTTCGGTATGAGAGACACTAGGCCCCCTGATACCCTCCCTCTGTCCCCATACCTGTGGGGAAGAGCGAGCCCCATTCTTTCCATCAGTGGTTGTGATGTGGGGACACCAGGGAACAGGCAGCTTCATCCTGCGCCCGAAACCACGGCTCTCCAGCAGAAGCAAGAGTCCCTCCCTCTCGCCCTCCCCTGTCCCTCGCATCCCCCACCCCTTCCCTCTGTCACTCTGGCTGGGTTTCATTTGCTCCTCACTCAGAGCTCAGCGGTGCCTCCAAAGGCAGAGAATGCTCTTCGGTGAGTGCTGAGGACGCTTGAGCTGGGGGATGGGGAGGGGGCTTCTAGCCAAGGGTGGGCCTCTCCCCTCTCCCCTGCCCTATTCTTTCCCTCCTGTTGTTGGCCTCTAAACAAAGTTGTCTGTTTAGAGGCTGCAGTAACCAGCTGGCTCTTGGTACCTTTCCCAGGTACAAGTATGGACAGAGGGAGCCCCCACTCCAGCTGGGAGCAAAGGTGGGGTGGGGCGGCAGGAATGGTTGGGGGTCTGGAGGTCTGGCCTGCAGGAATAAGGCAGCTGCACCTTGGGGCAGGTGTGTGTCATCCGGGAGCCTGCTACAGAGGTTCCTTGTATCAAATCATACTTTCCATGCCTCTAGAGGCTGCCTGGAGGAGCAGGCGAGGAGGGGACTAAGAGGGGATTGTGAATGCAGCAGAGAGAGAGAGACAGAGAGCGAGCCAGGCAGATGGGGGGCAGCATCCACTGAGGCCCCCCAGCATGCTGAGGTCAACATCAGTGCCCCTCCCACATACTTTGTTTGTGGTCTCCTGGCTCACCTCCCCATACAAGGGGTTTCTTGGTCGTTTCCAAGGGAAACAACCATTACCTTTGAAGTATTTGGGAGATCCCCTGCTACAGGGGCGAGGGCTGGTTCCCCTGCTCGGGCTCTAGGGTCTTCTTCCGACACGGCAAGGGTAGGAGCCTGGAACACCTGGAACATCGATGTCTCCATTGTGCTGGCCAGCCCAGAAGTGGGATGGGGGTGCTGGAGAATGAGGGGAAGAATCCTAATCCTAGCAGGAAGTGGGGACCTTGGTTCAACCTCTCATTCCCTGCATTCAGCTCTCTCTCCCTCTTGGGCTCCCCTTCTTCACAGTGTTTTGGTTTTATTTGTGATAGTAATGACAACTTTACTACTTGAGGGGTGTGTATGTGTGCATGTATGTGCGCATGACTCGGGGGTCCCCATCCCCTGCCCCTGTGACTCGAGGTAGGGGTGGGAGGGGACTCTGGGTTTGGCTGCCTGAACTTGCGTACGTCAGATGCATCTAGTTTTGTAAGGGGTGCGTGTGTTTCTGCACGTGACTCTTCCTGAACACACACCTCACTTTGTGATGGCGTGTGCCGCTGCATGTCTGCTGTTTGTGTTGTCTGTATGTGCGTCTGTAGGGGTCTGTGTGTCCTCGTGTGTCTGTCCCTCTGGGTGTGTATGATCTGAGTGTGTCTTTGTTGCTCATGGCCGTCTGTGTGTACGTGCATGCTTGTGCGTGGCCTCTGTGCCCACCCCTTGGCCAGCAGGCCTGTCTGTCTGCTGTGGGTACGACCTCCATGTGTGCACACATCAGTGTGCGTAGGCCGTCTCACCATGGGAAGACGTGTGCGAGTGTGTTCCTTGGCATCTGTCCCTGTCACTCTCTGTGTGGATGCCTGTGGGCCTCAGGGTGTGTGCCCCTGTGCTCTTTCGTGTGATTCTTTCCCAGTGATGGCAAAACAGCAGGACGGAGTTTCCCCAGATTCTCGCTCCCTTGGGTGGTAGGCAGGGTGATGTTATTTCATGAGACACCTGCTCTGCTCCCCAGCCCCAGTCTCGGTTGGACCCCTCTGGGTGGTCTTTTCTCCATCACTCAGTCTGGTTTGTTCCAGTTTGATCAGAGCAACAGTCACCCTCTTGAGGCAGCATCCAGTGAGTCCTGGGTCCCGGCTGCGGATCCCTGGCCATGGAGGCGGGGAGGAGGGGCTGCTCTGAGACACTTAGCCAGGGTGACTGTTCTGTTGCAAGATGCTAACTTAGGGAATTCCCTAGGGGTCCAGTGGTTAAGACTCTGAGCTCTCACTGCCAAGGGCAGTTCAATCCCTGGTCGGGGAACTAAGATCCCACACACAGGGCTGTGGGGCAAAAATAATAATAAATAAAATCAAAATGTTTACTCTTAAAAGATGCTAACCAGGACCCTCCAGCACATACCTGGCCATTTTGGGGGTGCAGAATTCTAGACCTATCAGGCTGTGTGGGACCATCCTAGAACAGGGGTGTCTCCCTTTGTCTGAGTGTACCCACAAGCCAAACGGCAACACGTGTGTGTGTGTGTCCCATGATATATGCGTCATCCCGGTGGCCTTGGGTGCCAAGGTGCACAGCGAATGTCAGAGGCAGATAGTGGGCGCAGAGAGCAGCATGGTGTGAAGGGGATTGGGGGGAGCTCCCAGCCTGAGATGCCCTGACCTCAATGTGTGCCCTAGGCCTTGAGTGGGAGAGGAGTGTACCCAGTTGTGCGGGGGCTGGAAGGTATTCCCGGGTGACTGTGCTGACTGGGTGACTGGGTCACCAAGTGCCCTGGCACCTCCTCTGCAAATGGCCTCCACACCCAGCACTGCATTTGGTCCTCAGACCCATTCCTGTCCTGCCCGTTCCTCCTTACCAGCTGTAACTCCCACTTCACAGGTGAGGAAAATGAGTCTAAGTGCTGGGCTGCCAAGGCCCCAGAGTTCAGCTCTGAAGCTCCCCTGCAGGCCTCCAGGTCTGGGAGGAAGGAGGTGCTACAACCCCACATTCCTCCTGCATGGAACCCACACAGTGGAGAGGGTCTCCTGGATTTCTGAAAGTTCTAGGAAGAGGTCCCTCCTCCCACCCACCCCATTTCTGTCATCCCTCTTACAAGTAACTCATTGGATCATTAGATTAAAACATTGATTTCCTGGGAATTCCCTAATGGTAAAGAATCTGCCTGCAATACAGGAGACTCGGCTTCAATTCCTGGATCAAGAAGATCCCCTGGAGAAGGGAATGGCCACCCACTTCAGTATTCTTGCCTGGAAAATTCCATGGACAGAGGAGCCTGGTGGGCTACAGTCCATGGGGTTGCAAAAAAAGTCAAACATGACTGAGCGACTAACATTTTCACTTCCATTTTCCCTGGCTAGGACTCTTCCCTTTCACTGCTGAGGGACTGTGTACAATCCCTGGTTAGGGAACTAAGATCCCCCACGATCTTTCCCATCTCACCCACCTCCTGAGATTTCCCTAGGAGACTAGATCAAAATCCGCAGCATTCACTGTAGAGCTTCCACACCAAGTGAGTGAGTGAGTGAAAGTTTCTCAGTTGTGTCCGACTCTTTGAGATCCCATGGACTATACAGTCCATGGTATTCTCCAGGCCAGAATACTGGAGTGGGTAGCCTTTCCCTTCTCCAAAGGATCATCCCAACCCAGGGATAGAACCCGGGTCTCCTGCATTGCAGGCAGATTCTTCACCAACTGAGCTACCAGGGAAGCCCTTATCTTGACCTTTGAGAACCTGTGCTGAACTTTGAACTTCTTGATGGTTTCCTCAGGGCTCTGCCATTCCCGCTGCTGGAATGCCCTTCCCCTGGTAAAACCTCACTGACCCTTTTGTGAAACTTCATTGCTGCTCCAGGCCGGTAACCTTTTCAGCTGACAGCCTGCTCCCCTGATCCCAAAGCATTTTGTTCATCACTCTGAGAGCCCTTGCCAGAGTATAGCCTCCCTAGCGCTCCACCTGTTTGGCTCTCACCCGTGAGCTCCTCTAGGCGTCCACGGATACTTGTAATGAATGAATGCCTCCTGTCCCTCCCACTGGCGCGGAGCATCCTTCCTGCGGTCTAACCTGAGTCGCTCCTGCTGCAGCGCGCGCGGCGGGGCGGGTGAGAGAGTCACACCTGGCCAAGTGCGCGCCGCGAGTCCGAGCGGAGGCCGGTGGGAGCGGCCGGCCGAGCCCCCCCGGCGCCGCCGCCCTGCCGGCGACCCCGGCTCCCGCCGCCGCTGGCGCCTCTTCGCCCGGGTTACCGCTAGTGGCTGCTGTCGCTCAGTGGAGCCCAAGGAGACCGCGGCCAGAGCGTCCACCGAGCAAGATGGTGGCTCCCGAGTCTCCGTGAGTCCGGGCGGGCGGGGCGCCCCCTCCCGGAGCCTCCGGGCAGGGGGCGGCGACGGGGGCTGGGGGCCCTGCGGGCGAGTTGGCGCGGGGCGGGCGGCACCCATCGGAGGGCTCCTCCACCGCGCGCCCCCCAGAGGAAGTTCCCCAGCCCTCCGCAACCCGGCCCGGGGAGGTTGGGCAAGGGTGTGCGGGGAACCCCGACCTCACCTGGCTGCCTGCGGGGTGGGAGAGGGGACACCCGCCCCTACCCTGCCTGAAGCGGGAACTCTTTCTAGTGGGATCCCGAAAGGAAGGGGCCCAAAGAAGCCTAAGCAGGGGACTGGGGACCCCCATCCTAGAGCCAGATGAACACTCAGTTTGAGGCTTTGGTACAAGGATGGAGTGGGGACCGCCGGCCAACACGTGATCACCTCATGGGCCCCCATCCAGCTGGCCAGGGTGTGGAGAAGTGTGAGGCCACCTGGGTCTGCAACAGGTACACCCTCCTGGTTAGCCTTGGTCACATAGTCAGTCTTATTTACATCCGGCCCCACCCAGCCCGGTTCCCTCAGGAACCAAGCAAAGAGTCCCATTGAGGTGGGGGAATGTCAATGGCTTTTGCCAGGATCTCCTGGAATAGCACTGTTCAATAGAACTTTCTGGGATGTGTATATGTTCTCTGTCTGGGCCATCTAATAAGATAGGCACTAGCCACACGTGGTTATCAAGAGGTTGAAATATGACTAGTGTGACTGAGGAACTGAACTTTTAGATTTAAAATTTGGATTAATTTTAAACCACCACATGTGGCTGGTGGCTACCTTATTGGACAGTGCAGTGTCAGAATTTTCATCTTCCCAGTTCTCCTTTCTCCCTACTCTGTGTTTCTTGTCTCAAGAACATCCTAGGTCTCACAGTAGTTTTATCCCTCTGCAGAATGGGATAGCTTCTAGGTACAGGAAAGGCCCTGACAAACTTCCAGAAGGATGTTACCTTGGCTTTGTAC
This sequence comes from Budorcas taxicolor, assembly GCF_023091745.1. Classification (NCBI taxonomy): domain Eukaryota; kingdom Metazoa; phylum Chordata; class Mammalia; order Artiodactyla; family Bovidae; genus Budorcas; species Budorcas taxicolor. The sequence continues at coordinate 41,851,303 of NC_068928.1, read as the reverse complement.
GTCCTCCCCATTCTGAGATCCTTTGGGTGGTAGACTGGACAAGGCCACAGGAGCAGCATGGGACCTAGGAGAAAATGATGTCCAAGGTGGCTATTTTCGCTGCCCAACAGGTGCCCAGGGGCCCACTCCATCACTGTCTCTGCTGGAGAGCTCCTGCTTCCTTACCCGTTTACTTCTCAAATCTGCTGGAGCACCTGCTGGGTGCCAGGCATGGTTCCCTTCTCTGAGGTCCAGACAGGAACAAGTTAATTACCTTTCCTGCCCTCAGGGAATTTGTGGGAGGGAATGGGTGGGTGGACAGCAAGAGTGCAAGCAATAGAAATTGCACAGAAATAAGCAGATTTATAAACTTTGGGGAGCGTGTTGGAAAGAACAGGGGCTACTGACGGAGAATAAGGGGACTTGCTGGGACAGGATTATTAGCGAAGCCTCCCCTGAAGAGCAGCCATGATGCTAAGACAGAGGGGAAGTAGAACAGGTGAAGTGTTGGGAGGGAGAATGGGAACATTCTGGAAAAAAGCACAGCATGTGCAGAGGTCCTGGGGATGGGACTCTGGCACTCTGAGTAAAGATCAGTGTATCTGGAAGGAGAGGGAGGCACAAGTGTCCCCTAGGGACGTCAGCAGTGCCTGAGCATTTGGCACACCTAGAAAGGGATTCTGGTGCTGGCCTCAGAGCAATGGGCAGTAGAGTGGGTTGTTTGTTTGGCTTTTGGTTTTTTCTTTGGGATGTGGGATCCTAGCTCCTGGACCAGGGATCAAACCTGCATTCCCTGCATTTGAAGCACAGCGTCTTAACCACTGGGGTTTCCCAGATGGCGCTAGTGGTAAAGCACCTGCCTGCCAATGCAAGAGACATAAGAGATGCGGGTTCGATCCCTAGGTCAGAAAGATGCCTTGGAGGAGGGCATGGCAACCCACTCCAGTTTTTGTTTTTGTTTTTTTTTGCCAGGAAAATCCCCTGGACAGAGGAGCCTGGCAGGCTACAGTCGATAGGGTTGCAAAGAGTTGGACACAACTGAAGCGACTTAGCATGCATGCACGTCTTAACCACTGAACCACAGGGAAGTCCCAATAGTGAGAGGATTTTAAGTGGTATATTTTAAAGAGCCCCCTCTGGTATTGAGAGTTTCTGACCCAAGAGCAGGGTAAGAGTGGAGACCCAGAGTGCCATCGGGAATCAACTGCCATAGTCCAAGCAAGAGAGGATGGTGGCCTAGACAAGGATGGTGGCAGTGGCATGGAGAGGAGGGAGGAGTTAGAGGTAGATAGAGGAGGTGGACTCAATAGGACCTGTGGCTGGATCAGGCCCTAATGCGGAAGAGAGTGGGGGTTGGACAGGCAGGTTTCTAGCCAGAGCACCTGGGTGGGAGAATGGGCCGTTTTCTGAGTGAGGGAGCCTGGGAGAGGAACAGATGTTGTAGGGACAGATGCAGGAGAGATCTGTCTAGAAAAGCCAGGAAGGCAGTTGGATAGAGAGGTGTGGTGCCCAGAGGAGTGTCCTTCAGAAATGGTTCTGACTCTTTGGATGGTTTGAGATTGGGAAAAAGAGGGTGAGATGACATCAAAGGAGTGGTTGATGAAAGCAATGAAATCCAGGGGGTGTGGGATCCTGGAAGGTCAGAGAAAAGTGTGTCTCAGGACGGTGTGATGAGCAGTACCAATTGCCCCTCTACGATCCAGGGGAAGAGGACCAGCAGGGTTCACCCACTTCGGGCAACAGGGAATGTTTCTCCTTATACTGAATGGGTTCCCCCTGGAATTCTACCCATCTACCCTTATTGTCAGAGAAGGCAATGGCACCCCACTCCAGTACTTTCGCCTGGAAAATCCCATGGACGGAGGAGCCTGGTGGGCTACAGTCCATGGCGTCGCTAAAAGTTGGACACGACTGAGCGACTTCACTTTCACTTTTCACTTTCATACATTGGAGAAGGAAATGGCAACCCACTCCAGTGTTCTTGCCTGGAGAATCCCAGGGACATTGGAGCCTGGTGGGCTGCCATCTATGGGGTCGCACAGAGTTGGACACGACTGAAGTGACTTAGCAGCAGCAGCAGCAGCAACCCTTATTGTACCCACCCACTAAGTGCCAGGTTCTACATAGAGTTCTGGGAATAATATCAGGTGGGCAATACAGTCACTGCTTTCTCAGAGTTTAGACTCAGTTAAACCAATGGTCTCAGAAACAAGTTGTTTCATACATTCAAAATAAATCCTTTCATTCTTTCAAGCAATCAACTTTTGCTGAGAGCCAGCTGCATGCACAAGAACCTAGAGTTATAGAAATAATATATGAATAAATGTGATTTTGGCCTTTCAGGAACCAAGTGCAGAGTTACACAGAGGATCCCTGTGCTCACTGTGTTGTGTTATGAAGACTGGTACACGGGGAATTACGGGTGATGAGAGGACAGGTGGGGCTTCCCTGGTGGCTCAGTGGTAAAGAATCCATCTTCTAATGCAGGAAATGCGGGTTTCATCCCTGGGTCGGGAATATCCACTGGAGAAGGAAATGGCAACCCACTCCAGTATTCTTGCCTGGAGAATAGCATGGACAGAGGAGCCTGGCGGGCTACAGTTCATAGAGTCGGAAAAGAGTCAGACACGACTTAGCAACTAAACAACAAAGAGGACAGGTACCAACCCAGGTTGGGGGGATGGATCGGGTGGCAGAAGGGATGCCTGAGCTGCTCTCCAGGAAGGAATGGGAAACAGCCAGGGAAAAAGGGAGTTCCAGGCACAGGGTGTGGAGGCAGGAGCAAACCTAACAGTAATGTGTGTGGGTCACAGTAAGCCTCTGGATCTGGCTTAGCAGACAGAAGTGAGGAAGGTTCTGCAGGTGTCTAGAGGTTAGGGGGGCCTCTCTGGCTCGTGGCAAGGTATGTAGACTTAGGCAGTGGGACACCGCTGAAGACGTGGACATGGGAGTGACATAGTGAGATCTGTGTGTGGCCTTGCTCTCTGGCTGTTTCATGAGGTATGAGTGGGGGAACCACTGCAGAGGCAGAGGCCACTGTATAATCCAGACGAGACGGTGCAGGCCAGGGTCTCAGGGTGGCCTGTGGGGTCAGGAGGACTCGGGTTCTATTGCACTAACCCAAAAGTCCATTCGGGTTTTTCTGTAAGATGTTATGGGAAAGTGAAAGTCATTCAGTCGTGTCCGACTCTTTGTGACCCCTTGGACTATACAGTCCATGGAATTCTCCAGGCCAGACTACTGGGGTGGGTAGCCTTTCCCTTCTCCAGGGGATCTTCCCAACCTGGGGATTGAACCCAGGTCTCCTGAAGTGCAGGCGGATTCTTTACCAGCTGAGCCACAAGGGAAGTCCAAGAATACTAGAGTGGGTAGCCTATCCCTCCTCCAGTGGACCTTCCTGACCTAGGAATCAAACCGGGGTCTCCTGTATTGCAGGTGGATTCTTTACCAACTGAACTATCAGGGAAGCCCAAGATGTTACGGGGGAAAACTCCAAATGAACTTTGGGGCCAACCCAATAATTCCACTTCAGCCACTTACTGCTTGGCAAACCTTGGGCAAGTCCCTGAAAGTCCCCGAGCTTCAGTTTCCTCCTGTCCAAAGTGAGGATTATACTTGCAAGAGTAATCTTAGTCTCCTAATGGTGTCATCACAACCTTTAGCACAGGGCCTGACTCAGTTCACATTCAGTAAATGGTAGTGACTGCTGCTGTCATCAGTAAACCCAGAGAGGAAGGGCAGGTGTGAGAGAGAATTAGGAAGCAGAGGTGGCAGGTCTTGGCCATCATTTGGCGTGGCCTTCTGGGACTGAACTGCTCCTTCTCCTCTAGCACCAGGGGTGGTGATAAAGTGAGGAAGGTAAGGGCAACCAGCTGACTGCCTTCAGTCTGGGACCCAGCCCTCACCTCACATCTGGGCTACCCTTCCTAGAACTGCACTACTGGTGTGTGTATGAGTGTATCCATGTGTGTCTTTAGGGAATGAAGCTCCAGAGAAAACCAATCCTGTTTCTCAGTCCTGTGGCTCTGGGAGGAGAGCTAGCTGCTAACTTCCTTCTGAAGACACCAGTTATCCTTGGGCAAGGTGTCAGGATTCAGTCACGAGTTCTTCATGAGCCCGGAGAAACACTGTTGGTCTCCAGGACTCAGTCCCCACACTTAAAAAGTTGTGTAGGTGGTGCCAGTAATTGATGCCTTGCCCTGGATGGAGGGAGACCCTCTCCAGGGAGCTGGGACCCCCCATACCTCGACCCACTTTGGATAACACTCTATGGCCAACTCCCAGTAGCCCTTTCCCACTGGGTCCAAACCACCTCTTGGTCAGGGAGTGCTCTGTGGGCAGCGTAACCCCCAATGGACTCCTAACACCTCTCCTTTGTTTCTTTCACCTCCAGTCTCCCACCAGCAGAGCGAAAGTAACCTTTCCTGGCTAAGTTAGATGAATGGTCCCCTTTATCCTGGCGGGCTGCCCCCCTCCTGGCTCCCTACAAACTCCCCCTGTCAAGGGAGGTGCTTTGGTGTGTGGGGGAGGCTGGGGGGCAAGAGCTTTTGGGCAGGGGTTGGGGGTGCCCTGACCCCCCGAAGAGGAATGGTGCCCCCAGGGAAGAAACCAGCTGGAGAGGCCTCCAACTCCAACAAGAAGTGCAAGCGTTACTTCAACGAGCACTGGAAAGAGGAGTTCACCTGGCTGGACTTTGACTACGAGCGGAAGCTGATGTTCTGCCTCGAGTGCCGCCAGGCCCTGGTGCGGAACAAGCATGGCAAAGCGGAGAATGCCTTCACCGTGGGCACCGACAACTTCCAGCGCCACGCCCTGCTGCGCCACGTGACCTCAGGGGCCCACCGCCAGGCTCTGGCTGCCAACCGGGGCCAGCCCTCTTTTGAGGGCCAGGCTGAGGGCGGAGGGGCCTGCCCAGGCCTGGCCACAGCCCCCAGCTCCAGGGGCGTCAAGGTGGAAGCAGACCCAGCTAAAGTGGCCGTGCTGACCACAGTGTACTGCATGGCCAAGGAGGAAGTGCCTGACGACCGCTGCTCTGCCCTGCTCGAGCTGCAGAGATTCAACCTGTGCCAGGCACTGCTGGGCATGGAGCATGGCGATTACTACAGCCCCAGGAGGGTGAGGGACATGCAGGTGGGTGGCCGCCAGGGCTGTGGGGGAGGGATTGAGGAGGGAGGACACCGAGCCATCTGGGCATGGCACCAGCATGCCAGGTCCCCGGGAAGAGGCCAAAGCAGTTCATTCACACCTTCACCCATCAGAGCCTGCACTGAGGGCATACTAGGTGCCAGGCCCCAGGCCAGCTGCGGGGCGCCTAACAGTGAAGAGGCCGGACCAGGCTCTGTCCTCGGGGGCTGAGGGGTGCTTGGCTTACTACCTAGGCCAGAGGTTGCAAACTGGTGGCCTGGGGGCTTGATTGGCTCACAGGCATGTTTTGGTAGTTTTCACAGTATTTTCGAAAGACTTAAACTAGTCTCCAAGTTAAAAAAAAAAGACATTCCATATAAAAATGTGGACTTCTGACTTCTGCTGAGAAACTAGGTCCTGTGCAGTCAGGGCATGAAGTTCTGGAGTTGGAGAGCAGGGCATGGGCTTCCCCATTCCCTTTGGTTTATCCCTGGTCCTCTTGAAACTCAGTATCACCCACATGGCCGCTGGGGACGTGTGCACTCATGTAGCTCTGTCCTAGGTACTGGCTTTATGAGTCCTGGGGGCTGGTGTGGGGGTGAAGAGGTTGGATCTCATCCTACCGGAGATGAGAGACAAACAGCACACAGCTGGGGCCCTGTTTAACCTGTGGGCAGTCAACATATCAGTTAATCCTGGAGCAGCAGAGCAGAGGGAGACCCCCAAGAACAGGGCTGACTGGGGCAATGCTTTAGAATCTTTATGATTCCTAAAGCACTTTCACATTTGTAAACATAACAACAAAAGATTACATGGATGGGAGTTTCTGGAGGTCCTGTGATTAAGACTCCAAGCTTTCACTGCTGAGGGCCCGGGTTCAATTCCTGGTTGGGGAACTAGATCACAGAAGCAGTGTGGTGTAAGTTAAAAAAAAATTGGTAAGTCACAACAACCTTTTAAGGAGATTGGGGGCAGGTATTAGCCTCAAGGCAACTGAGAGATGAACAGAGAGGTCAAATGATTTGCCCAAGGTCACACAGCCAGTAAGTAACAAAGCTAGGATTAGTCCTCGAGACTGTCCAACCGCAGGCCTGTGCTCTTTCACCCCATCCCGTCTGCCTCCCCTTCTCAGGACAAGCCTAACCCTGTCCTCTCTTTTTCTCTCCCTGGCTGTCCCAGGTGGCTATCGCCAGTGTCTTGCACACAGAGGCCCGTCAGCGCCTGAAGGCATCCCCGTATGTGGGCCTGGTGTTGGATGAGACCAAGGACTGGCCTGAGTCCCATCGTCTGGCCTTGTTTGTCACTTCAGTGTCCCCCTGCGATGGCCAGCCTGCCACCACCTTTCTGGGCAGTGTGGAGCTACAGGAAGGCGAGGCCACCGCTGGCCAAGTCCTGGACATCCTGCAGGCTTTCGGCGTGTCTGCATCCAAGCTGGCCTGGCTCAGCTCAAGCCTGCCCAGTGACCGCCTGGGGAGGGTGCGCCCACAGCTCCAGGCCGCCTGCCCACTGCTCACGGAGTTACACTGCCTCCCTGGCCGGACAGACCCCAAGCCCCCTGCCTACCTAGGTGAATATGAAAGTGTACTGGATGCCCTATTCCGCCTGCACGGCTGCCCCAGTTCTCACGTGGTCCCTGAACTCAGGGCGGCACTGGACCTTGCAGCTATTGACTTGGCAGGACCACGGCCAGTGCCCTGGGCCTCCCTGCTGCCTGTGGTGGAAGCTGTGGCTGAGGCTTGGCCTTGCCTGGTGCTCACACTGGAGGCCTCTGCCCCAGCCTCGCCTACCACAAGGGCGCTGGCCCTCGCCCTGCGCCAGTTCACCTTTGTGGCCTTCACCCACCTCCTGCTGGATGTTCTGCCCTCCGTGCAGAAGCTGGCCCTTGTCTTGCAGCCAGAAGAGCCGGATTTGGCCTTGCTGCAGCCTCTGGTGATGGCAGCTACAGCCTCCCTCCACGCACAGTGCAGTTCAGGTGGGGCGCGCCTCCAGGGCTTCCTGCAGGAACTGGCATCCTCCAGCCCCGATTTGGGCTGTGGCCGCTGCACCTACCGCGGCGTGGAGCTGGTGGGCTACTCTGAGACTGCGGTCCAGGGCTTGGAGCGGCTGCGGGGGGCCTTCCTGGACTCCATGCGGAGGGGGCTGCGGGACTCTTACCCTGGGCCCTCGCTGGACGCCGTGGCCGCCTTCGCGGCCATCTTCGACCCCCGCCGCTACCCGCAGGCCCCCGAGGAGCTGGGCGCGCACGGGGAGGGGGCACTCCGCGTCCTGCTGCGCGCCTTCGCCCCCGCTGTGGTGCGCCAGAGGGCGCTGGGCGACTTCGCGCTCTTCAAGCGCGTGGTGTGCAGCCTGGGGCGGCTGGGCCCGCGGGCCCTGTGCACCAAGCTGGCGTGCGCGCGCTCAGAACTGCACGAGCTCTTCCCCGACTTCGCCGCCCTGGCCGCACTGGCCTTGGCGCTGCCTGCGGGCGCCGGCCTCCTGGACAAGGTCGGCCGCAGCAGGGAGCTGCGGTGGTGGGGGCCTGGCGGGGCAGGGGAAGGACGGGGCGGCCCCGCGGTGAAGATCGCGGTAGATGGGCCGCCGCTGCACGAGTTTGACTTTGCGCTGGCGGTGGAGTTCCTAGAGAGCGGGTGGGGCGAGGGCCTCCAGGGCTCGCAGCTCACCTGAGAGCGGCCTCCTCTCCTCTGTCCAGCCAGTCTGGGGCCCTGGACTCGCTAAGGGCCAAGCCAGACTTGACCTAGCAAGATTACCTCCTAACTGTGGCCTCCCACCCACCTTCTCCGGGCTTCCTCGGCTCCATGCTGAGTACTAATCCGGCTCAGTGGGATGTGGAAGAGGGACTGGGTCCGGGGTGCGAGTGGGGGCTTGGGCCCGTGGGCAGAGGTGCTAGGGTCTCCGGCACCCTAAATATCACTCCTGACCTTTCCGGTTCTGTGGGGAGTAGTTCGCCCTGTTCCCTCGGAACTCCACTCAAGTTTTCTCTCTGGAAAAGCTGAGGGGTCTTGGTTGGAAGGAGGAAGACAGAGCCTCCGCAGTTGAGGAGTTGAAGGCCGGGAGACTGGGTCCTTGACTGTTAGCCCTGCTCCTAGCAACGTATCTTCTCTTCAGATATGACTGGGGGAAAAAATGACTGTCTTTATTTTTGACACAGCAGAGCACCCTCTCTGTGAAAAAGCTCAAGGGAAGTAAGAGGTGCCCTCTCCACCAACAGGCTGCCTGAGACTTTTCTGTACTTGGCTGTACGTAGACATCCACTCCAGTATTCTTGCCTGGAAAATCCCATGGACAGAGGAGCCTGGGAGTCCATAGGGAGGCAGAGTCGGACTAGACTGAAGCAACTTCACATAGACATACATATGTATCAATGTGAAATAAATCTATCCTAGCCTCCCTGGCGTTAACACAAAAAATCGAAAAGGACTTCTTTTGCTTTTGCAACAACAGGGTTCAAAAAAGTCCCAAATGGGCTGAATTTATTTCTAATTTTTTTCTTCCTCAAAGTCTGGCTGTTCTCCAAGTTCCTAACCTTCCCCGGCCCTTGCCTCAGATCTCTCTCTCTCTCTTTTTTTTTTTTTTTGGCAGTGCTGAGATTTTAGTTCCCTGACCAGGGATTGAACCCAGGCCCCTGCCTCAGACCTTTAAGACCAAAGACTGTATAAACCACAGTGCTGGACTGGTTGAACCCAAGGACCGGGCTCAGGCCTGACCCAGGGGTGTTGGAGGGCTTTTGTCTCCAGTGGAGAGCAGTTGGGGCCTCGTCGGAGTTGGGGAACACATCCCTTCAGATTCTGGGGGGTTTCCTATCCCCTGTCAGTCCTTGCTGTGAGTGTTGTTGGGGATCTGGAGGGGAGTAGTTAGTGAGAGGGGATGGGGCTAGCCTTTCCAAGTCTTCTAGGCTTGGGTTTAATTTGCAATAAAGTGGAAACCCAGTGCATCGTGCAGTCTCCATGGTGGTGTGTGTATCAGGGCCCCGCCCCGACTCCCCTCTGGGGTTCACTGGGGCCATGATGCTGCCCCTGTGGGGGAGGTGGTCATCCTCCTGGGCTGGGAGCCTAGAACTGTGGGCCCTCTGCTTCCCCTTCCCCTGTGGTGCAGGGGAGAGGCGCAGAAATGGGCTGTAATCACCCTGGGTTTAGCCAGCGCTGCTTCGTGGAGATGGGAGTTTCCGCCCTGGCTCCACAGCCAAGAAGCCCATCAACCTCTTGTTCTGGCTGTGGAGGTAGGAGCGAGCCCTGTAACCCCCTGTTTCAGACCCTGCCCTTCTTCCTCCTGCAGCAGGCCCGGCCTCCGGAGCCCCCAGCCCGCTGCTGGCCTCCCTGGCCCTGCCCGCCAGGCCTCTGCAGCCCCCGCTGGACTTCAAGCACTTGCTCACCTTCCACTTCAATGGCGCCACCCCGCTCAGTCTCTTCCCCAACTTCAGCACGGTACGGCTGGGTGGGCGGGTGGTGGGAGTGCAACCCAGCATGGGGGTGGGCTGGGAAGGTGGGCTCCCAGGGGCCGGCTCTTAGAAGCTGGGTCCAACCAGGAGCAACATCCCTCCGAGTGACCAGGTCCTCCCAAAATGGGGCCCAGCTCCTGCTTAGGCCAGAATATCCGGGATGCTACTGTCTTCTCCCCTAGCAACTGAGCCTGGAGGGCCTGTGAGCTGCAGGTTTCATCGAGTTTTCATAAAGGGGCATCTGTGGATGATCTGTGTATGTCTGTGTGCCTTTCTGTTTTAGTTTGTCTCTGTAGGACTTTGTGTGTATTTACGGGTGTGAGTTTGTGCACGTGTGCTTGTGAACTCTTTATGCCTGTGTAGTTGTCTTCATGTAGTGTATATGCCTGGGTATCTGAGTTTTTGTGTGTCGACTGTGTATGTGTTTGGTGTGTGTCTGGCCTCTGCGTGTATGTTTTCATATGGTTTGGATGTGTGCCATTGGTGTGCAGGTGAGTGTGTATCTTTCTGCTTGTTTCTGTGATTTGTAACTACCTGTACTTTTATGTGCTGTGTGTCTGCCTACTAGTCTGTGTACTAGTATTTCCATGTATGTGTGTAAATCTGAAATTTACTTCACTATATGAGCTATAAGGTATACGACCATTTTAAAAATTTTTTTGAAAAATCAAATGTAATCATTGATGAGCCTCCCCCCATCCTGACAATATGGTGGGAAGCTCTATCTAATCACCCTTGGGAGCCCCTTCCTTCCCACCCTCCAGGGTTGTTCAAAGATCCTAAGGAGCCCAAGACAACTGGGGGGGGGGGGGTCCTCTGGTTTGTAGTCCCCACTGTCCACTTGCTGACATGCTCATTGTTCAGGCACATGGTCCCTACGAGGGGGTCAATCTGCTGCTGTTCTCATCCCTGGGGGCCCTGCAGGCCATTCTCCCCTGAAATCCTGTCCCGTCCCGCCACCCACCCACCTCAGCCCCTGGCCCTGGGTGCTGTGAGGGTTAGAACCTCTTTCTGGTCTCAGGGAAGTTTCTGAAACCATGCTGTTCTCTCAAAGCCTGTGTTCTTCTCTCTCAGGAAGGTTTGGAAAGTTCTTGACAAGTAAGCCCCCAACGACTTCTGCTTTTGACACCACAACCCAGCCCTTGAGAAAAGGGAACATAAAGACTTGGTTTGATAGAAGAAACAGAAATTATTTAAAACAAGGAAAAGAAAAAGAATACAAATTCATATTCCAGGGAAATGACCCTACTATTCAGGGAACCCTCTGGCTTCTGTCTGCTAACCCTGCTCCCCACCCCCAGCCAGGTCCCCCACTGCCCCTGGGCTGTGGCTCTCACTCTCAGGCCCTGTGACAGCGGCAGAACTGATAGGGTAAGCTTTATCTCCCCCAGCCCACAGGCCCAGCACAAGGCTGGGTTATGGGGGAGGAAATTCCAAATTCCCTTCTCCACTTCTCCCTGCCCTCAACTCTCTGCACACGTAGATGTGATTCTCATGAAGGAGGGAAAAAAGAGACCGGAAGGGCAGCAAGGGAAGCCATTGTGATCACCAGGCCATGGTTGTGTTTCTCAAGATCACAAAAGTCACGTGGCCATCCCCCTGCCTCCAAGCACAAGCCTAGGCCGTCTAAGAGAGTCAGCCAGGGAAGAGGCTTTTCTTTTCCAGTGTTTAATATCCACAGACATAGGAAATTTCTTCCTATGGGCTGACCACTGCCCTCCTGCATCGACTTCAGTTTTGGGCATTTGGCACTGCCCTTCCACCTTACTTAGCTGACCCCGCAGTTACTGTGCCCTCCCACCCCCTCCACAGATGGACCCGGTCCAGAAAGCTGTTATCAGCCACACATTTGGGGTCCCCTCTCCCCTGAAGAAGAAGCTCTTCATTTCCTGTAACATCTGTCACCTGAGATTCAACTCAGCGGTGAGAGGGAGTTGTGGAGACAGGCTTGGGGGGCGCTGGGCAGGGAGTGGGCTGGACCCTTGGCTTCCAGGTCTTTCCTGCCTGGAGGAATAGGGGTGGCAAAGGGACTGTGGTCTGTATTTTCTGTCCTTTGTTGAGGAAGAGCCGCTCCTGGCCCTTTATCCATCCCATCCTTTCCTCTCTCCAGATTCCTGTGCCCCTTCCCAGCCCATTCCCCTGGGATTCTGTTTTCCTCCCCCTATGCCTCGCTCCTATGTTCTGGAACCTTCTGATGAGAGCAGGCTGCCCTTCCCTACTCTGGGTCCCAGGGGGCACCATCGGTTCTGGTTCGGGGCTGAGTTCTTAACACACCTGAGAGTTTACAGCATCTGTTTGTGTCTATCCTCTTAATTAGTTCTCATGATACATCTGTGAGATGGTTCAAGGTCCCATCCTCAGTCTCATTTCTCAGATGAGGAAACTGAGCTTCAGAGAGGTTAAGTGACTTGCCTGAGGTCATACAGCTGGTAATTAGCAGAGCTGGGATTTGAACCCAGGCCTGGCTGACCCCACAGTCCACATACTTCCTAGCAGGGCCTGCCCCTAGAGAGTAGGGAAGCCTCATTCTGGCCTCCAAGGGAATGTTTGCCTTCTGTCCAGGCAACTGCTGCAGTTTGGGGAGATGCTGTTGGCAGACCTGCTCTTGTGAAAGCGCCTAAGGAGGGGCCACAGGGCCTTCTTTCCTACTTTGGGGAGCAACAAGCAGGAATCCCTAGTGGACAGGCCAGGTTTGCGGGTTCCTTCCAGGCTTTCAGGTTACATGGGTCATGCAAGTGATGGACGGAGAGACTCATTCTGATAAAGAAACCATGTATTTTTCATGCCAGGCCCAACACAGTGCCTGGCAAATAGCAAATGCTCAGGAACTATTTGTTAAAAAACATGTACAGAAGGATGAATGATCTGGAGTGTATGTTCCCTAAAGCATGGGGACTGCTCTGTTTTCCCACTCATGCATTTATAAACCTAGTAACTGACACTCAATGAGCACTTATTCTCTGTACCAGGCCCTTGTCATTCATCCCTGAGTCGGGAAGATCCCCTGGAGAAGGGAATGGCAACCCACTCCAATATTCTTGCCTGGAGAATCCCACGGACAGAGAAGCCTGGCAGGGTATAGTCCACTGGGTCGCAAAGAGTCAGACACAACTGAGCGACTAACACTTTCGCTTTCACTTGTCATTCATGTTCTCATTTTCATTCTCACAACCCTGTGAAATCAGTATTATCATCCCAAAGCTTATGAGTCAGGAAACTGAGGCTCAGAAAGGTGTAGTGACTTGCCCAAAGATGCACAGCTAAAAAGGCGCTGAGGCAGAATTGGAAGGCGGTGGCGGTTTGCCCAGGAGTTCATGTATGAGAATGCATTCTATAACCCTCGGGCCCACACACGTGCTATGATGACAATAACAATGGCAAGGGTTTGCTCCCTGTGTGGCCGGAGCCCTGCTTCCCTCTGACCTGCCCCCTACATGCCAGCTCATGGATGGGGAAGGTAGACGCAGCAAATGAATGGTGACTCCAGGCTCTCCCCTCCCCAGAACCAGGCTGAAGCACATTACAAAGGCCACAAACATGCCAGAAAACTCAAGGCTGTTGAAGCCGCCAAGAGCAAGCAGAGGCCGCAAACCCTGACCCAGGATGAGACGCTGGTGTCCCCTACCCCGACTCCAGCCGGTGGAGCCCCTGAAGAGCTGCACAGCAAAGGTCAGTCCTGAACTTTTGTCCCGCCCCTGTCCCACTCCAAATCTGGTTTCTGACAAGGGGTTGAGTGTTTTCTGCTTATTATTATTCCCGCTTGTGTTGGAGTATTCCATCTGTCCAGGAAGAGGCGCACACCACATGGAAGAGCATCTCGGATTTTCCAACCCGAATCTGCTGAGGTCAAGAAACATGTCACAAGCACCCCAGAAGCACTGCCCCCGCCCCCCCCCCCCCCCACTCCTCAGGCCCTCTCCCAGTCACTACCTTGTTAGCTTCCTAGGCCTGGAATAACGAATGACCGCACATTGGGTGGCTGAATGTAACAGAACTGTATTTTCTCAATTTCTGGAGGTCAGACCTTTGGAACAGGGTGTCAGCAAGGTTGGTTCCTTCCCGGGGTGCAGAGAGAGAGTCTGTTTCGTCCCCGTCTTCTAGGTTCGTGGTTGCCAGCAGTCCTTGGCCACATTCTGACCTTCTGTCTCCACCCTCACATCACCTTCTCCCTCGCGCCTGTATGTTCACATGATCTTAGAAGGACACCAGTCACTGACCTAGGGCCCGCTCTAGTCCAGTTTGATCTCATCTTAACTAATTACATCAGCAAAGACCCTGCTTTCCAGATAAGATCACATTCCGAGATTCCAGATGGACGTGAGTTTGGGGGTGATGCTATTCAACCACCTATAACCCTCCGCCAGGATAACCATGAACCTGACTTGTCTCACCAGAGATTAGTCTCACCTGGTTTTGGTTAATGACATACAGATGGTTCCCAACTTCACAATGATTTGGATTATGATCTTTTGACTTCCCAGGGCTTCCCCCGGTGGCTCAGCGGTAAAGAATCCTCCTGCAATGCAGGACACAGGGGTTCGATCCCTGAGTCGGGAAGATCCTCTGGAGAAGGGAATGGCAACCCACTTCCGTATTCTTGTCTGGAGAATCCCATGGATAGAGGAGACTGTTGGGCTACAGTCCATGGGGTCGCAAAGATTTGGGTGTGACTGAAGTGACTTAGCACACAGCACGCATGGTATAAAAGCGATATGCATTCAGTTAGAAATTGGACTTCCAATTTCAAATTTTGATCTTTTCTGGGCTAGAGATTTACAGTACATACTCTTTTTTAAATTTTAATTGGAGTATAATTGCTTTACTGTGTTGTTTTCAGTTCAGTTCAGTTGCTCAGTCGTGTCCGACTCTTTGTAACCCCATGGACTGTAGTAGACCAGACTTCCCTGTCCATTACCAACTCCCAGAGCTTGCTCAAACTCATGTCCATCAGGTCAGTGATGCCATATAACCATCTGATCCTCTGTCATCCTCTTCTCCTCCTGCCTTCAGTCTTTCCCAGTATCAGGATCTTTTCCAATGCATCAGTTCTTCGCATCAAGTGGCCAAAGTATTGGAGCTTCAGCTTTAGCTTCAATCCTTCCAGTGAACATTCAGGACTGATTTCCTTTAGGATTGACTGATTTGATCTCCTTGTAGTCCAAGGGACTCTCAAGTCTTCTCAAACACCACAGTTCAAAACCATCAATTCTTTGGCATTCAGCCTTCTTTATGTTCCAACCCTCACATCCATACATGACTACTGGAAAAACCATAGCTTTGACTAGACGGACCTTTGTCGGCAAAGTAAAGTCTCTGCTTTTTACTATGCTGTCTAGATTGGCCATAGCTTTTCTTCCAAGGAGTAAGCGTCTTTTAATTTCATGGCTGCAGTCACCATCTGCAGTGATTTTGGAGCCCAAAAGGATAACAATGTTGTATTAGCTTCTGTTGTACAAGGAAGTGAGTCAGCTCTCTGTGTACATACATCCGCACCCTCTGGGCCCTCCTCTCATACCCTCCTCCTTTCACCCCTCCAGGTCACCACAGAGCACGGAACTGAGGTCCTTGTGCTATACAGCAGCTTCCCACTAGCTGTCTGTTTTACACATGGTAGTGTATGTATCAGAGAAGGCAATGGCACCCCACTCCAGTACTCTTGCCTGGAAAATCCCATGGACAGAGGAGCCTGGTAGGCTGCAGTCCATGGGGTTGCTAAGAGTCGGACACGACTGAGCGACTTCACTTTTTCACTTTTCACTTTCATGCACTGGAGAGGGAAATGGCAACCCACTCCAGTATTCTTGCCTGGAGAATCCCAGGGATGGGGGAGCCTGGTGGGCTGCCGTCTATGGGGTCGCACAGAGTCGGACACGACTGAAGCGACTTAGCAGCAGCAACAATGTGCGTATGTCAGTCCTAATCTCCCAACTTGTTCCACCCTCCGCATGTGTCCATTCTCTGCCTCTGTGTCTCTATTCCTGCCCTGCAAATAGGTTCATGTGTACACTTTCCTAGATTCCACCTATCTGCATTGGTGTATGGTGTTTGTTTTTCTCTTTCTGACTTACTTCACTCTGTATGACAGAGGTACGTACTCTTTTGTGATGTTGGAAAGCAGCAGCTACGTGACCAGGAGGGTAAACAACTGACACAGAACCATTTTGTGCCCATGCAAGCAATGTGGTTTTCACTGTCAAACACAGTATTCCATAAATGACATGAGATAGTCAACACTTTATTATAAAATACACTTTGTGTTAGATGATTGTGCTCAACTGTAAGCTAAGGTAGGTGTTCTGAGCACATTTAAGGTAGGCTAGGCCAAACTTTTATGTTCGGTAGGTTCAGTTCGGTTCGGTTCAGTCGCTCAGTCATGTCCGACTCTTTGCGACCCCATGAATTGCAGCACGCCAGGCCTCCCTGTCCATCACCAACTCCCGGAGTTCACTCAGACTCACGTCCATCGAGTCAGTGATGCCATCCAGCCATCTCATCCTCTGTCGTCCCCTTTTTCTCCTGCCCCCAATCCCTCCCAGCATCAGTCTTTTCCAATGAGTCAACTCTTCACATGAGGTGGCCAAAGTACTGGAGTTTCAGCTTTAGCATCATTCTTTCCAATGAACATCCAGGACTGATCTCCTTTAAGATGGACTGATTGGATTTCCTTGCAGTCCAAGGGACTCTCAAGAGTCTTCTCCAACACCACAGTTCAAAAGCATCAATTCTTCAGTGCTCAGCTTTCTTCACAGTCCAACTCTCACATCCATACATGGCCACTGGAAAAACCATAGCCTTGACTAGATGGACCTTAGTCAGCAAAGTAATGTCTCTGCTTTTTAATATACTATCTAGGTTGGTCATAACTTTCCTTCCAAGGACTCAGTGTCTTTTAATTTCATGGCTGCAATCACCATCTGCAGTGATTTTGGAGCCCCAAAAATAAAGTCTGACACTGTTTCCACTGTTTCCCCATCTATTTCCCATGAAGTGATGGGACCAGATGCCATGACCTTAGTTTTCTGAATGTTGAGCTTTATGCCAGCTTTTTCACTCTCCTCTTTCACTTTCATAAAGAGGCTCTTCAGTTCCTCTTCACTTTCTGCCATAAGGGTGGTGTCATCTGCATATCTGAGGTTATTGATATTTCTCCCGGCAATCTTGATTCCAGCTTGTGCTTCTTCCAGCCCAGCGTTTCTCATGATGTACTCTGCATAGAAGTTAAATAAGCAGGGTGACAATATACAGCCTTGACGTACTCCTTTTCCTATTTGGAACCAGTCTGTTTTTCCATGTCCAGTTCTAACTGTTGCTTCCTGACCTGCATATAGGTTTCTCAAGAGGCAGGTCAGGTGGTCTGGTATGCCCATCTCTTTTAGAATTTTCCACAGTTTATTGTGATCCACACAGTCAAAGGCTTTGGCATAGTCAATAAAGCAGAAATAGATGTTTTTCTGGAACTCTCTTGCTTTTTTGATGATCCAGCGGATGTTGGCGATTTGATCTCTGGTTCCTCTGCCTTTTAGGTTAGGTCTATTAAATGCATTTTTAAATTATGATGGGTTTATTGGGAGGTAACCCCAGTATAGGTTGAGGAAGATCTGGAGTATGTAGGTTTTGCATCTGGCTTCTTCCATGTTGTCGTGTGTCGCTGTGTTTTGTCCTTTTTCATTGCCATGTAGTATTTCATTGACCACCAACTCTTTTCACTATTCTGCTGATGAATATTTGGATAGTTTCCAGTTTCTGCTGCTAGGAATAGTGCTCTATGAATATTACAGTACATCTTTTTGGTGACTTCCACTTATTTAACAGTTAGCTAATAACTGTAGATTATCAGGACTGGGTGGTCTCTCTGAGACCACTGGGCCCAACTTTATGATTTCATGTAGGAAAGCTGAGGCCCAAAGAGGCCCAAGTCTGCCCAAGTGATTTGGTGAGGAGTCTGGAATTCAGTGCTGGTCATCCCTACACCAGGGGCCCTCCCCTCAGCCATGCTACCCCCGGAATGTCTGTGCTTAAAATCATGGTCTCAAGGGACCTCCCTGGCAGTTGTTAAGACTTCAGGCTTCCACTGTAGGAGGTATGGGTTTGATCCCTGCTTGGCATCCCATCACTTCATGGGAAATAGATGGGGAAACAGTGGAAACAGTGTCAGACTTTATTTTTGGGGGGCTCCAAAATCACTGCAGATGGTGATTGCAGCCATGAAATTAAAAGATGCTTACTCCTTGGAAGAAAAGTTATGAGCAACCTAGATAGTATATTCAAAAGCAGAGACATTACTTTGCCGACTAAGGTCCATCTAGTCAAGGCTATGGTTTTTCTAGTAGTCATGTATGGATGTGAGAGTTGGACTGTGACGAAGGCTGAGCGCTGAAGAATTGATGCTTTTGAACTGTGGTGTTGGAGAAGACTCTTGAGAGTCCCTTGGACTGCAAGGAGATCCAACCAGTCCATCCTGAAGGAGATCAACCCTGGGATTTCTTTGGAAGGAATGATGCTGAAGCTGAAGCTCCAGTACTTTGGCCACCTCATGCAAAGAGTTGACTCACTGGAAAAGACTTTGATGCTGGGAGGGATTGGGGGCAGGAGAAGAAGGGGACAACAGAGGATGAGATGGCTGGATGGCATCACTGACTCGATGGACGTGAGTCTGAGTGAACTCCGGGAGTTGGTGATGGACAGGGAGGCCTGGCATGCTGCGATTCATGGGGTCGCAAAGAGTCAGACATGACTGAGCGACTGAACTCAACTGAACTGAACTGGGGAACTAAGATCCAACATGCCTCATGCAGCCAAAAGTTAGAAAAAATAAATATTTTTAAAGTTATGGTCTCGAGAATCATCTTGGAGCTTGCCCTCTTACCTGAGGCCTTCCATTTCCCCAGCAGTTCCTGCGGCCCCTCCTCCTGGTCCCGAAACCCAGTCACCCCGGAGTCCAGAACCCACGCCCAGGGAGCCAGTCCCCTCCGACCTCTTGGACGCTGCCTCCTCTTCCTCCTCTTCATCTTTCCCACCCTGCTCCCCAGAGCCTGGGCCAGAGGCCCCAGAGCCTGAACCAGCAGCAGCTGCTGTGGGAAGCGGTGTGAGTGGGGAAGGCAGGAGCGAGAAGGGGCGCCTCTACTGCCCCACATGTAAGGTGACCGTGAATTCTGCCTCCCAGCTTCAGGCTCACAACACAGGTCAGTGCGCCCAGCCAGCTTGAGTCCGGGGAGGAGATGCCCCTCACCAGATGCGGGCAGGCTGTTGCTTCTGGGTGGCCCCTGTGATCGAGGGCTGGGTGACAGAGGTGCTGTGCCCAGCTGTGAGTGGGCAGGCATTTGGGGTCCTCCAGCTAATGCTTGGGGAGAGAGGATTGGGGAGAGACGTCTGAAGGGTCCCACGGAAGACGGGAGACACCCTCTCCATCTCTCCGTGGGTCAGCCCTGGGGGACGGGGTTGGGATGAGAGTCAAAGGGAGGCTGACCATTTACTCTGCAAGGAAGCTTCCTTGAGGCATGAAATGAAAGCAGCTGGGAGGATCTTTGGGGCTTTCCAGATGGCACTAATGATAAAGAAACCCATGCCAATGCAGGAGACATAAGAGATGTGGGTCTAATCCCTGAGATGCCGGGAGATCCCCTGGAGGAGGACGTGGCAACCCACTCTAGTATTCTTGCCTGGAGAATCCCACGGACAGAAGAGCCTGGCGGGCTACAGTCCATGGGGTTGCAAAGAGTTGAACACGACTGAAGCGACTTAGCACGCACGGGAGGACCTCTCAGAGGGAAAGAGAAACTTCATGTGGCTGTCGGGGCTGTCGGTGTGGAGCAGCCTGGAGGCTTCAAGGGACAGCCAGGCTGACCTGGCTTGGAGGGGGGTCTCTGTAGCCCTGCTGCCCCTCGCTGGTGCTGACAAGCTGTCTCCTTTCCTTCTGCCAGGAGCCAAGCACCGGTGGATGGTGGAAGGTCAGCGGGGCGCTCCCCACAGGGGCCGGGGCCGCACGGTGCCCCGGAGAGGAGCTGGACACAAGGCCAAGAGAGTGACAGGGGGCCGGGGGGGCCGGCAGGGGCCCAGCCCCCCGTTCCACTGTGCTCTCTGTCAGCTCCAGGTCAACTCAGAGACCCAACTCAAGCAGGTGGGGCAAGTGAGGCTGGGATTGGGGGTGGAGCAGAGGTGAGGGGGTGGGCCCCATGCCAGGCGGGCAGGAGAGAGCCTTCAGGGAGAAGGTGGGTGGAGCAGAGCAGGGTGCAGGTGGAGAAAGAGGTGACGCTCAAGGGATGGTGAGCTCCTGGAAGGCAAAGGCCAACTCTTGCCTCCCCTTCCCAGGGGCCTCCCCTGCTCCAGGGCCAAGTGGACTAGGTGTGTGAACTGTGGGTAGCAGAAGGGTGAGCTAGCCAAGCATGAGAGGGTAGTTTTGGGGTCCCTGGGTTCCTCGTCTTGTTCCCAGTCTGTCTGTCTGTCCACTAGCACCTGAGCAGCAGGAGGCACAAAGACCGCCTGGCCGGGAAGCCCCCCAAGCCCTCCAGCCAGCACAGCAAGCTGCAGAAGCACGCAGCACTGGCTGTGAGTCTCCTCAAGGTATCGGTTCAGGTCCGGAGGGGAGAAGGTTGGCCGGAACGGAGGGCAGGCTGGGAGGTGGGAGGTGGGGCAGGAAGGAAGCCTCCCCACCCCATCTCATGGCGGCCTGGGCAGGGAACGAACTGGGGTTGGGTTTTTGGTTGTCTTGGGATCTGCCCAGAAAAATTTCCGGGGAGGTGGGCCCGGGAAAGTCATCTCAGGGACAAGCGCCAAGGGGTGGGCGAGCATCTCCTGGAGACTGTGTCCACCCCCCACTCCCCATAGCCTCCCCCCTTGGCCCATCCCAAGATTCTCCTCCCTCTGGACAGGACGACAGGTGGTGGAGAAAGCCCTGTGGAATGAATGTGTGGGGGTGGGAAGGGAGGAGGATTTAGGTTTGGAATCCTGAAAGTCACGTTTTTCCTGCAGCAAAAGGTCTAGGGATGGGGCCAAGGGAGGGGAGGGGATTTTCCTGGGGTCAGAGATTGTGTCCATCCTTCTTTTCTTTGCAGTCTAAACTGGCCTTGCAGAAGCAACTCACCAAGACCCTGGCAGCCCGCTTCTTGCCCAGCCCGCTCCCCACCGCGGCAGCAGCCATCTGTGCCCTGCCAGGGCCCCTGGCCCTCCGGCCTGCCCCCACAGCGGCCACCACCCTCTTCCCAGCTCCAATCCTGGGTCCAGCTCTGTTTCGCACCCCAGCGGGAGCCGTTCGCCCTGCCACGGGACCCATCGTTTTCGCCCCCTATTAGCCCTCCCAGGGAGCCCAGGGCTGACTTCCCAGCAGTCGCCCTGCCAGCAGTTGCCCCTGCCCGCCACCGGCCCTGACCCCTCTCCCTGAGATGCCTCAGTTCCCTCCATCCCGCAGGAGAATGCCTTTTACAGCCTCGGGGGCCTGCCCAATCTAGGAAGAGCTGGGCTAACGCTAAGAGCTGCTGCCCAGCCCTCAGTCTGCACTGGGGACTCAGCTAATGCCACCCTGGCCCACGGACCATCCATCTGCACCCTCCCTGCCTCTGGTGTCTAGGGCTAGTCCTGGGCTCCCCTCCATTTCCCATCCTGACTTACGGGGAGCAAACCGAAAAATCCAAAGATCTATGCAATAATCCTAGCCCCAGCCCCATGGTGCTCTCATCCCTCCAACTCAAGACCTATAGCCATGTGGCCAGAGGCCCAAGGAATCTGACTTTCTCCTAGCCTGAGGACAAGACTGTGACCTCTATTCCTATGCCCTGCAGGGGGTGGGGTGGGGGTGGTCTTCCCCATTCACTGGATTCCCCAGAGAATCACTGGCGATGATGGAGGGGGTCTCCAGTGGGAGTGGGTTCAAGACCGCCTGGACAAGGGTGTGGTGGACTGTGGAGAGAGGGAGCGGCACCAAGTGGGGCAAAGCCAAGGGGCGGCTGGGGCCGCAAGCTTCTGGGGTTTTCGCTTGCTGACAGGATGGGGTGAGGTGATGGTGATGTTCTGGCTGGGCCATCTGTAATAGAGGAAATGACCAGTCCCACACACGTTCTCCCCTCTTAGCCTTTCATTGATTCTTCCTGAACCCCAGCTCTCAAGGGGGAAGAGGAGTGACACTGGGTCTCCCTCAGACTATGGAGCCCCCGACACCAAATCCACCCCCCAGGGCTCCCCTCCAGTTCCTCACTTCAAACTGGCCCCCAGCACTCAATTCAGCTCTCCCCCAAGACCAGCAGCCCAAGCCCCCCTCGCTGTGAACCCGAGTGTTGGGATCCACTCTCGAGACCCATTTTCGTGCCGTCAAGATGACTGCCACTACCCGCTCCCACCCCAGCACTGCCACCCACCACTCCACGATATGGGACTTCGCCAGTATCCGCCTGTTATCTTTTTTTTAAAAAGCTATTTCCAATGGGGGAACAAGAACAAAGGGGGAGGGGAGGGAAACTTTTTGATAACAGTTGTGGTTTTATTGTGTCCAACACATCAATAAATGAATTTAAGCTCAAGCCTGCATATGCCCTAAAACTGGACTCGCCCAGCTTGGGCCGCCTGCCCCTGCTCGCCCCTCCCGTTCTGGGGAGAAGAGGCGTGTATTGGAGGTCATCTGGCTGTAGTGTTTCACCTGTGCTAGGTGTGTGCATCAGAAGCAGGTGAGCACGGGAGGTTGCAGGTTACAAGCTCACCTGAACAGCGTGCTGGAAGTGTGACCACCTTTCTGAGCCCCCGACAGGCCTGGCAGCTCCTGGGAAGCTGCTCCTGCTTGGCCTTGTTTTGCTCAGGCATCTGAGGTAAGAAGGGAGCGCTAGAGGAGCACCTTGCCCAGCCTCCACTGGGGCAGCAGGCATATAAACACAGGAAATTGATAAACAGGAATCCAGCCATCAGCTGAAAACCACCACAGGAACGGGAAAGACCTGTCCCCAGGCCCGGGAGGTCTGCTGATTGGGCACTGGGCAGCCGCTCTGGCAACTAGAGCGAGTAGTGCGCTCCTGCCCCCTGGTGGTTGGGGGGAGCAGCGTCCCAGCCTGCAGGGCTGTAGGCATAGCACCTTGAAAAGGGAGAAGCTGAGGGGACAGTCGCAGTTGCGGGCAGTATCCAACCACAGGGCTAGAGAGCACAGAATCGAGATCATCTTACAGATGAGAAAAGCGGAGCCCCGAGAGGGGAAGGGCCTTGCAGGCCCACAAAGCCAGCTACTGACTCCCAGCCCAGCTGTGTCTCATTCCACCTCACCCAGTGACATGCTCCCTGAGCAGGAAGAGGAAGCTGGGGGAAGAGTTACAACAGAACAGGACACTCCCAGGAGGCTAGCTGCTTCTAGCCAAGGGGAGGACAGGAGAGAGGTTGGGCTGTTGGATGAGGAGGTGCCTGGAACACCAGCACGCACACACATGCACATCCACACACAGATGCCCGGACACCCTTTCTCTAGAGTCCAGGCTGGTGCCATGAGAGAGAGACGATGTGTGTGTGTCCCAAACACCAGCATGCACACGTGTACACCTACACACAGATACGGGGACGCCCTTACTCTACAGTCCAGGCTGGTGCCATGAGAGAGACGGTGTGTGTGTGTGTGTGTCCCAAACACCAGCATGCACACGTGCACATCTATACACAGATACGGGGACGCCCTTACTCTAGAGTCCAGCCTGGTGCCCTAAGTGTGTGTGTGTGTGTGTGTCCCAAACACCAGCATGCACACGTGCACACCTACACAGATACGGGGACGCCCTTACTCTAGAGTCCAGGCTGGTGCCATAAGCGTGTGTGTGTGTGTGTGTGTGTCCCAAACACCAGCACATACACGTGCACATCTACAGACAGATATGTGGACGCCCTTACTCTAGAGTCCAGGCTGGTGCCGTAAGTGTGTGTGTGTGTGTGTGTGAGACCCAAACACCAGAACACACACATGCACATCTACACAGATACATGTCCAGGCTGATGCCGTGTTTGTGTGTGTGTGTTTGTGTGTGTGTGTATGGGTGGGAGGGTGTGGGTGTGGGTGTGTGTATGTAGAGGCTTCCTGAACAGGGGGTGTGTACACGTAAGAGAGAGAGAATAGACACTGGCAGGAAACCAGGAAGTGGGAGGTCCCTGTGATAGGAAGCAGACCCCAGATGCGGCACCTCTGCATAGAGCTCTGCTTCCTCCCCTGGCAGGTAAAAGGGACAGTGACCCACAACTACCCCAGTCACCACAGGGCAGATATGATGGGGGCTGGGGGGGTTGGCGGTGCTAACCTAGACTGTCAGCAATTCCCAGAGCTGGGAGGGAGCAAAAGCGACCTGAGCCTCGGACAGCCCAGCTGCCTGGCCTAGTGGTGAGCTCCCCACCTTGACTGGGAAGCAAAGCTCACCTAAACCCCCCCTTTCCCCCAACCCAACTTCCAGGGCTGGGAAGGCACCACATCAGCCATCCAAGGAGCCGCTGCCCTTGTTCTTGCGGCTTAGGGGGAAGGCAGACTTGCTCTGGGGCTGGGTCATCTTGCTGGCCAGGTAGACGAAGGGCTCCAGCAGTGAACGGCGGTCAGCCACTGACACCTCCCACAGCTTCACCTTCTCCGACTTGGCCCAGTGCTGAGCCACGTCCGGGTCTACACGCCGCTGCTCCTGCAGGTCACACTTGTTGCCGAGGACCACAATGGTGACCTGTGGAAGAGGAACACAGGAGAGGCCTGTGGCTGCAGCATGGACCTTGGGGGCCGGGATGAGGGCCAGTGACCACCTCAGGCTTGTCATGGAACTCCCAGAGCGGGTACAGATGGAAGCCAGAACTTGAACAGAGGAAGGAAAAGAAAAAGCAACCACTTCCACCTCGGAGTCCTAGGGGAGGGGAAGAAGTCTCAACAGCTGAGGTCTCATCTCTTCCTACATTAGAAACTGTGGGCGGGGCCTCCATCTGGCACTCCCTCCAGGGGTTCTGTTACAAGCCCTGTGTCATTCATGCCTGATCACTACTGGGAGTTAGTGCTGGCTAAGTTAACTGGTGAGGAAGCACTCCCAGCATGCCTGATTGAGAACAAAAGGGCCTTCACAGCTGAGCACACAACCACTATTAAAAAAGCCTAGTGAGGACATCATGTGTGTTAGGTCAGGGATCTCCTAAACTCGAGTAGCCTCTCTGGCTGAGCTGTCTCAACATGTGGGCACCTCTAGTGGTGAAGACACCTGGCAGTGGTTTCCATCCCCGCCCTCCAGTTTCAAACCTAGCTCCTGGAAAATGAGTGAAAAACAGAGCCGTCTGGGCCTCCCAAAGCCAGCCCAGGGCCCACTGTCTCTCACCACCGGGGTTCCGCCACACACCTCCTTCTTGTCCTTGGATTTGTCAATCTCCTTCTTGAGCAGCTCCACGCGCTGAAAGGACTCCCGGCTGTCCGTGCTGTAGACCAGGACATAGCCGTCAGTGCAGGAGAAGCAGTGCCGGGGCAACTCGGCCCCGTCTCGGAGCCCCCGGGTGTCGTAGAAACGCACCTGCTCCCGGACCCCCCGGTCAGTCTCAATGGAGCCCACGTAGATGTCCTCCTGCGTCTCGATCATCTCAGAACCTGGGACAAAATGAGGAGAAAAACTTGTTTCTGGGCTTCTCTGGTGGCTCAGTGGTCAAGAATCCACCTGCTGATGCAGGAGATTTGAGTTCAATCCCTGACCTGGGAAGAGCCCACGTGCCTTGGAGCAACTATGCCCCTGTGCCACAATTACTGAGTCTGTGCTCTAGAGCCCGGGAACCACAACTTCTGAAGCCCATGTGCCCTGGCACCCGTGCTCCATAACAAGAGAAGCCACTGCAAGGACAAGCCCCTGCACTGCAACTACAGAGTAGCCCTCTCTTGCCTTTGCCACAAGTAGAGAAAACTCGTGCAGCAACGAAGACTCAGCACAGATTGAAAAAACAACAACAACCTCGTTTCTAGGGAGAAAAGAGATTGGGAACCTGCATGACTGAGTGTATCCTAACAAGCCAACCAGATAGGGGGAGAAAGGAATGTCAGGGCTGAGGATCAGGGTCAGACTTCAAATCTGACTGGACTGGAATGATTTAGGGAACAGAGTCAATCTTATGTTGATACCACACTAAGCACAGCGTGACTTGCAAGCTTTTCCTTCCTATCCTTCTCTGATATTGGATTTCCTCTTTCCAGATTTCTTCTGTGTGGCAGGGTTGGGATCTTCCAGATCCTGGGAGTACCACCAGGAGCAACTTTTAGCCTCTTGGTATTGTGATCAAATCTTTTCATACTTCCACTTCCTCCACCACAGCTCATCCCCAGCAACTCACCCACTACATGGTTTCCGTACAGAAGCTGCTCCAGGATTGAAGTCTTGCCCACAGAAGCCTGGCCACACACGACCACCTTGCAGCTCTTCCCCATGCTTAGCTTTCAACCCTGAAGAATGGAAGCACACTGGGTGAGGCAGGATTAAAACACAGGGCCTTCCCTGAATTGAGGGCCCAAGTTCTGAACCGAACGCACAGCCTTGAGGAGTCGGCACTGTCCACTACCCTCGGCAGGGTGTACTATGTCCACTATAGTGTTTCTGACGTGTCTATGTCTGCTACTGGACAGTGAGCTGTATAGCACTCATCTTATCCCCAGGACGTGGTCAGTAAGTGGCACAGAGCAAGTGCTCAGTAAATGCTGCCACAAAGCGGGAAGAGTAGCTGGCTTAAAGGAGCCACTCTCCAGTATCTCTTCTGTGCACAGAATGTACAGGTGTAGAAGACCAGTTGCTGAAGGGAGCTCTGGCTCAGCTCCCTCTCTTAAACCATGATCCCGTAAAGAAATAACCAGAGATATTGTTTTGTGCGGATCTATCTTACGTCACTCTTCCTGGGGAGTGAACAATTAAGAACATTCTGCTTTCCAGAAAGGCTTATCTGGACAATTCGTTCCCTCTAATTCCCAGTCAAGGCCATGGCTAGGATGAAGAATATCAGACAAGAAACAAAGGAGGGAAGGAATCTAAGAAAACGATACTTTGGAAAGGAGAGAGATTTTGCTGCCCTCGGACACACCCAGATAAGGCTTAGACATAGAAATCTCAGGACACTCCAAGAGATCTCAAGGCACCTCAAACACAGGTTTCCCAGAAGTCCTAGACAAAGATTCCCCCAGAGAGGAGAGACAGAGATAACTTCCCAAAGGGTTCTCACACAGAAACTTCTCCAGAGGTAACTCCCCAGTACAGATCCCCGCTTCCCGCAATTAAGGGGTACCCCAAGAGAGACTGTCACACGAGCCTCCTGCAGACTCTCCCCACCAGGGGGCTCCCAGAGAGAATCAGAATCCTGCCACCTAAAGCGTCCCCAAAGCCGTGGTCGACCCCGGCCTCCCAGCTCCATACCTCCTAGGGCCCTCGCAGCAGCACAGCCGGGCCCCCCCAGGCTCCCAGGGACCAGGGGTGGGGCAGCACCGCGGCAAACACTCGGATCTTCCTCTGCGTCGATCCAGGCTCCGTCTGGTCCCGCCCCCGCAGCTTCCATCCGGCAAGACCAATTCCGGCGGCGGAGAGCGGTCGCCGGCAACACAGCGCCCTCAGAGGCCGGCGGGGAGATGACGGCCTGAACCTCGGCTAGGTGGTCGCCAGGGCACAGGTTATACGCTGGCGGGACGCGCCGGGTGCTGTTCTGGTGTCTCAGATGCCCAAATGTTCTTTTTCTAAAGGCTACTAGAGTAACACTTCGTTTATCCAGTCGTTTATTCATCCAATGTCTTCTGAGCGTTTACTCTGTGCCACTCACAGGACTACGTGCTGAGAAAAGGCTGGCGAATTAGACCTGGTTGCAGCCCATTAGAATGTCACCATCTAGACATCTAACCCAATTACAGTCTAGCATGTAAGATCTATTACAGAGGTGCTGTGGGAGCACAGCCAAGGGGTGTTTAACTTGGGGACAGTGGGCATCACGTTATCCATGGAACCTTCCTGGAGGAGGTCAGGTCTGTGCTGAGGTTTGAAGGGGGTGGAAGGAAAGGGTGAAGGAAATGAGGCAACATCCATGGCATTTACTGGAACTACACGTATTTGGGTTCAGTATTGATAGTAGAAAGGAGCCGAAAAAGAAAAAGAAAGAAAGGACCCAAACAACCTAAGACCTGCATGTTCGGCCAAAGAGTTCAAACTCTATCCTAACAGCAGTGGAAAGCCATTGATAGGATTTATGCCAGTGAAGTGACATGATCAGTTTTTGCTTTTAAGCAGGTCACGCTAGTAAAGAGTGAAGACTGGAGAGAGGTGAGACTTGGGATTAGTTAGGAGAGTAGGGTAGTATTCCAAGATTTCCAAAAAATGATAAGAATCTGAATGGGGGTGTAAAGGAGGTAGATTTGAGAGATATTTGATGAGAGAATTAACAAGACTTGGTGATAAATTGGGAGGCTGTTTTTTTTATATTGGAGTATAGTCAATACTTCGGCCACCTCATGCGAAGAGTTGGCTCATTGGAAAAGACCCTGATGTTGGGAGGGATTGGGGGCAGGAGGAGAAGGGGACGACAGAGGATGAGATGGCTGGATGGCATCACCGACTCGATGGACTTGAGTTTGAGTGAACTCCAGGAGTTGGTGATGGACAGGGAGGCCTGGTGTGCTGCGATTCATGGGGTCGCAGAGAGTCAGACACGACTGAGCGACTGAACTGAACTGATAGTCAATTAACAAATGTTGTGATAGTCTCAGGTACACAGCAAAATGACACCGCCATCCATATGCATGTATCCATTCTCTAAATTGAGAGTTTAAGATTCAGAGAACACAAAATAGGAACGTGGTTAAGGACAGGTGGGCCTCCTGCATTAGACCGTAGACCATGAGCCATTGGCAAGCAGGGCCCGAGTCTGTGCCTTCCCAGCCTAGCTTTGGAGAGAGTTGTTGAATGACTGGCTGGAAGAATGACGTGTCTCTTCCAACCCTGGTGGAGCCTCTCCCATCCTCCACTACCCAGTGACAGGTGTGGTTTCAGCTCCCTCAGCACTGTGGTAGGCAGGGACTGTGCAAGCAGCTCATGGACAATGGCAGTGACTTTTACTGGAGAAGGGGGATAAACTCTTCTTAAATTCCCTTGACCCCTTCTTTGGTAACCGTTAACTTTAATACTTTAACCTCAACCTCCCCCGCCCCTCTCAGTTTAATGTCAGTTCATTTTAGTTCAGTTCAGTCACTCAGTCGTGTCTGACTCTTTGCGACCCCATGGATCACAGCACGCCAGGCCTCCCCGTCCATCACCAACTCCCGGAGTTCACTCAAACTCAAGTCCATCGAGTCGGTGATGCCATCTAGCCATCTCATCCTCTGTCGTCCCCTTCTCCTCCTGCCCCCAACCCCTCCCAGCATCAGAGTCTTTCCCAATGAGTCAAGTCTTCGCATGAGGTGGCCAAAGTACTGGAGTTTCAGCTTTAGCATCATTCCTTCCAAAGAACACCCAGGGCTGATCTCCTTTAGAATGGACTAGTTGGATCTCCTTGCAGTCCAAGGACTCTCAAACCCCAATTTAAGTCAGGTCCACAAAAATTATTGGTCTGGGTGAAGGGCTGCGAAAATTAAGCTGTGTCCTTTCCCTGTCTGAGTTCCCAATCCAGATTGCATTCGGCAAAACAAGCGTGCTGAGCAGGGAGTTTATATGAGGGTTGGGAGCACTGGGGACACTGTGGAACAGGGACCTCACCCTGCGAGCTGCCTTATAAACTCCAGGGCAGGGTCTGGGGCTCTGTGTCACCCTCCCTAGGCTTAATGCTGAGATGGCACTCCCAGGCGGCTGACATGAAAGCAGCCTCATAAAAGGGTCAGCGTCATTAGGGTGATGAACCAGTTGGTACTTGGAGGTCCAGAGGGGATGAAAGGCGCGGTGCGAAGACGCCCTGCGTTCCCCAGGCTTGGTTGGGCAGGGCTTCCAGGGGCCGATGAACACTAGGAAAACTGGATTCAAAGTGTCTCTTCTTGCCTTTCGCAGGAGGCGGCTGTGGACATACTCAAAGGTCGGGAAGGTATTAGTAGGGGGGGGCTCTTTATCTCCAGGGTCCTGGGTCACGGCGTCCGTACCCAACTCAGACTCCCGGACCATCACCGGAGACGCTCTAGGATTGGAAGTTGTTATGGCAACGAAGCTCTCGGAATACTGAGGAAAGCCGAAGCCTAGAGAGGCGACACCCTCTTATACCCTCTTCGGCCCCCACGGGTAAAGTGGCGCCCCCTACGCACAGGAACCGTCCTTGGCCCCCCGCCCCGGCGCGGAGACCACCCTGGACCTCCGGGGGCGGGAGGCCGCTCTGGCCCGACGCGGAGCCTCTCGCTGGTAGACCGGCCCGAAGGAGCCCCTCTGGGCGCAGCGCCGGTGAGCTGCTCGATGCTCCGACCGGAAGTGCTCTTCACCGCCGACCTCCCACCCGGCTCTTTGGTCCCGGCGGTAAGATGGCGGCTGCCGCTGAGTGCGATGTGGTAATGGCGGCGACCGAGCCAGAGCTGCTAGACGACGAGGAGGCGAAGAGGTAACTGGGTGGCAGGGTAGGGGAAGAGGCGAGCTTCAGCTCCATGCCTCCGGGAACCCCGTCCTTGCTGTGGTGCAATCCCTGTAGAGGCGATGCCCCGCCCTCCGAGACCCCCCCCAATCTGAGATTAAGTCCGGATGGACCCCCTGAAGGGGCGCTCTTGGAGGTTTGCCCTCCTCTCCCGCTTCCGCCTTGCTGAGGAGCTGAGGTATGGCCTTGTACCCCCAAGCAGAGAGGAAGGTCGTTCTCGTTGTAGAGGCCAGGTCTCTGAGGGGATCTTGGAGGTCTTTTGCGGGGTGGAGGAGGCGGCACCGCAATAATGCTGGCTTCTTACACCGCCCCCGACTCCCTCCTTCTCTTGTTAATTTCTGTACCTTGTTGTCTATCAGCCCTTTGCATCTCCAGAGCTTTGGCTGTCCTCACCCCTTTCCTTCGTAATCGTAGCCCAGCGAGCACTAGTTGGGCCCGAGGTGACTGTGTGTCTCCATGATTGACCTGGTGGCCCTTCGGTTACCCCAGAAGTGGAAGGTGATAGAGAAAGAAGGGTGAGGGGTTTTGTCTCATGCTGTACACGTCAAACCCTCTCCCTCCACCCTTCCAAAGATCCTCATTCTTCCCAGGGCTGTTTTTTAAGTTAAGCAGCAAGGAGGAGGGCAGCTGCTTGGGCTGTTGGCGCTGCTGGGCAGCCGCAGTGGCTCGAGATTGCCAGTCCGGACCAGCCAAGGGAGCTGCTGAGTGAGTGGTTTTCGAGAACACTCTGGATTTTGGCTACAGCTAAGGCAGGTTATTGGAAGTGGGGCTGGAACACAGTTGTGGATAGTCATACTTGTCCTGAATATGGAGCAGAATTAACAAAAAGCTTCTGGAAGTTTGGAGCCCTGTCTTTATCAACCGCGAGTTAATTGACTACAGTTCCAGTCTCTTTCCCACATATTTCGTATCTTTATATCAAGGCCATTCTGGCTTCAGTCTGGGTGGTTTGAGGTGGTGGTTAGTTCATGAGATCTGAAATCAGGATTCCGAGATTTTTTTTTCTTTTTAACTATCCAGATTTGAAACAAGAAGTAACTCAAGGAGGCAGAATGAATAGTTAACTAGCTTAAAGGTGGTTACTGCAGCCAATTGTCTCAAGTTCCTGACTTGTTGGGAGCTGAGAACCTTGACAAAATGTAATTTGCAGGTTAGTAGGTCCCTGGGATGGACTATATGTCATTTAAAGTGAATTCAGTATAAATTTCTGATGTAGGCACTGTCTCTAATTTGAGTTTCACATCAAAGCCCCTATGTAAACCAAATCTTTTCCCTTAAAAAAAAGTTTTAGCCTTAGAGGATATTCTGTCATGCTGCTAAGTCACTTCAGTCGTGTCTGACTCTGTGCGACCCCATAGACAGCAGCCTACCAGGCTCTGCCGTCCCTGGGATTCCCCAGGCAAGAACACTGGAGTAGGTTGCCATTTCCTTCTCCAATGCATGAAAATGAAAAGTGAAAGTGAAGTCGCTCAGTTGTGTCCGACCCTCAGCGACCCCATGGACTGCAGCCTTCCAGGCTCCTCTGTCCATGGGATTTTCCAGGCAAGAGTACTAGAGTGGGGTGCTTTTGCCTTCTCCGATATTCTATCATAAGAAAAGGTAAAACAGGTGCTGCTGTAATGTGACCAGGTGATAGCACTTGCCTGCTCAGTCTGACCCCACAGACTATAGCCCACCAGGCTCCTCTGTCCATGGAATTTTCCAGACAAGAATACTGGAGTGGGGTGCCATTTCCTCCTCCAGGCAGTCTTCCTGACCCAGGGATCGAACCTGCATCTCCTGCCTTGGCAGGCAGATTCTTTACCACTGCACTGCCTGAGGACCCCCATCATACACACAAAAACACGATATTTGCAGGCAGTTAACAGAATAAGGAAAGGTGTTAACTCACGTTAACTGCCTTATTTCATGGAGTTCAAGATTTCATTGAGTGTAAAATACATGGTTGTTTTAGCTACCACTAAGAAAAAAAAGGCAATGGCACCCCACTCCAGTACTCTTGCCTGGAAAATCCCATGGACGGAGGAGCCTGGTAGGCTGCAGTCCATGGGGTCGCTAAGAGTCGGACACGACTGAGCGACTTCACTTTCACTTTTCACTTTCATGCATTGGAGAAGGAAATGGCAACCCAGTCCAGTGTTCTTGCCTGGAGAATCCCAGGGACGCGGGAGCCTGGTGGGCTGCTGTCTCTGGGGTCTCACAGAGTCGGACACGACTGAAGCGACTTAGCAGCAGCAGCAGTAAGAAAAAAAAAAACAAAAAAGCATCCTTATGAAATAGACTTGTATGTTAAACATATAGATCTTTTTTTTTTAGATTTTTTTTTAGATCTTTTTAAAACATAATAAAATATAAATGTTTACTGTGTATCACATTAAAAAAGTCAAAAGGAAAATATAATGAAATAAGCAAAAATATCACAGTTTCACTTTGTGTCTTGTAAGACATCCTTAGGGGGGTAAATATTGGACTCTGTTAGTAAGAAAAAGCCTTGTTTATATGTAGATTTCCAATGCTGAAAATGGAGTGGTGACTTAGAGGTTTTGAAGGAATATGGTTTCGCATTTTTTATGTATTCTGGAGTCCTCCTGTGTATTCACAGCAGAGGGCAGGAATAGGTACGTCTCTTACAAATGCCCTTTACTATCTGACTTGGTTAGTTATTTGGCCAAGTTTGTGTTGTCTCTTGTTACAGTCATAGTCCCAGTTCACTTGGGGACAGAAACGTTGATGGGTCTCTTGGGTTATTTTTGTAAAGTCCAGCAAGGAGTTCTTCCTTGTATTGTGGCCCAAGGGTAGCCTGCTTCTGAATTGTCATAGTCCCATAGGGGGCAGAGTGAGGTGCTTTCAAGATGTTCGACCTCATGGTTGTAGCATTTTAAATGGCTGCATGTTTTATTTCCTTAGCTTTAGAGTCTCTAGAGAGAAAGAAATGGACTTCAATTTTTTTTGCCTGTCCTTCTGTACAAAATTATTTTTTCCTTCATAGCTGAGAGGCTAGAATAAAAGGTGTGTTAGTTGGCAGTCCAAAATAGATCAGGCTTCTGAATATGAGGATTATTATTTCTCTTTGCCCACCAGAACAGACAAAGCTGCTTGGGAAGCCCAGAGAACTCAATTTCTGAGGTTGTTTATTTCAGCTAATTTAAGGTCTTCTCATTTTCCTGAGAAGTTGCTGATTGTTTTACCTGATATATGAATGAATGCCTATCTTGAGTGCAGGCTCTCAGCTCACATTTCCTGAATTGGGGAGCAGTTTGGTCACTGTAGGTAGTCTTTATTATGGTAAAATCGAAGGATTTCAAGTTGCTTATCAAGAGAAGAAGCACTTGTGTCTCAGCATATCCCCTGGGGATATGACTGGGCAGTGAGGACGGGAAGACCCTACAGGAGCCATTGGCTGAGGAGCAGGGCGTACGTGTTGGACTCTGCAGCTCCATGGGCTGTAACCCACCAGGCTCCTCTGTCCATGGGATGTTCCAGGCAAGAATATTGGAGTGGGTTGCCATTTCCTCCTGCATGGGATCTTCACGACCCAGTGATCCTACGTTGGCAGGCGGATTCTTCACCACTTGAGCCACCAGGGAGCAGGGATCCTAACCTGATTCCTTGGGCTGATCATCTCAGTATCTGTTTTCCTGATGGAGAAAAGCAGGAGCAGTCATTATGAGGCCCTTTCTTAGTACCTCGGTATTGTAAACTAAACTCATGGAATTTCGCCTTTTATTTCTCTCTGCATATTGGTCGTGGGAAGCACTAAACCCTGGATCCCTATCCAGGAGTTGCTATTCATTGCAGCTCCTTGGGGTGTTTTGGAGTTTGTGGCCTTAACTGTGGAGCTTGCCGGGATGCCTCTCCCCCTTCTTCCCCACTCTGTTTCAGATTCCTAGGCTTTTGTCCCCCTAAACTCTCTTGATGTTCCAGGCAGGCAGCTTGACAAAGCATGCAAGGTGAATGGGAATTGTCTTTGACCTTGAGCCCCAATCAGAGAGAAACTCTCTTCTCAGCATTCATTTTCGTTTTGGTGTGCTCTAAGTATGTGTGGTGTACTCATGTGTGTCCCATGAAGAAATGGGACCTGGGACAAATAAGTCATGGTTAGGGAAGGGCTAAGCCTAGGAATACAGAATCCTGAATACCAGCAAATAATTGATTGAACCCTGATATTAACAAGTGACAAAATTGTTAATTAATCATAGCAGGCGCAAAAGTAGAGTTTGGAGGAAGGATGTCTCTGTTCTCTGCTGCTTTCATTCAGATCCATGTATTAACTGAAGCCAGGTAAATTGAGCAATTTTAATAAAACGTTGGCCCGAGTGAGTGGCAGTTGCTCTGCTGTCTAGTTCATTCCCAACGACCAGAACTCTGATTGGCTTAAAGCCCAGGCTTATTGTACATTCCAACCAATCAGGGATTGGTTTAGTCATTGAAGTTAGTAGTTTTAAAGTTTTTAAAATCTGCCTACTAGGCACTTGCCTTTGCTTTCTTTCTCTAGGCCTTTAAGAGATTGGAGAACAATGGTCGGTGGCTGCCTGGGTGCCTTGTGGTCTGATGCAAAGTCCCTCTGAGAGCCCATTTCTCCCTTACTTCACTAATGTTTGGTCCCCTTTCTCCTGTGCTGAGTGATGTGGAAGTTACTTAGAGGTCGTTCCAGGTATTCTTTTAAACTGTCTTAATTTCAGCAGTAAGAACAGGATTCAGCGTGCAAGTTATTCCAGTAGTCTGTTCATGTTATTGGATTGACAGTTTTTTTCCTTCTCCATGCAAGATCCAAACAGCAGTTTCTGTGTTTTAGCCCACCATGGCAGGGGTATAAGCGATTGAGACTTTTGAGAATGATAATATGAGCAGGAATATTTGACTTTGAAAGTCTGATTCTGAGACTTAATGTTCTATTGGCATATGACTTTGTGTGGGAAGGCCGGATTGTCCGATAAGCAAAGTGGTAACTGTCTCTTCTCATTCTAATATTAGGCTTCTGGGGAGGGTGTCTGAGACAAGCAGGACCTTGTCTTATTGGTGTTGCTGTCCTGAGAATTCTTCCTCGCGTAGTTTGCTCTGAGATCATCAACCACCTGATGAACTCAAGAACCAAGAAAACTTGGGAAGCAAAATAACAGTTGGCAATGTAGATGCCTGACTATGGTTCCCATCTCCACTGCCCCC
Source organism: Budorcas taxicolor (assembly GCF_023091745.1). Lineage (NCBI taxonomy): Eukaryota > Metazoa > Chordata > Mammalia > Artiodactyla > Bovidae > Budorcas > Budorcas taxicolor. The sequence goes on along the minus strand of NC_068928.1, from coordinate 41,816,079 downwards.
CACCCCTCTCACACATACACATACACACAAAAAAACAACTTGGAAAGCAGCCTTTATCGTAACTATAGTTCCTCAGTTCTAGATTTCTTGGCCACATCGCATAGCTAGGCTTGCAGGGATCCTAGTTCCCTGTTTGGGGATCAGACCCAGGCCCTCCGTAGTGGAAGTGTGGAGTCCTAACCAGGGTATTCCCCAGCTCTTGATTTTTGATGCATGATAGTGTCCCCGTGAGGGTAGTGGGAGATGTCACAGAATGGGAAACCAAGGGATAGAAAATGATGGGTTCGGGGAGATATTTTGAAAACAAGTTTCTGGCTAACGCCGAAAAGCCAGTGGCTGTTGTCCTCAGAGTAGCTTCTACCAAGCTTACTTCTCAGAAACAGCCTTACGGTTGGGCCTCCTGTGCCCAGGGGTAAATGGAGGTTAAGTAGATGCCACAGATAGTGACATCCCATGTGAGGAACTAGCATAAGTATCTAACAAAATTGAGTTCACCATTTCTTTGAGAATATCCTTCCGCCTTTAGTGACGGAATTTCTGTCCAGCCTGACTGCTTCCTTGCTTCCTCTTTTTCCCTGCTGAGTAGGAGAAGACCACAGAGCCTGCTCCGGAGCATTGGCTGGTGTCCTTCCCTGCTTGAGCAGTAGAGAGCGCTGTTGCCTTGTGTAGTCCTTGTCTCTGTCTGTCCTTGGCAGCTCTTGGTCTCTCTCTTCTGGCTCTGCCCCTGTTGAGACTCCTGCGAGTGTCCAGACAGAGGACAGTTTGAACTGGTATATTTTCTTCATCTCCATCTCCTCTTTTCTGGGGAGGGCGGATGTTTTAACTGGGCTTTTAAGTGAAAGCAGCAGCTTTCTATTCTACAGAATATTGAGGAAAAGAAGCTGGGTAGCCCACCGTTCACCCCACTCCAATACTCTTGCCTGGAAAATCCATGGATGGAGGAGCCTGGTAGGCTGCAGTCCATAGGGTCGCTAAGAGTCGGACACGACTGAGCAGCTTCACTTTCACTTTTTACTTACATGCATCGGAGAAGGAAATGGCAACCCAGTCCAGTGTTCTTGCCTGGAGAATCCCAGGGACGGGGAAGCCTGGTGGGCTGCCGTCTATGGGGTCACACAGAGTTGGACACGACTGAAGCGACTTAGCAGCAGCAGCAGCCCACCCTTACCAACATGTAGCAGCTGGATAGAGACCACGTTCTGTTTTCTCTGGACCTTTATGAGGCCTTTGTTTGCAATCAGTACGCAGCACTTTGCATTGCACAAACACTGTTATCTATGAAATCGCGTTGTTGTTTAGTTGCTAAGTCATGTCCAACTCTTTGTGACCCCTTGGACTGTAGCCCGCCAGGCTCCTCTGTCCATGACATTTGTTCCAGGTCATATGTAACTTCCACCTATTCATGTGAAACTTAAATTGTTAGGTTAGAGGACTAAATAGAAAGAAATCGAATAATGTGCATTTGGTAAGTTGGAGTGAAATGCTTCTTGCTCCTTTTACTTTGCTCTCCATGAAGACTCGAGAGAGTACACACGGCACAGCCCGTGTGGCATGCCTTTGGGACAAGAGGCTCATACTGTGGGAAGGAAGGAGGAATTCTGCTCTGAAACTGGCCAAGATCCTGTAAATTCTGAAGGATGGAGGGCATTTCTAGATCAACGGGGAACTAGTAAATCTGATTGAATAAAAGACATGGGTGCAGCAATCATAGAGTAAGGGTGACCTTTTGGAAGTAGAAATATGATACAAATGCAGGAAGGATATTTGACTCATTGACAGTATAAAGTATTATTATTAAAAGCCTGAGGGTAAAGAAAGGAAAGATATCTTGTTCTGTAAAGTTATTCCTGCCAGTAAAATAGTCTCCAGGTCAGAGGCCCCTAACACTTCTTTGCTCTAACAAGAAATCATTTTGTCCCGAGTTGTAATTTTAGCAAAGCTAGAGTTTTCTTCCACTTCTGAAGTAGCAAAATACATCGGGAAAACACAGAGGAAAAAAGAAAACCTCATTCAAGCTGCTACATATGTTTTAATTTAAACTGTTATTAATGGCTATTGGAAGAGCTGAACTTTATGAAAAAATCTATTCTAGCCCAATACTTGAAATAAGAGCACAGTGGTTCACCCACCACCCCCTCACTTTGATCATTCAGAAATCTAATCAATCAGTATTGCCTCAGTTGCAAATGTAGAATAGCAAAGTCTTTATTTTTCATGCATTGGGGTAAAATATATCTAAATATGGTATATCACAAATATACCTGTGAAGTAATTCCGAGAGAACCCAGTAATGTTGAGACATTTCAAAAACAAAAACAAAATACTTGCCAGTGAATCCTGCCTTAAGTGAGAGCTGACTAAAGTTTCTAAATACTTTGTTTCTAGAAGGTAGACTAATTGGCCTAAGGCAAAGGTATTGTTTAAGTGTTTAACGTGGAAGTATTTAGAGAGAAAATGGAAGTTTTTATAGAGCATCTAACTTGGGACACATTATATTTCAGCTTTGGCGTTTTAATGTGTTTTTAATTTAGCTGAGTTGTAAATGTGCAAAGTTGGCTGGTGATCATAAGCCCAAGTTGTCTGATTTGATCACATGATGCTGAGCCCTGCTAAGACCTGTGTGATACCAAATGATTCCCTTGGCAGGGTTTGTTGGTGTAATTAGCATCTGTGAATGAGTGCTAAATTAGAGAATGGAACCGCATGATCAGAGGATGTACAGATTTTTAGTGCACATGTAGTGTTAGAAGAGCAGGTTTTCATGCTGCAGCTTTCTGATTGATGAAGTGATTTCTAAAAAGTAAAGAAATATATTTTTAAGTAGCAAAGCAGAACAAGAGTGGAGTGTCTTCTCCTTACCTTTGTCTGTGGAGAGAAAGCAGCCTGGCCCTTTGGCACTGATCCTGCTTTGGGACACCTTCCCATCATACATCCAAAGAGCAGAGTTTTTGGAAAACGTTTCAGTAGCTGTTTTCACAGGAATTTGTTGCTGACTATTAAAGTGAAAGGACTGGTCTGATGGAGGTAGTCATTCCCAGCATCTCTTAGTGAATCAGAGAAGTGACACTTATTCTGCCTGGAGTTGATCCAGGGATTGGGTGTGGAACTGGATAAATTAGTTTTAACCCAAAAACCTTGCCACTAACAGGATCTAGTGGGGAGAACTTAAGACTGGAAGATTTAGGAGACCTGTGCAGCCCCCTTGGGTGCCTTACGAGCTCTTCCTGTATTGGAAGACACAGGGTATCGGGTCCTCCTTGGAAATGTTTTGAAATTTTGAAAATGCATTAGAAATATAGTGTAGATGTTAATCGTGACATTGGGTCAGCTGTGACCAAGTCTGTATTTTGATGTAGTATTGTATTTCAGGGTTTAGTCTGAATTTTATTTTGCAGCCATAAAAATAATATATAGTTTGATATAGTCCCTTTTGAATCTGTTCCTTTTTTAACCCGATCCAGGTGAACCCAATTAATCCTAATTCTTCATTTTTTTTTAGTACTGATGTGTTTTAGTTAGGTACATGTAACCTCACTTGGTTCTCACATTAATTGACTGGCAGTTGAGTGGAGTGACAGAGGCCACTGCCAGATTGCCCTCAGTTCCAGTGTTAACCAGCTCTCCTGCTTTTCCAGTCCTGTGCCTTTGACATCTCATCCTTTAGTCCCTTGGCTGTAACGGCAACTTGAACAAGCTTCAGCCCTTTCTCAGACTCCCAGGCAGGACTTGAATGGATTTGACCCTGGAATTGTTTCTGATGCAGCCTTGTTCAGTTCTTGCTGCTGCCATGCTGGATTCCAAAGATCCACTCTTTCCTTGGCTGGTCTCGCAGGGTCAGGCCCATTGGTCAAAACTCATCGTGTGGTGGGGAGGTTCACAGTGAAGGAGGGACTCCGCTTTGGTTGTTGGACCTGGAAGCAAAAAATAAGCATTCAGTTTAAAAGCACTAAGTGCCCATTGTTTAGGCAGCTGTTAATCAACCATGTTTCTATGAAAATAAGTCCTTTTCATGAGGCAGTTGTGTGGGAATAGCTAATTCTGGCCTGATGCTGTGCAGTGTGAGGTTAAAAACATGGTAACTTGTCACAACACAATTCTTCTTGTTCTTTCTGCTGTGGGCTGACTCTACATTACTCGCTTTGTTTGCTCTAGAATGGAATCTACTCACCATTTACTAAAATGAAATGCATTTCTTGGGGGAGGCAAAGTCCAGTTCACTAGGTCATGCATCTTAAAGGGAAAGAAGCCCTGCTCGCCCTATGACTAATTGTTAGGAGTGTCATTTGACTCATTTAAATCCAGATTGCCTGTCTGGAGTTGGGTTTTATACGCTGGGGCTATTTTGTGTCTTAGCATTACAGATTAATTTTTAAAGTCGCAGGCTATAGGTAGAGGTGAGTATTAGAGCTCAGTATAGTAGATAGGGTACAGCTCAGCTTTGGGATCTGACAGGTGTGGGTCAACACCCTGACCTCCAGCCAGTTTTTAACCTCTAAGCCTTAATTTCCTCCTTTGAAACATGGGAACAATGAAACTCACCTGATAATATAATGTATGGAAAGTACCTGGCCTCAGTAATGATTACTGATTTTCCACAGAAGTCATATTTTGAATCTTGGATAGAAAGCCAGTGCTGAACTTACGGCCTCCTTCTCTTTCAGGAAAGAAAGGGCACCTCTATGTAGCTCTCCAGATTGTTCCGTCTTTGACTGACAAGCTTTCTACACTGACACAACATGTATCTGAGTGCCCAGCTGCCTTTAGTTTTCCTCAAGAATTTGTGTGGTCTTAGCCACTGGCTGCGGAGAAGGCAGTAGCACCCCACTCCAGTCCTCTTGCCTGGAAAATCCCATGGATGGAGGAGCCTGGTGGGCTGCAGTCCATGGGGTCGCTGAGGGTCGGACACGACTGAGCGACTTCCCTTTCACTTTTCACTTTCATGCATTGGAGAAGGAAATGGCAACCCACTCCAGTGTTCTTGCCTGGAGAATCCCAGGGACAGGGGAGCCTGGTGGGCTGCTGTCTATGGGGTCACACAGAGTCGGATACGACTGAAGTGACTTGGCAGCAGCAGCAGCCACTGGCTAACTGAAGAGAAGGCTAGGTCTTCTCAAGTACAGTTTGGGCCCAATGCCTCTTTTGCATTTTCTCCTCCCATTTCTTCATAGTGGTTTGACTCAGCTTCTGACATCCAGTGTTGGAGAAGTCCTTTCTTCAGTCTTTTGGCATGTCTGCTCTTTTTTTCTTTAATATTTATTTATTTGGCTGCACAGGGCCTTAGTTGTGGCATGTGGGATATAGTTCCCAACCGGGGATCAAACCTAGGGCCCCAGCACTGAGAGATCAGAGTCCTAGCCACTGGACCACCGGGGGAGTCCCTGGCGTGTCTGCTCTTAAAGGATAGGCTCTTCATCATTTTTATAGTGCCTGGCTTAATTTACAGGTGTTCACCATGTAGAAAAATTGTGCTTGGTCTTATAAGTCTTGCACTTGGGGGTTCTTCCTTGAGAACTTTTAATGGCAGAAGGCCTCTTTACAGCATTGTGACAATTGGTATAGTAAAATTATTCAAATCCATCACAGATCAAATCTGTCAACATTTATAGGTCATTTTCCTTTTTTTCTGAGTTCTCTCTTTTTTTTTTTTTCTTAGTTCCCCAACCAGGGATTGAACCTGGGTCCCTGCAGTGAAATCGCCAAATCCTAACCACTGGACTGCCAATGAAGTCCCCCATTTTGCCTCTCCTTTCTGCTAGCAGACCTTTCATGTTAGTAGGTCTTGCCAGGGCAGTGATGGAAAAAACTGGAAAGGGAGATCGCCTCAGTAAAAGGTGGCTTTACCGGTTTATAGTTTAAAATACACGAGTAAATAAAATCACAAATCTCCCCAGTGGCACAATGCACAGAATCAAGCTGTAAACTTCTTGTACCATCACCAAGGTTAAGAACTGTACTTTCATCTTCCCTTCAGGCAGCACTTGAACTGGGCTCTTAGCGTGTGTTAAGGAAAGAAAAAGGAAAAAAATTTCGTTATTCTTCCTTATAACAGAATGCCCAGATATTTAGTTATGTTACAGTAATTATTTTGGTAAAGAATTATCATTGTCATTCAGGTTGGTCATTAGGGTGATTCATCAGAGTGATTTTGGGTATCTCTGATATAGGTTACAAGTTTGTTCTTTGAGACATTGTTGGTCATATCTGATTTGATTTTAGTTTTTTGGTCAAAATTATAATTCCCCATTATATATCATTGTTTCTTTTTGAAAGTATAGTTTGTCTCATGGCACAGCTTCAAAAAACGGATCTTGGACTAGGGCAGAATTTTTGATATTACCCCTTGGGAGGTTATGCAAGGTACTAGAGGGATGGTCAAGGGAGCAGTAAGCATCCACACAGATGTGACAGAGAGACTTCCGGTAGGCGGGTCCTTCTTAGAGTGTGACTCTGGCAGCCGATATTGTGTATGCCTCCGTCACCCGAGTTCTCGGTGTCCCGTCACTCAGCTCTGCCCTCCGTTTTAAACACCAGTATGCTGTGCTTTTCACACTTTTGTCACCTGCTTTTGCTCTGTTTGTCCTTCCGGTGACCAATGCATGAGCCCAGTTTGGAAAGAATAAATCATCAAAATTCCAAGGCTACGACTCATTCCACATTGAGAAATCAGTTACCCCTGAAAGGAATTACCTAAAACTTATTTTGTCAGCTTGCTAAAGAGGCAGAAGTTGTGGCACAGTGGAAAGGAAATAAATATAAAAATTTCGTCTCTGTGAGAGAGTGTCTATAAGTTGGTGTCTGTCCTAAGGGAATGATTAAAGGTAGGGATAGTGAGAAGGGAGGTCAGGCAGCATGAGAGAGTTTTCTTGATTTAGTTTGAATGTATCTAAGTGACCAAAAAATACAGCATCCGAAAAACTCAGATTCTTTCATTAGCACCTCCTTTTGGTCCGTCAACCCGTTGAACAAATCTATAAATTCCTTCAAGTATCACATTAACTTTCAGCTCAATGTGCCGGGGATGCGAGACCAAAAGATTGCTCCCATGAGATTATAGAGGTCATTCCCTGGGTATTGTAACATGATTCTCTTTCTCTTTCCTTTACAGAGAAGCAGAGTCTTTCAAGGAACAAGGAAATGCCTACTATGCCAAGAAAGATTACAATGAAGCTTATAACTATTACACAAAAGCCATAGGTGAGAAGGAATATGCTGGAAAATAATTTGCCAAATGCTGTTATAAATAGCCCCTCTATAAGAAGTAACCTTTCTGCTTAGTGGATTGATAGCTGTTAACTGTGTGAATGGTTTTGTGTTTAATGACCTGAAAGAATAACTCCCTCTGGCTCAAGCAGGTGATTCTTCATTTGGCAAATTAAAGGCATTCCAGAAATTCTAGATAATATGGCAGAAGGATATCCACCTTAATCCTGTCAGCCATTGCCAATTCGTTTACTGTCTTAGAAAATGACCTTTGTAGATTTGTAAATTATTTATTTTAATTGGAGGCTGATTACAGTATTGCGGTGGTTTTTGCCATATGTTGACATGAAATAGCCATGGGTGTACATGTGTCCCCCGTCCCGAACCCCCCCAAGTTTTAGTTACATGCTCAGTTTGTAGTATTTTAATCTCGTATCAGCATTTTTCTCACCTAACTTGCTCCGTCTGCACCTCCAACTCAACAAATGCAAATTCATTTTTGTATCTTATTACATAAAATACAAATCATTAAGATAAATGTGCTAACCCCTCACTCCTAAAAGATAATCAGTACACTTTAAAGCTAAGTATAAATTATTTCTAAATAACTTTTATTTGTAAATTGATTTCACCATTGTTACTGTCCATTGCACAAGTACTCAAAAATTTGGCCATGGCCTTTAAAGAGAGCATGCCAACATTCCTGTTATAGTTTGATTGTCTTAATATAGTTCTGAGGGTGTCGGCGTCCCTGAGTTTTTGAAGCAGTGACCCACGCTAAACTTTGTTTCACATTCTTCTGCCTTTCCTGTAGATATGTGTCCTAAAAATGCTAGCTATTATGGGAATCGAGCCGCCACTCTGATGATGCTCGGAAAGTTCCGGGAAGCTCTCGGGGATGCACAGCAGTCAGTGAGGTTGGATGACAGTTTCGTCCGGGTATGTTATAGGGCTGTTTCAGGGGTACTAAGTTGCTTATACTTGAGTTCCTGTAGCCCAGGGTTTCTCAGATTTGACATTATTAACATTTTGGGCCAGATAATTCTTTATTGTAGGAGGCTGTCCTGTGCATTGTAGGATATTTTCAGCAGATTCCTTGCTTTCCCAGTTGTGACAAGCAACAACATACCTAGCACTGCTGAATGTTGCCGTGGAAGGCAGAATCACCCCTAGCTGATTACTGCTGCTCTGGCTCTTTTTATCCCTTGTTGGTTTTGTGTGGGTGTTCCTGCTGTTGATGTCCCTCTGCTTGGCCAGTCATGTTCCTTTTCTTCCCCGTTTGTGTTTCTCCTAGGGACATCTACGAGAGGGCAAATGCCACCTATCTCTAGGGAATGCCATGGCGGCGTGTCGTAGTTTCCAGAGAGCCCTAGAACTGGATCACAAAAATGCTCAGGCCCAGCAGGAGGTATGGGCTTGGCCTTGTCTGTATCAGAGGAAACACGGTGGTGTATTTGGGAGGAATAGTGACTTGAAAATCAGAACCGAGATCCTGTCTCACTTCTGCCATCAGCCACACCTGGGTGACTGTGCACAAGTCTCATAGTCTTTCAGAGCCTCAGCTTCCTTATCTGTAAAAGGGGTTTTGAATATGACTTACAGCTTTGGAAAATCTGTGAAATGTAGAGAGTTTCCGAGTTGGTGGGAGTGGGGCGTGGGCAGGTGCATCAAGGAACTGATTTGAGTGAGGTTAAAAAATTTGTATGAATTCAGATCCTAATTAAATTGTTAGCAGCTAAAACATGTTTTAATTCCATTTTCTTATGTACCTTGTTTACTGTTGGATACATTTTAGTGAGAATCTCACCAAACCCCTGACAGTGCCTCTTATTTTATGTTTCTAACTTTTAAGTTCAAACTGAGGGTGAAGGTTGGGCCTTAACCTTTCTGTTAAGAAGTCTTGGCTATATCTTCACCAATATGACTTGTAAAAAGTCTGTGGTTCTGATTTTCTTTAAATAAATTCATCAAGGCCCTGTTGGGTTTTGTGGTTGTGGAATCTACAGCTTCATTAAAACTCTCTTATATGATTTTTCTGGTATAGTTCAAGAATGCGAATGCAGTCATAGAATATGAGAAAATAGCAGAAACGGATTTTGAGAAGCGGGATTTTCGGAAGGTAAACTACAACTGTGTAGAAATCTCATCTACACTTCTCTCACAAAGTTCTGTGTGTGTGTGTGTGTGTGTGGTAATTAGAGGAATAAAAAGGTACAGAAGATCTAAGACAATAATTTCCCTTTAATTTGGCATTGACCATTTCTCTCCCTCTTTTTTTCTTAAAGACTTAATTTGTTTAAGAACGTTTTAGGTTCACAGCCAAATTGAGAGGAAAGTACAGAGATTTCCCATAGCCCTTCTGCCCCACACTTGCATAGCCTCCCCCATTATCCACATTCCCCAGAGGGGAATTCCAGAGATATATTTGTTAGAACATGTTTTGGGCAGTTATGAATAAAGCTGCTCTAGACATCTGTGCGCAGGTTTTTGTGTGGCTTTAAGTTTCACCTCCTTTGGGTTAATACCAAGAAGTCCAATTACTAGATCCTATAGTAAAAATTTGTTAAATTTTACAAGAACGTATCAAACTGTCTTCAAAAGTGGTCTGTATCCTTCTGCATTCCCATTAGCCAGGAATGAGAGCTCCTGTTGTTCCACATCAACAGAGTTAAAAAAAAACTTTTTTTTGTTGAAGTGGTTTTTTTTTTTTTTTTTTTCCTCAATTTTATTTCACTTTGTAATAAAAAGCAGTACAGGTCTGTTACTTGAGTTCATCCCTATTTCTAATAGGAGGTAGTAGCCTAAAAGTGTGTTAGTTAGTAAAGGAAAAGCCAGTTGGAATTAAATATTAAGTTTGGATTACATATTTTTATTAGAATAATGAGAGCTAGCTTTAATACCTGTGAACTGAACGCAGCAGAGACCCCTTTTACGTTTTTGAATAGTGTTTATAGCCTGTCATTAGGCTATAAACACTACCCTTTTGACGTTAAGCGTTTCCACGAAAGCACACCACTGTCCTTTATGGAGCTGTATGACAGTTCATGAAAAATGTACTTGGCAAAGGGATTGACCTGTATGAAACACGGGAAAGGTATCCAAGTTGCACGTATCTTTCTAGGTCTTGAGCAATGGAACTTGGAAGCAGCTTTCACTAGTTTCAAAGGGAGGTAAGTGGCCCTGAAAAGGGTTAAAAGTCACTGATAAGGATCAGTTTTCAGGATCACTTAAAAGAAGTTTGTATCATCCAAGAGCTGGAGTTGTCAATTCATATGTGGGAATTTGCTCAGTACTTTCTGTAGCAGGTCCTCAAATGCTTGATGAAAGGGTACAGTTAAGAATCATTCTTAAGTCACAGACTGTGATGGTCTTTTTATTTGGTAATATCTGATTAGCTTATAGAGTCCGCATTAACTTATTAGCATCCCTTGTCTGTCCTTTGGTTTTAGTAACCGCGGTGTCTTTGTAGTGTGATTGGTACTTTGTGTGTGTGTGTGTGTGTGTGTGTGTGTTTGGAAAGCAGTTCTGCCTCCTGTCACGTTTTCTGAGGTTTACATAAGCAAAAGCTTTGTGTCGAAAGGCGGTCTTTTGGGTTTCTTTTCTTTCTTGCCTATCCTGGAGCCAGAATCCCCAGTTTGTGACAGAATCCTCTGTTTGTGACATCCCCCCCCCCCCCCCACTGTAGTTCATGGTGATGTCACAAATGAAGAATTATGATCCTGGCAGGGGAAACAGATGAACTTGTAAGAAACAAAGATCTTCTTTGCCTGCAGCTGTCGATAGTCCTGGGGAGGTGGGGGTGGGAAGTGAAGCCCTGAGGCTCCAACTGACACTCCCCACCAGGGGCCGAACCATCTCAGTACAGAAACTAGCAAAGGCAGCAGGGTGTGACTGCTTACATTTGACTGGCTGCTCTCCCCCAATTCTTTTTCTGTTTAAGGAGGGGAAAATTAGCACCATGACTCACCTACTCAATGCCTGCATTTTCCTATGGTCCTTAGAATTTCCAGGGTATAACCTGTGCCATTCAAGGAGAGGCGTCCCCACTTTTGACACTGCAGAAAAGTCTTCCAGGTGCAACAGCTCATGGTGTTTACTTACTCTCCCTTACTTTTAAATTTAAATATTTGAATAAATGCTATTCTTGGTTCAGAAGCTGGAAAGTATAAACAGTGATAAGTGTTTCCCCAAACTTGTCTTCCATCTGTCTATTTCTCACCCCTGGGGTAAGCACTGTTCTTGTTCTATTTTCTGCTACAGTTTTGGTCTACATAAATAAACAAATACAGATTTTGGCCGTGCTGTGTGGCTTGCAGGATCTTAGTTCCCCAACCAGGGAGTGAACCCGGCCCCTGGAAGAGAAAGCGCCAAGTCCTAACTACTGGATCACCAGGGAATTCCCAACAAATACAAATACAGATTCTTCATTTTCTTTTTTTTTTTCTCTCTCTCTTTTGAATGAAAGGTAATAACGCTATGCAAAGTTCTATACCTTGCTCTTTTTTACATTTTTTTACTTAATAGGCCTTGGAAGTCTTTCCATATTAGTACGTAGAGCTTCTTCATTCTACGTTAGATCCACATATTGTTCTATGAATGTCTACATTACCTAACTAGTCTCCTGTTGATGGAATTTGAGTTATTTCTATGTTTTCAAATTTCATCACTTCTTGATCCCGATGACCAGATTTTTAGAGGGAATAGGTGTCCCTGAACTCCAGATTTCTCAGTTGGATCAGTTATTCTTAAGAGAATATGATTCAAGAAGGATCTCCCAGGAATAGCAGATAAACAACAAGTGAAAGCTCAGAGAACAAACTGAGAAAAAAGATGGGAATATATGGAGAATCTTTATTAAGCTGAAAGACTGAAAAAAATCCGAGCTCTGTGTGTGTGTGTAACTTACATTTTGGTTAGTATAGTGACGTGGTAAGTATAGTCTAGGACCACTGAAGGTGAACTAATATATTGAATATTCTAAAGTGGAAGAGTGGCCACCAGGGCAGTCAGTGAGATGTGAGGCTCGCGCCACAGGACGGAGGAGACCGTGAGTGATATCAGTGGCGTAGGGAACAGTGACTCTATCAGGTTCTTTTTTGCTGTTCCTTGTCTTTCTTACTAGGCTAAACATGAATTATGCAAAGTAGCAAATAATAGTATTCTAGAAGAATGAGAGTTGTTTTTATTTTATTTTTTTAAATTTTATTTCTTTTGGGCTTCGATGGGTCTTTGTTACTGCCCGAGAGCTTTCTCTGGTTGCAGTGAGTGGGGGCTGTTGTCTTTATGGTGTGTGGTCGTCTTGTGGTGGTGGCTTCTCCTGTTGCAGAGCATGGGCTCTAGAGAGTGTGGGAATTCAGGAGTTGCAGTACGTGGGCTCGGTCCCCCTGCAGCATGTGGATTCTTCCCAGCCCAGGGATCTCACCTGGGTCCCCTGCATTGGCAGGTGGACCACCAGGGAAGTCCAAGAATGAGAGTTTTGATCATAGTCACTGTCGATTGGATTCCCTGTGGAGGCACCTTAGCATGGTGATGAGGGTTATAGGCTCTGGGTCTTCGTGTCTGAGATCAAATTCTATTCTTATCACTTACTGGCTTTGATGACCTTGAACAAGTTAGTTTAATCTCTAGTTTTTTCATCAGTCAAGAAGGGTAATAGGGACTTGCCTGGTGGTCCAGTGGTTAAGAATCCGCCTCCCAATGCAAGGGACACAATTTTGATCCCTGGTCAGAGAAGAGAACTAAGATCCCACATGCTGCGGGGCAACTAAACCTGGGCGCCACAGCTAGAGACAGTCATGTGCGATAGCGAAGAGCCTGTGTGCCGCAGTGAAGACCCGACCCCGTCAGATAAGTTAATTTAAAAAATAATAAAGCCAGAAAAAATAAAAATATGGGTAGTAATACAACTTTCTTGATGAAATTGTTGTGAGCATTAAATGAGTTAGTGTATAAAATACTCAGTAAGTGTCTGCTGCTGTTGTCATCATCTGGATCAGCTGCTCTCCTCATTTCAGTGGTTTAATCTGGTAATTTAGGAATGTTTTTAAACCTCTGGCATTACTTTCCCTTAAATCTCTCTGTTACCTGTGACCAGACTAAAGTGAAGACATTTCTGGAGTTCAGGATGAAGAATCTCATTTGCTTTCTTTTTCCCCATAGGTTGTTTTTTGCATGGACCGTGCCCTAGAATATGCCCCTGCCTGCCATCGCTTCAAAATCCTCAAAGCAGAATGTTTAGCAATGCTGGGTCGTTACCCAGAAGCACAGTCTGTGGCCAGGTATGAAGCCAAGCCAGTTCTGCAGTGAAATGCCAGATAGCACTGGACAAATGCTGTCCAGCAGCTCTCTACATCAGGAGTATGTACGGTCCTATAGATAGGGTGATCAGACCTTCCTCGGACTTAAAGCCAAAGGTTAGACCAGGTCTGAAAACCTAAGGGTTTTACAAAGTTCAATAGGTACTTGACCTGTACGTAAAAGAACAGATGTTAAGTGTTCTTTTGTTTCTACTCAAGGGGTTTGCAAACTGTAAAGGACCAGGTAGTAAACACTTTAGGCTTTGCAGGCTGTGTGGTCTCTGTTAACAATTCAACTCTGTCACTACAGTGTAAAAGCAGCCATAGATAATAGATAAACGAATAGTATTGCTGGATTTCAAGGAAACGTTATTTACAAAATCCAGCACCAAGTGGAATTTGGTCCTGTGCGCTCTATCTGCCAACCCTGTTCTAATTAAAGATTGTGAGACACAGTGTGTAAAGGGAGGGAACAGGTAATTTTGGAGGAGTTCTTGGGAATCTACCTTTGGATTCTTTCCATATTAGACACATGGTCAAGGAAAAAAAAAAGGCCAAATGATAGGAACGGTGAGGGAAATCCAGACCACAGCTGAATGTGCCCCTTTCTGGCTGTTGCAGTGACATTTTACGAATGGATTCCACCAATGCTGATGCTCTGTATGTACGAGGTCTTTGCCTTTATTATGAAGATTGTATTGAGAAGGCGGTTCAGTTTTTTGTACAGGCTCTCAGGATGGCTCCTGACCACGAGAAGGCGTGCATTGCGTGCAGAGTAAGTTCTAGGCACCAGATCTGTGCAGGAAAGAAAGCTTCCTTTTTGCACCTTTAAGACAGGGTGAAAGGTTTCCGCCAGTCACAGGAAATGTGATAGCCCTTCTTCCCACCTTGCCAGGATGCTTGGTTCTTTCATTAGAATTTATTTCAGGACAACTTTGTATTTGCCTGAAGGTAAATACGATAATTTAGAGTCAGATCCTTTTAATATCTCAGTGTTTTTTCCTTTTTTCTTCCTTCAGTGAAGAAAAGATAGTCATGCTTATCCTGGGGAGTAGAGAGAGGTAAACTCTGGGTAGCACAGGTCTCATTGGTATTGTTTTGTAAAGCTCGGTTTCTCCTGTCCACTCCGTAGCAAGCACCAGTGAGCAACAAATAGCCCAGGTGGTGGGGTTGGGCAGGGTAGGGGGTCATCCTGGGATCTAAGAAACAGGAAATAGACTCTGGACTCTGCAGTGGTCTGAGCCTTTCTGGATGTGAACTGAAACTCCCCTTGCTTTTCTCTATAGAATGCCAAAGCACTTAAAGCAAAGAAAGAAGATGGAAATAAAGCATTTAAAGAAGGAAATTACAAGCTAGCATATGAACTGTACACAGAAGCCCTGGGGATAGACCCCAACAATATAAAAACAAATGCTAAACTCTACTGTAATCGGGGTACGGTTAATTCCAAGGTAAGCACTTGGTCTGTGACTTGGGGCCTATATTTTTCAGGGCCAACAAAAAGTCTTGGGAACTTTGCCCAGTGAGGGTAAACCAGATGAGAAGAGAAAAGGTTAATATTTCAGCTTATGAGGAATGAACTTCTGAGAGGCAAGCTTTTATTTCTTCTGTGGAATTTAGGGACACTTGAGGGACAGTTTGGAAGGATAGTCCCACCTGTTCTTCAAGATTCTTTCTTATAGTAAAAAAATGGCTAGGGGAAAAAAAAAAGAGAATGGCTAAAGGCATTGAGACAATTTTTAAAGCAAGTGTTGCTTCTTTTTGCCTAACCAAGTGATTCTTTTTTAGGAGGGATTCTGAGGACATGAGAATATTAGACAGGCTTAGTTTTTTCCAGTATAACCGATGGTCACCCGGCTCATTGGAAAATACCCTAAGTGCTGTCCCACACAACCATCAGGAAACAAGAATAGGCTCCTTACTCTTGCAGATTCCTAGTGGTTTAAAAAAATTACAGTAATTCTTATTCCTGCAGTTGGCCTCTGGAAGAATAGGAGGCAAGAACCACCCTTCCTCTTGCCATGTCTGGTTGGGCACTAACCTGAAACAGTAGATGTGGTTTTTGCTTGCAGCTAAGTGTGCCTGGCTTCCATCACTTAGAAAAGAACCCAATTTTGAATTTGGTGTCCTTAGCCCTCTGAGGGACTAGCTTTCTAAGAATGAATGTGACAGTGGGCCAGCATGACTAATGGATCCTCTTAGAATTCTGAACCCATGGCCACAGCTTCTGGGCTCCCTCAGTCACCGAAGATGTGAAGTATGACTGCTCTCTCTCTCCTGAAGCTTAGGAAACTAGATGATGCAATAGAAGACTGCACAAATGCAGTGAAGCTCGATGACACTTATATAAAAGCCTACTTGAGAAGAGCTCAGTGGTAAGTGCCTCTGGTGGGTGGGGGGAAGAGGGCATTGCTGCTGGCCTGCCAGGGGAATTGCATTGTGGATGATGAAGCAGACCCGGGGATGTTGTGAGGTCATTTGGTCCTTCCCCCTGCCTCTAGGTGGGATTGTTCCAGCCCTAGAGCTATCTTTATAGACCTCCAGCGGAGGAGATTGCACAAGCTCCCTCAGTCTCCCATGCCTGTGTCTTACGCCCCTCACGGTCAGTAAGTTTCCTCTGATGCCTGACCCAAATTCCTTTTGTTAAAGTTTAAAATCCATTTCCTTTGGAGATTTTATTTTGTATTGTACACTTTTGCTCTAACTTGACACAGTGCTTAGCACACAGTAGGTGCTCACTCAATTAATGCTTTATTGAATGAATGTATGGTGCTTGGAAGAGGAAGAATAAGGTGTCTCTTGTGGTAGTTTAGAGTTGTGCCTATCCTGTATGTTCTGGGTTAGGGAAGACAGTGCTTCCATAGGAAGGAATTTAATCTGGCTCCGCATCCCTGCAGTATAGGGAAGTCCCCTTTGAAATAGCCTTGTCTGGCGAGGTTATTTATGAGCCAGGATGTGCCTGCCTAGATCCAGCGCTTAGATTTGCCTTCAGAGTCAGGTTGCTCTGCAGCATACTTGTTCATCTTATTTTTGAAGCCACTAGACTCTTCTCCAGACAGGAACACGAGCAAGGGCTGAGAGAGACCGCTCCCCCAAATCCATCTTACTTCACATTATTTCCCAGACAGAGAAGAATGTTCTGTCTTTTAAAGTTTCTAGAGGAAGACCCATTTGTTATGTCCCAGTCCTCCCACAGCCGTCGTGTTCCTTGTGGAGTGTTCTAGCCAAAGGACAGGCGTTACTGCTGCTACCTGGTGAGCAAGCTCATAGTTCCTCAGGCTCCCCAGTCTCACCAGTGGTGAGAGCATGGGCTGCTTCCCATTTAGTGTGCCCCAAATTATCCACGTTTGTGAAAAATAGGAAAACTGCTCTCCTGTGTAGTGCTTTTTTGGTTTTTCTTAAGTGAATTTCTAAAGTAGATGACTAAGTCTGTCACACACACAGTTATATTACAGATTCTATGAGACTATCTATCAGTCATCTCATCTTTTCATACTGCTTGCAGACACACATGGAAGCTTTGGAATACAGAAGTGTAGTGTACCCTTTGACCAGCTAAAGACTTATTTTAACAGATAAAAAGTGTTGTATGCATGTTTACGGCAATGTTACTGTTAAAGAAAAAAAAGCAGACTCTCACCTAGATGTCTGGTAGGGAGGGCGTGACTGGAAACATAAGACTGTATCAGCTCAGTGGAACACTCTGAAGTGTTTGAACAGGGAATGGGAAGAGAACAGAAAATTCTGGATTTGTTAGGAGGGTAATGGGAGGAAAGATTATGTTTATTCATATGTGTGCAATAAACAGAAATTGCTTTGGTCAGATAGCTCCTTATCGTTGTGGGAGAAGCAGAACTGTCCTCTGCGTAGGTCTGCTGTGAGATCCTGCCACAGAGCACAGCTTGCACTGTTGGGCACAGTTGGCTGAGAACTTGGCAACAGCCCCCTGGAGCAGCTGGGACTGATGAGACGTCCTGGAGATTAGCTCAGGCTGAAGCCTTCCCAGAAGCCTGAGTGCTGCTGGGATCTGCGTCAGCTCACCCCACTGGTGGGGAGAGGCCGGACCTTTGCTGCGGTTCCTGTCATGGGCTGAATGGAGCTTTTTTTTTTCCCTAAAGCTCTACTTTTCTTTTTCTTTTTAAAATTGTTTTCTTTAATGTTAGGATGTCCTTGAATTTTTTAAAAAAGTGTGAAGTGCAATTGTAATGTAGGTTTATTCAGTACGTTATGTAAGGGTCTGGAAGGTCCATCGGGTCAGCTTTTTTGTCACATCAGTCTTTACCCAGAGTTGTTACCAATTTTGTGTTACTTCAGTTTATGTTGTTATACTTAATCCTGAAAATGGGCTCTCTGCATTCTTAGTAGCATTTGTGCCCTGTATCTCTGGGGCATTGGTTTTGTGCCGTTTTTTAAAAGTCATAAATCAAGATGTGGCCAGAAAATTGGAGATGCCTAAGAATGTTGGGCTTGTCTCTCGCCAGCCCCATCAGTAATGCTCCCTCCGCCCTGGCCTCTAGGCCTGGGGGTGCTGTGTGATGTTTGCAAAGATGAGCTTGGGTAGCAGCGGTTTGAGACATTGAACCTCTCTCTGCAGTGGCAAGCTGCGCTGTGTGGTCCCTCTCCAATCCCCAGCTGATGGTGACTGTCTCTGGAATTCCTACAAGAGTCTGTTCAATCAGTAGGCCAGTCTCAGAGCGAGTGATATCATCAGGAAAATGCCACTTTATTTCTGTGGAAGAGACATTTATAAGATCTGGCGATCAGCCTGTCAAGCTGGTTTCCTCCCATCTTGGGTCAGGGTCCCTCCTTCCTCTGTGCCACTGAAAGAGAATCAAGCCTGTGTTCACAGTCTCCTTTTCTGTCTCACTAACCTATATCTCTCAGACTGACTAGTCTTAATGGAAGCATTTGCGACAGCCACCACCTTGAACTTGATCCTTCTCGTGGCTGACTAATCCCACATCTCCTCTGGATTGGAGCTGGCCCCGCATGTTTATGGCACTTGCGGTTTCAAAACTCTTCCATATCCATTGATCTCACTTGATAATTTTTCTCCCTTGTTTCAGTCCCAAGTGTCAAGTAGGTGCCTTCACATGGTCTCTCCTAAGGTGATCCAGATGCCTCTCGGTGGCTCTGAGTGAAATCAGAAGGAGCGTTCACCCCTTGGTTGCTTTCTCCTCAGAGCAGTGTATCACTTTGCTGGTGGGTGCAAGTGGCGTGAGACCTCTCTCTTTTTCTTGAGGAACTGGTAGCGAAGTTTTCTTGTGGCTAGCTTAAGAACTCCTATTTCATGAAGCATCTCAACCAAAAGTTTGTGTCTCTTGCTTGAGCCATGCCTCTTTCCCTAGATTGATACCAAAGGCCATTGCTGTTTATGTCACTGTACTGCCCTGTATTTCCTTTTCAGTTACTTGGACACAGAACAGTATGAAGAAGCAGTAAGGGACTATGAAAAAGTGTATCAGACGGAGAAAACAAAAGGTAAAGAATTTTGAGCACATGTGCACTTGTAGGTCCTAAAATGGGACACGGGAGTTGTTTGATTCAAGGGTGAACCTGGAGCTCATTGGAAGAAGTGAGCCGAGATCCCAAATGTGGGACAAGGCACCTGTTTTCTGGTCCCTAGTTCTCCCTGCCACTTTCATTTTCTGTGTGATGAGGCTGATGTGAAGAACCTAAGTATAAATAGATTTTTTAATCTCCACAAGAAATCATCATAAAAGCCCGTTGTATGGTTAACAGGGCTTCTGACTCCCGGGCATCTGGGCTGGGACTTGGTAAAGGAAGCCAAAAACAGATTTATCGGTTGACGCTAAATGTCTTCCTCCAGAACACAAACAGCTCCTTAAAAATGCACAGTTAGAACTGAAGAAGAGTAAGAGGAAAGATTACTACAAGATTCTTGGTGTAGACAAGAATGCCTCTGAGGATGAGATCAAGAAAGCCTACCGGAAGCGGGCCTTGATGCACCATCCAGGTAGAGCGGGTGGGGAGTGGGGCTCAGTGGGAGGAGCAGGTTGGGCCGGCTGCTGCCATGGTCAGTCCAGCACCAGAACCTCAGAGAGGCTCCTCAGCTGGAATTAGGTGGCGCTCGGTTCTGTATACTCCACATGTGGGAAGTACTGGATTGTCAAATGAGACATAATGTAGTCTTTCCCTTGAACTCTATTTTCTTGAGACTCTGAGTTCTTCCTGTATTCCTCCCTTCAGATCGGCACAGTGGAGCCAGTGCCGAAGTTCAGAAAGAGGAGGAGAAAAAGTTCAAGGAAGTCGGAGAAGCTTTTACCATTCTCTCTGATCCCAAGAAAAAGACTCGCTATGACAGTGGACAAGACCTTGATGAAGAGGGCATGAATATGGGTGGTAAGTTGGGAGCTGGTTGGGGCGGCCTGGGTTGAACCTGACACCTGTGGAATGTTAGCATTTTTCCTGAAGACATTCTGTGGGCAGAGGAGTGGGGTGGGGGTGTCTTATGCCATCAGCCAGTAGTGCCCAACAGTTTGTTAAGTGCACTCTGAGGAGTAGCTGTAATGTGTGAGGTGCTGTGATGGGTATGGAAAATAACAAAGCTGAATCAAACCCACAGTCCAAGGGTTTTCAAACCGTGGTCCACGGGCCAAGTCTGACCCTTGGTCTGATAGACATGGAGCCCATTGAGGGCAGTCAAGTGTAGCAGGTGCCAGGGGTACAGAGTGAGTGCCGAGGTCAGCACTAGCAAGGGAAAGCTTGGATATGCAGAAAAGCACAGCACTGTAGGGGAGTGACCAGGGCTTGGCTAGGAGGGTAGAGGGTGCCTGGGGCCCTGGGGCATAGCCACACAGTAGCTGGGTCAGACCTCAGCAGGCCTTAGAGGCTACAGGAAACATTGGGTTTTTCCTTTTGGCTGCAAGTTTTTTTTCTCCCATTGCAAAGTGTCTGATGACTGATACTTGTGTGTCTGGCACATTCCCATAAGCCCTCACAGACTTCAGTTTCCCCAGAAGACTTAGAATGAAGTGAAGCGTAGCTGAGAGCATCATTGGTCACTGTGAGCTCAGTTAGAGATAAAAGAAGCCCTGAGCTGTGCACAGTTCTCAGACCACTGCCTCTAATGCCAGCCCTTTCTCTTCCACTGAGAAAATCGGAACTTAAAAAAATAAGGTTGATGATGCTATATAGATAACCCTGACCTCGCCAGTTCAGGGTGGGTGGGTGTGTTTTACAAACCTAATTTTAACAATAATAAACATTGCTCTACCCAGCAGTTGAGAAGAGCTGTAAGCAGTCAAAAGCTGTTGAAGGGTTTAAGAAAGGGAGCCGTGGACCTGATTTCAGCTCTGGAGTTATATTTGTGATGGCAGTGAGGAGAGCTGGTTTAGAAAAGGTGAAGAGGAGGGAAAACAAGATCACTAGAAGAGGATCGAGGGCACGGTTGGGAGACGGCATCGGCAGGAGTTGGCTGCTGAGCGTGTCAGGAGAGGCAGAGGACCAAGTCGAGAGTGGCTTGGGCACAGCTGATTTTGTGGGGCTGTTCACTGAGCTGGGGGAGCCAGGAAGATGGGCAGATACACAGGCAAAGAATTCACTTTTAAATACGATGTGCCTGTGGGATTGGCCGCTGGAGGTAAATCCTGTGCAGCTTGGGCAGACTGGCTACGTGAGGCCCACCATGGCCTGAGAAGAGCGCCACGCTGGGGGAGGCTCGAGGCAGCAGTGTTCAGTGTTGCTGCTGTCACTGACCAGGGGGGTGGGCGGGCTGCTTGAGCTTCCCCCTTAGGTTTTGTTGAGTATTAATTGGGAATGATCTAATGTATGCCAGTCCCAACACTGTGATTGCCACCAGGCAGCTTTTTTTCTGGCATATGATGTAGACAGAGTATGGCATCACATGCATGCATTCAGCCATGTCTCATTCTTAGATACAGCCTGGTGGCACTTAAGGTGTAGAGTCTGGTCCTTTCAAGAGCAGCCCCAGCATCATAGGGAGACAGTGTATAGGAGCAAATGGCCTTTCCCATTGTGGAGAAGGCACAGCAAA
Source organism: Budorcas taxicolor (assembly GCF_023091745.1). Lineage (NCBI taxonomy): Eukaryota > Metazoa > Chordata > Mammalia > Artiodactyla > Bovidae > Budorcas > Budorcas taxicolor. The sequence goes on along the minus strand of NC_068928.1, from coordinate 41,794,566 downwards.
GTGGGTTGAGGCAAGGAAAGCTTCCTTTGGGACACACTTGGAAGTAGAACAGAACAAAGTGGGATCAAGTAGTGGGCCTGCCTCTTGACCATGACTTTGGGGAAAGGAGGGAAGTGATTGTTATCTGGGAGAGCTTTGGAGACCCATTCTCTGTTAAGTTCCTCTTCACACACTTCGGATTTTTTCACCTTTTTGTGCTTTCTCTGCTCCTTATTTTGCTCCACAGATTTTGATGCAAACAACATCTTCAAGGCGTTCTTCGGCGGTCCTGGGGGCTTCAGCTTTGAAGGTGGGTATGCCTGAGTTCCCAGGCCACAAGCCAACTCAGGGCCCCCCCAGTTAGGCAGCACTCTGAGAGTCAGAGAGGCCCATCAGTGGAGGCGGCAGAATCCTCTTCTAGCAGGACATCCACCCCCTTGGGTGCTGCTGAGGATGGGCGGGGGCGGTGGGGGGGTAGGTTTCCGGGAGCACAAAAGCCACACCTGCTTGTGGCCAGGGAAGTGTCTGCCCAGAGCTTCCCTGTGAGGGTGACGGTGTTGCACACATGCCACCTGTTCGTGGGCCTCCTGCACCCCGGGGCCCAGCCTGTTTGATACTCTCAGGTGGCTTTCCCCTCGCGGTTGAAGCAGCGCTTCGTAACCAGGGCAGAGTGATCTTCCCTCGGAAACTCAGAGCCAGCTGACAAACTCTTCTTTTCCCTGCAGCTTCTGGTCCAGGGAATTTCTTTTTTCAGTTTGGCTAATGAAAGGACACCACCCAGAATCCAGAAAATGCACACTTGCTCAGCTTAACCTCGAATGTGGACACAATTCACCTCCTCCCTTCATCATGTCTCCACGTCCTTAGAGCAGTTTCGTTTTCTCAGTTGGATACCCTGTGTCTGTGTGAGTGGGGTGAAGGAAAGGGAGCCAGCGCCGAAGACTGCGGGGAGGGGAGGGAGGTGGGGGGTGGACAGGGCAGCTTGTGAATTTTTGTTTTACTGTTTAACTTTATTAAAAAAGAAAAAAAATTAAGAGAATAAAATGTTTTGATCCTTTCTGGCACTTTGCTCTGGCAGCTGCTTTTTGTCACTCCAGTCAGCGGGGCCAGACCTGGGCCCCTGGCACAGAGTGGATGCCCACGTGGACTTCAGGGTCAGTCAGCCATCCCACGAGGGGTGTGGGTGCCCCCTCAAAAATCTGTTTAGCACATGCATGCTAAGCAGGCCCTGGAGATGCTCTGGGGCCCAGCCTGATGCCAGTCATGGGGCAGTGAGTTCGGGGCCACTAGAAATCACTAGAAGCTGCATGTGTCCAAAGTGGGTGCCAGGTGCCCGGCTGGGCTAACTCAGATTTATACAGGCGTTCACAGTTCCCACTGCTTGAGGGAGATGGCAACAAAGACACAATCCTGCCTCCCTGACCCTCAGACCCTTTCCAAGTGGAACAGGCAGCTCCTGGGCCCAGTGGTATGGGTGCTGACATCAGCTCATTAGCTGGAATTCTTAGCAAACACCCCTAAGCCTTCTCCACGCGTGTCCCTTTCTGCATGGAAGGCAAGTGGGGGCGGGAAGCAGTGGCATTGGTCATGCTGTTCAGGTCAAGCTCTGTGTTTGTGGTGAATCATCTCAGGACATCCAGGCAGATACTTGAGGCTTTGGCTGAAGCTCCGATTTTTGGTATTCTGGTAAGTAGAGATGGCTAGGTAAAGACCTTGGCCCAAATAGCTAACTATTTCTCTTCCTTCTGAGCCTCGGCCCCTTTCTTTTCAGTCTTCTCCCTTCACTGCAAAGACCATGGTGAAATGCTGACTGCATTAGGCCTGGGAAGTTCCCATGTAGCCAACCAGGCCTTTTGTTAGCCTGGAAGAGATTCTTGAATGTCAGCTCTTCCCTTGTGTTTAAGTGGCACTGACTTGAAGGTGGCCCTCCCTGGAGAACTCACGGTCTTGCTGAGGTCCTTCTGATTGGATTGGCTGGGCACACCTGGGGGCCTGTGCCCAGTGACTGCGGGCAGGGGGCTGCTTTGTGCTACGTGTCCCTCATATTCAGCCAACCCCTGCTGTCTGTGCGCCTCCAAGGCCAGCCTCTCTCCCTTCTGCCTCCTCATGAAAGCCGACACTGTTCAGCTGCCCAGCCTCGCCACAGCTGTGCCCAGCCCGCAGAGGGGAGACAGGACCGATGGCCCCAAGCTGGGGGACAAAGGCAGTCCTAACGCACCCTGCCCTTGCCCCAAGGAAGACTGAGCGGGCCACGGGGAGAGAGATGCACGCAGCTAGGATTAACACGATTTATTTCATTATCAGTCTTACAAGTTGCCGAGGTTGGGCAAAGCCGGGAGAGTAACTTCTGTCCAGGCACTTCTGTCAGGTGACAGCCTGATTAGCAAGGCCGTTACTGAGCGGAGGGCAGAGGGCACCCCAGGAACCCCAGCTCCTACAGCAGTGTTAAAACCCCTCCTTCCAGAGGCACCGGATAGGGCTTGGCCCGTGACAGCCAGGGGCCACTCCACTGGCTTTTGGTGCCCACTGACCCCTTTCAGCAGAGACAAAGGCCGCCAGAGGCACCAAGGAGGCAGGATAGGTTCGGCAGATGGCGAGACTGGTACTTTCTCACTGAGGCTCTGTCTCTGGCCTTGATCTCCCCACCGACACAGCAGGGCCACACGGCTGGAAGGATGGAAGCCCACCCCTTTCCCCGGGTGAGACGTGCAGCCAGCCTGGGGTGTGGCTGCTGCCTACTCTGTCCCCTAGTTGTCAAACTGTTACCTAGTTACAGTGTGAGGAGGGGACAGGCACTTAGGACCAAAGGTGTAAGATAAACCCTTTCTCTACCCTGGAAAATAGTACACTCTGATTAGGAAATGGGCTCAAAACCCAGGGGTCCTCCCATCTCAAATCCACCACTAGTTTTTTGTGGCTGGTGACCACCCCATGAGTACTTGCAGTGCTGGGGTGTCCCTCCCCACTAGCCAGCCTTGTGTGGGGCAGTGGGCCTGGGGGCCTGTTAACTGGAAGCAGGGCTTGGGGTTGTGGCTCCAGTCCAGGTCAAACTTCGCCCAGCCTGGTCAACTGTGGTCCAGGTTCCTAAATGACGGCTACCCACCCCCTTGTGTTGAAAGCTTGAGCGTTAGAGGGGAAAGGGGTGGGCAGGAAAAGAGAGCAGTTATTTTACAAGTTTTTAAAAATTACAGGAAAGTTAACTTTGAGTAAAAAATAAAAAAAAAATCAAAGATCAAGCAGAGGGATGCTCCCCTCCCCTCCCCCTTCCGTTGTAAAGAAGGGGCAGGTGGCCCAGGACACTCAGATGATGGTACAGGACTGAAAGGAGCCACCCTTGCGGCCGCTGCGTATGGGCACGGCCTTGCCCTTCCCATAGTATCCCGTAAAGATAGCCCTGACCTCCATCTTCTTGGCCAGGCTCAGCATCCAGCGCCCGCTGCCCAGGGAGTAGAGCTTGCCCCGGCTGAGCTCACCCACCTCCTCGCCGCGGCTGCCCCCCTTCTCCTGCCGCACAATCTCTAGCAGGTCAATGCCCGTCTGCACCGCCTCCACGTCACCCGCGCAGCCCAAGGTGATGTGTGCGCGGCTGCCCCGTGGCAGGTTGTCAGAGGGGGACAGCTTGTCCACGTCGTTCGGCCACAAGGCCAGCTCCTGCTCGCTCAGCTCTACTCTGGCTCCCGTCGTCTTGGGTGTCACGAAGAGGGCCGAGATGGTCAGCGTGAAGGCCCTGCAGTAAGATTTCTTCACTACCTACAGAGGTGGGGAGAGGGCAGAGGACCGAGCTAGAGGTGGTGGCAGTGAAGGGACAGTGAGCACCACAAGCAGAGAGCCTGCTGCCAGGTGGACGTCGTTCCACTGACACTGGCCAGGCTGCCTGAAAGAGCCAGAGGTGCCAGAGAGGCAGGAGAGAGCAGGGGTGAGGGACGCCAGGCTTCCTGAGCTCAGGCCTGGGCTCCCCACCCACGAGCTCCAAGGCTCATTCACCTGTAAGAGAGGGCTGATGCTGAAGCTTCCTCAGGATGAGGACTGAGGACCTAGCAAGGGCTGCTGTCGTTACTACTCAACTCACCCCTTAAAAGCACCCTGGTATCCAGACAATATCCTGGAGGGCGGGGCGAGGGCAGAAATAAAGGCCTTTGATCAAAATCTACTCCATACACTGTGGCTTACAGTATACCTGATTCTCAGCAAGCCCATCTCTCCCATTTTGACCATAAAAAACTCCCCTATTTTGCTCATGACCCCTCATCCCAACAGTGTCTACTGTGTCTGTGCCCATGTGCTCAGTCATGCCCTACTTTATGTGACCCCACAGACTGTAGCCCTCCAGGCTCCTCTGTCCATGGGATTCTACAGGCAAGAATACTGGAGTGGGTTGCCACTCCCTTCTCTAGGGGATCTTCCCAACCCAGGGATTGACCCTGAGTCTCCTGCATTGCAGGCACATTCTTTACCACTGAGCCACCTGGGAAGCCCTGTCTGGCAGTTAACAGGTGCCTAGTAAATCTTGCTAAATGAATGTACAGTTAGAGGTGGGAGTGAAAGTGTGTGCTGCGTGTTCGTTCATGCAACTGTGGGAGGCGCTAGGGATACGAGGTGAACCACGCTGCTGCCCTCTGAAAGCTTCCATTCGTGTGGGAGGAGACCACTGAACAAGTAGGTAAAATGGCTGTTAAACTAGGCAGAGAAGTGAGGGAGCTGGCAGAGGGTCAGGCAACCTGAAGGAGGCTGGGGTCAGCCAGGCACACCAGGGTGCCAAGCCAGGTGGTTAAGGACCCCATACGAGAGGCTGTGGGTAGGAGACAGGGGTAGCCTGCAGGCAGGGGAGGGGCTGGTGCCCTTAAGCCAATGAGCCTTTCCATCCCTCGACACTCCCCATTCCGGGGCACTACCAGGCCTCAGGCTCAGGACAGGGACTTCAGAGCACCAGGCTCCTGGGGTAAGGGACTTCTAGCCTTTGGAAGTGCACACAGGCTTAGAAGCCAGCATTCCCTGCGCATCTGCAGAAGGGGAAGGCCCCGGGGCGACAGCACAAGCTAGTGCCACTGCCTCGCGGGGGCACTGAGCTCAGTACCACTAAGCTGCTGGGGCGGACTCCACTTTCCCCGACAGGCTGCTGGTTTCTGGTCTCCAGAGGGGCCTGCCCTCTCCCTGCTTCCGCCAGGTTCCTGGGGAGCACTCACATCTTGCTGGGCATACTCCTCTGCCCCAGCGGCCTTCCCGTAGTCACAGAACTTGGTTGTGCAGTGCAGCACGCCCGGCGGTCTCTTCCCGAAGTAGGTGAGCAGTTCAATCTTCTCCCTGGGCTCATCCCCAGAGACAACTGCGGGGGGAGAGGGAGGTTGGTCAGGGCGGGAGAGTAGGGGCATTGCAGCAGCTATCACCAAGAGCTTGGGAGAGCCAGAGGAAAAACATCCAACATGGAGCTTAAGTTTGCAATCCACTGTAATTGAGCAATCTACTGCCATTCACTTGTTGGTCCAATTAAAGCAACTCTAGTGCTATGAAAAGGTGTTTTAAGTTCTCTGCTTTTTGTTCTGCAAATTTTTACATCTCTTACCCAGACTTGAAAACTAAGGCACTTGTAACCCACGGGAAGGCAGCATAAGCCAAGGGAATCTGAGCTTCAACAGAGCTACAGATCTGAAAAATCAGGGAAGCAGGTCATGAAAAAGGGGCTAGAAAGAAAAGAGGAGGGGAACTGTGTGGTATAACAGAAGGAGCCAGAAAGAGCACAACAGCCAGCCCACTTCCAAGCTGCTGGACCTGGGGCAAGTGAGTGACTCTCATCTGTCAATCAGATACAATAGGAGGTGACCACCCAGATAACTATCAATCATGACCCATTTCACTTGGGGCCCCAGGAACAAGAAACAGCTGGTCACTGGCACAATAGGTAGCCTGCAGCCTCCTTTGGTGGATGAGAGGCTACAATAGGTCTTAGAAAGTAATGGGTACAGGAAGGGTCTTAGGAGATAATGGGATAACCTTAAGGCTAGCTTCTCCATCACTAGGCTTTTCCTGTTAGCTCCCAGGGTTGAGTCCCTCTGAGGACGCAGCTCACCCTCCACAGGGGAGGGAGACCCCCGCTCGGAGGGCAGGCCTTGTTTGTGGCCCAACACACTTCTGCGCGGTCCTATGCAGAGGGACACCAGGGGGTTTCGGTTTTTTGGCCATGCCGTGGGGCATGTGGGATCTTAGTTCTGAGACCAGGGACCGAATCCATGCCCCCTGCATTGGAAATGCAGGTTCTTAACCACTAGATCTCTAGGAGGTTGACTATCCCAATTATTAATGATAAATGCAGCTTCGGAGAGGCAGTCACTCTACAGGGCAGAACCAGAGCTAACCAGGAGCCCTGCCTCGGGTGCGTCTCTGTCACACCACTCACAGGCACAGCTCACACCAGGTGGTGTAGGCATCCTGGTTTCCCGCTTTGCCAGCATTCGTATCTTAGGAGCTGAGAAAAGTCCTTGGAGGACATATATAGGCACAACTCACCTCTGACAACCCAAAGAAACACCGGTGGGGATATTTCAAGTCTAAAATTGATGGGTGGGGGGCAACTAGGAATGTGTTAAAAGAAGAGATGATTAGTGGGTGGGTGACATGTCCCCCACAGGTCACTGGCGGAGAAGAGCCACTAGGGGGGCCTTCCCTATCCCAAATCTCTCTTCTCCGTGGAGCAAACAGCAGGAGGGCACTCTGGTCCGACCCAGTAAGGGAAGGCTCCTCTAGAGGCGATAGAGTGTAGGGCTCTCAAGATAGCTTTGGGCAAATCCCACATCCGTTCTGTGCATTTCCCATCTGCAAAAATGAGGTTGGACTCTAGCAGACTGTTCTCTGGAGCTGTGCAATGCCACAGGAGGTGCGCTGGCTAATTCAGGGCCTGGGAACCGTCCCCGCTGGCGTTTACAATAGTTCTAGTAGTAAGTTTTCTGCAGCTTAGGACTCCATGGCATATTGTATTTTAGAAAACAGTTCTGCAGCTAAAAATGAATTTGAAAACATTGGACCAGACTCTCCCTCCAGGGTTCTATGAAATGTTGATGTACTTCCTATTATGACAGTATGCAATTTGCTCTCCCCACCTCTAAGACAGGGTCGGTGGTCTAGCTCCAGGCTGGGAGAGGGCAGCTGGGGAGACGGTGAGAAGGAAAGTCCCTGGTGAACATCTCTCCCACGTCCCATTGCGTGTGCACTGCCCCAGGAGACCTCTGCCAGCGCCAGGTGAGCCCCCCTGCATCCCCCAAGAGCTTGGAGAACAATGGTCCCAGGCGCGCAGCACCCTATGCCCAGCTAGCAAGGGGGCTCATAAGGTTGAGTGTCCCCCCACCCCACCCCGCCACCTACAGTGTCGCAGCTCCTTCTTGAAGGCCTTGTGGTTGCCCAGCTCCTCCAGGAAGGTCTGGCCAGTTTTGCGGAGGGCCTCGGAACTCTTCTTGGTCAGGAACCAGCCGAAGTAGAGCGGCAGGAAGTCCTTCTCCAGCCCAGGCTTCAGCTTCTTCAGATCGTCTGCTGACAGCTGCCACTGGTTCTTCTCCTTGAGCTGGGCACAGTCCAGCCGCCAGGCCGTCTTGGGCTCCACCAGCACCACCTGGTACTGGTACTGGTCGGCCAGCTCAAAGAGCTGCTCCAGCCGCTCCCGCTCATGGTTGGTATCATCCAGCACCAGGACCCGGACATCCCGGCGGCAGTAGGCAGCCAGGTCCTCGTCCAGCCGCTTGTACTCCTCGGAGAAGGCCCCCCGGGCGCCGGGGGTGATCTTGTAGCTGTCGGCAGACACCATCTTGGTGCCATCCCGGTACCTGTCCACGATGAACCGGGCCAGCGTGGACTTGCCGCTCCCAGGCAGGCCTCGCAGGATGAAGAGCGTCTTGCACTCCTGCAGCGTGGCCACCGTCTCCTCATCCTGCAGGAAGGGAAACTGCAGCTCCGGCTTGTCCTTGGCCCCTGAGGATGACATTTTGCGGAAGAAGACCTTGGGCAGGAACGTCTGGCTCTTTCGGGAGAAGCCTCTACTCTGTGTGAGGAGGGGAAGACAGGCGTCAGCCAGGTCATGCAGGGCCGCCCCGCCAGCCTCACCTCTTCCTATCAGACCTGGCCCTATCCAGGGATTCCCCCCACTCCAGGCACCCCAACCCTTGATTGACAGGCACCCCCGGGGCCGTGGGCGCCTTCCCAAGCCGTGAGGTTCTAGATGGTCTCTCCTCCGTCCTTGGGACCTGAGGGCTTCTGGCTGTGCAGTATGCAGAGGGCTGTCTGGGCAGTCCCAAACTCTTAAGGAGAATCGTAGCCTCAACGATCACCCACTGCGGCCACCTTGAAAGGAAAACTGGTGGGAAGTGCCTGCAGGGGAGGGCCTGAAGCCTGCGTTTCTAGAAGTGAAGCCTAACTTATATTCCTGGCCTCTATCAAGGATGACCTCTTTGGAGGTGGAGGGCTCTATGTCTGGGTGAAACCACAGCTGCCCTGGCCCCTGAGGGCATCGAGGAGGGTGGGGGTGGAGAAGGGTCACCCAAAGACCGCCTCCCTTCCCCCAACAATGCCAGTAACAGATAATACTCTCTTGTCTGGGATGGGGGGACAATGGTCCCACAGAAGGGCTGGTGGGGGGCTGGGCCAGAGAGCGCTAGACAAAGGGCTTCATTCAGCACAGCCTGCCACCTCCTCCTCTGCCCTGGGCCCCCCACAAAGTCGTGGTCTTTGTGCCTGCCCCAGGACTGGGCGGTACAGGGCACCTGCGTCGGAGTCTAGGTCTTCGCACCCCTTGCTGTGTGTCAGCAGCACCTCTCTGAGCCACTTGGGTTCCTGCCTGCGCAAGCCACAGGCGGCAACACTTTTTACTGTAAAGCGCCTTTTCCTCTAAGCCGCGAGGCCCCACCTCTCGCCACCACCCAGACAGCTCAGCAGGCGCACATTATCTCAGACGAGGCCCTGGGCAGGGAGGAGGTGCCGAATGCCCGCCCAGCGGCCCAGTGCCCGCTACCCCGGCCCACCCGCCACCCGGGTATGCTCCGAGGGAGCTGCTTCTGAGGCTCGATTCGCTACTTCCCTTCTTTCTCCAGCGCCAACCCCTCTCCCCAAGCTCCCCGCGGCGCCCCTACCTCAGCCAAGAAAGCCCCGACTCAACTCCGGAACCTCGAGTCCTCATTTGCATGCCACTTCCTCCCCCCCGCCCCTAAGTCCCCCAATACGCTCGTTTTGCATTAGGGTCCCGGCCCAGCCCTCCCGCTCACCATGATGAGGAGGGGTCGCCGCCGTCGCCGCCTTCGCAGCACTAGCTCTCCGGGGCCGCCCGCCTGCGCGGAGGGACACGGAGTCTAGCGATGGCGCGAGGCCACGCGGGGCCGCCTTACATAGCCCGGGGCGGAGCGGGGGCGGGGCGGGGGCGGAGCGGGGGCGGGGCGGGGGCGGAGCGGGGGCGGGGCGGGGGCGGAGCGGGGACGGGCCGGGGGCGGGCTGGGCCGGCCCCCTCTGCGCAGGCCCTGCGAATCGAAACTCCACGCTCACTCGGCCCTGGGAGGAAGCTGCGGAGCGCTGCGCCCCGCCCGCTGCCGGCGCTCCAGTCCTGGGCCAGCACCTGTTTGGAGGCGCCTGTGCAGGGGCAGGGTATGGGGGCTGGGGAGCGGGGGTTTGGCCTCTTTTTCTTGCACCCCGGTAATGATGAACTCGGTAAAGAGGCAAGCAGGCACCCCCCCTCCCTGGCCCAGTGTAGAGATTAGATTTGAGGCAAGATTGTGCGAGTGCGAAGGCGAATCCTGTCTTTCTTTAAAATTTTGATATTTTACTCATCATCAGGCTGTTGATTTAAAAAATATTCACAACCTGAAAGTTGAGAGTTGTTTTATTCCGCGGGAATTTTTAGGATTTCAAGCCAGGGAGATAGCATCTCAAGTAACGCTGAGAAAACTGCTCTGAGGAGGCGAGAGTAGGAGCGGCATTATATAGAAGTTTTCCAACAAAGGGCAGGTAATCTGAACGTGGAAAAGATTATTGTTAAAGAACACCAGGTATCCCAAGTTAAGGAATTTAGAACTTTTCTATGTATGGGAGCATGCAAGAGTGTGGACTCACTGAAATCATTCCTTTAATAGGCACCTCAGCTATTTGGAGCCTGTGTCCTGCGTTTTTCACATCCTGAATTTCCTTTCCTCAGGGCCCAACCGTAGGGAGTGCTTTGATTTCTGCTAGATTGCAGGTAGTCGCCTTTCTGTGCTCCCTTGGGGCTCACCAGCTCACCTTCCATGGTGGCTGCAATCGCTGATGGCTGTGACATCCTTGTTTACTGATGTGGCAGGAAATATTCAATTTCTCAGAGTTCTACAATTTTTTTTTTTTTTTTTGCGATATTGCATTAAAATACTGTTTCTCTTGCTTACTGAGTTTTTTGACCCTGTGTTCCTTAAAAGTTGCAGCTGAAATGCCTCACTTGCCTCCCCCTAGTCTGGCAGGCCCAAAGTCAGCCTCTGCCCCAGGCAAGCAAAACCCTTCCAGGAACTATGGAGCTGGAACTAGCATGGCAATGGCCAAGGGGCTAAATGGATAAAGCAGTGAAATTCTTAACTCCTCTTCTGGGGCAGCTGGTCAGCCCCGAGGCAGGTACTCATTATACAGAGGATGAAGCAAGTTTGGGGAGCTTGGTTTACTCAACTGTACGCAGGCCCCCAGGGTGGCACAGGTGGGTCCCGAGGCAACTCCTACTCCCAGCTGCTCCCTCTTCTCTGCCAGACATCTTCCTTCTCCCCCTGAGCTCCAAGAGCCCCACCAGTGCCAGCAGGCACTTCATTCTGTTTTCAAGGCTTCGGGGCTTACAAGTAGGTCTCCCTCGCTGTGTGATGGCTGAGTTTGTCCCATCCTTATTTCTTCCAGAAAGCCTCCCACAGTGCCCTGCACACAGTGGTACTCAGCAAGATGAGCCAATGGTCAGCAGCTGGGCAGCCACACCTCTGTTCCCAAGCCTTTCTCTTTCCTCCCCACTTTAGGCTTTTTGAGTTCCTTGGAGTGCACCTGTTTCTTCCTCCCCTGAAACCCTTTCTTCTTAGCATCTTTCTCACTTCTCCCATAAGGTCCTCGCACAGGGTCTGGGGGAGAGGACCACATTTCACACTTTGGTGACACTGTGGGTCAGGCCTTGTTTGGGGAGGGGGTCTCTGTGTTTCTCCCCTAGTCAGAATGTCAACGTTCTGCTCAGCAAGTGGGACTCCCATGCCTATGCATTCATTCTCTAAGGCTCTTCTGAGAATGGGTGTCGATAAGGAGGCAAAATGACAGACTCGGGGTTTGAGAGTGAAAGATACACATTTAAAGGGAAAACAGTAACAGAGACAGGGTGACCTGTGGGACCCAGTCCACATAAGAGACAAATCTCAGCTTGAATGTCCAGTTTAGTAAGACCTCCATGGTCCCTGTGAACACCAGCTTGCTGATCCTAATGCTACTCAGTGGGTTCATCTTCCTTTTCATCTTTTTCTATTTTTTCAGAATTTTCTGTTATTTCCATTTCTTTTGTTTCTCCTGATTCTGTTTTCCCAAGTGCTTCCAACTCTCCTCCGTCAGTTTTTGAAAGGCTCTTCTCTAGTCCTTCTGATTCCCTTGGGCTTGATTCATCTGAAAGGTTTTGATCCAGTTCTGAAGGCCTCCTGTAAATTTCCCTGGTTTCCTCTCTGTTCTGTGCTGTCCTGCCTGGTTCCCCAAACTGTCCTTTGGCAGTGCCTCCTGGACCTCTCTCCTTTGCACCCAATTCTTTCCTCCATGAGGCTTTTTCTGGGTCTTCTCTCTGCCTGTGTTCCGGCTGCCTAGCTGTGAGCCCCAAAGTTCCCTTAGACAAGACACCTTCGGGCTGTTTCTCCTGCCCCCACTGCTTTATCACCTTCTCAGGTTCATCTTTGGTTTTCCTCGTTTCCTTCTCCTTTGCTGTCTGTGTTTGATCCAACATAGTGGCATTTTCTGAAAAACAGGAGAAAGGAGAGAAGAGACATGAAATTTTGTCATGAGAGGCCTGAGACTGAGAAAGGGGAAATCACACATGGCGTCACATTGAATATAACTGGCAAAGCCAAGATTTGAACCCAGGACAGTCCGCCCCCAGCCCACATTCTTTCTTTTTCCCTACAAGAACTAGCTCAGGTGCTGGGGAAAGACAGAGGCCTCTCCTCTGGCATCCTCATTCTGCATTTCTCTTTGTCCCTGGGGAGCACACTCATCATTTGTTGGAAGGTTCCCCTGTAAAAAAAAGGGAGCAAATTGTGCTGGAAGTTCAGATGCAGGGCAATTTTACAACCCAAGGGATCCTTGCTCCTTGTTTTTACCAGCTATTGGAGAAAAGTTACCGATCTCCTCTTGAGTCTCCTCCACACTCTTCCTGGAAGTCCTGGTTTCTAAGATGCCAACAGGGACTCTGGATTCAGAGCCAGCAAAAGCTGCTGTTGGCTGTGAAGACACATGCAATGCTGCCACCTGCTGTCCAGGAAGGGAAGTGCCCAGCAGCTGCCTATGCCTTTGGGGGCCTTCCTCAAGTTTTCAGGATGCCTTTCCCAGCGTGCTGTCAGCCAAGGAAGGAGGATGCTTGGAGCACCTGCTGCATCCCGACATTATTGCTTCTGTGGCTTCTGAGAGAGGCTCCAATGGCATGTGGAGGCAGACGCAGATCTCTGAGGGGAATCCAGCCACCACGTGCAGGCGCTGGGTAATAAAAAGCCGTTATCTGACTGCTCAGGTGCCCCGAAACTCCACACCCAGATTGCCGCTGCTGTGCCGGGATCCTAGAGGGCTTCAGCCTTGGTGCCTGGAAGGAGCTCTGTCCTCCCAGAAGCCCCGAGGGAGCCCCAGCCCTAGCTCCCCTTCACTTCAGTGTGGCTGGAGGGAGGGCCCACGGGATCGGGTCGAGTTGACAGAAATAGTATGTGCAGAACCATGGTAAAACCATGGGCTCCAGAGCCAGGCTGTCCAAGACCAGAAACCACTGTGCGACTTTAACCCCTTGGCCCTGTGTCCTCATCCGTAAAATCAAGCACGTCATACTTGTTTAGGGCTTGCCAGGTGGCGTAGCGTTAAAGAATCCACCTGCCAGTGCATGGGATGTGGGTTTGATCTCTGGGTCGGGAAGATTCCCTGGAGAAGGAAATGGCAATCTACTCCAGTATTCTTGCCTGGAAGATCCCATGGACAGAGGAGCCTGGCGGGCTATAGTCCATGAGGTCACAAAGAGTCGGACACCACTGAGCAACTAAACAACACTTATTTCCTAGTGCTCCAGGAGGGATCCGATGAGTCAGCATGTACAAAGCTTAAAAGAGCGCCTGGGCAGGCCAGAAGCCCTGAGTGGAGATCAGCTTATCACCCCCACCACTCTGGGGCCTGGCCCCCATCCCTGCCGACTCCTTGGGGCCTGGAGTCCCAGCCACTTCCTCTTCCCTCACTCCTTTCATGGGGGCCGGTCAGATAGCTAGTGCCTGGGGGGTGGGGGTGGGGATCAAAGGCCTCTTCACTCCCTGGAACTCTTGGGAGAAAGAACATGGTAAGGCTAGATTGGCACAGTCCTGTCACCTCTGCACCTCTGCCGGCCCCCTGTCCCGACCCTGCCCTGCTCACTACTGACCCTGAAGAGCAGCTGCCCATGGTGGGAGTGAGTGTGGCTCCCAGTCAGACTGCTGAGTGACCTGGGCCGATCGTTCAGGCTCCAGTGGCCTCCTCCCTAAGCAGTACCTCCGCCTCCTGGCAGCGAGGATCTAGTGAGATCATTCTGGCTGATGTTAACCCAGTGTGGCCAGCGGTAAGAGCCCCCACAGTGTAAGCTGCTTGCATTCTGCTTCCATGTTTGCTCCTGTTTCCTGCCTGAAATGCCCTCAGCCTTTTACCTCGCACCGGGAAAACGCCTGGGCATCTTCTGGAGCCTAAAGCAGAAGATTCTTCCTCTTGGAAGTGTTCCCTACCACCCCAGAGAACTGGGAGCGCCCTGCCCAGGCTCTTACAGTAGAGCGCGGCCCCCTGCTCAGAAGACTCAGGTGCCTGGCTTTCCCACTGGGCTGTGGGCTCCTCCAGGGCAGGGGCCGAGCTTCTGTTACCCCCAGAATCTCACACTTCCCTGGCAGGTGACAAGTGCTTGACAAATACTTGATGAATTGAAGAAATATCAGAGTACTGGACTTCCCTGGTGGGCCAGTGGTTAAGAGTCCACCTGCCAATGCAGGGGACAGAGGTTCGATCCCTGGTCTGGGAAGATCTCACATGCCTCAGAGCAACTAAGCCCAGGCACCACAACTACTGAGTCCACGTACTACAATTACGGAAGCCCGTGCACTTGGAGCCTGTGCTCCAAAACAAGAGAAGCTACCGCCGAGCACCGCAACTATAGGGTAGTCCCCAGTCAACCAGAGAAAGCCTGTGTGCAGCAACAAAGGCCCACCACCGCCAGAAAGTAAAATAAATAATACAATAAACGAATGCATCTTTTTTAAAAATACAGAAGTATTGAAGAAATAGGGCAGACAGCATGGGATCTGACCACAGGCTGAGGGGTCCCCCTCCTGCCTTGGGAACGGCTGCTGGCGGCACTGAAATCAGAATGTTCAGTGGGCAGTGCCAAGCCCAACTGATGGAGCAGCAGGAAGCGGGGCGAGGACCACTGGAAGGAGAGCAGAGGCAGGTTTCTGAAGATGCCGTCTTCCAGCTCCAAAACTCACCTTTCTCCTTCTTTTCTTTGAGTATCTCCCTGTAGTTGGTTTTCTTCAGCTCTTCAATGATGCCCTTGTTAGCATCATCCAAGGCCTGTGGGTGAGAGGAGTATCAGTGAACTCTCTTAACGCTGTAGGACCTGTCCTTTCCCCACCCAAGCCCCAACCCTGCCCCCGGCCCCTTCCTCCTGGCTCCTCTGACTACTCCTGCCTGAGGATCATGGATCCTATGGACATGGAACTCCCCACGCTAAGTGGTATGAGAGATACACCACTGGGCGTGACTCAAACTCATTTCCCTCAGACTCAGGCATGTTTTAAGGGGTTGCGTCTGTCTGCTGATTCCTAAAGCTTCAGCCAAATTAAAGGAGACAAGGCAAGCCCCTCAGCCTGCAGCCAGGCAGCAAGCCATGGAGGGGACTCAGCAGCACACTGTGGGTGGGGGTGGGGCTGGGGGCTGGCCTGCCTTCAGAGCGGCTTCCAGGGCCTCTGCAGGACAGCCAGGGACTGGGAACTCAGCCTGTGCTGTCTCTTGAGGGCAACGCTGCTCTCCTGCAGCCCTCCCTGTGACTTGCCGTGGGTGGAACACCGCTAGACACTCAGGGAATGTCTACAGGCCCTGGATCGCCAGGCTTGGATGTTCTTGGGCAGTGCAGTCTGCCCCTTGGTATGCTTTCCTGCCTGGAGATGCCAATCAGGGGGTGAGAGGTCAGGGACTAGGTCCCTTGAGGAGCCATTTAGGGCCGTGCGTCTGTTTGGCTTGATGGGCACTTCTCTCTGTCTCCTACTTTCAAAGCCCTGCCCAGCCTCCGAGGTGACCTCGAAACCTCCGCCTCCGTGAGGGGAAAGGCCCAGCTCTGCCTGCCCGCTGGAGTTCTCAGTCTGAGTTCCCTAGTCCCTGCCGCACCAGTCAGGAGTGAGGGACTGTGTTTTCAGCTTCCCGAGGGCCAGGGCCACGTCATCACCTTTGGTGCAGTGCCGGAAAGACTCTAGATTTGCACCGTGTGATACCCAGAGGCCTCACGTGGCAACTGATCACTTGAAATGTGGCTGGTGTGGCTGAGGAACTGAACTGCAATGCTCGTTTACTTCTAACTCCATTTACGCTAAACGCTGCAGGTGGCTAGTGGCCGCCTGACTGAGCAGCGCAAGTCTGGACTGGTGAGTGAGGCCATCGCGCTGCTTTCCTATTATCTTCTGTGGGGGCTGCACTTTTCCAAGCGCAAGTCCTAGAGTCAGTTTACAGGGTCTCAGCCAGCATTAAAGACAAGAAATGAAAAGAAAATAGAGTAAGAAGTACAGTGTACATAATAAAGGTAAATATGTTTTGTAAAACTTGCTATTTTTCATGTTTTTTCAAATAAAACTATGTGTATTGAGGGGAATTCCCTGGCAGTCCAGTAGTTGGGATGCTGACTTTTACTGCAGTGGGTGTGGGTTCGATCCCTGGTTGGAGAACTAAGATCCCTTAAGTTGCTGTGCAGTGTGGCCAAAACAAAGTTAACAGTATGTGTATTGGTTGGGTTGCTATATAAACTGATGGCAACAACAGACACTGGAAAGCCACTGCCCGACCTAGAAGGTGCTCCGCGGTTGAGGGGAAATAAACATCTGGGGCTGAGGGTCCCGGGGCCTGCCCATCCCCACCCCCAGAGAGAGAGGCTCACGTTGATGATGGCCTGCTGCGCCTCGTTGTTATGGACCAGCTTCGCTCTCTCCAGGGCCTTCTCAAAGTTGTTCACGGCCGATTCGAAGTCCCTCAGCTTCACTGAAGGGCACAAGGGAGCATGAGGATAGTGACATAATATCAGTGTACATATTCAGGGTACAATATCAGGGTGCCAGGGGCCCTCAGGAGCAGCAACACCAGGCTGCCCAGCACCACCCTTTCCAGACATTTCCTGGGCCACCTCACCACTAGGGAACAGAACCTGGGCACTGGAGCCTTGGATTTCAGGTGCCAAGAGTCAGTGAGGGAAGGGGTCTGTGCCCACATCATGTGTCTCCAGGGGGACAACTCCATCCTGCCCCACTGTTGCCCTAATGGTCTGGGAGTGAGCGACGAGAATGAAGACAGAACGTGAAATCTGGCGCAATGGGTCAGGGGACCAGCAGCCTCTATTGGACTGAGGTGCAGAGTCCACTCTGAATCCAGCTTTTATTCCTAACTGCAGACCATAAGACTTCCTCAGATCTTATCTTTCTCAAGACACATGCCGTATCAATCACATACTCCTAAATAGCATGGACTACACTGACATAGTCCAGAGCTCCTTGCGTTTACGCCAGTCCATTCCCTTCTGGGCTGGTCTCGGGAACAATTAGCAAGTGTGTAGGCAGCATTCATGCCTGACGCTGACCCGGCATTCCAAGCTCTATGCTTTTATGATCCCAGTCATAATACCTTCTGGGTCTGGCCCTGGGGTTTGTAACAAGGCTATAACTCTAAGAAAGACATGAAAAAGAATCATCAATATAGTTTCTTAATATATGCTGTTTTTCCAAGTGCTATTTCTGCGAAATTTCTCAAGGCCATGAAATTACATTATTAGGAATTCCCACTATACCCCATCTTTAAATGGTTCCAGGAGAAGACATCTATTTTTTTTTTTTCTTTTTTAATGTTTACTCAGATTTGTAAAGAACACTGTGGGCACCAAACACAATCTGGCAGGACTGGATGTGACTCTTCATGAGCCAGTGGCTGGGACATCAGTGCCCACGTGGGAATAATCTGAACCCAGGAAGGAAGCAGCCCCCCACCCACCCCAGGGCACTCACCTGACCAGTTAGCACTGGGCCAGGGATGAGGGCTATGAACTGACTGCCCTTGGAAAAACCTTAATTTCAGGAAGGAAGGAGAAAAGTGCTCCCCTGCCAGGGCTGGGAACCCCACACTTCACTCTCTTTACACACCACTGCTTCTGCTTTTTTAAAAAAATTAATTAATTTTGCTGTGCTGGGTTTCAGTTGTGGCATGCAGGATCTAGTTCCCCGACCAGGGATCAAACCCGAGCGCCCTACTTTGGGGGCATGAAGTTCCAGCCACTGGACCGCCAGGGAAGTCCCTCCACTGCTTCCTCCTGTAACTAGCACCCCAAGATCTACCCCTCTCCCACAAACTGCTTTAGGATTCCTGGGGAAAGAAGGGCCTTGGATCCACAACTCAAATTGCAAAAGGCAATTACATTTGAAAAGCGATTCTAGCGTAGTTTGAAAAGTCTGTGGTGTCAATATACATTTTTTTCTCAAATATCCATTTGAAAAGAAGAAAACTCACAGTAATGCCTCAGAGGCCACCATGAATAAATGTCTACGTCATTCTGATATGGTAGGTCAGAATAGGAGTCAACATTCAAGTGAGTGGAAGCATTAAAGACCATTCTATTTGTTTTCAACTGAATCTATAACCTGAAATTATCTCCATTTTGGGGGCTCTTTTCCTCTTCTTTTCCTCACTCTGTGCATCCACAAATCCACACATGTATATCCATATTTTTGTTGGCTTTTCCAGGGACGAATTATTTCTTACCACTGTTGGAAACACTTATGGGAAGCTGATGGGGAGGAAGGAAGAAATGAGCATTTCTGGAGAGCTTGTTATATGCTGGTTCCTATTCTAAGTGCTTACATGCGTAGCCATTACCTCATGTCTTCACACTATGAAGAAGATACGTACACACTATACGTGTCAGTCGTGTCCGAGTCTTTGTGACACCATGGACTGTAGCCCTCCCAGGCTCCTCTGTCCATGGGATTCTCCAAGCGACAATACTGGAGTGGATTGCCATTTCCTTCTCTAGCATACATACTATAATTATCCCTATTTGCAGAGCCCAAGATCTGCCCGCTTGGCCAGGCTGCCTCTACAACCCAGGGGCTCTTTGGCTGCTGTGTTGGACTGGACTTTTCCACCATACAGCATGGAAACTGAGGCCAGTAGTGAGTGGCCTGCTTCTCCAGAGGCCCTCAGAGCCTAACAAGACCTCACCAGGGACAGGAATTCCCTGGTGGTCCAGTGGTTAAGACTTCACGCTTTCACTGCCAGGGCCCGGGTTCAATATCTGGTCAGGAACTAGGATCCTACAAGCCCTGTTGCAGTGCAGCCAAAAAGCAAACACAAAACAAGTCATCACAGAAACAGCAAAGAGTTCTAGGAAAAGGCACAGTAATCACATCTTCCCCAGTTTCAAGCTTTCAAGCGGTTTTTTCCTCTATGTTTTTAGGAAAGAATCCACGACGTGTAAGGAAGCCTGAGAGGCCCTGTGGATCTGGCCCTTCACCAGCCTCCCTCCTCCAGACTTTCCTGGCCCCCAGAAGCTCAACACTGGTCTCCATCAGTTTCTTAAATCAGCCAAACTCTTGCCCACCTCCCTAAATGCGGTTCCTTTGGCGAAAAAGTTCTGCCTTCAGAACTTGGAACTGGTGCCTTTGTGTTCTTAATGATTCTGCTTTAAAGTTACTCCTCAGGGACTTCCCTGGTGATCCAGCGGTTAAGAATTTGCCTTGCAATGCATGGGACGAGGGTTCGATCCCTGGCCATGGAACTAAGATCCCACATGTCTCAGAACAACTAAGCCCACAAGCCGCAACTACCAAGCCCACACACCACAAAGGAGTACCCAGCTGTGAAAGACCCACGTGACACAGTGAAGATCCCATGTGCTGCAACTGAAACCCAGTGCAGCCCAACAAATAAATATTAAAAAATAGTTACTCCTCAGATAGGAGGGCAGGAACAGTTACCAATTTTGCTTCCTACTGTATGCCCAGCTTTGGTGCCTAGAAGGTGCCAGGAAAGTGTTAATGATGTGAGTAAGTGAATGAGTGATGAGACCCGTGATCAGAGTGCCTGTCATGCTTACCCCCTCTCTGGGGTCAGCCGTGTGCCCAGGGCAGGGCAGGTCCGAAACTGTGAACAGAAGACCCAGCTCCACGGCTTCCTTATTACTGTAGCCTAGAGCTACTTCTCCTTTTAAACTTGTATTGTGAAATATTTCAAATATACAGATAAGTCAAAGGAATAGTATCATGAATCCCCATTACTCATCAACCTAGATTCAAATATCATATGATGTCACTTCCATGTGGAATCTAAAAAAATGATACACGTGAACTTATTTACAAAACAGAAACACTCAGAAAACAAACTTATCACAGGGGAAAAGGTGGGGAGGGATAAATTAGGAGGTTGGGATTAACATATATATTAATACACTACCGGGGGAGCCTGGTGGGCTGCCATCTATGGGGTTGCGCAGAGTTGGACACGACTGAAGCGACTTAGCAGCACTATATATAAAATAGATAATCAACAGGGATCTACTGCACAGCACAGGGAATTCCATTCAATACTCTGTAATAACCTACATGGGAAAAGAATCTGAAAAGAATAGATATATGTATTTGCATAACTGAATCACTTTGCTGTTCACTTAAAGCTCACACAACATTGTACATCAACTATATTCTAATATAAAAGTTTTTAAAAATTACCAAAACATTGCTAATCCTGTTGCATCTGTTCTCCTCACCCCTATTCCTTGCTGTTTTATTAACAAGCCCATTAACTGTATTGAAATATGATTCACTCAGTATAAAATGCACCCCTTTGTAAGTATACAGTTCAATGATTTCTAGAAAATTTATAGACTTGTGCAATGAACACAACTCAGCTTCAGAACTTTCCCAGCCCCCTAAAAAAGCGCCCTCTCGAGACCTGGGGCAATCTGCGGCACCATTCAGAGTCTCCGTTTCCCAGCCTATAAAAGGAGGACAATACCTCCAGCACTGGCTTGTAGAGTGATTAAAGCGAGAATGCATGTATAAAGGCTCCTGAGCCAAGAGGAGTGCAGCTGTTTCGATGAGGACGTGACACTGTGCTGGCCTGCATGCAGCTCAGCTGAGTTCCTCAAGGGCAGGGCAGTCCTCTAGGTCTCCCAAGCCCTAACTGAGTGTAGCTTAGAGTAGGCACTATACACACTGGTCAGAACACGGGGGTTTATCCCCACTCTCAGAATCAGGATTTGTCTGGCCCATCAGGATGGAAAGTTCAGCGCAGGCGTGACGGCAGGGCCTGAGGGCTGGGAAGGACACTGTACCTTGTGCCTGCGCCACCAGGACGCTGGCATTCAGCTGCCACTCCATGTCCCCTTCTTCCTCGGCGCACTGTTGGGACTTCTCACCGTAGCTCTGGGCCTCCCAGGCCTGGTCTAGCTCCAGGTAGCAGCGGCCAATCTCATGGAACAGCCAGGTCTTCTCCAGGGTGGTTTTGGCCAGAGGGATCTTCTCCTCCCACCTGGAGACACCAAGAACCGGGTCAGCTTCCTCCACTCAGGCCCTGTACTTGGACTTAGCAGGCTGGGCTTCCTACTGGTGGCAGAAGGAAAACTGTCCTCCAACTACCAGTTCTTTTAGGAGCAGGAGTGGAGCTAACAAGCACTATCATATTTTTTAAACTACCAGGGTTATTTTGGTGCATCTGTAGCATTGGCTTTGATACCACAGTTGAAAATAATGCTTGTAAAATAGCATTTGAAATAACTCCATAACCTTTGAAAGTCAAAGTGAATTTGCTCAGTTGTGTCCGACTCTTTGCAAACCCAAGGACTGTAGCCTACCAGGCTCCTCCATCCATGGGATTTTCCAGGCAAGAGCACTGGAGTGGGTTGCCATTTCCTTCTCCACGGGATCTTCTCGATCCAGGGATCGAACCCAGGTCTCCCTCATTGCAGGCAGACACTTTACCATATGAGCCACCAGGGAAGCCCACACATAAGCTTTAAGAATATGATTAAGCACATTTAAGAGAAAATCAACACAATGAAAAAAACTGGGATGAAAAAACAAAATATCAATATAAGTCAGAGGAGAATCAGAATGAACACTTGTCTTTGGATGGTGGGACTGAAGACTTCCTCATCTAATTTTCTATATTTTCCAAATGAATAATTTAAGGTTAAGCACATCTGACTCTCTGTGACCCCATGGACCATACAGTTCATGGAATTCTCTAGGCCAGAATACTGAAGTGGATAGCCTTTCCATCCTCCATGGGATCTTTCCAACCCAGGGATCAAACCCAGGTCTCCCTCATTGCAGGCAGATTCTTTACCAGCTCAGCCACCAGGGAAGCCCCACATTAAGCACATATTTACTATAAAACATTTTATTATGAAAAGACATGAATGGGGAGGTGAATGCTCACATGCTTCTGTCTTTTGGCACACAGGCGCCAGGGGCCACTGGGGAAACCAAATGACCTGGAGCACCAGGCTCCGGTCAACAAGTCTGTTCTAGTCAGGCAACGAATGCCTGAAGCACAATTTCTCTCTGCAGTCAAGCCCGCCCCTAAGGCTCCGAGGGGCTGAATCACCCCACTGGAGCAGGTCACCAGTCCCAGGGTTGGACATCAAAAGTCCATCAGTTAAGGTCTCTAGGGAGCTCAGGCTCCATTCCCAGTGACCCCCATGTGACTGCAGAGAATCACAGAATAACCTCCAAAGAACTCCCAGAAGTCAATGGTCCAGCCAGTCATGAACTTGGCCAGAGGTGAGGGTTGCCTGGAGAACTTGTTAAAATCAGATTCCTGAGCTCCAGCCCAGACCTGTAGAATGAGAACGTCCAGGGGAGAGGCTCGATAATGCACACGCCTAAAAACAAGTGTCCTGATGTTTGTCAACGGGAAATTAGGAGAAAATGCTGATTCTATTCTACTAATTAATATAGCTGACGAGCCCCAGAGTTTACAAAGTGGCTTTCTTCTGGTCGCTTAGCATAGCCAGGAGCCAAATTCGGGTCTTCCGATGCCTCTTTGCCTGACGTCCTGCCCCAGGCTGGGAGTCCAGGGGGAAGTTGGGATGTCCTGGCCCTTGAGTACGGAGAGGGTGGTCCTGGGTCACTCACGTGTCAATGGCTTGTTGGAATTTCCCAACTCTGGCAAAAACCCTGCCAATGTTGTCCAAGGCCCTGGACTTGGCATCAGGAAGATCGCTGTAGGGAAGAAGCAAGACAAGGTCATTCTAGGCACTATGGAAACTAGAAAGAAGGTAAAGATGGGCCAGTTGAAGGGACAATGCCCAGGCTGGCAAGGCTGAGGTACCCTGGCCCTCTTGTGGGAACGGACATTATCAGAATCTCTCTGGAGGGCAAACAAGCAACAGCCTACAAAGACACCCCTTTGGTCCTGCAACTCCCCTTCTAGAAATTTACCTCCAGAAGATAATGTGACAAGAATACTCATTAAAATATTGTTTATAATAATAAACGGTGGAAATAATCTAAATGCAATCAGTGCAATTTTTGCGTACAAAAAACATCCTTGATACATTTAAGGTAAAAAATCAGATTATGAAAAAAAAGTCAGAATATAGGAGCTTGCACAATATCCGATGCCATATTCGTATTAAAAATGAATGTGCGGGAGACTTCCCAAGTGGTCCAGTGGTTAAGAATGTCAATCCAAGGGACACAAGTTCGATCCCTGATCCAGGAAGATGCCACCAGCTGTGGGGCAATGAATCCCGAGCTCTAGAACCTGTGAGCCGCAACTACTGAAGCCTGCATGCCCGAAGACCTGTGGTCTGCAACAGGAGAAGCTGCTGCAAGGAGAAGCCTGTGCACCGTAACTGGAGAGTAGCTCCCGCTTGCCACAACCAGAGAAAGCCTGTGTGCAGCAACAAAGACCCAACGCTGCCAAAAATACATTTTTAAAAAATATCTCCTTCCCAACAAATAAACCAAGAAACCCAACCTGAGCCCCCTCCCACAGCATCCCCTTCTTTCCCTCCTTCCCTGGCCAGCTCCCCCTCTTCCCATTGTCCCCCAGCCCTTCAGCCCCTGACCCTCAGCGGCAGGAAGCTCTGTTCGATTCCCTCTCCTCACAGGGCTGGGCTGCCTTCTCACATGCAAATCTGACCAAGCTCTCCCTCCACCCACAGACATACCCACATGTGTCTGCGGTCTCACTGGAGCTCTGTGTGTGCTGGAAAAGGGGAGCAGCCTCAGTGGCTGCCCAGGGATGCGGTTACGCACGTTATTGCAGGCACCGAAACACCTTTCTCTGAAGCCATTCGAAGAATGAGACGTTCCTTTCCAAGACACAGGCTTTTTAAAAAGAAGACCCACAGAAATGGATCATTTCTGTTTAAAAAAACTCCTATGGAGAAACTTCCCTGGTGGCCCAGTGGCTAAGACTCCATGTTCCCAATGTGGAGTCAGGGGAGGCGCCCTCGGTGTGATCCCTGGTCAGGGAACTAGATCCCACATTCCACCACTAAGAGTTTGTATGTTCTATCTATCAATCCCGCATGCTGTAACCAAGACCCAGCACAGCCACATAAAGGAATATATACTTTTTTCATGCTATGTGTGTGTACATGCACATAAATACACAAGTAAATATGTTGCAAAGGGGCCAGGAGGACATTATCTCAACGAGGCCCCCAGACTGGGGAGAGGGGAGACGTCTGAGTCCTGCTCTCAGCACCACACGTCCTGGGTCAAGTACAGCGCCTCTGGGACTGGTGTGAGAACAGACTCCTATCGGCCCTCACTACCTCAGCGTGGCCTCCCCTCCTCCCACTCCCCACAGGTCCTGGCCACCCCAACACTACCTGGAGCACCCCAAACCCCCCACCCCTGCCCTGTCCCTCTGCCTTGGGGGGCCACCCCCTGGTCCTATCTCCCCCTTCTCTCAGAGGCTCCCTCATCTCCCCTCTCTGGGGCTCCTGGGCCGTGTTTGCAGCTCTGATGCTGGCTCCCCCTTCCAGAGTGGCTGCTCTGTTGTGGTGTGAATAAATATGTTGATTTACTCATAACAGTAATGTGTACTAAGCTAACTAAGTAATGTGTACTAAGATGTGCAGGATGGGGAAAGCCTGCAATCAAATCATCTATACAGTAATCAGGGAAAGAAATGAGGGCTGACTAAGGTCACTGGAAAAGCTACTCAGACTAGTCGGATTTGAGCCACGGCTGTAAGGATGGTAGTCTTTGGAGGAGGGGGTGAGGTTGATCTGATTGAGGAAGCATGTGGGGCATACACATGAGACTCACGGGTGAGACTGGAAGCCTGTGGGCAGAGACTGAGAAGGAACCAACATTGCTGCAGGGACACCTCTGTTTATGCAATCAGCCACTAAGCACATATTCACTGCATGTCCATTATGGGGCAGGTGCTGGGGAGAGAAACGGAACAGAGAAGTCTAAGGTCTATCAGGCAGATGAAACGTGTGGCATGTGCGGGGGGAGCATGGACGAGGGCTGCTAGGTCACTCTGGGCACATGGAGGTCTTTCCCTGGGGGGAAAACACTTCTTTACAATCTGAAGGACAGGGAGGAGGGAGCTGATGAAGAAAGCGCTGGCAAAAGAGAAGGCTGAGTAGCAGCAGAGCCATGTGCTGTTGCCAGGGTTCAGGATGCCCAAGGGCCTGGAGACAGCCGAGTCAACAGAGATGAGGAGAAGTCAGGTCAGCAAGGGTGGGGCGGGCACTGGGACTGCACCTCACTGCTGGACACGTTTTGCACTGAAGGGCCAGCTGGGCGGCAGGAAACCCAGGTCAGAGGAAATAGGCAAGAAGTGAGGAAGACGTGGATGGAGCTGTGGGAGGGGAACAGAAGGGAAGATTCTCTCGATAGGAGGAAGAGGCATGGACAGGACATGGCAGGCTGGTGTGGGTAGCGAAGGAAGGGAGGTGTCTGGGAAGCCACCTGGGCTCCTTCCTGGGGACAACGCAGCCACCAGTGCCATTCTCCCAGAAAGGGAGCCCTGAAGCAAGAGGTCTTGAAGGAAGATGATGGATTCCACTTTGGATATGTCAAACTGGGGGCTCCCATGGGACATCAAGTGGAAATGCCTCAGACTCTGCTGGATATGCAGGTCTGAGAGCTCGGAGGGGAGAGCTGGCAAGATGTGAAGATTTATGTTTAAGGCATGGGAAAAGACTGGATCCAAAATATTGTCTAGAAAGAAAGGAAGTGAAGTCGCTCAGTCGTGTCCAACTCTTTGCAACCCCATGAACTGCAGCCTACCAGGGTCCTCTGTCCATGGGATTTTCCAGGCAATACTGGAGAGGGTTGCCACTGCCTTCTCCAGGGTATCTTCCCAATCCAGGGATCGAACTCCAGGTCTCCCACATTGCGATCAGACGCTTTACCATCTGAGCCGCCTCCAGCGAAGCCCTAAATACTGTCTATATTTATTTAATCCTCAAATTCCCCATGAGGCAGTATTATCATGCCTTCATTAGAGATAAGGAAACTGAGAGTGAGCAACTTAAAACCACACTGCTTCTAAGTGTCCCAGGCAGCAATTAAAGCCAGGTTTATCTCCAAAGTTAGCTGTTGTTTGAGAACCAGGAATGCCCAACACGAGATTCTGGCTCTGCACAGTGGGAGGCTGGTAAGAAATGAACTGGAAATGGACAGACAGCTTATAGGGTTCTGGTGACTGAGGAGAGGACATGAGGTGGGTGTGTTCAGGAAATCCAGTTTGACCCAAAGAATGGCCTGACATTGGAGGGTTGTGCAGAAGTGGATTCAGAGAGGGCCCCGAGTGACCAGGAAAGGCCCATTTGCTTTGAACCTGTGGGCAGTGAGAGGCCAAGGCCTGTTTGTCAGCAGGAAAACAGTTGACAGGTAAGAAGTAGTGTGTCTCTGGAGGTGACTTATGAGAGCAGCTGGAGATGGAGAGGCGAGGGCTGACCCGAGTGGGCATGGGAGGATGGGAGGCTGAGGGGGCTCAGAACTGCGGGGCGAGTAAAACTGGGCAAGACAAAGTCATGAACAACTCCAGAGGTTGGAACTAGGGTGCCCAGAAAGGGATGGTACCTCTGGGGGTGGGCATCAAGTCTTGGGAAGAGTTGGTTCCTATGAGAGCTGACGTTACAATAGTCATCATGGATACACAGTGCTGTTCTGAGATCTTTATGTGAATTTCTGCAGGTCATTCTCCTTCTCACCCTACTGAGTAGGGGCTACCATTGTGCCCCTTTGACAGAGGCTGAGAGAGGTTAGTTAAGCGCCCTGCCTAAGGCCCCGCAGCTGGGAGGTACAGCTCAGAAGCCTAAGCTCTTGGGACTTTCCTGCTGGTCCAGTGGCTAAGACTCTGTGCTCCAATGCAGAGGGCCCAGGTTTGAACCCTAGTCAGGGAACTAGATCCCACATGCTGCAATTAAATGATCCTGCATGCCACTGCAGAGACTAAAGATCCTGTGGGCTGCAACTGAGACCTGGTGCAGCCAAATAAATAAATAAAATGATAAGCATTTAAAAATAAAAATATACCTAAGAGCCAAACCACAGGGAGTTTTTTGGAGTTTGGGGCCTGTATCCTCCCTCTTTGTGGCAAAAAAGCTGACAGTCTAGATGTGCCCTTATCCTAGGGAGGTGGCTCCTCAATCCAGGGTATCCACTTCAAGCACGCAGGCAGAAAGCGGGGGCTCAGCCCCCAGCCCCAGCAGCCCCAGTGAAAGGTCAGTATGTAGCTGGGCCTTGGCCACTTGGCTTTCCGAGCCCGTGCAGGCACTCACTACTCCTTGGCGATCTCCAGGTCCTTCCTGTGGCTCTGCAGGGCCGCTACCATCTGCCCCAGCTCGATCTGGGCATTCCCTATGCAGCTGTATAGGTTTCCCACCAGTTCATCCTTGTTGGGCACCTCCTCTTTGTTCCATTCCAGTACCTTCTTCAGCACTTTCTCAGCTTTCTGAAGGCTGCCTTCAGCACTGCCGCTAGTCAGCACTGGGAAAGGAAAGAGGTGTTATGGAGGGGGGAGCAGTCTACCCCTGGCCGACAGAAGAGCCTGCATTCTAACCCCCCCCACCCCCCGCCCCACTAGATTCCATCCACCGGCCAAGCGAGGCCAGGGGGCTCCAGCTGCCATGTGGCTCTGGCCCCAACTGGCCATGGGCCAGCCCTTCTGAGAATATCACCCACACATGTCAATGTCCTCCAGACTCTTGAGGATGTAGCGGGCTGTCTGCGAGGGACGGCGTTTGCGGTCCCGCAGCCACTTCTCTTGCATCAACTTCCGGTCCCGCTCCCTGGCGTAGATGGGTTTCTGCTGCCGCCAGAAGTCACTGCGCGTGTCCAAGTAGTTGATGCCTGTCATGATGAGGTCCTCCACGGTCAGGCCATGCTTGATGGTGCCTCTGATCAGATCTGTGGGGAAGGGGGTGGGGAAGAGCCAACTAGAACAGGGATTGAGGGGAGTCACCCCCTCTCAACTGAAGGTGTCCTTGGGGGGACCTCTACCTGGAACTGTGGGACAGTAAGGAAATCAAGAGCACCTGGGTGGGAGAGGGGGGGTCTATCTGGGACCAGATGAAGCCAGAGCCCCCTCTCTGTGGCACTCCTATGGTACAGGGCTTAGGGCATAGGCCCCTCATGGCAAGACATGACGAGCTAGCAGAAGCAGCAGCTGGTGGATTGCTTTCTGAGAGGCTTCCAGCCCTCAGGGCTCCTTTATTTCAAGCTGTCCTCAGAGTAGTCGGAGTAGAAATGCATAACCTGGTCCCGGCTGCCAGTGCCCAGTGAGTCCCTGGGTGCCAAGTGGGCCAGGGAAAACTGGGAGCCAGAGGGGCATGCCTGAGCTCTCTTCGCTCACCTGAACAGAGGTCAGAAACGGGAGTAAAGCTGCAAGGCCTTTTGGGTAACATGTGGGCCACCTCTTCCCTCCCTGGAAGCTCCTCTATATAGAACAGCGTCCAGGCCTGTTCAGAGGAGATGGGCCAGCCGTGAAGTTGCCCCTGAGATGCAACCGGCAGGGGATCCTATAGAGGACCTTGGGACGTCAGTTCTGGAGAAAAGCCCTTGGATTTGAGAGTGATCCCTGTGCAGGCTCAACAGCTTAATGGCAACACTCCCACCACCAGTGTTCATACGAGATATTCACTTCAAGGCGCCTTCCTATTTCTTGTTCCCACCAGTGTGGTGCAGCAGGAAGAGTGTGGAACTGGAGGTTAGGAGGCCTGGGTGCTGCTGTCAACTCCACCACTAACTTGCTTGTCACCTTGGACAAGTTACTCCCCATTCAGGGTCTCTCTTTCCTTACCGATAATAGAAGGGATTAGACCAGATGAGATTTTAGGACATTCTAATTCCACAGTCCTGGGAGTCCCTTGTGAGCACCTCTGAGCTGCATTCCCTTGCCCTTGGAACACACTGAAGGCTCAGGGGGGTGCCCCTTCAGGGACCAAGGTGGTAAAGAAACCCAGATCTCTAGCGTTCCCACCCAGGGTACCAGAGCACTTAAGAGCACTGGTTCTGAAACTGGACTTCTTGGCTTCCAATCTGAGAGCCGCATCACTGAGTTATGTAACCTCCCCATGCCTCAGTTTCCTCATCTGTAAAGTGAGAACAGTAGTGGAACTTGTCCAGAGGAACGTGTCAGCAAATGTCGTTCTATAGGCTTTGCCTCTGGTTCATGTGTTAAGCATCCACCCCAGGTTTTCTTTGCCCTGAATTCCCTGCTGCAAACAAAGTGTCCGACACCTTCATCCAACAGGAGCTTCTCCAGGTACTCCTTGTCCACGTAGAGTTCACCCAGGAGCTGGCGGACAATCTTCTCGCTCTTGAGCGAGCCCTTCCGCTTGCTCTCTCTCTTGGGGTGGTGTACGAGCTGTCTCACGGGATGAGGCTTCTGCTGGGCTTGCATACTCTGGGAAGATGGAGCAGTACCCCCACAGAGTCTTAGAAAGGAGCCCAGAGCACCAGCCAAGGCCCCCCGAGCCTGTGATCCCAGACCCCTCCCTCCAGGACCTCTGTGTGCTGAGAACCATGGAGGATGTCTGGTATGGGAACAGCTCGTGGGGGCTGGGGCAGAACCCTCTGACCACCTGTGCTGGGCAGGAGCTCCTCACTCGCAGGCACTGAGAGCCACTGAACCCTGTGCTCCTCAGGCACATGGGGCCTCTGCCCTTTGAGGGAGGTGGAGTCAGAGCCAGGCCCTTACCTCAGCCTGCTTGCTTAAGAAGGACAGATCCCCTTTGTTCTCCAGTTTAATAGAAGAGGGACCTGCAAAGACAGAAGCTGGGGCTCAAGCCGGCAGTGGCCTTAGGCACAACCTATCACACATTTTATGTGGAAATAGTTGGCCGTTGGTGGGAGGGTGGAACTCTCTCTCCGAGCAGCCAAGCCACTCCCACTAGCCCAAGGCCACATTTCCAAACGAAGATAGGCCCTGGGTAACAGGGCCCCTTTCCATTTACACACTCTGCCACCCACAGTGGCAAGCCCCCCTGCACCCCCGCTCCCCCCCGCCACCCCCCCTACCCTCCCACCCCCACCTCCACCCCCACCCCCTGTCACCAGCACACGATGAACTGATGGGAGAGCCAGCCCCTGGTGCATGTGTGGTAAGGGAGGAAGGCAGGGGCCAGGGAAGGCCGTTCTCAGAACCTCATTCTGTACTATGACACCAGGCCAAAAAGAGGCTTACTCTTCTGGATTGGGGTGAGTGAAACGGTGTTATTCATCTGATTTTGAAGAGAAACAGATGCTGCAGTGCTCAGGACAGTGGACTGGAGACTAGTCCTCCCTGTGGACAGTTTCTAATCCTCAAGAAAATCAGGAGCACCCAAATCTAAGCTGGGGGCTCCCTGTAATCCTCCCAGTGGTGGGTGCTCACCCAGTGTACCTGAGGTCTCCCTCCAAACCTAAGGATTCCAAGAATCTCCCAAATAAGCGCATAGGCCCCATGGTCACTCACTTCCCACCGAGTTGTTGATGGCTTCCTGGGCTTTCTGAATTCCAACTTTGAATTCCCGATCAGGCCTCAGCTTGTAGCCCCGATGGTAGAAAACCAAGGCAAATTCGAAGTCACCCATGGTGTACAGGGTCTCGGCCTTTTGTAAAATCCCCTGAAATGAGAGGAAATCAAATCAAAGGGAAGAGACAAAGCCTGCCCAGACTCAGGTGTGGTGGAATGTAAGGATCCCTGGGTTGAGAACAAATGTTGGGATACAGGGGCAGAGGCAAGTGATCTATGAAGGAACACAACAGTAAACTCCAGGCAGTCTACAGGCTCTTTAACCATCAGAGGCTGCTGCAGGTAGTGGCAGTGAGAAAAGCGAGGAGTCCTCCCACCCCAACAGTCACCTTGCAGAAAGTTGGGTCTCCCTGGAGTGAAGCCTCAGCATCTTCCAGGGATTTTTCCAGCTCTCCCATCTTGAGGAAGCACTTGGAGCGGGCAACCAAGCAGTTCTTATCTCCGCTCTGAAGGTGAAGAGCCTGAAGAAGGAACCACTCAGATTAACAGGCATCTGGCAGGGAGAGGTAAGAAGCTGGACAGGACACAGCAGCCCAAATCCTTCTGCCAGAGTTTCAGGGGGACTCCATGGACTTCTTTGGATCCTTTTAGACTAAAACCAGCACCACACTGATCTCTGCTTAGTCAACTAGGTTATCTGCGGGTAGTCATCATTCAGAAGGTCATATCACAAGCTATCTTGGAAACTACTGGTTGAGATGTGAGAATATACTATACTACCCAGTGGATATACTGAACTTCCCCAGTGTCTGGGATTCCTCCAGTTCACTTAGAATCCTAGGGTGTTTAGTGCTTAACAAATTCAACCATGAACCTGAAATGGTTGTACAACACATTCAAAATACTACTTGAAGGGGACTTCTCTGGTGGTCCAAGGGGCAAGAATCAGCTTTGCAATGTAGGGGTTGTGGGTTCAATCTCTGTTCGGGGAACTAAGGTCCAACATGCCACACGGCAGCTAAGCCCATGCAGCACAACTACTGAACCCAGGTGACGCAACTAGAGAATCCGTGTGCCACAAGATCCCATGACACAAGGGACAACATAATGAAGATCCCGTGGGCTGCAACTAAGACCCCACGCTGCCAAATAAATAAACATTTTAAAAACAATACTATTTGAAGACCAAGCATTCTGAAGGCTAACAAAATGGATTTTAGGATGATCTGCAACTTGTGTTACCCATTATACATGCCCTCTCTTTTTATATAGCTTGTTGAGAATGAATCATTGTTTCAGGGGATTAAGATGAAAATGCCAGGCAAAAGGAAACTGATTTTGGACCCAAAGTGGGAATGGAAAGCTTCTCCTTGTCCCCATGTCCTTCCTTCTCCGGTCTGAGATCATTACATAATCTGCAGTGTGATGTCCTTCCTGAGGCATCAGACTGTACCCACCTCCGTCTAAGACCTTCCTACTTTTCCTGAAAGAGCCTTTCTTTCCTAGAAAAGACCACTTCTCACCCAAAGCTATAAGCCCTTGTGGTGTTTTTTTCTACCTGAGCTTCTCCAAGATGAAACAGTTTCCAGAAAAAGGAGAATGGATGGGGCTCCTGAACTTAATTGCTGGTCCATCTGATCCATTATTTCTGGTTTTAGGATGTGGTTGGTGATCCAAAGGGACTAAAGACTCTAGGTAGCAACTGAGAAGTTTGATTTTAGAAGGAGTCTTGGGACACGTTAGAGAGCTATGCTACCACCCCGTTATTTGTAACAAGTGGGCTATTTGTTGAAAAAAAAACAGTCATAATAAAACATCCAATAGCTTATTTGCAAGACAGTACAGTAGTGTATGATGGTAAGGTTAGCACCTCAGCACTGAAGTCTGACTGCCTGAGTTTGAATCCCTCCTCTGCCACCTGCTAGTTCAGTGATCTTAGGCATGTTACTCAACTTCTATAAAAGCTTTCTTACCTTCAAAATGGCATAATAATAGCACCTCCCGCTAAGCTTGCCACTTAGCAGTGTGTCTGGTATCCAAAAACAGCGCTCAACTGTTACTGCCTTAGGGTGGGTTGGAACAATTTATACTACAGTAAAGTTTTATGATGTTATTTACTGACCGACCACCTTCAATAAGCAGCTGTGTGCCAGAGACTTCCCTTCTGCAAGCAGCCCAATAGCCAACCTCCTAGCCAGTTATGGGAAACTGAGGAAGGAGACCAATCACGACACATTTGAGCAAAAATGTAGGAGAAGGGGTCACTGTTAGCGCAGAGGTTGGTTATTAACAACCAGGTAGAATACAAATGGGAAATGGTAGAAAATGTCTAAACAGGGGTTTATCTTTGACAGCGGTGCATCAATCAGTAACAATGGAATAGTGGAAACAATAGGGTGGTCCAGGCATCATCAAGACCTCAGTGATGGGTAGCTGAACGTTTCAGAGCACGACTCACATTGCTGAAGCTATGGGCGGCTTTAGCGAACTCCCCGCATAGATACAGCCGCTCGCCCTCCGCCATGTAAGATGGAAAGGTGCTTCGCAAGACTTCATTTTCTGGGTCCGCCATGGTGACGGAATTCGGAGACGCTGAAGCGGAGAAAGGAAGGAAAAGAAGCCTGAGAACCTCAGTCTGGTTTGTGGAAGCTCCGTGTCTTAGCAACCGGGAGACGTAAATTACTTCCGGCCCCGCCCCTCGAGCGCGGGGCGGAGTCCGGGTCGCAACCGCCGCCTGTGCAGCTGGTGCTTAGGAAGCCGCGAACTGGTTGGACCGCGACGAGCGCGTGGCTATTCGCTTCAAGGAGGCCTCTTTGCGACTTGAAGTGTTGGCAGTTGCACGCTCCATCGGTTCTTCCCAGAGTTGCTTCGCATTCAGAAGCCACAGTCAGGAAAAAAAAAAAAAAAAGTACAGCCCTGAAGACAGGGAAAAGATTGGGGGCATAATTCCAAATAGGGATAAGGCATTCGTGGCAAGTATTTGTGCACGTGTACTACTCTCAAGAGTGAGCCTCTTGGTGGCTCCAGACGGTCAAGAATCTGCCTGCAATGCAGGAGACCTGAGTTCGATCCCTGGGTCGCGAACATCCCCTGAAGAAGGAAATGGCAACCCACTCCAGTCCATGGACAGGGGAGCCTGGCAGGCTTCAGTCCATGGGATCTCAAAAAGTCGGACGTGACTTACCGACTTTCACTATGCCAAAACAAACAAAAATCTGACGATACAGACAGATTAACTCAAAAGATTTAAATGTAAGAGGTAGAATTATAAAACCAGAAAAATAGGTGAATGTAATAGAGTGAAAAGCAAAAAACAAATTTGATGTCATCAAAGTGAAAATTCTTTGTTCATCAAAACAATATTATTGGGCCTTCCCTGGTGGCTCAGTGGTAAAGAATCCACCTGCCAATGCTGAAGACAGGTTTGATCCCTGGTCTGGGAAGATCCCAAGTGCCAAGGAGCAACTAGGCCCTCGAGCCACAACTGCTGAGCTTATTATGATCTAGAGCCTGGCAGCTGCAAATATTGAACCCACGTGCCACACTAATGAAGCCTGCATGCCCTAGAGCCCGTGTTCTGCTACAAGAGAGGTCACTGCAGTGAAAAGCCTGTGCACCACAACTGGAGGGCAGCCTCCGTTCGTGGCAATCAGAGAAAAGCCACCGTAAAACAACGGAGACCCAGCATAGCCAAGAATAAATAAATAAAATTATATATTTTTAAAAAACAACAAAGTTAAGAAAATTAAAAGGCAAGCCACAGACTGGGACAAAATATTTGCAAAACATCTGTCTGACAAAGAATTTGTATGCACAATAAATAAAGAGCTCTTACAACTCCATATAACAAGGCAAATAAAAAGTGAGCAAAAGATTTTAATAGTTATATCATCAGAGAAGATATATGGATGGTCAATTAGAATATGAAACATGCTCCAGTGTCTTTAGTCATTAGGAAAATACAAAATAAGCCCCGCAAGTAGACACCGATACACACTTTACTAGAATAGCTAAAGTGAAAAAAGACTGAATTTCCCAGGTGTTGATGAAGACGGTAAGCCACCAGAATTCTCATACACTGCTGGTGAGAATGTAAAATGGTTTAACCTCTGTGGAAAATGGTTTGGCAGCTTCTTAAAAAAGTTCAACACACTTACCATATGACCCAGCCAGTCTGCTCCTAGGAATTTACCCAAGAGAAATCAAAGCTGTATGAGAACATCCATAGTAGTTTTATCTGTAATAGCCCCAAAGTGGAAACATTTCCAATCAACTGGTGAATGGATAAATCATAGTTTATCTTCGTGATGGAATACTACTTAGCTGTAAAAAGGAAAGAAATATTGATACATGCATAATATGGATAAATCTCAAAGAAACTATGCTGAACAAAACAGTTCATACAAAAAAGACTATATGATTCCATTTATATAGAATTTTAGAAAATGCAAACATAATCTTTATTGCCCAAAAGAAAAATGATGTATCCTGGGAACACAGAGTTAGGACAGGGAGGGATTGATTACAAAAGAGTAGAAGGAAACTTTGGGAGATGTAGGATGTGTGTATTATCTTCTTTTTTTTTTTTTTTTGGCTATGCCACCCAGCTCTTGGGATCTTAGTTCCTTGATCAGGGATTGAACTCAGGCCCTTGGCAGTGAGAGGGCAGAGTTGTAACCATTGGACGGCCAGGGATTTCCCTATGTGTATGATCTTAATTGTGGTAACATTTTCATTGTGTATGCATGTGTTAAGACTCATCAAACTGTGTACCTTAAATGTGTAAATTCCATCATACTTCAATTATATCAATAGAGATGCTTTTAAAAATCCAATAAAATAATAACAGTAATGTGTGCTTTTTGGCAGCTTATGAAACACTTTGTGATCTTCACAGCATCTGAAGAAGGGAGGAAGCAGAGTATCTGCCTGGTTTCCCAGATGAAACACAGGACCTGGGAAAGGTGACAGGGTTTGCCCTAAGCTACAACACCAGAATATAGGTAAATTGAGCTGGGCCCCATGCTTTGGATTGGATTGGTAGAGTAAAAGTCACTGGAATTGGATCCCAATCTGTCCCAGCCATTTACTAGCTGATCTCCTTAGGTTACTTCTTTATTTCTTATTTTATTGTGAATTAGAATATAGATACCGTGGAGTCACAGAGTCGGACACGACTGAGCAACTGAACAATAGCAACACCAGAAACATTAATAAAACACATAAGTGCAATTTAATAAATAATTATAAAATGAACACCTACATAAACGTCACCCAGGTAGGTCGAAAAACATATTGTCAACCAAGGGCTCCCTGTGAGACCCCTCCCCAACCAAAGCCGCACCCCTGCACGGCCACCCCCTGCACAGGTAACCACCATCTTTCCAGTTACTACCGTGGCTGGAGCCCCATGGTCTCTTTCTTGGATTAATGCAAAATCCTTGCGAACAAGGTCTCCACATTCTATCCGTGCCCTCTTTCTTCTCAACTCTGGTGTCAGAATATTCCTTCTAAAATAGCTCAGGTGAGACTTCTTTGGTGGTCCAGTGGTTCAGAATCCACCTACCAATACAGGGGATGCGGGTTTGATCCTTGGTCTGGAAACTAAGAATCCACATGCCTTGGAGCAACTAAGCCTGTGCACCCCAATGAAGACTCAGCACAGCACCCCCCAAAAACCCAAGAGTTATAAAATATGTCAGATCATGTCACTCTGTGTAAAACCCTACAGTGGTCCCCCATTTCATTCAGAGTAAAAGCTACTCTCCCCATCATGCCCTGAGCTCCAGCCACCTGGCCTCCTCACTGTTCCTTGCACAGGAAGACCCCTGCTAGACTCCTTCCTCAGGACCTTCATGCTGCCTGTTCTCTCAGCCCCAGTCAGCCTGGGATTGGCCTGGAAGGCTCCCTCCCCACTACTTAACTGACTCTTTCCCCTCCTTTGTGTATTTGTTCAAATCTCTCCTTTGCAATGAGGCAAAGCCTAACCACCCTATTTAATACTGTAACCTACTTGCCCTCAACCTCTGATGAGGAAATTCTTTATTCATTTACTTATTTTTTAATTAATATTTGTATGGAAGTATGGTTGGTTTAAAACATCATGTTGGTTTCAGGTATACAGCACAGAAATTTCGTTACACACACACACACACACACACACACACACACACACACACATTCTTCAGATTCTCTTCCCTTATAGGTTATTACGAAATACTGGGTAGAGTTCCCTGTGCTAAACAGTAGGTCCTTGTTGGTTATCTATTTTATATACAGTAGTGTGTATATGTTAATCTCAGTCTCCTAATTTATCCTTCCCTGATTTGGGAATTCTTTATCCTCTGTTTTTTGTTTGTTTGTTTTCTTTTTCCCATAGCCCCACTTTCCAAGATACTATTATAACTTCTCTGTTTATTTTATGGATTGTTTATTGCTGCTTCCCCTGATAAAATGTGAGCTCCACAGGGTGAGCATTTTTGTTTATTCCATTCGCTGTTGCTCCAGTGCTCAGAACAGTACCTGGCATTTTGCAGTTCAGTAAGTACTCACTGAAAGAAAGAAGGACTATCCTTCTTCTTCTTCTTTTTTTAAGCAGTAATCATTTCCATGCCTTTTTTTTTTTTTTGCAGTTTTTCCAACTATGTATCCCTTCCAAATAATACAATTTAGTTTTTCTTATTTTAACTCTATGTGATTATTCAAAATGTCTACCCAGAGTAATAAGTCTCTAGCAAAGGCAACAAAAAAAGAGACCTTTAGTAAATACTCAACTCATAGCAATAAATTCAAACTTAAAGGCATTGTCAGAAATGACTTTCCAAAGGAGTGGTAGAACTGGTTAAAGGCAGAAGCTGGTCCTTACATTGTGTGCTATGTGTGCGCTCAGTCACTCAGTCGTGTCCAACTCATTCCATGGACTGCACCTCGTCAGGCTCCTCTGGCCATGGGATTTCCCAGGCAAAAACACTGGAGTCTACTTCCTTCTCCAGGGCTCCATGCGATTTGAATCTTACTATAACTGTGTTTTTTTTTGTTGTTGTTCCACTTTCTTTTGCTTAATAT
Source organism: Budorcas taxicolor (assembly GCF_023091745.1). Taxonomy (NCBI): domain Eukaryota; kingdom Metazoa; phylum Chordata; class Mammalia; order Artiodactyla; family Bovidae; genus Budorcas; species Budorcas taxicolor. The sequence continues at coordinate 41,757,141 of NC_068928.1, read as the reverse complement.
TCTGTTATGCGATTCATTCATGTTGCTCTGTGTAGTGGCTAGGATCTGGTTCTTTCACTGCTGCAACCCAACCCCAACCTCTGGTTGGGAACCCAAGCCTTGCTCCAAGCTGTTGCAGCCTGAGGCCATCAACAGTACCCAGGGACAGGGACCTGTCCTCTGCCAAGCTGAGGAGGGAGGTGATTCAAATAGGAAAATCAGAAGAGTTTAAAGCTTTTAAGTCAGAGAACAGAAAGGTAAGAATAGGGGGTCCAAATTGATTCATTTGAGGCAGAGGAGCCTCTGTGGTGGCATGGTGGGGTAATGAGGGAGTCTGGGGAGTGTTGGGGGTCTGCAATGGGCCCACTGAGGGAACTGAAGAACCTCCATGATTGGCTCACAGATCCCCTGGTCAGCACCCCTCCTCTCCCACTCCTTGGATAGTAACTTTCTTGTTGTTTTGCCCAGGATTAGTCAAAACCTGGGTCCAGCAACATCGAGATGGGGAACTTAATCACTCAGCAAATACTTATTGACTAGGTGCATGCATGCTAAGTTGCTTCAGTCATGTCTGGGTCTTTGCGACACTATGGACGGTAGCCTGCCAGGCTTCTCTGTCCTTGGGATTTTGCAGGCAAGAATACTGGAGTGGGTTGCCATGCCCTCCTCCAGGGGATCTTCCTGACCCAGGGATTGAACCCGCATCTATTACATCTCCTGCCTTGGCAAGAGGGTTCTTTACCACTAACACCACCTGGCAAGCCTATTGACTAGATACTAGGCCCTATTGAAAGTGCTGGAGAGAGGCCAGAAAATACATACATCTGCAATATATTGAAGGATAAATTGTTAGAAATGGAATTGCTGGGGCTGTGGACATGTGCATTTAAAAATTTTCTCAATATTGTCAAATCGATGTACAAAGTTTATTACAGTCTGAATGCCTGTTTCTGGATGTGTAATTTTTTATTTTATTTTATTGAAGTATGGTTGATTTGCAAAGTGTTAATTTCTGCTTACAACAAAGTGATTGTTATACATATGTATTATTTTTTTTTTACAGTCTTTTCCATTATGGCTTATCACAGGATATTGAATATAGTTCCCTGTGATATACAGTAGGACCTTGTTGTTTGGATGGTTGTATCTCTCTAACCAGGGGGATAATTGCTACACAGTGGATTCTCCCTGACTTCAGTCTTCCCATTAGCCCACAAAGATCCTGAGTTGCTGTCTGCTAAGGCCAGAAAAGGAGTACCTTCACAAGAAGTGTTTTCTTTAGCTCTGGAGAGGTGATCCTTCTCCAAGATGGGTGCTATTTGGGGGAGATTCTGAGTAGGGGTGGAATTCATTCCATGTAGGAGTGGAAGGCTCTCTATGACCAACAGGAGAGAGGAGCTGAGGAAATGCTGTTTCAAAAAGATGCCTGTGAGGGATCGGACCAGAAACTGACATCATCAGGGATCACTTTGTTCAGGCATGGCCAACAAGTGTAGCTTCCCTGTTCCTGGCTGTGACTGGACTGGGGGGAGAGGGATTTGGCGAGGTTTTTGTGTACAGCAATGTGGTAACACTGTTACAGTGTGACCCCAGCACCTGGCAGGAACACAGACATGTGGTCTGTTTGCACACTACGCTGACCCTTTCACCTGAGCTGCTCAGTGCATGATCCTCCTTCCTGGAGCTAGACAGCTGTTAGGGTCAGGGAGCAGCTCCAGAGACCTAGAGGACTGGGATGGACATAGGAAAGCTCCAGGATGTCTCAGCAGTAAATCTGTGTCTTGGTTTCTAGGACTGTCTGATTTAAAAACTTCTGTCCCACAAGTTCACCAATACCTGTCAGACCGGGTGTCCCAGATTTTGATTTGGAAAATGCACTGTTTCCCCGGTAATGGAGAAGGGGAAGACAGCAGTTCATTCATTCCTCTTGTCTAAGCGTGAGATAGTGGGGGCGGGGCGGGGAGCCCGAGCAGCAGAGATGGCCCCAGCCTTGCGCAAGAATCTCTCATTGAATTCTCTGCTCTGTGCGCCCAGGTGAGTGGATGAGTGGTGGTGACTGACGCAAGGTGGTGACTGACCCCTTATAGCCCCACCTGCTCACGCGGTCCTCCGCCCTATCCCCCTCACAGTGGGAGGTCTCATCTATTAATCTCTGCTCTCGGCCTCGCTCCACCAGCTTCAGGAAGAGGGTCCACGTGCAAATGGGCAAGCAGTCTTGCAAAAAGCAGGTCTAAGCATCTAGGTTCGATGTGGCCGATTTCAAGCTGCCAGGATACGGACGTCAGTTTCTCCCAAAGCGAGATGGGAAGGAGACTCTGGGTCCCCAAGGCTGCGATACAGCCCATTCGGCCAACACCCCAGCCCCCACTCCCCAACACCCCATCGCAGCGGCTCTAGGCCCACCTCCTAAGCGATCAGGCCATGGCCCCCAGCCTCGTATGTTCTCCTCCCAGCGTAGCCCGGCCCATCTCCCCACCAGAGGCCCCGCCCCCGACCCCTCCCTGGCTCGGCAGGCTCCGGAGAGGCGGTGCCCGCCAGCCGTCCAGGACAGACGCACCAGCGGGACTACAAGTCCCAGCAAACTCTGGGGTCTGGCCTCGGGGGCGGGGCTATATCAGCCAGCGAATTGGGAGGAGCTCTGGGGCTCAGGCTAGGGAATGCGTGTGGCCAATAGCCCGGCGGCTCGCGCTGTGTGCCGATGGGGGCGGGGAGAAGCCCGCCAGCGCCCGGACAAAAGCCAGGTCCCCGGCGACTGCGGGAGGCTGGAGCGCTCCTAGCAGTGGGCGGTGACTTGCGGCCTGTAGCCTGAACGCCGCACACAGACTTTCTCGGAGAGGTGAGTGGCGGACGGCTGTTTTCGCGAGATGGACCCCACCTGGTCCAGGAGCTTCCTGCTTCCCTCCCCCAACCCGGAACCGCCTCCCTCGAAGCCGGCTTGGGGCTCACGCGCGCTCCCTGCACCTGCTTGGAGTTTGGGGGGTCTTAGTTTTAGGTTAGCCTTCGCTGGGGTCCCGGCCGGTGGCCTCGTGCCGCCCTCCCCTCCCCCGCCCCAACTCCTCCACATTCTAGTTCCCGGAGTTTGCACAAGGCTGGCCGCCGTTGTTGCTTGCCTTCCCTCCGCCGTATTACATCGCCCCTAACTGCCTCCCCTCATCCCCAGCCCGGGACTAGTCGCCGAGCCTCATCGGGCTTTCTGTGGCCGCTTCTTGCCCGGATCTGGGTCGCTCCACCCCCGCCATCGCATGCCGGCCAAAGGAGGTAGAGCGGTGGCTAGTCTCCCCACTCCTACCCCTCACCAGTCGGTTCAGGCCCTCCCTTTTAGTTCTGTGGAGAGTCGACTGAGCCCCGCGCCAAAGTGGAAGGAGCGAGCAGGGCGCGCAGCCGCCGAGGATCACATTGGCAGGGCCGCCCCAGGCCTCGCCACGAGGGCCTATCCTTGGATGGACGGCGCAGGGAGGACCCTCCTCGCTCTGGGGGTGCCGTCAGGCCCAGCCGCTAAGCGACAGATGGTCGGGGTGCCCGTCTCTCTCCCCACCCTTGGCGTTGATGCCGAGCTTGGCCGAGACAAGGTCCTCCAGGGGCTGGAGGATGCTGCCGCCACCCTCCTGTCTGGCTTGGCAGAGGGCCAGTCCCAGCGCCTGCTGCCCTCTCCAACCTTGGCGGATAAAGGAGTTCTACCATTAGGTGGTCCTCCGGAGTCTGCCTGGAAAGAGGATTTTGCGGGGGGTGGGGGGTGGCGGGGAAGCAGTGCATAGCACTGTTCGGTCAACCAGCCCACTCCTCTCTCCACCCTTTAACTTTGCACTGTTTCAGCCAGCTCAGATCATTGGATTTCTGAAATTCTGAAATGATGGTTGAAGGACAGCTGGTAGACCCAGCTGCTCAGAGGGGTGTTTTCACTTTTTAAAGAGCTGTTGCTGCTGCTGCTTTTTTTCTTTTAATATTTAAAGAGCTTCTTAAACAGCTTGGAAGATGATAATGGGAACAGCTCTTGAGCTCAGCTGGGTGGTAGGTGTCTTCACCCCCATTCTCCACTATATTTGGTGCAGTAGAGGACCCTCAGAATTTTGTCCCTCTCTTTACTCCAGGGATTGCCTGGCCTTTCCAAAAACAAAACAAAACAAAACCACTCCTGTGGATACTAACCTTAAAATAAGTGCTCTTTATCCTTCTCACAGAGACCCTACATAGCATCCCCAGTGGTTCCTCTCTACTGGCTGTGTCCCAGGGGTACAGTCCTGGGGAACAGACTCCTTTCATTCATCCCTCCCTGTGGGCTACTTCTGCCCTCCGTGGCTGCTGTGGATGAACTCAATTCTGGGTCACTTATCCTGTCTGCAGAAAAGACCCCATTCAGCTCAGAAGGGCCCTCCTTTCCATTGAGAGAATGTGTGTGTGTGTGTGTTCAGGTCCCCTGTCATGATTTTCCCCAAATTTACCTAGGTAACAGTTCCTGGGACCCCCAAAGTGGACCCCTAGGATCTTAGCTCTGCCCTGAAACCATCTCTGACCAGTCTGACAGCACATTCAGTTATTCAGTTACTGGGGAGGCAGCCCAAGACTCCGCAGTGGGGGGTGTGTGTGTGTGTTGTGTTCCCAGCCCAGACAGGTTTATACTTTAAGTGCTTTTGTCGCTTGAGCCACTGTTCTTAGCTGTGGGTCTCTGGGCTGTCAGATCATGGTCACAGGTCACCATCTTGAAGGGATAAGCAAAACTGGGTATGTGTACATTTTTCGGGGCTTTTCTTCTGGTGCTCAAAAGAGTCTGAGACCTCAAATAAGTTAAGATCCACTACCCTCAAGAGACTCTCCCGAATGATTAAACTTGTGATTTATTGCCACCCAGTCCACTCCCTGGCTTTGTGAGCCTTCTTACTCTGTCTTGGTAAATATGCAGAGGCCAGATTCTTTCCCTGTCTTTTTACTCTATCCTACAAATTCTCTGTCTTGGCCTTGAGAGGGCCTGCCCCATCTATGCCAAAGTGCTCTGGTGGCCAGTCTGTGTTTTGGTGAGCTGGCAAAGCTTTTCTATTCTGTGCCATTCCCCTGTTATCTGCTCTCCCATCCCTCTCCTGAGCACCAGACAGAGATGAGTTCTTGAATTTGAGATCTGAACCAAGGCTCATGGAAATTGTGATTTTTTTTTTTTTCAGTTGCAGGTCCCTTTTCTCATCCAGGTTCTTTCCAAAGTTGGGTCTTTGTATCCGGTGGGGGGGCGGTCGTTGTTCTGGGAGTGTCTCTCTGCTGGAGAGGCCTAGCCGGGGTTGAGGGGGCGGTGGGGGGGGCCTTCCTTTCTCTTGGAATTTGTGATTAGCTTGTGAGCAACTGAACTGAACTGAACTGAAGTGTCCTAACCACTGAGGGTGGTCAGCGGCTACTCTCTCCTTTATCTGCTTGATCTGCCCTGGGTTGCACTCTGTTTGGAAGAGGGTAGGGGCGCATGTACCCATCTGATTTCAGGACCAGTTTTTCTGGTCTGAGTCAAGAAGGTTGGGAAATGGAGCTGGAGTGGGTGGGGGATGGAGGGGTATTGGGGCAGTGGGGCTGGTTGAGGCGTCTCCTTTGGAAACTCATATTGAGAAGGAGCCGGAAGTCATCCCAGGGGAAGGCGAGAAACGGGAACGTTTCCTTTGAGCCCCTTCCCAGCTACCCGCCTTTGGGCCAGACACCAGACTGAATGCACCCTTTGTGCCTTGCTGGAGGATAGCTGGGAGGCTCAGCCAGCCAGTCAAGCCAGGATTAGAACCTGAAGCCCAGCCTGGCGAATTGGAAAGGAGGTGCAGAGTGGCCTTGGAAACTCTGGCCTTCCCTGAGCTGGAAATGGAGAGACCAACCTTCCTGAATATGTAAAGCAACCAGCCCTCCAGCTCCACCCTCCTTTATTTACACTTGGCTTTTCTCTCCCAGTAAATTCAACAACCTCAATTCTGGATCTTTGTTGGAGAGACAGGAGTGACCTCCTGATCTGGCCAAGCTCTTGGCATGAATGACTTAGTCTCCTTGCCCTTCCTGTCTCCCCACCCTTTATCTTCCCAAATTGCTCCAGGCACTACCCCAAGGGAGAAGAGGTGTGTCAGGACAAAGTGACAGGGAGGGAAGGTGAAGTTGTCATCACAGACCCTTCTGTGAGGTGAACGAGGTGAATGGGGGAAGTGGCCTGGCTCCTGGACAAGTGGTCTTTTCTCTCGGGCTGACTGTGGGATTTTCTGGGGACCAGGAGTGAGAGGGTTTGAGTTCAAGCCTCGGGACCCCTGCGTATTAATTAGGCTTCTTGGGCAAGTTGCCTTAACTCCTCTGAGCTTTTATTCCTCATCTAAGAAATAGGGCTGTGGGAACTTCCCTGGTGGTCCAGTGGTTGAGAATCTGTGCTTCCACTGCGGAGGGCATGGGTTTGATCTCTGGTTGAGGAACTAAGGTCCTGCGTGCCATGTGGTGTGGCCAAAAATAAAAATAAGAAATAGGACTGTCAATCTCCATGCATCTCCCAGGGCTCACCTACATGTGACCCAGGATGGCTTCTGCCTCTCTTCCCCTAGTTCTGGGTCGGTTAGAAGTGACCGGTATGGGTGGTTCCCAGAGAGGACTCTGTTTTGCTCTAAATGAGTAGCTGGATGACTCAGCGGGGTGGGTGGGATGCACTGAAGGTCACAGTTTCCCGCCCTGTGTCAGCTCTGAACTTGGGTGGGAGTCTGGTGTCCTGGGAGAAATGGGCTTTGACATAACTCTTCCTCTTCACTCCTGGGGGGGCTTGGTCCTGCGTGAGGCTAAATAGACTTGCTTACCCAGCCTTTGGGCTGGTGATGTGTGTGTGTAAAATGAGTGAGTCTGAGTGTGTTGGAGACCAGACATGGAGGAGGGGTAGGGCCAATCTTACACTATTTAACTGTGTTCCCCGCAGGTCACAGAACTAGAGGGTGCATTTCAGGGTCTTTGTGCCCATCTCGGGTGGGACAGGCACTCACGTTTGGGTCACATCCCTGCTATTCATGGTCTCCCCAGCCAGCTTTCTTTGCTCCAGGGTGAATGTTCGTGAATGTGCTCTTGGGTGAGCTAGTTTGCCTGGAGAGTAGAGGCCATGAGTCCCCGGGGACGTAAATGCCACCTTTGTTTTTCTCCACCTTCTGTCCTCACCCATCATTTTCTAATCCGCTCTCTCTGTGGTCAGTGCTGTTTGAGATCTCCCTTCCATCCTTCCTTCTGGGGCAGCCCTCTTCTCCCTCTGGAGAAGCGCTGAGATCAGGTTTTATGGTCTGGGGGCAGCTGGGTGGGGGTCTGTCCTGCTGGAGAAGATAGCGCCTCCATCTCCCCGCCCCCTCTGACCAGCCCTTCTCTCCCCAACAGGTAGCGCAGGGCCTTCTGTAGCCATGTCGGCCAAGGCGATTTCTGAGCAGACAGGCAAAGAACTCCTCTACAAGTACATCTGCACCACCTCAGCCATCCAGAACCGCTTCAAGTACGCCCGGGTCACCCCTGACACAGACTGGGCCCGGCTGTTGCAGGACCACCCGTGGCTGCTCAGCCAGGTGAGCCCTCCGCCCCACCAGACCCCTCCTCCAGGCCCAGATGTCCCCTCAGAACGTGTGATGGCAGATGGCCTGCCTGGGTGGGCAGGGTGCAGGGGGCTGAGCGCGTTTTGTGTTCAGCCCTGTGTGCTGCACGCTGAGGTGCTGCGCCTGGACTGGAACTGGTCAGCTGGAGTCCAGGTGGCGGCTCTCTGGTTATTAACCATGTGGCCTGGGGCAAACCATTTCACCTCTCTTGAGTTTTAGATTCCCCATCTGTCATATGGGCAAACCACTCACCCTGTGAATTTAAGGACTAGCAATAATGCCTGGAAAGTCTTTGGTCTGCTGCCTGGCATTTGGTAAATGCTCAGTAAAAAGCACCTGCTCCACCAGGAATATGTCAGGGCCATGAGGAAATGCGAAGCTGTACTTTGTATAGAATGGCTGATAGAATCCACCCGGAGTAGGGAATCCTCTCTGCAGATCCATTTAGACGTCTCTGGCAGGTCCCAGAGAACTAGGACCAGTGAGGGGCCGAGTGGGAGGGTGTTCAGGGATGCAATTTTCCTTCTGCTGTGAGGCAGCCCAAACCCCAAACCACAAAGGGAGTTGGTAGACTTCCTGGTACTGGAGGTGTGTGAGCAGTGGCTAGGGGCTGCTTGTAGATCTTGTAGATGGGGCTCAAACACAGGGATATCTTGACCAGATGTCTTCTGCGGTGCTTTGTCACCCCAGGGCTCTGTCTTTCTATTCTTTCTTTTTGGAATGTGGGTGCCAGTCCATATTCTGAGGTGTTGAATGAAGCTAAGATATCACATAGGGAGGGTAGGGAATCCTTTACTCATTCAGCAGGTATTCAGTGAGCACCTACTCTGTGCCAGACCCTATCCTGAGCCAGGACAGCTCTAGATTCCCGGTTGTCAAAGGTGTTGGCTGGGATAGGTGAAGGAAGCTTCTGGGAGCTGACCTTGAAGATGGGTGGAATTTACCCTGGGGGTGGGGTGAATTGGAAGCCACCCAGGCTATCCTGTGTTTTGGGGCCCTGGACTATTACCTCTTAACTCTTCCCTCTCCTCCTTTGCTCTAAATACAAACCCCTCTTGGAAATTCCCTGGTACTGCAGGGGTTAGAACTCCAGGCTCTCAATGCCAAGAGCCTGGGTTCAATTCCTGGTTGGAGAACTAGATCCCACAAGCCACATGGCTCAGCCAAAACACAAAACAAGCAAACAGTTGGAGTTGCTCTTGTTCCAGAGCTTGGTGGTCAAGCCAGACCAGCTGATCAAACGGCGTGGAAAGCTGGGCCTAGTTGGGGTCAACCTCACTCTGGATGGAGTCAAATCCTGGCTGAAGCCACGCCTGGGACAGGAGGCTACAGTGAGTCTGGGTGTAGGGTTGGGGTGGATGTGCTGTGGTAACAGAAGCAAACATGGTTGCTTCCAGATCTGCAACCCTATGGATCACCCGCACGACTGGTCCGATTGCAGCCTGGGGAGGGCAGGAGTCCTGCAGAGCTGGCGTATGTCGTAGGGCCAGTTGGATACTCATTCTGAGCTCCCCTGACAGGGAATGGTGAGATATGCTGTACAAGTAGAAGTATTACAGGCACTTCTGTGGTGGTCCAGTGGTTAAGAATCTGCCTTCCAATGCAGGGGATGAAGGGTCTATCCCTGGTCAGGGAAGTAAGATCCCACGTGCTACAGGGAAGCTGAGCCTGAGGAACCCGAGCCAGGCCGAAATAGTCTGTTCCTTTAACAACAGTCGTGGTGATGGGACTCTGAGACCTACTATGGGAACTCCTTTCTTTTCAATTACCAGAAAGGGTAGGGTAGCTCACCATGACCTGCGTACATAAGAGGAACGATAAAGGAAAAAAAAAGAACTTGAAGGGAGATGCAGAATCATTTAGGCAGAAACGATCTTGGGCCAAGAATCTAGGAAGAGACAATTAATACTGAAGAGTCAATTCAGTTCTTGTCTTCTTCCAGTTTGTTGATTAATTTCAACTCTGTAGGTGAGAGTTGAAGTGAAATATGGCTTAGGAAGGCTAAGTAATGCCCAGAAATAAAATTGCATTTCTTTTTCTTCTCCCCAAGGGAGCTGGAGAACTGAAGGGAGGGAGTGGACCAAGGCTCGGCTTAAGCCGGGGAGCATTTGCTGTCCATACCTGGCTTTGTCCCATCTGGGGTGACTGTGGATCAGCGTTGAGCTGCTAACTTGGTCTCCCCAGAGTAGGATGAAGGTGGTGATGGAGCCATCTTCCTTTTTACCCGGGCTTCCTTAAATCAGCTCTTCTTGTTTAATCTCCCATTTCTGGCTCTCCTGGATGAAGAGGTATCCCTGAAATTATACACGGGCTTGGGGGTGAAGGGATCTTGACCTTCATGCCCCTAGGCCTTTGGGGAGAGGACAGCAGGGTTGGGGGGCTGAGCAGTGTCCCCAGGGAGGTCCTTATGCTTCCTTCTTAGCTGGCTTTTGTCAGGGGGTGGGGGGAGACGCTGGGAACATCTGAGCTGGCAGCAGTGTCTGCCCGGGCAGGAGCGGCTCATTACCTCTGATGGATCACTGTCTGGTCCCTGACTCAGCAATGACGCACGCATGGGCGGGCGGGGGCTTCGGGACACGCAGGGAGGGAGGGTGAGGACTGTCTCGCCTCGGCTGCCGCCAGGGACCCACTCAAACTGATTAGCTCTGCAGGCCTGTTGTCATCATCAGGGAAAGTCTGTGCGGAAAAGTTTTCCCTGTCAAGCTCCTTTCTCTCTCCCTTCCCCAGCCTTGCGCCTGAGCCTGGGTCTCCCTGCCTGAGCTCTGGGATCGATAACCTTGATTTGTCCGAGCACGTGATCTGTGGGACAGCAGAGGGGTAGAGGCTCCAGATCGCTGCTTTGGGGGGCGGGGCCACATTACAGCTCATTTGTCACTCTCCAGAGGAGGTGGAAAAGAAGGTGTGAGACGTTTTAGAAGTGTCAAAGTGTGGCTGGCACAAGGGCAGTGGGTGGAAGAGGGGGGTCTCATGCAGACTTCTTTAGTGTAAGGGTCTGTGACCCCATTGTCCTAGTTTCTGGAAAGATCTCTTTCTGGCAGGTGTTGTGGTAGTAGTGCTGGGGCCCCACCTCTGATGGATGGGTGAGGTGGAAGGAGCAGAGGGTCATCCCTCCTCTTTCCCCACGAGCAAGGCGTGCCATCCGCCTGAGCTGTATCTCCTTCAATCTCCATAGGTTGGCAAGGCCACAGGCTTCCTCAAGAACTTCCTGATCGAACCCTTCGTCCCACACACTCAGGTATGTGTGAGGTGGCTCCCAGCTGGGTCTTTGCCCTCTGGGAGCATTGTGCCTGTTGATCCTAAACTGATGAAAGGAGAAATCAAGCTGCTGGAGAAAAGTCAGAGCAACCAAAGTCTCTGAAGCTGCGCTGTTAGGGTCTGAGGGTGGTGCTGAGCGGGGAGTGCAGAGATGAGGGGAAAGGCTTAATTTGCAGCAGAAAGGAACCGGTGCTGGCAACAGAGGGGACTTCCCAGTGCTGGAGTGAGCAGGACTTGAAGGGAGGACCTTTCCCCCAGAGCAGGTCACATTGGCCCAGGCTGGACTGTCAGCCAGCAAGGCAGTGGCCTCTTGTCCTTGAGGTCTCACCCGGTAGGAGGTGTCTATGGGATTTTAGAAACGATACGACTGGGGCTGGGCCCCTCACCCATATGGTGCCCTCTTCCCTCGTAAGGAGGAAGAGTTCTACGTCTGCATCTACGCTACCCGAGAAGGGGACTATGTCTTGTTCCACCACGAGGGTGGGGTGGACGTGGGCGACGTGGATGCCAAAGCCCAGAAACTGCTCGTTGCCGTGGATGAGAAGCTGAATCCCGAGGACATCAAGAAACACCTGCTGGTCCACGCCCCTGAAGACAAGAAAGAGTTGAGTGAGAGGGATGGCAGAGAGGTGGCGGTATAGGGACGGGGCAGGCAGACAGCTCTGGGTACAGGGGGGCAAGCGGAGTGGTCTTCCCTGTCTGGGCACCGGCTACCCGGCCCCAGCCTTTGGCTGGAAGATGGGGAGCAGCCAGCAGTCACAGCCCCTCCCTGTCCCCAGGAGGAATGCGGGGGCAGTGGGGAGCCTGGCTCAGACTGAAATGTCCGTCAGCATCCCTCACCTCCTTGCCCCCATCTGTCTGGCATGGGCCCCCCTCCTGCTCCATGCCTGACAACCTCTTTCCGCCTCACTGGCTGAAGAGTGACATCCAGGGAGCAGAGTTTGGAGAGGAGAGGGAGGGGTCAGCAGAGTGGGTGCTGGGGAGTGGAGTTGTCAATAGCAGTGAGAGATGCTGCTGAGTCTGCTCCCTCGTGGACTGACAGTCCCTCTCTGCCTCCCCCTCTAGAATTCTGGCCAGCTTTATCTCCGGCCTCTTCAATTTCTATGAGGATCTGTACTTCACCTACCTCGAGATCAACCCCCTTGGTAACTATCTCTGCTGGGGTGGGCCCACACCCCCGCTTGCAGAGGGCAGCGCAGACAGGTGTGTGGGGGCAGAGGGATTCCCCGGGCTCTTGTGTCTGAGCTCTCAGGAGGCCATGATCATCCTTCTGTTTCACCAACTCCAGTTTCTTCTGTGATGGGGAAGTCCTGGTTATGGTTTGATTCTGCTCAGTGGCTCTTCCTGCCAGTAGATTAGGCTGTTCTCCCGGGAGCTGGCTGCCCCTGCATCTGCCTGACCAGTCAGACCCTCCCTTCCTCTTGGTGCCTCGGAGGCCCCCTTCTCCTCCACCCACTCCAGGAGTTAGTCAATCATTGACCCCCCACAGCTGGAAACACCTTGACGAAGGCTCTCCGGTTGTGCAAGAGGCAGGTGGTGTGGGCTGGCTCTGGCCAGAGCTTCTGAGGTCAGACTCCTGATTCAGATTCCAGCTGGGGGATGTAGCCCCTCTCGTGGACCAGATGGCTCTGTGCTAACTAAATTAGCTCAGTGGCCCTGGGTAAAGGGAAGTGGACTCCAGCGAGGCAGCAGTAAATGAATTCCGCTAGTTGGGGGCCCGGTGCACCCACAGCTCCCCTTCTTCCCACTTCTCTCTGGACCCTAGGGGACCCTGGGGTACCCACTCAGGGGCCTTAGACATTGTGCTTGAAACACTTTTTTTGTTTTTAAGTAGCAGAGTTGTGGATGGGTGAATGGGTAGTGCTTTAAAATTGCCATGGCAACCAAAACAGAGGTTTCCGCCCTAGTACCTACAGATCAGGGAGTGGGGATGGTCTTGTAGAATTTGTTTTTCCTTGAATGAGGGAAAAGCTGTGTCTCCATAAGAACCAATCTGGTTTCTCGTTGAGCTGGAGAGTCATGAGTCCTGGGGGCCTCATGGGGGTGGGTGTGGGAAAGCCTGGAGGGGGTTGGAGGTGGATGGTCACCTCTGCTGGGACCCATGTCCGATTGCCTCTTCTTTTCTTAAAGTCGTGACCAAAGATGGCGTCTACATCCTTGACTTGGCCGCCAAGGTGGATGCCACTGCTGACTACATCTGCAAAGTGAAGTGGGGTGACATAGAGTTCCCGCCCCCCTTCGGACGGGAGGCTTACCCAGAGGTAAGGCTGCTGTGGGGAGGAGACTGAGAGTGAGGGGGGCCCGGGCGGGGTGACTAATCTCAGATGAGCATTCTCCCCACCCCTTTGTGAGCTATATATTTGGCAGGAAAGGAAGGTCGAGCCATTTAATTTTCTTAAAACCCCAAAGGAGGTGGGGGTAGGAGAGAGCCAAACCTCTGAATCCTGGCCAGAAATCCTTTTAGACTCCTCTCTCAATCAACCTCCCTGGGCTCATAACTTGATTTGTTGTTTCACAGTAATTCCGAGTGGCTCCCCGTGATCCTGTCGGGAAGATAGTTGTCTTAGCCACTTGCTGAGAATTTTAATTGCTGCTTCCCACCCCATCCTCTGAGAGGTCCTCACAGCAGGATCAGGCGTGTGTGACAGAACCTAGGCCATGGGAAGAGTCTGGGCTGGGGGTACAGATAGGGCCTGGCCAGCTGGGGGAGGGTGGGACGTAATGAGTTAAGCAGGGAGATGCTGGGGGTGGGGCCAGGGTAGAAGCAAGTGACTTAGTGGGACTTAAAATCAGAGAGAAAGGAGTTGGGAAGTTTGTTTCCAGGCAGTGACTGGCCGTAGATGGTTTTGGTACTTACAGACAGCATCCCATTTTGTCCCAGGCCCATGAGGCCCCACACAAACCCTTCTTCCGGACCCTGTGAGGACAACGGAGGCCCTTTTCCTACTGCTTCAGGGGAAAGGGAGGGGTCCTGGGGTCTGCAGCCTGGTGAAAGGGGTGCCCCCAGAGCCCACCTGTTGCTCTTTGGTCCCCAGGAAGCCTACATCGCAGATCTGGACGCCAAAAGCGGGGCAAGCTTGAAGCTGACTTTGCTGAATCCCAAGGGGAGAATCTGGACCATGGTGGCTGGAGGGGGTGCCTCTGTCGTGTACAGGTGACCGAAGGGGCTGCTGAGGGGCTGACGGTCGGGTCCCCCACAGGCTTCCCACGTGTGGCCTGAATCAAGCCCCTCACCGTGGAGCTTGACCCCCCTCTCCGGCACAGAGCAGGAACCCTCGGGGCATCCCAGAAAGGCCTACCCATGATGTCTCCAAAACTGTCTTCTTTGCTTCAAAGTTAAATTTTTAGTTTTAATTCTTACCATTAGTGATAATGTGCTCCATACAAAGGTGCCGCAGATAAGGGAAATGAGCCAGGTCGTGTCCCCACGCCTCGGCCTGGGGTGTCACCAGTGTGTCCCTCCAGGTGTTTTAGTGCCTGTATCAATAGTCATAGGCTTCCCTGGTGGCTCATCTGTGAAGAATCTGCCTGCAGTGCCGGAGTCGGGTTTGATCCCTGGGTCAGGAAACATCCCGTGGAGCACGAAACGGATACCCACTCCAGTATTCTTGGCTGGAAAATCCTGTGCGCAGAGGAGCCTGGTGGGCTACAGTCCATGAGGTTGCAAAGAGTCGGACACGACTTAGTGCCTAAACAACAGCAATAGTTATATTTTCACACTTCATAGAGATGTCACATAGGGCTGGCAGGGTGCTCCCCTAGGAGGGTCTGGTGCAGCACAGTTAACCTTCAAGTATGACTGGTGAGGGGCTTGAGGGTCTGAGGGCTGAGAGGTCGCTTCCAGAGGTGGCCTGGTCTCAAGGCTTCAGGGGTTTCTGTGTGGCACCCCAGGCACCAGGCTGCTGCCTTTTGCCAGCACTGACTTAACCTATCTCCCTGGCAGTGACACCATCTGCGACCTGGGGGGTGTCAACGAGCTGGCGAACTACGGGGAGTACTCGGGCGCCCCCAGCGAGCAACAGACCTATGACTATGCCAAGACGATCCTCTCCCTTATGACCCGCGAGAAGCACCCAGATGGTGAGACACACGAGCTCTTCCTTGGCCCGGCCCAGTGTCCTGGGGTGGGAAGAGCTTTGGCTGGGCTGGGAGGCACGAGGTTGTCCCAGTCCTTTGCAACCTGGGGCTCACCGTTTAACTTCTGGACCGAGGTTGCCCTGACTTTGCAGCAGGCAGTGACAGCACCTGTCATTCCGGGGGCTCCAAGCAGGTGAGGAAGGGGTGGATACGTGAAGTCCTATGAGCAGGTGCAAGGGAGGCAGCAGCGGAGGTAGTGGCGGCGGCATGCTTTTGCTGACTGCTATAAATTCAGTTCTTTGTGGCCTGCTTACACGTTTACTCTTCAGGCTGTGTGGTTCCCAACTTCCCTTTACCACCTGTGCTGTGTTTTGGGACTACAGATACTGATTCCCCTTCCCATGAGCCAGACAGAGAGTCCCACCAGGGGTGTCCAGAAACCATGCTGGGTTTCTTGATGCCAGGTAGGAACGATCCAGAGATTCTGTGGGTTTGGATTAACCACCTGCTCGGTGGCGTAGGTGAGGGTTGAGCTGATGAAAGTAAGTCAAGAGAGACCAGCTTGCTCCCCACCTCTGCACTGGTATCTCCTAACAATTGGGGGTTCTCAGTTGGATTTCTGATACGATGCCCAGGTCTACCTTTCTAACCCTTTTTTGACTTCTCTCTTGCTCCAAATCCAGGCAAGATCCTCATCATCGGAGGCAGCATTGCAAACTTCACCAACGTGGCTGCCACATTCAAGGTAACCAGCTGCAGGGGAACGTGGCGGGTTGGGGGGAAGCAGGGAAGGGAAGTTTCTATAAGAAGAGTTGGGACAGAAAAAGATCCCCAAGAGTTACCTAGGCCAGGGTGGGGGCGGTCTTGACCTAGGGATGCAGAAGACCCTGGGATGGATCTCTCTGAAGCTGTGTGTCTCTCTGGACAAGCAGCTGACCCTCTCTGAGCCGTGATTCTCCCATCTACAAATGTGAAGGTGAATTTCTGCCTTTCCTGTTTCAGTTCGTAAAGAACTGGCTTGATTGATCCCATTTCCAACATCCGTTGTAAGACTGGGTTCTCTGTACCTCCTGGTGTTTTTTCTGCCAGTCATCTGCCCCTTCTCCAAACGGTTGGCATGACGAAGTGTTTGACGCCCTGGGGTGCAGGGCTTCTGCTTATCTAGTCAGAGGCCAGTCGTCCTGGGTCTCTGTACATAGGTCAAGGCTGTGGGCACCAGTTTAAAGAAAGTGTGACTGCCAGTAAGAAGAATGAGAGCTCACATGTCTCCAGACTCCTCCCCTTCAAGGTGGTTGCCTCAGGAGGCCACTTATTATCCCATACTGTCAGATGTTCAGGGCAGCTGTTCAAAAGGACGTCGGCCATCTGGTAGTTCCATATAAACTTGGAGAATAACACGTAGATTGAAACTTCCCTGGCAGTCCAGTGGCTTATGACTACATCCTCCCAATGCAAGGAGCCCGGGATCGATCCCTGGTTGGGGAACTAGATCCCCCATGCTGCAATAATGAAGATCAAAGATCCTTTGTGCCTCAACTAAGACCTGGCAAAGCAAAAAAAAAAATCAGAAGTGTATGTTACTTAAAAAAAGAAGAATGCCTAAATGAATGTCAGTCTTGGAAATCTGAGCTATCAAGGAGTAGAGGACAAGGCCTTGTCAGTCTTACCTGAAACAGGTCCCTAATTGGACCTGATTCAACAAATAAATCTGACACAGCTGGATCTTGGCAGCTTTGTTTTAACTTCTAAGCAGTCCTGTCATAAAGGCAGTGCCAGTGATAAGGGCGATTATGTCTGGAGCAGGCGCCGTGTGTAGAGCTTCGCCATGAAATGCCACGAATGATGGAACTTAGACTCTCCCTTCGTCTGCCCAGACAAAACCGGTCCACACCTGGGCATGTGCCCACAGGTGCCCGTTGCAACAGCTGTTCCCAGGTCACTTGGAGAAGGTTTTGTAGAACTTTGCCAGTGAAATAGACTTTGCCCTGATAACCCCAACAGCTCTTGCATAGGATCTTGGTGTAGAGCTTCCCCCAAAATTACAGTAAGAAAACAACAGCTGTAGATGGGGTGAGAGACCAGCAAAGCCCCACTGGCATCTGAGAACCAGTACTCAACACTGGCAATACTCTGGTCACCTGATGCAAAGAGCCGACTCATCCCTGATGCTGGGAAAGATTGAGGGCAGGAGAAGGGGGCGGTAGAGGGTGAGATGGTAATAGCATCACTGACTCAGCGGACATGAGTTTGAGCAAATTCCCAGAGATAGTGAAGGACTGGGAAGCTTGGCGTGCTGCAGCTCATGGGATCACAGAGTTGGACACGACTTAGTGACCGAACAACAGCAACATTGGAGGCCCGATACCCCATGCTCTGAGGGGTGTCACCCTGGGTGCCCCATGTTCTCACCTCAGCACCATCACCAGTGGTCACCAGTCCTGGGCCTTTGGGTTGCTTGCAGTAGTCCAGTTTACTCATGGAATTCTTGACTGCTGGGGTCTTTCTGTGCTTCATGAGAAGCAGCCCTGGGTTTTTTTGTTTTGTTTAGGGTTGCATAGCACAGCTAATGGAGTCTCAGTTCCCTGACCGGGGACTGAACCTGGGGCCCTGGCAGTGGAAGCGCTGAGTCCCAACAACTGGACCACCAGGAAACTCCCGGCAGCCCTGGGACATTTGTTCCCCATGGCTGTAAGTGCTTGCTTTCTTGCTGCCTTCTTTCTAAGCACTTGAGTGTTGCTCCTTGGTCCTTCTAGGGCATCGTGAGAGCAATTCGAGATTACCAGGGTCCCCTGAAGGAGCACGAGGTCACGATCTTTGTCCGAAGAGGTGGCCCCAACTATCAGGAGGGCTTACGGGTCATGGGAGAAGTCGGTAAGATGGGAGGATGTTTTCTGTCCCTCCTCGGGATTTCCTGAGCAGGTCAGTCTTCTAATTGTCTCCATGCTCCTCCCACCACCCACCTCACTCCCCGGAGCTACAGCTGGCTTCCGCTGCATTTCTCTGCCCTCTGACACACGGCACCTGACCGAAACCTAAATTCAGGGTGGGCAGGAAAGCAGTTTATTCAGCTGTTCATTCAGCAATTGTGTGTGGAAGGCCTGCTCCATGCCCGGCGCTGTGCTGAGCACTGGGGTCACAGCCACACGTGACAGCTGAGTGGCTGCAGCCTCAGGCACGTGGCAGGACCAGTTGGGGAAGGGATGGCCTCTGTGGGAAGGGACGGGGCTGTTTTAAATGAGGCAGTCAGAGAGCATTTGGCCAAAAAGGTGGCATTTGAGCAGAAATCTGAGGAGGAGAGGGAGCAGTTGGTGGTGGCTGTCTGCAGATGAAAGGGCAGGTCCCGAGGGCCTGAGGTGGGGCCAACTGAGGGGCCTGGGGCAGAGGTTGGAGGCAGAGAGGCTGAGGGAGAAGCCGTGCAGGGCTAGTACAGGTCCCGTGGGCGCTTGGCCGTGACCCTGGCAGCTGCTGGAAGACTTGAGCAGAGGTGCGACACCATTTGACTTAGGGTTGAGGGCTATTTAGGCTGCCAGGTGGAGATAGGGCCTCCAGGGCAGCCAGCTTGAAGCAAGGAGACCACCCAGGAGGCTGTGGCAGCTCCAGGACAGAGCAGGGGCCCCAGACTGAGGGGCGAGGGGAGGGAGACGGGTCAGTGTCCAGGCCTGGATGGAGGTAGGGGTCCAATAGTTGGTAAAACAGGAAGGAGTTGCCCCCTCGCTGAGCTGAGGGAAGGGAGGGCATGGGTCCATTTTGGTTTCCTTTCTTCCTTCTCCATTTTGGGCGCCTCCTGCAGGCTCCAGAGACCTCAGACTCAGGGCTTTCAAGAACTGGGGTTCCACGTCTCATCAGTGAGGACTATGATTAGGTCTCTCTGAACTGACCTGATCAAACCAGCGGGCTTTGGTCTTGAGTGAAGCGCAGCCCTGGTGCCAAGAGCAGTTCTGTGAGGGGTCGGGGGGTGGGGGTGGAGGGGGATAGGGCGGGGGTTGGGGGCAGGTGACAAGACAGAGGGGAGGTGATGTGAGACGCTCCTGCTCAGTGAGCAGGCCCTCTGACTGAGAGACTGGACCTTTCCGCCTTCCCATTTTCCCCAATCTGGGATCCATGGCAAATATTGCAGCCACCTGGATCACTTGGAGTGGCATCAAGTCCTAATTCTCACCTAAAACTGAAGACCTGCTGTGGGCTCACAGCTTAGTGAATGCCACCCAGTCACTCCTGGGGCCTTAAACTCTGGGGATATTAAGACAAGTAAACAGCGGCTGGAACAAGATGCTGTCTGCCGGGGATCTCCAGGCAGGGCAGCGTGGAGGGGCACGGCTGTCAGATCAGGGAGGGCCTTACTCAGAAGGTGACACTTGAGCTGAGTTGAGTGGCAGCCAGGTGACAGCTCCATGTGGAGGAAGGAGCAGGGCAGAGCCCTGGGGAGAGGAGAGGAGCCCAGGTGTTCGGGAACAGAGGCCAGGCCTGGGGGGTTGTGGTGCGGTGGCCACAGGTGACAGGCGGAGAAGGGGGAGGGCAGGCTCTCACGATAATGTGGTCAGTGGAGGGTGGCCATAAAGCTGCTTCATGCTCTTGCTGGCAGGTAATCTTTACAGAGATTTGTTTAGTGGTGGAGAAAATGACCACCAACTTGTCCTGGGATAATTGGGCTTGCACAGAAAGTGCCAGACACGGCCAGGGCTCAGAAGGGTCCTTGGCAGAGTCCTGCGGCCACGGGCGCTTCTTAGGAGACTCAAGTGATGGGTGCTTTTCCTTCCTCACAGGGAAGACCACCGGGATCCCCATTCACGTCTTCGGCACCGAGACTCACATGACGGCCATCGTGGGCATGGCCCTGGGCCATCGGCCCATCCCCAATCAGCCGCCCACAGCGGCCCACACCGCCAACTTCCTCCTCAACGCCAGCGGGAGCACTTCAGTAGGTGCCAGCCTTCCTCTGCTGCAAAGCCTGCAGAGTCATCTTTGTCGCCCCTCATACCCCATCCCATCCGGGGCCCAGTCCCCACCTTTTGCTTTTGGGGACCTTGGGGAGGTACAGGGAGAAGGCTGTATGTGGTTAGTTTCTGTATCTCTGCTGGGTTTTTTCCTGCCCTAGTCAAGGTGGTGGTGTGGAAAGATAGGGGATTTTAAAATCAGACCCGAGTTCAAATCCTGCGGAGGGAGGGACCTCAGCAGTTATCACCAAGAACCTCAGTTTGCTTGTCTATAGCTTGGGGACATTACTGATTCCTATCTCAGAGGGTAATTAGCATAGTACTTTTGAAAGCATCTTGTGGAGAACAAAGCTGTGTGTAGTTATTACCTGAGTTCTCTGGAGCCTTAAGGACCATTGGCTTTTTTCCCAGCTATTCTCTATGACCCTTACTCTCTCCCTGTTGTCCCCCCAGACTCCGGTCCCCAGCAGGACAGCATCTTTTTCTGAGTCCAGAACTGATGAGGTGGCCCCTGCCAAGAAGGCCAAGCCTGCCATGCCCCAAGGTAACTCCAGAGCGGTTTTAGAACCCTCTGTTCCTTTCTGAGACCCCGCTGGGCCAGCAGAGGTGGACGGAAGCAGTTTGGGCTTCGCTGTGGGCGTGGCACATGGGATGGAAATGGGACACAAAGATGTGGTGGGCGGAGCCTGCTCTGCGAGCGGGGTCACTCCTCTCCTCAGTTGTCTTCTCTGCCCCCTCCCACGGGGTGTGTGATCTGGGCTGGTGGGCTGCGGAGGAGTCAAAGTCATAGGAGTACCAGGTCAGGGGAAGGTCCCGCAGGCCCTCCCCATGAGCGGACGGCAGGAGCCCAAAACCCAAAGCCCAGGATGGCAGAAGACTCTTGTGCCCGCCTCCACCATCCTGGGTCTCACCTTCCTGGGAGCACACCGCAAGGGCACACGTCATCTGCCCTCCCGTCTGGTTTGCCCGCTCGTCTCTCCCTCCTCTGATTCATCAGAGACCTGATCCCTGCCAGCCAGCCCTTGCCATCAGAACTAGGTGGCCCATGTCAGTTACCACTGGGTCTCCTCCTGGGATGGACAGAGTGTGCTTGACGTTTTATGAAATAGTGGCACTGGCTCCAGGCGCTCCCAATTGGAAGTCCTCAAAACGGCTGCTTTGTTCCCAGCACAGTGTCAGGTCCATCTTCTCAGCTTCATCATCTCATTGATGTCCCCTGCTTCCCGGGGACAAAACAGGATTAGGAGGGCGGGCCTGGGCCAGCTGTCCATCCAGAGGCCCTCGGCCTTTGGTATCTGGTGCACCCTCTGAGCCTCGGTGCTTTCGCTCCTCTCTCTGCGCCCGCTGGCCCTCCGCCCCTTCTTGGCTCCACTCTGCTGGTCGGGGCTCTCCCGTTGACCGGGCCCCTGTCATGAACAGATGAGAGACGGTGAGGGTGGCAGCCCGGCGAGGCTCATCCACCAATCCCTTCCTGTTCCCACCCTCTCCCTCCAAAGCCTCCAGCCATCAACGGGTCACTCAGTCGCCTTGGTCATTTTCTTTGACAGATTCAGTCCCAAGTCCAAGACCCCTGCAAGGTAGGATGCCCCCAGCTCCGCGTGTGGCTTTCTAGTGGGTTACAGTCTTTACTCTGTGCTTCTGTCTCCCTGTCCCTGGTGGGTTGCGGTGTTGTCTGGTATCTTTTCTGTCCCTGCCTCGGTGTAGCCTGCCCCAAGTCCTGGTCTTCGCCCCATCCCTTCCCACCCCTGCTTTATTTCACGCCCCTGCTTTCCTTGCCATGGGGGTTGTCACCAGCTCATACATGGGAGGGAGTGGACAGTGCAGGAGGGGCAGGAGCCAGGCCCACGGCCTCAGAGAGGGGAGTGGAGCCCAGGAGGAGGCCGTGGAAACTGAAGAGGGCTTGGCGGAGCCAGCGGGCCAGGAGGGGAGCCACTGACCACCCGATTCTCTGCATCCCATGACGGCTTCATTTTCTTTTCCCACCTCAGTCTCACCACTGCCGACTGCATCCCAGAGCTCCCAGCACCTGGGACAAGTTCAGATTTCTCTGGGGTTTGGGAGGAAGACAGGATGGAGAAGGAGAGAGAGACCCGGAAGGGTGCACAGTTGATCTGGACTGGGCTTTGTGTGTGTGTAAGGTCACTGTTTAGCAGGGATATGATCTGTGTGTGCTCACGCTCCCGTGCAGATGTGACTAGGTTCACTGAGGTGGATAGATGCATCAGTTCAAAGTGTCAGGTCTTCCATTTAACTTTTTGATATTCACAGCTGTGAAAAATCCGGGGAATGGTAGTCTCTTAAGGATGACCTGTGACTCCTTGCTAAGAGGAGGAAAGGGGTAACTAGGTGAGGTCAAGTAGCCCTTCCTCCCAGCCTCTGGCACCATTTGTTGTTTACGTACAAAACCAGACCTGAGGCTGAGCCCTGAATAGACTCAATGAGAGCACTCTTGGCCAGGATAGGGGTGGGGGTGGAGGGAGAAATGGGTTTGGTCTTATTGTCAGTCCTGAGCTATGTGGGAAAGGAGGGCAGGAGGTGGGGGCAGATTGGCCCAGGACAGCGGAGCCAGTGGAGGAGCCTCGTGGGGGCTTAGACCCAAATCACAGGTTCTCTCTGGGGCCTCTGTGCTTCCAGCAGGCTGGGGATCGCCACCTTCAGCTTGTCTTCTCTGTGTGCTGAGTGCTCCAGTTCTGCCCTTTTCAAGCTAGGAGTGCACATGGGTTGGTACAGATTCCAGACCTTGTCCTGGGATCCCTGGGAATGGGGAGCTGGGTGGGGCAGTGCTAGCTTATGTCCCTCCTCACTTGCACAGTTGAGCTGCATCTCAAGGTAGTATTTGTGTAATCCTGACTTTGATGCTAGATGACCTACAGTTTCCATCATTTGGCATCTCTGGGCTTCAGTTTGCAGGAATTGGAAAGTGAGGGAACTGGACGAGGTGGCCTCAGTTGTTCTGTGATCTCTCATGTCTCACTGAACCCAGATGGATCCAGGGCACAGTAAATCCTGGGTGTTGGCACCATCAGGAGCCTTCTGTCATGAGAAGCTTATGGCTGTGATGGAAGAGGCGAGCCTGCAGGGGATGTGAATCCTCCATGCCTGGGGAAAGTGATCTCTAAATTTCATTAAAAAAAAATTATTTGGCTGCATCAGGTCCCAGTTGTGGCACCTGGGGTCTTCCTTGTGACAGGCGGTATCTTGTGGCGCACGGGCCCTGGTGTGGCGTTCGGGCTTATTGCTCCTCTGCATGTGGGATCTTAGTTCCCTGACCAGGGATCGAACCTGTGTCCCCTGCATTGCAAGGCGGATTCTTAACCACTGAACCACTAGGGAAGCTCCCTCTTAATTTAATCAGACCTTGAACTTGGTTAGCCAAGCCAGTGATAGTACAGCAGGTTAATTAATACTAAATGCCCCCTGAGCTTTCTGAATTATGTTTCTTGAGGGAGAGCTGAGGACCTCCCCTGAGGGCTACTTTCCCGCAGCTGAGAGCAGGAGGGTCAGCTCTAGGTGACTGCCAGCTCCCAATCCCCTCTGCCCTTTCCTGGCCTCTGGTGACCCCTCTAGGAGCAGGAAAGAGCCAGCTGGGAGGAGGCTGTGGGGAGAAGATCGGGTGGAAGGTCGATGAGATAAGCCTACAACAAACCTCTTTCTTGCACCTGCACTGACCTAGAATCAAGAGGTTTAAATCCTGACATGAGCTGGCTTATGTCCAAGTTCACAGGTGGTAAGGATTGTTGGGCATCTGTTTGAAGTCTTATCGTGAACAACAAGGTCCTACTGTATAGCACAGGGAACTATATTTAGTGTCCTGTGAGATATATATGTACTTGTGTGTGTGTGTGTGTGTGTGTGTGTGTATTTGTGTCACTTTGCTATACAGCAGAAATTAATACAGCATTGTAAATCAGCTGTGCTTCAATTAAAAAATAAAAAGTCCGCAGGACTTCCCTGGTGGTTCTGTGGTTAAGACTCCATGCTTCCACTGCAGGGAGCACAGATTCAATACTTGGACAAGGAACTAAGATCC
The DNA here is from genome assembly GCF_023091745.1 of Budorcas taxicolor. NCBI lineage: Eukaryota > Metazoa > Chordata > Mammalia > Artiodactyla > Bovidae > Budorcas > Budorcas taxicolor. The sequence goes on along the minus strand of NC_068928.1, from coordinate 41,733,316 downwards.
TTCATGCTGAGCAGCATGGACGAGCCTCCTGCCACCCCCACCTCCCCTGCCCCTACACCAAAGTTAGAAAAAAACATATCTTTCAGTCATTCTGACTGGGAGAACTTAACTTTTTTTTTTTCAGATGACTTTAAAAATAATTGATCAGGACTTCCCTGATGGTCCAGTGGTTAAGAATCTGCCTGCCAATGCAGGGGATCCCTGGGCCAAGAACTAAGATTCTACATGCCACGAGGCAGCTCAGCCCACGCATGGCAACTGCTGAGCCTGTGCCCTAGAGCCTGTGTCCCACGATAAGGGAAACCATCACAATGAGAAGCCCATGCACCACAACCGAGAGTAGCTCCTGCAACTAGAGAAAGCTAGCACTCAGCAATGAAGACCTAGCACAGCCAGAAAAAAAACTGATCAAGCCCTCATTTGCATATATACACCTTTCCTGTAGGAATTCTGCTGTCCATTCACTGTTGAGCTCTTTGCCAGCCAGGCAAGACTTCTCCGCTCTTTTCTCACTCTCTGCTACCTCTTTGCAGAACAAATCCAGGCGCGTTGTCCCTCAGGTTGTCCGAGTTCCGTCCTCTTGCCTTCCTTTGCAGTTTTGATGACTCACTCTCCCAGGACCTGGGGCGAGGAGGGGTCTGGCAGGGAGCCCCTAGGGGTGTGTGTACTGGGTGCACTCGCTGTGTCTCTGCCCACCAGGAAAGAGCGCCACCCTCTTCAGCCGCCACACCAAGGCCATTGTGTGGGGCATGCAGACCCGGGCTGTGCAGGGCATGCTGGACTTCGACTACGTCTGCTCCCGTGACGAGCCCTCGGTGGCTGCCATGGTCTACCCGTTCACGTGAGTCACTCAGGGCAGGGAGACTGGATGCGACCACTGAGTGGGAGGTCCTCATCGCATCTCCTCTGACAGCAACACAGCTGGGGGGCCTTGGCTTATCCCCCCTTGCTGGGGAGGCGTCTGCCCATCTCAGATGGGGGTGGTTGATGTTTCTGGGGGATCTCTTTCCCATAAACGAAACTCTTTGAAGATGGCGACCCTGCCTTTTTACCCTCTGGGTGAAGCTCCTCCTGAGCCCGGGAGGTTGACCATGTCCTTAGCCCTCCTCTGCCTTTCTCACAGCGGGGACCACAAACAGAAGTTTTACTGGGGTCACAAGGAGATCCTGATCCCAGTCTTCAAGAACATGGCTGATGCCATGAAGAAGCACCCGGAGGTAGACGTGCTAATCAACTTCGCCTCCCTGCGCTCAGCCTATGACAGCACCATGGAGACCATGAATTACACTCAGGTAGCTCACTGCGCCCTGGGGGTGGGAGGCCGGGCGAGTCCTGAATGGTGTCCACCGGAGACAAAGGCCTTGGGTCTCGGGACTGGCCAGTGATTTGGATGAAAGTGGTGGGAGACTTGATCTTCAGGAGGTGATGCGGTCTCTGAGGGTAGGCGGGCTGCTCACCTAGGCTGCCAGAGCGCAGGATCATCCGTACCCACCAGGTGCTCTCCGTGCTGAGACTGGTTTTGAAAACAGGATCAAAAGCATTATTTTTATTGTAAGATTGTTACACATTTGTTGTCGAAAAAAATGCTGATAAGTAAGAAGAGGATAAATATCTCAAGATTAATTTCCCAGAAACACGGTTGCTGACTCTGTGTACATCCTTATCCATACCTTTTTCTGGATTTGAACAAATGGAATAACGTAACTGTTTTATAATCCATCTCTGTCAGTGATGCTTTCCACATCAGTATTTACCATTTTTGCTTTTTCAAGTCTGGGGATGAGCATATATCTTTCATTGCTTCCAGACACGTAAATGTCTAGAAGTCACACTGCTACACCAGAATGTGCAGCTTTGAAAGCCTTTGATCCATCCTGCTTGCCAACATTGTTGATGTTGTTCAGTTGCTAAGTCGTGTCCGACTCTGTGACCCCGTGGACTACAGCATGCCAGGCCTCCCTGGCCAACACTGAATGCTTGGATTTAAAGAACATATATACGTGATAGAATGATGGACATGCTATTTAATTTGCATAGCTTTGATTATTAACTAAAATGAGCTTTTGAAAATATGTGTTGGCCATTTGCATTCTATGATGTGGCCTCCCTTCTTCTATTGAGGTGTTTACCTTTTTTGTTATTGATTTGTAAGAGCTCTTACAGATTAAGATAGTCATTTTTCTGTTTAAAATTATTGTCTGATACAGAACTGACTTGTTTCACTTTATGACTGGAAAGCAAAAAACTTGTTTTGATATCTAGGTGAAGCGAAAAAAAAAACACAAAACATATCTGTTAAAAATGAGCAGCTTTTCTAGTCTGGAGTACAGATTGGTGAACTACAGCCCAAAGGGCCAAACCCAGCCCCCTGCCTGTTGTTGTAAACAAAGTTTTATTGAAATACAGACAAGCTCATTCATTTACACATTGTCCATGGCAGCTTTTATGCTTCGAAGGCAAAATGTACTAGTTACCCCCAGAGACCGTATGACTAACAAACCCTCAAACACTGTCTTACACTTTATAGAAAAGGTTTGTGTGGGATCTTTCTCACTCATCCCCACCTGCTCTGGCTTTTCCCTTAGCCTACTCTCTGGTCCAAGTGTGGAAACAGCTTGTTTCTATCATGCGGCTTATTCCTATAGCTGGTTTATAATCAGGCACCTGGACAGATGGGGCTGAGTCATGTCAGTTTTTGGATGGGCAAGAATATAACAGCTTTGAGTACAGCAAGTTTTCTGGAACCTTTGCTTCCGCTTGGTTATGGACTCACTGTGGTGGTAACCACTGGAGAGCAGTTTCAGGTGCCTCTCTTTTGGGGGAGGGTTGGACGACCAGAGGCTGGTGGGACGAAGGAGGTGCATATTGTCATGTTTGCTCCTGGGAGAGGTCTGGGAGGTGGGTTCAGGAAAGGTTGCAGCCTCGTTGTCTCACGTGGTGAAATGATAACTGCCCCTCATGCTCTAGATACGGACCATCGCCATCATAGCCGAAGGCATCCCTGAGGCCCTCACGAGGAAGCTGATCAAGAAGGCGGAGCAGAAGGGAGTGACCATCATTGGACCTGCCACCGTGAGTGTCCCTTCTGCTTCCAGGCTCTCAGAAAGCTCATCGTTGCCTCTTCTGTCTCCCGTCTGGTTTGAAAAGATTGAGAGTACCTGCTGAAAGTCAGTCTGTCCATTGCCAGTTTTTGCTTGCTTGTTCTGACGGCTCCTGCAACCTGCAAAAGCCTACTTTCCCAATAAGCGATTGTACCCAGGCCCCAGCAGTGGAAGCGCTGTGTTCTAACCACTGGACCACCAGCGAATTCCCTGTCCGTTTCCAGTTAATTTTTTAAAGGGCTGTCGCCCCAGACCATATCCCCTTTATAGTTTCAAGGGACTAACAAGCTTTTTTTAAGTGTTTGTCCATCCTCATACAACCACAGCATGGTCTTTGATTATTCATTTCTGCAACTGTGAACCAAAGAGAAATCTACCTACGGGCCTTATTCTTGGCACAAAGCTTCCTGGTATAACAAAAAATGGCCCTGTGAATGTTTTTTGTTGTTGGTTGTTTTTACTTAATTGTTATACTAAAAATTTGGTTGAAGCTAAGATTTTTGAGCTAAGCCAGGGACCTTTCTTCTCGGGGGTGGAGGGTGATCTTGAGCAGAGTACTCGCTTGCATTAGACACCTTTACTGGATGACATTGTCATTTTGGAGCAAAAGAGGTTATTTAACCCTGAGTGTGCACATCTGTATCTGCAATTATAAGCCACCTCATGGCTCCTTTTTCCTGTGCAATGTCTCTTGAGGGGGAAAAGAATCTTCCTCAGCAGGAAACCACAGGTGCAGGTGCTGGCCAGGGTGGGCTGGGTGGGTGATCCTGGGCTCTGACTCGGCAGAGCTCTGTGGTCACTCAGCCTGCCCTCCTCCCTGACCGAAGTTTCTACCCTGGCAGGTTGGTGGCATCAAGCCCGGGTGCTTTAAGATCGGGAACACTGGCGGAATGCTGGACAACATCCTGGCCTCTAAGCTGTACCGCCCAGGCAGTGTGGCCTACGTCTCGCGTTCGGGAGGCATGTCCAACGAGCTCAACAATATCATCTCTCGAACCACGGATGGCGTCTACGAGGGCGTGGCCATTGGTGGGGACAGGTGACCTTTTTAAACTTTGTATTTTGTATTGGGTTATAGCCAATGGTGGCTCAAATGGTAAAGAATCTGCCTGCAGTGCCAGAGACCCACGTTCTATCTCTGATTTGGGAAGCTCACCTGGAAAAGAGAATGGATATCCACTCCAGTATTCTCACCTGGAGAATTCCATAGACAGAAGAACCTGGCAGGCTACAGTCCATGGGGTCACAAAGAGTTGGACATGACTGAGCAAGTAATACTTCCACTTTCATATCTAGTTAACAATGTTGTGATAGTTTCAGGTGAACATCAAAGGAACTCAGCCATACATATTCATGTATCCATTCTCCCCTAGACTCCTCTCCCATCTAGGCTGCCATATAACATTGAGCAGAGTTCATGTGCTATACAGTAGGTTCTTGTTGGTTATCCATTTTAGACATAGATGTGTGTACATGACCATCCCAATTTCCCTAAAAAGATGTTTCAAAAGGGTTTTGGGTTTCGGGTGTAATTCTGTTGTCTTGATTTGTAGCCAGAGGAAGACAGCAGAGGGCAGTGCTTAGCAGGGTCTATTCCGAAATCGGGCCCAAGGGGTTCAAATCCTAGTTTCTGTGTTTGGGGTAGCAGGGTTCGGGGATGCGGTGGCTGCTGCAATCCTGGGGAGGTTACCAGCCCTCCCTAGACCTCTATCAACCTTGTAGAGCAAATGAGTAGAGTAATATTCCCCACTGGGGCTATTTGGAGTATTGGTGGTGGCGGTGGTTTAGTCTCTAAGTCATGTCCGAGTCTTGTGACCCCGTGGACTGTAGCCCGCCAGGCTCCTCTGTCCATGGGGATTCTCCAGGCAAGAATACTGAAGTGAGTTGCCATTTCCTTCTCCAGGGTTTAGAGGATTAAATGAGACTAATACAGGGCTTGATGCTTAGTAAATACTTGGTGTTAATTGCAGTTAATAAGTGTGAAAGGGAGGGGACTTCCCTGGTGGTCCAGTGGTTAGGATTCTAAGCTTTCACTGCCAAGGGCCCAGTTCAGTCCCTGGAACTAAAATCCCACAAGCGATGCAGGGCAGCCAAAATAAAAAAAGAGGGAAAGAGAAAACTGTTCTTTTATTCATTAACAAATATGAGGGTAATTTTCTAGCACTGAGCAGTTTTCTGATCTCTGCAGATACCCCCACTCAGGGTCCTACAGTTCGATTAAATTCTGGACATTGTCTATCTGGAAATAGCATCATAGCATCGGATCCCATAGGTTTGGGGCTTGGTCCCCTAGGACTCTGCAAAGTACCAGCCTCTGGTACTTCTGAACACTGGCTATAAATCAGTGGGGGATCGGAAGGGTGGTCCTATGACTCCCTCCTCAGGTTTAATAATTTGCTAGAAAGGCTTGCAGAACTCAGGAAAAATTTACTCACAGGCTTCCTGGGTTATTACAAAAGTATGGAACGAGGTGGAAGAGGGTGATGGGTCATGGCATGGAGAGTGCATGGAGCGTCTGTGCCTTCTCCGTTGAGCACATTGTACCAGCCTGCCAAGAGTTGCCTCATGAAGACAAAACACACTGCTATCCACCCCCGTGACTCAGAAAATGACAAAGGTTTTATGCGTGCTGGGTCAGGAACCAGTGCCAAAGACCAAATAGCAAAACAAAAGATGCTCTCAGTACCCTTGTCACTCAGATAGTGAGGGTTCTCAGAGCTCTGTGCCAGGAACTGGAAGCAGAGACATATATATATATATATATTTTTTTTTTTTTCTTACTATGTCTCAAATTGTGTTCTTATTATTTTCTGTTAGTAGGAACAATAATCAGTAGGTCATCAATTGAGTAATGTCTTAGAGCAATGCCTGGTACTTGTTACCATGATAAATGTTTGCTATTACTGTTTACTGTTATTACTGCAGCTATTGTTTGGCCTAGAAACCAAAAGCTGTTAAGACTGAGTCACCTTGTCAACCCTCCTGGGCCTCTCAGATCATTCCGAATGGAACACCTGAGTGAGAAGGGACTTCCGCTGAGGTCTCTGGGGAGGTGGTCTTAGGACCCCTAGTCCCTTGGTACTCCTTGACAGAAGGCTCCAAGTCAGACAGGTCTGGGCGGTGCTACCAGTTATATTGTCCTCTTGGGATTTAATGCTCCTGAGTATATCAAAAGGACCTTGAAGATCTGAAGCCTACTTGGCCTTAAGTCCTTCTGCAAACTCATGTGACAGTAGAAAATTAAAATATTTTGGCCTGTACATAGACCTAGCAATAGCCTGGGATGCAGCTTGGCATACAGTATTCATTATCTATTGCTGTGTTTCTTAAAAATCACTACCCCAAAACAAAGTGACTGCAGTGATAAACGTGTATCCTCATGGTTCCTGTGCTTTAGGAGTCAGGGCTTGGTTGGGAGGTTCTGGCAAGTGCAGGGGAGGTCTCTGTTGAGGTGGTCAGATATGGGCAGGCTGCAGGTGCCCGGCAGATGGGCTTCTGCCCTGACGGCTGAGAATCCTTCCCCCAGCCACTACTCTTGGCTGCCTTCCCCCAAAATGAGTTAGTCAGGGGAGAGTGTTGAATGACCCAAATGCAGAAAGAGAGGCATGAATTTCCACCTTTTTAAAGGAATGTATGGACATATTGTATTTATTTATTTATTTTGGTCATGCTGAACAGCATGTGGAATCTTAGTTCCTCAACCAGGGATCACATCTGTGTTCCCTGAAGTGGAAGCACAGAGTCTTAACCACTAGACCGCCAGGGAAGTCCCCGTGGACATATTTTAAAATTACCTGCCGTGTGCACCCTCCAGGTGTCTCTCACTGCTGTGGGAACGTCTCTGCGCTGATTAATTCCTCTTCTTCCCCTTCCCTTGTGTTCCATTTACTCCCTCCCCCCTCCCCATTACTCCTGAGGCATCTCCAGACCCTCACTGAGCATCCACACCCACAAAAAACTCCACTGTGTTCTTAGTACACGTGTGTTTCCCACACCTATACTCACACCTCACCTCACTGCACCTCCTGCTCTCACCAGGTACCCCGGCTCAACGTTTATGGATCACGTGTTACGTTATCAGGACACTCCAGGAGTCAAGATGATTGTGGTTCTCGGAGAGGTAAGTTTGTTTGGTTTTGTTTTTTCTTTTTTTTCTTTTTATAAAAGTCATGGGATTTTGGTTTTTAAGAAAGTCATGCATTTTGTTTATGTATAACTGAAAGTGACGGTCCCTGGCTGGCCCCAGTCTGTCCCTGGTGGGTGGAGTGGATAGCTGGAGTCAAAGAACCTCTCTGATGTGTGCCCCTGATCAGATCTGGGCCTAAATTATCTCATACCCTTAGATCAGGAAGGGGGAGTTCTAGGAACTCTCCGAGGATACCCATCATCGTTTGAGAATACTTTGTGGCATCTCTCATCTCCATCTTTCACGCTGTTATTTGACCAAAGCCCCTGTTCCCTCCTCTTCAAGTTGGAACTCTGGGCTCCTGCCTGACTCAGGACAGATTTTCCTGCTGCTCTGGGAGAAGCTCAGCATGGATTCCACTGGCTCAGGGGCTTTTTCTTGTCGCCTGGCAGATAGGGGGCACGGAGGAGTATAAGATCTGCCGGGGCGTCACGGAGGGCCGCATCACCAAGCCCGTGGTCTGCTGGTGCATCGGGACCTGTGCGGCCATGTTCTCCTCCGAGGTAGGCCCGGGACTGGCCCCTGCTGGGCTGGGGTCCCAGGGAGGGCATCTCTGGGAAACCATGTGGGCCTCTTGGCAAGTGGCTGGTTTCGTCAATAAGCATGCGTTACCTGCTTGGTTACCGCAAGGGCCAGGTGGGCCCCTCCTCTCTAGAAGCTCAAGTCCAGTTGCAAGAGACAAATTCATCCCCAGATTGAGGCCAGAGCAAGGCTTTGTGTCCCTCTTCAGAGTACGAGTACTGCCTGGATTAGTTGAGATGGCGTCTAGAGAAGATGAACTGCTCCTTAAGGGATGAGAAGGAGTTTCGCTGAGCGAAATGGGGGGGCGGGGAGGGAGAGGACATAACCTAGGCTCAGAGCTGGCGGGGAGCTGGTGAGAAGTCCTGTGTGGACAGGGATTGTAGAGGAAAGCCTCTGGATATGTTAATATGACCTGATATATATGAAAGTGCCTGGGAGCAGAAGTCCAGCCTGTGGTGCATGTTAGAAGCCCTCTGAGCTCTCCCACTCCTGCTGGGTGGGACTGGCCAGACCTCAGCCCCTGGAGTCCAGCTTAGAGAATCCTGTCTTAAAGAAGGCCCACCCACTAATGATGAAATCAAGGAAACAACAGCTTGTCACCCATCAGTTCGTCAGCAGCTGAGTGTCAGACCTTGACCTCTGCTGTGTGTATATAAAGTAAAATTTGGTCATTAAGGCTTCCTGCAGCAGCGGTAATTCCTACACTTAAATCCTCAGTCCTTGGACTTCCCTGGTGGTCCAGTGGTTCAGAATCTATGCTACCACTGCAGGAGACACAGCTTCCGTCCTTAGATGGGAAACTAAGATCCCACACGCTGTGAGGTGTGGCCACCCTCGGTTCTTCCTTCCAGTAAGCCTGTCACACTACCCTTTCCCCTTAGGTTGATTGCCTTTCTCCTTCAGATTCCTGTCACCTCCAAATAGCACTGTTTGTCCAGGTGTAAAATGTACCTCTCCTGTGAACTAGCAGCTCAGTTTCTGCTAATTTACTTGGTGGATGTGCGTGCAGAACTGTTTAAAAGTATGTGTACTTGGAGGATACTTGCTGCCATGTGGTGATGGCAAGACATGGAAACACCCAACACTGGATGGGAGGGGACTGTGTTGTGTCCTCATGGCATGACCGTGTAATAGAACACTGAGTAGAAGAACAAGGTGGATCTTGAGATGTCGATGTAGAAAGGGTTCATGTGGGATCCAAGAAGGGGCAAGTTGTGGCAGATGCTTACCGTAGGATCCACTTTGTGTAACTGTGAACTGGACGTGTGTGTATCTTTTTTTCCGAATAAATGAAAGGGAAGGGAGCGTGTCATGTATCTTGCCCATCCTCCAGGGCTGAGCTCCACTTCCACAGGCCTTAGAGTTAGCTCCTGGTGGATCTGTATGACTGGGGTGAGTCGTTTCGCCTCTCTGTACTTCATTTTCCTGAGCTGTAGAAAGGAGATGATTCTGAGGGACTTCCCTGCCGGCCCAGTGGCTAAGACTCCATACTGCAAGGGGGCAATAGGTTCGATACCTGTTCAGGGAACTAAGATCCCACATGCTGCCTGATGTGGCCATGAAAAAGAGGCGTTGGGGGGATGATTCGGGATTGCTGTGTGGCTAAGTTAAGAAGGTAATTGTAAAGGTGTGGCACATACAGGTCTTAGCAAATACTGGTTTCCAGTCTTCAACACGCCTGTTCCATGAAGCCGTTCCTTAGTCTGTTTCTTCGTGGCTGCTCTCCGTTCCACTAGAACTAGTTCTAGAACTCACACAATGCTACTTCCCAGCATCGCTCAGTTGTGTCCAACTCTCTGTGACCCCATGGACTGTAGCCTACCAGGCTCCTCTGTCCATGGGATTTTCCAGGCAATAGTACTGGAGTGGATTGCCATTTCCTTCCCCAGGGGATCTTCCCAACCCAGGGATCGAACCCAGGTCTCCCACATTGTAGACAGACGCTTTACCGTCTGAGCCACCAGGGAAGTCCGTTCCACTACAACATCTGAAAATAGTTCCTCCCACCCCTGCAGGCTTTCTCTTAACCAGCTCTGCTTTACGGCAGCCCCCAGCATGCTGAGGACCCCTCCAAGAAGGTGAGGACCCTGCTCATTTGTTTCTGGGCAGGTGCTCATCATCACCCTCAGGGTAGGGCAGGTCCTTGAAGTATTTTGCTTTTTTGGGGGGGAGGGGGTTAAAAATGATTATTTTTGGCTGTCCTGGGTCTTCAGTACTGAAGGGCTTTTCCTCTAGTGGTGGTGTGCGGGCTTCTCACTGCGGGGGCTCCTCTTGTTGCGCTAGGGTGCGAGGGCTTCAGCAGCTGCAGCGCGTGGGCTCAGTAGTTGTGGCTTAGTTGCTCCACGGCATGTGGGAATCTTCTCGGATCAGGGATGGAACCCGTGTTTCCTGCAATGACAGGTGGATTCTTTACCCCTGAGCCGCCTGGGAAGCCCTCAAGGTGTTTTATTTTTGCTTTTTATTCATTTTTTAAAAAAACTTTCTTTATGTAGTTTCAAGAATACACGAACATAGAGTAGTACCGTGATGGTCCAGCTAAGTGTTTTTTGATTCCTTGAACAGGTCTCATGACCTTGCAGAGCTCTCTGCCCCATAGAGGAGGGGAGATAGGTGCACCACACAATATCCTCAGTTCAGTGCCTCGGGGAAATGGAACTGAGAACCGGGAGATGGGACTTCCCTGGTGGGACAGTGGATAGGAAACCGCCTGCCAGTGCAGCGGACACGAGTTCGATCCATCATCAGGAGAGATTCCCCATGTTGCAGAGCAACTAAGCTACAGCTGCTGAGCCTGTGCTCCTCAAAACAGAAGCCATGGCAATGAGAAGCCCGCGCATCTCAACTAGAGAGTAGCCCCCACTTGTCACAGCTAGAGAAAGCCCGCACAAAGCAACACAAGACCCAGGGCAGCCAAGAATAAATTAAAACATAGCAGGTATATTAAAAAAAAGAAGAAGAATTGGGAGTAGAGATAAGAGGACAGTGGTAGGATGGCGGTGTCCCAAAACGCTGGTCCTATAGCTGCTGTTGCTGCTGCTGATTTGCTTCAGTCGTGTCCGACTCTATGTGACCCCATGGACTGTAGCCTGCCAGGCTCCTCTGTCCATGGGATTCTCCAGGCAGGAATACTGGAGTGGGTTGCCATGCTCTCCTCCAGGGGATCTTCCTGATCCAAGGATTGAACCCGGGTCTCCTGCACTGCAGGTGGATTCTTAACTGCTGAGCCATCAGAGTCCTGTAGCGATGGTCCTCAAAACAAAACAAAAACCAGTGAAAAGGAAGCTTCTATAAATCCTGAACAGACTCAGATTTCATTATCTCCTTTTTAAAAGCTTTAGCTCTGAGAAACCTGAGTTAAACTTGCTTAACTTCTTTAAGCCCGGTGTTCGTTGAGTTTATGTGATTGCACAGTCTCTTCTTCACACCCTATCTACCCACGCAGATTAAGTTCTGTACAGAAGGCCCTGGGACCTTGCTTTGAAGCATGTGTCTTCAAGCCTTGCTAACCAAAGAGCGGTTCTGGTTTACCTTTTTAATACTTCAGCTCTGGGACTTGCCTGGTAGTCCCAGTGGTTAAGACTTTGCACTTCCAATGCAGGGGCTGTGGGTTTGATCCCTGGTCAAGGAACTAAGACCCACGTGCCGTGCAGCACAGCCAAAAAAAAATAATGATAAAATTAAAAGAAGAAAACAACTTAGGCCACATTCATTGTCTGGTTTAAATGCTGCCACATACCGCCTGTGTGACCTTGGCAAGTTACTCTATTGCTCTGTGCTTCCACTTCCTTGTTGAGAGGAAACAGTTGTAGGTACTAAATGATGACATTTGTGAAGCTTTTAGAAAAGTGCCTGGAGGCAGTGTTCTTTGGGGCTTCCCTTGTAGCTCAGTGTTTAAAGAGTCCGACTGCAATGCAAGAGCCTTGGGTTCAATCCCTGGGTTGGGAAGATCCCCTGGAGAAGGAAATGGCAACCCATGCTGGTATTCTCTCCTGGAGAATCCCATGGACAGAGGAGCCTGGCAGGCTACAGTCTATGGGGTCGCAAGAGTCCGAGTGAGACACGACTGAGTGACTAAGTGCATGAGCGCACATATGAAGTGTTATTTAAACAGGGAAGATATGATTATCACACCCGCCCTGATAAGAGTTTTGCACCACATTTCATTAAGTTAATCTCTTTGATACAGTTACCACATAGCTCTTCTGATTGGTTTTTTTCTTCCTTCTCTCCCCATAACCAGCTCCCTACCCCATATTCCATTGGGTTTATAGCTTAATCTTAGTTCATGCTCAGGTGGACGGGGGCAATAGCTAATTAGCTCCCTTTGATTGTTGCTATGTGGGAATATAGGCCAAATGGTGCAAAATGTGGCTTTTCTTTTTAAAAAAGAGTGGAAATTTGGATTTCTACAGGAAATCTTCTGGGGTTCTGTTTTGTTTAGTAAGGGTACATACTTCATCCAAAGTACGTGCAGGACAGTCAGGTCACACTTACAAGCTCCGCAGCTTGGCAGGGTGTAACTTCTCACAGTTGCCCCAAACTGACTGCTACTCTGTGTCCCCTCATCTCCACCCCTACCCAGGAAGGGCCCCATGGGAAGCCAGAGGAAGGTGTTTGTGGAGCTGGGCACCAGGCTCGTATGCTGGCTCCAGCGCCCCAGCTGTGTGACCTTGAGTAAGCTCTTGAACTTCTTGGTGCCTCAGAGTCTCATCTGTGCCTGAGAGTCAGCCAGCGCACCTATTCAGTGAGCCCTCTGGGGGCCTGAAGTGATTCACGTAGAGCAAGGGTCCCCAGTCTCCAGGATCTGATGCCTGATGAGCTGAGGTGGAACTGATGTAATAATAATAGAAATAAAATGCACAGTGAATGTAATGCGCTTGAGTCATCCCGAGACTATCACCACCACCCCCCCCTGCCCCGACACCCCCTGGTCTGTGGGAAAATTGTCTTCCACAAAACTGGCCCCTGGTGCCAGAAAGGTGGGGGACCGCTGACATAGAGCATTGAATGGGGTCTGGCCTGTAATCAGTGCCAACATCCTCAGGGGCCTTCTCTTAGGGGATTGACTGGCCTGCTAAAGCCGTTCTTCTTTGCATTCCAGGTCCAGTTCGGCCACGCTGGAGCTTGTGCCAATCAGGCTTCCGAAACTGCAGTTGCCAAGAACCAGGCCTTGAAGGAGGCCGGAGTGTTTGTGCCCCGGAGCTTCGATGAGCTTGGAGAAATCATCCAGTAAGTGGACCTGGGGAGGGTGGCACCTCCCTGCCCCTTTCCCAGTCCCTCGCCAGGGCAGCAGCCTTGCCTAAATACAGGTGTCCAATATGCCTGGTCTCTCTCAGGCGTCTAAGGCAGCTCTTCAGATGGTCCAGAATCTTTCCTTTTTGGTTTTCTTTTTCTCTAACTTGTTTCTAAAAGCAGCAGTTACAGGCTGTTCAGACTGGGCTTAAAACATTCAGTTTCTGAGCCTACCTACTTGGTGGGCCATGAATGAGAGACAAGCGTAGGAACATTCATCCATTACATGAGCTGTTGTCTCTTTCTGTTCCTCCCCTCTGGCCTTCCTTGGCCTCCAGACTCAGCCTTCTCTAAGATCCCGTTCAGAGGTAGTGGGGCTGGTCTTGGCTAGAACCTGTTTTCATTTAGTTTTTGGGAATCCACCTGGTAAGGGTAAGCTGCTGACAAGGGGAAATACAGGGCTGGGAATCTCTGGGGTTAGATGGACGAGCATTCGAGAGATGCTCTAGAAGAGCCCAGAAGAATGAAATCCACGTGGATGTCTCTTCTCCTCCGTTTTCCTGCCTCCCAGGTCCGTGTACGAGGATCTTGTGGCCAGAGGAGTCATTGTACCTGCTCAGGAGGTTCCGCCCCCCACGGTACCCATGGACTACTCTTGGGCCCGGGTAGGTGCCCCCCGTTGTCCCTAACCATGTGTGTGGCTGAGGTATGCTGGAGCTTGTGAGGTGGCCCCTTCTGACCAGCCAGAGAAACAGATGCAGGGCCCAGGAGGGGGCAAGGGCAGCGTGTACCTCCCACAGTGGTGTGGCCTAACCTGGAAACAGGGGCTGGGGACAGACAATGTCCTCTAGAGCTATCTGCACCTGCTAAGAGATTTCAGGCTACTTGTCTGAGGCAGGGACATAGATGTAGAGCAAATTCTCTTATCTACAAGATCTCTTAGAAATCCATTTTTAAAAGACCAATAACCCATTAGAACAATGGGTAGGAGCTGTTCTTTCAACATGAAGAGTTGCTCAGCTTCACTCCTTATAAAAGAAACCAAAGTAGAAACTGTGATACCAGTTATCTCCTACAGGTCAGCCTGTAGGACCAAAAAAGACCAAAAAAAAAAATTCTCCGATATATTGTTTGTATGGGTGTGAAGAGGGTGGAGGGGCTTCCCTGGTGGCTCAGCGGTAAAGAATCTGCCAACAATGCAGGAGCCACAGGCGACGTGGGTTCAACCTTTGAGTCAGGAAGATCCCCTGGAGGAGGGCATGGCAACCCACTCCAGTATTCTTTGCCTGGACAGTCCCATGGACAGAAGAGCCTGGTGGGCTACCATCCATAGGGTTGCAAAGAGTTGGGCATGACTGAAGCGACTTGGCACGCACGATGAGGCTGGTACGTTGATTCGTTGGTGATGGGAGTAGCGTTGGCGTGACCTCTCTGAAAGGCACGTGGATAACATCAGTTCAGTATAACAGCACTCATACCGTATGACCCAGCAATTCCCTGTCTGGAAAGCTCCCTGAAGGAAATGCTTGCATGTACACATATGTTCAAGAATATTTTTTGAGCTGATGGTCATCGGTGGAGGAAATGGCCGGCATGTGGGGTTGTTATGAGGCGATACTCGACGGCAGTTAAACGGAATGAACTCGATCTATATATATGCTAACATGTGTAGCACTCAGATTCATTGAATAAATAGTGCATTGTAGAACAGTGTTTCTATTATGAGTATGAAAAATGTAGGCATGCAAAATGCTGTCTGTTCTCCATGTGTCCATGTGTGTACATAAAATCAGAGAAAGAAAGATCCAGAAAAATGTTCACCAAACTAACAGACATGAAATCAGAAAACCAGGGTGGGTGGGGTAGAGGGCAAAGGCAACATGACTTCATCTGTTCTAGTGTCGATTTCTTGAAAGGAGAGTGTATTCTTGTTGCTTCTGTAATTAAAATATAATTAGAGGCATTACTTAAGTTCCGAAGGGATAACTAAAGAAACGGGCTTGGACAATTAGCTGGCACTGCCCGCCTTGTACCCCGACTCTGAAAACGGAAGATTCAGGACCTCACTGCTCTCCCTGTGGAAAAGGGCATGTTGAGGGGATTCTCCCATCTCCCCAGCCACGCGCCTCATTACATTTTGCTGGGGGACTAGCAGCTATGTGTAGAGTATTTAAAAATTGTCCCTTTGGAGTCATTCTTCCATTTCTTAGCCAGGTGACCTGGGGCTGGTTACTCTGTTGTGAGGTTAAAAGGAACTCCTGGATGCCAACAGCTAAGTGCCCTGCCTGAGTCCACAAACATTCAGTAAAGACAAGAAACAGGCCAGGCTGAGCAGGTGCCGTGGAGTGATTGCTCCTGTTTTCTTGCCCCAAGTGATCTAATCAAAGGGCTTTGTGATTCCTTCTCGGGAGGACTTTGAGAGTTGTTGCTTGGCCACCAGTATTTAAGACCTGGGACAATGGTTCTGGCACAGACAGTGAGGACGTTCTGGGAGAACCTCTGGTCACCACAGCCCTGCTTGTCTCTGCCCCCATCTCTGCTCAGGAGTTGGGCTTGATCCGCAAACCTGCCTCGTTCATGACCAGCATCTGTGACGAGCGAGGACAGGAGCTTATCTACGCAGGCATGCCCATCACCGAGGTCTTCAAGGAGGAGATGGGCATTGGCGGGGTCCTCGGCCTCCTCTGGTTCCAGAAAAGGTGAGGCATGGAGGGCAGAAGAGGGTAGGGCCTTGTGATTCAGTGTTCATTTTCCTCCCCTGCCAACGTAGTGGGAGTGGGCAGCTTTGGGGAACATGTCCAGGGCCAAGCTTTCTGGCCACAGATTAGTGGAAAGGTCA